>NC_080697.1:52977253-55377253 GCF_030445035.2 Dasypus novemcinctus | reverse complement strand
GCATCCAGAAAAAGACCTTGATCAAAAGGGAGAAATATTAACTACAAACGAGTTTTTATGGTTAAGAAATTTTAGAGTGTGTCAGGAGGTCATTCCAGAGCTTATATTTTTGCACATCTCAGCAGGATTTCATTGACTGCCACAGTAAAACACATTCACTCTTAGCTGCCTCCTTTTAGCAGAGAAGCATCTTGTTCGCTCATATTTCATTCAGGAGAATTAATCATATGGACCCTACCTAGAAGCAAAGGGGGCTAGATGTATGCCAAAAATAAGACAAGGATAAGTGAGCATCCAGCCAATCTCTGCCCTTCTAATCACCAAATATATTCCTCCTATACATAGAACATGCCTGTTCCCCAAGATAAAAAACCTAAAGTGCCATCTAGATGCTGTATGTAGGTAGTGCCGAGTCCTTTCCATTAGGCCTGTGAGGCACTGCTTGTGGTCAAATGAACTATGAACCATAATGAGAATTTATCTGCCTGGCTCATCTAAACACGTGACATTCAGCTGTGGAAAAGCAGTGGGATAACTACAGTAAGAACACTCATTCAGAAAGCAAAGAATGTAATGATGTAATAGAGGTCTATAGTAATTCTGAAATGGTGCTAAACTGACATTATGAAGGCTCTATCTGGGGTACAAGGATTTCAATAATAAAGAAAAGAGTGGATATGGTTTTTGCATGCTTTCTCTCTCTCTCTTTCTCTCTCTCTCTTTCCCCTCCCCCACATCTCCCTCTCTCCCTTTTGCCTTCTCTCGTTCTCTCTCTCTCATCTTTGTACTGACCACGAGGCCAGGGCATCCTTGAAGCATCTATTGAACTTGGCAGAGCTATAGCATACACGGAGGTTAAGTCTTACATTTCTGGAAGGAGCAAAGCCCCTCCCCAGTCCCCAGCTCCTACCATCCTGCACTGAACTATTTCAGTAGTAATAAATAAACCTTTATGGTATTAAGCCACTGATATTTGTGAGTCGTTTGTACCATAAATTGCAATATGGGAGACATATTTGTGACAGTTCGAAGCTCTTCTATGAATCCCCAAGAGAAAAAGATTATGTTTTTGAACTAAACCACTTTTGATTGGACTGCATCACTGAGGCATGAGCCAGCTTGGTTCTCTGCCCTCTTGCTGGGTCTGATATAACCATAGACACAGATAAAAAGAAAACTACTAAGAGACATTTGAGACAACATCCTGCATGCCAATGTATGCATTATAGGAGTCCGAGAAGAAGAGAGAAAAGGGCAGAAGGGATATTCCAAGGATGCCTTTGGAAGATAAGAAGAGCTGAAACCTGAGAGATCATGAGCCCGGAGGGGAAGGCAGAGACCTAGGCAGAGATGGCCGCCATCTTGTTTCACCAGGTGCAGCTGACTTGGGTGAGAAAGTATCTCTGATGGGGTCATGATGTGGACATTTCTAAATGTCCTCAGAACTGTTAGCTTTTACTCTACATAAAATTCCCATTATAAAAGCCATTTCTGATACTTTGCTTTGGCAGCCCTGAGGCAAACAAAGACAATACTAAACATTTTGTTCATTATTTATCTGAAGAACGAATAGAGCTGGATGTTCTGTATTTTATTTGGCAACACTGAATCTAATCCATATAAGCAAATATAATAGAAGACCTGCAGTCATTTGTTTCAACCACCTTTTGCTTTTGCTGTTTATGCCACTTTTTCTATAAAAAGGGGGGAAAAAAATTCATGCCTTACCTCACATTAATAATCTTGAGAATTGTTTTATAATGAGTTCATCACAAATACCAAAAAATAATGTGATTGTAAACAGTTTGAGGGAAGCAGACTTGGCCCAATGGATAGGGCATCCACCTACCACATGGGAGGTCTGCAGTTCAAACCCCAGGCCTCCTTGACCCATGTAGAGCTGGCCCATACGCAGTGCTGATGCATGCAAGGAGTGCTGTGCCATGCAGGGATGCCCCCCATGTAGGGGAACCCCACACACAAGGAGTGCACTCCATAAGGAGAGCTGCCCCACACAAAAAAATGTGCAGCCTGACCAAGAACGGCACTGCACACACAGAGAGCTGACACAGCAAGATGATGCAACAAAAAGAAACAGATTCCCAGTGCCGCTGATAAGGACAGAAGCAGTCACAAAAGAATACACAATGAACAGACACAGAGAGCAGATAACTGGGCGGGGGGGGGGGGGGCGGATAAATAAAAAATAAATCTTAAAAAAAAAAAGAAAACACTTTGAACTCTCTGGAGGAAAAGGACATAGTGTTTGAGTAATCTTGTTCTTGACTCCAAGGCAACATGATTGAGAACACAGGGCATTGAATTTGCCGTATGGTGAGACTTGGGTCTCTTGTGTCACATTCCAGCCAGATGTCCTTGATCAAGCTATTAGAAGAATGGCCTTAGATACAAGCATTAACCATAGTTATACCAATTATACCAATGGTTGCTAGAAGAATTAAATGACAAAATAGATACGAAAGTTCTTCAAAACTTTAATGTAGAAATGAAAGTAATAATCTGCATGTTTAGTGAAATAATGTAAGTTTTCCTGAAAGGGGATCTATTTCCTCTCAGATAGGAAGAAACAGAAGAAATTTCTCCTAGAAGAATACTTTTATATCTCAAAGAACTAAAAAAGATTCCGTGATACTCTGATACTCTCCTATTCAAAAAAAATGTAATTTAATATTTAATTTAAGAGAAATAAAATTATTAACCCTGGAAAACAATGTCAAATGGACCTTTTCTCTGATTGGTCTCACTTAAGGACTCATACTGAGAAACATGTGCATGATTACAGAGGAGGAAGCATATTTCTTCCTGGAAATTTTAAGGTCTTTTCCTACCTTTTTCTTTTTCTACCAAGAACCTTTTAACCATAATGGTCATTTTTCTTTTCCTTCATCCTTCAAGAGAATCATCAGACAACTCTCAACTAAGCACAAGGTTTTTTCATGATAGATTACAATTGATCAGGATGGCAGAGTAAGATGCTCCAGAGTAGCATTACCTCACAAAATCTTTGAACAACTAGTAGAACTCCAGAAAACAGTTTAAGTATTGCAGTAATGGGTAAGTGCCAAATTATGAAAATGCAGTTTTAGTAAATGGCAGGAGAAGCTCGTTGCATTCATTCTGCCCGCCAACCCCCCCCCACCTCCCTGCCATGGTGTGCACCCAGCCTGAACTCCCACTGTGGGTCTCTGGTTCTGATCTGAAGGGAGCAGAGTAAACCCTATGTGCATACTGGGTGCCCATATGCCAAAACCAATCTTTGAGTGGCAGCCTGAAAGACTGAACCAGGTAATTTATCTCTTATTCACCCTCCCTGAATGTGCCCTGCAGGCAGAAGCAGATTGCTATGGCTAAAGCTGTAAGAAACAATTATCTCAAAGCAGCCTGGAGCAAAGGATTATCTGCTGTAAGTCATACAATAGAGTGCTCAATAGGGGTAGAAAGTCTATTTCATAGGGAGTAGAGGTGGCATTAAAATTCTAGTAAATTGGGGATTACCTAGGGCTATGAGGAAGCACAATTCCAGGACAAGATGCAGGCTCAGAAAAGATAGAGAGTACCCTGCACTTCACATTCACCTTGGGCAGTTTTCCTGGTAGAAGAGCAACAGCCAATGCTGAGCCACTAGTGTAAAACTTTGAAATTGGTTTTTGCATTGGATATTTTCTTTTTGTTAACTCAGGGAACTCAAGGAAATCTATGTCATATCACTAGCTAGAAAGAAATTAAAGGAATAGACAGCTCAAAGACTCTCAGAGTTGACAGTTTAAAAAACAAAAAAATATATAGTGCAAAAAAAGATTAGAAGACAAAGAAACAGGAAATCATGGCCCATCCAAAGAAAGAAGCTAAAAATCCAGAAACAATCAATAAAGAGGACTTGACTTTGGAACATGCCAGATAAAGAATTTCAAAAGTGGTCCTCAATATGTTCCAGGAGATAAAGGAAAAGAGAGAAAGAACTAAAGGATATTAGAGAAACAGTGAATGAATAATAAAGAGAATCTCAATAAAAAGAAATTTTTAAAAGGAACAAAACAGAAATACAGCAGTTGAAGAACAAAATAACTGAAATTAAAATTTCTCTAGAGGGTTTCAATAGCAGATTGGAGCTGGTAGAAGAAAAAATCAGTGGACTAGAAGAGACAATTGAAATGATTTAGTCTGAGAAGCAGACAGAAGAAAGAATTAAAAAAGGGAACACATGCTAGAAGACATTTGGGACAACATCATGCAACATTATGCATTATCGGAGTCGCAGAAGAAGAGAGAAAAGGACAGAAGGGATATTCCAAGAATATCTTTGGAAGATAAATAAAATTAGAACCAGTTCTGAGTAGTATCACTTCCTCTGCTCAAATGCTTCCTGTGCCATGGAAGAAATGTTCTTACCTTCATATCTTGTATCATTTTGTTTACTTTGGTCATAGAAAGGTGACTCCAACCTTCACTTGCTGATATTTTCTCATCACTTAACAGATTATTTATTGAGTTCCTGTGATGAGCAGGAACAGTGGAGAGAACTGACCCTCTTTGATCTAGTGTGATGCCAAACAGGGAAATCTACAGTTACAAAATTGCCTGATAAATATGTAAAAGGGACATGGGAAAGTGCCTTGAGGAATCCCTTAGCTGAAATCTAAAGTGTATTGGGTTAAATAAGGGGTGAGCCTTCCAGAATGAGTGACGGGGTGCAGCCAGGGAATAATATGTGTGAAGTGTAGGATATATGAAATCCGCTGTAGTCTTCTCCAGCTTATCCACTAAGTTAAGAAGACTTTCTGCTGCCCCCGGATGTGGCAGACAGTGATGTTCTCTGTCAAGTACTGGGGTCCTGAGTTCAAACCTTTGCTTTCCTATTCTCTCCACTGCAATTTTTCTCATTCATTCAAAATGAATAAGTATTGAGAGTCTGTCAGGTGCCAAGTACTGTTTTAGCCACAAGGATCCAGTAATGAGCAAGAAAAACAAGGTGCCTGCCCCCACAGAGCATATATTTTATTAGTAAAAAGATACAACAAACAAAAAATTTAAAAACAATTTCAAATACTGGTAAGCAGTATTCATTTATATATTAATTCAAGAAATACATATTATATAAGGAAGCCTCTGACCTCAGGGCTTCACAAAGAGATTGTTGGGTCACTTTAACATACAAAGCACTGTTTATTACTTGTGTGATTTTTCTCCTCTGGGTCACACCTCCCTTTTCTCAGAATCCTCTGACTGGAGGGTCCTAAGATGCTAAGGCGTGGACTTTCCCTCAAAGAACTCACAATCTCATTGGGAAAATAGGAGACTTTCCTACTAAACAAAAGTAAAATAATACAAGAGAGTAAATCATATCCAGAGCCAATATATGTCAGCAACAGTTTTTTAATAAAACTATTAAAAATACCAGTTGGTAACGCAAGATGTTAATAACAGGGGAAACAATGTGTGGAGAGGCATAGGTATACGGGAACTTTCTGTATTTTCTGTCCAATTTTACTGTAAACCTAAAACTGCTTCAAAAATAAATTTTATCTATATTTCTATGAGAACAGCTGGAAATGGTGAGAATTTAACTAAACAGTGAAGTATAGGGTTTAGTGAAGGTAGAAGTGAAGAAGGAAAATGTTAAAAACAAACCCTTCCACCTGCTCACAGGACAAGTGACTGCTAAATAAATGAATATACATTCATTCATTCAATAAACATTTCTCCAGCATCCACTCTGTACCACACATTTTTCTCTGAGCTTGGGACACAGCTGTAAGCAAAACAGACACAACACACACACACACACACACACACACACACCATGAATCCATTGCACTTCCATTCTACTGGATCAATAAACACATATGTAAGTAAAAGGTATGTCTGCCCCAGGTATCTTGCATGATACCTGCCCAAGTGGCTATGCAACTTACCCACAGCACCTTGCTCTTCAACATTCACCACTCCGTGTGACAAATCCTCCACCCTCACTGGTACAACCAGTTTTTAAATCAGAGCTGCTCTTACAGCATTTCAGTGATGCATCTTCTTTATTTGGGATTTCTGCTTCCCCTTCCCACAGCTTTAGCACAGATCCCATGGTGGGGGGAGGAGATTAGGGGCTCAACAAAGAAAAGAATAATCTAAGTAGGGGCTGATCATGTGTATTCGTAAACTGACCCACCATCCTTAGTCCAAATTTGTGGTCTTGAACTCTCTCTTCATATGGGTTCTTTCTGTGAAGCTTCTCAGAACATCCACTGCCCACCTGCCACTCCGTGATATGTTTAAATCTGCAGGGTGACCACAGCTTACACTACTAATCTGGGGTCCCTGTTATGCAGAGTCACCTTAAGGGAAAAAGAGGCTAGACTTGAAGAGATTCATATCAGATCCCTTAACTCTTCACCCAGGCTCTCCAGGGGCTGCTCTCAGGCAACAGCCCTTGCACACTTGACTTTCACTTCCATCACCTGGAGTTTGGTCCTAACTTTTCTTTCAGCTTGGCTGGAGCTCTATCCCCTCTTAACCTGGCCCAAGACCAGCAGGCATTGGAAGTTAAATCATCAGAATTGGTCATGGATCATCCACATTTTTTGATACTTCCCATTTTGGAACTCCTTCCACAAGGCATCCAACTCCCAACAAGTTTTATTCTGTTTGCATTTTCTACTTTCATTAGGAGAGAATGAAACCTAACATTTAGTGAGTGCTTGTTTGTACCAGCTACTAGGTAACACATTACATATATTATCCTATACATTGCTCAGAATGATTCTATGATGTAGACACTAATTTTATTTCATTTTATAGAAGAAAAAAAAAGAACACTGACTCATAGAAAGGGTAAGTAAGTTGCCCAACATCATATATATTGAAAGTGGTGAAACAGATGTTTGAAAATAAGCCAATATGCTTTCAAGATTTATTTACTTTAAAATACAGCCTAATTTAGATGCAAACTGCTTGAAATTTGTTGACTTGAGGGAATCCCAGAGCTGAACAAAGAATGAAACACTTTTCCAGACATAATTCCTTCCCCCCAAACAGAAAATCATACAGGAAGTCACTGTCCAGGAAACCGTTTCAGCATGGACTAGTTGATCTTGATAAGCTGGTTGGAGAGAGCGCCAGATGATCTGTCTTCACCTTGAACTTTGTGATACCCTAGGTTTCCAGTATCCTCTGAGTCAATCAGTCTCAAAGCCCAGGAAAGCACACTGACTACACAGAGCTGGTATTCCTGAACCACTGGAATACCAGCTCTGAGAAGATATTTCATCAGTTATTTGATGTAGCCATAAAGAAGGACCCACAACTCCCTGTGTTTAAAACCGGTAATTAAGTCCTTGATTCATTAACAGTTTACTGACCATCTGTTTTGAGTCACACTGCTATAGGCATTGGGGATAAAACAGTGAACAGAATAGACTTTTAAATCTCCAGCAGCCCAAGTTACTACAACAGCTACCCATTTTGGCTCCCTGCTTCTCCCTTGTCCCTTTCCCAATCTATTTCCCACCCATCTTTTTAAAGGAAGAGCTAGTTGTAGCACATTCCCCTCAGACTCTTTCAGTGGCATCTCATTGCCCTTAGGTAATATTCCAAAGTCTTTAAAGTGGCTTATAAAAATGGCCTCCATGAATGGACTTCAGTCCCACCTCAAGTCAACTGTGTGCTGTGCTCTTTCCCATCTGGGATCCTCTCTCTCTAGGTCATTCACTCTCTCCTATTTCTTCTCCCTCATTTACCCAACCTAATGTTATTTAGTCAGTTCTCTGTGGGCCAAATCCTCACATAGCTGTATTGACACCCTCTTTGTTGGCCGTGCGGACCAGTCTCTCACCCCCGTGGTGGCTTAGCAGAGAACTTCCTCCACACTTCTGAGTTAGCTCAGTAGGAGAACAGGATAGCCAGTCCCTGGGCCCCGAGAGCCACTATTGCTAATGGAACCACTGCTGTAAGGTCACTTAGACGTTCTTCACCCACTCCGCCCCCCAGCCCCATAGACAGGTGCACACCGAGGAGGGCAGGCTCCCTCTCTGTGTTGTTGGCCACAGATGTGTTGTGGCCAGCGGATGCCCAACCTGAATTGCACAATCCTGAGAACTTTGGGAATTGCCGGGGCTCTACTGCTGTGGCTTGTACATTCCTCCTTGATAAAGCCAACTTAATGTCCATACCACATGGAGAAAGTTGTGAGCGTCCATAAAGTTTTTGCTCAGCAATATTTCCCAAGGACTTGTTTATGTCTGCTTCCCGACAGGACTGCATGTCATCAAGGCGGAAACTCCTCTGTCTTATTCATATCTGTATCCCCAACAGAGCCTGGCACATAGTAAGAAATATCTGCTGAATGAAAAGTACTTCTATAATAACACAGTATCTTGTGGCTGTTTTGTGTCTTTTTCCCCCGCTAGATTATGTTATAAAATGGTAGAAACAGTATTTTATTGGTGCTTTTACTTCCAAGCACCTAAACAGTACTTGTGACACTTGCCCATTGAATGCTGGATGAATCAGTAGAGGAATGAATCAGCTCAAGGCCCTTCATTTTCCTTCCTCTAAGAATTGAGAAGGCAGAAGATCCCTTGCTTTTTTCTACTTCTATTGTTATATGAGTTTCCAAGGCAGCAGGTCTGAGTCTTTGAAAGTGGAAGCCTTGACTGCCAGAAATGTTGAGCAAAGTAACATTTACTCAAACACAAGGCCAAGAGGAGGGACAGAGTTAGGAGACCTGGCTAGAGTGTGTCTTTTTTAAAAATTTGTAGTCATTTCCAACATCAAAAATTGTAGGACTTTGATCAAGTGATCCAATAAGCACTAACAAAAAGAAAAAGTTCCTGGGTTCTGTCATCCAATTAGTTTTTGTTTGTTTTTTTTCCAAATAGGTTTAATTAAGGGGATTGGCTAGCAAAGTGGTTTTCAAGCTGTGTTCCCAGAAGTCTTTCTGGGGGGATAGATGAAGTTGAAGTCTTGACAAAGCTTACTTTTAAATACAGGTTTCTACCACCACTATCTATATAAAAATAATTTAACTAGGTTTTCTAAAATAATAGTGAGACCGTGAACATACTACAGTATTGGAATAGTACCAATAAATTGTGGGAAACATGAGAATATTTCTCTTTAATTTGTTTGCTTCACAGATTCCCATAAATTTTCTAATAATATATTTTTCCGTTTTAGCTGTCAATGGTTGTCAGTTTCTTAGAAATTGTCTTGACTTCACCAGACATTTCTTCAGAGACAGACATATCTAAGTTGTTTTATAGTTAATTACATGTTTGTCAATCTCCCCGATGACAATGTGATTGTGAATTTTCTGAGAGGAGGGACTGGCTTTTACTCCTCTCTGAATTTCCATTTTAAAACATTAATAAATCACTGGACCTAACCATAGCCATTGGGTGAATTTACAGCTGAATTCACAGAGCTGTGACCTGAAGCAAATTCTCCTGACTCCCAGTCTTGTGAGTTTAACACGGCCTTCTCAAATAACCAGGCAGTATGAATGCTGCTGGCAAGTCCTCTGCTTGGTTCACAGTGGACAGGGGTAATATAGCTATTATAGTTATTTCTAAAGACACAGTCCTTGACACACTGGTGCTCTGTGAACAACTCATAGATATGCCATGAGAATTTATAACATTTACTCCAAATTTTACCCCCAAATTTTGAATGATAGTCTTGAAAAGGCTATTTCTACATCTCATGAAATTACATTGTTTCAATTTGTTTTTACTCTATGCTATTTGGATTACAGGTTCTGAAATTAAATGAGAAAATACATCCAAAGTACCTGGATAACAATGGATCCATGACACCCATCTCTCTTATAATAATAACAGAAAAAGATAACCAAAGTCAAGTCTTCATCCTCTATCAAGGAAACTTTAAAAGATAGAGACATTGATTCCAGCATCTTTGGGATTTGGCAACTTGCAATTTCTGAAGCTTTTCAGGGAATTAGTGACACTATTGGTATTGGATTCCTCGAGAAGTAACTATTAAGAGTCTATGGGGGGAAGCGGATATGGCTCAAGAAATTGGGCTCCCATCTATTATATGGGTGATCCAGGGTTCAATTTCCGGGGCCTCCTGGTGAAGGCAAGCTGGCCTGCGCTGAGTACTTACCTGCACAGCAAGCTGACCCAAGCTGAGTGCTGGCCCACCTGGCAAGCTGGCCCAAGTGAGGAGCTAGTGCAGCAAGATGTTGCAACAAAAAGAGTCACAGAGGAGAGACAATAAGAGATGCAGCAGACCAGGGAGCTGAGGTAGTGCAAGCGATTGAGCACCTCTTTCCCACTCAAGAAGGTCCCAGGATTGGTTCCCTTTGCCACCTAAAGAGAAGACAAGCAGAGACAGAAGAATACACAGTGAATGGACACAGAAAGCAGACAATGGGGTGAAGGTGATAAATACATAAATAAATTTTTTAAAAAGTCTATGAGACCTCAGAAAAGGCATTTGACAAAATACAGCATTCTTTATTGATAAAAATACTATAAAAGATAGGAATTGAACAAAACTTTCTCAACATGACAAAGGCCATGTAGCATTGTACTCAATGTGAAAGACTGAAGGATTTTTTTGCAGATACAAAACAAGACAATATAGTGCTAGAGTTTCTAGCAAGAGCAATCAGGCAAGAAAAAGAAATAAAAGGCATTCAAATCAGAAAAGAAGAAGTAAAACTTTTGCTATTTTCAGATGATATGATCCTATACCTAGAAAGTTCTGAAAAATCTACAACAAAGTCACTAGAGCTAATAAACTATTTCAGCAGATGGCAGGATGCAAGATTAATTTGCAAAAGCAATACTGTTTCTATACACTAGCAATGCACCATCTGAGGAGGATGTCAGGGAAAAACTTCCATTTACAATAGCAACTAAAATAATCAAATACTTAGGAATAAACATAATCAAGGATGTAAAGTACAGAAAACTATAAAACATTGCTAAAAAAAATTAATGGAGACCTAATGCGGTCACCCCTCGGGCTGAAGTGTGGTTTGCTGGCCTGGCGGGGGAGCAGCCGCGGCAGGCCAAGCCGCTGCCCCCATAATAGGGTGGTTGGTCGGACTCACCGCCACCCCTGAAGGGAGCGCGGCATGGGCACAGAGTGCCCTCGGGTCTCCCCTTCTCGGCAGCCATGCTTCCGCGGCCGCCCCTCCTCCCGGATGGTGCCACACGATGCCTGTGGGGCGGCACCCTTCTTCTTCTTTCTCCCTGTGCAGGCGCAGGGCGGAAAATTCCAGTCTGCCCTTTTCCCCTCCCCCGACAGCAGCAACAGCCAGGCGTGGGCGGGAAACTCAAGTCTGCCCTCTACCCCAGCAACAGCAGCCACCAATCACTAAACCCTGCCACTTCCCCCAGCAACAGCAACAGCCAATCCCTAATCACCACCCCTCCCCCGTCCAGTACCTCCCACTGACCTTTCGCCGGCAACCAATCAGAACAGGGCGTGGCTTCGACCAATCAGCCTTCCCCAGCCCCTATAAAACTGTTGCCTCTCCCTCAATAAAGTGGACTTGCATGTTTACCTTGTCTCTGCGGTAGTTCTTCTGCCGTGCACCCTCCAGTCCTGAGAGCCCCCGACAAGGGCCTGGCCTCCCTTGTCCCCAGTTCATCGCCTGCTTCTCCAGGCGACCCCCTCGTCGCCGGCTTCGCCGGGTGACCCCGTCAGCCGAACCGCGCAACCTCTGTGAGACCGACCCCTCGTCTGCTGCTGGACCGACCCCTCGTCCCAAGTGGGACCGACCCCTCGTCCCAAGCGGGACCGACCCCTCGTCCTAAGCTGGACCGACCCCTCATCTGCAGCTAGACCCCACCTCTACCGACCGAGCAAGCCGCCGCAACCTAATAAATAAAAGAACACACCATGCTCATGAATTAGAAGACTAAATACCATTAGATGTCAATTTTTCCAAAATTGATGTAAAGATTCAATGCTATCCCAATAAAAATTCCATCAGCATTTTTTAAGGAAATGAAAAACACAATTATAAAATTTATTTGGAAGGGTAAGAGGCCCGAATAATCAGAAACATCTTAAAAAGGAAGAGGAAGTTGGATGACTCTCTCTTCTGGACTTTAAAACGTATTACTGGGAGTGAATGTAGCTCAAGCAGTTGAGCGCCCACCTCCCACATGGGAGGTCTGGGGATGGGTTCCTGATTTTTCCTAAGGAATACAAACAAACATTGACCAAATCGCAAGCAGACATCAAGCAAAAACAATGTGCAGCTGGAGCCCCCTCATTCCGTGGTCCTTGTTCTTCCCAGTTATCCACCCTCCTATGTGCACAGTAGAAAGGGGGTCCCATAGGCTTCTTAAAAAATATATTTTTATTAGAGAAGTTGTGAACTTACAAAAAAACCTTGCACATGTGTGGAACTCCCATACAATACTCCTACACCATCACAGTGCATTGTTGTGGAACATTTGTTACAGGTTATGAGATAATACCATCAGACTATTACCACTAACTATGGTCTACAGTGCACATTTGTTTGGTCAAGAATCATTTAGCTGGGTAGACAAGCTACATAAACACCTTCAGTTGTCCACATTTGGGGTTCATTTGCTGAGCCCCTAACGGTAGTGAGCACGGAGAACTTCCCAGGAGCTTGCATGCACGTTCCCTGGCATCTGCGTGGAAAACTTTCTATTAGGACAAGGCTTTCCACCTGCCTTTCCGTGATCAGAGAGGCTGATGGGTGAGTGCATAATCCCTGGTAGAGGGTGACACGATGTGTGCTGCCTTATAGGTGCCACCTGCCTGGGCCCAAAGGAAGCTGATAAGTGTTATGCCAAATCTGCATTTAGTAAAGCATTTTTCCACATACTTTGTGCCTTACTATGAGTATTTACTGTTTTCCAGTTAAGGAAAATGAGGCATCTTGTTTCTCTATGGATTTCGTGTAATGATTACTGTACCTTTTCTTTTCAAAGTTGGGAAGTAAATGTTTATTTTCAGGTCCCGCTTCCCATCTGCTGACTCGATGGCCACCTGCATTAGTCAATGCTCTCCAGGGAAACAGACCATTAAACAGAGCATTCATTTGTGTGTGAACACCATGAGATTTATCACAGGAATTGGTTCACCTGACCATGGGGACGTCCAAATTTCCTAGGACAGGCTGCAAGTTAGAACCCCAATGGAGGTTCAGTAAATTCCCCAGGGGAAGCTGGCTGAAGATAGAAATTCATCTCCCTGGTGGTGGAAATCATACGTTCTCCCTTCAAGACTTACAGCTGAGTGGATGGACTTCTCTCACTGTGGAAGGCGAGCTCCTCAGTTGATGGTAGAGGTCATCAGCCTTGGATGCAATCCACTACCTAATCTAAATCCACAAAATGCTGTCACGGCAATAATCAAGCTAGTGCTTGCTTGACCAAACTGCTGGACATTATAACCCAGCCAATTTGACACATGAACTTAACCATCACACCATCCAAGCCCCAAATTATTCCTGCCAATGACTTATCACAGTGTCCAAAATGCTCACTCTATTGGGTCAAGCTTCCTAGTTTAAATGACCATAATTTATATTAATATGTATGACCAATTTAGAATGTATCAATCCTTTAGAAACATTCCAACAGTCTACGTCTTATTCCTAACTCTATTTTTTTCCTAGCTGGCCCCAGTAAGATAGATGCATATCTCTGAATTGCCTGTGCATAACTGGACATTATGTTCTGCTTTGTTGGGTTGCTGTAAGTATTATATAAAATGTCTGTGAAAGTACATGGCATAGCAGGCATTCGATAAATGATTAAGGAAATCTGCTTAATCACTTATCAGATTTTATCTGCTTATAAGGGTCAGAGCTTAAGAAAATAGGACAAAGCGAAGTAAGTTTTGGAGGTAGTGACAGTTGGAAAAGATCTGTTACATGAAAGATGTTGTTTATATAGTGAGGAAGCTGCTACTGTCGGTAAGTCTGTATTCTGAACCTATATCCTGACAAAACCTGTCATCTCTCCAAGGTCCTAAGCAGAAACTAGGTAAGGCACAGTGGCGATGGGTTTCAGGGGAAGTATCCACTAGTGGCAGACTGCAGTTAGGATACCACTCACCAACAAGTAACTTCCCACCAACCACAGGACTCAACCCACAGGCTTGTGTCCAGAAACAAATCTGGGCAGGTGTGAAGATTTGGGGGCACTGAGCACCATTGCCTCTGTAAAGTGGGTCATCCCAGCCCCTGACACCCCAGTTTCTACTGGGCTCCAGGCACCCCAGCTAAGGGCTTGCACTGCCCCCCACCTGCAGCCCTGGCCCCGTGACCCTAGCCCTCCCCTCAGCGTGCTGTTCCATTCAGCTAAGACTCCACACCCCTGCCCCTGAGGCGCATCTTATTTTCAGCTGCCAAAAGGGTCAAACGGGAGCATGGAAGATTATTATTCCAACCAGGAACTTGACAGCTTGTGACTTCTTATAATGTCTTTTGACAACCTGGCCCAAAGCAGGACTCACTTCTAGCAATGTGTGCTCCACCCAAGCCAAGTCTGTGGTACACAAAGGCAATTTGTCAGCTGCTTTTCCTGCTTAGACTCTTCAGTGGCTTTTGCTTTAAAGCTTCTTCTGGCCCAAGTCCCTGAGGAATGCCTTACTTCTCGGAGCCAAAATGCCATCGAGCTAGCCCAGGACTGCACTGTTACCTCAGAGATGGTCACTTCTCAGGAAACCCCCTCCCTCCATAACTGCCGGCAAGCGTGGGCTTCTCAGAGGACAATAAAGGAATTTACCAGAAAACTATTAGGAGATGTAATTCTGTTCATGTCAAATGGTTAACAGCTATTTTACTTCTATGAACTATTCCTTTAAGCCAAAGGAGCAAAAAGAACTGGGCCAAAGTGAACAAGAAATAGAAAAATTCCTCATTTGGGGGATGGGGAGACCTCAGATACCCCTCCAGATGTGGCTTAAATAATTTCGGGAAAGGAGATCTCACTTCTTTCAGTGTGTTGGACCAATTTACTTGTTTACTTATTAGAGCTGATATTTAGCTAAGACCTGCCCCTTGATTCAGGCCTGGCTGTCCACAATAAAGAACAGGACAACTTTACCTTCTGACAGTAATGACCGCTGGGATTCGTCAAGCCACGCTGGATACACTGTCGCAATTATCCCACTCAGCCCTGTGAGTTGGACGTAGTCATTCTCCTCCTCTGTGAAACAATGAGACTAACTGAGGCTCAGTAAACTTAAACAACACCTGAGGTCACAGAACTGGTCAGGAACAAAGTCGCCTGAAGCAAAATCTTACACTTTACGGAGGACACCCCACCTCACTCAACAAACCCTGTGAAGGACAGCCGCCACGTCTCTCCTGAGTTACCTTCCCTGTGACAGGCATCCCCCATCACTTTAATTGCTCCTTGGGGCAGCGGTTCTGAAGGGGGGTGATTCTGACAATGCCTGGAGACATTCTGGATTGTCACAAGTGAAGGATGTTACCAGCATGTAGAGGGCAGAGGGCAGGGATGGTGCCAAACATCCCATAAACGCACAGGGGAGCCCCCGCAACAGAGGGGCGCCTGGGCCCGACCCGGGGTGCTGAGGCTGAGGAGAGGCCTTAGAGAACACGGAGGGACGTCCCCTCAGCACCCCGAGACCCCTGCCTCGGGCCCGTCCTCTCGGCCGGTGGTGCCAACACAGGTGTGGTCTGGCCGGAGAAGCGCGGGCTTGGCTTCACCGGAGGTGAGGCCCAGGGGAGGAGCACGACGGCCCGCGAAGGGGGCGCTCAGCCAGGCCCGCTAGCGTCCCTGGAGCCATCCCCGCTGAAGGATGAGACACACACGCTCACACGAGAAGGAGCACAGCAGAGCAGCCCGCCTTACTCCAAATACGGCATGCCAGAAACCTCACCAGGAGGTGGGTGAGGACTGTGGTTAGAAACACAAACGTAACAATGTTCTGTGAACCAGAACAAATGCCCACACTATGACATGGTGGTAAGAAGATGGAGCTGCGTGGAGAAAACACAACTGATGTAAGTTAACAGGGATATTGTAACACTTGCATCAAGGTGAAGAAGGGACTGTGTTAATAATAGGGGGTATGGAAAAATGTACCAAATGTACACTATAAGTCATTGTTAGCGAATAGTCTGATGATGTTCTCTCATAACGTGTAACAAATGTTCCACAACAATGTAAGGTATTGTACGGCAATTGTATGGGGAAATGTATAGGGTGTTGTACAGGAATTCTGTACATAGTACATGATTGTTTTGTAGGTTCACAACTTCTCCAGTAAAAAATATGTATTTAAAAAACATCTTAGGGGAAGAGCTAAAAGAATGCCTCCTCAGGACCCCTCATTCTCAGTTTCCTCATTTAGAAAAGGGAAGTTGTAATAAAGCATGTCCTTTCTGCCACACAAGGATAAAGAAATTGATTTAAAAATGCCTTGAACACAGCAATGTACTAAACAAAGATGTCTACCCCCACCCCACCCCAAGCTTTCCAGGCCTCCTGAAAAAATTCTCCGGGAGCCAACCCCTTCCCCACCCCCCAACCCACCCCCGGCCAGGACACACCTGGTCCCTCCTGGTGCTGGATGCGAGCTGCTGTAGAGAGCCCGGAGCTGCCGCAGGTCAGGGCCTGCCCTGCCCCGAGCCGCCGTGTCCTTCCTCAGGCACCAGCAGTGATCTGTAGGAGTAATTTGAAAGGCTGGGCAGGAATAATAGGCAAACTGTTTATAAGACAAGGAAAAATTCTCCAAGATGCGAGTCAGCTGTGAAACACAATTCACTAGATAAGGCATAGCATGAGTACATTTGTGTAGGAGGGGAAAAAGAAAAAGACAATCTGTGATGTGGGCACATTTACACATATAAATACAGAGGAAAAGGGTTTCGAGCCTGAAAGGAAAAGCACCAAATGTTAACAGAAGTTCCCTCTGGAAAAGGGAATGGGCTTGAAGGGGGCAGGCAGTGAACAAAATCGCTTTTAAAAAAAATAGATTTTACTTTTCAGAGCGGTTAAAGTACAGAGTTCCCACATACCTCCCACCTCCCCCCACTTCCCCCTCCTCCCCACCCCAGTTTCTCCTATTATTAACATTTGATACAGTTGACGGCCTAATGCTGATACATTTTTTTATTAACTGGAGTCCCGAGTTTATATTAGGATTCACTCTTTGTGTTGTGCAGTTCTATGGGTTTGACAAATGCATCATGTCATCTGTACACCATTTCAGCATCGTACAGAATAGCTTCACTGCCCTAAAAATCCCCCCAGGCTCCGTCTAGTCATCCTTCCCTCCCTATCCCCAAATCTCTAGCACTCACTGGTCTTTTTACTGTCTTGGAAATTTTGCTTTTCCCAGCATATCATCTAGTTGGAATCATCCATTCCCAGCCCGCTCAGGCTGGCTTCCTTCACTTAGGGACTTAATAAGTCCCTAAGCATTTAATAAGATTCTTCCATGTCTTTTCAGGGCCTGATAGCTCTTTTTTTTTTTCAATTGCTGAATACTATCCCATTGTATGACTGTGCCACAGTCCGTTTATGAATAAAACTTCTATAATAAATCACATGCAGGTTTTTGTGTAGATACCAAGAAACGTAATTGCTGAATCAAATGGTAAACTAGGCTTAGCTTTGTAAGGAAGTGTCAGACTGTCTTCCAAAGTGGCTGTACCATTTCACATTCCCATCAGCAATGAATGAGAGTTTCTGCTGCTCCACGCTGTCAACAGCATTTGATATCGTCAGTGTTTTGGATTTTAGCCATCCATAGGTGTACAGTGCTATCTCATTAGTGATTTAATTTGCAACTCCCTAATGACACATGAATTGAACTTCTTTTCATGTTCTTATCAGCCATCTGTATTTCTTCTTTAGTGAAATGATTGCACAGATATCTTTATTCCATTTTTAATTGGGTTGTCTGTTTTCTTTTTGTTGAGTTTTAAGAATTCTTTGTAGGTTTTGACTATAAGTCCTTTATCAGATATGTTTTGCAAATATTTTCTCCCAGTCTGTGGCTTATCTTTTCGTTCTCTTAGCAATGTCTTTCATAGAGCAGTAGCTTTTAATTTTAATAAAGTGAAACTTATCAATTTTTATTTCATGGATTGTGCTTTTTGGTATTGTATCTAAAAAGTCATCTCCAAACCCAACATCTCCTAGATTTTCTCCAATTTTTATTTCATGGATTGTGCTTTTTGGTATTGTATCTAAAAAGTCATCTCCAAACCCAACATCTCCTAGATTTTCTCCAATGCTATCTTCTAGATGTTTTATAGTTCCATGGTTTTGTATTTTATATTTACATCTATGACCCACCTTAAGTTAATCTTTGTGTGAGTGTAAGGTCTGTGTCTATACTCACCTTTTTGCATGTGGAAATCCAGTTGTTCTGCTGCTGTCTATTGAAAAGGCTCTCCTTTGTCCATTGACTGCCTGTGCTCCTTTGCCAAGGATCAGCAGCCTCTATTTGTATGGCTCTTCTTCTGGGCTCTCTGTTATGTTCCATTGATCTACTTGCCTGTTCCTTCATTCATGTACACTCTCTTAATTATTTTAGCTTTATAATAAATTTTAAAGTTAGGTAGTGCCAGTCCACTGACTTTGTTTTTCTTCTTCAATATTGTGCTTGCTATTCTGGATCTTTTACCTTGCCAGGTAAACTTTAGAACCAATATTTCAGTATCTACAAAATAACTTGCTAGGATTTTCATAGGTCTTCGATTGAATCTGTCAAGTAGGGAAGAACTGACATCTTAATGATATTCAGTTCTCCTATCCATGAACATGGAATATCTCCCCATTGATTTAGATCCTCTTCGATTTCTTTCATCAGAGTTTTCCTTATATAGATCTTATGTAAAAGTTTCTATTCTACTTAATTAAGTTATAAGCATAAGGTCATATATTATTCTAAATTTTTAATGTGAAAAGTAATTTTCTGTAGACTGGGCTCAGCTATTTTTAATGACAAATTAATGTTAGCAAATTCCATGGGCACACACAAGTGAAAGAATTCACACATAGTTTGATATATAAACATTTGCAAAATAAGAATAAATAATTACTCAAAACCAAGGACAGCCTCAGCCAACTTCCTGAGATCCACCAGCTCCAGCACTGCAGTCCTGAACTCTCTAGTACTGAAATGAAGCGAACAGCATGGAATAGAACCGGGTTCAATTTACCTCAACTTGGGAAGGCTTCACAGATAGTCTGGCATAGGCCACAACCTGTACTAGGTAGTAGGAATCCAAAGTTGATTCAGGTAAAGTACCCACCTCAAGAGACTCAGTCATGTGAGAAGACACATTATTTGTGTGTATATACACACACACACATACACACATTATTTATATATGTATATATATACACAAATACTAAAAACAGTAATATCCACCAGCACTTCTAATGCTTGCTGTAAGCCAGGGTCCATTCTAAGTGCTTTACTTAAATTAATATTGAAGCAGTACTGTTATTATCACCATTTCACAAATGAAGAGTTTGAAGTATAGAGAGTTAAGGAACTTGCCTGAGGTCAATGAGTTCCTTAGTGAAAGTAACCAGGATTTTAACCCAGGGAGTCTGTATACCTCCCATACCTCACCATAATACCTAGTCACAGAGCACAAGCCAGAATGTGATGAAGTATAAAGCTCTCTTGGAAGATGATTAATTCGGGATCACAGACTCAAAATATAAGAACATAAATGAACTGATAATAGAAGACCCAGTTCAAACTCATCACTTACTAAATGAGGAAAGGCTAGGTGATGATTCCAGCTGGGCCCTTATAGAGAGTCAAGCTTCATTTTCTAGGATGGTTGTGCCTAGTGGCACTTGTTGCTTCTGGGGACAACACAAACCGTTGACTGTGAATAAAAAGCCTGGCTCAGAGCCAGTCACTGAACCATGGATGTGTAATGATAGACTAAGTTCAGGGGAGACGGGGATTCAGCACCAAGCCAGCACTCACTGGCTCAACAATGTAGCTGCTGGATGGGGGAGGGGAGATGGGGAGAAGCAGGGGACTGAGAGGTTGAGGGTGGGCTGTGGGAATAGTATATGCCCATTTTTCCCTGCAGCCAGATGTTCCATGTACCATTTGAAAACACTTCCTCTCAATACTGCTGAAAAAATAAATAGAATTTGCTTCTGTTCTGAAACTTTTTAAAGGAAGTTGAAATTAATTTTGAATTCCACAGCTGAAGGTGGGGTAGAGATAGATGAAATTTTGTAGAGATTTGGAACAGGAAGCACTGCCTCCAGCCTCAGTACCCAGCACAGCAGGTCTCCCCCGCCTAGAAGCCAACCTGAAGCAATGTGAGATCCATGACTTAAACCCAAGCTCTGCCTTCACCTTGGGCTACCTGGTTGGGATTCTGGATGTAACATATCATAAACAAAAATCATTAACTTTAATTCTGAGATTTTCTCTTCTCCTCTCAATGGTTACCCGGTAACTTTCCCTTACTTGTAGTGTTCCAGACCTACCTTACTTGTTCATATTTTCTTCCTAGACTCATGGAAGACCACTGGACTAAAAAAAGAGAACACTTGGCATCCATCCAGCCCCGTAACTGTGAGATCCAAGACAAGTCAGCTTAGCCCCTCTGCACCTTAGTTTCCCCATCCAGAAAGTGGAGAGAAGGGATCCTACTCTGCTCATCAAGCAGGGCTGAGGTAATGACTCAGTTCGAGAGTTGATTTGAAAGTACGTTGGATGCTTTCCTACACTGTGCAAACATGCTAGCCTCCCATACCACAACAGAGATTGCTGTCAGAAGGTACTCAGAAGAAATGTGTGGCTATTTTATGGACCTTTGTTTTAAAGAGTCAATAAAATGTCTTATTCATAGTTGTGTCACTCCAACTAGCACAAGACCTAGCACGGACTTTAATAATCAAGTATTCAATCAAAGAGTACCTGAATAAACCTGAGACAAGTGAAGAACGGATGTACTTCCATTCAACAAGTAACTATTGCAGGAAAGAAATCTTATTCTGGAAGAAAATAAGGCTCACCCGATTGTGAAGAAGAAAAAATTTATTCTCAATTTTGCAAGAAGGGGCACACAACCAGAAAACGTGGCTGGCACCCTGAACAAAGAAGAATGACACAATATATACCCCTAAGCCTAGCACACAAGTCCTTCCTCTGTTTCTCCATAGATTGGATACTTCAGGGGTTACAGCCTATCTGAGAAGATCTAACTTTCCTGTGCAAAAGTTTGTGATTAACCACTTCCCCCATCACATTCCAACCATTTTAGTTTTTACCTGCTCCCCTTTGCCAAATAAGGAATGGAATTTAGTGCTGAATTGGTATTGACTTAGCTCTTTCTTGGGCATCTTTTTATTGCCTATAGGACTGGCTTAAGCTGGTTTCCTTTGTTCCTATTTAACCTGGGAGTGGGAGACTGAGGCAGTAGGCTGCCAGGTTATATTACTTAATATTTTCTTCCTTTATGTGAGAACTAAACTAATCTTCGTTTCTTACAGCTACTGAGCTTTTATTATGTGCCAATGTATTGACAGAGGTTTCATTTTTTAAGCAATTCAAAGACTAAATGCTCTAGTATAAATGTGAGGACTGGAATTCAAAGCAGAGAAACATAAGTGCCATAAGAGAAGTACAAAATACAGAAAAGATTCTAAAGGAGGAAAATAATTGGAGCTTCAGGAAAGTTTCATGGACCTTGAAGGATGCAGAGAATTCCAACATGTGTCATGAGAGGAGGGTCTTCCAGGCCAAGGAAATAACATACCCCAAGGTACAGAAGGGAGAGAGCTGGCTTCGGCTGGGGACAGTGCTGTGCAAGCACAGCTGTAAATGGAAGCATACAGGAAGACAAACAAGGAGCATGTGATTATATCCACAGAATGGATGTCCCCAATTACCAGTTAAGGATGTTAGACTTTACTCTCAGCACAGGAAATATTTGGGTTATTCTAGGCACTGGACTGATGAGCTTATTCATTTTACAGGAGGACCAGGTAGCCAGTTATGGTTTAAAATTACTCCCTGCCCAAACATAACTTACTGCTTCATGCTACAGATACTCTCTCTCCACCTAAGCAAGTCATTAACCTCTTAAACCCAGGTATCATCAGGTTTTAAATGAGTTAACAGTACTCAGATCATAGAGTTGTTTTGAGAATTAACTGTGACAGAAACTGTGCCAATGCCAGGTGAGGAGAAGCATCTTTTTGTCAAAAGGGTCACAACAACATTCTCTGGTAGAGACTTCTTTGCATACAAACATGCCTGCGATGAGGATATGCATTCCAGAACTATCCAACTGAAGGAGACCCCATCTCATAGAATAAGAAATCCAGAGGTGGGAAGCAGCGATTGCCAAGGCCACCCAGCCACTAGCCCACATTGTTGAGACAAGAGAGAGCATAGACCTCCCAAGACCCAGGCCTCCTCCATCCCTCCGTTGGCTTGTCAGAAACTAAACACTTGGGGGTGGCCAAGTGTATGTTGGGGATAACAGTTTCCAGTTCCCCCAAACTCCAACTGTTGCTGGCTTGCTAGAGAACAAGGGAAGAAGGGAGTCAGACATGGGTCGAACAAGTCACCTTGTACTGCCTGGACCTTGCCTCAATCTAGTCTGTGTAGGAAGTATCCCCTTTAATTTACCACCCCTTGATGCGGGATTAGCTGTATGTCTTTTGATTGCAGATTGGGAAATAAAGACTCAGAGGGTTAAAAAAATCTGACCAAGGACACATAGCTGGTAACTCCCATTGTCTCAATTTCTACTTCTCAGTCCACTCTTGTTTGGGGTATGTCCTACCATTCCATATAAATTGCCTTCACCAACATAGCCAATTACTTCTGGGTTACTGAAATCAATGGACACCCTTTCAGTTCTCACATTGCTAGAAACTTTCTTCTTGAGCGCTCTTCCTCTTCGCTTGGCAGTAACGATGCCACTCTTTTGGCTCTGTCTTCTCTGGACACTCCCTCTCATTGTCCTTGGTTGGCCTATCCAACTCTGCCAGACCTTAACCATGGGCATCACTCTTGGCCCTCTCTGCTTTCACTTTGCACCCTCTCTCTGGGAAACTTCATGCCCCTATTTTGCTTTAATTGCTTCCTCTGGACTGCTGACTTTCCCATCAGGACCTCCAGCTGAGACATCTCTCCTGCGCTCCACCATTATACGGTCCTGCCTGGTTGACCTACATACTTCCCAAACACAACATATCCAAAGCACTTACCATCTGCATCTCCTCCAGGGCTCACCCTTTTTAAAAATGGCAGCACCATCTACCTGGAATTAGCCTGATTTCTCTCTATTCCTCACTCCCCACATCCAAATAACCCTTTGACTCTTCCTACTAAATAGCTCTTAAATGCATCCCCATAGCCATCAACCTAGTCCTATTATAATAGCCTCCCAATGAGGCTCCCTACATCTACTCCATCTTCTTCCAAATCAGTCTCCACATTGCAACCAAGAATATCTCTTCAAAACATAAATGGGCCCATGTGACTCTCTTTCTTAAAATCTTTCAAAGGCGTTTCATTGTCCCTATCCTTAATAAGGCATCCAGAGCAAGGTGACCTGGGCCCCTGTGCTTGATATCCTCATCTTTTCCCAGTCACCCCTGCACTCTTTCACCTCTTATGGTTGGTTCCTGAAACATGACAGGTGCTTTGGGGGAGAGGGGCTATTCTCTCTGCTGAGAAAATTATCAATTCTCTCTCTCTCTGCACCACTGCTTTCTCCTAGGAAGCATCTACTCAGATTTTAAATTTCAACTTCAAAATCCCGACCTCAGAAGGGACTTCCTTCATACCCAAATGAAGTAGGTACCTTTGTCTTGCATTAATGCCACATGTGCTCTTCCTCCAGTGAAGTTAACACTCACATGATTATTCGATGTCTGCTTGCCCTGCTAAGAATGAGAGCTTCATGTCTGTCTTATACAGCCTCCTCCTCCTTCTCCTTCCACTCCTCCTCGTCCTCCTTTTTCTTCTTCATCCTCTTCTTCCTCCCTCCTCCACTTTCCTCTCCTCTTCTTTTTTTCTCTTTCTTTCTTTCTTCTCCTTTTCCTTCTTCTTCTTCTCTCCTCCTCTTTTCCTTCTCCTCCTCCTCTTTCTCCTCCTCCTTCTTCTTCCTTCTTCTCCTTTTTCTTCTTTCTTCTTTTAGTGCCAGGTACAGCATCAATAAAAAGCCTTCAAAGCATATTTGTTGAGTGAATAATGTAGAGAAATGCAGATTGCATTGCAGAGGCATGTCTTTTCTCTACATGATCTTCACTCTAATCAGATGACGGCATGTAAAGATAAATCAAAAGTGGTTTGAGAGAGGGGGAGCACTCTCTGCTCTCCCAGCTCCACAGCCTGGGAAATGAACTATCACAGGGCCAGCTCTCCCTCCTCTGCTTCACTTTATTAGACCTACCCAGGTGTCCGGTCATTCAGCCTCCTCCCTCCCTCAGGTAATTTCTAGGGTTCAACCCTACTTCCTAAGAGACTCATAAAACAGCTGCACCATGCTAGGCCCTAACTTCTTATCTGACCGCACACTGGATCTCTATGTCAGGCATTATTTTTCTCATTCTACAGAGGTGGAGATACAGAGAAGCTTAGCACATTTATGAAGTTCATATTGGTAGAGAAGGGATGTGAACAGGTTTTTCTGCCACCAAGGGCACCACAAAGCCTATTCCTTTATCTCTATGATCTGATTCTTTGGCTTTTTAGACTCTGATAATGGCAACATGTCAGTGTCCCACAGCCTTACTGCAGAGCTCCTATTCATCCTTTAAGTCTCTCTTTAAATGTCACTTCTTCCATGTAGACTTCCTAACCCAATAATCAAAACTAATCATTTTTCTCCTTGGAGCTCCCAGAGAAGACTTCTCTTTAATTCAGGCAAGTACACCGCGAACTGCTTCTCTCTCTGATGTTCCCACTAGTCTGAGTTCCTGGAGGACAGGGACCATGTCTTTATTCGTCTTTGCATCCCCAAAACATAGCACAGTGCCTCACATGCGGAAGAGCTTATTAGGAGTATCTGTTGGATAATAAACCAAGGAGTAATGTGCTTAACCTAGTTAAGCCTATTTCCTCTTCTGTGAAGAAAGAATCAATAATTTCTTCCCTGCCGACTTCATACGGCTGTTGTGAGGCTGGAAATGATGTGAGATATTTCCTTAATTTAAAAATACCACTGATAAGAGTCACAGTTTGTTAGCTACCTTTCAAGGGAAAAAAAATACTACCGTATATTACTAAACACCTCAATTATGAGAGCCACACCAACTTTAGAAATGCTAAAATTGAAAAACATGCATTTGAGAATAGAGAAGATACATAAAGATTGTGAAAGCACAAAGCCAGTGACATTGCATGAGATGTATTTATTCAGAATCCTCAGGCAAGCATGTTAAAAAAGAGCTTCTACTGAGAAATTGTAGCGTTGATGTAGAGAAAGTGGCCATGGTCGCTGTTGTGGGTAGGGAGAGGGAAGAAGAGGTGTGATGTGGGGGCATTTTCGGGGCTTGGAGTTGTCCTAAATGATATTGCAGGGACAGATGCTGGACATTATATATCCTGCCATAACCCACTGAATGTACTGGGGGAGAGTGTAAACTACAATGTAAACCATTATCCATGTGCGGCAGCAGTGCTCCAAAATGTATTCGCCAAATGCAATAAATGCAATAAATGTCCCACAATGATGAAAGAGGTTGTTGATGTGGGAGGAGTGGGGTGAGGGGCTGGGTGGTATATGGGACCTCATATTTTTTTAATGTAACATTTTAAAAAAATAGAGAAAAATTTTTTTAAAAAATTTAAAAAGAGAGATTCTAGAGCCTCACTGTGGCAATTCTGATTCAGGGGTTATTTTGAAAAGGTGCAAGTTTGGAAACTAAAAAAAAAAAAACCCAACACACACAAAAAAACCCACTCTTCTTTTAATAGATGAGTAAACTGAGGATGACACATAGCCTGTAACTTGTCCAGGATCATGCACAGCCACGTATTGCCTAATCCCTGACTCAAGATTAGGCTGGCTCGCCCACCTCTTGACATGGGGGTTCCCACTAGACCACTCCACCTCTTTCTGGCTCAGGCTCTGGCTTTTGTAAGAGCCTACTGACCTTGAGTGTTCCAGACTCCTGACAGCATCTACTGTTCTCGCTTCAGAAAAGTCAGTGAATGGCCACCCATAGGGAAAAGCTAGTTACAGCAAGCAGTGGTTTGGGGGGATTTCTAATGGGAATTGGTCATTGTACACACAAAACTGGTTTTATTTCCTTTAGGGTAAAGGAACCATTTTACTACACACCCAAAATAAACTTGATGAATGAGTCACTCCTCGAGTATCCAAAATGCTTCAAATTGCCCTTGTCTTTTAAAAATGCATTCCCTTCAAGAGACAAGGGGGCAGGCATTGGGCAAAGGGCAGCTACGATCTCCCTTTGGGGTAAACCAAGGGTGGTGGCTGAGATTCCTGTACCTCAAGGACCTTGGAGACCCCTACGCATGCTCAGATTCTGCGATTCTAAGAAACTCAGGCCTAGCTGGGGAGACCGGGCTGTCTGGGCAACAGCATCAACCGCCACCAAATGAGCACCGTCAGACGCCGCTGCCAGGCTAAGCACAAACGCGGTCTGCTGCTTTCAGGTGCTCAGAGAGAACTTCCAGCAGTCCCCCTTTCACCTTGACCTGGGAACTTTGGACTAATCTCTTTACCCAGGGCATTTAGTTCCTATATCTGTAAAAGAGCTGGTTAGGTTGAGCTAGATTCGTTTATCTTTCCTTTTTCCACCCCCAGAAACCCTTTGCCAAACAAAAGCTTATCCAGGCGGCCTGCCCTATAAAATGAATGTGTAGATAGATGCATACACAGCTGTTCTGGTTGAAGAGCTAAGGGCCAGAGCACAGCTCTTAAAGGGGCTTCCTGGAACCCCTGAGGTCCATGGAGCATAGAAATAATGGGCCTGAAGTCCCACCGAGCTCAGATATTATGAGGATGGGGATCTAATCAGTGGGAAGAGGCAACTCTGGACATAACTGAAAAGCTGAATCCATGTTTGGCATGTAGCTTCTGGCCCAGCTTCTTGCGCATAGGGATGGCCGTCAGTCCCATTCTCTGAGAATGGCATGCCGCTGGCTGAGGGAGATAAACTGGCCACAGCGTCAAAGGTTACCCTTTGCCAGTGTGTTTATATTCCAGGAAAGGACACTGTCCAGCATTCCACTCTGGTAAAGAAACTTGAGGCCTTGTAACACACAGTGGGAGAATCACTAGGGGTGGGATGGGTGTTAAGATCACCCATGCATCCCCCCACCATCTCTAATGCTTGCCCATACAACGCTTGCACAGGAAAAGGGTGTGGGTAGAGAGAAGGGGGTGGGTCACTTTAATTAGAGAGTTTCTGAATTGTAGAATTACTACCGCACTTGTGTTTCCTCCAAGTGCATGCAGTGTCTCCAAACAAGGCTAGTGAAAAGGTCTTTGATTTGTTTTAATGAATGGATCAGAATGAATTGTAATGCCACTATTGCTTTTTTTCTCCTATTTCTTCTGACTTTATATTTCAGAAAAGATTTGAAATAGAAATGATCTCTAAATAGAACTTGCTTCGCAGGGAAACCTATGACAGCATTTGAAAGCACTAAGAACCTAGAGGCCCGTATCACCTGTGGCACCTGAGAACCTGAACTCTAAAACGGGCTTGTTCTAGAGCCGCCTTCCCTCCAGTCAGTCCACCCCATAGGCCAGTCCCTTCCCTGGAACTTTCACTTTTGCCTGGAGGGAGGACTGTGTCATTGTCCCAGCTATTGAGTTGGGAAATCACCCTTAGACCAAAGGAAGCAGGCTCACAGGATGTCACCGAGGCTCATGCCAGCCTCTCAAGCTTACAGATGCTTTATACCAATGAGGTAGTGGCAGGAAGGAGGAGAGTATGGCTGAGGAAAGAGGAAGGACTTCATACTCCACAAGAGAAAACGAAATACTTATCCAACCACAACACACTAGACTGTAAGTGCTGTGACGGCAAGAACAGGGTCTATTCTGCTCATTGCTATGTCCCTTGAACTTGATGCGGTGCTTAGCACAGAGCACTACAGTAAATGTTTGCTGAAGAGTTAAACCTCCTCCAGAATTTTTTAATAATTTTTATTATTCCCATTTCCCAAATGAGAAAACTGAATTTCAGAGTAACTTACCTAAGGGACAGAACCAGGACCCAAGGGCAGCCCAGATGTTTTCCCCAGTAACATGCTATGGGCCTGTCTGTATTTCCTTTTTAAAGGGAATTGAAACCAATGAGCTGAGCCCTATAATTGCCCCAGCTTACCACCCCAAGAGGTTCCAGGCTGCCAGGCAGGAAGGAGGAAACCAAGGAGCCCCTAGAGAATGCCCTGAGTTGAGAAGGTGGAACTGACTATTCGAAAAGATAAAGGTGACTACAGAACACAGAGAACTTGTGAGGAGAAAGCTGCACAGAGAGAGAACCAAGAGATCTGCAGAGAACTGACCAGCACATGCAGCTGAGAAATACTCCAAGGCCAGAGAAAGAAGCACCCAGAAGGACTAGAAGTAGCAGTGCCCACACTTCACTTGCACAAGGCAGGAAATCGTGCCTGTTCCCACCAGTCAGACTGGAAAACCACTTGATTCGTGGAACGCTGGGTGGAGTATACCGAGGGTCTTGTCTCAGTAGCGGGGAATAAAAAGGCCTAGCCTGGGCACTAGCAGGCCCCACCTAACAAATTATAAAAGCAAGACCTAAAAAACTTACACTGTACCTCAGTAATTTGTGACCTAGAACAAATCTCAAGAATATTTATAAAAATACAAAAATATCCAGCATTCAACAAGGTAAAATTCACAATGTTTGGCTCCTAAACTAATCATCAGGCATATAAAGGAGGAAAATATGACCCATAAAATAAGGTGAAAAATCAACTAATTGAAATGGACTCAAAATAGACACTGATCTTAGGAACAAACAACTATTACAACTGTATGTCAAAAGCTCAAAAGTTAAGTAGAAACAGAGGTTTTTTTAAAAATACCCAAATATACAGGGTGCACCTGGGGCAGGCTTTTAGGGAGGGAGGGAGTGCTTATCCTGGCATAGCGCGTTATATCAGTGGGTGAAGACCCGGACAATGAGCGGGAAGGCAGTGTGCACCCATCTGGGGAGGCCTGATGTTCTCGAAGAGGGGAGGGTGTCTCTCAAGAGCATGGTGGCTCCCTATGGAGGAGGACAGCCTAGTGTGCCAAGCCCTCAGCAGTGTGGCAAGTATCTACGAACCTTGTCCTTCAAGCAGTGAAGCTTGGTTGTCACTGCGGGCCCTGAGGGGAGGGGGAGAGAGGAACAGAATAGATGGAAGAGGGGGGAACTGGGAGACAATGGATGTGTCCTGCATGATCGTGCAGTGATGGATACAGGCCATGTTAATATCACCAAAAATGTATAATAAAGGTATATAGCCTAAAAAGTAAACCATAATATAACCAAAAATCTATAAAAGTATACAGTCTAAAATGTAAACCATAATGTAACCATAATAGAACCACCCATGGTTAGTAGCTATGGTTCAATATCTGTACATCAGTTGCAGCAAATGTAACATCCACATGTAACAAGATCATTGCTGGGTAAGGGGGAAAAGGGTTTGATGTTGGGTATATGGGAGTTCCCTATATTCTGTGTGACTTTACTGTGACCTAAAACTTTTTTGAAGACAGAGGAAAAAAAAAGGATGTACACCCTGAGGAAGAAATGGAAGAGATTCCCTTGCCACTGTATGTACAGGGCAACACTTATTACAGCAATGAAAGGCAAAATATCAAAAAAAAAAATTTTTTATGATACTTTTCATTTTTTAATAGCCTGATTTATTTTTTGCTCTATTTTAGTTTCTCTAAGTTATTATGTATTCTATTTCTAAACTTTAAACCTGTCATTACTATTTCATTTTCCTATTAATTGAATTTGGCAATATATTAGACCTTATTTTTTAAGAAGTTTTGGATCACAGAGGGGTTCAACTATGGCAGGGGAGGAGCACTGCTGTGGGATGTCACTGTTGGGGGATGCATGGCTGGGAGGGAGTTCTAAGGGCATGCATATAGGGTATATAGATATGTTCATATGGTCATTGGATACTGACATAGGGGGTAGAGTTTCACATGACAACCGAGGAAGTGCCAAGTTCCCATTCCCAGAAGCTCTGTCTCACTCCCCAGTGGAGCAGCAAGTACAGGGTGAAGAACAGTGAAGAAGGATGGTCCAACGATGGGCCCTTGATACTGATGACTATGCTTATGAGCCTGTGTGCTTGAAATTTCAACTAGCCTAGAGCTGCAGGATACCTAAGAGTTACTTCCTGAGAGCCTCCATGTTGCTCAAATGTGGACACTCTCTAAGCCAAACTCAGCATGAAAGTGCATTACCTTCCCCCCATCATGGGACATGACTCCTGGGTTGAGCCTCCCTGGCACTGAGTGATTACTACCAAGCACCAACTGGTGATGCAATCAGAAAAAGACCTGGAATAAAAGGGGGAAATGGTAAAGACAAATGAGTTTATATGGCTAAGAGACTTCAAAATGAGTCTGGAGGTCATCAGAGGGGTTGTGCTTACACACCTCTCATCAGGATCTCAGATACAGCTATAGTAGATTCAACCCCAGGTAGGGGTGCATCTGAGGGCCACAGAGACACCCATCTCCTACAGTCATGACGATGGCTCTGGAGTTCAGTGCCTTGTCAGTGGGCCCTACTTTGGAATTTATGCTCCTGAATGTGATGGAGTTGGACTCAGATGTGACCACTCAATGCATGCCTCTTCTATCACTTTTACTGAACCTGTGGTTGGCACTGGAGTGTGTATATACTCAGGAGACTTGAATCTCTGGACTGTCATGTGCCAGATGGGCCCTGATCCTCAGCAGAGTTGCAACACTTACTCTTTGGTTCGTTTGACTTACCCAGGTCAGTTAACAGGGAGGTGAGGATGGTCAACCATCACACCAGGTAGCCGAGAGAGTCTAAAGCTGCAAGCAGGAGAATTCCATTTATCAGCCATGTGGGATCTAAGCCTCCTCTCAATTTAGAGGTGGAGTGGACATTCCCATCCCAGGGTCCTCAGGATGGAGGACTACAATATGGATTAGAGAGGACTTACTGGTATTCTACTATAGAAACACTGTGACTCTAGCAATGGAAGAAATTATATCATTGATGTGGAGACAGTGACCATGGGAGTTTCTAAAGGCTGAGAGAGGGAAAAAGAAGTGTGGTACTTGGGCATTTTCAGGACTTGGATTTATCCTCAAAGATATTGTAGGGATAGATGCAGGACATTATATATCCTGTCATAACCCACTGAATGGACTGGGAGAGCATGTAAACTACAACATAAACTATAATCCACGCTGTGTAGCAACAATGCTTCAAACTGTACTCATGAAATGCAATAAATGTACCACACTAATGAAAGAGGTCATCATTGTGGGAGGAGTGGGGTGTGTGGGGAGTGGGGTATATGGGAACCTCATATTTTTTAATGTAACATTTTGTGCGATCTATGTATCTTTTTTAAAAAAAAAAAGTTATAACACATACAACAAACAATGGGCAAGAGGCAAAGTAAAAAATAAAAATTTAAAAAATACCCAAATATAACTTCTGGTAATAAAAATCATAATATCTGAGTTATAAAATACACTGGGTGGGATTAGCAGCAGATTGGACGTTTTTGCAGAAATGATTAGTGGACTTGAAAACATGACAATAGAAACTATCCAAAATAAAACCAGGAGAAAAAAAGGCATAAAAAAATTGACATACTATCAGTAATATCTGTGGGTCAAGTTCAAGCAGCCTAAAGACATGTAATTAGAATACTAGAGAGAAAGAATGAGAGAGGCTAAAAGAAAAATATTTGAAGAATTAAAGATATCCAAATTGTCTGAAAATTATAAAACTCAATGAACCCATGCACAAGAAAAATAAAGAAGAGTACAGCAGATACGTCACAATCAAATTGCTCAAAAACAGTGTGATTTAATTTGCCAAAGGGCTGCCAATGTAAAGAAATGGGTTTGCTTTTAAAGGGATTTATTTGGAGTAAAAGCTTACAGTTCCAAAGCTATAAAATATCCAAATTAAGATACCATCAGGGATGCGTTCTCACCAAAGTCAGCTGTCACATGTTGAAGCAAGATGGCTATCAACTTCTGCCAAGGTTTGAGCTCAGTTGAGAGCAACGGTGCATAGGGCTTATCTCTTTCTGGTCCTCCCATATCAGTCTCGTCTATTCTGCTTTCTTCCCGAGTTCAGCTGGGGGCTATCAGGCATGTAGCAGGACTCTTCAACTCTTGAGCTGCTCTGCGGGCCCACCCTCTTCAGGCTTCATGCTTAAACCATCTTCTAGTCCTCTCTCTTACATGGCAGGATCAAACGTGGCAGCTGCCTTTTCCTGTGTCTGTCTGTATAAGTCTCTCTGTGTAACTGTTTGTATCAGTCCCAGCAAGGAGGCAGAGACTCAACCTGTGCACATGCAAAGCCCTAAAGTGGTCTTATCAAGTAATCTAATCAAAGACCCCTCAATGGAATTTCATGCAACCAAAGGGTATCACCCCCAGAGAAATAGATTAGTTCAAAAACATAATCTTTCTCTTTTGGGGATTCATAAAATAAACTCAAGCTGCCACACCATGACAAAGAGAAAAATATTTTAAATAGCCAGAGAAAAAAGACACATTATGTACAAAGAAATAAAGATAAGGATGCCTTCAGATTTCCTGTTGGAAACAATGCAAGCAACCAGACAGTAGAGCAGTGTCTTTAAAATACTGACAGAAAGGAAAACAAACTTGTCAACCCAGAAAAAAATATCTTTCAAAAATGAAGTTAAAGATTTTTTTCATACATACAAAACTCTTAAAAGAATTTATCAGCCGCATACTCACACAACAAGAAATGTTCAACGAAGTCCTACAGGCAGAAAGCCAGCGATCCCGGATGGAAATACAGATGTACACAAAGGAATGATGAGCTCTAGAAATAGTAACTGCATGATATATTTTAAAAATACAAATTCATTTTCATAGTATTTAATCTTTGCTAAAGATAACTGTTTAAACAATAATAATAATGAAGTTGATAATATATGTAAAAGTGAGAGGTGTGACAATAATAGCACAAAGATCAGGAGGGAAGAAAAGGAAATACATAATTTGAAGGTTCTTATACTATAAACAAAGCAGAATGATATATCGCTTGAAGACAGAGATCAGATAAAGATGTAAAGGGAAAGAAAACACCTGTGACATACAGAATATAAATAGCAACATGAAATATCTAAACCTAACCGTATTAGTAACCTCATTCAATGATTCACTGCACCACTGTTATAATAGCAAAAAAATAAAAAATAAAAAAATGTAGAAACAACCTGAATGTGGTTGGAGTATTCTGCTATAGATGGAATACTAATGTATTGTACATGCATTATAAAAATGAAGAAGTCCATTTAGTGATGTTGAAAGATGTCTGTCAATTGCTACGGGGAATAAAAGCAAGCTGCACATGACTGCGTACAGCACATTCTCTCTTTAAACTATGGAGACATAGAGTATGAAGAGATCCCTGCATATGTGTATAGGAAAACGTCGTGGGAGGAGAGACGGAATTGTTAGCAATTCATCTATCTGTTCGAAGTAGAATTGAAGGCAAATTTTGTTTTCTAGTTACATGCATCTGTGTTGTTTTAACTCTTTGTGGTACTTTTTGTTTGTTTTTGTAAATAAAACCAACAAAGCCAACAACAGAGAAGGCTTCTGAGACAAGGACTCTAGTGTCGCCAGCCGCGGCCAGGGCAGGGAGCGTCCCTGGTGTGAGTGGTCACTCTCCTCGGGCTCGACTTCCTCTCTGCAAGTCGCCAGCTATGCTGATGACCTGGGTTCAAATCTGCACCTACCACTCATTAACTGTTCACTGCTCTCTTCCAGTTGAGGCTCCATCATCTGAGAAAATGGGAATAATAATGATCTTGTAATATGAAAGAACAGAAATAAGAGTAATAATAAGGGGGAGCAGATGTAGCTCAAGTGGTTGAATTCCTGCTTCCCATGTACAAGGTCCTGGGTTCAAACCCTGGTACCTCCTAAAAAAAGAAGCAGAATAATAAGTAGCTCTTCTTGATTACTCACCATTTGCCAACTCCCTTGGCAACACTCTGGCGTTGCTACTATTCATTTTCCCACCTAACGGTCGAGCAGTTAACGGCTGTGCCCAAGGCTACGTGTCTCTAAGTGGAGCCTGTCCCACCCACGAGGCTGTCCACTACCGTGATGCCCAAGAGGGTTCCGAGGATGACATGCTCCCCAGCGTGAGGGCAGCCCACCCGGGGCTCGGCCGGCTTCACACCCTCCAGGCCTTCATCCTGGCCCCGAGGAGCTCGCTCTGGCTTACACTGACCGCGCAGTGCCCAGGGTGGTGCTGCAGGCAGTGCAACCCCACAGGAAAGGAGCCATGCCTCTGCTCTCTGACGGGCAGGGCCTCCTCCCCAGCCTTTGCAGTCCTCCGCTGCCTGTCTCGGCTCTGGAGCTGTGCCGAGCAGCTGGCAAACAGCTCCTGCCTCCTGGGCAGTGCGGGCCACGTGGCCCGTGAGGGTGGGCTGGCAAGGACGTGGCATCTGCTGCAGGAGCGAGAACAAGGAAAAGGGGCTGGAAACCGTGTCCATCGTTTATGGGACATGAACAGCCTCCAAACAAAACATCGAGACCTTAAAACTCCGAAGTTCCTCCCTGAAGAGGAGCTTATGTATTTGCTTTTCCAACATAAATTTTTTTCAGGATTACTGTTCTCTGAAAAAGAATGTAGAGGAGGTGCAGATGTGGCTTAAGTAGTTGAGCACCTGCTTCCCACGTGGGAAGCCCCAGGTTTGGTCCCTGGTGCCTACTTAAAAAAAAACAAGCAAACAAATGAAAAAACCAACTCAGGGGAGCTGATGTGACTCAGTGGTTGAGCACCGGCTCCCCGCATACGAGGTCCCGGGCTCCCTCCCCAGCCCCAGTACCTCAAAAAAAGAAATCTCCCCCAATTCCCAAAAGAAATTGTATTCTCCTGCACTATCCCGGGATCTCTCCACCTCCTCTTCCACATTTAGGAAATGACCTTGCCCTTATACCTCACAAAGAAACTCTAGGCAACAAGACAGGATTCTTCTACTTTTTACCCCTCAACCACATCTTCCTGCCCCATCATTAAAGATTTTCATCTCTGTGAGCCCTAATTGCATCATCTTTTATCATCTCAGGGAACCCCTTTCACCCACTAGCCCCTCTGTGCATTATCTTCAACTTCACCCCCCTTATTTGCTCTTTCTCTTCAGCATTCTTTTTATTTTACAATTATTTCTTTTTTTTATAATTAATTTTTTTTTAATTTTGAAAGAAGCTTTAGATTATGTAAATGTTATATAAAAAATATAGGGGATTTCCATATGTCCCCCTCCTACACTTACCCCCCTCCACAATGTCCTTCATTAGTGTGGAACATTTGTTACAACTGATGAACACATATCGAAGCATTGCTACTAACCACGGACGACAGTTTACATTATAGTTTGCACTTTGTCCCACACAATTTTGTAAGCTATGGCAAAATATACAATGGCCTGTATCCGTCACTGCAATGTCATGCAGGACAAATCCAATGCCATGGAAATGCCCCCATATTTCACCTATTCTTCCCTCTCCCTCCCCTCAGAACCTCTGGTGTTCACTGCCTTTATCTCAATGACAAAAGTTCTTTCATTGCTAGAATAATAGTAAGTCTACTTTAGTCCACTGTTCATTCCCCAGTCTTGAGGATCTGGGGATGATGATGCCCACTCTGCTTTTAAGTGAGAGGGTGCCATGGGGCAGGTGGATGGAGCTATCCTGCTTGCAGTTGCAGGCACTCTGTACTTTGAGGTGGGCACTGTCCAGCATCACATCCTTGCAGTTGTCCTGGGTGAGTCCAATGACCTGGAGAGTAGGTTTGCCACTCTGCTGAAATTCAGGGCTCAACTGGCACATGAACAGACCAAAGATTTAAGTCTCTGGGGACATACATTCATCAAGTATGGTGCTAATTATGGGTTCAAATATCCCTTTAGCATTCTTTTTGTTGTTGTTAAGAGTTTTTTCTCCCCCCCCCCCCCCGCCATTGTCTGCTCTGTGTGTCCGTTTACTGTGTGTTCTTCTGTGTCCACTTGTATTCTTGTCAGCAGCACCAGGACTCTGTGTTTCTTTTTGTTGCGTCATCTTGCTGTGTCAGCTCTCCGTATCTGCGGCACCACTCCTGGGCAATCTGGACTTTCTTTCGCGTGTGGCAGCTCTCCTTGCGGGTGCACTCCTTGCACATGGGGTTCCCCTATGCCTGTGGCACAGAACTCCTTGTGTGCATCAGCACTGCACGTGGGCCAGCTCACCACATGGGCCAGAAGGCCCTGGGTTTGAACCCTGGGCCTCCCATGTGGGAGGTGGACGCTCTATCCATTGAGCCACATCCGTTTCCCTCCCTTTAGCATTCTTAATCCTGTTCCCTCTTAAAAACTAACAAAATCAAAACCTTTTCCTCCACTCTCTATTTTTGGGTAGCTATTTCTTTATCTCTGACCCAACTTGCATTGCCAAAATATATGGCAGCACACACTACACTCGCTGTCACCACTTCCTTATCAGCGATTCACTCTTCAGCTCACCGAAGTTTGGATCCTCCTCCCACAACTTCATAGACATTAAATCCAGGGACTCTGTACCACGCTTTGACCACATGAACTTTTCTGCTCTTAACAGTTTGTCCCTCCCTTCTCTTCCATTGAGTTCTACTCCTCTCACTTGGTTTCCTTCCCCCTCTCTAGTGGTTCTACTCTCTTCTCATTTGAGGGCTTTTCACTTCATCTCCAAAAGACCGGTATTCTCCAGAATTTTTAAGCACATCACTTTCCTAGGTGATTTCATTCACCACCGTGGCTCCAACTGAGACATACAGGTAGACAGGTTCTAAACCCGGGCTGAAGTCCTACATGTGCCGCCAGAGGCCCAAGCCCACGTGCTGACCTCTGACTGCTCACCCTGGGCCAGGGGAACCGACAGGAAGGTGGTCAGTGCTCCACCCACTGCCCCTCCCCGCCCGCCCCCCGCCCGCCCCCCGCCACGTCTGCACCGATAGGCCTGACTTCCAAAATCCAAAGCAGCTGCATGAGAAGGCAACCAGAGCTGGCATTCCCTGCACACACGGGGGGCTGGCGCTGTCCCACTAGGGACAGACAATGACAGGTAGGGGGGTACCACTCCCCCCCCCCCCGCCCTCTTCTCTTGGCCAGGGTTACTGGGAGGCACGTGTCTCTCACTGTTTCCAATCTTCCATGTGAAGTTAAGCTCCAGTCGTCCCTGTCCCTGGGGTAGCCTCAATATCCCCCCTCTATTCGCTACCCTCCCTTCGCCACCTCATTTCCTCCCCACCCCCTACACTCCTTATTCCTCCCAATTAACCCCTTCCACTCCAAGCCTCTGGCTTCCACGGGAATCCAAAGTGAGGCACTATTTCCTCTCAAATGCTTCAGTAACTCGCCGCCCTTCCCCCAAACCAGTTCCTTCTCTTATTCGCCCTACCCCAGACCTGACTGTTACCTTCCACCTAGTCAAGAGAGCCCGAATTCCAGTTCCTTCCATCCATCTTCAAGTCTGGCTCATTTTTGCTTCTTACCATCTCTGGAGTCCCTGCCTCCTTCTGCCCGCCCCCAATCCCCCGCATCACCACCTAAGACCCTAATTAACCCACCGCCAGTCTCTTCCCATCTTCCCACTTCCCATCTTGCCCTTCTCCAACCCTCCCTCACATCCCTCAGACTATTCCTAATATGGCAATATGTTCGTGTATGCCCTCTGGTTAAAATCTCCCTATTGATCTGACTATTGACTAAAGATAAACCAAAAATATTTGCGCACACACCTCAAATATTGGCCTTAGTACCTGCTATGCCTGAAGCATCCTCCCAGGAGAACTTTGTTTGCCTAACTCCCATCCGTCCTCCGACCTCACCTTGAGTCCACATCCTCCAACTGGACTTTCCCACCCACCCAGGCCGCCCCCTCTGCTGCCATGGCCCTGTGCACTTTCCTCCACCGAGGCCCTCGCAACCTCCTTTCCAAGGCTCCCACCGGTCAGGGGGCTTCCGGTGGCTGGTAGGGATTGAAGGAGGTGTCCCTGGAAAGCATGTTCTTAATCTCAATCCATTCCTGCCGGTGTGCACCCCCTTAAAATAGGATCTTAACTTTGCTGTTAGTTAAGGGATGCCCAAACTGAATGGGGGGTGGGCCTTAGCCCACTGTGGCTGACGTCCTTACAAACAAAGAAATTTGGATAAAAAAGGTGAAGCCATGGGAAAAGCAAGACCCTGGAGGTCAATGGAACCCAGAGGAAAACGGAGAAGATGCCACCACGGGCATTGCCGTGTGATGGAAAAGCCAAGGACGCGAGACGATACCAACCCTGGGAGGAAGCAACCTCCCAGCCTCTGAAACCACGAGCCAGTCAACTCCTTTTGTTAAGCCAACCCATTTTGTGGCATTTCTTTTAGCAGCTAGGAAACTAGAGACCATCTTTTTAAATTATAAATGACAAAACTGGGACTCTAACCTAGATCTGACTCAGGGTCCCTGCTGTCTACTAAAACAGATGCTAAACTGTTTTCATATGGTTTCTCCTGGACATAGATTGGGGTGGGCACCCAGGCACTCTCGCCCTTTGGCATGCCCTGGGCCCTCGAGCCTCTAGGAAGACAAGAGCACCTCACCTCTTCCAGAGACCTCCAGGGCACGGCCTCCAGTCTCCTATCCGGCCCACTATTGAGGAACAGGCTGGTAACAGGGTAAAATTCCCCACCCTAGAGTCAAGATTACCATCTGAGAAATAAACCAGCAAATTAATCACAAAATAAATGAGAGTCTATAGATGCAGCCTTTTTTTTTTTTTTAAAGATTTATTTTTATTTATTTAATTTCCCTCCCCTCCCCCGGTTGTCTGTTTTCTGTGTCTTTTTGCTGCGTCTTGTTTCTCTGTCCACTTCTGTTGTCGTCAGCGGCACGGGAAGTGTGGGCGGCGCCATTCCTCGGCAGGCTGCTCCCTCCTTCACACTGGGCGGCTCTCCTTATGGGTGCACTTCTTGCGCGTGGGGCTCCCCTACGCAGGGGACACCCCTGTGTAGCACAGCACTCCTTGCGCGCATCAGCACTGCACATGGGCCAGCTCCACACGGGTCAAGGAGGCCTGGGGCTTGAACCGCGGACCTCCCATGTGGTAGACGGACGCCCTAACCACTGGGCCAAAGTCCGTTTCCCTATAGATGCAGCCTTAAAAACAATGGTGTCTATATGCCCAAAATAGTAACAACTGAAAACAGCGACTTCAACGGATATTTATACACCAATGTTCAGAGCAGCGTTAGTGACATTAACCAAAAGGTCAAAGCAACCCAGGTGTCCACCAGTGCTTGACTAGATAAACAAGACGTGGTATGTACTCACAGGGGAATAGGATTCAGCGTCTCTCAGGCTCATTGCAGGAAAACATAGCCTGAAATCGAGTTCATCTTTCCCAGATTTAGATTCCTTTCACTCTCCATATTCCTGAGCTCACTTTGTGAAAGACAGGATTCTGAGTTTTAGGGTTTTTTTTTTGAGGTACCTGGGGCCAACAATTGAAGCCAGGACCTCCTGTGTGGGAGGCAGGTGCTCAACCATTGAGCTGCATCTGCTTCCTCTAAGATGTTGGGTTTTTTAAAAAAGATTTATTTATTTCTCTCCCCTTCTCTCCCCCCCATTGTCTGCTCTCTGTGTCCATTTGCTGTGTGTCCTTCTGCATCTGCTTGCATTGTCAGGTGGCACCAGGAAACTGCAGCTCTTTCTTGTTGCCTCATCTTGCTGCATCAACTCTCCATGTGTGTGGTGCCATTCCTGGGCAGGCTGTGCATTTCTCACGTGGGGCAGTTCTCCTTGCAAGGCACACTCCTTGTGCATGGGGCTCTCCTATGCAGGAGACATGCACTCCTTGCCCGCGGCAGTGCTGCGTGTGGGCCAGCTCATCACATGGGTCAGGAGGCCCTGGGTATCGAACCCTGGAACCTCCATGTGGTAGGCAGATGCTCTATCAGTTGAGCCACGTCCGCTTTGCTCTAAGATGTTTTAATACATTATCTTATTTAATCCACATCATGATTCCATGTTAGGTAATACTGTAGTCCCACTTTGCAAAGGAAACAAGTGAGGTACAGAGAATTTACATACATTTTCCAAAGTCACAAAACTCGTCACTGAAAAGCCAGGTTCATAGCCTGGCAAGCTTTGTTCTCTAAAGGCTCTGTTAACGGACTTCCTGAGACTTCCAGTGTCTAGAAATGGGTGAAAGAAAGAGAGGAGGCAGAGCAGACCTGCTCCCTTCTCCACTCAGGTGAGACCATTCAACCTCCTCCCCAGTCTTCATGGGATTTTGTGTTCCTTGGGGTAGCTCCTAAGCCATTCCTCCCCCACCCCCTTCACCGACTGTCCCTGGGACCTGTAAGAGTCTCCCACCGGGAAGAGGCTGCAGCACCAAGGATGGGGAGCCAGGGGGCTCCAGGAAGCCAGCCTGGCCTGCTGCAGCCGGGGAGGTCCCTGCAATGCTCCCGTGATAACACCTGCACGCTGTCTCAGAGCCCTTGCCCAGCTTCACTCTAATCACCCCTTTGCTCATCTGTTCCCGCAACTAGCCATTTGGGGAAAGCTGCCGTCACCCTGCCTGGCCGGCGATCCAGCCCTAAGTGCCCGGCAGGTAAACAAGCTGGAGGGAGGCGCCCTCGGTCCAGGTGCAGCTGGACGGAGAAGCGCCCCCAGGCCGGGGAGACTGGGCGAGGGCACGAGGGGTTCTTTCTCAGAGCCCGGCTCTGCGGCGGCCACACCCTCCTCGCAGCTCCGTCTCTGAGATTGTGCAATCCTGCAGCCCATAAATACGGTGACACCTCAGCCTCCCGAAGCCTCCCAGCTCTGCCTCCCAGGGAGCCTCGCCTTCCCTCTCGCCATCCCGGGCCGAGCCTCGAGCCACCATGAGGATTCTGTGTCTTCTTCTGCTGCCCCTTTGCCTGCTCGTCTCCCAGATTGCTCCAGGTAAGCTTTGGCACCTGCCGGAGGGCACCCCGCCCCCAGGTGGGGAAGCCGGGGGCTAGAATGAGCTCCGAGGACAGCTGTCTCCTGGGTGCCGGGGAGGACAAGCAGCGAGGACAGCAGCCCCGGGGCCAAGGGTTGCTGTGCGCAGGAGGGCGGGGGGCGCAGGCTGGGCCCCCTGGTTCTCGGTGGTGTCTCTTCACAAGTGGAGGAAAATACGCCCCCGTTCACCCAGCGTCTCTGGAGGTGCCAGCTTCCCATCAGGGGAGGGTGTCCAGGGGGAGAGCGAGGCGGGCGGCCAGGCTCCCTCGTCACCCCAGGCCAGGGGCGGGGCTCCGGGTGCCCTGCTGCAGGTGAGGGGGCGCCCCGCCCACGGCCGGCTCGCCCAGGTGCTGTGACTCACCCCTGCGAGGCGGGAAGGGGTTCGCAGGCGGCAGGAGGGAGACTGCGGCTCCCGGGAGGAGCCCCGCGCGTCTCCAGGGCAGGTCACCTCCGCGGGCTCCGGGGGACGCCGGCTTCTCGGGTTAGAGCAGCGACGACGGGACCCTGCCCTGCCCGGGCGGGGGGACCCCGGCAACACGTTCTGAGCCCGCCCTGCCATCTGCTCCAGGAGTGGCCTCGCGCAAGGCACGGATTTCTAGGCCTTGGTCCCCTCCTCCGCAGGAAGGGCAGGGGACACGCCGAGAACGCGCGGCTCTGAAACGCTCTCGAAGGTCCTGAGGGCGCTTTTCTCCAGGCACCGCGTTATCGTCCCAATATGAGTGATTTCTCCACATGTCCCTCGGCTTTCCCATCTGAAAGCTGGGTAAAAAAGTATTCTAAGGCAGATTTTTTCAAATTGACAGCTGCGACCCATCAGAGGGTGCAGGAATCAAGTTGGTGAGTGGCGACCAGGTTTTTGTTTGATGGAACAGAATAGAAAGGGTTGGCTCATGCCCTGTAGTGAGGGTTCCTGCTGCATCCCTGTTCTTACCTCCGTTTTATGTGTGTGTGTGTCTGTGCTGAGTGGTGATGCAAAACTCAAAAAACTTGAAAGTTATTGTCCTGATATGGAGAATGGCTCTTCTCTAGCTATCAAATCTAAATGAGATGATGAGCACCTCATGTGAAGCATAGAAAGTTTTTCCAAGGATATTCAGGAAAAACTAACCTTATTAACTATTTGTTATAAAAATAAGAGCTAGCATTTATTGAGCATTTAGTACATACAGGAGTAGCTTAGGTATGCCCAGCCAGTGCTGCTGTCCCCTTTGACAACCCATAAATCTTGTCTGGATAAATGAAATTTTACTATGGACCAGGGAGAGCTCAGGAAGGCCTTTCCATTGGGTTGGCCAAAACCAGCCCATCTTCTAGAAAGGGCAAGGAGCAGCTCCCACTCTCACTCCAATAAGCTGATTAGGGTGTCTGAGTGTCCTGGAGATCCCCACAGACCAAAGCACGACTTGAAGGATCCTGAACTGTCCCAAAATGTTCACATTTGAGAGAGGACTAAAGAGAAGGACAATACTCAATATAAATATTATCTGCTGGGATTTTTTAAAATTATTTTTTTAAAGAAGCTTTAGATTACATAAATGTTACATAAAAAAATATAAGGGATTCCCGTATGCTCTACACCCTCCCCCTCCCACACTTTCCCACATCAATAACCCTCATTAGTGTGATACATTTGGTACAACTGATGAACCCGTATTGAAACACTGCTATTAATACTAAGCATCGATTACAGTTTACATTATAGTTTACACTCTGTCCTGCGCTATTTTGTAGGTTATGACAAAATATACAATGGACTGTATCCATCACTGCAGTATCATGCAGGACAAACCCAATGTCCCAAAAATGCCCCCATATTACACCTATTCCTCCCTCTCCCATCCCTCGAACTTCTACTGGCCACTGACCTTACATAAATGATAAAAGTTCTTCCATTGCTAGAATAACAATAAGTCTATAGTAGAATAATAATAAGTCTACTTTAGTTCACCCCCCAATCTTGAGGATTCTGGGATGGCGATGCCCACTCTGCCTCTAACTGAGGGGGCTTAGATCCCATGGGGCAGATGGATGGAGCCATCTTGCCTGCAGTTGCTGACACTCTGTTCCTCGGGATGGGCAGTGTCCATCATCACGTCCTGGTTAGTGGTCCTGGGTGAGTCCAGTGAACTGCAGAGGGGGTTGGTGGGCATGTTATGGTCTGGTGGAGGGTGGTAGACCCCCCTCAGATCTCTTCCCCACTAAATTATGCAGGTCCACAAGCCTCTTCCCCCTCGGCCAGGCAGCAGGCAACCCTTCCATCCTCTCTGCTTCTCTCTTTCGACCCTGCACGTGGGCTTCTCTTTGGTTTTTGCTGTCATGTTGTTCTGCTGTGGTCGCCTTGCTTGATCCCCGCTGCCCGCAGAGCTGTGCCGCTGTTCTAGCTGATGCACGCTCGGGGGTAGTGCAAGGCAGAAGCTGGGAGCTGCTCCTTGGTGCTGGCACGTGGTCCCAGCATCCCGCTGGGACCTACTGGATCACTGCATGCCCATTTCTGCAAGAGCTGTTGGAGCTCCTTGGTCCAGCCCCACTTTACATATGGGGAAAATGAGGCCCAAGGACCCGAGGCGAATAGAAGGGGTGGGATCAAACTGCGTGAAGTCTTAAGACACGGAGGATTGTAGCAGTTTTTAATCTCTGCCAAATTAAAAAAAAAAAGTGGGGTGAGCACTGTATTTATCAGGGTTCTCTAGGGTAACAGAACCGACAAGACATATCTGTAAATAGTGTGAGATTTCATAAAATTGTCTCATGTGACTGTGGGGATGCACAAGTCCAAGTTCCGCAGGGCAGGCTGCAAGCCAAGGCCTCTGATGTGGGTCCTCGATGAGTTCCCAGGAGACGGTGACTGTCTGAAGTAGAGATGGTTGTTCTCTCTTCTGACTGCTGAGATCACATCTCCTTTTAAGGCCTTGACTGAGCAGATGAGACTTCTCTCATTGCAGAAGGCCATCTCCTCAGTTGATTGCAGATGTCATCAGCTGTAGATGAGATGATTTAAGTCCACAAAATGTCCTCACAGTACAATTTGGCCAGTGCTTTCTTGACCAAAGAACTGGGCACCATTACCAGGCCAAGCCTAACCATCACAGCCAGTTTCACCTCATGCCAATGGTCTCTCTGTGAACACCATATGACGTCAAAATGGCAAGGCAACTCAAGTCTCCAAATTAGGTAGGTGAGGTCACAGCCAAGGTCTTTGGAAATCAAGAGGGTTTGAGGCTGGTCATTCACTCATTCAACCAATTTCTAGTTGACAACCGCTGTGCAGGCATTGCCCTGGAACTGGAAATGACCTAGAAAAACACGAGTGCTTGGTCTCAACACCTTACATTCTAAAAGCAGAGCAAGACAGGAACCAACTGATTATATAAGGAATTAATTACAGTTGTATCATGAAATGCTATTAAGTACAGGGTGTTAAGTGAATACATGGCAATAGGAGTTGACCTGGCCATGAAGAATCAAGGACAGCTATTTTAAGGAAGCTGAGCAGTGAAGGGAAAATGGAAGCTGTTTTGGGTGCATGGAATTAAAAAAAAAAAACTAATTCCTAACATTTTAAAATCAGGGTACATCCCACAACATTCAGATTTTTATCTTCTCTTGGAAAAACAAAAGATCTGGCAAATGTTCTTACCTGGTAAAAGAGAGCTACAGCAAAATAGTGGCTGCTCCTTCAGACAGGACACTCACTGTCCATTTCACCACAGGCCCCACTGCTCCCTATTGCCTTACACACTTAGATTATATATTTGGCTGCTGTGGACCTCTGAATTTGCAGCTCTGAACCAAATAAACTAATGGCAGATTGAGGAGGCAGATGGGAACAAGGACAAACCAGGCAAAAAAGACAGAATGTGTGAAAACCCTTGAAAGTCAGAGAATAAAAACCATAGCTGCACTTTTAAGTTTATCCTCACCACACCACTGTGAGATAGGAAGGATCATTATCCTCATTTGATGGATACATAACCCATCCAAAATCACATGGCTGGTGATAAGCGGGGCAAGGACCCAGGCCCCCCACCACCCATCTCCACCGCTGGCCCCTCACTGCCTCTGGGGAGCAGGAGAAGAGGGGGGTCGACTGCGGCAGGACCCCAAGAGCAACGGTCCGGGCTGGTGTGGGGCCAGACCGGGTGAGGCCTTACGAGGCGTGAGAAGTGCCTGGCTTGGGTGAGCCTCTGACGATTTTTCATCTGTAATCACAAATGACTTTTTTAAAGGGCCAGTTTGGCGGCCGTTTGTAGGCAGATTAGAGGAGAGCAAGATGAGGGTGGGCCAGTTAGAACACTCATTTCTGTTACGACCAGACTTTGATTTTCTAGCTCACTGACACATCAGTGTAGCAAAACAAACAAACCCCCTACTACAGACATGAGTCGTTCCTCAATATCCTTCTCTCCTTTCCCTCTAGGATGCTGCATACCTTCTTGGTAGGCGGGCCTCAGTTTGCCCATCTTTAAAATGGGGGGTGGGCAGAACAGCTTCCAGCCCTACTGTTCTGTGACTCTCAGGCTCAGCCGTCCCTCGCGCTCCCCCGAGCTACCCCGCTGGGTTCCTCTCTCTGTGCTCCTCGCTCCGTGCTGCTCGCCCTCACTCCTTCCACCTGCCTGGCTGGCAGCAGCTACTAGAATGTGCCTGCCGTGGTGTCTGGGCCAGTTCAGGAAAACACGCTCCCCGTTGCCCCAGGTACACGGCCCCTCGCAGCCTCCAAACCGGGCTTGACAGCGGCGCCTCGTAAGCAGCTGATGGGAAGCCATCATTGTCCTCAAACACTAAAACATCAAGAAAAAATGCCATATGTGCAGAGCAGATGTAGCTCGAGTGGTTGAGCACCTGACTCCCATGTACGAGGTCCCAGGGTCTGATCCCCGGTACCTCCTAAAAACAAACAAACAAATGAAGAAACCAACTCTCACTGGGGAGCAGATGCAGGTCATGGTTGAGCACCTGCTTCCCACATATGAGGGCCTGGGTTCATGCCCTAGTACCTCCAAAATAAAAAAAAACCTTATGTGGCCCTTCATAGTGGGAAAAGGCAGTTCTGTGAATCCTAGCTCACTAGACACCCCCGTCTTTATCATGCAGGGACTACCGTTATCCCCAGGTTATAGATTTTTTTTACAAGTGAGCCTTAGCAAGTTTGCGACTTTCCAGATACACAGCTAGCGAACAGCAAGGACTCAAATCCAGTTCTGATTCCAAATCCCGAGTCCTTTCCACACACTTCCCAACGGCCTCTGGAGATGTTCCCGGCACACAGGTTTGTCTTAAGAATAATCCAGGCTGGAATTGAACTGGAAACTTTATGAAGCTAATCAGAGGCACTGCCGCTGGGTAACAGCCAGGATCAGCGTCTAGGTGAAGGGGCGCGTCACTGGCTACCAGCAGGCAGAGGGCACCGAGGATTTTTTTGTTATATTCCAGTTTGCTTTGGAGTTTTGTTATTTGTTTGTTTTATGGGAGAAGCTTATATGTTTGATTTTATCTCAGATAGCTTAAAAAGAGTTACAGAAATTAAGTCTAATCCTCCGGGCCTCCACTGATTGCTTGAACTACCGTCCCCACTCGCCCAAGCCCCACGTGGCCTCTAGTTTAATACCCGGTGAGAGGGCGGCCCTTCTCCTGCCCTGCTGCCCGCCCAGCGCCCTGTGCTCAGCGACCCGCGGCAGGTGAGCAGCCGCACCTGACTGACCCAGGCCTGGGAGGGGCTCCAGGCAGGTAAGGCCTCACCTGTGACAGCTTCATGTGGCCTCTCCATCAGCTTAGTCAACGCCGTGGGTGTGGGACGTTCCCCCAATGGGTATGAGACCCCGTGACAGCCCCCGGCCCCTGCCTCTGCGTCTGCTGGCACCTTGCCCACGTGCCTCCGTTCCTCAGGGAACGCTGCAGCTGCCCCCAATCCTGGCCAGTTCTGCTGACTGCCGGGCAGCCCCGGGAGAGAGAGAGGTGCACGGAGCCTGGCAGATCTCAAACTGGGGCCACGGCTGCTCCAAAACCCTCTCATTTGGCAATCGCCCACGCCCTCGGTCTCTTACTACAAGAATTTTCTATTTTAGTAGACGGTTCTCCAGTTTTCCCTTCTAACTTTCTCGCAGCGTTTTGCTCGTGGCCCTAACTGATCCATCATTGCTCCTGTGCAGGGGCTGAGAACAGCGCAGCAGGGCGAGAAGCCCATTTTCAACCCTTTCCCTCTCTCAGGCTCCCGCCCCACTCAGTCTCTGCTTCGCTGAAAGACTCTTTTAAGAAACGTCTATTCATCATTCTTATATAAAAGTCCAAACCTCCCACTCATGCCTCTCTGTTTCCAACTTACCTTCCTCTCTGCGGTCTATTTAGTCGCTCTTCATTCAGCATCCAGCCTGTGCCGGGAATGTTTGATCTCAGTAGAATTAAGGGTAGTTGCCCATGCTTCCCTTATACAGTATTTATTTCCCACGACTAAAAACTGAGATTCTCATGTGCTCACTCCCATGACGTGCTTTGCTCCCTTTCCTTCTCTACCATGATTTACCCATTGGCATATATTTCCTAGGCTGTTTCCTGCTACTTAATCCCCATTGTTCTTCACTCCACCAGCAGCTGACTGGAAAAATACTTGGGGTTGCTGTTGCACTTGAGCACGATAGTGACAATTCAGCTGTAATTGGCCTAATAAATGTGTTTTGAGAGAGTCGCCCTCGAAGCCCTAAGTGTGGACACGCTGCCATCCTGTTCCCCCCAGGCCTGTTTTCTGCCCCTTCTCACCCCTCTTATCCACAAGACGGGGATCTCTTCTCTACATCCCCTGGATCGCGGAACTCCAGAGGCTGCCGAGGGAGGTTAGATGGTACTTCTCAGGCCAGCTTAGTGAGGACCAAGTTAGAGCCACGTTCACAGGGATGATTGCCATTCTTGGTGAAGGGAAGGGTGGAGCTGTGAGCTCTCCAAGGAGCTCACAGTCCAGGGAGTGGGAAAAAAGAGGCCCGTGCCGTGAAGAGAAGGGACGCGGGAGCCTGGGCACGGCTCAGAGGGCTGCGGCGGGGCCACAGCGCTAGAATAGGGAGAAGACCGGGCCAGAGCCACTATTCCTTACTTTTTAAAATTGTAAAACAAACATGCATCCACCAAAGTGCACCAAACATGAGCAAACAAATTAATGAACTATTATAAAACAAGCACCCCTGTAACCAAAATAGAGGTCAAGAAAGTGGACTTTACCAGGAAGCTCTTCTCCAGCTCTCAGTCATAATCACCTCCCTCCGAGAGTGATCACCAGCTGGGTGCATGGTAACAGCGCCCTACTCCTCTAATACCTTTACTGCATCCACATGCATGCTGAGGAAGATAGCTTGGTTAGTGCGTGCATTTCCACTGGCTGTGGTAATTGTTGGGTCATAGGATGCATATGTTCAACCTTAATAGATAATGCCAAACTGTTTCCCAAAATTGTTTATACTAATTTAAACCCCCACAGATAGGAAATGAAAGTTCCCATTGCCCCATTTCCTTGCCAACACTTCACAATGTTCGTTTTTAAATGTTGGCTGTCGGTGAGTGTTATGGTCTTCACTGGGGTTTTAGTTTGCATTTCCCTGATAAATAAAAAGGTTGGCAATGCGGCAATCATTTATGAAGTGTCTGTCTTTTGCCCATGTTTTTCTCTCAGAGTATTTTGCTGATTTGTGAGTCCTTATGTATTCTGGATACAATATGTTACAAATATCTTCTGCTTTGTGTCTTGATTTTTCACTCTCTTAATGGAAACTTTCCTTAGGCAGAGGGTACTATTATTATTTTAACGTAGTTCAGTGTGTCATCTCTGTTACTTTAGCATTAGTGATATTTTGTATTTTGTTTAAGAAATCCTTCTTTACCCCCAAAGACATGAAGAAAGTTTCCAAGATCATCTTCTAAAAGCTTACTGGTTTTCCTTTTACGTTTAGGCTTATAATCCATCTGGGGATAAATTTTAGTGTATGGGAAGCAAAGTAGGGTCAAGTCTTTGTGTTTTTTTTTAATACGAATGTCCAGTTGCCCCAGAACCGATGATGGAAAAATCCATTCTTTTCCCCTTCTCTGCTGAGTCTCTGTTGTTTTAACAATTCTCAATCTATGCGTGGGTCTCTTTCTGCACTGTTTACTCTTTTCCACTTGTGTATATTTTCTACTTTCGTGTCATCACAACACTGTCTTAATTGCACTGCTCTATAATTAGCCCCAAAATCCAGTAGAGCAAGTCCTCCCACCTTCTTCTCCAAGAGTGTCTTGACTATTTTGGGCCCTTTGAATTTCCATATAAATTTTAGTTTCAGCGTGCCAAGTTTCACAAAAGAACCTGATGGGATTTTCATGTTATTGAACTGAATCTGCAGATTAATTTGGGGAAATTTGTAGATATCTTTTATCAGGTTAAGGAAGTCCCTCCAATTCCTAATTTGCTAAGAGTTTTTTTTATGATGAATCAATCTTGAATTTTTCAGATGCTCTTTTGCATCTATTGAGGTAATAATATGATGCCAATATAGCATTGAACAATTTTCAATTGTTAAATGAAACCTTGTATTAATGAGATAAATGAACTTGGTTTTATCATTTTTATATATTTCTTGATTCTGTTAGCTGATATTTTATTTAGGATTTTTGCCTCCTTTTTTTATTAGGTATGTTGGCCTGATTTTCCTTTCCTTTCTCTTTATTACTGATCTTGCTAGGTATTAGAATTAAGACTATGTTGGCATCACAACATGAGCTGGGGAGTGGTCTCTCTTTTTTATCCTGAGAAACAATTTGTATATTATTGACATTATTCGTGCCCCACTCCCATCTGCCTGCTTGTTGTTTCTGCTCATTGTCTGCACTCTGTGTCTGCTCATTGTGTCTGCTCGTTGTCTGCTTCTTTTCTTTATAGAAGGCACCAGGAACCAAACCCAGGATGTCCCATGTGGGAGGCAGGTGCCCAACCACTTGAGCCTCATCCACTGTATACTCATTGCATCAGCTCATTACATCTACTCGTCACATCTGCTCATCTTCTTTAGGGTGCACTGGGAACCACACCCAGGACCTCTCATGTGGGAGGTGGGCATCTAACTGCTTGAGTCACATCTGCTCCCCTGACATTAGTTTTTAAATATTGCTTAGTAAAATTTGGTAATAAAGCCATCTGGGCATGAAGTTTAATTTATGGACTCAATTTCTTTGATAGTTAAGGGACTATTTAGATTTTCTAATTCTCCTGTATTTATTTTAGTAAGTCATATTTTTCTAGGAATTTTTCTATTTATTGGCACGTGTTTATAATAATAGCACTTTTGATGTTAGTAGGATGTGACATCCCTGCTTTCATTCCTGTTTTCTCCTAAATGTTGGCTTGTAATTATACAATACAATTTTATATATATATATATATATATATATATATATATATATATATATATACGTATATATATACTATCCCAGCTTTTCTAGTTGGGCTGCCTCATCCATTATTTTTGGTAATGGAAGATTTTCAGTATCCCTTAAATTCCACAAACATCTGCAGGCCCTGATCCCAGTTAAGAATTTTTTCCTCCCTCAGACAGATAAGAACAGTTAAATCTCACACAAGGGGCTCTAAAAGGGGTAAAAGAAAGTGCTGCGGGGACATGTCAGGCTGAAGGAAAGCAGAGACTGTGCAGGAAAAAAACCTTAAAACTCTTGACCTGTGGTTATCAAAGTGTGCTCTGTAGCAGCAGCTTCAGTCTCAACTGGGAATTAGTTAGAAATGTAAATTATCAGGCCCCAACCCAGAATCAGACCCATCAGGAGATGGGGCCCAGCAGTCGTGTTTTAGCAAACCCCCCAGGGAATTTAGATGCATGCTAACGTCTGAAACCACTGGATCCAGCAGCTCTTAATTCTTTACTGCACATTAGACTCATCTGAGGGGGTGGTTGGTTGGCTGGTTTGTGTTTCTTTGAGGTACCAGGGCTGGGGATTGAACCTAGGATCTCGAATGTGGGAAGCCGGAGCTCAGCCACTGAGCCACGTCGGCTCCCCTGAGTTGGCTTTGTCGTGCGTTTGCCTGTTGTTTGTTTCTTTGTTTTTAGGAGGCACTGGGAACCGAACCTGGGACTTCCCATGTGGGAAGCGGGCGCTCAACCACTTGAGCCACCTCCATTCCCTGAGGAGTTTTTAAAAACACCAGATACAGACCCCCACCCCTGAAAAATTAAACGGATAATGTTCTAGAATCAATGTGGCTGTAAGCCACAGGTCTGAAATGTTTTCCTTCCCTCTTACAGGCATTGGCCAGAGGTCTGACCAGTACCGATGTGTCTACAAAGGAGGAACGTGTAACTTTTCCCCTTGCCCACTCTTTAACAGAATTGAAGGCACTTGTTACAATAAGAGGGCCAAGTGCTGCATCCGAAACTGAGCTGGGAGTGGCCTGGAAAACGAGCACAGAAACCAAATGAAGTATTTGTAATTATTGTTTTAATAAAAATTTTAAAAAACACAAACATTTTCTGAAGTATTACCTTCTCAGGCAAAAAGAATCATGTGCATCGTTTTGGATGACCTTAGGAAAGTGTAACACAGGGCTTGGGGTTAGAAGACAAAATGCGCCAAACCACAAAGCCTGCATCATACAAGCTTTGAGCGATGTCATTTCCTCTTCATTTTACTACAAAACCAACTTGTGAGCAAGGCAAAGGGTGGCATGAGGTTGGGACCATGTGTAGATGTGAGTAGACACAGCCTCAAGGCCTTTCCTATTCCTAGCAGAGGCTCACCCCAAATTCCAGCAACCTGTCTAGTAAAATAGTACATCGGCAGAGCCCAGAATTGCTAACTTTCCTCCTTTTAGAGCTTAGGGCAGTGGATGGGTCAACTTTGTCATTTGAGAGTCTCCATTATCACCAAAAAATATTCTATCCAGCCCTAATATCTGGGTTCCCAGAATAGAACTTTCCACTTTTCCACAATTCCATAACCTAGTTACATATTCACTTAACAAAGGCATTTTACATGGCCTGGCTAATTCTGAATTTCATTCCTTCCATGCCATTACACCAGTAGAAGATGTTAGGTGTGGACACCAATAGTGGGGGAAAATTTATAGCTATGCCTTTTCATCAATAATTCTGTAACAACTCCAGTGCTGTTAGCGCCTTAATCTGGCAACAGCAATTTCAAAGTCTACAACCAAAATTATAAGCATAAATTAACATCAACCATTATAAAAGCCACTGTTTCGGTTCTCAAGACCCATTTCTTGAGGTCTAAAAAAAAGACATTGGAGAGCAGATGTAGCTCAGTGGTTGAGCACCTGCTTCCCATGTATGCAGGCCCAGGTTCAATCCCCAGTACCTCCTAAAATTAAAAAAACAAACCCACAACTTTATTTACTCACATTTTTTGGTTTATGAGGCTGTACTAACATGGCATGTCCTGCGAGGAGCTCTTCAAGTGCCCAAAAGTACATTTAATGGATCCCCAGCCACCTGAAGAGGTCAACAACTACCTTGAGATGATCATGGTATGTGATCAGTGGTACTATCACCAGAAAGAGTAGACTTAGAGACAGAATAACGACCACAGTTCTCCCATCCCATCCCACCCAAGAGCATTTGGTCCCAGGCTCAGTATCTGGCATACATCACTGAGGGATAACACTCCATTACTCCATATTTTTCAAGATATGTCCTTGCCTTCTCTCCTCCTCCCATTCTATGTTCCCTTTACCTTCTGCATTCACCTCCACCTGCCTGGCCAAGGCAGTCTCCAGCCAGTACTGTATATAGCCACCTGTGCCACCTCAACTTCCATCTTCCTAGGTAAGGGCCTTGAAACTTCTCATTCCTTTACCGAAGCAAGACATGATGAGCTACCTACCTTCCCCCTTGTAAAGAGTATATCCTCCTCCTTATTTAAAAAGACATAATTTCTCTCTGATGATGCATATTTATCACCAATATCCTCCAATCTCACTGCCCTTCCCTTAGTAAGGCTGGAACACAAAAGAAATTGCATCCACCATCCTAGATGATAGATAGATTTGAAGATAAGGGGAATGCTTAGCGTAATCTATAATCCACTTCATTCACATATGGTTGCAAGGTCCGATTTCATGTTTCCCAAGACAGCATCTATCTACTTGGATGAAAATCAAGTAGTATTTGAGTAAATTCAATATACACCTCCAGGACCCAACCCTTTATAACTATGGCTTCCGTTAAGGAATTCCTGAATCACACACCTTTTTAGTTAATAAACATACTGGGTAGCCTGACCTTGCATGGCTACTCTTTTAGCAGACCCTTCCACCTTTTAATTCCTCTGCACTATTGGTGCTATGGTGGACGGAGCCTGGTTTAGATACACAAAGTCTGCTTTTCTTTATCATGTGCAATAAAGTGGGTACCTGGGTCAGATGGTGCTTGAATGCCAACATTAAATGACTGGTGCGGACTCCTACCATCACTGCAGTTGTGTCAGCAAAGCGGGATATTATAATCCCAATTCCTGTGAAGTGGTGCAATGCATCATGACTAAGGCATACTTATCCTCAGCACAGATGGGTATACGAGCTGCGGAGTCTATCTGCCAGTCCATTGCTACCCAAGTCCCACATGGGACTTGGCCATAGGGGAACGGCATGGGGGGAGGGGTTTCATAATTGTTGGCATGCAAAATACCCCCTAACTGCCATCTCTACTTCACCTTTTGATAGTGAAACCCTATGCTGGCATATCAAGAGCAACATGCATCCTGATTTCCACAGCTTGTCATCACTTTAAGCACGCCAACCAGCAAAGTAGAGACAGCTGCCGTGGCATTCCAAAGAACTGAAAGCATTCGTACTTGGCCATCGTTCTCCCAAAAAGGAGTCTCCATCAAGAGTTTACCCTAAGCTTTTCTTTAATAAAAAAAATAATGAACTAGGGGAGAACTAGGACTGCTTGTACGCATGTTAGCTCTTCAGTGTAAAGGCAACTTGGTAAAGGCAGCTTAGAGAGCAGTCATCCTGCTGGGAAGGCTGCACACACTTGTGCCTTAAAATGAAGGTTGTTAACCAGCAGGACCTGCCCATGTGCAGAGTTCCCAATTGGTTTTGACTGTCAGAAGAAAAGCTTATCAGGGAACTAGATCTTCCGGTAGAAAAGATGGTTCAACCTACATCGCCCATCTGGAACATAATTTCTATCTTTACCCTTAAATATGACTAGAAAACCAAGGAAAACAAGACATCTGAGACCAAACAGCAGCATAATAGAGAAAGCCACAATAAACAACTATAAATTATCTCACAAAAAGTGCAGTTGGTTCTGGGAACAAAAAAGAACTTGGAAAACTTATTAGCCTCATAGTGTAAATTTTAAAAGATGTATTGCAGCCATGAGACAATAATAAGATGCTCTGGGAAAAGATCAGAGAACCTGAAAAAGGATTTAGTCATTTAAAAATGGTTGTAAAAATAAAGATTTTAAAACAAAGACTGCAAGATTAATTTGAATAAGGGCAAAAAGGCCAAGAGATGGGAGGAAATGAGAAAAAAGATAAAAGACATTGACTAAACCCAAGGGTCAAATTTATTTATTTATTTTTTTAAGATTTATTTTTATTTATTTCTCTTCCCTTCCCCACCCCCACCCCACCCCAATTGTCTGTTCTCTGTGTCCATTTGCTGTGTGTTCTTCTGTGTCCACTTGTATCCTTGTCAGCAGCACTGGGAATCTGTGTCTCTTTTTGTTGTCGTTGTTGTTGCGTCATCTTGCTGCGTCAGCTCTCCGTGCGTGCAGCACCATTCCTGGGCAGGCTGCACTTTCTTTCACACTGGGCGGCTCGCCTTACTGGGTGCCCTCCTTGCTTGTGGGGCTCCCCTACGTGGGGACACCCTGCCTGGGGGGCACTCCTTGCGCGCATCAGCACTGCGCATGGGCCAGCTCCACACGGGTCAGGGAGGCCCGGGGTTTGAACCGTGACCCTCCCATGTCATAGGTAGATGCTCTATCAAGGGTCAAATTTAGCATCACTACAAGTGAGACCACTAGCCATTAATGGACTTGCTGCTGTCATGTAATGGGAAGTACACAGAGCCACCTATGAAATATTCTTGGAAGAAAAAAAAAAGAACAAACCTGAAATTAACCAAGTCTCTAGATCTAACTGCTAGTTTACAGGAAACACAGAAGTTAGAAAAACAATTAAAACGGTCAGCCCAAGAAGCCATCAGTCAAACCTAGAATGTGAGACATTCTACAACAAAAATAACCTGGTTTCTATAATAAATCAGTGGCATGAGGAATAAGATACTATTTACAGAAAAAAGAGAAGAGACGGGGAAGCAGCTGTGGCTCAATCAGCTGGGCTCCCGTCTACCATATGGGAGCCCTGGGTCGCGTCCCGGGGCCTCCTTGTGAAGGCAGGCTGGCCCACACACTGCGGAGCGCCACCGGGCCGCAAGCGCCCTGGAGAGCCGACTCAGCAAGGTGACCCAACAAGAAAAGGGAGACAGGCAGAAACACAGGAGAGCGCACAGCGAATGGACACAGAGAGCAGACAGCAAGCAAGCCGCAAGGGGGGAGGGGAAAGAAAATTTTAAAAATAAATACAGACACAGAAGAGCACACAGTGAATAGACACAGGGAGCAGACAGCATGCAAAAAGCCATGGGAGGGGGATAAAAATTTTAAAAATTTATAAAAAGAGAGAATAAACAAAACAGCCAGTGTATGGACCTTGTTTGGATCCTGCACTGAAAAAGTAAAATGTAAAAAGACATTTTTGAGCCAGTCAGGTAAATCTGAATATGGACTGGGCATTAGATAATATTAAGGATTTATTGATAATTATAGGAGGTGTGACACAATGCAGCAGTTACAGTGACGAAAAATGTCCTCATCAGTTAAAAATGCATTCTGAAGTATTTATAGGTGAAAGGACATGGATTTGCCTTAAAATATTCCAACAAAAAGGAGGAGGGGGAAGAAAAGGGGAAGGATGAGAAAAAGAAATGGATGAAAGGGAAGGAGCAGGGGGAGGGAAGGAGGGAGTGAGGGAAAGGAGAAATAAAGAAGGAAAAATGTAGAGCAGAACTGAAACAAGGTATGCAAAATGTTGATAAATGTTGAAGCTGCAAAATAAGAGATTTAAGGTTCACTATATATGTTCGTGCATATTTGAAATTTTCCATAATAATAAGCAAAAAGAAATGAAAGTGGGAGGGAGGGAAAGAGGGAGATTTGAGATGCACAAGGGTTTACTATTATGAAAGTCCCTCCCCAATTTTATCTCCTGATGCCCTGTTTTGAAAGTCACCAAAACTGTTATTGTTTTTCTGGTTTGGTTAGTCAAAGAAAAAAAAAGATGAGAAAAGATGAGAGTCAGAGAGTAATAGGACATTATTGGGGCAAAACAAGCTTTGCTTTAGTAAAAGTTTATTTTTGCTAGAACTTTCAGGGCATTAGAACGCTGGTGAATTGAACTGCCATTGGGTATACCCTTCTTATTTCAGCTCTTTTAATAAACTATTTCAACAATACTTAAGTTTTGATTCTGTCCAGTGTTTAGAAAGAGAACCATCATGGAAATTTATGTTTCTAATGAACAACCAATTGTTCAAACAAATTGAGTCACCAAAAATAATTAATATTACTGAAAGAAAAACTGCTCAAGTAGGGAGAGCTCAAACCAAAGAGTCTCAAAATAGTTAGCAAGTAGTATTAGCTTATAAGGACAATTAGGGGATTTCCAAAGGGGAAATTACAACAACCGGTTGACATTTGAGAGGGCCTTACAAAGCAGGAAATGATCATAGACTGGTTATTACAGTATATTTGTCTATTTCTGATAGGCTATTTCTGTTGGATGGAGACCAATTATTTCTAGGTATTGCTTAAACTGCAACTTCTGCAGAGTACATGCTTTTCTTTTGTTTTGTTTCAGAAAGCCCCTATTTTCATTTTTAACTCTTTAGGAAGTCCCTGTTACTTCTAAGAAAATGGGTTGCTCCCGACAATGCCAATATAGGTAGCCAATTATTTTGCTTAACACAACACACATATGCATATGCTTTTTCATAGCTGCTTTCTTCCAAAAATACATGAAGTGTCAGAAAACATTGAAAAATAATTTTTAAATCAGAATCATATGAGGAGTTGGGACAGATTAAATCCCCTGCTTTTATTTCATCCATTCAATCCGAGTCTGAACCCAATTTAGAAACGAAAGCCACCCAAGTCCATTATTATGTAAGTACAGAACCTCTAAGTTAACAAGGTCTTCAGAGAGATTAATTCAGCTTTAAGTTGGGTGCCCAATTGTTCTGCCCTGGACAGTTCTGAGGAAGCTGATTTTAAAAGTTCTTGAAAATACCTTGCTCGAGGATATTTTACCCAACCAAACCTGAGAATCCACAATTATAACTAAATGATCTAAATATGTTCTTGTCACTATCAATCAAAAACAAAAACAGATTCCCATGCCGCTGACAACAACAGACGCGGACAAAGAAGACGCAGCAAATAGACACAGAGAACAGACAACCGGGGTGGGTTGGGGGGAAGAGGAGAGAAATAAATAAATAAATAAATCTTTTAAAAAAAAATACTGCTCTTCTGATCAAACCTGCTGTTGACACAGCTTTCCATGCATCCTTCTCCAGTCCATATACTTTCATTTCAAAATGGCGCTCATCAGGTGCCCATCCCTTTGAGGCCCACTTATGCCCACTGCTTCAGCATACACAGGCCCCGCACGGCCTCCTCATCCTCACAATCATTCTCTTCAATGACCGCATAGTAGTGTCCAGCCCAGTCCTTCCAGGGGCAGGGTTGTCACCAGCTCCTCTCCTTAGTCCAGGTCACCTAGCTTGAGGCTGAGCAGCACAGAAGTCTCCAGAACAAAGGGGGCCCTGGAAGCTACAGGAAGGGGATTTCTGGGAATAGCCTTAGGAGTTGCTGGGTGTGGGCAACCCTTCTGAGGACAGGCTACCGAGTTGGGTGGGTGCCTGGGGATGGACAAGTAAGAGTCGCCATTTAGAGCCACCTCGCCCAAAGGCCACCTTTCCACGCAGCAGCTTCCCACCGCAGGAAGCCCATCAGTGACCGAGGACTTGGGGCACCCCAGCTGACCGGGCCTCCCACCTAGATGAAGACCCCTGACCCTCAGCCGCGCAGCCCGCTCTGACTAACTATGAGCAGCCTAATGGCCCAGGCCCCCGCCCGGAGTGCACACCTCGGTTCTTCATCAGCACAATCGCCCTGGACACACTCATCGGGTTGGCTGACTCGTGAAAACTCCCGGCTTTCCTCGTCAGGGAACAGCACAGCGACTCTCTCCATTGGCGTGTGCTCCCTCATTAGCAAGCAGACCCCAAGAGGGCTGGGTGGGCACCGTCGGCAGGAAGGGGGAGCAGGCGCCGCCATCCTCAGACCTGGGGGCGCCTCCCGTTGACAGCAGACCTTCCACCCTGCAGGTAGGCAGGTCCATCCTCCCTGGCTCAGGAGCTGCTGAAACCAGAGGTCAACCGCTCACCCGGGCCCTACCCCCAGCCCCGCTCCAGCTCCCCCTTCCTGTGCTTCTCCCATCACCACCTCGCGGCCTGTGTGAGCAGTAAACCCCCTCCTCAGAGGCCTCCCACCCCCAGGTCACCGCAGACCCCACAGGGAGCGCGCGTCCTTCTCGGCTGGCCCCACGTGCTGGCCTGGGAGCCTTTGTGCAGCCGAAGTCTCAGGTCCATCTGTCCTCTGTGCCCAGTCGGTCTCTCTGTGAGCCGTGAGCCCCTCTCCCCTCAGATTCCCTTCCTCCAGCCACTGGGAATCTCTCACCCCATTTTCTCCTCCACATGAAGTAGGTCACATTAAAATCTCAGTAGTGTAGAGAATCGAAAGCTGATTTTCAGGTTGGACAGACCTGAGTCTTTGGACAAGTTACTTCACATCTCCATCCTTGACTTTCTTAGGTATGTGAAAAGGAACATAACAAATGGACACTCATGTTGATTATGAGGATTAAATGCAACACGTTGACAGCACTTGGCCTCCTCCCTGACACTGTAGGAACGCGAGTCACGTCAGTGTCCTGCCCTAGTGGGATGAGCTCCAGCCTTCCAACGCCCCTGTCGCCACCTGGCCCAGCCCGTCAGCGGGGGAGCCCGGCCAGCCGTCTCCCCGTGGGTTTCCCCCGTGATCCCGTGCGCCTGAGTCACCGGCCAACTGGTTCTTCTGCCTTTGTGAGTTGCAGAGCCTCCTCCCGCGGCGTGGAGCCTGACTCAGGCTACGGAGGAGCAGCTGTGCCTGCAGACAGGCGTTAGATGCCATCGGAGATTCAGAGAATTTTGGAGCTAGAAAGAACCATCGTAGTTTAAGCTAGTAAAAGCTAAAAATCACTTATCGTGGTAAATGCACGTGGGTCCCTATTCCATCACCAGGAATGATGCTCCTTGGGAAACTTACTTAAAACTCTAACAGTTCCTTAAAATCATAGCAGTCATGGTTACTTTACCATGAAATGTTTTTTAGAATTCAATCAATAAACTGTTAAAATTGGTTGGATGGAAACCTCTCAATTCGTTAGATCACAAACATGAAATGATTTCATTCCCCAAAAACAGCTAGTGGCATCAGTCCAGCCCCATAGTTTTTAAGTAGCTCAGTTTCTAAGGAGTCCCGCCCTGGTTCTTCAGATGTAATCTGGTCTGGTTTGAACCTTCAGCACACGTTCTATTCAACACTCTCCTCGTATGCTCTACAGGCTAGACTGTGACTCTGTAGGGTGGGAGGGCCCAATGGGACATGCTCGGTCACCCCTCTTCAGCGCCCACACTTAGCCCTCTGGATCTGGGTGGCTGCTCCACTCTTGGGGCTTATGGCTGGGTCTCCAACGCTGGGGAGCTTCCTCTATGTAACAGAGGCCGACAAGAAGGCCCCCGCTCCCCCCACGGCATGCAGACCTGGTCCAGGCCAGCATTTTCCTCCCCACTTTAGCCTCCCATGGAGGCTCTTGCCCCAGCCTCTGTCCCTTAGAGCCTTCCACCCTGCAGGTGGCCCTCCCGTAAGGCCCCAGGGCAGCCGTTCCCCAGGACCCATCCGCCCCACCAGAAGCCCACCTCCCTTGCCACGCAAGACCCCCCGCACACAGCACCCTCGTTCTCAGCGCCTCTTCCTTCTCTTCTGGCACTCTACCCTTCAGCAGATTCGCACAAGAGCTGAGCACCAGGGTCCAAGTTCACAGAGGGTAGGGCATGGACCCATCGCCTCCTGTCTAGAGAAACGGGGAAAAGGGAAACGTCGAAATGTTTGCCTCCCTTCACTGGGAGAGGAGGGGGATAAGACAGTGAGGCTCCCTGAGGCCTGACGGGGGTGACATGACAGGCACGGAACTGCCAAATCCACTGAAAACGTAGCACTTGGTGGTAATGTGTTAAAAGGAGAACCTGGGGTAAAAGGCCATTTTTAGTGAAGTTATTTGATATTTTAAAACTAGACGGAATGAATTATAATATAGCAACAGGTAAGTAAAGATAATTAAACTACTTTGGAAGAAATTATAAAAAGAAAGAAAGACACCAATTGTAAAAACAGCCTGATCATTACTAAATGAATGACTTTTTTATATATATACAGACAACATCAGAGTTGGGAATTTGCCCCAACAAAGAAACAAAGATGACCTTGAGAATCCCTGACTCCTAGCGTCATAAATATTCTTAACAGTCTTCTCGCTTGCTTCCAAGTTCCGAGTAATGAATTCTCATTGGAATACAAGAGCCAAGGTCATTTCACTTTCCCAAGTCCTTGAGAGTTCAGACTTCAACTCAGGAGGCAGGGATGTTTACACAGAGCAATGTGACCTGCTTTCAAGTTGAAAGATAACTTATAAAGTTAAGCTCTTAAAGTATTTGAATTACAAAACCTGCTCAATAAAATTAAATTGCATCTGTTTGCTTTGAAGTGAACCTCTTTTTAAAGAAATATTTTTTTTTATACTTACAAATGACTAACTGTACCGTTTGACCAAGGAAAGAAGCAGAAGCCAAAATCTCTAAAAGAGCGAGTGAAGCTGGACATGCCAGCTGTTTTCTGATGCCTTTGGCTTGACCTTCCTCGGCTCCCCTGGCTCTCCCATCGCACTGCCCACCAGAGAACGTTAACGTGGGACTACTGAGAACAGCCACCACCTTCGCAATGCTTTTTCACATGACACTTTGTTTTAAATCATATTTTTATTGTATTTTCTTGAAGATACATAGCTCACGAAAAATATTACATGAAAAACTATAAAAGGTTCCCATATACCCCACACCCCACACCCCACTCCCCCCACATCAACAACCTCCTTCATTACTGTGGCACACTCATCGCACTCGGTGAACACATTCTGGAGCTCTGCTGCACCGCGTGGATAATGGTTTACATTGTAGTTCACACTCTCCCCCAGTACATTCAGTGGGTTATGGCAGGATATATACTGTCCAGCATCTGTCCCTGCAGTATCATTTAGGACAACTCCAAGTCCCGAAAATGCCCCCACATCACATCTCTTCTTCCCTCTCCCTACCCTCAGCACCTACAGTGGGAAGATTGTGAGCTGATGCCTACATGGGTGAAATCTATGATAAGCTGGAGGTAAGTATTTGTACAGGGAAGGGATAAGACGGGGGCATAGGGATACCTTTGGGTGGGGCTTTGCAAGTTTGAGGGGGGCTAGGGTTGGGAGGATGGGTCAGATGGCCCAAGGAATTGGGGGGGAGGCTTGAGGGGAACAGTTGAACATGGAAGATTGTCAGGTATGTGGTTGAAACTCAAATGTGGTCACATGACACTTTTAAAGGACATAGTCCTGGCTGTCAAACCCCACCTTTTAGCCCTCCCTGCAAGTCAGGGTGAGCACCTGCATTTCACTTTTTTTTTTTTAAAGATTAATTTATTTATTTCTCTCCCTTCCTCCCCCGACCCCTGTTGTCTGTTCTCTGTGTCTATTTGCTGCGTCTTCTTTGTCTGCTTCTGTTGTTGTCAACGGCACAGGAATCGGTGTTTCTTTTTGTTCCGTCTTGGTGTTGTGTCAGCTTGGTGTTGTGCGGCGCCATTCCTGGGCAGGCTGCACTTTCTTTCACGCTGGGCGGCTCTCCTTATGGGGCACAGTCCTTGCGCGTGGGGATCCCCTATGCAGGGGTCACCCCTGCGTGGCACAGCACTCCTTGCACGCATCAGCACTGCGCATGGGTCAGCTCCACACGGGTCAAGGAGGCCTGGGGTTTGAACCGCGGACCTCCCATGTGGTAGACGGATGCCCTAACCACTGGGCCAAGTCCGCTTCCCTGCATTTCACTTTTTAACCCATAAAGCTGCAGGTCCAGGTACGGACCCTTTAGGGAAGTTTCTGCCAGATCTCAAGGGCAGTGTGACCCTACCTTTACCTTTACCTTTACACAGCGCCATCTAGTGGTGGGTATGGGTCATTTGAGGAGCCACCTTGTCAATAACGTCTTCTGGCCATAGGTCTTTCCTTAATTGCTCAAAGCCAAATCTCTGGATGACCAAGTCTCCTTTATCTAATTTTCAAAAGCCAAGTCACTGAATTAGTTTCCCCAGTGACCAGCGCACTGCATGACCAAATGACCCACAACTTTAAATTGTGACAATTCACCAGATTCCCTGAAGGACTAGAGGGGGATGGAGGGCGCAAGGCAGATGCCAGCACAGGGGCAGAAGGGGAACAGGTGCAGAGGCAAGGGGATGGCGCAAACCTGTAAGAACATAGAGCGTAAATTTCATTTAAGGGCAACTTCACGTAGATAACTTTCAGCATTTGGAATGCTCCTGCTTGAAATGCAGAACAGATACTTGTGACAAATCAGACCAGCCAAGCTAATATAGTGAAGACAAGATGCAACTAAAATTGAGAAAAATTCCTCTGTTCAGAGAATTAGTCATTTGTTGAGCTTATTTTCACCAAGTTAATCCTTTAACACATGATCTCCTTTCACCCAGTAAATTAGCTTTTTTCAGTGTATTGGGTTTCAGTGACTTGGCTGCTTCCTATGATTTTGGCATTAAGACACACCAATCTAAGAGCAGCAGTCACATAAACTAACTCACTAAGTCACTTTGGGTGATTTCTTAGCATCAAAGTATTCATAAATTGAATGGAAATTCAGTAACTGAAATTACATATCAGTATTTGGTTTTAGAGTAGACAGCTACTAAAATATAAGTTGCTTATTGTCCATTTTTAAAAGTACAGCATTTAGTAGATCTTGATGAATACTTCTCAAATATATGAATAAATGAATAAATTACATTGACTGAAATGAAGTTATATTAATATTTGGGTTATGATCAAAATGAATAGATAAAATTTTAAATTTTTCTTAGAGGTTTGGTCTTTCAATAATACTTCTGTGAATCCAAATATCTGTAGATGCCAAATTGAGAAACACAGAAAATCAATTAAAGAAACTACACAAACATTCTAAGAAAAAAGATGGTCATCAAATTAGTCCTAAACATATATAAGAAACACCAGACATGAAGAGTTGAGACAGGAAGCGGACTTGGCCCAGTGGATAGGGCTTCCGTCTACCACATGGGAGGTCCGCGGTTCAAACCCTGGGCCTCCTTGTCCCGTGTGGAGCTGGCCCATGCGCAGTGCTGATGTGTGCAAGGAGTGCCCTGACACACAGGGATGTCCCCTGCTTAGGGGAGCCCCACATGCAAGGAGTGCGCCCCGCAAGAAGAAAGAAAGTGCAGTCTGCCCAGGAATGGCGCCACACACAAGGAGAGCTGATGCAGCAAGATGACGCAACAAAAAGAAACACAGATACCCGTGCTGCTGACAACAGAAGGGGACAAAAAGAACATGCAGCAAATAGACACAGAGGTGTCAGGTGACAACCGGGTGGGGGGGAGAGAAATAAATAAAATAAATCTTAAAAAAAAAAAAAAGAGTTGAGAAATTACTAACGATAGTTCCTATCTCACGGGGTCACTGGGACAATTGCATGAGATAATTATGCAAATGAAGTGCTTGGCAAAGGGTTAGGTGCATAGTAAACTGGAGATAAATTGTATGTGCAATAATAAAGAAAAGAGTACAGGTCACTGAGAGTGCAGGGGGAAAACAACAGAGTAGGCAAGTTTACAAATTGCTCCATCCACTTGAAAAATGAATGAACTAGGAAAAAATTGCAAATATCTTGGTGATAACCCTAGAAACATGCTCAACCTCATTAGCCATTAAAGAAATGCAATTTGAAACTACAAGATGCCATTTCACACCTACCAGGATGCCTTTCTAAAAAAAAAAAAACTGAAAATAACAAGTATTGATGATGATGCAGAGAAATAGGAACCCTTCCACATTGTTGGTGGGTGTGTAAAATGGTACAGCTTGGCAGGGCATCAGAAAGGTAAACACAGAATTACAGTATGACCTGGCAATTCCACTTCTAGGTATATACCCAAAGATAGTGGAAATCAGGTCTCTAACAGATATTAATTCACCAGTGTTTAGAGCAGTGATATTCACAATAGCCAAAGAGATGGAAACAACCCAAGTGTCCAACAACAAATGAATGTCTAAGCAAAATGTGGTACAGAAATGCAATGGAATAGTATTCAGCAAAAAGAATGAAGTTATGAGGTATGCTGCAACTTGGAAGAACTTTGAAAAAATTATGTTCAATGAAATAAGCAAGGTACATAAGGACAAAAATCACATCCATCACTTATAAGAGATAACCTGAAATAGCAATTTTGCAAAGATAAAGAGCAGACTCGAGGTTACGGGAAGAATGGGGGAAGGTGTGTAGGAGTGTTTGTAAATACATATATACACACATAGAAAATAAAGAAGAGAATGCAAGATGCTGTGCACTTGAAATAACTACTGACTTTTGTCCTCTGAGCCTTAAGCTGGATGCTCGGATTTACCAGCTACAGTTTGAAATGAGTTTCCCTCTGGTTAAATCGACTCCAACTAATGGAGCAATGATTTAGAATATTATCATATAGCCATAGGGGTAAATAGTATGGAGCCAGTGAAATGTTAGTTATGAAATAAAAAATATTCATGATATTCTTTTGAATATATGTGATTTAGGAAATGGAAAACAATATAAAACATATCTACTCTGTAAAAATGTGCTTAAAGGAAAAACATACTCAGATATTAATATTGGTTTTCTCTGTCATATGATTAATAATGATTTTTATTTTTTCTTTACATTCTTTTTATTTTATAGTTGTTTACATTATCAGATGATATGTCTATAATCAGAAACATTATTTTCTAAATAAGATTAAATGGGAAAAACAGCACATTTACACTTCAAAAAATAAAAAAACAAAAACAAAGCTTACATAAAATTCTTATAAATAATCTTAACCATATATATACAAGAACTATATGGAGAATACAGAAAATATTCATGAAAGATGCAAAGATAAGATTGACTAAACGGAGAAGCATATCACGTATTTGGATGGGAAGACTGAATATTGAAAAGATGACATTTTTTCCCCAAATTAAATCATGGGTTGAACAAAATAAATGGAACTTAAGAAGACTATGGATGAAAGCATCTGAAGAAAAAAAAAAAAGGATAAGAATTGTTAAGTAAGTGTTGAGAAAAGAAAATATTGAGGAAGGACTTGCATTACCCTAATGAAAAGTTCAGTGGAGACCCCAGGCTATACCCGGGTTCTCAACCCCAGCAGTAACGACTTGTAGTCTTTTACCTGAACCACAGCCCAGCCAGGCTCCCTCTACCCTTGAGCGTTCTCTAAGGAAACTTCCCAGGCTTCTACTAAACCTCCCCATCAGAGGCTCCATATTTTTGAAGTTTATATAAATAGACATAATAGTCCATATGCTCACCCAACTCTTGGTATTATTAGACTTTCTAATTTTTACCAAACTGGTTAGTGTCCAATGGTAAGTCACTGTGCTTTAAATTTAAATTTTCCTGAATTCTGAGGTTGAACATCTTCTCATATATTTTCTGGACATTTCCCTTGGGTCATGAAACAAGAACACATCATGTCCCTGTTGGGTGTGTGGTCTTCTCCACCATCCCACCACTCGCATCTCCCCCGCCTAGGGCCATCTCAGGAGGCTGCTCCGGGTGCAGACTCTGGACTTGTGGGTGCATGACATGTGAGACCATGAGGGGCAAATGCACATCAGAGGACAACCAAGAACCCACTTCCTTGGGTTCTTTGAGCCAAGATATAAAAAGGATGACATGAAAGCCTCTGTGGTAGGCTGAATAACGGCCCCCAAAATATCAAGCCCTGATCCCTTACACTGTAAATATTACGTTATTCGGAAGGGTCTTTGCAGATATGAAGGACCTTGAGATGAGGAGGTGACCCTGCACTACCTGGCCAGGCCCTAAATGCCATTGTAAGTGTCTCTGTAAAAGAGAGAGAGATTTGACCCACATAGAAGAGATTTTTGTGATGCAGCCCCAAGCCAAGGAATGCTGGCGGTCACCAAAGCCACAAGAGCAAGGACAGTCCATCCTAGAGCTTCCAGAGGGACACAACCCTGCCACACCTTCATTCTTTACAACCACAGCGAATAAATTTTGTTTTAAGCCACAGGTTTGTAGTAATTTGTTACAAGAAACTAATATAACTTCTAAACACAGGAGGGAGTGACTCCACATCCTGCTTCAGAGGTGTTCTGTCTTGTATATCTCAGAGGAAATAATTCGAAAAACAGAAGAGTCCCACGTAAATGTGCGTGAAAATTTCACATAAAATACATGGCTGAGAATGGTCCTCCCCCAAGCCGTCCCAGGATTCCCACTATTGCTAGAAGGACTTTCAAGACAGCCTATTTGGAATTGGGTAAGTTGGATTTTAAATATGGGTCTGGGTGGAGGTCAGGTGTGGCAAAATGGGAAACTGAGGCCACGATGCATGAGAAGAGATAGTTTGTTGCTCACAGGTCCCAGAGGGCAGGGGCTGCCGTGGGGGGTCGATGGGAAGGAGGATCAGCTCAGGGGGCTCACCTGGCAGGTGGGGGGCACCCAGGCACAGCGGGAGGGGCCCGTGCTCCACTGCCTTGGTTGGGCTTCAGTGGAGGGTGGTAGATTTCCCACAGGCGTGACTGGTTAGTGCAAAGCAAATGCCTGTGAGAAGGCCGAGACCGGGGCCCAAGGCAGTGGGGATGGTCAGCTTACACTGGGGCCAGCTCAGGGTTTGGGGGTGAGGTTATGGGGTGGTGGCCACAGGTGCAGGCTTGGGCTCCGGAGGGGTTCATGCTCCAGGCCTGGGAGCTGCTTACTCCCTAGGCCTGGAGCCAGTGTGGAGGTCAGTTAGAGGCCATAGTGGAGGCCAGTGTGGAGGCCAGTTAGAGGCCAGTGTGGAGATCAGTTAGAGGCCAGTGTGGAGGTCAGTGTGGAGGTCAGTTAGAGGTCAGCGTGGAGGCCAGTGTGGAGGTCAGTTAGAGGCCAGTGTGGAGGTCAGTTAGAGGCCAGTGTGGAGGCCAGTTAGAGGCCAGTGTGGAGGCCAGTTAGAGGTTGGTGTGGAGGCCAGTGTGGAGGTCAGTGTGGAGGTCAGTTAGAGGTCAGTGTGGAGGCCAGTGTGGAGGTCAGTTAGAGGCCAGTGTGGAGGCCAGTTAGAGGCCAGTGTGGAGGCCAGTTAGAGGTTGGTGTGGAGGCCAGTGTGGAGGTCAGTGTGGAGGTCAGTTAGAGGTCAGTGTGGAGGCCAGTGTGGAGGCCAGTTAGAGGTCAGTGTGGAGGTCAGTTAGAGGTCAGTGTGGAGGCCAGTGTGGAGGCCAGTTAAAGGTCAGTGTGGAGGTCAGTGTGGAGGTCAATTAGAGGTCAGTGTGGAGGTCAGTTAGAGGTCAGTGTGGAGGCCAGTGTGGAGGTCAGTGTGGAGGTCAGTTAGAGGTCAGTGTGGAGGCCAGTTAGAGGTCAGTGTGGAGGTCAGTTAGAGGCCAGTGTGGAGGTCAGCCGAAAGAGGCAACACACACACAAATCAACACTTATGGTCAGCCCCATTTCAGTTACTCAATCCCTTCTTTCTCTAATGTATCCTGGGACCACCGACCAACCTGCACAGCCCCTCTTTCGACTGGGCAGGCTCAAAAGGGAGGTGACAGCATCCAGTGGGGGAGCCCACTGGGCTTGGAGCCCCAACACTGGCCGTGCCAGCCAACACGCTCGTAATTACAAATAGCCGAAAACTCAGCTCAAGCTGAAGAGAAAACGAGAGAAGGCCTTTGAAAACAGCAGAGGAGGTAGGGTTTGGGGTCCTCCTGGCTCAGTGCTGACACGCCGTCACCAAGAAACCCATGTATGTTCATCAGTGTCTTCTTTACTCTCAGACCTCCTTCTCTACGATTAAATCTCCTCGGGCTACCTTATTTTTCCTACCTTTTCAGAGAAAAAGAGCCTTCCTTTCTCTGGGGACTGAACAAATACACCACTTCACATTAACTGCAGCACTCCACCATCTCAGTTTGCCAGGGCTGCTGTGACAAACATCACACAACGTGTTAGTTTAAACAACAGAAATGCCTTGTCTCGTGGTTTGGGAGGCTGGCTGTCCAGCATCAAGCTGTTGGCAATTTGCCCTCTTTGAGTCTGTAACATTCTGGCAAGCCTCTGTCACAGGGTGAGCTCGCTCTCGCTGTCTCTGTTCATTGAACTTCTGTGCCTGCATGTCCTTTGCTTATCGAGACTCCAGTCGTGTGGGTTAGGATCCACCTGTATTCAAGGTGGCTCCATCTATGGGAAACAGCCTATCAACTGATAGGGCATCCGCCTACCATATGGAGGGTCCAGGGTTCGATCCCCAGTGCCTCCTGACCCGTGTGGTGAGCTGGCCCATGCACAGTACTGTTCGGTGCAAGGAGTGCTGTGCCACACAGGGGTGTCCCCCGCATAGGGGAGCCCCACATGCAAGGAGTGCACCCCGTAAGGAGAGCCGCCCTGCATGAATAAAGTGCAGCCTGCCCAGGAGTGGCTCTGCATACACGGAGAGCTGACACAGCAAGATGACACAACAAAAAGAGACACAGATTCCTGGAGCCGCTGACAAAGAACACAAGCGGACACAGAAGAACACACAGTGAATGGACACAGAGAGCATACAGCAAGCAAGCTGCAAGGGGGGAAAATAAATAAATAAATACAGACACAGAAGAACACACAGCGAGTGGATACAGAGAGCAGACAACGGGGCGGGGGGGAAGGGGAGAGAAAGAAATAAAATCTTTATTTTAAAAAATGGTGGCTCCATCTAGAAAGGACCTCGAAGGCCCTATTCACGCAGAGTCCACACTTGAGCTAAGAAAAGCCTCCCCAAGGTCCTCTCCACCCTGGGGTCACACCACAGAGGTGCAGAGTAAGGCTAGACCGTGGCTTGTGTGGGACACAAATAAGCCCCACCTACCCCTGGTGCTACTTACGCCAAGGGAATAATGTTTTATTAACCTGGGTCCAAGCTTTGGGTCATTTCGTTTGTTGCTGTTGTTTTACACTTTTTAGTTTGAAATAATTTCAAAGTTACAGGCCAGTTGCAAAAATAATACAAAACTAATACAGAGAATTCTAATGTACCGCGTACCTGATACCCAGATTTACCAGCTTTTCACATTTGCCATATTATTTCATTCTATCTTTCATCTATCATCTATTTATCTATGTATCTATCTCTTTTTGTCTTTCTCCTAAACTTTTGAAAATAGGTTGCATATATCATGCTCCTTGAACATGTGTTACCTCCATGAATATTTCCTACAAACAAGGACGTTCATTCATACAACCTTGTTAAGTGCAGTTATCAAGTTCAAGGAATTTATCATTGATACAAAGCATAAAGCACATATTCCATTTTTATCAATATTCCCCAGAATATCCTTTTGGGCTTTTCTCCTCCATTATTAGATTCAGTCCAGGATCACGTATTACATTAAATTTTCATAATGTCTTTGCTTTTTTTTAAATTGTGGAAACATATGTACGACATAAAATTTCCCATCTCAACCACTCCCAAGCACATAATCAAGTGGAATCAGTCAAGCCATGACGTTGTGCTGCCCTCACCATCATCCATTACCAGAAGCTTCCTATGACCCCAGACCCCCTGTGCCTATAATGTGTTCATTCCTATGACACCCCCCTGACCCCTGACAACCTGTGCTCTACTTCATCTGTTTGAATTTGTATATTCCAGCTTCTTCATATAGGTGGAAACATATATCTGCCCTTTTGTGCCTGCCTTAATTCACTCACCATGACGCATTCAAGGGCCACCACGCTAAAGCACGTGTCAGAGCTTCACTCCTTCCTATCTCTGAATAACATTCCATTGTATGTATATGCCATGTGTAGTTTATCTAGCTAGTGGTTGATGGACATTTAGGTTGCTTCCAACTTTTGACTGGTGTGCATAATGCCACTATAAAATTTGGTGTTCAAATATCTGTCTGAGTCCCGGCTTTCAATTCTTTTGAGAGTCTACCTAGAAGGGGATTGCCAGGGCATATCATAGTTTCATGCATAACTATCTGATGGCCCACCAAACTGTTTTCCAAGGCAGCTGCACCACTTCGCTTTCCCACCAACAACATACCATCGTTCGTATTTCTCCGCATCCTGCCCACACTTCTTATTTTCTGTTTTTTTAATAACAGCCATTCTATTGGGAGGGAAGTGGGATGTCACTGTGATTTTGATTTGCATTGCCATCGCTATGGATGTTGACCATTGTTCCATTTTCTCATTGGCCACATGTATGTCTTCCTGGAATAAAGATCTATCCATGTCCTTTGTGAGTTTTTCAAGCGAGTTGTCTGTCTTTTTGTTGTTCACTTATAGGAGCTCTTCATACATTCTGGATGGAAAGCCCTTTTCTGATACACAGTTTCTGAATGCTTTCTCTCATGCTGTCTGTTGTCTCTTCACTTCCCTGATAATGTCCTTCGATGCACAAAAGTTTGTAATTTGGATGAAGTCCAATTTATCTGTTTTTTTTTGTTGTCGTTCAGGTGCTTACGATTTCTTCTCCCACGCATTTAGCTACCCTGCCAGCTGCCTCTAGGCACAGGGCAAGCTCTACTGTGAGCATGCAGCTAATGCCCTGGTTGTCCCCACACTGTCACCAGACAGACTGGCATATGCACACGTGCCTGGGGTTAGCTAGCCCCACCAGAAGGGGCATGCCCCCCACAGGGTGCAGACTGGCTCAGCACCAAGCCCGGGAAGGCACAAGAATGAGCAAGTAAGGGCACCATGAAGTTTGCCCACCATTTTTTTTCATTCTTTTTTGCTTGTTTTTGTTTTAAAATTTTTCTCATTATTATATGATTTGTATTTCCACATTATCACTGACCATTATGGGTATTCAGTGCAACTTATTCTTTTATTGGGTACAAAGGTTTATTTGCATGGTCCGATAGCTTTTTTAAATATATTTTTATTACAGAAGTTGTGACCTTACAAAATGTCATTCTTTTTTTTATTAGAGACATTTTAGGTTTCCATAAAAGTCATGCAGAAAATAGAGAGTTCCCACACACACCTTTATTATTAATACCTTGCATTACTCAGGTATGTGTGTTACAGTGGGTGAAGGGATATTATTAGAATTGCACTATTTTTACTGTACAGCACACACAGCAAGCCCTAATGTAAACCACAGGCAACAGTTAATGGTTTAACTGCTTTTAGTTGCCCTTTTCTTGATTTGGCGCTCACCCAGCTACTGCAACCCTTCCACTGTTTTCCGGGGCACTGAAAAAGACAGTTCTGCCATTTTCTGCCTGTTGCCTGAAGGACCTGGAGCACCTTGTGCCCATCTCAGGGCCTCGCCCCTGGACCCCTCTGGAGTAGCTCAGGGAGGGAGGCAGGCCACTCCCCCCGAGCACTGGGGCCGACTCCACCCTCAGAGGGGCAGAAACAGCTGCTCATCAAGAGGAGTCCGCCTCGAGAGAGCAATCAATCCTTCTTTTACAGTTAGTGTCCTGAGCAACGTTCCCAAATGTAAATGCCTATTATGGAAGCACCTGGAGCAGTATAAATACGAGGCTCGGGAAGCATCGGCGGGACCAGGCACCCAGCACGCTTCACCTCCTTCTGGGACCCACACCAGGCAGCCAGCGTCACCCAGACGCTTCTCCACGTTGTGTCCTCTCTTCAGCCTCTTTTCTCAGGTTGCCCCCAGTAAGCTCTGGAGCCAGGAAGAAAGAAAGAGGAGTGGGGCGTCTTCTGTGCAGAGAATGATCACTAAGCCGTAGCTGGAGAGTAGCTCGAGATCTAGAATTAAGCAATCAATCTGAGCCTTAAGGAGATTATCACTCAAAGGAGATTGTTTGTCTGGAGAGAAATTCTTATTGTTGAGAAATAAAAAGCATGATCTTACAAAAATATCTAACAAGGAACTCCTGCCCCTGCACCTATAAATCAGCCTGCAAAAGCACAGCCTTGCAGCTGCATTCTGCTTCTGTAACCCTGCTTGCAAAATTCCACCTAGCAACACGTTGCCAACGAGCAAAAGTTATGCTGGTCCCACCTGAAAAACGGGACTCAGAATCTGGAGATTGACTCTCCTCTGGGCCTGCACATAATAAATCTGTTCCTCCCCTTCTCTTGAGTGCTGGTTTTGGGTTTTCCTGTGGTACTGCACTCCTGGCTTTGCTGCAACATTATGTTTTTCTTAACTGACTGATGCATCATCCCCAGGACCAAATTACCAGAGAGTAAAATGAAAGTGCCATCTCAGGCTCTCGGGATGGAAAACGGGGTCAGCATTTGACGCAGACCCTGCAGATAAGGAGCACACGGGAGGGGACGGTGCCACGTTCATTTTCCCTCTGATTTCCTTGGCCTGGGAGAGAACATAATAGGTAGAAGAGGGTTTGCACTGGGAGCCCAAGCAGCCCCAAGTTTTCTGAGCTCTGACACCTACTAGCCCTGTGCCTTCCTACAAGTCACTTTGTTGTCCTTAAATTCCATCTTCTGTAAATAAGAGTAAAAACCCCAGTTGGGCACAGAGAGTTTCACTGAGGACAAATGGGGGAAAGTTTACGAAGGGACTTACACTGCAGCTAGTGAGGTGGTGCCTGCCGGTTGCTGCTATTTAGCTGTTTTGATTTTGTCTCTCCCCATGGTAACAAGCCCACCAAGTGCCTCCAGCAGCTGTGGTCAAGGCACGGAGACCCAAGGCTCTGGCCTCTCCCCACTGCCCAGTGCCACTGGCCAAATTCCTCCTGCCGGTTTACGTCCAGGGTTGTGTGGCGGTTTTCACCAGACTTAGCAGGGTGCAGAGATCCCCAGCTGGACCTTCACCCTCTGCCTCCTCAGCAGGGAGAAGGGGCTGGGACGCGAGGCAGAGGGAAGTAGGAGTCAGTGTTGGAGCAGATGCCTCCACGTTTAGTGCTTTCACAGCGGACTCTGCCCTGCAGGCCTCGAACCATCGGCAGCAGTGGCGATGAGGAGAAGGGGAGGCGGGCCCGTGTGGAAGCTAACGCTCCTTAGGGGACCCGCGGCACGAGCCACCATTACTGACTGCTACATGCGTGTCGTGTCCTGAGATTCAGAATGTATATTATTCTCAAACGAGAAACTGACTACTTTCCTCTCCACAGGCTGTGGCCATTTCATACAGACAGAGTGTCTCTAAATTTCCTTGCACAGTGCCCCACAGCCATTGGCTCCCATTAGGGCGGAAAAAAGAAATGCTGCACGGGCAGACGATGTGCTGAAGCACATGCGAGGACACAGGGACTGCAGAATGACGAAAAGCCTCCTGAAAGTGTTAGAAAAAAAGCTAAGCTGCACCTATAAGGAAACTAAAGCTCACCTGACTGTGGAGGAGGAAAGTATTTTATTAACGATCTTGCAAGAATGAGTGCTGGACCTGGACAAAAGGGCCAGCTCGCCAAACAAGAAACAGTGATATCTGTACCCTAACCCTGACACACGGGTCCCTCCCTTTTTCCCCATTGATTGGGTACTGCAGGGGTTACAGCCTATCCGAGAGCTCTAACTAACTCCCGCGGTTCCTGCTCTGATTCCCCGGTTCCCTACATTCTCGCCAGCTTGGCAGGCTCAGCACCGCTTTCACCCCTGGCGGGCTTTTCAAATTTGGTGCAACTTTCACTACTGGGCCCACCCCCAGAACTCACCATTGGTCCCCCCTCATTTCATCGCCACTTTTCAAATTCTTGACGGCCAAAGCCGCTGGAACCCCTACCCTCCCTCCTCCAACAGCAGAGGCGACTCTGGCTTCCCCTTTGTGAAAACTAAACTTGTCCCTTTCCCACAGAACGTAAAGAAACGAGCCGGTGCTGTGTTTATAAGTGGAGACGACCCTGTAAAAACAGCAGGGAGAGAAGTGTGTGACGAGGAGAGTGAGAGAGACAAGGCGTGCCTGGGCCTGCCCAGTGGACCTGAACTGTGAGATGACTTGACACACTCACGCTCGAGTTCCAGTTATGAGCAGTGCTGTGTGTTCTGGAAGAGGGGCTCATGGATACGTAATTGTGAGGAAGGTATGTGGTGTGTGGGTTGTGCAGTTTCTACAGAAAGCAGATGTGCATCTAGGGGAGAAGGACACACCCAATGAGGAATGTACTTATTCTCTTTTCCATATAATGCTGAAACATCTTCTGGGAACTGTATCAGTTGACTTATGTAAGAAACCACCCTAAAATTAGTGCTTAAAACAACCACCACCTACTCCATTCCTGATTCTGGGTCAGCAAATTGAGCTGGACTTGGTCGAGTGGTTCTTCGGGGCTTACTCATGCTGTGGTCAGCTTCCAGGTCTACTAGGGGGCAGGCTGGTAGGTGAGTCACTGTGAGTGATGAGCCACAGGTCTCTTAGCCCTGGAACCCAGGCTTCTTCCGGAAACTTCTAGGGTTCCAGCAGAACAAGAGAAAGCAGGGTGGAAAGATGGAGACCTAAACCATACCTAGAAATAATACTCTGAGTATGTTACAGTAAGTACTGAAAAACCTTAGAAGGGGCCCCTCTAATTTGGTGAAGAGACAACACAGGGTTTATGCAGGAGAGCAGAGCACAGAACACCCCCACCAAGAGATGCTGCAGCCAAAGGCAGGTTTGACGTCTCTGTACAGTCCGTGTGGCAGACTCATTATTTCTGCTCACTGCAGTGAGCAGATGAGGATAATGACACAGGAAAGCCATCTGGCCATAGTGGCTTGGACATGTTCATGCCCCTTCTCTTCTCAATATCTTGTCAAAGGAAATAAACCCAAATGGAAATAAATTATTATGCACAAATAATTAATTTTTTTAAATGTTCCTCATGGTATTATTCACAGCAAAAAGTTTCAGTCACAATCAAAAGTAGTAGAGCTTCATGTCGAATGCATTAGCCTGACCTGGAAATGCCAGGTGAAGACAAGGAATCCAGAAGAGCCCTGTGTTGGCAATGTTTCAGGAGAAGAGCTGAATCAAAACCCTAATTTTTGGAGGATCATTGGTTTTGGGGTGTCAGGGATGGGGGATGCATGGAGGAGGTTCTCCTGAGTCATGACCATAAGGCATATCAGGGAGTTCAAGTGTTCATGGGCACTGTCATGGTGGGTGGAGATTCACACAATAACCGAAAAAATATCCAATTCCCACCCTGGGAGCTCTGCCATATTCTCTAATGGGACAGCAAGAAAGTACAGGGGCAGTGACTAGTAAAGGAGGATGGACCATTGATGCGCCCTTGATATTAATGACAGTACTTATGAACCTTTTCCTCTGAAATTGAAACTTAGCATGTTATTATAGGTTGCTTAGGAGTTGCCTCCTAGGAGCCTCCTTGTTGCTCAAATGTGGCCTCTCTCTAAGAGAAACTCAGCATATAAATGCATTACCTTCCCCCCAGCATGGGACATGACTCTTGGGCATGAGCCTCCCTGGCACTGAGGGATTACTATCAAGCACCAACTAGCAATGCAACTGGAAAAAGACCTTGACCAAAAGAGGGAAAAGGATAAAGACAACTGAGTTTATATGGCAAAGTAAATTCAAAGTAAGTTGGGCAGTCATTCCAGAGGTTGACCTTATGCACGTCTCAGCAGGACCACAGTAAATAGTGCCTCAAATAGCTGGGCTCCTGAGGGCTCTGGAGACATCCAGACACTATAGTCAGGGCAGACAGCTCAGGAGTTTGGCACCCTGCCAGTGGGCCATACTTTGGAATTTATGCTTCCTGTGTGATAGAGTAGGATTCAGTTTTGGTTTCCCTACACATGGCTCTTCTGCCTCTTATATTTGAACCTATAGTTAGTACTAGAGTTGATATGTTCATGCCCAAAAGACTTAAATCTGGGCTTTCCAGGTGTCAGTAGAGCCCTGAATGTCAATAGAGTTGCATCACCTACTCTCCAGTTCACTGGACTCACCCAGAAAACTGACAAGGAAATGATGAACAATGACCATCCCAAGGAACAGAGAAAGTCTACAATTGCAAGCAAGATAGTCCCATCCATCTACCCCATGGGATCTAAGCCCCCCTCTCAATTAAAAGAAGAGTGGGCATCACCAACCCTGAATCCTCAGGATTGGGGAATGAACGATGGACTAGAGTAGACTTACTGTTATTCCCTCTATAGACTTATTGTTATTCTAGCAATGGAAAAACTTTTATCATTTATGTGGAAGTGGTTCTGAGGGGAGGGAGAGGGGAAAATTAGGTGTAATATGAGGGTATTTTGGGGACATTGGAACTGTCCTGAATGATGTTGCAATGACAGATACAGGCCATTATATATCTTGTCATAACTTACAAAATTGTGCAGCAGAGAGTTTAAACTACAATGCAAACTATAATCCACATTTGGTGGCAATGCACTAATCTGTGTTCATCAAATGTACCACTCTAATGAAGGATGTTACTAATGTGGGAAAGAGTGGGAGGGGTAGGGAGTGGGGCATATGGGAATCCCCTACATTTTTTATTATCATTTATGTAATCTAAGTATCTTTTAAAAAATAAAAAATTTTAAAAACCCTAATTTTGAAAATGTCCTAATTTGAAAGAAAAGTGATATAACTAATAGTACTACAGGATCTGAATTTCAAATACTTCTCAATGTTGAAGTTTAAAAAAGTGAAATACAACTTAAATTTTGGAAACTAGTCACCCTATCAATACCAAATTTCCTGACGTAAACTGGAAGCCTTATAATTAGAGAAATTTTGGTTTCCAAATAAAACCTCCACCTGGATAAGCTCACATGCCAAATGGTCCATTATGTAAATACACTGGGTAACAAATCCAGCGGATACCCTGCACATGCTAAGTGTGCAGGTCGCCTAAGGAATTCAAGTTGATCATCTTAGTAACCAGGTTGAATTTTTCCAGCACCTCAGACTCGTGGAGAGCTAGGACGGGGGGAAAAACAACATTTGTTGATGGATTGCTTTGTGCCAGACTGTGGTTTTTTTGTTTGTTTTTTCAGGAGGTACCTGGGATCAAACCCCGGGACCTCGTACATGGGAAGGAGGTGCTCAACCACTTGAGCTACACCCACTTCCCAGACTCTGTTTTAAATTAAGTTTGTATTTTCCTCAAAGGTATCCACGCATTGGGCTTAAAAAATCAAATGGTTCCATAAGACTTTGCTCCTGTAACAGCAGTTTCTTTCCCTCTCTCCAACATATTTGCACACCACTGACAAAACTGCTTTTAACTTTTTTAGCTGGTCTTATTATTTTTCTTTTGGTCTTTACCTCCGAATCTCAGGGACAAAGGAGTAAGAAAGACACCATGCTTAATTCATATCCAATCCAGCAGAGCGGGTGTAGCTCAGTGGTTGGCAATGCCTGAAGCCTGTGACTGACAGATTGCTAAACAATTTGGAAATCGCCCCTCCTTGTTTTCAGTTTTAGACAAAAACTGTTAACTTTTGTCCCTCTCCCCCTGCCATTACTCTCTCTCCTTCTCCTTCCCTCTCTCTCTCATTTTCACATACACCTACCCAGAGACACACACACACACACAATTCTTTGTCAATCCTCCCCAAACATTTGTACAGTTGTATCATAATTTTGTGTTAGGTCTGTATTCAGTATTTACATTATCGGGTCTATATAAATGATATTTAAACCATTCCAGAATATTAATATTTGGTTTCTTTTTTATATGTTTATTGTCCTTAGATTTAATTGTCATGTTTTTTATTGGCTCAGTTATTTCTGTGCCTATAATAATTATCCCAGGATTCAAAGAAGAAGTAAAAATTTCCATTTAATCTGTCCAAAAATACCAGGTATTCTGTCAATTTCATCTTCTTCTTGGAGACAAATATTACAAAAGCTTCTCTTTTGCTCCTCTAATCTGTGCGAGTTGCCCTGCCAGTTTGTTGCACAGCTGAATGTCTGAATGTCTTCCTTCACCATTTCCTGGGGATTACCTTCGACTCACTCATCTAAGAGATCCTGTTTTCAGGATCCCAGTCCTCATTTCCATAGTGCGTCTTCCTCAGTGGGCTGGCAGCCATCGTGCCCCATGCGGTGCCACTTGCGGTTACTCAGGGAAGGTCAGCGAGAGGATGGGCTGGTCTGAAGGATGCAGCATGGCTTCCCTCACATTTCTGCCATCGAGAGGGGGGTGGCTAGAAGGCTGGACTCAGCTGGGACTAACAACCAGAAAGTTTCCCTGTGACCTCAACAGCATCGTGGTTTCAGGGAGACTGAGTTCTTACACAGCAGCTCCAGAACCTGGATTCCATGTTCCCAGAGATAAGAAGGAGAACTTCCCAATGTCTTAAGACCCGGGCCCCAAAACTGCCACAGTGGCACTTCTGCTGAATCCTGTCTCTTATCTCTCTGAGGATAGTTAAGGTCATTACTATTCTGGTCAGCATGGGTGGGTCAAATTGTATTCTACCCTGGATTATTGTAATTACTTAGGGCAAATTCATGAATTTTCCAGTCCTTTTTCCTTGTCTGTCCGATGAGGGTGAGGAAGCTGGCCTTGCAGGGTGGCTGGGACTTTGGCTAATCTAGTGGAGATCAATGAGGTACCTTTGAAGAGCTAGAGAAGGAAACGAGCGTGACCTCTGACAATTCAAGTTCAAGGAGCTCATAAAGGATCAGAGCAAAAGAAAAGCAAAGTCATCTCAAAGAGAGGGAGTAGCGCCCAAGCCTACGGAAGTTCAATGGAAGCTCAATGGAAGCTGGCTGAAATGATCCCTCTTCTATCCAAAGGGGAAGTGGTCAGCCAGGGCAGCTTTTGAAAGGAACAGTCATGGGCACACCTGGCAGGTCATCAGGTGACTCACCCACAGGAACTCAACTAGGCCGATCTGAGTGCTCCTGAGAGGGAGTTACCTGGGAAGGAAACAGACATAGCATCTGAGTCACGGAAGGAACCCCCTCCTTCCAATGTGCTCCTCAGCCACCTGGACTTGCCCAACATGCAGACCTCTCAGCCCTCATTAAAAACGAGCACAGAGGCATTGTGAGCTTTTCAGTAGGAACAAGCACCTCCAAATTCAGTCCCTGCTGGAGGGGGGCCCCTGCAAACCTAGGGTCTAGACCTAAGGCTGGACTAGAGCAAGAGGTAAGTGCCTTCTTAAGAGGCCTCTTGGTAACAAATTGTGTAGCATCCCTTAGCAGCCTATAACCACAGAGGAAGCATAGGAAAGGGTATAATGTAAAAGGGTTATATTGTTATGATTATCACGATGTTACTATTGTCCCTTCCCAAACTGGAAATCTACATTCATCTTCCAGTTCTGGGTTACCCAATAAGCTGAACCACCACATGTTTCGTTTCATTTTTTCAGAATTTCATCTATTTTTAAAAAACTAGCTGTTGAAAATATCAGAATTTTCAGGATTTCTTTATACTTATTTTGCCATTTATATTGTATTTATTACTAGCTACAGAGAAGGGGGGCTCTATAATATGTTCTGGGCATAAGGCCCCTACAGGTTTTAATCTACACCTTGACTTCCCTACTGACCTGCCCCCTATACATAATTTAAAAGTGGTTGTGTATCTCTCTAACATAGTAGTCAGGTCTAAGGGAAGAATTAACAGGGGAGCTCAAGCACCCCCATAATCTCCACCACTCTTTTTCTTAAAGCTGCCTAAATAAGAATAAAATATAGATAAAAGCAAAGAACTCACTAAAACAAATACAACTTCAAGACCATTCCACAAACCCTCTTCCAACCTCATTGTTCTCTCTAAATGCTTCCTATGTAGAAATTTCAGGACCTCCCATCTTTGACTCCACAGTCTTCCGAAAAGAACATTTCAAAAGGTCCCAACCTAATTTTCAAGCTTCATCTGGGACCCGCCCTCAACCTGCCCCTCCAAGTTGTCCCCCAACACTCACCTGCATGACCCAAGGAAGGCAGCCATTTGGAACCGAGGGACAGAGCCTCTCAGGCAGATGGAAGAGGGAGGATGTGCTGTGCATTCCTCCTGTATAATATGCCACTATCCTAAAGAACGTCTGTTCCTTCTTTTCTTACTTTATTCTCTCCTGGTGTCTGCCCATTTCTGGGAGAAGAAAGGAAAAGGAGACAAAAACAGATCCTGGGGGAAGCAGCAGCTGTGGCTCAATCAGTTGGGCTCCTGTCTACCATATGGGAGGTCCTGGGTTTGCTTCCTGGGCCTCCTTGTGAAGGCAGGCTCACGCACACGCCGCGGAGAGCCACCCAGCGTGGGCCACAGAGAGCCGACTCAGCAAGGTGACGCAACGACAAAGGGAACCAAGCAAAAACACAGAAGAGCACGCAGCAAATGTACACAGAGAACAGACAGCACACAAAAAGCCACAAGTGGGGGGGGGGAGGGGAACAGATCTTGCCCCATTGCTTAGAGTATTTCCAAAGCATTTGGAAATTATCTAAGATTTTCCAGTAGAAGGGTTTTGTGGAGTTTTTTTTGAGGTGCCAGGGATTAAATCCAGGACCTCATATGTGGGAAGCCAGCACTCAGCCACTGCACCACATCAGCTTCCCTGAATTGGGTTTGTTTGGGGTTTTTTTTTGTCTGTTTTGCTTGTTGTTCATGTTTGTGTTTTTTTCAGGAGGCACTGGGAACCAAATCCAGGACCTCCCATGTGGAAGGTGGGAGTCCAACTGTTTTAGCTACATCTGCTCCCAAGGGATTATTTTAATGAAGTTAAAATACATTTTTTTCACATTAGGTCTTTTGCAACAAATGATATATTTCGATGACACATATTTTCCAGTTTCTCTCTCTTCCCCCATCGGAATCAGAGAGTTCTGTTTAATTGTGCTCTAACAGTTTGGAACAGCTTGCAAATGGTGCAATCTACTGGACATTCATTAGTACAAACCAGAATGAGCTGCTGTACTTTCTTACTCCTCCTTTCATTTACTTTTGTAATTCATTTATACACCAAACATATATTGAAAATGCATTATGTGTATATACACACTCATTATACTCTACGTATGCACTTGCAAACAAACAATGGCTCTAGTGTTACAGGGTTTAGATGGTTTGAAGGAAGGAACCAGTCTGCAGTGCTTGGGAAGAGTTTTGACGCACTCAGAGTGGTGCATGACCCAAGCACTGGAACAGAGACAACAAGGCCGTTGGGTGACCCTGACTCTGCAGTGGCTCATCCCAGGGTTGGCAACAAGAGTAGCGGGATCATTTTCCAAGGACACTAGTGTCTAAGTAAATTCCCTCCAAGGAGTGCAACAAATACATCAAGAAACATATGATTTTTTTCCCTCTTGTTCCTAATAACCTTCTCCTGGAAATTTACATAAAAGTAAACATTCCAACAAAAGAGGAATCAACAAGCTATGGCCAAAGATGGTTATTGCAGTGGTATCAACACTACAAAAGTCAAGGAAGTATGTAAAATACTAAATCATATGGAAAAGAATTAGTGTACCATGTGACAGTTTGAAGCTTTTATGAATCCCAGAAAAGATTTTGTTTTGGAGCTAATCCATTCCTGTGGGGGGGGGGGACCCCTTGATTGGGTTGTATTCAGTTGGGGGCCTTTGATTAGAGCCCTTCAGTGAGGCGTGACCCAGGGTGGGTCCTATCGGATTCCTTTATAAATAGGAGAAACATTCAGAGAGGCACAGAGAGAAAGAGCTGCCATTTGACCTTGCCATGTGAGGAGGACTCCAGGACCTGAGTCACAGGACAGAGAAACCCTGGGGGGCTGAGAGAGAGGTGGAGGCTAGAATCAGTGGAGCAGCCCGAAGCAAAGAGACTCAGCCTGGGGAGAGCCGAGCCCTGTGCCTGCTCGCCCACAGCCTAGCTCAGGAGAAAGGAGCCTGGAGGAGCTGTGTTGTTGCCGTGTCTTGTGGCAGGAGTCCAGGATCTGCCAGGAGCCGAGCTTTGGAGAGATAGCATCTCTGATGATGCCTTGATTTGGACATTTTCACAGCTTTGAAACTGTAAGATCTTACCCTAATAAATCCCCATCGTAAAAGCCAACCATTTCAGGTTTTTTTGCATTGGCAGCCTTTAGCAAACTAAAACATACCTCAACAAAACTGGATATGAATAATTACAAAATATGGGAACACACTCCTAATATGTTAAGGGTAAAAGCAGAATGCTAACTTGAAAGCATGTTTTTATTTCAGCAAAGTATACCCAAGATTTAAAGAATAATTACCTTAATTATGAAGGCACTGTGTCTGATTTTTAATCAGGTCTCATCAAATTAAAAACAAACTGAGCTAAACTATTAATACCAACAGTGCTGAGGACCCTGCACCTTGGAAGCTTTGCCCACATTGACACGCAGCAGTGTCCACGATTTTTATCTTTGCTGGTCAAATTCAATAATGTGATATTGTTTCATTTTGCATTTCTCTAAATATTAACGGTTTTGAACATCTCTTTGAATTCCTATCAGTATGGGATTCTTCTCATGAGTAAACTGGGCAGGTTCCTTTTTTATAAATTGCCTTTTTCCATAAGTTGCCTTTTCCTGTGTCTTTACTGGGGTTACTGTCTTGTCCTTGTTGATTTACAGGGATTCCTTTAATATTCTAGGTATGATTAATTTGTGAGTTTTAGATATTGCAAAAAATATCTGTCAGTTATCCATTCTCATTGTCCACAATGTCGATCATTGACTGTAAAGCCTTGATTTTTATCTAAAGAGAACATAATCATTTTTTCCTTGTGATTTGTGTTTTGAGATTTTAATATATTCTTCTCCGTTGCTAAGTTATAAAAAGATTCTTCTACCTTCCATGTTTCTCCTAGTAATTTTAAAGTTTTATCTTCCACATTTAGGTCCTTAGTTCATTTGGTGTCCACCTTTGCGCATGGCGTTGGGTAAACAACTAGTTTTATTGTTTCCCATATAATCAGCCAGTTTTCTCACAGATCTACTCAACAATTTGCCTTTTTCCATTGACTCCTGGTGCCACTACCAACCACATATTAAGGTCTCACTGGCCACAGGTTCCTGCAAGCTCCCGCTCTGTTCCAGTTGTTCTGTGCCATCAAAGATAAAGTGAGGCACCATTAAAATGCTGTTAAAGTTTATTTGGGTGACAAATGATTCAGGAATTGGGCAGCACCAAACTGAAAGTGAAGGAGCTCCACAAGGGAGTGGAAAGGGGAAGTTTATAAAAGACAAACATGGAAGCAAGTGGGGAAATGTCCCAACTGGTTGATGTATGTTTCCATTTTACATTGGGGAGTCTTCCGCAGTGGGCAGCAGATACACCCCGTTTGTATGGTATGCTCATCCATCCTGATAAGCTCTCTCTCCTGGACTGAAACTGGCTTATCACCAGGTACTGTTTATTAGCAATTCTGTAGGGAGTAGCCATTGTTCCATTTTCTCAGAAAACCCCTGAAGTCAATTGATTTTTGTCCTCTGAAAAATCATTTCTGGAAAGGGGGCCCTCCCAGAAACAACCAATGCAGGCAGCCCCTTTGTTTTATTTAACAGCTCCAATGCCATACTCTAGAAATATGACCTTGTCTTACTCTGCCTTGACAGATGGAAGTGATAGCTGGAAAATGTGCTTATTAAAATTTCTTCACTTAAGCAGCTTTGAAAATTCTAAAACTATTTGAGCTGGTTTTCTATTCATCTAATTTTAGAAGTTTACTCTTTGTACTTAGTTCCCTGAAGGATATTAACCAGACCCTCTTGGGTTTGCATACAGGAATAAAATAATGTCTGGCCTTTCCACTGGAACCGCCAACTTGCAGTAACTCGTCGAAATGATGAACACAATGGTAAAGAGAAGAGGCATCTGCTACATGTTTCCTAGATCTTTTAGAAAACATGGAGTTATTCCTTTGAATAAATTTCTGCAAATAAACTAGAAAGGTGATAGCACAGACATCAAAGGAGTAGATATGGTTCAAAAGAAATGTGCCACAAACATTACCACAGCAAACTGAAAAGTGTCTATGATGTTACCCAGCATGCTCCTGTATCATGGTAAATGAACAGGTTACTCATCATATACATTTAGAGTAAGTGTATCAAGTTTATCCAGCTGGGATTTTTAATAAGATTGCATCGATTTGAGAGGAATTTACACCTTTATAACTGTCTAAGTTTCCCACTACTAAAACCAATACCATACAATAGTTTGGCTTAAACAGTGGGAACTAATTGGCTCACAGTTCAAAGGCTACGGGAAGTTCAAAATTGAGGCACTGCCAAGGCGATGCTCTCTCCTCAAAGACAGTGTTGTTCTGGGGTGGCTGCCAGTGACCCTTGGTCCTTGTCTTCTCTGTCACAAGGCAGTGCACGTGGTGGCAGCTTCTCCTTTCTCTCCTGGGTTCCAAGACATCCAGCATCTGCCTATGGGTTTCTCTCTCTCTCTCTCTCTCTGAATTCTGTTTTACTTATAAAGAACTCAGTAATCCAGATTAAAGTCTAACCTGATTCAGTTGGCCATAACTTAACTAAAAATAGCAACTTTAAAAGGTCCTATTTACAATGAATTCACACCCACAGGGATGGATAAAGAACATGTTTTTCTGAGGTACATAATTCAAACTACCACAATAATATTAAGTTTTCCCAATTAAGTATAAGAAAGAACTCTATGCAGATGATTTTTCTAAGTCCCTTATTAGTTTTATAGTGTATTCCAGAGAAATTTTATGTGTTTTTTGGACAGTTCCTAGGTACATTATAGATATTGTAACTTTTATAAATGTCTTATTTTTCTAGTTTTATATTTCAAGTGTAGAGAAATGCTATTGATTTTTGCAAGTTCTCTTATATTCAGAATACCTTCTGAACTGTTTTGTTAGTTTTACATAACTGGTAAAACTAGGTAGATAATCCTAGGTAGATAATCATATTGTTATCTGTAAATAAGAGTTTTTCACTTTTCCCTTCCAATATTTACATGATCTTATTTCTTTTAATTTCCTTATACATTGGGGATAACCTCCAACACAATATTAAATAGCAGTAGAGACCCTGGGTATCCTTGTCTTGTTCAAATCTTAATGCCTGTTGTAGTTTTGTGACATGGATTTATTCCTTGTTAAAGGGTTAAAGGAAGTAACCTTCTCTTCCTAGATTGCATATAGATGGATATATAGAGATAGAACATAAATAGGTGTTGGGGGAAATAAATAGGTATTAAACTATATCAAATGCCTCTTCTGCACTGATTGACATAATCAAATTATTTTTCCTATCAAAAATTATAATATGGAGAAATACATTGATAGATTTTCTGCTTATGAAAAGTCATTGGAGTAAAATCCATCTTATAATATACTATATACAATACACTTTGAATTTATTACTGTATTTAGGATTTTTGCATCTATGTTCATAATTTTAAAAGTTCTCTTTCCAAGTATATATTTATCAGGGTTTGCAGTTAAAATCACACTAGCCTTTTTAAATGAGATAGGCAAATTTTGCTCTTTTTTCCCCTACAACTAATTATATAAGCTGGGAATTCATTGTTCCTCGGAACTTTAAAGACTTAGGAGGTCTTTTACTACCAATTCCATTTCTTTAATACTATTGGACTATTTAAGGTCTCTTTCTTTTTATGCTAATTTTGGCATCCTAAACTTCCACTAGGAATTTATCCATTTAATCTAGACTCCTGAATGTCTAAGGATTTTACCCAGGATTGACTGTATTATCTTCCAATTTTTCACTTTCTTTAGCTTATACCCTACCTCTGGGCTCAAGAAAGGTAAAGAAGGCATAAAGGTAGAAAGGAAGAAAAAGAAAAGACCCCCGAGTTCCAAACCTTTGGCGAATCTTGACGTTCCTATGGCTTATGGGAGTATTAGCACTTCATTCTGGTGCTTATGTTGCAACGAACTGATGAATAATTCTTGATCTTAATGTTTTCTCTCTTTTCAAGGCAAGCATGGAATCTGCCAGGATGTCAGCACAGGAGTTGCCAGTTCTGGAAATTATCCTTAGGGTTTGAAGAATTACAGAAATGAGTTAAAGAAAACCAGGACTGGATTCTCATTGCCTTTATGTATTCAAGGAATTGCATTTCATGGATATCATTTAACAGAGGAAAATGGTTAAGATTGTACTTGGGCTTGTAACCGACTACCTAAAAGCAGCCCGTGCCTTTGGTTGCCTGTGAAGAAGTTTGCAGTCCTTCGGTTAGCCTAAATCCTAGGTTTCACTCGCCCCACCCCTACGGCCTGGTCAAACTTTACACAGAAAAAAGAGAGGCCCAGGAAGGATTGGCGGATCCAGGAGTGGAGCCTCCCTCCCCGGGATGCTCACAGAAAAGCAGCAAGCCTTGGAGACTGCTCCCAACACAAGGTCCCTGGAGCCACAGCCGAGAAAACACTCCAGCGAGAGTCTAAAGCTGCCTGGGGTCTCCCCACACCTTGCCCTACACAAAGAACCAAATGTCCGTGTCCTGTTCCAGGGGGCGTGGAAGTGGCCTGAGAGCCAGAGCGGGCAGGTCCCGCGGCGGGGATGGAGAGGGCTCCCGGGGCTGCGCGGACCTGCCCAGGACCGCACAGGAGAGCGCAGACCTCAGCGGAGGCCAGTGTCATCACTCAGCGCCCGGAGTCCAGGGCCAGCCCCCGCCTCAAGACCACCCCAGGCCCGGAGACCCTGGGTCCACTGCCATCACTCAGAACTGACCCCGGGTAAATTTCCACCGCCCAAAGGAACAGGCTCTCCGTAGAAAAGCATATTTAAACTACAGTTAGGCCCGCCTGAGTGGCCAGACGTCAGGTCCGTGAAGCTCCAGCTCTTACAGGGCTTTCGCGACCCCCTAGCCAGCACTTTTGTCCGTCAGGTGTGGGAGCCCCCGACTCCCGGGGACTTTTCGCGGGACAGGGCGCAGCGGCCTCCCCCTGCCGGGGCTGTGGAGACCCCCTGTGCCGGGGCTCCCCGAGAAGCAGAGCAGCCGGCAGGTGCCTGTGTGCGCGGAGATGGGGCTGAAGGCCCCGGCTCCTGCCCACGGCGGCGGGCCGACCTGGGTCCGCGGGCTCCTGGTGTTCAGGCCACAGCGAGCCGGCCGCTGCAGTGACCCGTGGGGGGCCGGCGAGGGGCCGGCAGGAGCGCCAAGCCTTTTGGGCTGTGACCAAAGCGTCACAGAGGAAACGTAAGGAGCCTGGAAGAGCTGCCAGCGGTCCCAGCCCCAGGAGGGGGCCCCTGGCTGCCCCTGCTCCCAGCCCGCAGGGCGCCCGTCGCGTGGGCTCCGGCCCGGGCCTGACCAGAGCATCTGCTGCCCCACCCCACCCCCCGCCCCCCGGTCAGGGAGCTTGAGGGTCAAGGACCCAGAGTCCCAGCTGCTCCTTTCCTTCCTGTCCTTTGAGTCCCGCTGACTCTCCTTGTCAGCCTAGAAAACGGAGTCTCATTCTACCTTCATTCTACCATATTCGAGTTTGAATGACTCAGTTCAGACAGAAACACAAACAAGCCACAGGCCTGGAGACCTTCCTGGGAAGAGAGAAAACGCCTTCCACTCCTCCCCGGTGTGACCTCCAGTGCCCTCACCACCCCCTCCTCCGACCCTCTCCCACTCACCCTCAGTGTGGACAGGAACCTTTGCGTTAACGCAGAAAAACATTTAACCCGTTAAACACCTCCGACAGCTCACCTTGCTAGTGGAAACGTCGTAAATCGGTAGTCTTCATTAAATTAAATATCTGTATGTATGATGACTTGTTCATCCTGCTCTTTGGAATCCGTCCCAAAGAAATTCTCCAGTCCATCCCGGGGCAATAGAGAAGAACATTTATCACAGTTGCTTGTGGGGGTGGAAGATAGAGGCCATCTGGGGCATTAGAGGGGCAAAATGTACCCTATGGAGTACCATGCAGTTAGGAATTAGTGGTTCAAGATCCACGGTGGATTTTAAAAGACAGTGTTAAGTGAAGAAAAGTAAGAAAACATGCAGTGTAACACCATTCCATTTGTGTAAGTTAGATATACAAAACAACCAGGTGCATTTTTCAAGACCATAGGGACAAGGGCTATGCAATAAAATCATTCTAACGGTAGCTTTAAAACAGGTACAGAAATAAGAATGAGGAACAGGTACAGAAGCCAGACACAAACAGCAGAGGAATTTGTGAAGAGCAGTGATGAGAATTTGCCATGAAAAGAATTTGATTACTGTAATCTCCTACACCTGAAAACCAAGGTGTTAATAAATACATATTTTCCAAGAGAACCTACCACCATCCAGCCTAGACACAAAGTTGGAATAGAATTTCCAAGACACACCATAACACCACTCTTCTGATTTGAAGTTTAAATCCGGTTCTTGCCACGCACAGCCCGAACCCAGCAGATGGTCTGAAAGGCTCTTCTCGTCCATGCACCTCAACCATCACTTTTCATTCACTTCCAGTTATTATGTGGATGAGAGTATCTTTCACTAGGTTGTAAATTCATTTAAAAACAGATATTTTGCACCTGCCTTATTGTGTACTTAGGACAGAAAGTCCTCCAAGTACTCTATTGAGTAAATATTACTCAGATGAACATGAATTTTTAAAAACACTTCCTTTAGAATCATTCTATTAAGGTAACTGCTGCATGAACTGTTTTATTGTATTCTTTAGGTACTCTAGAGCAATGAACGTAAAGTGTGATTGGTGGGCTAGAGGCAGTGTTTGAGAGAAAAGGAGTATTAATAAAATTTGACATCACTGAAACATCCAAGCATGTAATCATGTTTCATGAAATATGGTCCATGATGGAGTGAATATTAAAAACAAATAGACCCTTCATCACAGATAACCTGATGAGAAGCATTTCAAGAGCCCTTTCTTTCTCCTCCGTGATGGCAAACAACTATTAATTTGCCCCAATGATGCAAGTTGAAGCATTTGCATTCTGTCAGACTTAACACTGGTAGATGCCTAAAGAAATTCCGACTCTTTTATTTCCAATGATGACTGAAGCTAGTCTTAACATCTGTTAATAAAAACTGCACCTAGGAATTTGTCCACCTTATTTAATAGCTCTTACAAATTAGGAAAGAAGACTAATTTAACCAGGTCCTCTAAAATAGAAAAAATACCAAGCCCTCCATTCCTTTCCTCACTGTTCCCAAGATCTCAATAAATGATTACTGAATTGAGTAAAAGAATGGGGAACCCACTTCAGGGCCTGACTGACCTTGCATGAGCCACTGCCCCAAACCTACATGTGGTCACATGGCTCTGTGAGGGCAATGCCCTCCAAACCCTTCAAAACAAAACATGCCTTCTAGCTTGAATATTTACCTTCCAGAAGGCAGCAGCCTGAACTCAATAACCTCTTTAGTGCTTTTATAAGTAGTTTAAGACATTCTTTTCAGCAGCACATCCACTTCATGCCAGCAGCAGCTTTCAGCTAATGACCTTCTGTTAAAAATAATTTTAAATGAGGCAACAAACACAAATATCCAGGCTAACATCTACAGCAAACAGCCAACACCCCAAGACAAAGAGGAAAGTTCAAGGTTACCACCACCTGGAGGCTTGGAGAAGGAGCCCCACACAACTGGGACTTGGGCCTCTGGGGAGGGCTGCACCTGGCTGGTGCTGACACTTCCAGGACTCAGAGGAGTGGCCCCACACAACTGGAGCTCGAACCCACGAAGAGGAAGTGCCACCATGCTGGAGCTGGTCCCTCTTCCAGGGTGCCCTACCCTAGGGATGCAAAGGAAGCTACAGATGGAGCAACCTCGGCTGCTGTGAGAAGGGCCACTGCTGGAGCAAGGCTGATGGGAGCAGGAGACAAAGTGGAGGAGCAGTCTCTCCTTCCTTCTCATGGTCTGTATTAGCAGAACCCAACAGGGAGAAAGCTGGCAGAGGAAAAATATGCTTCACAGAGTCTCAATCCTTGTCCCAAAAGGTGGGGTTTAGAAGAATCAGTTTGGAGTGGGGAGATGTCTATTTTCCTGGTGGCTTGGCTGAGTCAAGGCAAGACCCTGCCCAAGCACAAAAATCATGACCCAGCAAACGTACATCACTTATCTGCTGGTGTGTAACCAACCACCCCAACACTTAGTGGCTTAGAATAAAGATTCTGCTTGCTCATAATTCTGTGGTAACTTGAGCTGGTCTTGCCTAGAGGACACTGTGTGATTTAGTCACATAGCCACTGGGACTACACTAGATGGTCCAAGATGGCACCCATCACTGTCAGCAGGGACAGTCTCCAACTGATCGCTCCTCCTCAAGGAGGCAGACATGTTCATGTGAGAGACCTGGAGTTCTGTGAGAGAAAGAGAGGGATGGGAAGCGAGACAGAGAAAGCTGCAAGGCTTCTTGAGACCTAGGCTTGAAACCCCTCTGTCACTTCTCCCACATTCTGGTGGTCAAAGCACATCACAAGCCCAGATTGGAAGGAAGAAGCAGCTCTACCTCTTGATGGGAGGAGTTTGCACACACAAGAGGAAGGAATTTGTGCTTATTTTTTATAGTCTAACACAAAAGAGTTAGACCCAGAGTCACATATTTTCACTTTAACAATACAGGATTCTCCAGCATCAGAGATTTCACAATGGCCCACCTGGGCCCCCACGGGATCTATGCCCCCAGGCACTTGTGTAATGCCGTGACTCTGATTCTGGGTGGGAACCACTATTTATTTTAGCTGAGACTATTCTCTAGGACCAATAAATCCCTTTCTCCATTATATTTTCTGAAAACCTCACTTGTACCTTTAAAGTAAAAACATTGACTGTGACTCTTATTCAAAATGCTGCTGTCCCAGGAGAACGATTCTATCTGAACTTTAACTCATTGGAATATGGGGTACGTTCACATCCCTCAGGTAGTATCTAAGATATGGGGAATTTTGTTTTTCTAAAACATAAAATACTGAGAAAAGTACAGAATACCACAATGACCCTGGCCACCCATGAGCACTCTACACTCCTAATCCTAACTTCTATTTTTGATTATGATTTTACTTTTCTAGTACCTGAGAGTACTGATTCCAATTCACATCAATTGTGGCATAGTTCCTTCAACAGAGAAACCAGAAAAAAAGGAGGATGGGGGAATTGGAAGTAATGAGAACTTGCAGGAGGCAGAATGGGGTAGAACCTTCTGGCAATGAAGCCTTAGGAGAACTAAACGGAAAGAATGGAAACCCAGATCTTAACCTGCACCTGGTATTGGTTCAGAGGAAGAGCTGAAAGTTGTATGGGAGATTTTGATAATGTATATTTTAGAGTTGAGCCTCTGAAATGGTGGGAGAACTAGAAGATTAGGATTAGCAATTCGGCCCGAGAAAACCAGAATGCGAGACTCTGGGGAAAGGGGAAGCCTCTTAGGATAGACATGCTTCAAGAAATAAAGTAGTTTATAAGAATCGCATTGAAACTGTAGAGAAGAAATGAAGAGGTTCTGACTTCAGTTTTATTTTAATGAATGTAAAACTAATCATTAGAGATTGAAGTTTCATAGGTTCACTTGGATCACCCAACTCTTTTTCCTTCCAGATGGCAAATTCTTCAACTGAATTTTTCTGTCACAGGGCTTTTGTAGGGAAGGGAGTGTTCTGTTTAATTAAACAAGTGGTCAATCGTGCAGCAGGGCAAGATTCTACAGGAAATGGCAAATGCCTGGGTTCAATGATGCCCCTGGAAACCCCATACACACTAAGAAAGAGGGAGAGCTGGCTAATTGCCTCCCTCCAGAGTTAAAGACCCCAAATCCATCATAACCAGGCCTAAAGACCATTTCTTCTTTAAAAAACTAGCCTGAGTGAAGGTTTGCAAGTGTGCAGTCTTACACTTCTTACACAGTGGGACCTTCACTCTCAAGTACATCTGGAAAAAGCCTTTGCGAGGACAGAGATGGATTTGTGACTAAGATGCCACTTAACAGGCCCTGCACTGCCAGAGTCACATGACTGTAATATTTCGAAGACATATGACCCACTCTTCTATATGTATGTGTATGTATGCATGTTTATATGTGTATTTGTATGTATTGTATGTACACGTATGTATGCATGTGTGTGCATTTGTATGTATGCATATCTGTGTATGTGTCCTCGTTTGTGCATGTGTTTGTATGTGTATGTGTGTGCATGTATGTGCATGTATATGTGTGTTTATGTGTATGTATGTTTGTGTGTGTGTGTAGATGTGTATGTGTATGTATACCTGCTTGTGCCCGTATATGCACATGTACACGTATGACTGTGGTTAACCAAACTTTCAGCTGGCCCAGGGGCCCTGAGCGGTTTGCCCTCCCCGTAACTAGCCTACCACAGGGTTTTAGCAGCCACGAAGCACCGTTCCAGGACGCCGCCTTGAAGGCTAAGGAAAGGCGCAGAAAATGGCCCCTGTTCCCCTCCAGAGGCCACATGTTGCCGTTTGTCCGTCTGTCCGTCTCGGCTAACTGCTTGGCTTCCCCAGGACCAGACCCCGCGCACAGCGGCCCAGCTCGGGAATTCTCCAGCAACTAAGCCGAAACCTCCCCGGCGCGGGGGCGCACAGGGCCAGGGGCGGGCCGGGGCGCGGGAGCTGCGGCGCTGCCGCGGGGCCCCCTGGAGGCTGCACTCGGGGTTCCCGGCCTCCCCGCCTGCTGCAGGCGGCCGCGCAGGGCGCGCCCCTCCAGCCCAGCACTGCAGCCCGCGGGCGCCCCCTCCCGGAGCGCGCGGCCTTCCCGCCCGGGCACCCGGCCTGCGTGCGGGGCCAGCCGCCAGCGCCCGGGAAGCCCCGCGTGCACGCCCCACGCCGCGCCAGCCCGCCGGCAATGGGCGGCCTTTGCCCCGCACTTCCTGCCAGAGAGCCCTCCCGGGTCGAATCTAGAGCCGCGGCTGCGAGTCTGCCGCGGCGGGACTGGGGCGCGCCCCTGGCCGATCCCCCGCCCGGGCGCGGGTCTCGGGTGGAGAGGCCCCGGGGGTGTCTGGGGCGCGCGCGGGAGGAACGCGCCCCCGAGCAGCAGCGCCTCGGGATAGAACAGGCTGGAAGCTCCCCTCTGCCTGGGGGGAGGGTGGCGGCACCCCGGCCTCGCGCCGAGACCCCCAGCGCGCCGAGGCCGAGCCGGATGCCGAGGTCCCCCCGCGCCTTTCTCGTTTGAACGCGCCACCCCGAGGTGCCGGGAGCAGGCCCTGCGTCTCCTTCCTCGGCAGGGCCCCCCACCCCCAGGGCGTTCAGGGGAGACCTCGGAGCAGCGTGCGCTAATGGCACGCCAGCCCCCAAGCGCCCCCAGGCTCCATGACCCCCACCCCACCCACACACTGCCCCTCGAGGACCCCGCAGGGCCACCCCAAAGCTCTGCTCCTTGGAGCAAGTTCCCACCCCCAGGCTTGACCGTGTTCCTAGGTTACCAAGCCCCTCCCTGCCCAGACCCCCGGATGCCCGGCCCGCTGCCCCTCTACAAGGGCAAGAAGGCGGGGCTCAGCAGTACCCGCCCTGGGCGAGGAGCTGGCATTATGTCAGCTCCTCAGGGCTCTGGAGCCAGCGCTCTGGCTGAGAAGGGTTAAGACACGGCCCGGGGGTCTCCCGGACCCCAGCCCGGGCTTTAGCTCTCCTCAGCCTGCTCTGGCGCAGGTGCTCCCCCAGCCAGGTGTGATGGGAAGCTCAAGGCAGCTAGAGCGCTTGGAGAAGCCTTGGGACCAAGGAATGGCCGCCCCGAAGTCCCGGCTCCCTCTCTTCAGGGCTGGAGGGTTCTACCTGTACTTTGGGGGTAACGGTCTCTCTGCTAAAATCCACAGCTTGTGCCCATGAATCCAATTTTTTTAGGAGGTACCAGAGATTGAACCTAGGACCTGTTACATGGGAAACAGGGACACAACCACTGAGCTGCATCCACTCCCCCATAAATCCATCTTAATAGTGAGTAAGGGATACCAGGGTAATTCAAAAGGATGACTGGTATTCATGTGCCTGCACGTGCAGGGCAAGAAACAAAATGCCCATCTCCACTATCATCCTCCAAAGAATCGTCAGAAGTAGGTGGTGTCACTACATTAGCCTTGCTAAGGCCTGAAGGTGCACTGCCAATAAGTTTCCACATTTGAAAGATGAAGATAAAATGCATGCCTCGCAGAACGAACTGTGGTAATACAAATAAAGTACGCGGCACAGTGGCTGGCATGTAATAACAGGTCAATAGTATGAGGTCATTGATTGGGGAGTGCAGATCCTAGTCTAGATTTGTCTCTTTCCATTTTATCTGCCCTGTCGTCCTCAAAACAAACCAAAAAACAGTCCCCGTGAGAGATTCAGCATTTTTCAGCACGTTGTAGGTACCGGGTGCTTTATGTATTTTGTCATATTTAGTCCAAAACCCCCTCTTACGGTGGACCGTAGTGCCCCGCCTTTTGATTGCCCGGGAAAGCCCTGCTGCTGGTAGGGGCTCCGGTTGGTTGGTTAACCACCTGTATTAGTCAGCCAAAGGGGTGCTGATGCAAAATAACAGAAATTGGTTGGTTTTTATAAAGGGTATTTATTTGGGCTAGGAGCTTACAGATATCAGGCCATAAAGCATAAATGACTTCCCTCACCAAAGTCTATTGGAGCAAAATGGCTGCTGTCATCTGTGAAGGTTCCCGCTTCCTGGGTTCCTACATTCCTGGGGCTTGCTTTTCTCTGGGTTCAAGGTTCCTTTCTTCCTGGGGCTGGCTGCTCTTTCCTCTGTGAGCTTACTCGCTGGAGCTCCAGCTTAAGTCTTCAGCATCAAACTCCAACATCAGAAACCCTCAACTCTGTTCTTTGCCATGCCTTTTTTCTGTGAGTCCACACCCACCAAGAGGTGGGGACTCAATGCCCTAATCGTAACTCTGCCATGCCCAGGTACAGATCAGATTACAAACATAATCTAATATTTCTTTTTGGAATTCATCAATAATATCAAACAGCTACACCATCTTACCCTATTCTTCCAGTAATCCAACTCTTTCCTTAACTGCCCCCAGGCCTCTGCACATGATTACTTCATCACCTGACAGCTATTGTGGGCGTGGCTTGCATTTTCTGTCTTCCTGCCTGGTTCTTGACCCAGAGCCTCAGTTCCGTGTGGTTCTGAGAAGATGGACATCGAGGTCAGCGCTCTTTGGTGATCCTGCACCTCCTACAGCTTGGTGTTTGGAAGTCGTAAGAACAGGCAGCCTTCTCCCCTCTATGGGTAGAAGCATGGATTCATAAGTGCAATTGAAGAATTCTTTTTTTAATAAAGTTTTATTAAAGTGTATCATACGTGCATGTACATACATAAACAGTAAGTGCATAGTAAAAGTTGTGAACTTACAAAACAAACACGCATATCATCATACAAGGCTCCCATTCATCACTCCACACCAACACCTTGCATTGTTGCGAAATATTTGCTATGAACTATGAAAGTATCATCAAAATATTACTACTAACTATAGTTACATTTGGTATATTTTCCCCCAACGCACCCAACTTTTGTTTTAGGATTTTTTTTTAATGTTACATTCAAAAAATATGAGGTCCCCATATAATCCCCACCCCACTCACCCCAATCCTCCCACATCAACAACCTCTTTCATCAATGTGGCACATTCATTGCTTTTGGTGAGTACATTTTGGAGCATTACTGCCCCACATAGATAGTGGTTTACATTGTAGTTTACACTCTCACCAAGTCCACCCAGTGGGCCATGGCAGGATTTACAATGTCCAGTAACTGTCACTGCATTACCACCCAGGACAACTCCAAGTCCTGAAAATGCCCCCACGTCATATCTCTTCTTCCCTCTCCCTACCCTCAGAAGCTACCATGGCCACTTTCTCCACATTAATGCTGCATTTTCTTCCATTACTAATCACCATAGTTTCAGAATAAAATATCAGTAAGTCCACTCTAATCCACACTCTATTCCTCCATCCTGTGGACCCTGGGATGGTTATGTCCACTCCACCTCTATATCAAGAGGGGGCTTAGATTCCACATGGATGATGGGTGCAATTCTCCTGCTTGCAGCTGTAGGCACTCTTGGCTCCCTGTTGTGGTGGTTGACCTTCCTTACCTCCCTGTTAGCTGGCTGAAGTAAGTTCATTAAACCAGAGGGTGGGAGTTGCAGGTCTGTTGAGGCTCAGGGCCTGGCTATCAGATGGACTTTCCAGAGATTCAGGTCCCCTGAGCATATACCAAACCACAGGGCCAACCTCAGGTCCAGTAAAAGTAACAGGAGAGGCTTATGAACAAAGATCACATCCTAGTTCAACTCCATCACACTCAGGAACACAAACTCCAAAGTAGGAGCAACTGACATGGCATTGAACTACATCTGCCATGACCATTGAACCTGTGGGTCTCTGTAGCCCTCAGAAGAACCAATACCTGGGGTTGTATCTACTTTGACAGTCTCTGGGACCCTGCTGAGGTGTGCATAAGAGCAACCCCTCTGATGACTTCCCAATTCTTTTTTGGAGACTTATAGCCATATAAACTCATTTGTCCTTTCCATTTCCCCCTTTTATTCAAGGTCAAAAAGCATTTTTGACACCTGATATTACATGTAGGCTGAGATATTCTGCTGGTCTGAGTTGACCCTTTTATTCAAGGTTGTTTTCTAGTTACATCATCAGCTGGTACTTGGTAGTAATCCCTCGGTGCCAGGGAGGCTCATCCCCGGGAGTCATGTCCCACTCTGGGGGGAATGTAATGCATTTACATGCTGAGTTTGGCTTTGAGACTGGCCACATTTGAGCAACATGGAGGCTCTCAGGAGGTAATTCTTAGGCACCCTGCAGCTCTAGGCCTAGTTCTTATTTCAGGCAAACAGGCTCACAAACATAGTTATTAGTATCAAGGGCTCATTGTTGGACCATACTTCTTTATTGGTCTTAGCCATTGCACTTGGGGGTTTGTTGCTGTTCCATTGGGGAATGTGATAGAAACCCCCTCCCCCCAGCTAGGAACTCAGCACTCCTTCTGTTGTCATTTTTTAACTGTAACCAATATGAAAATATCCAAACATTTTTATGTACCCTATATACATGCCCTGGAGAACTCCCTTCCAATCATGTGCCCCCTATCGATAACATCCCACACCAGTGTTCCTCCCCTGCCATAGTTGCACCTCTCTGTGATCCAAAACTTCTTTGAATATGAAACCTAATATATTGCCAGGTTCCATTGAGAGTAAAATGGAATACAGTGATGGGTTTAAAGGTTAGATATAGAATACATATTAATTTAGAAAAATTAAAGTAAAAATAAATTGGGGTATCAAAAAATTAAAAAATTAAAAAGCTTTGTTTTTGATGTTTTGCATTTTATCACTGCTATAAGTACTGCCCTGTATGTACAGTGACAAGGCAATTTCTTCTATTTCTTCCTCAGTGTATACATTCTTTCTTTTCTTTTTTTCCCCTAATTATTAAGTTTGTCTTCACAAAAGTTTTAGATCACAGTAACTCATATATACAATATATGGTACTCCCACATATCCAGCATCAAACACTTTGTCCCTTCCCAGCAATGATCTTTTTACCTGTTCATATTATATTTGCTGCAACTGAAGTACAGATATTGAGACAATAGCTTTCAAACAGGGTTACACTTGTGTTTACATTATGGTTTACATTTTAGCCTATAGGCTTTTATACATTTTTGGTGTACTTTCATGTGTCCTATATCCATCTTTGCATAATCTTGTGGAACATTTCCATTGCCCCACAGTTACACTGATTCCATCTATTCAATACCTCTTTCCCCCTCCCCTCAAGGCCCACAGTGACAATCAATCTTCATTACTTGAAGGACCATATTCAGAGATACTTGCAACAATGTTGAGGGCTTGACATGCTCGATGCCCTAACCCACTGGGAGCCACCAATTCTCTCGAGAGATATAATTCCCTCTCTTTGAGAACATCAGTCCTCCCCAGAATGTGGGTATACCTTCACTCTCATTGTATGGGTCTCCATCCAATGGTATAACCCACTATGACAAAATGAGCACTCACACATTCCCTAGAAGCTTGCCCTCATGCCCAATTATTAACACCCTGTTTTAGGATTATACATTGGTTGTAGTTCATGAAAGAATATTCTCATATTTGTTCTGTTCACCACAGTCCACCTTCCACCACTGGGTTCCCTGTGTTGTACAGTCCCGTGCTTTGTACAGTCCAATTAAAGTGTACAATCAGTGGCTCTCATTTTCATCACAGAGTTGTGCTATCATCACCTCAGTCCATTTTAGAATGTTTTCATTACTCCAAAAGGAAGAAGTCCATACTCCCTTATACCCCCTATTGTTGCCCCTTAGAATTTACATATCTTCTTTGGCATTGTTGCAAAAAAATTACAATATTACTGTTAACTATTGTCTATAAATTATATTAGTTATACTCTTCCTATGTCTCTCCAGATTCTTAACACTAGTATAAAAGAACATTCTTATATTTGCACTATTAACCAGTCTTCATCCATCACCACAATCACTACTTTATACAATCCTTAGATTCTCTGGCTTCCTTTCAATTGACAATCACATTTATAGATCAGCAGTGTTAGTTACACTCACTACCATGTGTTACCATCAGCCCTATTCCTTTCCACACTTACAGTAAATGCAATAGAAGGATTCTTATGTGCATATGTATATTCTTAGAATCATGAACGTTCAGGTTGTGCGTCTGTTAAAGGACCACGCGTGGCCCTTGCTCTGGTACTTGATCCTCCCTGCCAGCCCACACTGCCCTGAGCATCAGTAACATCAGGGTGCACTTTCCAGATGCAGTTATGACCTTTAGAAAGCTTTTTCTTTTCTTCGGCCAAATTCTGTGTTCCTGTCATTTCAGTTTGCTGGTCAACCCTGTGGAGCCTTATGGGGTAAGGTGCTAAAGGCAGCTCCTTTTAAACACCTGTTACCTTAGTCAAGGATGTGGCTTAGGTTTGACCACAGACCAGACAGTGGAGTCACAGGGGGATATTTTTCATCAAGGCTTTGGTGTAGAAAGAAGCCATTTGGCACCTTTGGGACTTGGAGTTGCCCTGGATGGTGCTTCAGGGGCAATCACCGGACATTGTAAATCCTTCCAGGGCCCACTGGATGGAATGGGGGAGAGTATGGGCCATGATGTGGACCATTGACCATGAGGTGCCCAGAGATGTACTTACCAAAAGCAATGGATGTGTCATGATGATGGGAGTGAATGTTGCTGGGGGGGGAGTGGTGGGGTGGGGGTGGTGGGGTTGAATGGGACCTCATATATTTGTTTTAATGTAATATTTTTACAAAATCAATAAAAATAAATAAATAAATAATAAAAATTAAAAAAAAAAAAAAAAAGAAGCCATGTGGGAGCCAGGGTCAGTTTTTTCTCCCCACAAAAAGCGGTCAGGGATGGGTCCGGTGCCCAACAGTTTTACCTGTGGCTCACAGGCTACCTGTGCATACAAGGTATTATTTTTACTTGGATTACCCTGGGTATAGGGAATGTCGGTGAGCTTGCAAAAATGGCAGATTTCAGCTCCAGGCTACCTCATAATCCCACAGGCATCACAGGAATAAGAGGAAAAAGAGAAATTCGAGGACCACCTCAGTGAAGCCTGAGCACGGAAGAGCTCATTCGGGCGTAGAGGCTGAGAATGGGAGGGTGTTCAGGGGTGACAGCCAAGTCTCAGTGCCCGGGCTGGGCTGCCATCAGCTCTTGCTGGTTTATGCCTTCACGCTTTTCCCAGTGTTTTCTTTGTGGGTGCTAAGGTGAATTCCCTGATTTCTCAGCTCAGTTGAGTGTGAGCCTTGTGTGCACAGCTAGTCTCAGGAGTGATTGATTGCCTTCCCTAGAGGGAAATTCAGGTAGGAGGCGGACAGATATTCTACAGACATCAAGCACCCACCGCCCAATTCCATCTGTCCCCCCAGAGTTGGAACCCTCGATCCCACGGGCTCCAAGAGCACGCTCAGTCACAGCAGTTCTGCCCGATGCTGGACCTTTGTGTCCAAGCAGTGCAGGTTCCCCTGACGAGGTAAGATTCTTAACACTGTAGAGAGCAGAGAAGAGTCTTTTCATTGGACCATCAAGGATTACATCAGTCAGACTTCTCCAGGGAACAGAGCCAACATATGTGTGTCTGTGCGTGCGTGTGTAAGGTACTTGTTTTAAGGGGTTGGCTCATGCGGCAACTGGCAAGTCTAGATTCCACAGGGCAGGCAGCAGGTGGGAAGCTCCTGTGCAGGTGCTGCCGAAGTCCTTGCCCCAGATGCCCAGAGGAGGCTGCTTGGCTGGAAATTCTGGCAAGAGACAATACTGAAGCCAAGGCAGAAATTATTCTTCTTGTTTTAAATAACTTCATTAAATTAAAAAAAATAAAATAACAGAAAAGGCAGCTCACAAGTAACTCATAAAAATGTTCTGTCCAGGCACTTTTATCTCATCTACTTGCAGCTACTTACTCAGTTGTTCCTCTAGTGTTCAGAAAGAGACACAGGTGAGCACAGATGAGTTAAATGACATGGTCAGGGTCTCCTTATTAATGAATAAAAAATGAAGAAGAGGAAAAAATGCTAAATCATATTTCACAAAACCAAACCACAAGTTTTTTCCCCCTTTGGCATTTATGTAGTACCAACTTTGCTTTTGCTACAAAAACATTTCAATAGTATTGTTAACTATAGTCTATAAATTACATTAGTTCAATTTTCCCATCTTGTAGTAGAATATTCCTGTATTTATATTATTAACCACAATCCTCATCTCCTGCCAAAATCATTGTTACCCATTCCCTATATCACCCTCCAGCTGCCCTCCAACTAACATTAATCCCCCTAGACCACTTGCTTCAGTCATGATCACATCCATAAATCAACAGTTACATTTGTTACAATGTGGTACCATCAAGTCCAAACATTACTATATATTTACATTTGATCTTATTAAACATTCTACAGAAATCCAGCATCCACTACCCCTTCTCATCCCACATTCCATTTCCCACCACCCTACCAATATAAATGTCCAATTCCATTAGTCTACTCATCGTATTTAATTCATATCAGTGAGACCATACAATAGTCATCCTTTTGTGTCTGGCTTATTTCACTCAACATAATATCCTCAAGGTCCCTCCATGTTGTCATGTGCTTCCCTAACTGGTTTCTTCTTATAGCTAAATAATACTCCATCATATGAATATAATACATCCTGTTTATCCATTCATTAGTTGATGGACACTTAGGTGGTTTCCATCTTTCAGCAATTGTGAATAATGCCTCTATGAACATTGATGTGCAAATACGTGTTCACATCCTTGCTTTCAGTTCTTCTGAATATATTCCCAGCACTGGGGTTGTTGGATCATATGGCAATTCTGTATTTAGTTTTCCTGGGGAACTGCCAAATCATCTTGCACAGAGGCTGCACCATTTTATACTCCCACCAACAGTGAAGGAATGTTCCCATTTCTCCACATTCTCTGCGGCATTTGTAGTTTTCTGTTTTCTTAATAATGACCATTTTGTATGGTGTGAGATGAAATCTCATTGTATTTGGCCTTCAATTCCCAATAGCTGCTGATGTTGAACATCTTTTCATATGTTTTTTGGTCATTTGTATTTCCACTTTGGAAAAATATCTGTTAGATTCTTTTGCCCGTTTTTTAATTGGGTTGCTTGTCGGTTTGTCATTATATGATCTCTTTATAAAACATGGAAATCAGTTCCTAGTTTCTGAAGATTTTTTCCCATTAAGTTGCCTATTGTTTCAACTTAACAAAATTGTTTGAAATACAGAAGTATTTCAGTCTCATTTATCTATTTTTTGTTGTTGTTGCTCATGCTTTAGGTATAAGGTCCAAGAAACCACCACCAACCACAAGATCTTAAAAATGTTTTCCTACGTTTTCTACTAGGAGTTTCATGGTCCTAGTTCTTCCATTTAGGTCCTTGTTCCATTTTGATATAATTTTTGTATAAGGTGTAAAATAAGGGTCCTCTTCCTTTCTTTTGGATGTGGCTATCCAGTTCTCCCAGCACCATTTTTGAGTAGGCTGTTCTGACCCAGCTGAGTGGGGTTGACAACCTTGTCAAATATCACTGAACTGTAGATGTGAGGGTCTATTTCTGAACTCTGGATTCGACCTCACTGTTCTATCTATCTATCTTTCTGCCAGTACCATGTTGTTTTTACCACTGTAGCTAAATAATATGCTTTAAATTCGGGAAGTGAGATGCCTCCAACTTCATTCCTTCATTTTTTAAAGATATTTTTGGCCATTCAAGGACACTTATCCTTCCAGATAAACTTGATAATTGACTTTTCCTGTTCTACAAAGATGGATATTGGGATTTTGATCAGGATTGCATTAAATCTGTAAATCGGTTGGGTAGAAGTGACATCTTAATATTTACTCTTCCAACCCATGAACACAGAACTTCCTTCCATTTATTTAGGTCATCTTCAGCCTCCTTTAGCAATGTTTTATAGTCTTGTAAATACAGATACTTTATGTCCTTGGTTAAATTTATTCCTAAGTATTTGAGTCATTTAGTCAGTATTGTAAATGGAATTTTTTTCTTGACTTTCTCCTCAGATTTCTCATTATTAGTATATAGAAACACTATTGATTTTTGCATATTAATCTTGTTCCCACCATTTTGCTGCTATTGTAAGTTCTAATAGTTTTGTTGTGGATTTTTTGGGATTTTCTAAGTGTAGGATCATATCATCAGCAAATCACAAAAGTTTTACCTTTTCCTTTCCTGACTGGGTGCATTTTATTTCTTTTCTGGCCTGATTGCTCTAGCTAGAACTTCTAACACCACACTGAGTAACATTGGGGACAGTAGACATCTTGCCTTGTTCTGATCTCACCATGAAAGCTTTCAGTCTTTCAACATTGAGTGCAGTGTTAGCTGTGGGCTTTCACATATGTACTTTATCATATTGAGAAAGTTTCCTTCTATTCCTATCTTTTGGAGTATTTTTATCAAGAAAAGGTGTTGTGTTTTGTCAAATGCCTTCTCTGTAAGAGATGCAGAAATTCTTCTAACATCTGAAATCCTTGATTCTGGCTTTTTAAACCTTCAACTGATTGGATGAAGGCACTCTGCACATTGCTGAGAGCAGTCTCCTTTGTTGGTTGTAGATGCAATCAACTGGCTGCAAGTCTAATCTATGAAATACCCTCACAGTAACAAGCAGGTGAGTGCTTCACCAAACAACTGGACACCATATAACCTAGCCTTGGCACATGAAATTAACCATCACAAGGACGCTGAGCCCGTCCTCTGGCCTTTACTGAGTGCATATCAGTCCTTCACTCAGCCCAGAATAATAAAAAGAAAAAACATTAAGGGCCGATGCTCTTGCCTTTGAAATTCCCTTCAGGGATCACCCAGTACACGGAAGTTCATAAAGTATATGACCTTGAGAAAAGACAGCGTATTGAAAGAACGAATTAACTTTATGTTAAGCAAACATCTGATAACTCAAATGAAAGTTAAGTCACATCGGTCACTTAAGAGAAGGGCCTGAATCATTCTCAGCTAAATTTGACAATAAGGAATGGTGCGAGGCTCTTTGCAAAGCCAGAAAAGTAGTCCACAAGACTGCCCTTAACTTCCAACACCAATTGCAAGTACAGAGGTTCACAAGAATACCGTCCAATTCAATAATTTGCTAGCAGGACTCACAGACCTCACTGAAAACGACTCTACTCACAGGCATTTCAGCAAAAGAATGCTGAGTAAAATCAGCTAAGAGAAGAGATGTGTGGGGCAGGGCCCAGGAACATTCCATATGCACAGCCCCCCATGGTCCTCTCCCAGTGAGCTGGGGTCAGCTACTCTCGGCCTCGACCTGCAACCGTGTGCATGGAGCACTGCCTGCTGGGGCAGCTCCCATAAGCATTGGTGTCTGGGCTTCCCCGGGGCTCCGTCACATAGATGTGGCTGACTGCCCACCTGGCTGACCTCAGCCTCCAGCCCCTTCCCAGGTCGAGCTGACACTGAGGCTGAAAGCACCCATCCCAAAACATGTTGCAGGGCTTTCTGGCATTGCTCGCAGTCCCAGATTAAAAAGGCACCTCTATCAGGTAAGACTTTCCACAGGCTTGGAAGTCACCCGGGAGCCCAGGGGAGGGCCAGGCCTTTCTGCAGGTTGAGTTCTTTACACGAGTGAGCCGTGACTTGTCCAAGGAATGAGGCATGCGTCTTGCATACATTTTGCAAATAAGGTAAATTCATACTTGGCTTGTGGTAGTGAAACCTGGTCTATACACATGGTCTGTAAGTGAAAGAAAGCACATAGCAATCAATGAAATGTGTACAGAGTTTAGTTCTAAAAAGTAAAGCACATGTTATTCGGTCATAGCACTAAGTGGAAAGAGTGAGTTCATACTGAGTGTGGTTAAGAGCTAACACATACCAGGCAATACAACCCTTCAATACAACCAGGTATTGTGAAGATGTCAGTGTTAAAACACTTTACCTTTTGGATGAGCACCAGTTGCAAGTATTGTGTCTCATTGCTCGTAATAGAAATCCCATTGTGATCAATGAGGCATGCGTCCTGCATACATTTCGAAAATAAACTAAATTCAGACTTGGGTGAGTGGTAGCTCAATGTGGTGTATGCACATGGTCTGTAAGTGAAAGAAAGCACATAGCAGTCAATGAAATGTGTTCAATGGTTAGTTCTCAAGAGTACAGCAATGTTATTTGGTCATAGCACTAAGTGTAAAGAGAGAGCTCATATTGAGTGTAGGGTTAGGGTTAGGGTAGGGACAGGGTTCAGATTAGGTTTACAGTTAGGGTTAGGATTCACTGTAAGTGAAAGAAAGTACAAAGCAGTCAATGAAATGTGTATGATCCTTAGTTCCCAGAAGTAAAGCACATGTTATTTGGTCCTAGCACTAAGTGTCAAGAGTGCAGGCTGCAATGATGTTCTTCTGCTCTCCCACAAAAGCTGCTTAAACTATGCTGTATGTTTCTGCTATATATTAAAAAAGCTAAAATGCTTGAGTGAAGAGGGACATGAAAATTAGAAATCAGAAAAAGCAACTAGTCACCTGTATCTTCTCCTGTTTAAAAAGGCATTTAAGATGACTAAACAAGCACACACAATCTAAAAGAATAATAAAAGGAAAATAAGTGAGAAAAGCTAGGGAAAGGGGCGAAACATTTGAAAGCAAGACACAGCCAGAATATAGTTATCAGCTGCACACCACACATCTGGCACTAAGCTTTCTAATGGTCAAAGAAGGAAACGTAAGAAACTACATGGTTAACATGTTGATGAGGTGAGTAATAAACCAAACTCTGAAATCTACTTTCTTAGACAAAGCAGCTTTGAAAGTTAGAATAGAACTCATATCTGCTCCCCATCCTGAAAGCAGCACGGTGGTTTGTCACGATGAAAACACTGGGCGATGTAGTAAAGAACTTTTCAACAAATGCCCTTAGAGCAAAAACAATGTGTGACCTGGGAGAATCTCAGAGTGGCAGCATTTTAGGAAATTGCAGTTCAGCAAAAGTGCCTCTAGGAGGAGCCAAAGTCGTCGTGTTTTACACAAACTTGAATTACTGAAGAACTGTGACTTTATAACATAAAGCAGAAGAATCTACTAAAAAGAGAAAAACCAATAAAACACAAATCTTTAGAGATAAATTTGTCTATTTAAAAAGGCAAGGACATAAAACATAAATGTGTTCTCTTTAAAATTCCAAATAATACATGGTATATTCATGGAAGTCTGACTCTACTCAAGAGAATCCAACATTAGTTACTACTAATGTTGTCAAAAGCCAACTACTTTTTTAAAATTAGATTTTATATTTCCATCTAATGTAATATGTTAGTGACATCTTTTTAAAGCCTCTAATCTGTTTGAAAACTCCATGTAAGGTGAAAGAAGAGTATTGAACTCACCTCATCCTCAGCATGGTTTAGCAGTTTTCTCTACTAGAAGTTTAAAACTAACTTAAAAGGAAAGTTGAGATGAACTTCGAAGGTGTGGAAGACAAGTGCATCATAGATGGGTAGAGTCTGAATATTAAAAAATAGATAAAAATACAGCCACAGCCCAAACCTTGAACTGTTCACTAACTCAGCTCTAATGCCACCAAAAAATGTTCAAATGGAGAGAAGACTCAGTTAGTCTTTACATTTTGAGGCCTACGATAAACTCTTCTAGTTGTAGTGGGTATGTTTGGCTTTTTACTTAAGCTGTTAGTGAGAGAAGATTAAAGTTTGCTGAAACCCTTGATTCCAAAGACCTAACTTAGGGTAATCGAGCATATTTCCAAGCTCCATTTGAGAGCGCATGCTTTCTTAATGCAGCTAAAGGGATGCATTAAACCATCCCTGGCACGTCTCAGTGTGCTCAAGATTTATTTGCTCACATTCAGAAACTTCTGTGTGACCAAAAGTCCTAGAAATACACATGATTAATATACACGCTCTGAGACAGAGTTGGGAACAACCTGTGAACAGTGAGATCAGGACCAAGAGAATGAGGCACAAAGTGCTGTGGGAGTAGGGCTGGTTCCTGGGCCAGTGTCATCTACAACACCCAGTGACTTGCTAAAAATGCAGGTTCTGGAGCCCCACCCCAGACCGACATCACATCACAACCAACAAAGTGCCTGTAATTCTCCAGACACACGTGTTGAGTCGCAAGTGCTGGCACTGGAGCCCAGCAACCTGCATTTGACCAGCCCTGCTGGTGATTCTGATGCTCAAGTCTGAGAGCTGCCACACTGGGGGTCCAGGCCTGGTGCAGGAACTTTAGGCCAAGGCTCGGAGGACGATGAGATTTTAACAAGTGTGGGAATGTGGGGGCCTTTGTGACGGAGGAAGCAGCAGCTCGTGCAAAGCATAAAAGCGTGCCAGAAATGGGCGTGCCTGGGAACCTATGAGAGGTTTGCTGTAGTATGTTTATGGGGTAAGAATTTTCTAGATGAAGGAACGTGGCAGGAGCTAAACTGGGCTTGCTTAGGAAGGAACTCATACACGCGGTGTTAAGAAGTTTGGATTTTATTGTACAACGCGCTGGAAGCCCCTTGGAAGGCTATAAGCAGAGGAGTAAGCCAGCCAAAGTGGGCCTTAGAGGGTTCACTCCAGAAACCATAAAGAAGGTAGGACAGAGTGAAGAGAGCCGGGAAACCAGCAAGAAATCCAGGCGAGAGATAGGGAGGGCCTGGAATGGGGCAGCGGCCGTGAGGACAGACAGGGGATGGCCAAGTAGCAGCTAGCGCCAGCTGCTGCCTCTGGCTTCCCCTCTGTTCCCACTTCTCGTTCCCACCCCTTTCCACCTGGGCTCCCCCAACAGTTTCCAGTCCTCTTAACCATTCTGCCCTCTGTAACAGGGGACCGGATTCACTGCTTCAGAAGGTAGGTTAGCCGTCTCGCTGATTCTCTTTCTGACAAAGAAAGCTCAACCACTCACTTAGATGTTAAGAGCCTTCTGCTGTCTGACCTGGTCTTCTCTTCCTCACAGATTTTTCAATGTCTCAGAGATGGGCCATCCATCTCAGTATGATCCTATTCCTTGTTTTGCTGATCCCAGACCCATCCACTTAGGCTTTGCTCCTACTGAGAATGCCCTTGAGTCAACCTTGCGGAGTGTGATGGTCAGGCTATTGTGTCAACTTGGCCAGGTAATCGTGCCCAGTTGTTTGGTCAGGCAATCACTGGGCTAACTGTAATACAAGGCCATTTATGGACTTTAGTCACCATTGACTTTACTGCAGTGGTACATCATAGATAGCCGATTACAATTACATCGATCAGGAAGATTACCATCAGCAGTGAGTGATGCTTAATCCAATCAGTTGAATGCCTTGAAAGGGGAAGTGATTCCAGCATTGAGAGAGAATTTCCCAGCTTATCTTTGGACAGTCAACATCTCCGAGAACTTGTCAAGAACCGTTGTTGGACTTTCATTGGAACCCCTGGTTGCAGCCTGCCTGCAGAACCTGGACTTGTGCATCCCCACGGCTGTGTGAGAGACTCTTACAGAATCGCATGCTATTGACAGATATCTCTTGTTGATTCTGTTTCCCTAGAGAACCCTGACTAATACACAGAGCTTACCCACCCCTCTTTTTTCCAGAAGACTTCTCTAACCATGTTATTGCCTCTTCCAGGATCCCTATTCTACCTACTACACAAGCAGCTCATTTTTATACTCTTCCTTCCTGCATAAACTGATCATTTGTGTATGTTTTCTTTCCACAGTTACATGGTAAGCCTCTAGAGAATATCTTCAATTTTTTCTTGCTTCTTCTTTAGTCTCTAGCACAGGGCTTCTTAACCATTTTGATTCCATGGACCCTTTTGCCAGTCAAGTGAAAACCATGGACACTTACTAAGTCCATACCATACTGTGTATTAGTTAATAAATATATCACACCCGCACCAACATGTCCCCACTGAAATGCAATGAATTGCATTTCAGTTCAAGTTCATGGACCCCTGGTTAAGAACCCCTGCTCTAGCAGGAAGTAAAAGCTCAGTAAAAATGCCCATTTAACAAATGAAGCCTTCTGGGAGAGAAGAAGCTTCCATTGATCGAGGACAAATGATTCAAGTGGAAGGACGACCACACCTGCCCTGATGGTTACTTTTTGTTTGCTTGTTTCCTATGTTTTTTTTAACATTAAGTTTGTGTTAGAAATCATGACTTCAAAGACTCGGTAAGAAGTCTGATCATGCCAGGATTCCAAACTGTGAGAAAGGAAAATTGTTCTTTGTCAGCATCTTTCCTAGGCGCTCAGCACCATGAGGTGAAGCATTTCAAAGAACACCCCCTTCTGCTCTGAACACAGAAATGTTGGCCAAAGATCAGAGCCAACCTTCCCACCGACAGTAAGAGTCTCAGGGGGTCTTTAAAGGGAGCTTGGCTTGGTGACCTCAAAGTTACATGCAGTTTGCTTCAAGGATCAGTAAATTAAAATGTCTTCCAGGTTTCTTAACTCAGACAAGGCAGAGAAATCGAGTCGTGGGTGGGTTTGTTGGGCACTGTTACCATGCTGCAGGCAGGTGTCGTGGCCACCCTTGTTCCTGCTGATGAGTGGACCAAAGGAGAAATGTATTAGGAAACTCAAAGTCTGCTGTGGTCCTGAGTGGCTGGGACTGTGACACCTCCACGTGCAGATGCCAGTATATTCTACAGGGCTCCTCGGGTTGTGTAGAAGAGTAACCCACATTACCTTCTGGAGAGCTTCCAGAAGATGGGGGCACCAGAAAAAAAGGGTTCTATGAAGGGTCTATGGAAAATGGAATGAGATACAATCAGTTCTTATTTCTCTTGTATTTGACTCACTTTCTCAGATCCTAGATCCAACCTGGATGAGCTGCTGAGCCCACCATGGCTCAGGGGAGCCCTGTTCTGCAGACTTCATGAGAATGTTCCGTGTTCCCTGCATACCACTTAGCTCCTTCTAGTATGACTTCCAGACACCACTTGAAGAGCACACTTGGCTGCCTCCAAATCCAGTAGCCTCTCATTCTTCACCTGTTCAACACTGCTTCAGCACTGGACATCGGCGACCTCTCCATTCTTTTCAAAACTTGCTCTCCTTACTGCTCTATTCTTTACCTCCAACCACTTTTGCTGTCTTCTCTTTCTCATCCAGGCCCTCAGGGCAAACATTCTCCAAGGTTCTGTACTTGGCCCTCTATTGACTCCACATAGCTTTCTTCCTGGTAGTCCTTTGTCCTGTACATGCACACCACACACGTTCATCCTATGTCCCAACACAGGGATGTACCTCTGCCAAATTCATTTTTCCAAAGCAAAATCCAACCCTATTAGATTGAAAGTCAGAGCCCTAACCTACCTTGCTGGGACCAGGTGAGCTCCCCTACCTACACACTGCATTCCAGCTACCTGGGTGTCTTGTCATTCTCCATTCTCTCCTACTTCTCCGTTCCGCCCTTCGTGTGTCCCAGTTTCAGCAGCACAGAGTCACACATTCTATGAGGGTGACTGGGGTTCTCCTCTCTAGTTCCTCAGGGAAGTATTACAGACAGGATCTTGCAACAAATATGTGTCAAATGAATGAATTCCTACTGCGGTTTCTGGGTAAGAAAAGCAGGCAGGAGTGGGTCCCAAACTTTGTAGGGTTGTCATCCGGAGCCCCTTTGTCCACAGCAAGTTCTGATCAGAGGGTGCTCCCTGGCCAAACCTGTCCAGCCTAGATGCCCAGCCTGCCACCCCACCCCTCCAAACTTGGGTCGAGTAGGCCCACTGGCTGTGCCTGGCCAAGGTGGGTGACATGCTGTGCCATGACTTTTGGGACATGAGAACTCAGGTCTTCAGCTTGGACTAGAAGCCTGGTGACAGCCTAGTTGGTGTCTCTGGGGCCTAATATATTAATATATAAAAATGTTATTCGTGTGAAGCAGATGTTGCTCGGTGGTTGAGCACCTGCTTCACATGCACAAGGTCCCAGGTTCAATCCCTGGAACCTCCTAAAAAAATGTTGCTCTTAAAATGGTATATATCTTTAAATGTTAAGCCAGCAAAGGGGAATGTTCTGTGTGAGCGTTTTGCGGTCTGACTCAGCATCGTGGTGCGCTGGGATTTTCTTCAGGCCCTGGGACACGGCCCCAGCTGCTCTGTCTAAGGAATCGGGGGCCTCTGCCTGGGCCAGCTGCTGCTGCGGGAGGCCGACCTGTCAGCCCTCCGGCTCTTGGAAGTCTTGCTTCAGACTGGGCCCCACCTGCTGCTTCAAACGTGTGTTTTCCTAGCCTCTGACTTCTCAGATAGCGTGCCAGGTGAGTCACTTTCCCCATGAAGTCCAGACTGCCCTGCTTTCCGAAGGGGGCCGAAGCACATTCCTTCTCAAGCAAAACCCTCCAGTCTGTTTAGAGCTCCCCGGCTTGCCAGGCTCCTGGCACCGGGTGACGGTTAAAGTTGGGTTTCACGGGGGGCGCCTGGCTCACAGGGAGCTGCTGCTTTCATGGGAGCTGGGCTCTAAAGTCCGTCCATGAGAGAGAAATGGTGAAAGGTCAAACTTGCCCTGCAAAGTGCCTCAGGCAGGTGCCACGCACCGCTTCTCAGTGTGACCGGCGCGTCAGCGTGCCCTGCACCGTCTGACTCTGGACCTGCTCCACCGCAGCCAGAGGCTCCCGCCCCAAGACCCTGCGGGCACAGAGAGCACCTCCGGCCACGGGCAGCGAAGGTGCCCCACTCCACTCACCTTCGGGTGTCCTCATCTCCGTCTCTTTCTTTCTCTCTATTGCTTTTTTCTTCTCTTCTTCTTTTTCTCTTCCCGCTCCTTCCCTCCCTTCCCTTTCCTTCATTTCCCTTCCTTTCCTCTCTTTGCTGAGTGCCCATTTGTATTTGCCTAAATTAAGTGCTTAAATGTGCCTCCACTGCCCTTCCATCCATCTCTACCAGAGGGCCAGGGACAGTTTGATATTCGGTTTTATTAAACACTTTTCATGAGGATTGAACAATAAAGTACACCCGGGCTTTGGAATCTGCTGTGTTATAAACACAGCCTAGGAAGAGGGCTTAGGGAATCCCTGACTTGGAGTTTCTCCTGGGGCCCACGGAAAGGATGAGCGCAGCTCGTTGGTTGGGTTACGCAGTAGGAACATTTCCCACTCGTTGCCCATTTTCTCCTGGAGGTGTGCGCTTGTCCAGAACTGATTAGGAGCCGGCTCCCTGAAGCCAGGTTTAGCAGGAGGGGAGAGGTCCTACGAAGGCCGTTTCCTGAGCGAATCTTTACGTGGTGCTGGTGCGTGGGGAGCCGAGGGGAGAACCGTGCCTGCCCACTCCCCGCCGCGGGGAGCGCCGTCCTCTGCGGGCCCCGCCGGCCCGGGCCCTGCTGGCTCTCCACGCCGCTGGCCTCTGCGCGGGGGCCGCCCTCCTGTGCCCGCCACGCCCGGGCCCTGTGGCTGGGGGTGAGCTGGGCTCGGTCTGGGCCTCTGGGGCCGCACCGCGGACCAGCCAGAACTCAGCAGCCCGCGGGTCCACGCGGCTCCCCTGCCTGCCTGCCGCGGGGCCGCGGGGCTGGGGCGCAGGACGGGCCCCGGCTCACGTGCTGCCCCGCGCGGCCCTTCTCCCCAGCAAAGTCGCCTTCGCGGTGGCCCCCGAGACCTCCACGAGGAGGGCGGTAGAGCCGGTCCCCAGGTGCGCCGACGCGATCGGGGCGGACGAGGAGACGGCACCCCCCGAGGGCGCGGGCAGGGAGGGCTCGCGGGGGCCCTTTGGAGATGAGCCACCTTGGCCTGGAGGGCCCAGCCTTCAACGGTCCCAGCTGCGCGGAGCAGGTGCGGCTCGGTGGTTGAGCGCCTGCCTCGCATGTACGCGGGTCCAGTGCCCCTAAAACAAAACGCACCCCTAAGGCCCAGCTTTGGCTGCTCTTAGGATCCTCAGAGCAGTGCCCAGCTGTCTGGTCACAGGCTGGCCTATTTCTCAGGAAAGGGGTCAGCCTCGGGGGCGGAGGTACAAGGCGCAGCCTCTCCCCGCGACAGGGAGCACGCGGTATCCGCCACGTTCTTCCTCGCAGCCCCACGCGTCTCCGCTTCTCTTGGAAGCTGATCTGCTGCTGCAGATGGAACATCTCCCGGAACCAGCACCCTCCCCTCGCCCAGCGGCTCCAGCTGCGAGTGCAGGGACGGGCCTCCATCCAGCTGGGCGGGGTGACCAGCCAGGGCCTGCTGGCCCCCCGAGGAGGGGTCTTGTGGACACCCTCGGCTAGAAGGACCAGTGTACTCACTCCATGGAGAGAACTGGAGCACCTGAGAGAGCTGAACCTTAGGCCTAGAGCACACCCTGATACACTTACTGGAGAAAAGAGAATTTCTGGAAAAAAGAAACAAAAACACTCGTGCTCCTAAAAAGAAATTCACTTTGGTTTTGTTCCGGTTTTAAAATTGAGCTTGGACCGCAGTATGGTATTATTGTCCTCACAATATAAGATTGAAAGTTACAGTCTGCCATTTCCTTTGGGTGTGGAGGGTCTTAGCTCTGGTGGTAATTAAAAAATAGCCAAATTGGAAAGCAGACTTGACTCAATGGCTAGAGCATCCGCCTACCACATGGGAGGTCCGCGGTTCAAACCCCGGGCCTCCTTGACCTGTGTGGAGCTGGCCCATGCGCAGTGCTGATGCGCCCAAGGAGTGCCCTGCCACGCAGGGGTGTCCCCCGCGTAGGGGAGCCCCATGCGCAAGGAGTGCACCCCGTAAGGAGAGCCGCCCAGCGCGAAAGAAAGTTCAGCCTGCCCAGGAATGGCGCTGCACACATGGAGAGCTGATGCAGCAAGATGACACAACAACAACAAAAAAAAAGAGACACAGATTCCCGGAGCCGCTGACAATCATACAAGCGGACAGAGAAGAACACACAGCAAATGGACACAGAGAGCAGACAACTGGGGGGGGGGGGGGGAGGGAGGGAGGGAGGAAGGAAGGAAGGAAGGAAGGAAGGAAGGAAGGAAGGAAGGAAGGAAGGAAGGAAGGAAGGAAGGAAGGAAGGAAAAAATAATAAATAGCCAATCAGTTCCATAGCTGCCTCCTAAACCCTTCTAGAAGTAAAGGGATAAGTATGTGGTATCTGAAAGTGAGTCTTTGTTTTCTCATCTCCAGATTAGGTAAAATCCCCCTTAAGAAGATGAAATGAGATGAGGGGTAGAGAACAACGTGCTGGTTTTCTCTGACGCTTGGCTCTTCCGGGTTCGGTCTCCTTCTCAGTCAGAATCCTGAGCAGGTGCTGGTCAGAGCAGCGGGTGTGCTGGCCCCGGCCCCCTCCCAGGTGCCCACTGGCTGGCAATGACCTTCTGGGTCATGGTGCAACAGAGCGCCACCGACAGCACCTGCTGCGGGAGGCTCTCGACCTGCTCGTGGGCACCCGGCTCGTCTTCTGCTCCCTTGACATACAGGACGGCCCCCCCACCCCCGGGAACAGGATGGCCACATTCTATGTGGCCAGTGGTGGCCAGAGTCTCTTTGACCTGCCTTTAATGACCATCAAACACCTGTGTGCGTGCTCACTTGTGCACGCGTGTCCAGTTAAGATGGGCTCACTTAGGGAGCTTTCTAAAAGACATTAGAGTCTCAAGCATGGACGACAGACCGTGGAAGAAGTGGCCTCCCAGTGCCCTCATGTGGCCGCGGCGGCGGTAACCGTGACGCTGGGCGATGGCTTCCGCTGCGGCACACCAGCCCACCCAGTAGATGTGATGGCGGCTCAAAGATCATGCATCCTATATCCGAGGTCCGTGTTAGGCCACTCAGTTTTTATTAAGTGTTTGTTATTGAGCTCAAGGCATCGTCCTCGCGTGAAAAGCATGAGGACGACAGAATGCTTGTCTTCGGGGGGATTCTAGTGGGTAGGGGAGATGATCCAAGGATCAACAGCACAAGGCAGAGCGTGCATGAATGCCAAGAGAGAAGAGCATGTCTGGTTCCCGAGGACTGCCCACACTGCCCCCATGAGGAGGATCCCAGGCGCTGGACTGCGAAGGACACGAAGAGAAAACTAGGGAGGTGGACTTGGCTCAACGGACAGAGCGTCTTCCTACCAAATGGGAGGTCCAGGGTTCAAACCCAGGGCCTCCTGACCCATGAGGTGAGCTGGCCCATGCACAGTGCTGATGCATGAAAGGAGTGCAGTGCCACGCAGGGGTGTCTTCCGCATAGGGGAGCCCCACATGCAAGGAGTGCACCCTGCAAGGAGAGCTGCCCAGTGCAGAATAAGTGCAGCCTGCCCAGGGTGGCGCATCACACATGGAGAGCTGACACAGCAAGATGACGCAACAAAAAGAAACACAGAATAAACACTGATAAGGATAGAAGAGGACACAGAAGAACACAGCAAATGGACACAGAAAGCAGACATTGGGGGGTGGGGGAGAGAAATAAATAAAATAAAAAATAAATCTTGAAAAAAAAAAAAAGAGGAAACTAGAACCCACTGGTTACAGCCTGGCCCTGCAGTCAGGCAGACTTGCCCCAGAACCCCAGCTCTGCCAACAAGCGGGACCTTGGCCTAGAGTTTAAACGCTCTGGGTCTTTTTCTTCCCAGCATGTTAGAAACCAGGCCACCCAGCTCCCAGGGCTCCCGGTAAGGCCCGTCCAGTCTGTGCGGTTCCGGGGAAGAAGAAACAGAACAATGTACATGAAGAGCGTGGCACAGATGAACAATGACTCGTGGCCACTATTAATCCTGAAAGATGAAGAGACTTGGGCAAGTTGAAGCAGCAGGGACGTGCTGTTTGTGTGCAGGAAAAGAGGCGCAGCCCAGCCCCCCCAGAGAGCCCCCGCAGCCTGGAGACTTCTTAGACAGCGTCAGACAGACCCAGCAGGGCTAGTGAGGCTGGACGAGCCGCCACGCCTGCCTGAGCCCCCGTGTCCACATCCGGCCCAGAAGGGAGAGTGGCCGTCGGTGCAGGGCTGGGGTTAGCGGGAGGCGCAGCCTGGCTGGTTCTGCAGCCTCCCGCCCACGGACGCGTGCCCGTGGTGAATGCGGGGTACTGCTTGAGCCCCCTCAGAAGCGGATCCTTCCCAGGTGGTGAGCCCCTCGGCCAGTGCCCAGACGCCCCCCGTATTGGTTGCTCTTTCTCCTTGTTTCTTTGTTTCTTAAATATTTATTTATTCCCCCCGCACGGCTTGTTCCATTCTTTGCTGTCTCTTCTCTGTGTCCATTTGCTGTGTGCTTTTTCTGTATCTGCTTGCCTCCCACTGCTGTGCCAGCTCTCCGCAGGCACCGGCCGTCAGCTCTCCGCGGCACCCAGGCGAGCCCGCCTTCATAAGGAGGCTCCGGGACACGAACCCAGGGCCTTCCCTGTGGTAGGCGGGGGCCCGACCGATGGAGCCACAGCCGCTTCCCTCTCCGTGTTTCTGTCTCGTCACCTTTGTCAGCCCATCTCCCCGGAGTTCCAGAGGCTGTTCCACGAGGAAAAGAAGCAAAGGCTTTTTTCTCTCCAGCTCCCTTAGTCCTTGGATCACTGACGTGGAAGCTGTTAAGGAAGAAACAGAAATCGGGTGCTGTTGAACTTGAGTGGACTCTGCAGTGGCACCGAGGGCCCGGCCAGGCATTCCTAGTTACGGAGCGCCACCTGTAGAGGAGGTCGTGACTCGGTGGTCGGGGTCCCCAGCACAAGGGGGCGGGGGTGGGCGATGGGGTGCCAGGGGCCAGCTGGAAGCCTGAGGACCTGACACTCATCGTGCATGGGGGATGCACGATGCCGCCCCCCAGTGGGACTGTCACCTGCCTGCATACCTGAGGCGTGTCCCCTGGAGGACGCAGACCCGTGGCACCATCCGGAGCGCTCCCTTCGTGGGGTGGGTGCTCCCGGCAGGAGCCCGACCCCAGCCTTAGATGACAGGGTCACGCTGTGGCCTGCCAGGTCCAGGCCCGAGCGGGCCCTGGACAAAGCAGCCCCTGCCCGCCTTGAGCCCCAGCCTTGGGCCCGCCGGCCCAGGGCCAAGGCAACCATCACTCCGTCATTTTGAGCCCATTTTTGAGCCATTAGGGAACACACCACCCTCCTACCTCCACAAAAAATAACCAAGTTTGAAATGGTCTCCCAAAATGTTTTGGGAAAGGGGCCACTCTTCTGTATGAACTGCTAATAAGCAGAAGGAATAATCACTGCCATCTGGAGGGTCCTTTGTGTGGAGGGTGTCAGCCTGCCCTCACCTCAGCCCGCTGGGTAGAAACTTATTATTTCCTTTTCACAGCAGAGAGGAACGAAGGCTGAAGAGGTTAAATGACCTGTGTGGAGTCAGCCAGGCTTAATTTAAATCCTCACAGCATCACTTAATCGCCAATCTCTTTCTGCCTGTTTTCTCATTTCTCAAAGGATAACAGTTGTAATAATAATAACAATAATTATTACTACTATTAAAGTCCTACGTTGCCCTTGATGGTTTTAGGATTATTTGTCCATTCATTGATTCCTCTCATTGTTTAGAACAGGATGCCTAAACTTCAACAAGAGAGTACATAGATGAAAGGAAATAAAAGGAAAAACAAAGGTGGGCTATAGAGAGCAGGAATGAAAATAAGAAAAATCATAGATAAGAGTCATCTACCCAGCCTCCCCAAGGAGAAAAGTTAGGCTTCAGACTTTCTAGAACCTTCTGGCCAAACAGGACCCCTGCCCCCCGAGGGCTGCGAGCAGGTGTGGGCCCCTTCACTGAGCCCAGCGCGGGCGGCGCCCAGCCTTCGCCCTCGCCGTCCTCTGCGCTTTGCTCTTTGCCGTGGTTGGTTTATTTAGCAGTTATTGGGGTCTTCACTCGGGAGGTGCCGGCTGCGGCGGCTGCTCCTCCCGGGGGGTGCACCCTCAGCCCCGTAGGGCCGGGGGAGCGAGAGCCCTGAAGGAGGCGGCAGGTCAAGCGCCCCGCGCAGCGCCCGGCTCGCAGCGCTGGCCACGCGGGTTCAGCTGCACCCCCTCGCTTGGCTGTCAGGCGTCCCCGACTCCTCCTAACAGCCCTGGCGTGGAGTTGCCGTCACCCCTATTTGATCCGAAGAACACGACTCGGACACGTAAATACCATGTCCAAGGTCACCCCGCCGACCCCGTGCTACAAGGTCAGGAGCCCCTACTTCTGGTCCAGGCCTATTTCCAACACCCCTGAAATGGATGGTCCTGCCTAAGTTTGTCTTTTGATATGCTCTTCACTCCCTCAGGGGCATTTCTTTCCGTGTAGCTGGTAGAGACAAAAAGTGACGCCTTTTGGGTAAATTGTATTCTCTTGGCAAGAAAGAGAAGAGTCAGGGCCACCTCCCACCAGAGCATTTGGGAGTCCACGCTCCAAGAAGGATGGCCTGGGGGCTTGGCGCAGTTCTGATTTTTAAGTAATGAGGAAGATGTTCCCCGATGAAAGCAGTAACTTCTGGACTCATCCTTTCATTTGCCCACTTGCCAAATGTATGACATGTTTTCCCAAGGTTCTGTCTTCCTTGTTCCTTGAGATCCTAGGAATAAGAATAAAAGCCTTAAAAAGAGCCGACAATTTGTGCAGGGTTGTTACGCACCAGACACTATTCTAAGCTCGTTGACTATTTTATTCCACTTACTTCTCACAGACTCTCTGAGGCCCAAACTCATTTTGCAAAGGGGGAATCCATGGCATGAAGTTTGAATAACAAGCTGAAAGTCAGGCAGCTAACGAGACAGGCGGGATTCAAATCTAGGTGGTCTGATGCCACGGGCCACCCTGCCTGGGGAATAACTAGCTTGTGGACTCCGAGGGTTCGGGAGTAACTGAGAAGGGCCTTCGAGGGCCGTTCCCTAATCTGGCTGGTCACCCAGGGAGCCTTTCCAAAGCAGAGCTTCCCAGGCCCCACCGCAAAGACTGATTCCGGAGGTCTCTAAGGGATGCCCTGGATGCAGGACCTGGAAAAAAGCCTCAGGTGATTCTGATGATGAGTCGAGTTGAGAACTACTCATACTTACTAGGTGCTAGAAATGGAATTAGCTGCCAGAGTGAGAAGGTCACAGTCCAAGTGGCTACCAAGACGCAAATTAACGTGCACCGTGGTGATGCAAGAGTCAGGAGTGGAAACGCAGTCTGGGAAAGTCAGGGAAGGCTTTGCAAATGGTGACATTGGAGCTAAGTCTTGAGGGATGCGTGAGACTTGCCCGATGGAAAAGGGGCATCTCAGGCAAAGCGGCAGAAGCAGAATAGAGACTCTGGAACTTTGGGGAATCCACAGGAAACTGAGCGTGGGTGACGTGTAATTGTGGGGCGGTGTGTTGGAATATGAGTCTGGAAAGGAAGGCAGAGGCTAAATTGTAAACACGTCCACATGCGTTGTCCAAAGGTAGGGATGGGACCCTGAAATCAAGACGGGTGGACGAGATCTGATCCGCAGTAAAGCAGATCACTCTGACCATAGAGAACAAAGACCCAGGCCGCCAGGAGCCCAGGCACCAGGTGCCAGGGCCGGCGCTATGGAGGTGGCAGTCAGAGCAGGAAAGAGGCGCTGCCTTGAGACGAACTAAAGAGGGTGACCCGACAGGACCAGGCAGCGGATTGGATCTGGTGGACGAAGACGTGGAAGAGAACAACTCCCACGTTTTCTGGACTGGGCTCCTGGGCAATGCCATCGTGTACTAAAATGATGCCTTTTGAGCTAACCATCGTTAGGATTGTCAAACAGGTCCCAATAGACTAATTCTCCTTATTTGAATTTTCTAGAGTTAAAGTGAAATCAGTAAATTATTAGGCAAAACTTGTAAAGATGTTTAGTATAACACAATTTATCTTTTACGTTCCATACCCAGTATTGAAATATATCATCTTTGAATTGTCATTTGTTTATTTTAACAAAGAAATATCTTTTTATAGGTAAAACTTGGAAATTCCAAGGTCATGGCTGTCTTGGACCTCAGAGTTCTGCTCAGTATTCAGCCAGCAAGGCCGAATCCCTTTGCTGCCACCTGGTGGTAGAAACCAGATTTACCTTTAGAGAGGTAGCTGGAAAAAACTTAAGTGGCAGTGAAAAGTTTGTCACTCTGGCTTCCTGGAATTCGGTGGTGCTGTGAACTCTCCCAATAGTAATTACCCTGTTACAAAAGTAATACATGTTTATGGTTAAAATTACATAAGAATAGGGAACTATGTAAAGTAAAACACAACCTTGTGAACGTAATTAACAGCACTGAATTATGTGTTTGAGTGTGGTTAAAAGCAGTTGGTTGCATAGACGTTACTAGGAAAAAAGTTTTTTTAAATCTGTGAACTGCACAGCACAAACCAGGGACCCTGCGCTAGAGCACGGGCAGTAGCGATCATCAGGCGTAACAAACGCGCGGCACCAGCGCAGTTGGTCTGTGGAACCTGCATTTTATGCGTAATTGTCCACAACCTCTCGAGCGGTCATTTTAAAATGAAGCGTCCGCTCTCAGCCCGCTGCCCGTGCGTGTATACTTCTGCTGACATTTTGATGAGCCTCCGACAGCCTCCCAGTGCTCACTCAGACCGCAGCCCTGCTCCTTGGAGGCCCGGCAGCAGCGAGAGCGGGGGGTCCCAAGGACGGAGCCCCCCGGACGGAAAGCAGAGGGCTCTCGCCCTCCAGGGCCGCGAGGGTGACCGTGTCCCTTTGACCTCCTGGAGAACCCCGCCCCTTTGCTGCTGGCCTGGGGTTTCCTCCAGGGGGCGACAGGGAGCAGCCTGGGGAGGATGGCGGGAGGGGGGGGGAATGGCAGGGGGATGGGGGATGGGGAAAATGGGGGGATGGCCGGAGGATGGCGAGGGATGGGGGGATGGGGGGGTGGCAGCAGGAGATGGGGGGGTGGCGGGGGGGGATGGGGAGATGGTGGTGGGATGGCAGGTGGTGGGGCGATGGCAAGGGATAGGGGGATGGGGGATGGGGGATGATGAGGGGGTGGCAGTGGGGGATGGGGGATGACAGAAGGGGGGGATGGGGGGATGGCAGGGGGATGGGGGGTGGCAGGGTCCTGGGAGGGGTTCTGACGGGTAAGACGGAAGTCTCCTTCTTCCCCTGCCACTAGTGACAGCATGTGCAGAACTGCAGTACAGTATCCACACCAGACGTTGACATGCATGCGGTCAGGACACGGAACAGCCCATCACACAAGGCTTCCACAGGGTACACTTTTTTTTTTAAGATTTATTGATTTATTTATTCCCCCTTGCAGCTTGTTCCTTTCTTTGCTGTCTCTTCTCTGTGTCCATTCGCTGCCCGATTTTCTGTACCTGCTTGTCTTCCTCGTGTTGCATCATCTTACTGCACCAGTTCTCTGCAGCGCATGGGCCGTCAGCTCTCTGCAGGGCACAGGCCACCTCGCCTTCACAAGGAGGCCCCGGGACGTGAACCCCAGGGCCTCCCATACGGTAGGCGGGAGCCCAGCTGATGGAGCCACAGCCGCTTCCCCACGCGGTACACTTTCTGTTATTTTAGGTACGGGGGCCAGGGATTGAACCCAAAGGCCTCCTGTGTGGGAAGCAGGTGCTCCACTGTTGGAGCCACGCCCACTCCCCTCGTGGGACCCTGTTATTAATGTAAATTAATATAAATACCCAGACCCACCTTAACCCCTGGCATCCGCTAATCTGCTGTGGGTTTCTGTAATTCTGTCATTTCACGAATGTTATGTAAATGGCCTCGCACGGTTCATACTAATCAGGGCCTGGCTTTTTAACTCTGAATGATGCTCTGGGGATTCGTCCAGGACGTTACGTGCCTCGTTAGGTTGTTCCTTTTTATTGCTGAATTATATCCCCTGGTCCGGATGCACAAGATGTTTGGTTCACCATTCACATGCCAAGGACGTCTGGGGAGTCCTCTTTAAAATTATCATGAAATAGCAGGCCCTTGGTTTCTAGGCAGCTCGTGTCCACATAAAGGATACAGAGAAAGCTGGAAAGCCCGGGCTGCCCACGGAATGAACCGGCCGCACCCGGCGCTCGCCACGCCTTCCACGCTGGCCTGGGAGTCCTCCGGGCCTTTCGAGCTTCCCTTACCATAGGGGAACGGAAGCTGAGTGGCCCTCGGGGGTGAACGGGCTTCGGCCCTCGTTTTGACTCTCTAGCTCCGGGCAGTGTGACTCATCCGCTGAGCACAGCGGGTCTGAATCGACCCTCTCCCTAGTGGCTTTACATATTTGAACACTCTGCTTCCAAACCAGACCTTCCAACACCCTTCCTGGAAAGAAGTTCACCCGGGAGCGGCCACGTGGATTGCCAGTGAGGATGTATGTTCACTCTCGGGATGTTGACTCACGACGAGTAGGAGAGCACTGAGCAGGGAGTCAGAGGCCAGCCGTGGGTGCTTGGGCAGCTGGAGGAAAGCCAGGACCCTGGTCCTCAGCCCTCTTCACCCCAGAGCCCCCCATGCCCCGGCTCCAAGGGGCCCCGTGGACCTACGCGCTGGAGGATGGCGCGGTCCTGGCACTCAAGCACGCGCCCAGAGGCAGCAGAGCCGGCTCACACGTGGCCCCTCCACTTTTTTTTTTAATTTATTTATTTTATTTATTTCTCTCCCCTTCCCCCCGACCCCTTCTGTGTCTATTTGCTGCGTCTTCTTCTTTGTCCACTTCTGTTGTCAGTGGCACGGGAATCTGTGTTTCTTTTTGTTGTGTCATCTTGTTATGTCAGCTCTCCGTGCATGTGGCGCCATTCCTGGGCAGGCTGCACTTTCTTTCATGCTGGGCGGCTCTCCCTATGGGGCGCACTCCTTGCACGTGGGGCTCCCCTACGTGGGGGACACCCCTGCGTGGCACGGCACTCCTTGTGCGCATGGGCCAGCTCCACACGGGTCAAGGAGGCCCGGGGTTTGAACCGCGGACCTCCCCATGTGGTAGACGGACGCCCTAACCACTGGCCAAGTCCACTTCCCGCCCCTCCACTTCTGTTCTTTCCTGCAAGTATTTCCTGAGAGCCGGTGCCGTCCCCGGCCGGGGGCGACAGCAAGGTGGCCTCTGGGAAGTAGGTTTTCACTGGATAGCCGCACATAGGGCTTGTGCGGTTCAGGACAGCTTAGTGACACTTCCCCGGTCTTAGGGCACTCGCTGTAAGAGGAGGGTGAGCCTATCTACCTCAAAGGCCGAGAGTAGGACCCAAAACAATGTGGAGAGCGGTGTGCACACAGTGCCGGCCACAGAGTCCCCGGTGCCAAGGCCTGCCGCTGACCGGCTGGGTGGCCTCAGGCCTGCTGTGCCCCTCCGGCCCCACGCCCCACCATGCACGGGGGTCCCTCCAGCTTGCCGGGCTGCGCTGCCCAGCCAGCTCACGAGCCCTTTCCCTGGTGCCCGGTTCAGGTCTCACAGTGTTTATCACAAGCACCTTGAAACCAGTACAACAGGAAACTGGAAATAACGTGGGAGGATTCCTGGAATGCTCTGCTAAAGAAATTATTGCAGCAGTCAACACTTCGGATCAAAATAAATTAAACTGACAACAATGTGATTAAGATGTTTATGTACAAAGGAAGTGTTGTTGTTGCGCCTGGAAATTCCTTGATATGGGGTTTTTGATGAGCAGGTTTAACCTCTGTTTAGGTCTTACTTGTTTTTGAGCTTATTTCCTATCCCCACCCCCTTTGGAATCCATCAACCTCTGTGTTGATGGTTGAATGTTGAGCATTTGATCCAGTTGTTTGTAAGAAGAGCTAACATATCTAGCAAACAGCTACACGTGTGTGCACACACGCAGTCATGCAACACATGCACACACGTGCCCACGTGTACACATGTGCGCACACACACAGGCCCACATGTGACCACATGTTCGCGCGCGCATGCACCTGTGCACACATGCACGTCCGCACACATGCGCCCATATGTGCGTGCATGTGCCCGTGCCCACATGTGCCCGTATGTTCACACGTGCATGCGCACCGAAACACACATGTGCCCACGTGTACACACACAAGCACCCACATGCACCCATGCACACAGGTGCCCACATGCACACACACATGCACACACTTGTGCCCACACGTACACACGCACACACATCCACATGTTCACACACATGCATGCATGTGTACATACATGCACACCCACACATGCATGTGCCCGCATGTGCACATGCACACCCGCACACCTGTGCCCGCATGCATCCATGCACACATGCATGCCCGCATGTGCACACATGCACACACGTGTACATGCTCGTGTCCACACAGGTGCCCACATGCACACACAGTGCCCACATGCACACATGTACACACACGCACACTCTCCTGGAGGACTGCCCTGGAGCCACCCTCAGAAGAGTTCATAGAATCAACAGGACGCCAGCTTTGTTATTCACTTTTTAAGTCTGGAAACATCTACAGCTCATAGAAACTGGAGTCTATTTAAATTCCCCCAAAAGACCTAGTCCTGATGTTCCAACAAGAATTCTTCTTTGGATCCCAAATTACATTATTCTACTTTAACTAAAGAGCCCCAACCTGGAATCCTGCCAGCCGCAGGGAGGCTGTGTAAGCCAGTGCCCTCTCTCTTTCCAGGCAGTGCCTCGTTGGTGATGTGTCACACCTGCTGCATCCCAAGTCCACAGGCACCTGGCAGGTCTCCGTGAGAAGTCCTGCTGCGTGGCAGGTGGGGGGAAACAGAAACTTCTCTCCAGGCCGTGGTTCCAGCTGGGGAGAAGTTGGAGAGCTGGGACTTGGGCCTGGGGAAGGATGAGGGGTTAGCCTCCCCGCACAGCCCCCTACCCCAGTGGCCAGCCTGGGAAGCCACATGCCCCAGACAGCCCAGCCTGGGGCCACCACCGCTGGCTGTTGCTGAAATTTGCCTTGGACATGGGGATGTGTCTAAGATCTGCGCAGCCTTGGGGACGACAGCACAGGCTACTTCTGTCCCTCTGTGGGGGGCCAGACACCACGACTAGCAAGTAAAGCTCTTAGTTTCCCAGCAAGAAACCCCTCATCACCCCATGGCCCCCTGACCTTAGCCAAAGGCTCAGAGGTCACAGGAGTCCCTCAAGCAAACGCCGCCTTTGGAAACCTCGAGTTCCATCTTCCGCCAGCGATCGTCACCACAGCGCACCTGCCCTGAAACCCCCAGCCACACGGGGGCAGGGAGGCTCCCGGGATGCCAGGGGATGCCACAGGCTCAGGGGCGCAGGGAAGGGGTGGGAGCGGCAGCCGAGAGGAGGAGGGCAGGAGGGCTTCACGCTCTACTCGGTGCCACCGAGAAGGGGCCAAGGCCTCCCACCATGAGGCACGGCAAGCCCACAGGTGCCCGCGCCAGGGCAGCGTGGGAAAGCTCGGCCCTGCCCAGCCCGCCGTCCCCGGCCGGTCCCTGTCGCCAGGACTGACAGCAGCCCCATCCCGCGCCCAGGCCGGAGCCTTCGCCCCAACACAGGCTGCTCTGGGAGAACCCCAGGGCGTGCAGAGTCTGAGCAGCTGCTAGAGCCCCCAGTGGGCCAAGCCTTCGAGCCTGCACGTGCAGAGCACTGGCAAAGGCAGGCGGAGGCCGCGGGGGCCCTGCCTCCCGTCTACCCCCTCGGCCATCCAGGGGGCCCATGGCTGGAGGGACGGCCTGAAGAAGCAAGAGATGAGCGTCCCCATCGGCTCCTCGTCACAAGGGAAGAGTATCAGGCCTTGGGCAGAGCCAGTGGTCGGTCAGCGTGTCCCAAGACAGAGCTGGCCTGGGATTTGGGATGCCCCTGCCTCTGACATCTGTGTCCTCAGGCAAGTCCAGCCGCCCTGGGCCTCCCCCCGTCTAGCTGGAAAATAAAGGACCATTTTAGGGCCCCTGTGGACACCACGTACCACCAGGCATGTGACATCCTCACTAACAGGGTAAGGGGAGAAGGAAGCACTTCCAGTCAAAAGTGCCTGCTTCCTGCCATTAAGACTATTATGGGAAGTGGACATGGCTCAATGGATGGAGCGTCCACCTACCATATGGAGGGTCCAGGGTTCAAACCCCGGGCCTCCTGACCCATGTGGAGCTGGTCCACGCGCTGTGCTGATGCGGGCAAGGAGTGCCTTGCCACGCAGGGGTGTCCCCCTCATAGGCGAGCCCCACGCGCAAGGAGTGCACCCCATAAGGAGAGCCGCCCCGTGCAAAAAAAGCACAACCTGCCCAGGAGTGGCGCCGCACACATGGAGAGCTGACGTAGCAAGATGACACAATGAAGAAGAGACGCAGTTTCCCAATGCTGCCAGATAATGCAAGCGGACGCAGAAGAACACACAGCAAATGGACACAGAGAACAGACAACCGGGGGCGGGGGGAGAGAAATCAATAAAATAAATCTTTTTAAAAAAAGACTATTATCCTTGTTTGTCCTTTTTTATCGATTTTACTGAAACCTATTCATAAACCATAGAATCCATTTGAAGTGGACAGTGAGTGGCTTTTGGTAAAATGATAGAGTTGTGCATCTACCTCTGTAATCAATAAGAGAGCATTTTTTTGTGGCACTTCTGGGAAACTCAAATGCCTGTTTTTTTTTCAGGGTACTTAGTATAGTGAACTTACCTTGACACTGTTTAAAAATGTATGCTATTTATTTTGTGAAATCCTGCAGTAAGATAATGCAAATCCTTCCCGGAAGTAGGTGAGGAATGTGTGTGTACAGTCACCAGCATGACGGAAAAGCCAAATACCATCATCCGGAGGCGGCCGTGCCGCTGACATTTGTCTTTCCAACGCTCGGCCCTCCACCCCCAGGCCCACCCGCCGTCCCCGGCGAGGTCCCTTCTCCTCCTGACTCCAGACTCCACCTCCCTGCGCTCCACACTCTGTCCCTGCTCACCTAGATGTGAGATACTCCGTGTCTGTGCTCATCCTGCAGGAGGAAAAGAGCATGTCCGTTTCCCCGTGGGCTCGGTTTCCTTCTGTGTCTTCCCCTGACAGGGCTCCTTGGAGCTCAGGTGTTGCCGTCACTTTCTGAAGCCTTCCTTCCTAGCGGTCGCTACATGGGGGGCTGGGGGCTGTGTGGTGGGCCTCTACCTCGACTTCAATATCCTGTAGGAAGCAATGCAACCATCGCCCCTTGGAAGCCTTCCCCGGCCTCCCTCACCGGCCCCCAGGCCCGCTGCCCCAGGCTGGGCCCGTTTCCAGGATTCTGAGCCATCTGGTGCTCTCTTCCTAAACTTGAATTGGGGAATCCCTTGAAGGCTAATTAGGGGTTGCGAATCCCGACGTGGAGCTGTCTAAGGCCAGGGCCCTTGCAGGGCCCGACACAGAGGAGGCGCACTGGGGAGTTACAGGATGACTTCACTGATGGGTCAGGGACTGCTTTGGGGGTTGATTGTGCCTGCAGGGCCCGGTGGTGGTTTGAAGCTGTCCCTACCCCAGAAAACCATGCTCTTAACTCTCCTCCACCCCTGTGGGACCTTTGGACCAGGCTGCTTCAGTGGAGCGTGGCCTCCCCCGTGGGCCATTGTCCCTTCCTGGAGTCCTTTAGGAGAGCGTGAAACTCAGAGAGGGAGAGCCGCAGGGGCAGCCGGAGGCTGGATGCCCACGACCCAGAAGAGAAAGGGAGCCTGGAGACGCGGAGCGCCCGGAAGCCAAGGCCGGCACTTGCCGGGGACTCCCAGGCCAGCGGGCGCCTCGTTGGCCTCCACTCCGGGCGTGCGGGCAGGGCACCCCTGGAGGAGGGAAGGTCAGGAGACAGAAGTGTATCAGAGAAGACACTTAAGTGGACACCTACACGCGAGCCACGCTTGCTGACACCTCCTGAGAGCCAGGCACTGGCCTCAGAGCCCCGCCCTGGAGGAGCCTCGGTACTCCCCTGGCACCCCGTGTGGGAGCCGAGGCCCTGCCGAGCGGGGCGGCAGCACCTTGCAGCGGTGCCGAGCAGGAGGGGCTTGACGGCCTCCTCAGGGACCTGCAGAGCTGCCCCACGGAAGAGAGGTTCACGCTTCTCTCTTTTTTTTTTTAAAGATTTATTTATTTATTTATTTATTTCTATCCCCCCTCCCCCCACCCCAGTTGTCTGTTCTCTGTCTATTTGCTGCGTCTTCTTTGTCAGCAGCATAGGAATCTGTGTTTCTCTTTGTTGCATCATCTTGCTGTGTCAGCTCTCCATGTGTGCGGCGCCATTCCTGGGCAGGCTGCGCTTTCTTTCATGTTGGGCGGCTCTCCTTACGGGTGCACTCCTTGCACGTGGGGCTCCCCTACGTGGGGACACCCCTGCGTGGCACAGCACTCCTTGTGCTCATCAGCACTGTGCATGGGCCAGCTCCACATGGGTCGAGGAGGCCTGGGGTTTGAACCACGGACCTCCCATGTGGTAGACGGACGCCCTAACCACTGGGCCAATTCCGCTTCCCAGGGGTTCACTCTTCTCCCTGCACTTTTCTTCTGCTGTGAGCTGCAGAGAAACACATCAGGGTCCAAGATAAGGTCTTTAAGCTCGAGTTATCCCCAGGTGCACAAGGCCACCTGAGGGGTCAAGAGTTACTCAAAACACAAACAGCCGCTTAGCAAAAAGGACAACAACAGAAAGTCAAGGATGAAGAAAAAGAGAGAGAGAAAATTCTACAGGAGCGACACCTAAGGTCCCGACCCCTGGGCAAGCAGGGAGTGGGGGCAGCAGGTGGAGACTTTCGTGCCTGTTTGGGGAAATCATCCCTCTAGGGCAGGAGGACAGAGGCAGGACCTGTGCGCTGAAGAGACCTGATGGGGATCCCGTCCTTCTTCCTGCCCTCGTGGGACCCAGGGGCTCAGGCCTCTGCCGTGGAAGGAGGAAGTGGTAGCAGCATGGGCAATCCTGCCCGCTGCCCAGGGCATCTGGCCCCCCTCCAGGCCAGAGTGACCCGTGGCCATCTCTAGAGGAAGTCATTGTTGCTCAAAGCGTTCTAGGTCACCATGCCTCGGCCTCTCTGTGGTCAGGACCCACGAGGCACAAAGAGGATGTCGGGGGGCAGCAGAGCCAAGAGCACCCGGAGCACAGAGTTGAGCAAGTTGCGGTGAAGACGCATTGCAGGGAGGGAGAAGGTGCACTATGGGGTGCCGGGGGGCAGCTCGCTCGGGGTGTTTGGAGGAACGTGTTAGGAGATTTGGGCTTTGGGGGAGGGTCCAGGGGCTCCTCTGGGGAGGGTGCGGCTCTGTGGCTGGATTTCACCAGCTGTGGTCACGGGGAGGGCAGAGTGTGACGGGCCCAAGCAGGAGTCGTTCACCGAATAGGAAAGGGAGGTTTGGGATTCTGTAGGTCGCACCATGGCCTTGTTTTCATCTTGTTTTATCACGATATCAGGGTGACCTTACCTGAAACTCCTGTTCTGTGAGATGGTTTGCGTCCAACAGGAGAATGACACGTAGCTGTGAGCCTCAGGCCCAGAGGTCGGGCTTGCTCCTCTTAGAAGCGTCGCGGCTTCTTAGACTGACTGTCCCACGCTGAACCACCACCAGCTGGACTAGAGAACCACTGTAGCTCAGCAGCCCGCAGTGGAGCAGGGCTCAGTTTGTCCACGGCGAAAGGGCAATAGAAGAAGAGAGCTCGGCCCGGCCACCATGCAGAGACTTAAACAGGGGCTGACCGTCCCTGTGTGCCCTCAGCAGGGACAGGCGAAGCATGGCAGGCTGTAGGAGCCACGCTGCTGTTCCTGTGACAGCCGGCAAGCCAGGTACTGTCCTTCTTGCTGTGGAGCAGTCAAAGCCACGCTGGCCCCAGCCCCTCGCTGTGCTGTCTGTGGGATGCACCCCCTCTTCAGCCTCTCCCCACCTTAACACTGCCCAGAGCCTCGTCCCTCGCCACCGGCGCCCCCTCGCTCCACGCAGCTGCTGCTCCTTTCTGCAAACGAGCGCCACCAGCCCTGCCCACGTGGTCTCCTCCAGGGGAGGCCACACAGCCCTCTGGGTGCTGGGCCCGGGTCCCCCCTGCCCCTGCCTCGAGAAGGCCACCATCCAGCACATGGAAACGTTTGTGTTGCTCCATCCTGTTTTCTCTAAGGACCTTGTCCACTCTCGCACCTGCCTGGCCACTTCTCTGGATTTTTTAAGGCCACCTCACTTTCCCTCTTCTGCCATAAAACTGCCCGGTCAGCACAGAAGGACACCCAGTATCCAGAGCCACGACAAAGCCTGTGCACGCACTCTTCACTGTGGTTTTACCTAAAGCCTTCCAGCACCGGCAGGACGTTGGCGTCAGTTTATGCAGTGATTTCTGTACCTGCCCTAAGCTCCCCGGCGCAGGATGTGGTCTTCAGCTGTTTGTCCTTCCTGAGTCCTGGCCTGATGGGTTGCTCAAGGCAGCACTCGGTAAACACCTGCGAGAATACTGAGTGCAGAGGCTTTTACCTCCCAGACGCGAAGCTTTTAATAGCCACCTTGGAGGTGGCTCTCCCTGCGATGGTTGCACACCCCTCCCTTTTCAGACCGAGGGTCTGTGAAGTCCCAGAACTTGACCGAGTCCCTCTCCGTCTGGACCCAGCGGGAAACGGCCCGCACGCTCACAAGGTAACTGAGAGTTTAACAAAGGGACCGATCCTACGTTCTGGCGGAAGGTTCCAGAACTCGAGAGATGGTGGCGCACCCCGGGGTCGCAGTTGCGGCCCCGAGGGGCAGGGAGAGGGAGCTGCTTTAGAACTGGGAGAGCACTCCAGGCCCGCCGGATGGGAGCTGTCGCTTCAGGAAGGGTCCTGGCAAGGAGGAAGCCAAGGAAGGAGGCGCCGCCCCACACCTACCGCTCTCCATCTGCTGGCCGCGCCCAGGCGGGTGGACAGTGGGTGGGAGGGCAAACCGAGACGGGCAGCAGGGCGACCCGCGGACACGCCTGGGCGCCTTTCGCGGCCTGTAGAACGCCTGGCTCTGTCCCGAAGGGCCTAGTTGTGGGCTTTGTGAAACGCCGGCGCCTGCTTTCCCCCGCCTTCCCCGCTCCTCATGCCATCTGCAAACCAAACAATCTGGTTTCATGTCTCCAGTTACTTAGATTCTGGACTATGAGTTCATCTATTTCCGTGGCCTTTGCAGGCCTATCAGCCATCGTTCGTTAGAGGTACCCACGTTACATACTAAAAGAAAGAGACTAGGAATTTTACAGCCGCCTTTTTACAACAGAACAATTAGCGAAGGCCTCTGTACAGCTCCTCTAAAGCATACACAGGCAGGACAACTGTGAAAAAACAATCAGATGTGATTCGATGATAAAAATTCCTTCTTTAAAGAAGGGTGTGTTAGCCAGCTTTGGGTGCGTAACGGATATAGAATCCCAGTGGCATAAAATAACAAGACTTGCGTCTCACTGAGGAACGTGTGGGTCATCTAAGGAGACTCTTCTTTAAGCTGCAGGTCAAGATCATGTAAGTCCAAGTGTCTCCTTCCGGGGCCCAAGCTAGAGGGACAGTGGGCACATGGTCAGAAATGCTCAGAGGGTGGACAGAAGTAAGCGTTGCTCCTTAAGGCCTGGGCTTGGAGCTGGCACATACCACCTTCCGCCCGTATTCCATTGGCCTCTAGAAGTCACACTGCTGAGGCCGCCTTCGATGGGGCCCAGAGGTCCTCCCTCCGCACGCGCGAGGGAAGAAGCGACCATTCGCTAAACAACAATCCGTTTCCACAGGTCGATGGCGTCACATCCTGTATGTTCTATTTCTCTCCCTTTTTTCCTGAACTTTATAGCTGTCTAATTTATAACACCAGAAACCGAGGTAATGGACATTTACCAAAGGCTCAGAATATATAAATCCAGAAACAGATTCTATACATTTCCTGCAGGCTCAGTATTTAGAAATCCAGAAATCATTTGATATTCATGAAAACTCTGTTTTTAAAATCAGGCTTGATGTACATTTCTTCCAAGCACTCTGCAGAGTTGGGGGTGGGGGGGTGTCCTTAATAAATGTTGACTCTTACATTGGCAATTTTTGCCTTAGTGTTGATTCTATAGTCCTTTCTTCTTGTAACCCCCATCAGTCTACCAGTTCCTAAAAGCCAGCCATTTTCATAGCTGTAAAGTCTGCCAGAGCCACCCAAGAGGTCTGAGAAGACCAGAGAGCGACCCCCGTGTGAGGCTGCAGGTGAGCTCAGCACCGCCCCCCCCCCCCCCCGCCCACCTCTTCACGCTCCTTCTCTCCATCCTCATCCCATCTGCAGAGCCCAATAGCCAGGGCCTCCTGGGACACCCCAGAGAAACAGCCTCCTATGAGGGTCTAAATAGCCATGAAATGTGCATTCTGTCTGTGCCTCCAAATGACCAGGGGATCATTCAGTCCATGAAATTGCTAAGCAGAGCCATTTGTTTGGTTTTTCATATTATATTCTGGTATGTCAAGCATGGGGTTTTTAAATTCCTTTTGAGCACTTTCCTGAATCATTTCCCATGCGAAATGCTGATGACAATAAGGTTTTGTAAGCACCACCAAGAAAGGATTTAACTTTAAAACTCAATCTGGTTGTGCCCTTTAAAATACACAAATCCCCCGTTAGTTTTCTGTCTTCCCTGGGTCTGGTTCTGTTTTATAATAAACCATTTAGGATGACCAACTGTCCTGGTTTTCCCAGGACAGAGGTGTTTCTTGGGATGCAAGCCATTTTTTAGTGCTAAAACCCAATAGTCCCAGGTAAATTGAGATGGTTGGTTAACCTAATACCATGTTAGCCTAATTCACCTTTACTACTGCAATGCAGCTACCAGCCAAGTCAGGTAGATGTGCTGATTAAAATCTGGGAGAGGAGGCAAAGCTCCTGAAGCCAGCCCCTACCCCAATTCTACCCCCCACCCTTCTAAACCCACACATCAATTTGACTAATATCCCCCTTGCCAGTTACAACCACCAGTTAATATAATCCTTAACTGTAAATTAGACCAATGCCAGGAGAGAGTCTGGTCAAAAGCCAAAGATATAATCCAGAGTTTAAATTAACATCTCTCAGGGAGGAAATCTCCCATGGAAAAATACCATGGAAAAATCCATTACTTTGACCACACAGATACATTCATTACAGCAAGACTATAATTACAACATTGCCCGTCAGGGTTTCCATTCCATTATAAATGGGGTCTAAATGTTGGTGGAATACAATTCTTTCCAGCTGGAGTAAACCATGGACAGGTTTTCAGCCCATTAGTTTGTTTACAAATTGGCAAGGCAGGGGTGGGGGAGGGAGGGAAGGGCGAGAGGGGAAAATGAGATTGGGAACAGAATAAATAATATGGATTTTCGTTCTTAGTGTGCTTGCCAGGTTGAAACTAAAAGAAAGCAAACAAACAAAAAACAACTTACCAGGGTCAATACCAGTGAAGACCCTAAAATTTTGAATTTTGTACTTAACCTGCCTTGAAAGATGGAGCATTGGACAAAAGCACTGGGGTTTACCTTTTTCCCCCGTAGAGCTCAAGATTGGCCAACCGCTGAAGAACCTGGAGCTTCAGGCACACATGTGCTTTTTAGGGAAAGCACAGTCATGCTGGGATGAGAGATCTGGGAAACAAGAGACCTGGGTTTTTGTCCTGCCTCTTGTACTAGCTAACTCTGTGACCCGACGTAAATCACTTCATCTCTCAGGGACTCAGCTTCCTCTTCTGCAAAATAGAGATGATATTGATTGGTCTGGCTGGTTTAGAATCCTTTTGTGTATCCAAAAGGGTAATAACATGAATTCTTTGCCCCAAGTGCTAAGAGTCTTTTCTTTTTGTTCTTTCCCAGTTCCTCAAGTTGAGTCCCCCAGCTCCCCTCTAGAGGGTAGAGTTGAGGGGGGCTCATCTGCTGGGGTCCGAGGGACCACCCTGCCCAGTTTGGGTGCTCCTGCGATTTCCCATGACCAGAGAAGAAGGGAGACACCTCCACCTCCTGTATTGGATACTGCCTCACTCAACTCACCCTAAAGCAAATACTCGCTAGAGCCTGGTGGAGAGGTAAGCTTGTTTTTACTGCTTTGCAATAATTTATTGCTCCAAAGCCATCAAATCATTGTGGGGAATGTCAGGCATCGTGTCTTACTCTGGTGACCTTGTACAGCACAAGAGGCCAAAGCCTGCACCAGAGCGTCCTGCAAGGGCAGGACGTAGACCCGTCTCAGGTCTTACAAGGTTCCCAGGGTTACCATTAGGAGTAATGATCCTTATAAAATGGTCAGAGGATAGGAATTCCAAAAATATTAGGTCCCTGTGACAGTTTAAAGTTTTTGTGTGTGAACCCCAGGAAAGATCATGTTCTTAAACTAACCCATCCCCATGAGACCCTTTGCTTACGTTAGATTCAGCTGAGGGGCTCTTAATTAATTCACTTTTGATTAGATCACTTCATGCCTCTGATTGAACTGCGCCAGGGAGGTGTGGCCCAGGTTGGTCTCCGCCCTCTTGCTGGAGTCTTAGATAAACTGAGAACACGAAAGACAGCTGCGACTTTCCGCCGTGAGGGAGAGGACTCGAGGGTCCCTAGCAGCCAAAGCAGAAGCAACCAAGGCCCCAAGAGGCTGGGTCCATGGAGCAGCTCCCACTGAAGAGACAAGCCCCATGCCGTGCTTGGGCTCCCGCCGTTGAGCTGCGCAGCCAGTGGCCCAGAGGTGGAGGCCGACGCGCACCATTTTGTTGTAGCAGGCCCAGGCTCCCCAGCAGCAGGCCTTCACTGAATTGGCATCCCCCATGGGGCCTTGGTATGGACGTTTTCGCAGCCTCAGACTGTACATTTTCACCCTAATAGAGTCCCTGTATAAATTCAGCCCATTTCTGGTAATTGTGCACTGGCAGCCTTTGGCAAACTAAGACCATCCCTGGCCTCCCCTCTCATCTGTCGAACTTCTAGGAAGAGTGAAGAGAAAGTAAACAATGCCAGTTGTTTATTTTTTATTTGTTTGTTTTAAATCACAGCTGTTGCAGAGTTAATGCTAAAGAGAAAGTTTTACTTAGATATTCAGATCCAGCTTTCCATTCTCAAACGCCTTAAGAATTTAGAGGTTCTTTTTTTACCCCCAGCTGTCAGGAAGTACTGTAATTAATCTGAATGATGGAGTTAGGTGGACAAAGGTCCAAGTTGAATTTTGTAAGGTTATAAAAACTTTCAGGATTTTTAGCCATTTATTTTAAATAACTGTCAGCTAAAAGTGTAATCTGGCATGGTTTTCACTTAGGTTTGAAATAAATGGCCAGTTGCCTTCTTATTTAATTCATGGTACTATTTAGCCATGATTCTAAATTGCAGAAAGCCCATTTTTTGTAAAGACCAACATCACACCAATTTTTTAACTCATGAAGTGGCTATAGATCTTGTTTACTCTCCTCAGGAACACATTCTATGGGGAGCTATTTAAGCAGGGTATGTTACGGATAATTCACATTAATATTTTGCTTTGAGAGCTGATGCTCTTGTCACCCCACATAATTCCCGTGCCGGGCAGGGCAGCGTGATTGAAAGAGTACCTGAGGCTCTTACTCCAAGCTGGCTCCTGCTGCCAGCACACAGGGAACTGGGGCTCAATAGGTGCTGCTCCGTTTTCCAGCCTTGCTCAGAAAGGCTGCCAGGTACACACAGGGCGGTGGGAGAGACCCACGCGGCTTGTTAGCACCTGCAGCATATTCTGCATTTTCCCAACGAGGAGAGTTGCCAAACTGTCTTTGTTGAACTAGCGTAAGTAAGAGTTATCCATTTCCCAGAAGAGTGACAGATTTCCATTGTCACTGGCAAGTGCCCCAAATTCAAAATTGGCACTTCCGTAAAGTCAAACAAGTGATTTCTCCATGAAGTCAAGCTCAGGCACACTCCTGGGATTGGGCAGGCACAGTTCCTCACCTGCCTTTTATAGAACAGGGACAAAGATCTATTACTGATGTTGTTTTTTTAAAAATGGGGACCTGCAAATGAGGCTCCCATGGCAATTTTCGTTAAGAGAAAAAGTCTTCTGAGCTTCAGAGAAGGTAAAATCTGGAGCACGTCACCACTCCAATGGTATTCCCAGCTCCACAGTTCAGCACTAAATTCCATGGATCTAGAAAGTCCTTTTTATTTCATAAGATGAAAATTACACTCTTTCAGCCACGGGCCAATGCCTGTTCTTATTCATTTAAATATTTAATTGAGCAGCCCTGTGTGCTGGGTTCTGTACCAAGTGCTAGAAATAGGAGGACCAGCTCTTGAAAGCCGAACAGCCCAGTGGAAGGACGAAAGGGGCACAAAAGGCAGGGCTGACGCAACCACCTCCTGAATAAGTTGCAATATTTCTGTCCCATTAAAGGTGCTTGCCAAATGTCAGATCAGAACCCGTGGATTTGTCTGAAGAGGATCCGGAACAAGTAGGACAAAAGCGTGCAGTGTCAGCCTTCCTTGGCTTGGTGTCCCTTTCAAAATCCAGGCTCGTGCGGCGATGTATGGGAATCTTGCATGGAATGCATGACGGTTTTGTTAACTCACACCTTCTCACACAAAAAAAAGTCTAGGCTAGCGGTTAAACGCATCAGCTGTGGTGTTACCCTTCCTGGGTTCAGTTCCCTGCTCTGTACCTGGGTTGGTGTGTGTCTTTGGCGAGTTACTTAACCTTTCTTTTCTCTCGTTTTGTCTTAACCTTAGGAGTAAATTGAGGGTGGTAACGGCAGCCCATGTTACAGAACTCTGTGATGCAGGATGAATGAGGGAACTCGCGGGAAGCTTTTAGCCAAGTACCTGGCACCAATCAAAAGCACAGTGTTAGCCACTTGTTTTTCCAGGTGGTGTACATGTGGGAAGAGGTGAGTGAGCCGTGAATTTATGATCCTCATGAGTCCGTTTAAGTACACATCTTTGCTCTGAGGCATTTTAAATCCCTCAGAAGGCCTTTCAATGCCCACTTGGGCATCTCTCTCTGTCCTGAGGAGGTACTTGCCCCACGACGGGGGCAAAGAACTCAACCAAGCTCTGCCTCTTCCGGGCCTCACTGTCAACCATCTCGGGCAGGAATTTTCAGACTCTCCTCAGGCAAATGTGAAACTCCCACAAGGTCTCTTTGGGTCAAAGGTAAACAAAAGGAATAGCTTGCCTAGAACGTTCTCTTGGGAAAAAAAAAAAAAAAAAGATTGCAGTTTCTTTCTGGTTCAGGGAGCTCCTGACATGCCTCTTCTTGTTTTGCTTCATACTTGGGGACAGCAGAAATGAAGGAGTCTCCCCACAATCACAGGGCACTGTCCAGTGGACCATGATATATTTACTGAGACATTTTTAATAAATAAACCACAGCCTTTAACCCATGTGCTCTTATAAACCAACCAATTCCCATGGGGAGAGTTCAGGAGCCTTTATGGAGAAATACTATGTTCTCATGAGAATTTTATTAGAAATCAGAGACTTGAAATGCATCAAGCAGACAATTTATGAGGTTCCATGGGAACCATCCTTTCATTTTGTCATTCTGGGTTAATTTACTTCTTCAGTTCATTTTGATTTACTTTGTAAATTTTAGTCATGAACATTGTTCTGAATTTCTCAGCAAATTCCAGTCAGCTCATTGATTTCTTGAAATTTTCACTTTCCATTTTTAGCCTTAAAATAAGATCAGTAGTTATTGGTAGTCTATAAAAGAAAATCCCAAAATATATGGGAAACACATATTACTAGTCAAAAATGTGTCTAAACAGGTCTCTCCAAATGTAGATAAACAGCTCAGTGAAGAATTTTCTACAGCCAAGTACAATTCTTTAGGTCTCTTAACTTTTCCACTGAATCGTTTCTTCAAATAATTGTTTTTAAATTCTGTTTTGTGAAGTACCCAGTTAAAATTTCACTCTCCAAAAAACTTGTTGTTTATCATCATGTAACGCCACTTGGAAAATTGCCTAAACCCAGAATAGATGTTTGTGACGGTAGAGAGGAAGTGCTCTAAACAAGTTTTTTACCTTGGGCCTGTTCCAACATTTCATTAAATTGTCTGTGTTAATGGTGTGAGGAAAGAAACCAGGGCAGGGACTGGCCTTGGCCGTCATCGAGAAAGTTAGTGAATGACAGAGGAGCTAACCTCCTATTAAACAGCTGACCCACTTGCCTGTATTTGCACTTACCTCCTGGGTAAAGTCCCCAGAGTAGGTAATTTTTCCTAATATCTATTCAGTCAAAATGGTAACAGTATGTATTTTTCCAGCTAAACACTGGCCCGGGTTTCACATTCATTGAGCTGCCATCGAGGCGTGATCCGTTTGTTTTACCTTTTATGACCCATCGCCCAAAAGTTCCTAGGCACTTGTTTTAGAAAAGGGCATTATTAAGAAAACAATATGAGCCATTGCAGAGCTTTATCCTTGTTTGTACCGTGCGGGGGGGCGGGGGCTTCCCACGGACTCTGGACTAATGGAATTTGGTCATTCCTTCAAAATGCAAGTTGAGCAAGCATCATCACGGTTGGGGAGCACATGACTCCCACAAAAGACACACTCAGGCCCCACTCCCTGGCCCGGTGGGGCACATCCTTTTTTAACTAGGGCCTTTGAAGATGTTATTCATTAAGGTGAGCCCACACTGAACTAGGGCAGGCCTTAAACTAGTGCAGCTGAAGTTTTTACACATGGAGAGAGAAGCCATGGGAGGCGCAACAAGCTGGAAGTCAGCAGAACCCAGGAGGGAAGGGGAGGAGCCGCCATGTGCATTGCCTGGACAGAAAAGCCAAGGACCTGGCATCAGCGGCAGCCAGCCCCAGAGTGCCACCAGCTTCTGGGAGAAGGCAGTGCCTGGCCGACATCCCCATTTTAAACGTCTAACCTCAAACCCCTGACCCAATAAATACCTGTTATTAAAGCCAACCTCAGGAGCGAAAACAATTACAATCAATGAGTCTTTTCTAAGAATTTCCTATGTGTCAGCTCTGTGCTGCTTTATATGTATTTGTACTACTCAAAACACTATATAGAGTAGATCCTCTTGTCATGCCCATTTTGCAGCTGAGGAGCTTGAGGCGCCGAGCTTAAGTAGCCTCTCCATGACCACACAAAGAGATAGGCTTTTTACTCCCCCTGCCATGTGCAGACTGTTTGGGGCAAAGGAGCATCCTAGAAAGTAAGGCGGACAGGACGCAGAGCTCTGTCCCTAGCTAACTTCAGGAGTGGGTCAGCATGAAGCAGACTGAGGACCAGGCCAGGATTTAGATCCTGGGGATGGCGTGGCCTGATGTTGTCATTGTGTGGACAGAAAAAGAAGCTCTGGGCATGGGAAGCAATCGCCCCACCGGCTCTGCAGCAGAGCACTTTAAAACTTGGAAGTCTTAAGCCTTAAAGCAAATCAAAACAAAAGATCCAGCTTCTTGGCGCGGAGGACACATCCTGGAGAGGAAAAACTGTTCATAATTAGATGAGGACAACAAGGAAGGCTTCCAGGCGGAGGTGGCTTTGAGCCAGGACTTGGAGGGCGTGAGGGCTAGCGTTGGGTTAATGGCAAGAAGAGGAGGCAGTGGCAGAGAGGGGCCTGAAAGCCAGGGTCTGTGTCTGGCCCGCTCTCTCTTTTCTCTGGGATTTTGTTTCTAGCTGCTTCCCCTAGCTGGCCTCTTGTTCCTGAGAATTGTTAACAAATTGGTTTTTCTCAACCTCAAGGCAAGTTGTGTTTTGGTGATGGGCCAAGAAAAATACTCACTGAATACAAACCAGTCTTATATAACATACCAAGAAAAGTACCAGAGGAAATGTCATGTCCTTAGCACTCCTCGGAGGGACCCCCGCACTGCTCAGAGTGGCCCGGGGGGGCCCAGATAACAGATCTGGCTCCGGCACCCCAGCAGCAGTTGGGTCAGCCTCTGCGGAATGTTAGAAAGGACAGTCGGTCTTGGCCGGCCACGGGCCCCCCGCCCTGGGCTGGGGCTCTTCCAGCCACCACACGCAGGGACAAGGCTTCCGGGCCTGGGAAAAGCCGCGGGCCCTGGGCCGAGCTCCAGCGCGCGGCACCCTCCAGATCAGGGGCAGGAAGCCGTGGGCAAGGCGAGGGCGGGGGAGTCCACGATGTTGTCGGGGGGCACCTGAGAACCCGTGGGGGGCTCCGACGGCCAGCACCAGCCTCCCCGCTCCCCACGGGATAGACGGCTCTCGTCCCGCAAACGGCGAAGGAGCTTCCCGCACCCAGCGTGTGACTCCAAGCGGGCACCTGAGCGGCGCGTTCGTTGCCGGACAGTCCCAAAGGCCCTCGTTCCAGTCCGACCTTGGAAAGTGACCGCCTAGCCACGGGCTCCTGACCCACTCCCCACTCTTGCTTTTAGCCAAGGGCTGTGTTTGGGGTGAGTGTGATGAATGCCTCGCAGGCTGCATTCTCTTCTTTTCACAGAGAGTTCTGGAAACGCTTGAAGGGGCTCTAAGCCAGATGCTGAGGGATGTGCAGACTTGAGCAGTCATCTCGAGACTCTCCTCAAGGCCTCGGCCTAAACAAGCCACCCTCCTCCTTGGACGATAGGTGTGTCCAGAACAAGTAAGGGCCCTCCATTCCAGGCCCTCCCCTACCTCGGTAGGCTGAGCGGAAACAAGAGGTTAGAGGTCAGCGTCCTTGAACCTGGCATCTCTGAGCATGATCAAAATGGAAAAGAGCTTCATCTCTGGTTTAGGAAGGAAGGGTTGGCCCGAGTCCGTGTCTACGGCTGGGTTCTGCAGGCTTAGCCTGGCTTCTCAGGTACGCTCCTGCTCCAAAAGAGACCCTACAGCAGTGGGGTTAAAGGTTCTTCCCTGGCGGCGGACTTGGCCCAGTGGTTAGGGCGTCCGCCTACCACATGGGAGGTCCGTGGTTCAAACCCCGGGCCTCCTTGACCCGTGTGGAGCTGGCCCATGCGCAGTGCTGATGCGCGCAAGGAGTGCCGCGCCACGCAGGGGTGTCCCCCGCGTAGGGGAGCCCCACGCGCAAGGAGTGCGCCCCGTAAGGAGAGCCGCCCAGCGTGAAGAAAGCACAGCCTGCCCAAGAGTGGTGCCACACACACGGAGTGCTGACACAACAAGGTGACGCAACAAAAAGAAACAGATTCCCATGCCGCTGACAACAACAGAAGCGGACAAAGAAACAAGACACAGCAAATAGACACAGAGAACAGACAACTGGGGTGGGGGAGTGGGAAAGGGGCAAGAAAGAAAGAAATAAATCTTAAAAATAAATAAATAAATAAAAAGTTTTAAAAAAAAAAGCTCTTCCCTGAAGGTTCTCCCTTCTAGCAATGAAAAGGCCGTCAGAGCCCTCCACCAGAAGTGGCTCCTTGCGGCCAGGACCTCCTGCCTTGCTCACCGCTGTGTCCCCAGGACTGAGGAGAGTGCTTGGGCTCTGAAAATTCCTCCACGAATATTTGCTGTATCGATCATTTTTTCAAATGTAATGAATGTCTCATGATGATTGAGGAGGTTGTTGTTATGGGAGGAGGAGTGGGTGAGGAGGGTGGAGGGTATATGGGGACCTCATATTTTTTTAATGTAACATTAAAAAAATAAATAAGACAAAAAAAAAAAGTGGCACCAAACTGTAAAAAAAAAAAAATAGTAGGAAGACCTCAGCTATTCCTCCTTAGTCATGATGAGCCCAAAATGAGGACCGTCCCCAGAGTCTCAGGATAGAACCCCAGAAACGGAAGCAAACTGAAGGTCCCAGACTGGACACCACGGGCGGGTGCTGCAGTCGTCCTTCCCAGGACACGGCGCTGGTGGGACCAGAGCCTCCCTGTCCAGGCCACGGCAGGTCAGAATAGGACTCGAAAATACAACCATGTGATGGTCCTTCTAGCCTCCTACTGGAATGATACTATTTCCTAGGTTCCAGGAGAAAATTGCCAGAGCAGGGAGATGGGTTTCATTGTAAGTTTACCCTCTTCATTCTAAGTGAGGTTCTTTATGCTTTTTTGGCAGATCTTTGATTCATCTCTCCTTTAATCCCTAAGACATTGCCCAAACATTTACCCCAAACATTTTCCTCTGTGATTTAATCTAAACTCCTACCTTTCTGGGAAGACGAATTGAGCTCCCTTAATTTCCCCTGTTTTCTCTTTAAAAATGATTTGAATTTTCACTCTTTCTCACTTTTATCTCCTTTTAGGTTCAGGAAGTTTCCTTTTTCTTATGAAAACCAATATTCCCACCCTGGCATCAATCTTTATCCTTTTTCTACTGCCTTTTTACCTTATTCCATTAGTAACACCCTACTTCTCTTTCTGTAGATGCCTTCTTAAGATTTTTTTTTTTTAAGATTTATTTATTTATTTAATTCCGCGCCCCCCCCCCCCCACTCCGGTTGTCTGTTCTCTGTGTCTATTTGCTGCATCTTGTTTCTTTGTCCACTTCTGTTGTCGTCAGTGGCACGGGAAGTGTGGGCAGCGGCATTCCTGGGCAGGCTGCACTTTTCTTTCGCGCTGGGCAGCTGTCCTTACGGGGCACACTCCTTGCGCGTGGGGCTCCCCTACGCAGGGGACACCCCTGCGTGGCGCAGCACTCCTTGCGCGCATCAGCACTGCGCATGGGCCAGCTCCACATGGGTCAAGGAGGCCCGGGGTTTGAGCCGCGGACCTCCCATGTGGTAGACGGACACCCTAACCACTGGGCCAAGTCTGTTACCCCCTTCTTAAGATTTTAAAGATACTTGAGTTTCCATCATTAAGTAATAATTGCTTAAACTCTTCTTTAGCCCTGCTACCTCCTCAAACCACCCTTCTCTCCTTTTCCTTGACATTACCCTCTGGCAAGGTTCTTCGGCACATGCCTCATCCCCAGCAACAACTCAAACTTGACTTGGCCTCCATCCTCAAGGCTCTCCTCAATACCTCCAGTGTCCCCCAACTGACAAATCCAGAGGATTTTTCAGTCTTCCTGCTCGAAGAGAGTATATATGATCGAGAAGGAATCTCAGAGGCCATCTAATCTAACCCGGCCCTCTCAGATTCAGGAAGTGGAGGTGACACAACCTGCCAGAGCCCTGATACTCTCCTTTTCACTTGGAGCTCTCTCTGCTTCCACCCGGCTTCCCCGTCCCAGAACCACCACCAACAGGGCTCCTTCTAAGATGCCACCAAACGGCAGCCCACCACGCGGGCGCCGTGGGCGCCCTCACCCACAGCTGGCCTGGGCTCCTCCCACCACCGGTGCCCACGCTGGCTAATTTCTTTCCACACTCCCTGAGTGTGGGCTGAGCTGCCCAGGACATGGCCCTCTGCCCCTCCGCTTCACCAGCTCTCCCTCGGGCCACGATTCCAGCCCCACATGGCTTTGGTTGGGGGTGGGGGTGAGAGGGAGGAGACCCGACGCCATCATTCATTCGTTCCTACAATTAATGTAGGATATAAATTCTTTCCTTTTGATCTCCCAGGCTTTGTTCTTGAGATTCAAAACCAAGCGTGAGCAGTGAGCCCTTCCCTTCTCTGTGTTTCTGCAGTAATTGCGAAAGCAGAGTACACACAAAGCCCTCTCTGTTCCCTGAACAATGGCAGAGGAGGTTAGAGGTAAAAGGCATTTAAAAATGATTTACTATCAAATATTAGTTTAGTACATGTGTATATTTTCATAATTTACTTTAAAGAACACATCGTTCTCTTTCCAGAGGGTAGATGCAGTCATCTCCAGCAAATCCTTTTACCATCCTTCTAAAGTTCTCAGTTAAAGGACCCCTTTAGGTTTTGTCCCAGAAGAGACACTGGATGCAGTAGAATCTGTTTGACAATTAAGGTCAAGCTTCTTGAGCCCACTTGATGTGCCCCCCTCCCCCCTTTTATTAGACAAAATCTCTTTTAAAGAGACTTTGTACTCTGTAAGTACTGGTGCCTACAGCTTATGAGTTGGATATCCTCTGCCTGGAAAAGCAGGTCAGAAAATGATTTCTCTTTCTTTCCTTTCCCACATATCAACAAATTGGTCTTTCTGCAAAAAAAGAGGGAAAAGGGCAATTCTAGGATGTGTGTACTGTGTCCTAATAGCAGATAACAGCAACGACTTTGCTACAAGGCATGAAGATGTGTTTTTTGAAAAGCCATCTTTATAAGGCTTCACAACTGTCAAAATACTTTCTCATCACACTTCAGCCATTTCACAGAAAGATACTATTTTTATTTGCAACCTTACATAATGTCTGTCAGCGCAGGGTGAAAAATATAATGTGTCGCTGAGCAGCAACCTCGAGAGGACAGAGCAATGCGTAGGAAAATCCTCGGCTTTTGACCCAAACAGGCCTCAAGTGGCCTTGCCAGGTTCCCTGGCCTCCAGCCTCCATCTCCTCATCCACAGAACGAGCCTAACACTAACTCTTGTCACACAGAGAGCCATGGCTCGGTTTTGAGTTGACATGTGCAGAGTGCCTACCACAGCGTTTGGCATATCAGACTCTCAATAAATATTAGTTACAAAAGGAAAAGAAGCTAAGTTGGAATACTGTCGCAGGAAACTTCCTGCTCAACATGAGTTCTTTTCTTTACTTGATCTTCGCTTGCGGGCACAGGCTATGGTCCTTTCTGTATCCCCTTGACTCACCAGAGGGCAGGTGCTCAAATCCAAGCCCCCACTACTCTACGGCACCTTTGTACAAGTCAGAAAAAGGCCCCCTTCCGAGTGGATTTTCACTTCTTTCGCTCAACCAGACACGTGCTGCTAAAAGCCAGCTAGCACAATCGTGCACATGGCCCTGATTGTACAGCCCATTTATTACAGCACAGAAGAAGACCTGGATTTCAAACCCTCAGCTCCCTCAATGGGCTATTATATTCAGGGTTTTTTAATCAATTGGTCTCACCCCCTGAGGGTTTATTTGTCCCCCATGTCCCAATTTGAAAGACTTCCACGGCCCGGGATCTTGGCCATGTATTCACGTGAATGAGCCTTTGAATCCTTTTCACAAAACCGAACAAAATTCCCTCCAGGTGGTGGGCTGAGCACCCGCTGGGCACGGATTGTGCCAGCTGGACCGTGGCAGACCTTGGGGATAAATGACATCAGCTGGAAAGACTCCAAAAGGGGTGACGCCTTGCTCGGAGCACAGCGGGGGTAGAAGCAGTTACCCTGAGCTCGGTTAACCCTGGAGGCACCTGGCGGAGGTGTGCGCACCGCTGTACGCCCTCGTCCTCTGAGCCACGCCTCAGCGCGCAGCCTGCCTTCCGGCCACCGCGCAGAGCCGTGTAGCGTCGGGGGCGCCTCTCCTTGCAGCGTCCAGAAGGTCCACCCGTTGTCTTGACTTGGAAAGTGAAAAACGGGCCCGTTGCGTGATGGCAATGGGGCAGGAGGAGCAACCAGAGGGCGAGGACATTCGGCTCCGTCCAGGCTGGGGTGGCTGATGGACTGAAGGGGGACGGAGAGTGCACTGACCCCCTGGGTGGGGACAGGAGACCTAAACGATCAGAGCTTCCCTCTCGATTTTTTTTTCCAGGGGGAAGGGGCTAAATCATCCAGGTGACTGTGACCCTGTCATGTCCAGTCATACCTGTGGTTCTCATTTATTGATAACCCGTGCTGGGGATAATGCATGCATTATCTCAATTTAATGCTCAAATTGCTCGTATTACCCTCGTTTTCCAAGCAAAGAAACTGCTGTTTAGAAAACTAAAGGATCCCCACAGCACCCACGGATGACGGAGACCGAGGCAGGACTGGACTCCCCGATGTCCTCGACTGCACAGCCCAGGCCCCTCCCCGGCCCCAGGCGCCTTCCCACAGCCTCTGCCCAGGGCCCCTCCGCTATCTCACAGACAAGCCCACTTGCCCTCGGAGGGGAAGATTTCATCATCTGCATTCTAAAAAGAATGTTTAATACCACATTCTAGTAATAGGATCGGTTCTCCTTATGTATTAGGGATTTCACAAATATTCTGGCTTTCTCTCCTTCTGGTCATGTGGAGTAATCACGCTCCTGTCTCCTTTGAGGTTTGGTGCAGCCATAAGATGTTAAAGCAAGCGATGTGTGTCACTTCTGGGTGGAAGTTTTTAAAGCTGCCATGTCATTTGCCATGTTCACGTTTCCTGCCTCAGCAATTTTGGAAGCAGATGTTGCAAAGCAGCTTCTAGAAGCCTGGGTGGCTAAGGGAGCGTGATCGCACAGGGACGCCTGGTCAACCCCGCTGGAACAGGCAGCCTGAGCAAAGGGGAGAAACTTTTGAACCGAGCCTGAGATTTGGGCGTTTTCTGCATGTTTTGTTTGTTACCTCAGCGTAACTGAGCCCACTTAACTATGACAATCATATAAACACTTGTAATTATAAATCAGAAATGAGGGCCAGGAAGTGGGAGGATAGGGCAAGGTAGAAACGGGGGTGGCAGGAGGTGGGGAAGGAGAGAAAAGCACTTTCTTAAGTCAGACATTACCCAACTTAGGCCAGTTCTCAATGTAAATCATCAATTAAGGTCATGAATGCAGTATTAAAACAAAGGAAGAGCAACATGATTTATTCCTTAATGACACCTAAATGTAGTATCTGACAGCAAAGCATGGGGGACTTTAAGTCGATTAAGAAACGTAGAGGGAAGTGGACTTGGCCCAGTGGTTAGGGCATCCGTCTACCACACGGGAGGTCCACGGTTCAAACCCTGGGCCTCCTTGACCCGTGTGGAGCTGGCCCACACACAGTGCTGATGCGCGCAAGGAGTGCCCTGCCACGCAGGGGTGTCCCCACGTAGGGGAGCCCCACGCACAAGGAATGCACCCCGTAAGGAGAGTCACCCAGCACGAAAGAAAGTTCAGCCTGTACAGGAATGGCGCCACACACACGGAGAGCTGACACAACAAGATGACGTAACAAAAAGAAACACAGATTCCCATGCCACTGACAACAACAGAAGCGGACTAAGAAGAACATGCAGCAAATAGACACAGAGAACAGATGTCTGGGGGGAGGGGGAGGGGAGAGAAATTTAAAAAATAAAAATAAAAACTGCTTTAAAAAAAAAGAAATGTAGAAAAAATATTTAAAAAGAAATATAGGGCTCTGGACATGGTCACATCAATCCCGTCTGGCCTCTTATTCTATTATTTCAAAGGAAGAAAATATGCCCCTATAGCCAGGCAGGGTCAGCAATCACCATCTCTGTCCTCACTACTATCACATACGTTGTAACTTAACACCATGACTTACAATGTACTTTCATAGTCACACTATCTAATTTGATCCTATAATAAAGTTGTGCCAGGTTGCCACCATTTTACAAAAGTGGATATTGAGTCTTAGAGCTGTGTAGTGACCTCCTCAAAGTCAACAGCCTATAAGTAGGGGAGTTGAGACTAAAACACCAACCTCCCTTTCTCTTCCACCTGCTACTAAGATAGTGGAATCCCAACCCCTTGGGAGGGGACTCATTAAAATTCCTGTCGTTCTGCCAGGACTGAAGGTATTCCATGGGGAGGCAGGAGGGGCAGGAGAGTGGGATGGTCTGGGGCAGCCGTCCCCACCTGCCAGCGCCTGCTCATCTGCAGCCTTGCCTGGCCCAGGTCCTAGCTAAGAGCTAACGCCTCAGCCAAGGCGGCAATCGGGGTGCATCCTGTCTTAAAAATTCTTCTAAATCCATCAGTCATTCATACCCAGTGGAAGGGAGACAGAAATAATTCTTTCACTCCCATTTGCTCGTGGAACTCGAGCCTTCAACGAGGTTGAACAGAGAGAAGTGATTCTCAGAAGCGGGTTGGCATTTAGAGCACGTCGGGGCCTGCGATGGGTGAGGTAGCCACAGGCAAGGCACTCTCCAGGAGGTTGGCCTTTCGGGTCCCCCCCCCAATGTCAGGTCTCTGAGAACCTCTGGGCGCACCTCCCACCAGACAGAACGAACCATTGCCCCCTCTGGGCCTGCTCCACACATGACACTTTAGCTCTTGCCACACCCCGCCCTGAGGCCCAGGACCCCATCTTACTCTCCCTGGGTCCCGGGTGCTGAAAGCCAAGCGTGCCACAGGCAGGTGTCCAGTTAGCGTGTGTTCAGATGAATGAGGGATGAAGCAGCTTCAGCTTCCCACCCCTGCACTGAAAAGGCCCAGCAGGCAAAGAATTCCCAAGTGGAACTGCCATGGCTAGTGCAGCTTTCCACCTCCTCACAGGTTTTCAGCGGATGACCTGCCTCTGCCAGTTACCTCCCTGCAGAGACCAGCAACGAGCTCCAGGGTGTACACTGCTCCGCAGGGCCGGGCAAGCATCCCTGGAGCCGGGACGTGCCTCTTTTACACCTGCATTCAGGTGTGACGATGCAGAAGAAGCAAAGGGATTTGTGAGCAGCGCCCTAGAGAAGATCATAAGCAGCACCTGGGCTTGTTAGGAGGAATGAAAAGAGGGGGGCTCCTCTGTGCCCCGTGAAAGTTGGTGCATGAACACCTACTGCTGTCCCAGATCAATACTCAGAGCCTAAGAAGGAGTAGAGACCAAGAAGAAAGGAGGCCAAAGGCTGAATCAAGAAGGCTTTTGGGGAGAAGAGGAAGAGTCCATAAATGAAACAGAGAAGGAGTAGCCAGGACAATGGAAAGCCAGGCTAGCGCAGGTCCTGGGTCAGCTGGGTGCTCCCAAAGGGCGAAATAGCAGGAAGACTGAGAAATGACCATCAGATTTAGCACCGTGAGATCACTGGTGACCTCAGTAAGAGTGGCATTGGTGGTGTGGTTGGAGTAAAACCAGCTTAGAATGATTCTGGAGAGTATAATTGTTTTCTAGAAAACTTGGGGTCAGTGGATAGAGACAAGTCTTTCAAGGAGTTTGCAAGAAGTGACAGCATGTTTGTATGCAGGTGCAATTGAGCCAGTAGGTGGAGAAATCAGTGATGCAGACGAAAGAGGCGAGAATTGCTGGAGCAACAGCCTTGAGTAGTCAAGAGGCTGAAGGATAGAGTGACCGCGTGAAGGAGCTGGCTTTGGTGAGGAGCATGGACAATTCATCCATAGAAACAAGAGAGCATGGATGATACAGGCACAGAGGCAGGTAGGTGGAGAGAAGTGGTGGTTGGAGGTTTTGGAAGTTCTTTTTGGAGTTTTCTCATTGAAGAAACACGAGGTCATCAGGTGACAGCACTGACAGTAGATGAAGTGCTAGACCAGTTTGAGGAGAGTGACCCAGGAGAGAGAGTGCCTGCTCTAGGAACGTGTAGGTAACTGCTATAGGAGACAACCAAGTTCCAGATCAAGGGCCTCATGCCCTGGACCAGAGGAAACAAACCGGAAAATGCAGGCAGACGTGCTCTCCTCCACACAGAGCTTCCTCACTCTGTGGCCCCTTCTGTGAGCCACTCCTTTTATCTTAAAGAAACTGGGTGGCACGAGAAGACTGGGCATCATATTTGAATGCAGGAAATGAAGATCTGATTCCAGGTTCTGCTCCATCTGCAAGCGAAGAGGCCCAGAAATGCCTAAGAAACTCTTTGGTTGATGGACATGAAAATTCTTCTTGTTAAGGACAAATTTGGCTCTGGTGACCGACTTTTGTAGTGAAAATATAAAACTATTTGGGAAGTATGAAAAGACTGCTTGCGGTCATGGTGCACTCTTATTATGCCTGTGGCGTTCAGCCTCCGTGAATGTTGGTATAATTGGAAATAATGTGAAACTCCACTTTTTGGCAAGTATTAAAGGGAACTTATGACCAAAATAAAAGATAATTGCTGGGCAGCCTTAAGGCCCACTTGAAGCTAATAAACAAGACCTTGAAAAGGACCAGGCATCATGTTGTGTGGTTTTCCCCAGCCTCGTTGAGTTAAGCAGGTGCCAAGTGACAGTTGATCTGTGGTTTGGCCAAGTAGCGAAAAGCAGAGAACAGCAAGGGAATGAGGATGAATACCAGGCAGTTATGATCATGATTGGCTGTGGAATTTAAGCTGAATAAGATAGGAGGACTCAAGAGGTACAGGACAGGGGCAGGGTGCTAAAATGAATGGACCGTGTGTCCCAAAGTATAGGATTGTTGGAATTAGGCTGTTAGAGGGATTGAGAAAGAATGTAGTGGTTCATGATGGAAATTTGAATTATGGAGGATTATGTTTATAGAAATAATAGGGTCAAGTATGTGGCATTGACATGAATGGCTCAGTAAGATGGAGAAGGCAGGAGAACTGAGGGCCAGGGTGTTGAGAACAATTTTCCAATATGCGCCCTGTTGGTTTCATTCTTAGACCTCACCACAATCTGTAATAATCTGTTTGTCTGTGTCCTTGTTTCCTGGCTTATGACTAGATTATCAGCTCCTCGAAGGCAGGTTCTCCATCTGTTTTATTTGTAGTAAACTAACAAGGCATCTGACATGTAAAAGGAGTTCAGTAAATAGTTGTTGAGTGAATGAATGGAATTCAGTTAAAGAAAAAGCCAGATACTGTAAGATACAATAGCTTCCCATTATTATTAATCTCTTCCCATTGTTACAACTATTTCCAATTTATTTCTTGGAATATTATTCAGTCATAAAAAACAATGAGTTTCTGATGCATGCCACAACATGGATGAACCTTGAAGACATCATGTTGGGTGAAATAAGTCAGACACAAAAGTAAAAATATTGTATGAACTCACTTATTTGATATCACTACAATATGCAAATTCACAAAGTTAAAAACTAGAATACCAGGTTACCAGGGACCAGCGGTGGGTGGGTGGTAATGGAATGGGGAGTTAATGCTTAATTGGTATGGAGTTTCTGTTCACAAAGAGTGAGCCCTAATGTAAATTATGGACTATAGTTAATAGTATAATTATAATAATTTTGTTTCAGCAATTGTAACAAAGTCATCATACTAATACAAAATGTTAATACTAGGGAAAACTGCTAGAGTACAGGAGAATATATAGGAACTCTCTATTTTCTGCATGACTTGTCTGTAAACATACAACTGCTCTAAAAAAATTTTTTTTAAAAAGGAAGAAAAGTAAGTAAAAAGATCAACTCTGAAACAAACAAAAAAGAATACCTATTTCATCCTAATAATGATAGCCTTCCATTAGGATAAAGGTATTAAAGCATCAGAATGCAATAATGGTTTAAAAATATATACATTTGACAAAAAGAATTCTAGCTGGGTTGGCCACATCACAAGTTTTCTTCCTTGCTAGGGACCTACTTTGACTCTTAGAGACAGACATACAGACTCTGAAACATAGAGAAGTATGTATATTGGGGTGAGAGGCATGACACAATCTACTGGGGAGCGGAGGGGTTGGAGATGGTCCGAAGGACAACCAAACAACTGATAAACAAGAGAAATTGATTTCTGAAGAAATTTGGGGCCAGCCAAATCTGCGGGATTGCACTAAATCGGGACTAAGGGGGAGGGGAATGTGGTAACGACCTCACACACATCTGAAAGGTATCGACAGCAGGAAAAGGAGTTATTTTGCCTGGCTCCGAGAGATTTAAGTAGTAGTAATGGGATGTAATTAAGGAAGAGGAAATGTGGGCTGCATTGTCGAGAAAACTTCCTGCCCACATCAGACCCGCAGCTCGTAGCGTGATCTCCAGTCGGGTCAAAGCCACCATCACTTGAGGATCCAGGTGGAGGAGAAGGCACCCTAGGGCTGGAGCCCTGAGTCCCGGCCCCAGCACACCCAGGGAGCTTGGGCAGCCATGCTTCTCCTCGGGAGGTGGAGAACATGAGCTGGAGGGCGTGGAGGGGTGGCCCGTCCAGGGGGCAGGCTCGCTAGGGCTGACCGAGCAGGGAAGGTGCTCCTCTGGGGACACAGCCCCTGGCTTCCTCTGAGCCTGGGCTCAGCAAGCACGTCCTGGGCGCTAAGCCCAGACAATGAGGGAAACACCGTGGCCTCCGAGAGAGAGGACGTGGAGGGAAGATCCCCCACCCTGCTCCCTCCAGCCCACCCGCCAACCAGCAGGGGTGGCTTTTGTGCCTCTTAAGGAGAAAAAGAAACCAGTCCCACTTCCCGAAACAGCACCTGGTGAGCTCCAGCCAAGTCCGCCATTAATCCATATCACTGTCTCCCCTCAACACCCAAGTGAATTCCTAGGCTCAAGTACATTTTCCTGTCTTATTGCTTTCACATTTGGAACACATAAATACATAACATGATATAATGAGCCCCCATGAGGCCATCACAGAATCCAAGAACCAGCACATTACTACCAAACTGCATCCATCTGCTCTTCTGCCTCCCCAAGAGATCACCACGGCCATGAGTTGCGTGTCTACCATTCTCTTGCTCGTTGTCTTTTTCTTAGTTTCATGAGCAAAAATAATTGCTAGGAAAAAAGTACTGTTTGTACATGGTGACTTTAGATCATGCCTCTTCACGATGACTTATGGAAAAGTTGAAATACCTTAGCACATGTGGGCCTGGGGATTACTAAATCTTAAGATTCATTACCACCAGTCTTTTAGGAAGGCCCCTTGGCATTTCCAGGACACTTACCGCATGGCAGGTCCGTGTGAGGTACAACAAGGTGCTTGTGGCAAGAGTTCACTCTCCATGCAGTAATGGTAACAGAAGCTGCTACCTTTGAAAGCTTATGCTGGGTCAGGTGCTTTCTATGCATTTTAAAATATTGAAACAGGTGGTACTCTGAGCACCCATTTACAGAAAGGGTTAAGTGATTGGCCAAGAGCCACATAGCTAGTAGATGGCAGAGCAATAATTCAAACTTGCTCCAGTGATGTGCTGGTAAATGTTAAACAGCTGGCCCTCAGGCACTGGGGGGCAAGCTCTGATCTGTAGCTTTTGACTATTATCATGGTGTAAATATTCCCACCAGAGTCGATTTCAAGCTACCAAGATGACATCACTGCATGGTTTGGGAAGTAAAGGCACATCAACTTTCAGCTCTCAGATCTGATGCTGGCCACCTCCAGCACATCGCTGCCTCAGATCTGTCCAGTTGGGTTTTCTGGGTCTTTCTACTACCTTCTACTATTTAATGCTTTCATATATGGCTGAATGGGAGTCAGGATAAAGTGGATCATTATTTCACCATGACCTCCCCTTGCATCACACTAAATTTTGCCTGGCAGCTCCAGGCTTTAGTAACATTGTGACTTTGTACAAGGTCTTTAATCTCTCAGCCTCTCTGATGTCATGTCTTTAAAACATTGGGAGAAATATCTAAGATAAATCGAGTGGAATAACCCCTACCACTCATTCTGAGGTAGACTCAATGAACCATTGCCAGTTTCTGCTATTGCTTAAATGTCTACATTGTATATTCTGCACAGTGAATTACAGCATGATAAAACACTGTCTCCTTTGGATCCAAATGGCAGCAATGTGCTCAGGACCTCCACACGGCAAGGTTCCAGGAGTGCTCAAGATACCAAGAGAGTCAGTGCTCCACACCCCACTCCTCCGAGGCTGGGAAGAGAAAGCTTTTGGAAGATCCTGAGGCATCTCTGGGCTCCATGAGGTGGTCCCTCCTTCACCACAGTCTTCTGGTCTCAACTTCTGCCAGCTTCCCTCTGGGAAAGTTTCCCGCCCAGATTGGCCTTCCTGCTACCATCTCAGATGGTGCACTCTGACATTTGTCCAGACTGTCTTTTCCTCAACAGCCATGTCTCCTCCTGAGCTACGTTATGATGAAGTTGTAGCCTTTGCTGCCCTCGCTGGAAGACGTGAATAATCCAGGAGCAGCTGGGGCTTGACCAACATGTAGGCAACCTTGTCAGGCACCTTTGGAGGGACTCAGTGTTGCGCTTTTATTTTTTTATTTTTTGGTAAAGATTTATTTCCCCTGTTCCCCCTGTTGTCTGTTCTCCATGTGTTCTTCTGTGTCTGCTTGTATTCTCATTAGGCAGCTCCAGGAACCCATCCTGGGACCTTCTGGAGTGGGAGAGAGGCGATTACTCTCTTGCACTACCTCAACTCCTTGTCCTGCTACATGTTCTTATTTTCTCTCCTCTGTGGCTCTTGTTGCATCATCTTGCTGCACCAGCTCTCTGTGCTAGCCAGCACTCCTTGCGCAGGACAGCATTTCCGCACAGGGCAGCTCGCCATGTGGGCCAGCTTGCCCTCACCAGGAGGCCCTGGGCCTCGAACCCTGGAACTCCTATATGGTAGATGAGAGCCCAGTTGGTTGAGCCACATCCATTTCCTTCAGTGTTCCTCTTTGTCTAAACAGGATTCTTTAGGTGGTGAGTGGAGAACTTGAAGGAAAACCATCTTTCGGATCTGGATGGGCCCAATGTGGGCAACTGAACGGCCAAGGACAACCCCCTCCCTGCTGCAGGTTCTCAGCAAGGACCTCCTTGGACTTGGCGGTGTGCTGAGGAAAAGAAATAAAGGATCCAAAGGCAGCAATAGCAGGTACGACAGAGAAATTACTTGAGAAATGCTAGTTGAATGAATGAATGAATGGTGTATCAGATCCAAATGTCAGGTGCAGATTTCAATATACTCACATCCTTACCAACTTCCCAAGGTGGTAGAGTATCATTGGGCACCCACCTCCTCCTAATTATTGCTAAATGTCATCAGGACATGTATGGAGTAGAAAGAGGAGACACAGAGATCCCTTATCATCAGCTTCAACTCTGCTCGCAGTAGAGATACAGATAAGAAAAGACAAGGCTAAGTCTATTCACTTTGCTTTAAAAGAGATTCAATAGAAATTAATTCATCTTGATCACTTTTGTTTCCTGTTCCAGCACTTCTTTAGAGTTTGTGCAAAAAGTATATTCATGATCCTTGGGTTAATTCTGTGGGTTTTTCTGTTGGTAAATTCTGATCTAGTACAAGCATTCTATTTTCATAGAAAAAAAGTTATAAATGAGCAATTAAGTCTTCTATTCTCTGAGACTTATAAGAAAAAAAATTAACATGCACAGCTAGAATTTTATGCAGCCTACTACCTGTCCTAATGTGATTTCATCCTTGTCTGAAATGTCTTAAAAATAAAGTTTTATGACTATTGGTACACAAAATAACCAGAACTAGATCAATACCATTTTTCCTGAGATCAACACGTAGGGAAATAGATTTAATAGATATAGAAAAATGCAGAGTGAACATGTTGAATGAATCCTGTTTTTCCTGTACATGAGGACACATGAAACAGTCATCAGCTATATTTTATGGTCATGGAAATCCATGCTAAATTGAACTCCTGGCATTCCTTTCTTTATATAATAGATATTGTTGCTAAGCAAGGGCTCGCTGCCTCATGTGCACAAGGGCCAACACGTTGACATCAGGATTTTGAGAAAAGAAAGAACTTTAATGCAAAGTCGACCAGCATGGAAACAGGAGTCATGGCTCAAACTGTCTCCCTGATCTGAGCACTAACGGAGATTTTATTGGAATGAGAGGTGACAGAGGGATACAAATGGGGAGGTTTGACTTTGCATAGTGCAATTGGTTAGTTCTAGAGCTGTCCGTATGTGGGAGAGTGGATTTTAGGCAGGGTCGTCCTTACTGAAGGACCTCTTACATTTGATCTGCTTCCAATGTCTCCCATCTGCATAATCTTGGTTCCGAGGGAGGTGACCTCTGTTCCTGGTATCTCAAAGGCCATCTCAGGGACAAGTGTCAGTATTTTCTGCACATGCTTATGTCATATGAAAGGTTACTGGAGCTGAAGGCATCCCCCCACAAACCGGTTCTGGCCTGCCCACAGTTTCAATATGTGACTCAAATATCTGTGTAAATGAAATATTATTTGCATCAAAATGATCTCAAATTCACTAGAAAACTTACTGTTTAAAAGCATCCTGTATATTTTAAAGTGGATGGCTAGTACTTTTTAAAGTAAATGATACTTTTCTGATTTACCTATTTTCTTCATCTAGAAAACTATGTGTGTATGAATCTTGCTACTTTATAGATTTTGGCCTGCAAGGCCAGCATTCACATATTTTTCTATTTTTATAAATTTCACCTGGAAGTAGAGATAAACAAATTAGGTGGTAGGTTTTTCCTTGGTCCAACAATTTTGCTACTCATAAGAATGTTTAATTGGACATATGAGATTCACAACTTCTGCACTCAATTTTATTTTCCAATGAGTTAAACCAGGTAAGCCTCTTGACCAAGTAGAATTATTTATTATTATGTACAGGAATCACAATTAGAAGTTAGATTTTTAAAAACATAAATTCTTCAGTGCGGTTAGGAAACCTTCTCAATGCTACCCAGCAGCGTTCACATCTAGACCAATGTTGCACCCTCAGACTTGACGAAAACGTGACTTTCAATTCACTCTCAGGCTTGAAAGTTAGATTTTCTTGACTTTTCTGCAGCTCAGAGTCCTTACAGTTTTCACCAATAGCCTTTTTACGCTGTTGTCCTGGAGCCTGTGATCCTCAGTCATCATCACTCCTCTCAGCATTCCTTCAACTTCCTCTTCAAGCGCTCTGCTCTGCACCTTCCCCAGCCATGCGGAAAGTAGAAGGCAACGGGAATGGTTTCTCAGCAGCATGATCACATGGGCATGTTGTTCTCATTCTAACAAGTGAAATACTGGCTTTCTGGCCGTCTAGCTCTCTTGAGCCTCAAAACTCCACCTCTTTCCTGTGCAATATAGTGAATTTTATTTTTAAATTGGTGTCTCCAATGCCGGATGGCTTTAAAACAAGACTGGTTTGGTACTGGTTTAGTATTTCCAGTTACTAGGATGAGAATTCATTGCTGTGACTCTGAAAGGTTGCAAGGAACAGACAAGCAGGTGTCACCACAGGATCTAACACAAGCGTCTACAGGCACTTGGAAGGTCGCCGTTCGGGCATTTTGAGTCCCATGGCTTCTAGGACCAAGAAGTACAGCAGGATGGATGTGGAGCTGGGGCAGAGTTAGTGCAGCTCAGAACCTGCTTCTCTGGGTTCAACTCAAATTGTTTATTTCCTCAATAAGAGGATTTAATTGGGTTGTTTGCTATCAACCACTATGGAGGGTCTTTATTAGGCAGAAATTTATACCAAATCTACTCAAACTCATTTGGCTTTCTCTATGTCTAGTCTATGTGTCGTTGTCTTTGGTCCATTCTTTTGTCCCTTAGACTTCCAGGTTTCCATTTTTCTCCAAACACATGTAGTACAATCCATAACAGCTTGTATAGTGGAGGGAACCTATTAAGGTCACTATCCTTAAAAATAAGCTTTTGATGCAGAAGAAATTTAAAATTTCAGAGACTTTTCTGGAAGTCTCCAGTAAACAAACTCCTCTTGTACCTACACTAGGTACAAGAGAGTTGTACCTAGTTTCACTAGCAACTACTGGTTGGTTGCCTGGTGAAAACCTACTTAACTGAAGAAATAGTAAGTTTTTGACATATACTTAAAATGTTCCAAAAGTTTATTCTCATGGTTTCCACTAGTTTGTCATATTCTTCACATTACCAATCTGTCAAACTTTTCCTCAAATAAACCAAGTTTCAAGCATTGCACAAGAAAACGTCATATACATCTGCTCTATTCTTAATTGTAACCATGTTAGGTTTCATTGCCTCTTTTACACACAAATACTTGGAGCTGAAAAAGAAACATTTTCTCAAGGTCAAGCATTTTGTAAGTAAGAGGATTTAAAACCAGATCTCTTGACTCCAAATCCAGTGCTCTTTGAACCCAGCTGCCTGTGCAAAAGCAAACTTTTATTCATTTCCTGAGAAATAGCCCTAATACCGATTAGTGGCCCCACACTAACAAGGCTAGAGTTGGGAAAATTCTAGTTGTATCAGATTGCCGTCCATGTTTTCAAAGGAGTTGACGCCTTTTGGTGATCGAACTTTGGGGACACAAACTAGGAAATGGTCCTGGCCATCACGGGACGCCAAGGATTCGGGGGCCGTGACTTCTCCCATGGAACGTTGTTTTTTTCCATGTGGAAAGAAAGCAGTCACATAAACACAGGTTCCAATGGGTCAGCGGCCAGTGGGCATCATCCTCCGGCACTGTGAAGGTCACAGCTGGAACACAGGCCGGGCCTCACGTCATCCGGGCCCCGGAAGGACGTTCCCTAACGAGCCCAGGGCTTCCGCCCGGTCCCAGGAGACGCCCGCCACGGTACCCGCGGCCACAGCTGTAAATTTCCTTTAGTTCATCGGCTTTGTTACGTTGGGGGGTGCTTTTTTTTTTTTTAAGTGAAAAAGCAAGGCCAAAAGAAAATAGTTTTTGTTTTGGGTCTAAAGATGATAGTTTCTCTTTCACATCGATTTCCTTGGACTTCTTTGAAGGCGTTTCGTTGTCTTGGGATAATAAGGGCAGACGTTTACTGAGCACTTCACTACATGTCAGACAGTGTGCGCTGGCTCATTTGATCCTCCCACCCAGCCAGTGAGGGAGGGCTATTAACTTTTCCATTTTACAAATGAGGAAACCAAGGCTCAGATAGACTTTTCAGCAAAGGCCCCCAAGCTGTAGCAGGGGAGCCCGCTTTAATCCCAGGCGTGTCCGACTCCAGAGCCGGGTCCCCTAAGCAGGGGCCGGTTCAGAGCTTTCATCTTATGCCAGCTGCTTTCAACCCGGGAATGAACACGTTTTAATCCTAACCCCCCAAATTATCACCTCTTGCAGGTTTTAAGTGAGCCCCTAAAAATGTTTCTGTAACATTCCGCAGTGCGTTTCTTCCCAAGGCCTCCCCGAGACCTTGACCTCTGCATCCAGGGTTTGTTATCTTCCCCTGTTCTGTGAAAGCAAAAGGGGAGGCTGGAAGGGAAACTACCAGGACATGTTTCCCCAGGACCCCGTGGCTTCTGAAATCCCCGCGCGCACAGAACTCAAAGGCCAGGGTTTCCGAAATTCCCCTTCTCGGGGCTCTTGGAACCTGTCCCCTGGCTTTGTGTTTGCAGTGACCACCTGAAGAGAGACCAGAAGTACACATTCCTAGGTGTTTTGCAGAGAAGCGGCCTCCACCCTCCACCACCTGCCAGGGGCTCTCAGAAGGTAATGAATGACACAGCCCAAAAGCAGTCAGTGTCTCAAGTGGGGGAGACTCCCCGAGTTCCTGGGTGGCCGTGGTAGGAGGGGTGCAGTGGGCCCGGCTGGCCCCTTGGAGCCATGCCCCGCTCAGATGCCACCTGCCACAGGTTGGGAAAAACACAGGTGCTCGCCCCAAGCCGACCGCCAGGCTCAGGGAGCTGGAGGCAAGAGGTTTAGCACCAGGCCCTGGCTCCCCAGCGCACCCCCTGCTGCTCCCCAGCGCACCCCCCTGCTGCTCCCCAGTGCACCCCTGCTGCTCCCCGCAGGCAGGCAGGGCAGCTGCGGGGTTGGGCCTGAGCGCCTGAGAGCAGCAGCGCGCACGAGTGCCCTCCACGGCAGGGCCGAGGGGAGCAAATGAAGTTTGTCCAGCCAGAGCTGGGAGAGACTCCGAGGGCCCCCAGCCTCCCTGGGGCCAGGACACACAACCCCAGGCCAGCTTCCCTCTAAAGGCAGAGAGGTCCCCGCCTGGGCCAGGAGCCGCCCCACGAATGGGGCAGGGCAAACCCACGGATGCCGGGTGCCCTCGGAGCCCTTTGTCGTGTGCCCTGTTGTGTTCTGGTCTCTTGGTCTTTGTGTTTGACCTGGTTGCTTAATGAAGTGGGTCAATACCTCCGTACCTAGATATGCCCAGGCACAGTTCCAGCCTCAACGGGCGGAAACCTAAACGGGCATCTTCTCCGTGGCCACTAGGTGGTGCCAAATGCCTGGTCTGGGCACTTCAAAGTCCTCCTGGAAAGGGGTCTGTGCCCGATCAGCCGGCGGCAGGGGAGAAGAACCTTAGAAGGGAAGTCAAATCTTGAAGAGCATTTGAAAAGGAACAAGAAAAGAACGGCCAAAAGTGACCGTCCTGATTCTAGAAGCCAGTCCGGGCGGAAGGACGGCGCCCAGATAATTACGGGTCAAGGAAACTGGGATGTCTTTGGCGAGAAGCATCAGAGGGCGCCCCTGCGCAGAAAGCGGGCGGGACACGGGGCGCCCCCCACCCCGAGCCGGCCCTCCCGCGCCCCCCCACCCCTGCACTCGGGGCCCGCGGGCCGGGCTGCTGGGTTTGGGGTTTTCCTCTCCGTCTGGCTTTAAGGGCTGCTCCAGCCCCCAGGAAGCCCAGCGCTGTTTCCCCGCCGCTGCCCCCCACGGGGAGGGGCCTCTTCCTACCCCCGAAGGGTCTCCTCCCAACCCCCCCCCACGCAGGGGGGCCTCTTACTACCCCCCCACCCCCACCCTGCAGGGTTGCCTCTTCCTAGCCCCAGGAGGGCCTCCTCCCACCCAGCCCTCCACCCCCACCCCTACCCCCACCCCGACCCCCCCGCAGGGCCGCCCCCACCCCCACCCCCCCCCGCAGGGCCGCCCCCAGCTCCCCCCCGCCCCCCCGCCCCGCGGGGCTCACCTTCGGATGGGAGAGGAATCGCCCCCTTTAGCGTCCTGTGGAGACGTTTCTGGTCACGCTGCTGGGACCTTGGGGACCCGCCAGGCCCGAGCTGGTTAGGGGCCCCGCGCCCCCGCGCCCCGCGCCCCCTGCTCAGGCCGAGCCCCTCGGGGTTCGCCTCTTCAAACGAGGTCCAGGTGCTTTTCCTGGAGCCCCGGAGCCTTGGCGCGCGGGGCCTCGCCCCTCTTTGCTTTGTTTTTGGTTTTTCTCTGTCTCTGAAGTGAAGTGAACGTGAAAGGAAGCAGTGACGCCCCAAGCTGAGCTCGCACAGGGTCCCGGGGGCTTCCCGCGCTCTGATGGCTCCTTCCCGGGACGTCTCCCGCCTGGAGCTGAGTTCAGGGAGGCGCAGGCCCTCGCCTCGGGCAGGGTCCCTGGTCGTGGAGTTGGACAAGTGGGCGCTTCCAGGAGGGGCTGAGGAGGCGCCAGGCCTCGGCGGGTCTTGGAAGGTGAGGAGGGGTCGGCGGGGGAGAGGGGTGCCCCCCAGGGAGGAGGTTGGATCAGTCTTTCCTAACTGTCCAAATAGTACAGAGGTAACAAACCTCCCAACATTCGTCCCAACAGCGCCTTCCTGGAGCGCAGCGCCGCGAGCTGGCTCCTGCCCGTCTCCAGAGGGGTTCTGCTGGAGTGACACTGACACGGGGGACACGAGGTGCTGCGCTGCTGTGTAGTGCCACCACGGGCCTGCGGACCTGGGAGATTTCAGGGTGGAGGCTTGAAAAGGCTGCCCCGGTCCCTCCTTTCTGGTGCAGGCTGAGTGCTGGCTTGGCTGTGACTCCTGGGGAGGGGTCTCGGGGTCGGGGCAGGACCACGGGCGTGGCTGGAGCACAGCGGCCTGGATTCCGAGACAGGAGCAGAGGGCTGGGAGGCACAGAGCACTGTGCTGTCACCTGCTCGGCAGCTCACCAACTGCTCTGGTGGCTGTTTCTTCTGTTGTCACTTCTCTGAGAGCAAGGATGGCCTCCTACTGGTTTCCCTAATTCCAGAGCCAAGCATCAACACCGGCAGGTGGTGGGCGTCTGACACATTTGATCACACAAAAGGCTTTTTCACTGCCTCTGGGCAGCTCTGACCTTACGAAGAGGCCGGCTTGTGAACGGCAGGTTCGCCTGGACTAGAAAATTAACCGGTTTTGAGCAGAAAGACCTACAGGTTAGCTTTGGAGGGCTGGGCTGAGCCCTTGGGCAAGCGTTGAGGATGCTGGAGGCGGCTCCTGGGCACCTGCAGTGGCTCCTTCTTGGGGAAGGACCAGTCACTCCTCCCGCGGGCTCCCCCGTGGGCATCCACGCACAACAAACCCTTCTCAGGGCTCCCGGGGCTGCTGTGCTTCCAGAATCGCCCTGGCTGCAGGATTAGCAGTTCACTCACCAGCTGGGATGGGTCTGAGCCTGTCCCCTGCCCACCCCCAAGTCAGTTCCTGGCTCCTGGGGTCACCTGTGGCCAATGGCGTCTGAGCCACCTTGTCACTCACTGTCCCCCCCTTTGCCTTCTGCTCCGTGTGTGGGAACACAACACCAGGAGCTTGCCTGATGAGGGTGTCCAAACCAAGGAAGAGACGAGAGGCCCCGGAAGAGTGGGTTGTGATCACAGCCTGTCCTTTTTGGGCTCCTGGTTGAGCTGGAGAAGATGAGGTCGTGCTTGTCCAAGTCACAGCTCCCCTGAGGGGACACACTAAACCCAGAGCACAAGAAACCAGCCTAGCCTGGCGTCAGGAACAGCCGGCTCTTTGTCAGGCACCGAATTTCATTCCTGTTCGGCACGTCCGCACTGCAAAAACAGAAAGGCGAGCTCGGCCTGTGCACCTGCCGTGTGAGAAGCGCCGTTCAGGCGGCCCTCACTCGAAGCCCGCCCGGGAGCCCAGCACGACCGCGCACCCCGCTGGCATCCCAGTCTAGGGTTTGTTGTTGTTGTTGTTTTTATGGCCGAGAGAGACCTTGAAGATTACCTTGAACTACCTACGTTTTTATAGATGAGGGAAACAGGCCCAGTTAAGTGGGTGCCTTGCCAAGTTGAACAAAGATTCGGGGCAGATCTGTATCTCTGAATTTCCAGTCCAGTGTTATTTCCTTGACACCTCACAATGAAACTCAATCAGGCGGTGCGAGGCCCGGGGTCAGGCCGGCGGCCCCGGGATGGTAACTTTGGAGAAGTTATTTAATCTGAGCTTTGTTTCTCTCGGCTGTAAAAATAGGACTAACTACTATTTCATGGGGGGGGTGTAAGAAGATAATGTATGTGAAGTACCTAACATAGCCCCAGGCATATACAAGGCATGACCTAATGTTGACTCATTTCCTCTGATTTCCTCTTGTCCCCATTCTCCAAGCAGCCGCTCCATTCCCACCCTCCCTGGCTCCTGGTCAGCACAAGTGCTACGCCCTTCCCCACCTGCAGGTCCTGGGCCCTTCTCAGTTCTCCTCCTCGCCTGAAATGGCCCTCTCCTTCTGTTACTACTCCCCGAGGTGCTGCAGGCAAAGATGAATACAAACACACTGTTCAAATCCAGCTCATCGAATTATTATTCAGATAACTGGGCGTGTCTTTTACCTGCTGAGACTTAGTTGTCTTTCCTGCAAAATGGGGATAGCAAAAATTGTGAGGTATAAGTAAAACATGCACAGCAGTGGACACAGCAGGCGCTCAAGATACAGCAGCTACTGTGGTGGCTCCAGTCATCTCGCAGCTGGTGAGTGCACAAGCTGGAGCTGACAGCTGAGGTCCCCCTCCAGCCCCGGGGGAGGGCAGAGCACAGCGCACAGGGGGCCCCTGGCTGTGGAGACCGTCCCGAGCCGGTGGCTAGCCTGGGTGTGGTGCAGGACTAACTGTGCGCTGCAGTCGGGCCTCAGCCAACGTGTCATGACGACCAGGACTTTCTTCAAAGAACACGACCCTTGGAAGCCGAGTTAAAATTCAGGGACTTGCTAAGGGTGGCAGTTTCGTCCCTGGGGAAGACCTCGACAAGGTCCTAAGCTTAGAAGTGTAAAAACAATGTAAGCACAGCACATTACAGTCCCTTGCCTTCCGCTTAGAATAAACACCCAGACCTGGCTTGAAGGAGACAAGGCACCAAGGACACCGTGGAGGGAGAAGACAGGCTAGAGGGGTGGGGGGAGAGGCAGGCTGGGGGAGGCTGGGGCAGAGGCAGGCTAGGGGGAGCGTGGGGGAGAAGCAGGCTAGAGGGTGGGGACAGAGGCAGGCTGGAGTGAGGGGAGAGGCAGGCTAGAGGGGTGGGGGAGAGGCAGGCTGGGAGGCTGGGGGCAGAGGCAGGCTAGGGGAGGCTGGGGGAGAAGCAGGCTAGAGGGGTGGGGACAGAGGCAGGCTGAGGGTGAGGGGAGAGGCAGGCTAGAGGGTGGGAGGAGAGGCAGGCTGGGGAGGCTGGGGGCAGAGGCAGCTAGAGGGAGGCTGGGGGGAGAAGCAGGCTAGAGGGGTGGGGACAGAGGCAGGCTGAGGGGTGAGGGGAGAGGCAGGCTAGAGGGGTGGGAGGAGAGGCAGGCCTGGGAGGCTGGGGGCAGAGGCAGGCTAGGGGAGGCTGGGGGGAGAAGCAGGCTAGAGGGAGGCTGGGGGGAGAAGCAGGCTAGAGGGTGGGGACAGAGGCAGGCTGGAGGGGTGAGGGAGAGGCAGGCTAGAGGGGTGGGGGCAGAGGCAGCTAGGGGAGGCTGGGGGGAGAAGCAGGCTAGAGGGGTGGGGACAGAGGCAGGCTGGAGGGGTGAGGGGAGAGGCAGGCTAGAGGGTGGGGAGAGAGGCAGCTGGGGAGGCTGGGGGGAGAGGCGTCTAGAGGGGTGGGGGAGAGGCAGGCTGGGGGAGGCTGGGGGGCAGAGCAGGCTGTGGGAGGCTGGGGAGAGAGGCAGGCTGGGGGAGACTGAGGCCGGTCGCCCCGGGGCAGGGTGCCCGGGCACCTGCAGGGCCTGCCCCCTGCCAAGGTGGCACATCTTCCTGGAGAGCCTCTGCCAGCTCTCCGAGCACGTCCGGGGCGCCCTGCGGCTGCCTCCTCGCCTGTGAGACGAGGCTCCTGCCCGCTCGGCCCTTTCCAGCAGAACGAGGGGGAAGAGGGGGCCGGCAGGAAGGGCTCCGGTCACGGGGTGCCGTGGGGCAGAGGTTTGCGCTCACGTGTAAGAAGGAGGACACCAAGCTCGAGCTCCAAGGTTGGCTCTAAAGGTTAAGGGCCCCGCGCAGGCTGCCTGCAGAGCTCACCAGGTGCGGCGAGGCGGACAGGAAGCGGGGCCCTGTGGGGCAGGACGCGGGACCGCGGGGGGGGGGGGGGGGGGGGGGGGAAGGGGGGCAGACGCAGGGCCACAGGGGCGGGGGGCAGGACGCGGGCGCACGGGGGGGGCAGGACGTGGGGTCACGGGGGGCAGGACGCGGGGTCTGGCGGGCAGGACGCGGGGCCACGGGGGGGCAGATGCGGGGTCACGGGGGGGCAGGACGCAGGGCCACGGGGGGCAGACGGCGGGGCCTGGCGGGCAGGACGCGGGCCACGGGGGGACAGGATGCGGGGTCTGGCGGGCAGGACGCGGGGCCACGGGGGGACAGGACGCAGGGCCACGGGGGGCAGGACGCGGGGCCACGGGGGGAGCAGGACGCAGGGCCACGGGGGGACAGGATGCGGGGTCACGGGGGGGCAGGACGCAGGGCCACGGGGGGCAGGACGCGGGGCCTGGCGGGCAGGACGCGGGGCCACGGGGGGACAGGATGTGGGGTCTGGCGGGCAGGACGCGGGGCCACGGGGGGACAGGACGCAGGGCCACGGGGGGCAGGACGCGGGGCCACGGGGGGAGCAGGACGCAGGGCCACGGGGGGACAGGATGCGGGGTCACGGGGGGGCAGGACGCAGGGCCACGGGGGGCAGGACGCGGGGCCTGGCGGGCAGGACGCGGGGCCACGGGGGGCAGGACGCGGGGCCTGGCGGGCAGGACGCCGGCCCCGCGCACCCTTCTCTTCCTTCCCGGGACCGTCCCGCAGGCCCCTCCGCCGAGCTGTCGCGGGCGTAGCAGTACCTCACCCAAATGGGGCTGGTTATTTTACGGGGAGCTGGAAACACATCTGGGCAGCGGGGAAGCAGCGCCATCCACAGGGACGCTTTGGCTACCTTCCTGCGCCGGGAGACTGAGGGTCGCTCGGGTGTCCCCAGCGCTCTGCAGGTGGTAACTTCTCCGCGCCAGCCGGGCCCGCTGGCGCCGTCTGGGGTCTGCGGGGGCCGGCGCAGCTGTCCGGGCGCTGGCGTCTCAGGCCCGAGCAGGAGCCGCGCCCGGGTGCCCGCGCCGGCCTCGGGTGCGGAGGGGAAGCCGCGGGCGCCGTCCATCCTCCTTGCCCCGCACTGGCCAGCGGGATCGCCCCGTCTTGGAGCGTCTGGGGGTGAAGGTGTGAGGTGTTCAGTCCGGCTGAGTGTGATTTCTGGCTCAGTGTCTCCATCCCTTTCATCACACACTTTCCTGTCATTAAGCGGCAAACAGTCACGGCCACGGGGCTGGGGACAAAGGCCAGACCACTCCCAGGGGGTCTCTGCTCACTTTTCTGTTTACACACTCAACAGCGAGTCTTTCCCCCCGGAGTCTATTAGCACGCGGGGCCTGGGACTCCTGAGCAAGTGGTCTGATGAGCTAGGCTTTAAAAGAACACTTAATGCAAAAAGCAAAGGCATGTTGTTAATACTCCCTTTAACTGGGCCATGTTTATGGCTTCAAAATAAAATACCAGTGGCGGCTTTTACCTTACACACCTCTAAGCCACACTAGAATGTTAAGTCTTTTGAGCTTTCTACTGATTTAGCCTCAAGGATTAGGGATAATAATAATAATAACATAGGGAAGCAGGTAGGACGTCCACCTACCACATGGGAGGTCCAGGGTTCAAACCCCGGGCCTCCTGACCTGTGTGATGAGCTGGCCCACGAGCAGTGCTGATGTGCGCAAGGAGTACTGTGCCATGCAGGGGTGTCCCCCACATAGGGGAGCTCCACGTGCAAGGAGTACTCCCCGTAAGGAGAGCCACCCATTGCAAAAAAAAGCACAGCCTGCCCAGGAGTGGCTCCACACGCACAGAGTGCTGACATAGCAAGATGACACAACAAAAAGAGACACGGATTCCCAGTGCCACGGACACAGAAGAGCACACAGCGAATGGACACAGAGAGCAGACAACTGGGGATGGGGGGCAGGGAAGGGGAGAGAAATAAATGAAAAATAAATCTTAAAATAATAATAATAATATAAAGCTAAAAGCATGGGCTTTGGAGTCAGTCCATTGAAAGTTCAAGGGTCCATTGTGCTGCTCACCAGCTGTGTGATCTGAGCGGTTGCTTGGCCTCTCCACGCCTCTGGGTGCTCACCTGCTCCTGGGAGCAGCAGGGGCGGCTCCCCCATGGAGCAATGCCGAGGCCGGACAGGGAGGCTACAGGCAGAGGCCACGCAGCCACTGCCACCGGTAACGCAGTGGCTTTGCACTCTGACGCCCCGCCTTGCCTGTTACAACCGGTAACGCAGTGGCTTTGCACTCTGACGCCCCGCCTTGCCTGTTACAGGGTAGAACCACGGGAGGTGAAGATCCCCGCTTGCAGCGCACGGGTGCCCACACCTCCAGCCGCTGGCCGAGAAGTAACATCGAGAAACTAAAGCTCTGCAGGCTTCATCTACCTTCTCCCTGAATTTGGAGGAGTTCGCTTTCTCCATTCATCCTTTTAGCTTCATTCATCCTTTTAGCCAGTAACCATTACTGGCTTCCCGAGCAAAAGCAGGAGCCACCTTTTCCTCCTCCAGTGATTTGTGTTACATTAAGGAGCCACAAAGGTTATGCAGGTTATACCTGGTGAGCACCTATGTGCCAGGCAAGTATGCCAGGTGCTTTTACCCACATGTCCTCATTTACTTTTTTTAAAACAAATCATGTATCTTTTTAAAATAATGATTTATCTATCTGTTTCCCCCCTTCCCTTCCTCCCGCCCTGCTGTTCTTGCCATCTGTGTTGCTTATCTTCTCATTTTCTCTCCTCTAGGATTCACCGGGATTCAATCCTGGAGACCTCTGATGGGGAGAGAGGTTCCCTGTCAATTGGGCCACTTCAGCTCCTGGTTTCTGCTGTGCTTCACCTTGACTCTCCTCTTGTCTCTCTTTTGATGCATCATCATCTTGCTGCATGTCTCACTTGCGTGGGGCACTGGCTCACCATACAGGCACTGACTCACTGTGCAGGCACGCTTTCTCTTCTTTTTCACCAGGAGTCCCCAGGGCTCGAACCCAGTTCCTCCCATATGGTAGGCAGAAGCTCTATCACTTGAGACACATCCACTTCCCCTCATTCAATCTTCAGTCACACCTTGAGGCAAGTAAACGTTGTTTATTCTACTGTCATCAACACGGAGTAGCAGCTGCCATTTATTTTGTGCCTCCTCTGCCCAGTATGTCATACAATTTCATCCCCATCGTCCTCCACAAGTGGTTCCCTGTATTCAATTGAGAAAACAGGCTCCCACAGACAATGGGAGTAGCCCCCAGCAGCACAGAGAAAGTGTGGGAAAGTTAGATGCTCAGTTATTCCGCGGATCCGGCAGAGCTGCTTCTAGAATGACCGATAAGCAGCCCTGAGACCGCTCCCTGGTGAGCTGCGGGAGAACCGCCCTGGAAAGCTCACTGCGTCTCCCCTGTCCTCCCACCCCAGGCGTGTTCAAGCGCACACAGCGGGGGTACAGGGCTCGGGGAAGCCTTCCTGTTCCCTCTGTAGACATGCTTCATCTTGTGCAGTGTGAGACCAAGTGCCAGGCACTCCTGCTTTAGGATGGCGAGGTTTTTAAGAGGTAGTAAATGTTCATAGTGGGCTGTGGGGACCATCTACCTCACTGCTGCTGCAAGAACTAATGTCGACTGCAGGGAAAGCACTTTGAACATTATCTGCATGATAGTAAATCATAAATAATAATTCTAATTACTTTTATTTCAATACTGGCATGGCTGTTGCTTGGAGAATTTCGTCAGCTGTAAACACTTTCTATTGCTCATTAAGCACAGTTACACAGCAATCCAGCGCTGCCCTAGTCCAGCAGAGGAGCCGGATGAAAGTGACACGAATGCACATATAAATGGATCATGTTTTACTATGTAGAGATTCCTACACAGTGTTGAGGGATGGCAACTGAGCTTGTGTGGAAATCAAGGATCACAAGGGCTATGCCAGTCACGTTGAATTAAATTGTCTCCAAATTAACTATGAGACTTCAGGGAGCAGAAGTTGGTTAAAGATTTCCTTGTGCCACTGAGTATAGAGAGCACCACTGAAGCAAGCAGGTGCTCTTCTCGGGACCCACCTAGACCCCAGATTCCACCACAGAGATGCAAAGAGAGGTCATTCAGCATTGTCCTTGGAAAATCTTTATCATCAACGGCCAATCGCATATATGAAAGAAATATAGTCCTTAGAAAGTCAGAGCAATATTTGGTTATTATAGTTCAAACCGGCAGAACAGGCACTCTCTCCCTCTTGCCACTCTACCTGTGAGAGCTTGATTAAGCCCAACATTTGCTTCTCCTATTGTCGTTTCCTTATCTGCAATGAGCCATTTGTGCTGGAGTTTCTCCCACCTCTGCCCTTTCCCTATTGCATCTTAAATGTGAAATTCATCCTAAATGTGACTATCATTCTCCGCCTAAAGTTTCAAGATTATTTACTAGCTTACAAGAGCATTCTTTTAACAACTCAGTAGAAATGATCTTGTTTCCGATGCACGTCTTGGAATTATTAACTGTAGTTTAAAAAAAAAAGTTCCATTCTTTTGCTGTCAGCATTCTCTATATGTCTTTTGAAGCCACCATAAACACACTGTCAACATATTTCACACTAAATAATTTCCTTTGGGAAAAATGAAAGGAGCAGATAGAAACGTTAAAATTTCAGCTCTTCATTTTAAGCAGATCTAACAGCAATATTTTCAATAATTACTATTTGGTATCATGGCATGAAACATTAACTGACAGCATTCATTTAGATATGCCAGAGGGAAATTTTCAATTACTTGCAGACTACAAGATTGTACTGAGGGTGTATTCAAGGTAAAATGGTGACATATTTACTTAGTGGTTGTGTTAAGTTATGGAATCACCACTGGATATTTCTAAGCAAAATAATTTGCATACCTAATTGATTTAACATATTTTAATTTGGAAAATACATAACAATACAAAAGACAAACACAGAGAATAGAATGACATAGTATGATATAGTAATATTCACTGTAAGCCCAATCCAGAATGAATACATTTCAATATTGCCATATTTACGTCAGATTTTGTTTCTTGCTTTTGCTTGATTGTTTTGCACACCAATAATTCCTGGCTGATTCTTCTAAATCACAGTTCTCATATCAATAGCTTATTGATTATACCATTTATTTTTAAAAAATAACTTCAAACTATTGGTTTAGAAAATCTTCAACTGATACAATTATGATTAAGTAACTGTAAAAGTGCCTACTCTCAAATTCAATTATTTATTGAATTAGTTAAACAAACGCTTATTGATTGCATAATATATGCCAGAAACTGGTAAACTCTTGGGATACAAATGAAAGGGCAAAAACCACTGCCCTTGAAGTGACCTCGTAGACCAGTTCTGTCCAGCAGAAATATAGGGCCAGACGCACAACCAGTTTTAAGTTTTCAAGTAGCAACATTTTAACCAGTGACGCAAGTAAAAGTAGTTTTAACGTATTTTATTTAGCACAACAGATCCAAAATATTACAGTGCAATATGTAATAATATGAAAATTAGTAAACTACTTCATTATCTGTGTTCCTTCTCCAAAGTCTGGCTGGCATTTTATAATTATGGCATGTCTCAATTTGGACCAGTCATATTTCAAGAGCTCTATAGTCACGTGTGACTAGTGGCTCCCATATTACAAAGTTCAGGTGTAAAGGGTAGGGGCGTCACTTAGAAGCTCCAAGAGCAATTGGGAAAGCTCCTGCACTAGCCCAGGAACACAGCGGTGGGGTATGGTGGGAGTGGAGAAGGTACAGGAGAACATATGAAGACAGCATATCTTGCTTGGGGACATAGGAGGACAATGTGGCTCAAAAGGATCCCGTGTATCAGTATCAGGTCTAGATGTTTGGAAAAATACCTTGGAAACCCAGGAGCATAGGAATTAGACTGTGAGAGAGGGGACAGTCTTCCGCAACTATGTGAGTCAGTCCTCTTCTCTTTGCTCTTTGTTTTCTTCTATGTTGCTTTTTTTTTCTTTTCCGTTTTTCTTTTCTTTTTTTTTTTTTGAGATGTTGTAACAAAATAATCATGCATAGTATGCAGGATTCCCATACATCACCTCATCATCACCACCCTACATTGTTACAGATGATGAAGGAATATCTTCATCCTTTTACTGCTATCTATACTCCATAGCTAATATTTGGTGTACTGGCTATGATTATTAACATCATATATTATACTGTGCACTTGTTATAGTTCATGAGAGAATGTTCTCATATCTGTATTTATTTTTATTTATTTCTCTCCCCCCCCCCCCCATTGTCTGCTCTCTTGTGTCCACTTGCTGTGTGTTCTTCTATGTCTGCTTGTATTCTTGTTAGCAGCACTGGGAATCTGTCTCTTTTTGTTGTGTCATCTTGCTGCATCAGCTCTCTGTGTGTGCAGCGCCACTCCTGGGCAGACTGTGCTTTTTTTGCGCAGGGCGGCTCTCCTTGTAGGGCACACTCCTTGTGCGTGGGGTTCCCCTTCGTGGGGGACACCTTGCGTGCATGCATGGCACTCCCTGCGTGCATCAGCACTGAGCGTCGGCCAGCTCATCACATGGGCCAAGAGGCCCTGGTTTTGAACCCTGGACATCCTATATGGTAGGTGGATGATCTATCAGTTGAGCCACATCCGCTTTCCTGTATTGTTAACCTCAGTCCCTCATTAGCCATGGGGTTCACTTTGTTTTACATCCCTTGCCTTGTACAGTCCATCCAAAATGTACACTCAGTGGCTCTCAGTTTCATCACAGAATTGTGCTGTTATCAGCTAAATTTGTTTCAGAACGTTTTCTTTACTTCGAATGGAAAAATCCCATACCCTTTTAATAACTCCCATTATTAACCCTGAGCATCGACATATTAACTTCTTTGCCATTGCTGTAAAAATACTACAATATTACTGTCAACTACAGTCTATATGTTACATTATATTTTCTCCATGTATCTCCTTATTCTTAACACTGTGTAATAGAGGAACATTATTATATTTGTTCTATTAACTATAACCATTGTACACCACCAAAATCACTGTTATACAGTCTCTAGATTTTCCTCTAGCTTTCATTCAATTGACTTTATTTATTTATTTATTTTTAAATTTCTCTCCTCTTTCCCCCCACCCCCAGTTGTCTGCTCTCTGTGTCCATTCGCTGTGTGTTCTCTTGTGACTGCTTCTATCCTTATCAGTGGCACTGGAAATCTGTGTTTCTTTTTGTTGTGTCATCTTGTTCTGTCAGCTCTCCATGTGTGTGGCACCATTCTTGGGCAGGCTGTACTTTCTTTTGCACTGGGCAGCTCTCTTTACGGGGCACATCCCTTGTGCATGGGGCTCCCCTCTGCGGGCGACACCCCTGCATGGCAGGGCACTCCTTGCATGCATCAGCACTGTGCATGGGCCAGTTCCACATGGGTCAAGGAGGCCCGGGGTTTGAACTGCGGACCTCCCATGTGGTAGGCAGACACCCTATCCATTGGGCCAAGTCCACTCCCCTCAACTGACTTTAACCTCCCTAAACTATCCCATTATACTCACTATAATGTGTTACCATCAACTCTATCCATTTCCCCATGTTTACAATCGCCTTATTAAGCATTCTACATACATTTAGCATCAGCTACCCTTCTCAAACTATAGTCTATCTCCTAACAACCTATATTCTTTAGTTTAACTCCATGAGTTTACTCATTGTATTTAGTTCTTATTAGAGAGACCATGCTATATCTGTCCTCTTGTGTCTAGCTTATTTCACTCAACATATTGTCCTCAGGGTTTGTCCATGTTGTCATATGCATCCCAAGTTGATTTCTTCTTACAGCTGAATAGTATTCTATCATGTGGATATACCACACTTTGTTTATCCATTCATCAGTTGATGGACACTTGGGTTGTTTCCATCTTTAAGCAACTGTGAATAATGCCACTATGAACAACGGTATGCAAATGTCTATTCACATCCTTGCCTTCAGTTTTTCTAAATAGATTCCTAGTAGCAGGATTGATGGAACTTATCCTATATTTAGCTTCCTGAGGAACCACTGAACTGCACCATTCTACATTGCCACCAACAGTGAAGGAGTGCTCCCACTTCTCCACATCCTCTCCAGCACTTGCAGATTTCCGCCTTTTTAATAATGGCCATTCTGTAAGGCATGAAATGATATTTCATTGTAATTTTGATCTTCATTTCCATAATACCTAGGATGTTGAGCATCTTTTCATGTGGGTTTTTTGGACCATTTGTATTTCTTATTTGGAAAAATGTTAAAGTCTTCTGGCAATTTTTAAATTGGGTTGCTAGTCTTTTTATCATTGAGTTGTAAGATCTATTTATATAACATGGAGATCAAACCTTTATCAGATATGTGGTTTCCAAAAATTTTCTCCCAATGAGTAAGCTACCTTTTTTACTTTCTTAACAGAATCATTTGAAGCATAAAAGTGATTAATTTTCAGGAGGTCTCGATTATCTATTTTTTCTTTCATTGCCCGTGCTTTTTTTAAAATTATTTTTTTAAAGAAACTTTAGATTACATGTTACATCAAAAATCCCATATACCCCACCTCCTCCTCCTTCTTCATTTTTCCATATTAACATCTTTCATTAGTGTGGTAGATCTGTTACAACTGATAGACACATTGAAACATCACTACTAACCATGGACTATAGTTAATAGTTTGCACTTTGCCTCATACAATTTTATAGGTTTTGACAAAATATGCAATGACCCATATCCATCACTGCAATGTCATCCAGGATAATTCCAATGTCCCCAAAATGCCGCCATGTTACACCTATTCTTCCCTCTCCCTCCCTCAGGACCTCTGGTGGCCACTGCCTTTATATCAATGATACAAGTTCTTCCATTGCTAGAATAATAATAAGTCTATAATAGAATAATAGAAAAACAGTAAGTCTACTTTAGTCTACTGTTCATTCCCCAATCGCAAGGATTTGGGGATGGTGATACCTACTCTGTTTCTGAGTGAGAGGGAGCTTATATCCCATAGGGCAGGTACATGTCTTACTTGCAACTGTAGATGCTGTTTTTTTGGATGGATGTTGTCCACCATTATCCTTTTGTTAGTTGTCCTGGGTGAGCCCAATGAACTGGAGAGTAGGTGTTGCAACTCTGCTGAGATTCAGAGCTCAACCAGCATATGAACAGACCAAAGATTTAAGTCTCTGGGACATACATTTGAGTATAGTTCAAATAAAAGGGGCAGAAGAACCATGTGTAGGGAATTATAAATGAGTCTAACTCTGTTACATTGGGGAGCATATATTCCAAAGTAAGGTTCACTGACAGGGTGTTGAATTCCTGAGATTGTCTGCTCTGCCTATAATGTCTAGATATCTCTAGAACCTTCAGGAGCCCGTTTGAAGCACTGTTTACTGTGGCCTTCAATGAGATCCTGCTGAGATGTGCATAAACATAATCTCTGGAATGACCTCCCGACTTACTTTCATATCTCTTAGCTCTAAAATCATTGCTTGTGATTTGGGTGTAAGATGTAAGGAACAACCACCTGCCAACCTGCCTCTAAATCTTAAAGATGTTTCCCTACATTTTCTTCTAGGAGTTTCATAGTTGTAGATTTATATTTAGGTCCTTGATCCTTTTTTTTTTTTTTTTTTTTTTTTTGAGGTATAGGGCCAGGGATTGAACCCGGGACCTTGCATGTGGGAAGCAAGTGCACAAACACTGAGCTACATCAGTTCCCCTCCTTGATCCATTTTGAGTAAAGTTTTATATAAGGTATGAGATAGGGATTTTTGTATAGGGGTCTTTTTTTTTTTTTTTAAGGTTTTGGAGGCTGGGGATTGAACCCAGGACCTTGTATGTGGGAAGCCAGTGCTCAACAATTGAGCCACTTCTTTATTTTAGCTATACATATCCAGTTCTCCCAGTACCATTTGTTGAACAGACTGTTCTGCCTAGTTGTGTGGGCTTGATAGCCTTGCCGAAAATCACTTGACCATAGAAGTAAGGGTCTATTTCTGAATTCTCTCTTCAGTTCCATTGGTCAATATGTCTGTGTTTATGCCAGTGCCATTCTGTTTTTACTAATATAGCTAAGTAATATGCTTTAAAATCAGGAAGTGAGAGTCCTCCAACTTTGTCCTTCTTTTTAAAGATATTTTTAGCTATTCACAGCTCCTTAACCTTCCAAATAAATCTGATATTAGGGTTTTCCATTTCTGCAAAAAAGGCTGGTTGGAATTTTTGTTAGGATTGTATTGAATCTGTAAATCACTTTGGGTAAAATTGACATCTTAATGATATTTAGTCTTCCAATTCATGAACATGGAACGTCCTTCCATTTATTTAGGTCTTCTTTGGTTTCTTTTAATGAATTTTTTTAAAAGATTTATTTCTCTCCCCCCAGTTGTTTGCTCTCTGTGTCCATTTGCTGTGTTCTTCTCTGTTCACTTGCATTCTCATCAGTAGCACCTGGAATCTGCGTCTCCTTTTGTTGCATCATCCTGCTGCATCAGCTCTCCATGTGTGCGGTGCCACTCCTGGGCAGGCCGGACTTTCTTTCACGCAGGGTGGCTCTCCTTGAGGGGAGCACTCCTTGCGTGTGGGGCTCCCCCACACGGGGGACATCCCTGCATGGCACGGCAGTCCCTGGGTGCATCAGCACTGCACGTGGGCCAGCCCACCGCACGGGTCAGGAGGCCCTAGGTTTGAACCCTGGACTCCCTGCTGCATGTGGCAGGTAGATGCTCTATCCATTGAGCCAAGTCTGCTTACCTCTTTTAATGATGTTTTGTAGTTCTCTGACTACAGGTCATTTATGTCCTTGGTTAAGTCTATTCCTAAGTATTTTATTCTTTTACTCACTATTGTAAATGGAATTATTTTTACTTCCTCCTCTGATAGTAATGGATAGCTACACTACTGATTTTTTTTTGTATTAATCTTGTATCCCACCACCTTGCAGAACTCATCTATTAGTTCCAGTACCTTTGTTGTGGATATTTTAGGATTTTCTAGGTATAGGATCTTATCAGCATATAGCAAAACTTTACTTCCTTTCTTATTTGGGTGCCTTTATTTCTTTTTCTTGCCTAATTGCTTTAGCTAGAACTTCTAGCACAATATTGAATAATAGTGGTGATAGTGGGCATCCTTGTCTTGTTCCTTATCTCAGCAGGAAAGCTTTCAGTCTTTCACCACTGAGTACAGTGTTAGTTGTGGGTTTTTCATGTGTAATATTACCATGTTGAGAAAGTTTCATTTATCCCTATCTTTCAGTGTTTTTATCAAGAAAGGATGTTGTATTTTATCAAATGCCATTTCTGTATCCATCAAGATGATTGTGATTTTTTTTCTTCAATTTATTAATGTGGTGTATTATACTAATTGATTTTCTTGTGTTGACCCACCCTTGCATATCTGGGATAAAAATCCACTCAATCATAGTGTATAATTTTTTTAAAAGTGCTTTTGGATTCAGTTAGTATTTTGTTGAGGATTCTTACATCTATATTCATTATAAAATTGGTCTGTAATTTTATTTTCTTGTAGTATATTTGTCTGGCTTTGGCATTAGCGTGATGTTGACTTCATAGAATGAGTTTGGTAGCAATTCCTGTTTAATTTTTTGGAAGAGTCTGAGCAAGATTGGCATTAAATCTTTGAAAGAGTGGTAGACTTCACCTGTGAAGTCATCTGGTCCTGGGCTTTCCATTTTTTGGGGATATTTTTGATGACTGTTTCAATCCTATTACTTTGTGATTGGTTTTTTGATGTCTCCTATTTCTTCTGGGTCAATGTAGGTTGCTTGTGTGTTTCCAGGAATTTGTCCATTTTTGTCTACATTGTCTAGCTTGTTGGAGTTCAGTGTCCTCTTACGATGTTTTATCTCTATGGGACCAGTGATAACATCCCCCCCCCCCCCGCCCCTTCATTTCTGATTTTTATTTATTTGCATCTTTTTTCTTCTGTGATTCTGGCTAAGGGCTTGTTAATTTTTTCTCAAAGAACCAATTTTTGTTTTTTTTTCATTCTACTGCTTTTTGTTGTTGTTCTGTTTCATTTATTCCTGCACTAGTCTTTCTTTCTTTCCTTCTGGCTCCTTTGGGATTAGTTTGCTGTTCTCTTTCTGGTTCCTCCAATTGTGCATTTGGGTTTTTAATGTAAGCACTGAGGGCAATACATTTCCCTCTCAGCACTGCCTTGGCTGTATTCCATCCTTTTTGTTTTGTTGTATTCTCCTTTTCATTTGTCTCAAGATATTTACTGATTTCTCTTGCAATTTCTCCATTGAATTCATTTAATTTCCATGTTTTTGTGAATTTTCCCACTTCCCATCTATTAATTTCCAGCTTCATTCGGTTATGATCAGGAAAAGTGCTTTGTATAATTTCAATTTTTAAAAATTTATTGAGACCTGTCTCATGACCCAACCTATGCTCTATTCTAGAGAAGGATCCATTAGCACTTGAGAAGAATGTATACCTGCTGTTTGGGGGATGTAAGGCTCTATAAATGCCTGTTAAGTATAGGTCACTTATTATATTATTCAACCATTTTCCTTATTTATCCTCTGTCCAGATGTTCTACCCAATGCTGAGAATGGTGTATTGTAGAGACATCTATTTCTCCCTTCAGTTTTGCCAGTGTGTGTGTCATGTATTTTGAGGCACTCAGGTTGGGTGCATAAATATTTGATTGTTATTTCTTTTTGGTGAATTATTCTTAATATATAATCACTACCTTCCTCATCTCTTATAGCAGTTTTGCATTTAAAATCCACTTTGTCCAGTGTCAGTATTGCTACTCTAGATCATTTTTGGTTTCTATTTGCATGGGATATCTTTTCCCAGTCTTTCACTTTCAGCCTGTATCCTTACATCTGAGATGAGTCTTCTGTAGAGAGCATATAAATGGCTTGTATTGTTTTATCCATTCTGTCAGTCTTTTGACAGTGGAGTTCATTAATGTTCAGTTATTACTCTAAAGTCATTAATTACCAATTTGCCCATTTTATCCTTTGGCTTTCCATTGTCATATCTATTGTCTGGCTTTTTACCCTTTTAGGTACACTTAACTAATAACCTTCATTTCTACACTCGTCTCCAAGTCTCTTACCCATGTCTTTTCCTTATAGGCTGTAGATCTCCTTTTAGAATCTCTTGTAAATCTGGTCTTTGGTAACAAACTCTCAGTTTTTGTCTGTGGACAGATTCGGCAGGTAAAGAATTCTTGGCTTTCAGTTTTTCTCCTTCAGAACCTTAAATATATCATGCTATTGCCTTCTTGCCTCCATGGTTTCTGATGAGAGATCAGCACTTAGTCTTGAGCATCCCTTGTATGTTATGCATTGCTTTTCTCTTGCTGCTTGCAGAATCCTCTATCTCTGGCATTTGGCATTCTTTATAGCAGGTGTTTTGGAGTGGGTATATTTGTATTTATTCTGTTTGGGGTGCATTGTCCTTCCTGGATATTGATATTTATGCCTCTCATAAGGGTTGGGAAGTTTTCAGTCATTATTTCCTCAAATATTTTTTTCTGCCCCTTTTCCATTCTCTTCTCCTTCTGGGACACCTATAACACACGTTTTGTGTTGTCATTCAACCTCAGACTGGTTCATTTTTTCCCATTCTTTCTGTTCTTTTTAAATTCAGATGTTCTGTTCTCCAATTCACTAAGTCCACCCCCACCATTTTAAATCTGTTATATGCCTCTAATGTATTTTTAATCTCAACTATTGTTTCATTCATTCCCAGAAGCTGTTACTTTTCTTTTTTTTTTTTTTTTTTTTTTACTTTTCTTGTTCTCTATGCTTATCCAGTATCTTCTTAATATCCATCTCTATAGCCAAATTTTCCTTCATATCTTTAAATTGATTCAGGAGGTTTGCGTGAATATCAATGATTACTTATCTTAAATCCTATGCCTCATGAAGATTTATTTGATCCTTCGGGCCATATCTTCCTGTTTCTTAGTATGCCTTATAATTTTTTTTACTGATGTTTATTGTTGATTATGTTCATGAATTTACTGTCAATTTTCTCTTGCCTAGTGTTTTTGTTTCACAGTTCTCCTTTGATTTTTGGTTCAACTTATTCTATACCTCTAAGATTACCCATCTTAAGTTACCAAAACAGGGCCAGGGACCCACTGGTGGGGCTCAGACCAGATTCAAGCGTGTTTGGAAAACTTTCCGTCCCGTGGTTTCCTGGCCTGCTGGCACATGACACTCTTTGGTGAACTTTTCCACAGGGGTGCCTCTTTGAACATCCACTCGCTGGTGATTCTGGTCTGCCCAGAGCCAAGTCAAAACAGACTCCACTGGCCAAGTGCACGGAAGAGAAACCACTTTCTGCCCTCTGCCATACCCTCTCCTCCTCTCTGTCCCTCCATTGGCCGCCGTGTGCCACGGGCTTTCCCCAGGCTGTTCGCCTTGAGGGTGGGGAGTGGGTGCCAACCTCAGCTGCGGAAGCTAGTCACAGTTTTCCCTTCAGCCTCTTCATCTGTCCCTCTCCGTCCTGGACAATGTGTAGCACCCTCCTGGTCTGCAGACCTCCAAAGCAGCCCCTTCAGACAACTTTTTGCCCTCCTTTGTGATAGCTGAGCTGCCCCACCCTACTCCGATGCCATCTTTCCCAAGTCCTTACTCAGCCCTCTTAATGTCAAATACGTGAGGTCCAGAAAGAAACAACCCCATCACATATTTGAACCTGGTCACAGTTCCAGGTTTCCTGACCTTAGACTAGTATTTTTATAGTACTGCACTGCTTTGAAGCTGAGTTGTTTAAGCCCTGCCCACAGTTTAAAGTTGACCTAGCAGTTGGAAATAAATACCAGGGAAAAAAGTGACATAATACAGAAAGCTAGGAAACAACCAAGCAACCAGGTTAAGAGTGGTAGCAGAAACAGCATGTTAACAAGGCAGGAATGACCTGACAAAGTCACTTGGAGGGATTATGTTAGATTTATTTCTGATCTAAAACCCTTTATTTCAAATTCTATAAACAGAGGGAGGGGAGGAGATACAGAGATGGAAAGAATAAAGATATTAGCCCAGAAGCAGAGGGGTTCAGTGCTTGGGATTGATTTTTTAAAACATACTTTTTCACTTCACAATGTTTAGTTTGTATTTGCCACATGCCAAATTAGATCAAAATACCAAAAACCTAAAAAAGAACGATTTTAGTTCTAGAATAAGGCAGAACCCACTCAAGGACATATATATGGGCAAAGTACTTGAGGGGACTTACAAAACAAAGACACAAATATAATGGAATTTTAGATGTTTATTAACCAATTTTAAACTGGACTTCCTAGGAGCAGCCTTTGTCATTACCATAGCACAGAATCACCAGAGTAGCAGTCAAAACAAGAGGGCTGGAGCATGACAGGCACTAATCCAGGTGCTTTACACAGGTTATTTCACTTCATCCTCACAACAACCCAATGAGGTAGGTACCATTATCATCACCTCCAGTTCATAGATAAGGAAACCAAGGCACAGAGATTAAAGAACTGACCGAGGCTGCTCAGTGGCAGGACAGGGACGCACACCCAGGCTGCCTGGCTCCAGGACGTCCGCGCCCCTACCTGCCCCTACTTCCCTGGCACACAAATGAGAGACTAGGATGAATGACAGGGAACCTTCCTTTAGTGACAGAGACCACAAAGCCCAAGTAAGAGACCCAGATTGTGAACTGGCAGTCTTGGACACCGCGCCCAGAAGGCAGGGCTCGCTCCTGCCAGGGGCCTCGAGCCCCGTGAGCCACGACGGCCAGGGCTTTACGCTGCCCGGACCCATATGGTGGCTGCCCACTTACAGACAGGCAGACAAGGGACTGTGTTGGAAAGTCGCTGTCCACACAGACGCCCTGAGCATGTTTAGAGCCTCTGCCGAAACCTGAGGGAGGAGCGCAGGTGGCCGCATCCAGCCTGAGGCCAGTGGAGGTTCTTCCCACCCCTCGAGTTTGCTTTACACCCTGAGGAGGAACTATGAGAACAATGGTGTCAGTTCAGCCCCTAGCACAGCACTTAAGACTAAGGAGGCATTTAGTTAGCGTCTGCTAAATTAATGCACCATTCTGGCTGCAGATTTGGAGCCCTGTGGAAACAATAACAAGTTACATCCCCCAAAATCTTTGAAAGTGACAATAACTGCATCTCTAGCAAATTTTGCTTCTCCCAGGTTGAACTTAAAACCACCACAGTTCTATACTGAACTTTATTTAGAGTAAACTCAAATCAACCCAACCGAGACAATACACCGCCAAAGGTATTTGGTGGGTGTCCTTCATGACTACGTGACACAAGTGCCCATCTCCTCCTGGCACTGGTCAACAAAGCCTTAACACAGAAATTCTCCTTTAGCTCCAATTTTCTTCAGTTGATAATAAATTTGAAAATGCTTTTTAAGAATTCATACATATCCATTTAACTACCTTCTACATTATGTCCTGTCCTCATTTTTATTTCCATTCTACAGGCAAGAAATGATCCCCTGTAGTAGGTAATGGTGTTTTCCATTCTAGCCAGGAAAAACCACTGGGATGAGAGTAGTGGTGGGAAAAACACAATTTTTCCCTGCAATAATCTGAGAACACCCTATAAAAGACAGGTGAAGGTGAAAGAAAAGAATGAAAGTAGCATGGACAAATGAAAATTGGTTAAAACTGTTCCTATGAAGAATTTGACCTGTGACCCAAGCACAAGCTAAATATGGTCCTGAATTGGTAGGAAATATTTTTTAAAAATTCTTAAAAAGTACATTAGATTACAAAATGAATCAGAAAATAATGGTCACTTATAATTCACATATTTCAGACAAATTATTTAGAATTATAATACCAACATTTGTGTTGAAATTTATATAAGAATGCATTTTTAACAGCTAATACCTGACTTGATTCTCACTAAAGTCTACGAGGTATTCTCCCTATTTTATTAAAGACAACTGAAGGACCAACAGGGAAGGTAATTTGCCTTAGTTATATGGCAACACAGCACAGACTAGATTGTTTTTTCACTTTGGGATAATTTCAAACATTAATTTACTACCTGCCACTAAAAGGAAGGACCTTGAATCTTCAATTACCACATCCTTGATACATGACCTAAGTGATGAGACACTGTGTTACCAAAATGAGTGGACAGGCACTTCCTCAGCCATGAGGATCAAAATAGAGCCGGTTTGGAAAGACCATGAGATTTTCCTATAAAAGATGGAAAATCTTTCCTTTTCTAATCTCTATACTGTTTGATGTAGATTTAAATCAAAATCTGTAATTTTTAAGAAACTATGACTAGAGTTATGACCATCTATTTTTAAAGGCACTTAGTTTAAAATATTTCATTATATCTTTTGTTTCTTTTCAAATAGAAATGAAAGCACATTTCCCTTCCAGAAGTATCAGTTGTGTGACTTTGTGCATTTTACTCACTCTCTGAGCCTCAATTTCCTCATCTGTAAAGCCGGGAGGAGCAGAGGATGTATCACAAGATTTATTTAGCCCCTGCTGTTGCGTGCACTGGTGCTCTACCTATACTAACGTGTTTAGTCGTCAACAACCCTTCGAGCTCAACATGGATTATCATCTCTATTTCACAGATGAGAAAACTGGGCCATGGAAAGCTTAAATAACTTGCCCAATGACAAACAGCTAGCAAATGGTAGAACCAAGATTCAAAACCTGGCAGTCATTATTCTCAAGATAATCCCGCATGGGTTTATTACGAGCATTGAATGAGATAATGCCCATGAGCCTACTTTAGCACGGTGCCTGGCATATAGTAAACAGTAAGTCTTAGGTGGTATCCAAACAAAATGAATTTTTAAAATAATATGAATATTTTGTAGCTATATTTGGAAATATCACATATATATGGTTTTATCACAATATACACAAAATAACTATCACCAAATAGATCTTTCTCTAACTTTTGGGATTCATATGCTCCGTTTTTCCTTTTAAGCTGAATTAATGAAGCACCAATAAACCCAAGAATATGTTAGAATTTATTCTGAAAATATTATAAGGGAAGAGCTGTTAGCCAAATATTCTCAACTTCTGGACAGAGAAAGAACATCAGTAGCATCTTCATTTTTTTTTAGACATGAAGATTTATAAAAATGGTCGTACATGTCTTACATTTCACATATAAAATCCATAATTCAGATGGAGTAACTGACCTGTATCATCACCATCAAAAGACACTTATTAAAAGTCTACACCTCACAGGTCAGAGTTTCTTCAATATATTAAAAGCAGTTACTTTCAGTTTGGCTTGGGTTTCTGAGAAGAACTCATTTTCCTGCCCAGTATAATATAATAACCAGATATTTGTCCCTTTGACCACAAGGACAACTAAAAAATGACTCCCCAAATGCTCAGTGATGGATTCACTTTATCAGACACACATTGGAAAAGATGTCAAGTGAAAATGTGAGGAATACCTGAATAAAAAGTAAAAACCTAGCTAATTACATGGTTATTTCACCCATACAATGAATGTTTGACCAAAGTACTGATTTACATTCTAATGCCTGGGTTAGTTTGTAGATGATGCCAATTAAACTAAACTGTAATATAATATTCCAAATTAGCCCATTTTTAATCTAAAAGTATGTGGTATTCATAATAAAAACTGGCCCAACCCTCAAAAATACTACTAATAAGCAAAGATATAATTTACTACAAAGTGATAGCTGGGATATATTAATACTGCCAAGCAAATAATTTTCCCAATCTAATAATTCAAGAACTATTACTACGGTTAAATTTTTACTATATACTTGTACACACAAATACTTCGATAGACATTTCTTCATCGTCTCAAATGTGAAAATATGGATATATATCTAGCAGTTACTTTGTGTCTATACTTGATGGTCAATCTATTTAGGTCATTGATTAACAAAGAACTATTCAGAAAATGTAATTATAAACTACACAACATTACAAAGGAATATTTAATTTGGATATAAAGGAAAATTGGTACCATTCTACACGAAAAAATCACATGAAAATGAAATTTATGAAAGAAAGTGCTAGTATGTATAATGTAAGGATTAATCAGACTGACACTTCAACTCACAAAATGGCCAGTTTTGGGTATCTGATATTTGATTACAGCTATCCTAATGATTATAAAATTGCCAACCAATTAAGACGTGCCATGCATCTCTTAAATTATATAGATGACTTTATATAACCAAATATACTACTTCAAAATTATTTTAATGTATTTAAAAAACTTGCTCAATACCTAACGAAAAATATTATGGTCTTGTAAATTTAGAAGGCAGGGCCAGCCATGGAACTTGAGAATTTCTGGTTCGCAAAATGTTAAACAGCACAGACATTAGAGACAGTGAAAGATTTTATTTTTTTAAACTTTCATCCAAACACACCCTTTTTCTAAAAAAGACATGAAAGCACACACATCGATGGCATTGTGATAAAGAAAAGCTAAGTAATAACTAAGCTGTAAATAAAACACTAATACAAACAAAAGCTTAAATGACATGTGGAAAAGAATTATAGACAGGCTCAGGGCTCTGACCTTTAGAAAACAATAATTCAAGACAAAATGAATGCAGGTTAATGAAAAGTTTCTAGCTTCCCAAAGATCTCGATACAATTTTTTTTTAAACAAACATATGTGTATGGACCCTGTGTGAAAAGAGCATCAGGAGAGTCAGAAGGAACGCCAGGCCAAGGTGCTCTGAATGCAGCTCACTCTGCCGTCGAAAAATCACTTAGGACCCTCAGTTGCAAGGACACGGCTTCTTAAAACTTAAGCGAGAGCATACTCATGAACATACTCATGATCAAATAAGTAACAAAATTTACATTCACTTTGATCTAGTTAGAAATAGATTCTAATTTTAGGACTGTTAAAAAATTATATTTAACAAAGATATGGTATTTATCTTAATTTCACTTTACAGTAAGAGGAAGTTACAATTTGGCATGAGAGCACTTTTCAGAAGCTTTACTTATATCCCCATTCATAACAAAACCAACTGTCACCTGTGGAGATGTGTGTATACTATACATAAGAATATGTACATAATAATTCATACCCACAGCTCTTCAAAGCTGCTGCTTGAAATAGTTACTCTGGTTTTGGAGAAGCAGTATAACACAGACAAAACTTCCCTTCATTATTTTTTTCACTTTATCATGATTCAATTGGTGTATTTAATCTGTGTTACTAATATAACAATTGTGAGCAGTAAGCAGAAATGCTATCTTAAAGTTTAAATTATAAAATAAGCTCAGATCACACATTTTAAAAATAAAAAATAAAAAAAATTTTAAAAGCTCTTCTTCCATGGGATACATCATTCTATGACTAAAAATTGTGTATTCTGGTGCTTGAACATAGCTCTTGTTTTGAGGTGATGCATGGTAATCATGTAGTCCCAGTGAACTGTATCTGTATTTCACTGACTTGAAGATGTGAATTTCTTGACATGGAACACAAAATGCCTTTGCAGTAGCTGGTGAAACTTTAAGATCTTAAAGAGTTCAACTTTAGACAAATACTGGTTAGCGATGCATTGCTTCACTGCAAGTCTACTGTGCAAGCCACTGAGCAGCACCACTTAATTTAATCCAAAGGAAAGGAACTACAGCATTGCAGAAATCTACCATGATAACTGAAATGATATTTTTGGATTAAATATTTTGCTAAATCGGAATAATAGACAAAAGGCACATGCTAATCTAGTTGGTATGTTTTGAAAGGCTCCTGGTACCTCAAATGTCTCTGGACTCAGTGTCCAATAGAGTTCACACTGATTATTTAGAGAGAGATATATATACATAACCTAAAACAACAGGAACCCTTAATGTTAAGTACTTATGGCACAGATGTTGCAAAGCACTAAGAACATAGCGAAAATCTTCAAAATGCTGGGCAATTTAAAATTCTGCAATAATGAATTAGAGTCACAATTTTAACTTAAATGTAATTCTCATTTTATACTTTTTTTGTGTAGAGTAGAGGGTGTGCAAATTAAGCTGTTTTAATAAATTAGAAATGTTCATTATTCTGCAAATATAAAATGAAATCAGCTAATAACACAATATAGTAAAAACATGCTCTAAATATAGAGTTTCCTTCACATGAACACTGCTTACCACCCCTTTCCTCAAACAGCTTGATACTTAAATACAATTTCTTTGATTGACTTGGAGAAACTAAGCAAAAAGCAGAATATTACATAGTTGCAAGATACTAAATGCTTATTGATAAGAGTTTGGGACCAGTCAAGTTGCAAAAAATATTGAAAATAACAAACACAGTGAAATATACTGCAAAGTATAGCATAAACTCCATTTAGTTTTTACCTTTCCAGCAATTTCAGTTATAAAACTTGTAAGACCATATGCTTGTCCAAGACCCACTGCATACAGGCCTTAGTCACAAATTCTATTTTATCCAAAGTTCAATCAACAAGGCTTTTATTTACACTTATTAAATTCAGGAACAATCTGAAGTAACGTGCAGTCACCAAAAACAGACAATGTAGCACTTCCCAGTGACTGGAGACCGCTCCTTGTTCAAGCTTTAATGCTAACCCATAAGCAGCCAATGACGGTTCCATAGATCCACGTTTTCACATAGAGTTTCCTTCCAGCCTCTGTCATAAGCATGCTAGCAGTCAAACCACTTAAGAGCAACAATGATGGTAAAGTCTTCTTGAGACTTAGTTTGGAATTAACACTTTTCCCAGGAAATTTGTTTCTTCTTTCTGGATCCAGTGAATCATAGAATTCTATAAGCAACCTATGGCCAAAATAAAAAATAAAATTTAAAGTTTCAGTTTTAGCCATTTCAATATTTCAATTCAACAGGTATCTAACGGGTGCCTATCATGTGCCAGGAAAATCATAGGTCGTTCAAAAATAAGGATGTTATAATAAGGAAACATCCAGAGACTTGGTTTAAGAGGAGTCTAGATCTTTAAAACATCTTTCCTATGCTCTATAATTGGCAGACATGAATTGTGGTATATGTGATAATTAAAAACCAATGGTTTTGAGTCATTCTATGGGGAAGTTTTTGTTTTTAAACTTTAGGTCTATAAAACGTTGCAGTGATCTGACCCATCTTAGCTTCTCTGCCAGCTTCCCCAATCCTTACTCTTCCTTCCTACAGCCTCCATTCTGTTATTCTATTAGAAATCAAAGGCAAGATTAGCAATTTTTATATCAGGGTTTCCCCCCAAAGCCCTTATTCACATGGAATTGTAAAAGAAAAAATGGCATAGTTATCTTCTTTTCCCCTCTTATTAAGAAAGTGAAATTATACTAGCAGAAAATATTTAAAATAAAAATCTCAAATGCCAAAGTGTAGAAAGGGAGAGTCCTTCTGTTGCCTTAGAAATTACATTCCCTAGCAGTAACTACTGTTTTAAAATGTGCAGATTTATCCAAACTCATATATACACATGTAACAAAATAAATGTAATAGTGAGGTTTGGTCTTTTTCTGAGAACAGATTTTGATGTCAATACACATAGATATGACTTTTTAAATTTCTCCCATGACCAAATTGCCCTAAAATGGCTGGGTTAATTAACTATGCCATATACAATTGAGTCAATGAAATAAAATAAATTTAAAATAAAGTTTATTTCATTTTCATCTATTAGACTTTCAATAGTTTTCACTTGTTAATCTGGAAGGATTAATAAATACTTCACTATGATAAAACAAGGAAAGGAAAAACGATGGCAGTCTCCTCAGAGGAACCATATTAGGAGAATAAAACACCTAGCTATATTTTCTGAATATAAATATAACTTTGGAATTATTAAGTCTTTCCAAATCCTGTAATTTTCAATGTGGACTTAGTAAATAATGCATCCTGTAACTAACAGATCCATTTTTTCAAAAAGAGGATAAAATTTTAGATGTTTCAAACATGTCTTTCAAAAAATAGAATATACACCAGAAAGGATAAACCTTTCAGAGATAGCAAAACAAAAGGTAAATGAATGGTACATCCTCAAATTTTCACATCCAAAAAAACATTTTCAGGTAATAAAATTCAATTTCTAAATATCATTTCTAGACCTTAGACCCACTTTTATTTTCCTAAAAAAAATTCTAAAATTTCTAATTTTACTTGAATTAAATCAGTGAGATATTAATATACTCTACTGATGTCGTCTTCTGCTTCAAGGTTCTCTCCTTACTAAGTGGCATGTCATTCTCAGTTGACCCCTTACTATGTCCCTCGCTTAGGAGGCATCTGAACATGCTCATAATTTTCTTACAAGTAACTGTCAGCAAGGGTCAACATTGTTGTTTGCTCCCAAGTGATATTATTAGCTTGGCAAACTTAAGGCCAATTCCAGAGACTCTTTAGGCCCAAAAACACTAACAGAAAAGAGTCATTTTGGCAGTAAAAATGTCAATTGCCCCCTTCTCTTCCAACAAATACACCTGCATCATCCAAACACACATAAGACAGCCCTTTATTCCCAGACTCTTGCCGTGCCGCTCGTAGCAGCAGGAGCCGGGCTCCACCCACAGCCCACTCCCTCCGCCCTGGGAAGCCATTTGGGGGCTTTTTTTTTTTTTTGCTTTTTCCAATCGTAACATAACAGAATCGTAACATAACCTAGGCTAGGAAATACTATAAAAGAAAATACAATAAGTAAGCCTACCATAACAAGACCTTTTACAGTGACTTGCAAAAGTAAAATTTTAAACATGGGCAGATTATATATGGGATAAGATTTGACCTGAGTTTATGAAGAGCATTACTAAGATAATACAAATGCTTAAACTAGTTTCAAACTCTTTACTACAGTGAAATTCAGCTGCACAAAAGCTTTTGAAGTGCCAGAACTGTTACTCACTTATCTTTTATTTCAAAACGTTCATGAAGCCATCTTCTCATATATGCTTGTTCTTCTGGTACATCTTTTTTGTCTATACGATCAATGTGAATATGAATTTTTGGACATTCTTTGCAGAGAAATTCTAACAAAGAACAAAAATAATTCATTTTTTACTATTTTAGAACTAATGATTATATAATGGACTTAAAATAAAAATAAGGCAAAAAGGTAAAAGTTGATGAAAACTGTAGATTCTTTCCATAGTCAAAAAAATAAGTTAGGAAAAAAAAAATATTTCAAGCTGAAGTAGAAGAGCACTTTGTAATTTCCAAGTGTACCCAGTTCCAGAAGTCACTAACTTACATCAGTAGAAGAGCATGTTCCTCTCCTCAGGGGCCCTTCTGAGTCTACAGGCAGCACAGGAACAGGAAGGGGACTCCACCACCAGCACACGCACAGCCCTGTGAGCGCAGCCTACAGCCGTGGCACTGCCACCCCAGACTCTCCATGCAGCAGTCTCCACTCCCAGGCCCATCACTGTCAGAGCTACCGTCTCCACTCCCGGGCCCATCACTGTCAGTGCTACCGTCTCCACTCCCGGGCCCATCACCGTCACAGTGCTACCGTCTCCACTCCCGGGCCCATCACCGTCACAGTGCTACCGTCTCCACTCCCGGGCCCATCACCGTCACAGTGCTACCGTCTCCACTCCCGGGCCCATCATCACCGTCACAGTGTTACCGTCTCCACTCCCGGGCCCATCACTGTCAGTGTTACCGTCTCCACTCCCGGGCCCATCACCGTCACAGTGCTACCGTCTCCACTCCCGGGCCCATCACCGTCACAGTGCTACCGTCTCCACTCCCGGGCCCATCACCGTCACAGTGTTACCGTCTCCACTCCCGGGCCCATCACTGTCAGTGTTACCGTCTCCACTCCCGGGCCCATCACCGTCACAGTGTTACCGTCTCCACTCCCGGGCCCATCACCGTCACAGTGTTACCGTCTCCACTCTCGGGCCCATCACCGTCACAGTGTTACCGTCTCCATTCCCAGGCCCATCACTGTCACCCAGTGTTACTGCTGTGTTATCTACTAGACCGTGAGTCACCTGAGGGCAGACGGGCTTTACCATTTATCTCTGGATCTGGCAAAAAAACTGCGCACATTGAGGCACGTTTTCCTCAGTTCCTGAATTTGACACACAACGTTCTTGTCACTGACTGTGACACAGCTGTTACAAACTTAGGAGAGCTATTTCCTCTCCTCTAGGACTTACCCATGGCTTTCTAGTCACTGGTACTCCTTTCTTTTCTGATCCTTCCCATTTTAAACATTATAGTCAATCAGTCATAATTTTTTGGCCTCAAATTACTTACCACACCCTATTCTTACTATAATATTTCTCATATATAAAAACACAAATCCCCAGCACTAATTTTCTATTTTCACTTGATTATCTATACTTCTACTCAACATTTCCATAATTAAGTGGTCATTCAGTTGACAATATATTTTATCCTTGTTATCTAAAGCACTGATGCAAACTGTAGAGTGTAAGGAAAACACAACAGACTGCATTTCAAATACTAGAAATGAAGGGCTTATAACGTGCCAGCAATGCCTCTAACAAGACACAAGCTTGAGCGGTAACAACATGCATTTGCAACATGAGAAAGGGACTCTGAAAATCACATGGGTGCTTAGGTTTTTCTTTCCCTAAAACTTACATGGTACTTTGGTGCTTGTAATATACTTTTGTGTAAATTGTATCACTGACCTTCGCAATTCTACATAGGCAAGTACTATTACCATTATCTCTTTGAAATAATGAAGCCACAAACTAAGGCTCAGGTAGACAAGACCCAGCGTGTGCAGGTGGAGCGCAAGCAGCCACAGCCCTGCACTTACGCTCCCAAACAGACTTCTTACACAGGTGTCACCAGGTGACCCAGAAATGGCCAAGTGTTAAGTGACACTCAAAAGGTCCATAATTTTACAGGGAAAATGTCCCATCATTATATAGGGTAAAGTATTCTAAATAAGATATGTATTTTCTTCTAACTAGAACACCAAGGTATATTGATATGACAGGGTAATGATATGACAAAATAATACAAAGTCTTTCAAAGTATACCCACATGTCACAAGGCCTCTTTGGAGAAACTGAGTCACATTTGCTCTGTACCCTAGGAGGCCAGAAAGTTGGAGGCAGGAGAGAAAGGGAGCATTCTGCAAGGGGGTATAGAAAGCCTACATGCTGAATCTTGAGGCCTTCCACAACCTTCTTCTCATTTGGCTCCCATAAGACTGACCGCCAGAAATATAACCTGTACGTTACATTGGGGGGGGGGGGGGGAGGAGAGCTAAATACAATAGTAGAAAACTAGGGAGATAAATTCTTATACATTCTTATCACTGAATACTATTACTGAAGTGTATATACTGACATGTAAAGGTGTTCAAGACATACTATTAAGCAAAAAATCAGGTTATAAAGAAAGCAATACAGGGAAGTGGACTCGGTCCAGTGGTTAGGGCATCCATCTACCACATGGGAGGTCTGTGGTTCAAACCCCAGCCTCCTTGACCCATGTGGAGCTGGCTCATGCACAGTGCTGATGCATGCAAGGAGTACCCTGCCATGCAGGGGTGTCCCCCACGTAGGGGAGCCCCACGCGCAAGGAGTGCGCCCCGTAAGGAGAGCTGCCCAGCGCAAAAGAAAGTGCAGCCTGCCCAGGAATGGCGCTGCACACACTAGAGCTGACACAGCAAGATGACGCAACAAAAAGAAACACAGATTTCCATGCCACTGACAACAACAGAAGTGGGGGGGGGAGGGGGGGATGGGAGAGAGAGAAATAAATCTTTAAAAAAAAGGAAAAAAGAAAGCAATACACACATATAACCTCATTTTGTAGATAGATGAAGGCACATGCAAACTCCAACATCAAACATAAAAAAAGAGGATTCTGAGAACTGGGGTTGTACCTGAACAGATGAGCATGTGAAGTTTCTTCCTTCTTCTCTTGGGTTACCAGTAATTTTCCCCCAAATATACACTACTTTTATATATGGAAAATATTACTTAAAAATGCATAGACGAGCTTCATAATCTGCAGATTCCTATTTACGAATTTGCCTACTCATTAAAATTTATTTTTAACTCCAAATTCAAGACCAGAAGAGCTTTTACAGCCATGTGCAGACATGTGCAGAGAGGCAGGAAGTCTGAACCCTCCCACACACACACTCCCCGCTGACGGCGAGCACCACAACGCTCGGCTTCTTGCTTCTGCTCTCAGACTGCACATGGTGTGCTTTGCGCAGTACATGGAGGGCTACAGTTTTTGCATTTTTGTGCTTTTTGTTGGTGATTTTGCTGTTTAAAATGGCCCAGGCCTATGCTGAAATGTCTAGTGTTCACAAGTACAAGAAAGTTGTGATAAACCTCAGAAGCAAACAGATGTTAGATGAGCTTCCTTCGGGCTACTGGCAATGTTCTCAATGTTAATGAATAAGGAATATCTATTAATAAGGTGCCCTTAAACAGAAACACATAAAACAGGGTGATATAGTGATCGGTTGATAGAAATGTGATCAGAGGCTTGCAGGACCCTAACCTTGGATTTCCATTAGGGGCAGCTGTTGAGTATTCACAAATTCAGTTCACAGTGACTTTTTTAGGACATAACTATTGTGAATGAGATTGGCTGTACAAATGTCATTTGCTATGTACACAGATATGAAGGTAGAATAATGTCTCAGAAGCAGGAATACTAACCTAAAATGTAAACGCGTTTGTAAATTTGAGAAGACATTGCCAACAGACCTTCTACAGAAGCTGTACTATGTTGTGCTCCTAACAGCAAAGTATAGAAGTACCTATTACACTTTCATCTTACCCACAGAGACTATTATCAAGCTTTTGGATTTCTGTCAGTGTAATAGGCAAAGAATGGGCAACTCGCTGTACTTTTCCATTTGCATTTTTACTATTATAAATGAGGTTGACATTTTTTTTCTATTCATATCCTTTACACATTTTTCTTTTGAGTTACTGGTCATCTTAATTTGATAAGTTTTTCTTCTAAAACTTGTGTGAGCCTTATGTGATCACTACGGAATAATTATCTTACAACTATAACTGTACTCTGGAAAAATCCATGATACCTAAAGAACACACCCACTATAGTATTAGATAATTTAACAGAGCACTGTGTCATCTGCATCTGACAGCATGTGCGTAATGTTAGGCTAAATGATGCTATTTGGCTAACCTGATTGTTCTCTAGATGTCCTCTTTTTGAAATAACATTTAGAACATGAAATCTGTAATAGCGGATTACTGAAATAAAACATAAGATATAATTCTATTTTATACATTGAGAGAAATACTAAAGTGTTGATCAGGTATTCTTTCTCTAAATGCTTCAATAGCATTTGCTTCTGTGAATGTTACAACTGCTGCTAAGAATATTGTTCTATAAATTTCCAAGGCACATTAAATTCAGAGGAATGCTTTCAGAGAAGATGTAAATGTAAATGTGTTGGTGGGTCGTAATTTGAAAGAGACAAACTCGAAATAGCTGCCAGGGTAGAGTATCAAGTCAATTCAGCCTGGCCGGGTTCGATTTCTTGCTCGTAGATTGAGTGGACACTTTGAAAAGGCAATGCTATTGCTTCTTAAGGGCAATTCAAAGACTTGGACTCCATATACTTCCTTGCTTACCTCTCCCCAGGTCTAAATTTCTGCCTTTATGTTTTACAAAAATATTCTGTCCACTTAAAAATCTATTTTTTCCTGTTACATCTAATACATAGACACAGACAGTATCTCAAAGGTATTTAAAACTTAGCAAATATTTGAATAAAAAGCCATATAACCTTCTTTCTTGCCAATGACACTAAATTTCAAAAATATTTTATGAAAAATACATATTAAAGACAAGCACTGACCACTTTAGTAATGCCAGGGGAGTGTTCCCTCGGCTTACTTTCTCCTTTAACTTACGTAGGCTTCTTTAATTTATGTAGCTTTCCATTTTTGGAAAGAAGCTGGGCTAATGAAATTGGGTGAGGCCAGAAAACTATTATGGCAGCCAGTAACTACCAAACTTATCAAGACTAATGAAATTTCAACTGCTACTTATTACAGTAGCATCTTGAAAACTATCTCAAATAAAAGAAATGGAGTAGAGTAAGTACACCTGCCTATTTTTTAAAAAAACGTATTATACATTCATAAATAAAAGACTTAACTGAAAACATAAAACTTACCAGTCATGGACGGTGCTTCTTTTCGCTGTCCTTTACTATCCACAGTCCCTTCATAAGCCACTGTAACATCATAAATTGCATCTAAATAATTCTTCATGGAATCAAAAGCAACATGAGTTGCCTTTACTCTTGGTGTGAGCACATGTTTCAATACTGCAAGGCCTAGAAAAAGAAGGTGATTCAGTATAACCATAAATTTAGTAACAAAACACCTCTACAATAGAAGATAGTAAATTCAGTATTTGTTTAAATTTCCAAAAACAGACCAGAATGTATTAATGCCATAACCTTACATCTATAGGGTTTTATAGTTTAAAAATTATTCACATGCCTTTTTCTATTTAATGCAAAAATCATTTCGTATATACTTATTAAACAATTACATTACAAGCTCTTAGGTAGCCTGTTGAAGTCCCTTTAATGTAGTATACTCTGACAAGAGCAAAATGTAACTTCTGACATGTGACATGCCCATGGTTACTCAAGATGTTTTAGGAGTACAATTCATATTTTATGACTCTTATTCCATGATTCCTTTACATCTATTTCTATTCAATTAGACACATAGGGGAAAATCACCTAAGTGACCCTATAAGATTTGATGTGGTCTACATAATATGAAATATTGGCCTGATACTTTTAGAACAAACCAAATAATCTAGCTTCTTGGAACACTTTTTTTAAAAATTCAGATATAATCTATGTATACTAAAGTCACGATTTTAAAGTGTATAATTCACTGTGGTTTTTTTTTAGTGTATTCACAGAATGGTACAACCATCACTACCATCAAATTCTAGAACATGTTCATTATCCCCAAAAAAACATCCTGTACCTGTTAGCAGTCCCCCCATTCCTCCAGCCCCTGGGTATCACTGATCTACTGTCTGCTGGATTTGATTATTTTGGACATTTCATATAAACGGAACCATACAGTATGTGGCCTTCTGTGCCTGACTTTCAATCAGCATAATGGTTTTGCATTTCATCCATCATGTAGCATGTGTCAGTACCTCATTTCTTTTTGTGGTTAATTAATACTTTATTGTATGGCTATCCCACGTTTTATTTATCCATCCATTAGTTGTTAGGCATTCGATTTGCTTACAGTTTGGGGCTATTATGAATAATACTGCTATGAATATTCATGTACAAGTTTTGTGTGAACATATATTTTCAATTCTCTTTGATATAAATGATAAACTATTAAGAGTTCCTGAGAAACTATTTCAATTTATATACAAGAATCACATATTCATTAGTTTCCCTATTAGTGTTCATTTGTTTTCCTCCCCTTCTTATTTCCTACTATTTCCTTTTCCCTTGATCAGAATATTTACTGAGAAGTTAATAGTAAAGAGCAGCCCTCCAGAGAAATGACATGAAAACAGACTAGAAAAACTTGACTTGATTTTTCTACTGCTTCTCTCCTGGGAAAATTAGCTGCATAAGGAAGAGCAGCTATAGTACGATGGGATCTTCCTGCAGAAGAATTTTTAAAATGCAAGGTTGGTGTGGGAAAGAAAAGAGAGAAAAAGATTCCCACAACCACATATCTGACAACTCCCCAGGGCAAAGCAGTTTAATTTATTCACAAACTTTAACAAAAATCTGAACGGTACAGCAGGCTGGGAAATATCTGTAAATTAAATTATTAACATTTCCTTCTTTGCCATTAGAGCTCTTGGAGCTCATCTAGTTTTGTTTAGTCCACAGTTTTACAAAATCACCCTGTGGTAGTCAGAAAGAACAAGTAATTATTAGAATCTAAGTTGTTAAGATGATAAGCAGGGAAGTACTATTTTGATGAAAAAAAAAATAGTATAGTTTGAAAAAAATCAGAGTTGTAACAAATGAATTAGAAATAACCATCACTATTACCAAAACAAAAGGAAAAAATGTTTTCACTGAGGAATGTACTAGGATCAGCTCTATTACTCTAAAAACATTCTCTATATCAAATTCTCTATCAAATCCACATCCTGCATACTCATGCTCCTTTTATATTCCAGCTCCTGTAAAGAAACAGCCAACAAGGAAAGGGAAAAACAAGGAGATTGTGGTGACACAGATGCCCAGGGAAGAAAACATTTCAAGGAGAAGGAAATGATCAAATAAGTTGAAAGACACTGAAAGGCCAAGAACTGAGCAGTATATCTGCCTGGCAAAATGGAGGTTACATGTTGCCTTGACTTGAAATTTTAGTGGATTGGTAGTGATAGAAGTCAAATTTTATCCTGTATGTATACATGTGTTGACACATGGTCTATTAATTTTTCAAGAATTAGAATAATATTTGATGAAAACATAATTTGATCCTTTCAGGTATTATAATTCTGGAAATTTGGGTCATTATTACAAAAGTCAATCTCAGAATAATCATATCGTAGCCAGGTACTTTTAATTAGCTGCTCTAGCGTAGGCCTACCATAATCAGACTGACTCTCCCTCCAGGGAACACTAGAAAGGCCCTGAGCACTAAACAGAGGAAAACGTAGCTAATTACGTTAATTCTTCCTATCCAATATCTAGCATCTATTCTAGTACCTACTTTGCCTGAATTTCTACTTCTGCTAAGGATAATCTTCTTTACCCTTTAATGAGTTTCTCTGTAAGAGCCATATATGGTGATGGATGTGTAGAATGGAAATTTTGCTATTGTATTTTAGAAACATTATAAACAAATGATAAACACATTAGACAAAAAAACTTATCTAAGAAATTTTTTATTTATATTCATAATTCAGTCTACAAAGTATTTCACATATATTATTTCCCTTGATCCCCACAAACTGCGTGAGGCTAAGAGACTCATTTATAGTCACAAAGTAGTAAGAGCTTATGATGCCCAGTCACTACAGTTTCTATTCATTGTTAACAAGTATGATAGTATCCTAAAACTATAAATGTATAGATTAGAAATGAGGCAACAGAAAAACTTAAAACAGCTACATTAACATGGTAGAATAAAACGCCTTAAAAGACATACAAAATGCTCTCATACTTGAAGAATATTTTTTAATCATTTAAAGCTTTAGACAAAGAGGACTTGAAAAGTAGAGAAGATGGGGGGATGCGGCACAGGAAGGGGAGGAAAGTAAAGAAATATGAGCAAAAGGTGAGGAAGTAGAAAGCTGGAAGGGCTGTTGAACAATACGGAGAACGCTAGTAAAATGTAATCACGAAGCCTACACTGGGGTCACGTGGCTGAGAGCTTTAACATTAACAGGCTGGTGCACTTACAGTGATCTGAGGAAATCCAAGGATTTTAGGCTAAAGGAAAGACCTAATCTATGTGCTAAGAAAAACATCTGCTTCAAAAACAGCTTAGGACATGAGGACATAGGCAGTGAGTTCTGAATTAGGCCTGAAGCAGTGCAAATTGAAAAGAGCAAACAAAGTTAAGTGAGGTTATAAAAACTGAACATACACTGAATCAGCACACCAAACGAATGTGGTAATGAAGGGACAGGAAAACCAGCTGGCCAGGCTTCGGCTCCCAGGACAGGGGTGGTGCCAGTGAGGAGGAGCTGTGTGTGCCTGCACGTGCCCACCACGCAGAGAGCAGGCCTGGGAGGCGGGAGCAGGAGCTCGACCTGGGCACGCTGCAGCCTAAGCAGCAGAACATCTTAGAAGCAGTTGGAAATTACAGTTTGTAAAGTTGCATGGGTCAGCCTGAGTCAGAGAGAGCTCAGTTCAGCCAAGAAACCTTGAGATGTGAGGGGGGAAATCTGTAAAAAAAGAGATCATCAAACAGAGAAAAGTAAAAGAATTGCTCGATACAACAATTCTGGCTCACCTGAGATTAGATGGCATAGATTGGCTGTACAGGTGATTAGCATAGATTTTTATAATCTTCTCAACTGCTGAAGAAGGGAGAAAACAAACAGGGCTACCTATGCCTGAGAAGTGACAAGGCAGAAATAAAGCATCAAAGGGACTGGAAATCACAGGACTGTGGCATGTAGATCGCTAGGCTGGGAGGCACATAAGAGCCATAAAAGGCCTTAAAAGCTGCAGAAGGGCCAAGGAAAAAGGGGTCATACGAGCCAGAACAGGTTCAGAGGAGGTAAGAGAAAGGAAGGTGTGTAGAAGCAGGTCTGGCTACGTAATTTGCAGGGGCTGGTGCAAAATAAAATTGTGGAACGCCTTGTTCAAACACCATTAAGAATTTTAAGACTGCGCAAGCATATCATTAAACCCAACGCAGGATTCTATAAAGAAAAGGATCTTCCCTAGAGCCGGGAAGGGACCACGGCCCTGGAAGCACCCTGACTGAGGTTCAGGGAGACAACTCTCAAAGCTGTGGCCTCCAGAGCTGGACGAGAATAAACTTCCCTTGTTTTGTAGATGTGTTACAGCGCCATAGAAAGAAACATACTCTCTTAAAAGAGTGTGTCTTTTTCATATAGACATACTGGGCCAACATTGAGCAATACTTTCTTCTCTAGTGTTTGCAATCCTGTCCTTCAAAATGTGGTTTCACACTGCTCATTTAAGTTGTATTCCTTTGATTACTAGAAAGAATAAACATTTGTTCATGTATGTGTGGCTATTTATAGCTCTTGAATTTCTTATTCATGTCCTTTGCTCATTTTTCTAGTTTATGTTCTTTTTCTTACTAATTTACAAGAGCTCTTTTTATACTAAGGATGTTAATGTTATATATTGTAAATATTATTAATTTGCCAGCTAAATTTGTTTATGACGTTTCAGACATAAAACTTTTTATTCATGTCTGCAAAGGAAATAAAAATCCTTTTATAACTTATTTCTTTGTTTTTTAATGCTCTGAAAGGATTCTCAAACCTATACAATAGCCAGTGCTATGCACAGTATGAAATGTTCAATTCTATAAATTCTAGTGTTTTAAAACTACAAAGATATTATTACTCAATAACATGAAATTCTAGTATTTAGTTTTCCATTACACATACATCACTAAGTTGCTGTTTTCTATTAACAGGCTTCAAAGAACTTAAGTATTTGCTCTTACTAGCAACTACGGTAAAAAGCACTATGGGGCTCACTTTATAGGTTCGGGAGGTGGTTAAGATACCTTAGGATCCTAATCCCTTAGTAATCTTCTGAAAGCAAAATATCTGAAATGATTCCATGGAAAATTAGTTTAAATGAAACACTTCATAAACTGAATAACTGAGAAAGGTTTAGATATAAAAGCACTACCTGAATACGAGACTTCAATATGGAGCTCCTCTTCCCATCTCCAACGTTCCTATAATAGTTAGGTAACTGCTATCTTTTTATCCATTTTCTTAATGGAACTTCAATATAAAATTAAAGTTTACCAATAAAAAGTAGATTCATATATTCTAGGTAAAACACTAAAATCTGACTCAACCTATTGGGTATATATTGCTTTTATTTAGACCAATAGCTCTCAAGACCTAGGATTATCAATAGTTTTGCCAGGAGTAGTCCCTCTACTGCACTTTTGAAGTTGTAATAAAGACTAAAAGCATATGAGGGCGAGCAGATGTGGCTCAAGCAATTGAGCGCACACCTGCATGGGAAGGTCCTGGGTTTGGTTCCCAGCACCTCCTGAAAACAAACAAAAAAACCGAAAACAAACAGCAAGCAAAGCAAATGAAAAAACCAACTGAGGGAAACCGATGTGGCTCAGTGGTTGAGCACCAGCTTCTCCAACACAAGGGCATGGGTTCACTCCCCAGTCCTAATACCTTAAAAAAAAAAAGTATATGACACACTAAGCTTTTTATAAACACTGTCACTGAATACTCACAAAAGCCTTATAAAGGAGGTATTATGATCCTTAAGCTTAAAAATGAGGAAATAGACTCAAAGAAATAAAGTAACTGATCTAAGGTTACATAACTAGTGTGTGCTTGGTAATACAGCCTGAAGCTACTGATAAAACCCACCTAAGACTGAATACTGGCACCACGACACTGATAAGAGCCATAAGGAAAAGCTGACAAACTGAAAAGAGAGGAACAGCTCCTCCCAGCTGATCCTGGCAACTCAAGAAAGGCATAACCTATATTGGTGAAGTAAAATCGACTCTCCAGCACCAGCTTCTTTCCCAGGACGGTACAGGGGAAAAGAGAAGAGCCATCACTGTTGAGTTCCACACAAAGCATGGAATTGTGAGCAAATAAATGGTTGCTACTGTTTGAAGCAACTAAGTTCCTGGATGGCTCCTTACATAGCGATATATAGCTAAAACAAGTAATAAGATCTAAAAGTATGGCAGTATTTGTGGGACTAGAAAAAAACTCTAAATTTTGCCAATTTATTGAATGATTAGATGGATAAAAGTTAAGATCTTAGGATGGCTCCCAGGTTTTGGATTGAATTATGGAGCTATTAAGATAGGAAATTTAAGAGTATGGGTGGAAGATAAATTCTATCCCCAACATAGTATGAGGTTTGCCTCTGGGCCAGTCAAATAAAGTTCTCTCCTGGGCACTTATAAATACAGATCTAGAGCTAGGCAGAGAGATATGAATGGGAGAAATACTTTTGTGTATTATCAACAGTCAAATAAACAGCAGGTGAAGAAGCCAAGAATTTAGAGGAATTCCACAATGAAAAACATGAGGTGAAAAGAGAAGAAGACCAGAGTTTTCAGACATTGGAAACAATATATAAAACATTATTTAAGAAAGACAGATGCAGATTAAGAAGAAATTACCAGAGAGTAAGGAGGAAATGGAAAATAGGAATACCAAAGTCAAGAGAATTACTGGTCAACCAAGATGGCAGCATAGGATGCTCAAGAGTTTCACTGCCCCACAGAATTCACTGGACAACTAGCAAAACTTGGTACTCATCTTTTTCAGAGATCTAGAAAACAGGGGTTGCAATACCAGGGGGAGAGTTCTAAATCAAGAAAGCACATCTTAAAAAATGGTAGGGGAATCACATGTGCACTTGTTTCCCCTCCCCCATGCTCTCCCCAGCAGTGTGGAGAAGGCCTGCACTATCATGTGGGTCCCTGATTCCATTCCAGAGGGAGCAGAGTAAGCCCGGTGTGCACACTGGAGGGACTGTAATTGGTGTCAATCTGACAGCAGCCTGAAAGGCTGACCAGGAAACTCATTGCTAGCTTGCCCTTCCATGCTGAAAAAAGCATGACTCAACTACATCCTATTCATAAAGACTCATCTAAAAGTCAAAGACACAAGTAAGTTGAAAGTGAAAAGATGGGAAAAATTACCATGAAAATAGTAACCACAGAAAGCTGGGGTATCTACACCAGTATCACATTAAATAGACTTGAGAAGCGGACTTTGGCCCAGTGGTTAGGGCGTCCGTCTACCACATGGGAGGTCCGCGGCTCAAACCCCGGGCCTCCTTGACCCGTGTGGAGCTGGCCCATGTGCAGTGCTGATGCGCGCAAGGAGTGCCCTGCCATGCAGGGGTGTCCCCGCATAGGGGAGCCCCACGCGCAAGGAGCGTGCCCTTTAAGGAGAGCCGCCCAGCGCGAAAGAAAGTGCAGCCTGCCCAGGAATGGCGCCGCACACACGGAGAGCTGACTCAGCAAGATGATGCAACAAAGAGACACAGATTCCCGTGCTGCTGACAACAACAGAAGTGGACAAAGAAGAACACGCAGCAGATAGACATAGAGAACAGACAACTGGGGAGGGGGGGGAGAGAAATCAAATAAATCTTTAAAAAAAAAAAAGATTGAATTAAATAGACTAAGTCAAAATTGTTAGGAGGGACAAAGAAGGTCAGTATTTACTTACTGATAAAGGAGTCAACTCAATAGGCAGGCATAATTATAAATGTATATAATGGCAGAGCCCTAACATTAATAAAATACTGACAATTTTGAAGGGAGGAATATACAATCCTTATATTAATAGTGGGAGACTTCACTATACCACTTTGAAAAATGGAAAGAACATCTAGTCAGATAAGTATGGAAATACAATACTCAAATGATACTATAAAACAACTAGATCTAACAGATGTATATAGAACACGTCAGTCAACAACAGCAGAATATATATTCTCTGCAGATGGGTTATTACAAAGGATAAATCATATATTTAATCAAAAAAGAAGTCTCAATAAATTTTCAAATGTTGAAATCATACATGTATCTCTTCTGAACACAGCAGAATAAAGCTAGAAACAAATAAATAGAGAGAACCAGAAACCAAAAATAGGTAGAAATTAAACAGCACATTCTTAAGAAATCAATGGGTGAAAGAAGAAATCAAAATGGAAATTAGAAAATATCTAGAGGCAAGTAAAAACAAAAGCACAACATATCAAAACTTATGAGATACAACAAAGAATAAAGTTCTCAAATCAGAGGCCTAACTTCACACCTGGAGGGACTAGAAAAAGAAGAGCAAAAACCTAAAGTGAGCAGAAAGCAGGAAATAACACTGCAGATATTATGAGATAAATGAAACAGAGAATAATGAAACAACAGAATCAATGAAATCAAGCATTCTTTGAAAAGATTAATAAAATCAACAAAGAAATAAAAAGGACACAAAGAAAATTCAGAAATGAAAGGGGGGATATTACTATGTCCCCTACAGAAAAATGTGAAAAGCACTGTAAGAGGAGACTATGGACAATTATATGCCAAGAAATGAACACAGATTTAATGGAGAAATTCTTAGAAGAATACAAACTGCCTACACCAAGTTAAGTAGAAATAGAAAGTTTCAAAGGACAAATAACAGGAGATTGAATAAGCAATCAAAAACCTCCCAACAAAGAAAAGTCCAGGACTATATGGTTTCACTGGTGAAATTACCAAACACTCAAAAAAATTAACACCAATCTTGCACAAATTCTTGCAAAAAAAGTGGAGAGTACAGAACACTTCCTAACTCATTCTGTAAGATCCCAATATCTTAACACCAAAGCCAAATAAAGATAAATCCTCAACAAAATATGAGTAAAATGAATCCAACAGCACATTAAAAGAATTATACACCATGATCAAGTGGAATTTATCCCAGGAATGCAAAGGTAGCTCAACATAAACACAATTAACATAAAACACCACATTATAGAACAAAGGGAAAAACACAACAAATGATTATCTCAATTAACACAGGAAAAGCATTTGAAAATCCACACTTTGATAAAAACACTCATAAAATTAGGAATAGAAGGAATTTTCCAACATTATAGAGGGCATATATGAAAAATGCACAGGGAAACGGACTTGGCTCAATGCATAGGGCATCCACCTACCACATGGGAGGTCCAAGGTTCAAACCCCGGGCCTCTTTGACCCGTGTGCAGCTGGCCCATGCGCAGTGCTGATGTCAAGGAGTGCTATGCCACACGGGGGTGTCCCCCACGTAGGGGAGCCCCATGCGCAAGGAGTGCGCCCATAAGGAGAGCCACCCAGTGCAAAAGAAAATGCAGCCTGCCCAAGAATGGTGCCGCACACAGGACAGCTGACACAACAAGATGATGCAAAAAAAGAAACACAGATTCCCAGTGCCGCTGATAAGGATAGAAGCAGTCACAGAAGAACAGTGAGTGGACCCAGAATAGACGACTGGGGTGAGGGAGGAAGGGGAGAGAAATAAATTAAAAAATAAATTTAAAAAAATTTTAAATCTTAAAAAAAAAATGCACAGCTAAAATTATACTCAATGGTGAAAGACTAAATGCTTTTCCCCTAAGGTCAGGAACAAAACAAGGAGCCCATTATCACCCTTATTAGTCATCATTGTACTGGAAGTTTCAACCAAAGCAGTTAGGTAAGAAAAAGAAATAAAAGACATTCAAATTTGAAAGGAAGAAGTAAAATGTTCCCTATTTGTAGATGGCATGATTGTATATAGAGAAAATTCTGGAAAATCCCCAACAAAGCGACCACAGCTAATAAACAAGTTCAGTAAAGTGGCAGGATACAAGAATAATACCCCAAATCGGTAGTGTTTCTATACACTAGTAACAATCTGAAGACAAAATCAAGGGAAAAAAATTCCATTTACAATAGCAACAAAAAGATCCAAATATATGGGGATAAATTTAGCCAAAGAAGTAAATGACATATACATGGAAAACTACAAAAAACAAATGCTGCACTGCTGAAAGATATCAATGAAAACATAAATAAATGGAAGGATATTCGACGTGCATGGATTGGAAGGTTAAATATTGTTAAAATGTCATTTCTACCAAAAAGTAATTTATAGATTCAATATCATTCCATCTAAAATTTCGACAGACTTCTTTGCAGAAAGAAAGAGGAAATCATCAAATTTACATGGAAGGGTATGGGGCCCTGTAGCAGTTTGACATGGTTTATGAATTCAAAAATAGACATTGGATTATGTTTTTAAACTGGTCTGTAGCTGGGTGTGATTAAATTATGATTAGGGCTTTGATTGGGCCACATCAGTAAGGTGTTGAGTTCCTGCTCCTTGGTGGATGGGAACTCACAGACAAAAGACAGATCCCCATGCCCCTGACAAAAATAGAAGCGGACAAAGACGACGAAGCAAATGGACACAGAGAACAGACAACCAGGGCGGGGGGTGGGGGGGAGAGAAATAAATAAATAAATCTTTAAAAAATAAAATAAAAGAACCAAAACTAGATGGCATGCTTCTATATAAGGAAAATTCTAGAAAATCCTAGAACAAGGAAATATCTTCAGGACCCTGTGTTAGAAAATAGTTTTCTAGACTTTACACCAAAAGCATTAGCAAGAGAAGTAAAAAATAGGTGGGACTTCAACAAAATTAAAGACATTTTGTGCATCAAAGGATTTCATCATGAAAGTAAAATGAAAACCTACAGAAAGGGAGAAAAATTTGGAAACCAAGTGTCTGATAAGGGTGTAATATCCAAAATATAAGGAAATTCTACAACTCAACGAAAAGACACATAAGCAAAAAAAAAGAATAGACATCTCTCCAACAAAGTTGCTCGACTGTCCAATATACACAAAAAATAATGCTCAACATCACTGGCCACTAGGGAAAGGCAAATCAAAACAACAAGGTATCTTTTCACAGTCATGGAATGGCTACTGCTTAAAAAAAAAAAAAAAAAGAACAGAGAATAACAAGTGTTGGAAAAGATGTAGAGAAACAGGAACATTTGTTCACTGTTAGCAGGAATGTAAAATGGTACAACCACTATGGAAAAGTTTGATTTTGGACAGTTCCTCAGAAGATAAGCACAGGATTACTATATGACCCAGCAACCACACTTCTAGTTATATATATAAAAGAATTGAAAGCAGGAACTTGAACAGAATAGTGGCATTATTTACAATTGTAAAAAGATGGAAACAACCCAAGTGCCCTTCAAGTGATGAATGGATAAACAAAATATGGTATATACATACAATGGAATATTGTTCAGCTGTAGAAAAGAATGAAGCTATGATCCATGCAATAACCTGGATGAACCTTGAGAACACATGTTGAGTGAAATAAGTCAGACACAAAAGGACAAATATTGTAGGATCTCACTGATAAGAAATAATTAGAATATGCCAATTCATAGAGTCAGAAACTAGAAGAGGTTTTCAAGGGCCTGAGTGTGGGTGGTGAACGGGGAGTTTATGTTTTATTGGTACTAAGCATCTGTTTGGGGTGATTGAAAAGTTTTGGTAGATGGTGGTAATGATAGTGCAACATTTGAAGGTAAATAACATCACTTATTTATATATTTGAATGCGGTTAAAATAGGAAATTTTTAGGTTGTATATATGTTACCAAGATAAAAACAAAACAACACCAAAGAATTTTACAACCCAAAGAGTGAACCCTAATGTAAACTATGGGCTATAGTCAATAGTGTAATTATATTATTTCATCAATTGCAACAAAAGTACTACAGTAATGCAAAATGTTAATAACTGGGAAAACTGTAGTAGTGGGGGCATTATACGGGAACTCTGTACTTTCTGTAGGCCAAAAATTGCCCTAATTTTTTTTAAATGAAAAAAAAAAGTCAAAGAAAAGAATTTTGAAAAGAAAGTACCAGGAATTTCGTATCACATTACAATGAATTAAGGGACTGAATGAAAATTAAGAAAGTGGATATAACAAAAGTGGACTACAGAATCAAGGTTTTAGCAGTGAACAAAAGGGAACAAAGAGGATGCTTTTTTAACAGTTAAAGGGTAACAGAGGCAATGGTTTTACAAATAAGCAACTGAAATGAGAGTGGCATCTAGACTAGAAAAAAGAAGGCAGGAAAAGTCAAAAGGGAGTTGGAAGATTGAAAGAAAAACTGAATCCTCCTTGATAAAGGGCAGATGCTTCAGCAATAAAGTAGAAGTCTCAAAATGTATTGTTCTAGATGATTTCATATATATCTGACACATATTTTCTTGGAAGCACCTCGTGAGAATTCCACCCTATCATTTTCATAGGTGTGCACTATCCATAGACCTACCCCTAGCCACATGTGGTTGTTTAAATTCATCTCCTCAGATACACTAGCCACCTTCTGAATGCTCAACGGCCATGTGGGGAGGAGATGACACACTGGACAGTGCAGATACAGAACATTATTACTATTACTGCAGAAAGTTCTATTCGTCAACATAGGGGTAATGTCATGATCATGGTGGTTGCTCAGTTAAGTGCCTGCTGACCAATATGTGGAGATCACACACTAATTCACAGTCAGTCTTCAAAGAATCTTTAATAACACAATAAATCCACTGTTCTCTGTGTACTTTCCATTTGGCTAAATTACCTAGCTATCTGGAATATCAATTATCCAGTTTTCTAAAATATGAATGTTATTAAGGGCATTCCCATTATTAGAGAGATTAACAGATTCCATGTACAGTGAACTGTGAGCAATATGCTCTAATATTCAAAGAATCTTTACAGATCTTCCAATGTAATCTTTATTCAGGTTTAGGTATACCCATGGTGTACCTATTTTTTAAGAGATGAGGAAACTGAAGCTTGGCAAGGTTAACCAACTTGCAGTCATATAAATATCAGAGCTTGGATCCCAACCTAAGCCTACAAATCTATAGAATAAAATTATTTCCACCACATATAACCCACACTGTAGAGAAAGGTTCCATCTAAATAATCATGTACATAATATTTACCTAATAAATCCATGGTACAGGAATATATACTCTCTCAGCTATGTTGTAATTACATACATGCATTAATTAGAAAAAAATTCATTTACTAAGAGAAAAAATATATACGCACACAAGGAATTGTTGCAAAACATGAATTTCACCAGGAAGAAAAACAAAAAAAGGTTATTACCTTTGGAAGTTATTTTTTTCAAATATAGTCAAATTTTTACTTGCCTTCTTGAGCAGCAAATGTTTGACTAGCTGAAATGACTTTTGTTAGTTCCGGATTATACCTTGTTCCCTCTGGAAAAATCACAAGAAACATCTGTGGGACATAAAGAAAATTTGGTTTGTTCTGTGTATACTGCTTTGGGTTTTTTTTTTTTTGCTGTTTTTAATTTACCAATGCTAACCCTATTAATGTTGAGTATATTTCCTACAGTGTGAAAAATGCCTATTTACTCATTACCATTTCAAGCAGAGCAACTGAAATGCAAACATTCAATTAAATCTGAACATAGCATGACTTTTTAAAATGCAGTCCTACATTCACTGGTAGAGCAGTCATTAAGAATCAAGCACCATTTCTACTTACATGCTAATATGTTCACTAACTAAAAATTCGGCCATGAAATGCTAACTTGTACAAAGCTACAATTCACAAAACAGCTTTTATCCTTAATATCCTATAAAATGACATATTTTAAAGATGCAAATTAGAAATCAGTGTCCTTAAAATATGTAAATTTCTATAATATGAAAGGCAATAAATGTTCATATTTAAAAGATTCACATAGTATTCCTATTGTTTTAGAGATCCCTAAATCCATTTTAAATGATTCAATTCATAAGCAGCCTCATATTTGTTATATAAATTGAAGTAATGTATTTATAAATACAGTAAAATGTCAAGCAGGTTATTTACTATGTAGTCAAGTAGTCTATGCTTTTTATTTATCTGTCTGGGAAAACAAAAACAGACTTCCAGGAACAAAGGGATTGAAGAAGTCCATGGGATAAAATTATGCTAATTTTATCTATCCTCGCTAGATTCCAGAAAATACTGACTACCTACACATCTGGTATAGAAGCACTTCCCTTACCTGAATAATCTATGGTCATAAAACTCCTACTTAATGTGACTTTTTTATTAGGCAAATTTATGATTACTCTCTTCCAAAATTTCATCTGAAAAACTGCTATAATGGGATCTCTTTAATTTTGCATCATCTGGCTCCTGCAAATACATGTTTTTTATAGATCTATATAAATAGTCTAGAACACATTATCTTTGCTTAACTTAGAAACGAATAATGTGTTACGTATCTTTATATCTGATAATGAAAGAGCTTCAAGAAAATGTAGAAAAAGGGGTAAATTGAGAAAAAAATCAATAAATTTCTCATCGAATTTCAGTAATTCAGAGAAAAGCAGGAAGGAAATATTAAAATTAATTCCAAGCCCCATAAATTCAGTATCATGAGAATACATTTTAAATCAGTCAAGTTTCTATTGAAAGCTATGAAATTCATTACCGATAGTAATCAGCTTTTATTATAAATACAATGATTCGTGATTTGAGTGGTATTACGTCCTGTGTCTAGATGTTTAATTTAAAGGAACACTGATGTCCAGCAAGAAAGCAAGGATGAACTTACTCACACAGGGTCATTCAAGAAATATTTCAGGTACAATATACAAAGTAACAAAAGAGACATGGGCCTTCCCTCATTGTCTTTATAGATAAGTGAGAGAAAAGTACATTGAACAAATAAACAAAATGTATAATTACATATTATGATATCAATATGAAAAAAAAGAACAAGGTGTTAAGGAAAATAACCAGAAGGAAGTCAGAATGGATGATGGGGCTAAAGAAAGAGCGCTTTCCTTCCAAAACTGGGAATAAAGCAAGGAAGTCCATTCTCACCAGAATGGACTCAACATTGTAACAGAGATTTTAGTCTTGGCAATTTGGCAAGAAAAAGAAATAAAAGGCATCCACATAAGAAAGGAAAAATTAAAACTGGCATTTATACATTTATCTACATTCAAACACAATTTATACACAAGCGACATTCTGCCTATGCAGAAAATCCTAAGAAATATTTTTAAAAGTTATTAGTTAATAATTAAGTCTAGCAAGATTCCAGTATTTAAAAATTTACAAAATTCAATTTATTGACTAGGTGTTATCAATGAATCTGAAACTGAAATCTTAAGAATAATGTCATCTACAATAGCATCAAAAATCTGAAAACCTTAGGGATAAATCTGACAACAGATGTGTAAGACTTGCACATTAAAGACCGTGAAAGAATGCTGAGAGGAATTAAGTATTTAAATAGAGATATAGACTGTGTTCATAAGTCCAAAGATTATTAAGGTATCGGTTTTGCCAAGATCAATATATAGATTCAACACAATTGAAATTAAAAGCTCAGCAGGTCTTAATAGTAGAAATTGACAAGCTGATTCTAAAATTTATATGGAAATACAAAGAACCTACGATAGCCAAAACAACTTTGAAAAAGAACAAAGTTAGAAGGTTTAATGACTCCAGATTTCAAGATTTATTATAAAGCTACAATGATCAAGATGGTATGATAATGGCATAAGGATACACATAGATCAACAGAACAGAAAAACTGGTCCGGAAGTAGACCCGTACATATGTAGCTGATTTCTTTTACACAAAGGTGCCAAAGCAATTCATTAGGGGCTAGGATAACCTTTTCAATAAATGGACAGATACCTATATACAAAAATATGAACCATAACCATATATAAAAATTAACTTGAAATGCATCATAGACCTAAATGTAAATGCTAAAAATTCCAGAAGAAAACCTAAGTGAGAATCTTAATAACTTTGGCTTTTATAAAGATTTCCTAGGTAGGACACAAAAAATAGAAATTATGAAAAAAATAGAAATTATGAAAAAAATAAATAAGCTGGAATTAATAAAAATTAAAAACTTGTGTTCTTCAAAAGGTCCTGGGTTTTGGTTCCTGGTGCCTCCTAAGAAGACAAGCAAGACAGCAAGCTGACAGACCGGCTGACACAGTAAGATGACGCAACAGCGAGGACACACAGTGAGAGGCACAAAGAACAGGGTGTGCAGGTGGGTCAAGGGACTGGGTGCCTCCCTCCCACATGGGAGGTCCCAGGTTCCCCGTGCCTCCTCAGAAAAAGAATACAGAGAGCAGACAGCAAGTACATACAACGGGGTGGGGGGTGGCGGGAGTAAATAAAATAAATTAAAAAAACAAAACCTAATTAACATGGGCAAAAGATAAAATATTTGAAGACTTCATCAAAGAAGATATACAGATGACAGATAAACACATGAAAATTGCTCAACAGTGAGGCACCACTACACACTCTACAGAATGGCTAAATTTAAAAGGACTGACAGGTCACTAGAACTCTCACAAACCGCTTGTGGGAAGGAAAGATGGTACGAACACTCGGCAGTTTCTTAAAAATTAAGTGTACATCTACCATATGATTCAGCCATTAAACTCTTAGGTATTTACTCAAGACAAATGAAACCATATGTCCATGCAAAGACTTATATATAAGAATATCCTTAAGAGTTAAAATTTGCAACTTCAAAATGGAAACAACTTACATGTCTACAATTGGTGAACAGATGAAGAAGCTGAGATATATAGACATACAAAGCCATGTTACTAAGCAGTAAAGAGAAACAAACTATTGACACACATAACATGGATGAATCTCAAAATAATTAATGTTAAATACAAGAAGCTAGACCCACCCACCAAAAGAATTGCATAATTCCATATACAGAAAATTCTAGAAAATGCAAATGAATCTATAGCGACAGTGTTTGTTGGGATAGAATAGGGAGATAAATTACAAAGGTATGGATATGTTCATTATCTTGACTGTTGTGATGATTTCATGGATGTATACATATGTCAAAACTCATCAAAATTCTGCAATTTAATCAGTTATACCTTAATAATGTTGTTTGAAAAATAGAAAAGAGTGAAAGGGAGTACCAGATAGAAGATACACTATGTTCAAGAGCACTGAGGTGGGAAAGAGCTTGAGCTATTGCAGAAACTAAGAAAAAGCCACTGCGACTAAATGATGGAAGTTAAAGAAGGACATAAAATAAATTAAACAAGACAAATTATACAGTTTCTAGGCATAGGAAGAGGTGTAGGTTTTTCTGTCTGAGTGCAACAGGTATCCAGGAAAAGCTGTAAGCAAAGAAATAGCACAAGTTTGTGTGTGGCTGTTTACGCTATAAATCTCTTTAAAAGTTTAATATTGGAATTATAGAAAGTTATCACTGAGCCAACCACTGGGTAAGTGAAGAGGAGCCAGAGACAAAACTAAAAAAATCTATAAAAGGAATTTTTAAAAATATCCCCAAAAGCTGAGGAATAAATCAAAGGAAAACTTGTATTAATAAATCTCTGATTTTATAAAACTAGGTTCTATGCTTTCTTTTTTTAAAAAAGATTTATTTATTTCTCCCCCCTCCCCCCCCCGACCCCGGTTGTCTGTTCTCTGTGCCTATTTGCTGCATCTTCTTTGTCCACTTCTTTTGTTGTCTGCGGCACGGGAATCTGTGTTTCTTTTTGTTGCGTCATCTTGTTGTGTCAGCTCTCTGTGTGTGCGGCACCATTCCTGGGCAGGCTGCACTTTCTTTTGTGCTGGGCGGCTCTCCTTATGGGGCACACTCCATGCGTGTGGGGCTTCCCCACGCAGGGGACACCCCTGTGTGGCACGGCACTCCTTGCGCACATCAGCACTGCACATGGGCCAGCTGCACACGGGTCAAGGAGGCCCAGGGTTTGAACTGCGGACCTCCCATGTGGTAGACAGCCCTAACCACTGGGCCAAGTCCGCTGCCCGATGCTGATTTCTAATATCAGTCCTCAAGTACAGAGAGCAATAGTCACATCAATAGCTGTCTTGAAGATTAACATCCCCTCTTAATGTTAAATGATGCTTTAAATCACTACATTTGAAATTGTTAGGGGAAAAACAATCCTGTTTCTTATCTCTAATATAATTACACCCACATGAGGATTAGACAAATCAAGGTATAATGAAAGCACCTGAAATAGGATTTGTATTTTCTTAAGATGGAACTCAGGAAGAGTAAATGTATTAAGACTGGCTGTGTGCAAGAAGAATGAATGTTTGTTTTGCGTGAGCCATATCCAGTCACCCTCCCAGCTCTGTCTCCTCAGGCACCACCCCAAGTCCAAGCCTCTCGGGCTGCCAGCGAACACGTGAACTCTAGAGTCAACTACTCCATGTGGCTCCTCATCTTCATCAAGCCCCTCCTCCTCCTACCCCCACAGGGCTCCATGTCCCCCTCTCAAGGTCAACCCTCCCAGGCTCCTTCCCCTTCGCTGTCTCCCTGGCCCACTCCTCAGCCTCCTCCGCAGCCTCCTCTGCTGTACCCGGTGGTCCATGCCCAGGAGCTGGCCCTTCTCTAGCGACACACAAGTGTGTGCGCTCTCAAGTCACTGCATCTCATGGTTTTAAACAGTAAAAAGACCCTATCATCTTCAATACATCTTTTGAGTCTAACCTCTCTATTGTGCTCCAGACTGCTTATGCAATCTCCACCTGAATTTCCTAACGTCACCTCACATACATCAAAATGCATCTCAGCGCTCACCTGGTTCCCAAATACCCCCATTCCCCACCCACTGCACTGAACGGTAACACCATTTGGACAAATTACTCAAGTCAGAAGGCTAAGCATCATCCGTACTTCCTCTCTTAACCTCACCCTGCATCAGTGAGCTGTTATGTTGCCAGTGACTTCACATCTAATTCAGAATAAAATCCAAACCCAAACAGGTCTACGAGACCTGCGTGAGCTGGTCTCCAACTCCCTCCCCAACCTCATCCTCCACTTTGCTCACTCTCATTCTAGTCATCTTTCAGTTCCTCAAAACATACAAATTTATTCTTTCCTCAGGATCTTGGTAGTGAATGTTGCATCTATTCCTAGATCTTCAGATAGCTGGTTTATCCTTGGGATTAAGGCATCAATTCAATATCAAAAAAACACTCCATAACATATTTAGTTAATGTAGCACCATCTTTTCCAACTCCAAGTCCTGTCTATTCCATTTGCACTCTTCCTAGCACTTGGTAACATCTAAGGTTCTCATTTGCTTATTTTTTCATTGTTTCTAGCTACGTCCTTCTAGAATGTAACCTTCATTCAGTATTTTTCTCATTCCCCACTGCATGTCTAATGTTTTAAAGTAACATTGGTAAATAGCCGTTCACTTAAATATTTGTTAAATCAATGAATTCTACCTTGCTTGGTGCTCTGCTTTTTAAAAAGCAATGTGTCTAAATAATAAAAATGCGCATCTCCAAACTACAAGAAAGATATTCTAAAAATATTTACTGAGTATGCACTATGTTAGGCACTGTTGTAGCTGCTGAAAGGTGAATAAAAACCATCACAACCAGAGGCCAAAGAGAAGGGTCAGTGCGGGGTAACAGGTAATAGGTGATGAAAATGTTCTAGAGAATTAGATAATGGTGACTGATGACAGCATAATTTTGTGAACATATTAAAAACCACTCATACTTTAAAATGGTGAATTGTATGGTATGTGGATTATCTTATTTTTTAAAAACTAAAAACTAAAAACAAAAACAAAATAAGATCTCAAACCATCCCTATCCCTGTCCTCCAAAAGGCAGGGAGTAGATCTGCAAATTAATAAGGAATTATTACATAGCACAGTAAGCTACATTTAAAAAGTAAAACATAGTTTGGCATTACTGACATAATGAATCAATAATAAATAAATAATAAATGAATGCTATTTTTACAGCTACTTCTCCAGAAAGTAGATAACTGTCCACGGAAATCACATGTAGGGAGAACATAATTAGAGAAAGAGTACAGTGCAGCAGTTAAGTGCAGCTGGAACACCCGGTCAATCCGGTTTCTCCACTGACAAGCCCTAGGACTTAGGTAAATTCCCTGTCCTTTCTGCATCTTAAGTTTCCTCATCTACAAAACCAAGATTATTGGGAGACCTAAATCTTCATGGAGATATAAAGATGAAAGGTTAGAATATATATAATCTACTTAACAGTGCTTGGTGCAAAATAATACCACTCTTTGCTGTTGTTTATATCAAAACACAGATCAACCTTAGAAATTTGATTTCTGACATGAGTGGTTAATCACCCTAACCTAAATGATTTACCTGCCCCATGACCTACATTCCATTCTTAGGAGCAATTAATTCTAAAGGCAAGACTCTTGGTTCTAGAGGACAGAGTGAAAATTTTTAAGTAAAACATTTCTTCTTCAGATGTTTCCATCTGATAACTTTCTTACTATTGGTTTCCAATTGCTGACACATGGAAAAAACTTTATATTTTAGTTTCCATGGAAATGGAGATAGTGGCACAAAGGGGAAAGATTAAAACTGGAGAATTAGGGCAAGAAAAGAATTACTGTAGGGCAGTCTGGTATTTCTGGACCCTATTTCATTTAAGGATAATATAAGTGAAAACTCTGCTCAAGGGCAGGGAAGGAATTGACTGAGCTTTGATTAGGGCGTTGGGTGGGGACTACAGATAAAAGGTCTGGCAAAGGACAGAGCTGAGGGTTTTTGATGTTGGGAGTTTGATGCTGAAGCCTTAAACTGGAGCCCCAGGAAGTCAGCTCTCAGAGGAAAGACAAGCAAGACACAGAAAGAGAGCAACCCTGAGCTCAGGAAAAAGAAGCCTGAGGAAGGGAGGAATCCAGGAAGCCTGAGCCCTCACAGATGTCAGCAGCCATCTTGCTCCAACACGGGGAAATAGACTTTGGTGAGGGAAGTAACTTATGCGTTATGGCCTGGTAACTGTAAGCTCCTACCCCAAATAAATGCTCTCTATAAAAACCAACCAATTTCTGGTATTTTGCATCTGCACCCCTTTGGCCGACCAATACAAGAACCAAAGAGATTCTATTCTCTTCTGTGATGACCTTCAATATATAAAAAAATCTATATTCAAGATGTAATATGCCGTTGTAATCATAGATACTTCCTGTAGTGGGAAATTGGCAAGCTATTTCACACTGAAAGCCTATTAAAAAAGAAAAGAGCTATTTAAGGGTTTTAAATATATTCCAAATCACAACCACTGAACAAGATTTTCTCTTAAAAATAACCTTTTCTCCATTGCTTGGATAAGTTAATTTACTTTTTAAACTGAGTCTCAATTTCTCTTCAAAAATGAAGACTGAGGGTGGTTGTGAGGATTGAATCAAATATGTGAAAATATCAAGCACTGTGTGGCAGGTTCTTTATACATATGAAGTTTCCTGCCTCTCTGGTTTTTTAAAGTATAATCTGGTTTACTAAATGGTTTTCAAAGCAGGTACAATTATATAGAAATAATACCTTAGAACTTAATAAACTTTGACCAGCTATTTATCTTTTAACTTCTCTTTAAATAAAAAGCTATTTCATATTAAGATGCATCAAAAGATAAATAAGATGTTCCATCTCTGCCTTCTGCACTCAAAACTAACATAAGCTAGCAAACCACTTATATTTTGTTTTTTGTTCTTGACAATAAGGATCACTCAACAATTGCACTAAACACAGGGGGAAGATTGCAAAAATGTGGCAGGATACAAAATAGCTTTCTCTCTCCTCAAAGAGCTTATTATTTAACTATGGGAGTGCTGTATGTGTGATTAAAAAACAATTACAAAATACACATTCGTGGAAGTGTGGAAGCAGGATAACAGCGCAGCAAAGATGTCCACATCCCAACCCCTGGAGCCTGCTGGTGTTGTCACAAGGCCGGGGGACTGAGACTGCCCTGGATTATCCTCCATTATTCAGGTGGGCCCCATCTAATCACAAAGATCCTTAAATACGGAAGAGGGAAGAAGACTAAGAGCCAGAGACGGCATCATGAAGAAGACCAACTGGCCTAGCCTCTCGCGACTCTGGGGGGAAGGGAGTCAAGAGCTCACAAAGGTAAGCTGCCGCTAGAAGCTGGAAAAGACAAAGAGACAGATTCTCCCAAGGGCATCCAGAAGGAGCTCAGCTCTGCTCACCCCTGCTTTTGATTCCAGGAGACACGTTTGGGATTGGGACCTCCAGAACTGGGGATAATAAATTTGTGATATTTTAAGGCACTAAATTTGTGGTAATTTGCTACAGAACAAATAGGAAACAAATACAATGAGCATAAATTTCAAACATGTTATTTAACCCAAATTAAGAAGTAATTAGTATCCCTATTTAAAAGACAAGGAAACTAAAGCTTAGCAAGGTTAAATGATTTATGCAAAGAACAAAGTATATGGCAGGTCTGAGATTTAAACTCAAGTCTGATTTTGAAGACAGTATTTTGACTCACTAGGCTGCCTCCCATTTAAAAAGGAACTCAAGTAAAAGTTGGAAGAAAAACAAAGCATAAGTGTCCATATTTTTGCCATAAATTTTCTAGCTCAATATCGAAGATGAACTAAGAGGCAAAAACAGTTATTTTGTTATAAGTATTCTCCATTTTTATTCATGACATACAAGTAACTTATAGAAATGTCCCAACAATAATTATAGAGATGTTTTTCTTAGTAATTTATAGTACAGATATAAAATTTTTTGAAACAAAATTCTGCAATCTCTCAAATAATACTAATCCTGATAGAAAAGAAATGATCTAATTATGAAATAGATTCCTGAGAAATAGGAAATTGATTTGATAAATATATTCTACCTTGCCAATTAATTTTTCAGGAATAAAGATATAATTAATATACTAAGAAATATGTACCAACTAATAAGAATTGATAAAAAAGTATCAAAAGACTACTGTTGGAAAAGTTGCAAAAGGTCAGTGAGAGAGGAGGTGTACTACAAAAAAACCAAGTGCAGATCAATCATTAAGAAAAATTCTCTATCAAAACATCCCTCAGGGAAGCAATGTAGCTCAAGCAGCTGGGCGCCCACCTACCACATGGGTGGACCTGGGTTCAGTTCTCAGTGCCTTCTAAAGAAGACAAGTAAGAAAGTGAGCTAATGCAACATGATGCAGCAAAATGACACAATGAAAAGAAACAACAAGCAGGGAAGAGAGGTGGCTCAAGTGATTGGGTGCCTCCCTCCCACATGGGAGGTCCTGGGTTCAGTTCCCAGCGCCTAAAAAAAGATGAACAGAGGGCACACAGAGAGCTCAAAACAACAAGGGTGGTGTGGAAGAAATAAATAAATAGAATGAATCTTAAGAAAAAAAAAATCCCCCATCCTAAACACAGTAATGAATGTTGTTGAAACCTATGAGTGAAAATCATAGCAATAACAAAACCCAATCCAGAGCAATTTGTGACTGACTCAAGCCCCCACACTAAAGGCCTAGAAGAAAAAAAAAAGGTGTATATATTTCCAGGTATAAAAACTAATACAAGTTACCTCAATCTCTACTGTCATACTAGACGTCCAACTTTCAAAAAAATCTTAGGCATAAAAAAGACAAGATAAAACACACTCTGAAAAGAAAAATCAAAAGAACCAACTCAGATATTACAGAGAAACTGGAATTGTCAACCAGGAAATTTAAAACAAAGACAAGGGACATGTTAAGCGCTCTATGAAAAGGTGGACAACCTTCATGATGAGGTAGTTTCAGTGCAAAGATGGAAACTAAGAGACCGAATAAAAGGGAAATGCTAGGAACAAATATACAATAACAAGATGAAGAATATAGAGTCAACAAAGATGAGGAAAGAATCAGTGAACTTGAAGATAGGTCAACAGAAATTACCCCAAAAATTGTAACGAAAAAAGAGATGGAACAGAACAGAAAAAATAATCCAAGAGTCACGGAACAATATCAAACAGCCTAAGACATATGGAATTGGGAGAAGAAAAAGGAGAACAAAGTAGGAGTAATATTTAAAGAAATAATACCAAGAATTTTCCAAAATTGGTAAAAGACACCAAAACACAGATCCAAAAAGCTTAGAGAAGACTCACCTGGAAAATGCCTCCCCTGACAAAAAATTCACACTCACACATAGAATATCCAAACTGCTACAAACCAAAACCGAGAAGAAATTCATGAAAGCAGCCAGAGGAAAAAGATACACAGCATAAAGAACTGGGCTTCTCAATCTCATCACTGTTGACATTTTTTATGGGATAATTTTTTGTTCTGTGCATTATAGGACATTTAGCAGCATCTCTAGTCTCTATGAATTAGATATCAGTAGCAACCTCTCCACTAAAGGTGTAACTACCAAAAATTGCCAAATGTCCCTTGGAGGGCAAAATCATTCCTGAGTTAAGAAACACTTAAACAGAGAAACAAAGATAAGAATTTTAATAGACTTCTTATGACAAACCATAGAAGCCAGAAGACAAAAGATGGGCAATTTTTAAAAGTGTCATCTTTAAAAAAGAACTAGTCAACCCAGAATTCTGTAGTCACCAGACATAACTTCCCTAAAGAAGAAATAGAAACATTCTCAAGCAAACAATGATAAAATTCAGTGAAAGAAGATCTGTACTACAAAAAATAAATTAACTTTCTTATGTAATTGGGTATGGTAGCTATGTAGGAAAATACCTTTTTTTCTTAGGAGATACATATGAAGTATTTAGGGATACAGTAACATGATATTTTCAACTAGCCTTAAAATGGTTTAGAAAAAATAATTACAGATAAAGTAAACATGCAACTATTAAGTACTACTGAATCAAGATGACAGATCTACTTATGTATGTTCGATATTCAAAATTTTTCATTACGAAAATTAAAAACACAATGAACAGATTTTACAGATTAGACACAAATGAAGAATGGGTTCTAGAATACAGATGTGAAAATACTCGGAGTATAGCACATAAGGCAGAAAGATGGTAAATACAAAAGACAGTGTGAGGAAAAAAAAAAAAGATAAAATTGAGGTTTAAAAATGTAATGAAAATCCCAGAGAAGGAAGAGAAACAGAAGAGGCAATCTTTGAAGAAACAAGAGCTGAAAATGTTCCAGAAGTGACCAAAGAAAGCAATGAAAAGATTTAAGAAGTCCAAGAAATCCAAGTAGAGTGAACAAAAAGAACTCCACACCTACACATATCATAATAAAACTGAAGAGAAAATCTTTTAAAAAGTCAAAGAAAAAGACCAATTACCTTCAAAAGACTTAACAGCCTAAAATGAAATTTGTTACCAGCAACACAAAAGCCAGAAGGCAGTAAAATGCTATTGTCAATGGGCAGAAAGAAATAACTGCCAGCTTGAATTCTATACCCAACAAAAGTAACTCTAAGGGGGAAACGGACTTTGGCCCAGTGGTTAGGGCGTCCGTCTACCACATGGGAGGTCCACGGTTCAAGCCCCAGGCCTCCTTGACCCGTGTGGAGCTGGCCCATGCGCAGTGCTGATGCATGCAAGGAGTGCCGTGCCACGCAGGGGTGTCCCCCGCGTAGGGGAGCCCCACGCGCAAGGAGTGCGCCCATAAGGAGAGCCGCCCAGCGTGAAGGAGGGAGCAGCCTGCCGAGGAATGGTGCCGCCCACACTTCCCGTGTTGCTGACGACAACAGAAGCGGACAAAGAAACAAGACGCAGCAAAAAGACACAGAAAACAGACAACCGGGGGAGGGGAGGGGAATTAAATAAATAAAAAAATAAATCTAAAAAAAAAAAGTAACTCTAAGAAGGGCAGCTTTGGGGGGGGGGGGGGGCGCGAGCGGGCCGGGAATCAAACCTGAGAAACTTGGTCCCCAACTGACTATAAAAGAGAAGAAATTCTATAGGGAAAAAAAATCATGGATAAAAAACATGAGATGCCAGAAGAAATGAGGAGCAAAGAACCTATGTTGATAAAGTCAATAATTTCCAAGTCTTCAGAAATAATGTAAAAAGAAGTCTTTGGATACAATGATGAAAACCTGAACTAATCTGTAAAGCTAGTACACGATGAAATAAATTAATCTATACCTATTTTGCCTTTGTTGATAGTCTATGAGTTTTGACAGTTGTTTAAATGCCAACTCATCATCACTTTGGAACAGGAGTATTTGGTTTTATTAATTGCATATGGGGCTTCTCAATAAGAAAATTAGTGAGCTTCCATCACCTCCACCCTCCATAGCCCACTAGCTACATACGCCTGTGCATTTATTCTTAGACACTCTGCCTTAGCCACCTAAGAGTGCTGTCTTAGTTTCCTGGCTGCAGTCACAAAGACCACAAAACGGGTTGGCTTAAGCAATGGGAATTTACTGACTCAAAGTTCTGAGGCTAGGAAAAGTCCACAACTGAAGCAACTGCAAAGTGACACTTCCTCGTTTTGGGGGCTCATTCAGCAGCCCCTGGGTTTTGGCTTTTCTGTCACATGGCAATGCACATGGTGTGTCTTCTCTTTCTCTTCTGGGTTCCAAGGACTTCTAGTTTCTTGTTCCCCTCTGGCCTTCCCTATACAGCCTCCAGTAATAATATTAAGACCCACCCTGATTTTAATGGGCACACCTTAACTGAAGAGAACATTTTGAAAAAGTCCTACTTACAATGTGCTCACACCCACAGGAGTGGAGGATGATTCAGAACATGTTTTGCTGGGGTACATAATTCAACACACCACAAGTGCCAACAATGGTCACATAAATAAACCAAACAACGTAAGAGCTTTTACCTTATCACTATTGAACACACGGACTAAACAAATTCCTAAGAACTCTGCTAGAGCGGGGTTATATAATGGTCAGCTCCCGCCTTTGGTGTAACCCTCATAACTTTCCTGATTTATTTTTATGAACATCAAACATTTAGTAGTCACATTTCTGGTTTACATTTTCTTTCTTTTCTGTTCAACTCAATTATTATAGCATCTTTAAATAAGATTCTGAAAGTTAAAAGAGACTCTTTTACTAATAAAAAGAAACCAAATTCAAGTGTTAAAAAAAAAATTCCAAGAGACAACACATGCTATAAGAACCTTCCCTCAAATAAAAAAGCAAGTAATGATAGTAGAGGATAGATATGAGTAGGCAGTAGTATTAAGCAGCCTAAAAAGGCATGGATAGATGGACGGATATCCATCCTATACACACACACACACACACACACACACACGCAAATATATAATAACTATTACATGGCAATAAATATGCTAGTGTTTTATAATTTTATCTCAGACCTAAAGCTAGACACTCTGGGGCTCAAAGGGTTAAATAATTTGCCCACGGATATATAGTAAATGGCAAAATTAAGATTTACACTTGAATGCTTGACTCTAAACTACATGCTATATCCACTATAAGATCTTACTCCCAAAACAATTTAAAAGAATGATTCCACCAACTGTTATTTTAACAATACCGGAACAAAATTAGATCCTTGGAGAATATAATTAGGAAAGGACTATTAACTTTTTTTTTAAAGGAGGTACTGGAGAATAGGACCACATACATGGGAAGTATGCACTCAACCACTGAGCTATATCTGCTCCCCAATGACAGTTGGTTTCTTTGTTTGTTCTTTGTTTTGAGGCAATATCAGAGATTGGACCTGGGACCTCATACATAGAACGAAGGCACTCAACCACTGAGCTACAACCATTCCCCAGGACTGAAAACTTTTTGATTCCTGAACTGGATCCTGGTTCAAACTGTTTCGTTCAAGTTGGAAATCTCAAATACCCACAAGTTTGCCTAATCTTTTATTTTACTTCCATTTTTCTTCACTTTGAAACTGAATCTTTAATCTTTATCCATTTAGTAAAAATCACTGACCCAGGTCTTCCACTCCCCACCAAAATGGAGAAACATAAAATCTGCGACCATAATTGCCCTCCCAATTTAAACAACTAGAAAAGGATGCAAAATAGCAAACAACAGTTTTCAGATGTTGGTCAAGAGAAAACAGGACTGTCATCCCTGGGAAAAGAGAACCAAGTAAGGAGAACCATCCAACGGCACCAGCTATGGCTTCTAAGCTGTTTTTATTAGGGAAGGGGAACCCAAAGTGCACCGAAGGTCTCAATGAGTTGAAGAAACAGAGATCAGAGTTCAGAGAGGCCAGAGCAGTCTTGTGTGGAACAGAGTATAAGAGCCATGGTAGGGAGGTGCACAAAAAGGAAGAGCTACAGAGATCTGCTGAGGGGTCCCCTCAAATCTGTACAATCCTGATCTGTGAAAACAAAGTTTCCAAGACCAGTGAAAGAATCATCACAAAGAAATAAGTAAAACAGATTAGTGAGGTCAAAATGGATTAAAAATAACTCCCTAGTTCTACCAGACAAAAGAGAAAGACCTTGTAACACAATGGACATCAAAAAGATCCCGCATTTAGTAGAGCAGCAAGCCCGAAGGATTATTATAGGCCCACCTGAACAAAGCTTAAAATAAAGTGTGAACATAATCCAACCATCTCCAAGTAATTTAACTATGCATCGGAAGAACATATGAGAAAATTTCTTCCTCATATGAATAAAATTCATATGAGAATACAACAAGATTAACCCCCAGTATAAAATATGTAATGCTTAGTATACCATCAAAGAAACAGGCACACAGGAAAGTATGACCTATAATAGGTAGAAAAATCAATAGAGGTGGTATTAGCAAAATGGCACACTGTAACATTCAAAACGTCCAGTCTTAACAAAAAAAATTAGCAGTAATATGAGAAACAAGAAACGATGGCTCATACACAGAAAAAAAAAGCAATTAACATAATCTGTACCTGCAGAAGCTTACACACTGGACTTAAAGATTTTAAATCAACAATTTTAAATAGGTTCATAGAGCTAAATGAAATCCTATTTTTTTTTAAGAAAAAAAAAGCATGAGAAAGATGTCTTATCAAATAGAGACTATCAAAAGAAAGACAGGAATCATAAAAAGGAATGAAATAGAATTTCTGGAGTTGAAAAGTACAAAAACAGAAATGAAAAATTCACTAGAATGGTGGCAAGAGCAATTGAGAATCTAGAAATAATGAATCAGCAGACATTAAGATAGGTCAACTGAGATCATCTGCTCTCAGGAAAAAAGAAAATGAGTGGAAAATGAACAGAGTCCAAGATCTGGAGAATATTAGCAAGTGTACCAATATACATATAATGGGAGTTTCAGAAGGAGGTAACAGGAAAAAAAGAGTAGAAAGAGTATATGAAGAAATAATTGCCAAAAACTTGTCAAATGTGATGAAAAACATTAATCTACATATCCAAGTAACTCAGCAAACTCCAAGGATAAACTCAGAGAAATACCATAAAATGTCAAAAAAGCATGATCAACACTATAATTTAACTAGACCTCACAAACATTCATAGAAGTCTATCCAGCAACAGCAGAATACCTATTTTTCACAAGTGTACATGTACTATTTTCTAGGAGAGATCATATGTCAAGCTACAAAACAAGTTTTAAAAAATTCAGAAAGACTGAAATCACATAAGGTATGTTTTCCAACTACAACGGAATAAAATTAGCAATTAGTAACAGAAGGAAAAGTGGAAATACCACAAATACGTGGAAACTAAACAACACCTGAACAACCAATGGGTTGAAAAAGACATCACAGGGAGCAGATGTAGCTCAGTGGTTGAGCACCTGCTTCCCACATACAAGGTCCTGTACCTCTTTAAGAAAAAAAAAGACATCAAAACAGACATTAGAAAGTTCTTCAAGATGAATGACAATGAAAAAACAATATACTAACCATTATGGGACACTATGAAAACAATGTTTGGAGGAAATTTTATAGTTATAAAAGCCTACATTCAAAAAGATGGACGATCTCAAATCTATAACCAAGTCTTCCACCTTGTGAAACTAGAAAAATAAGAGCAAATTAAACCCAAAGTGAGAAAGAAGGAAATAATAGATGAAAGAGGATATAATCAAAATACAGAGTGGGAATACAAAGAAAAATCAATGAAACCAAAAGTTGGTTCTTTGGAAAAAAATCAACAAAATTGACCAACCTTTAGCTAGACTGGTCAAGATAATAAGAGAGAAGACACAAATTACTGAAATCAGAATGAAAGAGGTGACAAAACTACCTACCTTAAAGAAATAAAAAGGATTATAAGGGAATAGTATGTACAGTTGTATACAACCAAATAAGTCCTAAATGAAATGGACAATTTCCAAGACACACACAACACTGACTCAAGTAGAAGTAGAAAATCTGAAGACCTATAACAAGAGAGTATGTTAGTAATTCCCACAAAGAAAAGATCAGGCCCAGATGGAATAAATGGTAAATTCTATAAAACATTTAAAGATGAACTAACCCCAGTCCCTCTCAAACTCTTTATAGCTCATTCTATGAGGCCAGTATTACCCTGTTACAAAGGAATCACAAGAAAACTAACCAATATTCCTTGTAAGTATAAATAAAAAATCCTCAACAAAATAATGCAAACTGAATCCAATGATACATAAAAAGATTATATATCATGACCAAGTTGAGATTTATCCCACAAATGTAAGCTTGATTAAACATATAAAAATAAAAAAATCAAGGGAAAAACATAAAGGTAAAGATGTATTTTTTCATGGATTAAAGGCTTAATATTGTTAAGATGGCAATATCTTCTCAAACTTATTTGGAAAGTCAATGTAATCTATATCAAACTTCCAACTACCTCTTTTGTAGAAATGGACATGATGATCCTAAAATTCACATGGAATTGCAAGGGAACCTCAATAGCCAAAACACTCTTTTAAAAAAACAAAGATGGAAAAGAATTATATAGTTGTGATGATTTTAGAACTTGGTCAATGTTCAGTGATTGTAAAAACACTGAATTGTAAACATTAAAAATTAAAATGGTAAATATGTTATATGAATTTTACCTCAACTAAAAAATCAACAGGAACAGAGATAGAAAAGGCAAAGATGTCAGAACTATCAGACAAGGCTATTAAAATATGCCTTTTTAATAGCTATTAAAAATATGTTCCATATGTTCAAGAAAACATATGAAAAGAATGGACATGAGAACAGAAAAGATATGGGGGAAAAAAGACCCAAATGAAACTTCTAGAATGAAAACTACACAGTACCTGGATTAAAATACTACAAGTGGTTGAGCTCCCACCTCCTACATGGGAGGTCCAGGGTTTGGTTCCTGGTGCCTCCTGAAAAAAACATAAATGAAGAACAAGCAAAACCAACAAAAAACCAATTCAGGGAAGCTGATGTGGCTCAGTGGCCAAGTGCTGGCTTCCCACGTATGAGGTCCCACGTTCAATTCCAGGCCCCCAGTATATTTTAAAAAAAAAACTACAGGAAGAAAAGATCAATAAACCTGAAGAAATACCAATGGAAACTATTTTTAAAAAACACAGAGGTGGGAAAAATAGAACTGAAAAGAAGTTTAAAAGCCTCAGATATCTGTGTCACAATATAAAGAGGCCTAACATAATGTAACTGAAGTTCCAGGGGGAAAATAAAGATACAGGGAGGCGATAAAAGCAAAATTATTTGAATATATAATGACCAGAAAATTTCCAAAATTGATGAAAATCAGAAACAGGTCCAAGAAGTTCAACAAATCTTAAGGAGAATGAAATAAAGAAAATCATGCCAAAGCACATAATAATCAAATTACTGGAAATCAGTAACAAAAATGCGTAGAAGATGGGAAAGTTAAAAATCATATAAAACACAGAGAAACAAGGGTAAGAGTGAGAACAGACTTCTCATCTGAAACAATGAAGAGATACTTTTAAAGTAACAAAAGATAAATACTATGAACTTATTATTTTTTATCCAGGAAAAAATCTCTCTCAAAATTTGAAGCAAAATGGACTTTTTTGAACAAAAAGCAGCCAAGAGAATTTATTGCCAATAGACCTTCACTACATGAAATGTAAAAGGAAGTTTTTCTGGTAGAAGTGAAACATACCCAGTGATAAAATAAAACAGTGTAAGGGATGGGAGGAGATCAATGGAATTACTTGAAAAAATCCAGTGTAGGTGGATGTGGAGAAACTGGAACCCTTCTTACTGCTGATGTGAATATAAAATGGTAGAGTCCCTTTGGAAAAGTCTGGCAATTTCCTAAAAAGTTAACCAAAGTTTTACCGTATGATCCAGCAATCCCACAGGTCAGGACCTACCCAAGAGAAATAAAAACATACATCTATACAGAGGCACAAACGTAGATGGCAGCAAAACAGCCAAAAAGTAGAAAACAACCCTGTTGTATATGGAAATGATATTCATGATCTTGAACCTCAAAAACACTGTAAATACGCTGACCACACTTAGAATATAAACAAACTGAGAAAAGCCTATTTTTGTGCTAACCAGACACTCGTGCGAGGACGTGATATGGACTCCGCAGTGCCTGCCAGAGGGACACGCCTGTGACAAGGGCGTTACTGGGCAGACCTCCGTGGCCGACACACCCAGTGCAGGCACCACTCTGGCGAGAGCCAGGCAGAGGCAAACTGGCGCCTGGCCACTTTCGCTCCCGCACCATGCTGTGCTGCAGTCAGCGCCACCCACCAACGGCTCTGACCCCTCCACTGCCACCGCGTCGGACCAGGGACCTCTTCTCCAGGTAACCGCTGCGATGTGCCGCTCCTCTGGTGAATGGACTGTAGAAACTCTGCTATCCTCCACCTCTAAGTGTGTTGTGTGCCCTTGACAGGGTTATAGCCTAATGGTTGTATTGGCAGCTTGCAATCAAGCAGGCAAATAAACTGCACCGAGCATCCAAATTATAGTTGTGCCCAATCTGCTTTTGATTGGCAATCATTTCTCATGTCATTTTATGACAAACACAGGACAAATCTGAATGCCCATCACTGGTGAATGAATAAACAAAATATGGTATGGCTGTATAAGAGACTACTACTCAGTAATAAAAAGCAACAAACTACTGATGCATGCACAAAATGGACAAAACACAAAAACGTCATGCTCAGTTAAAGCCAGATGAAAAAGACTACTAATTATAGGACTCGATTTATATTACATTTGCCAAAAAAGGCAAATCTAGAAAGAAAGCGGATTAGTGATTGCCTGGGGACTGGAATGAAGACTGAGCACAAATAGGCATGAGAAAGCTTTTGGAGAGGCTGGAAATGTTCGTAAGTTGGGTATACAACTTTATAAATTTTACAAATTACTGAAAAGTACACTTAAAACTAATGAATTTCATGGTATTTAAGTTATACTTTGATAAGGTTGTTTTTAAACCTAAATTTCCTTCAATAATGAACTGGTTAAATAAATTACAGTAAATACATACAATAAAGTACTGTTCAGTCACTTAAAATTATAAATAGACTCTTTTTTTTTTTAAAGATTTATTTATTTATTTAACCCCCCCCCCCAGTTGTCTGTTCTCGGTGTCTATTTGCTGCGTCTTGTTTCTATGTCCACTTCTGTTGTCGTCAGCAGCACCGGAAGCGTGGGCGGCGCCATTCCTGGGCAGGCTGCACTTTCTTTCTCGCTGGGCGCCTCTCCTTACGGGGCGTACTCCTTGCGCGTGGGGCTCCCCTATGCGGGGGACACCCCTGAGTGATGCAGCACTCCTTGTGCGCATCAGCACTGCGCATGGGCCAGCTCCACACAGGTCAAGGAGGCCCAGGATTTGAACCGCGGACCTCCCATGTGGTAGACGGACGCCCTAACCACTGGGCCAAGTCCGTTTCCCTATAAATAGACTCTTTAAGTATACTAACAACATATACTAACTTGAAAGATCTTCACTATATTTACTGGTGGAAAAAGCAAAAGATAAAAACTGTATGCAGAGAATACTGACATTTATGCAAAAAGGGGGCGATGGCAATATTTGCTGGTTTAATATATACAGTGCCCGCAGAAGAATACACCTATGCAAAAGACGACTAGAAAATGTTAGTAAAAAAGGTTAGCATTAGAGAACTTTCTACCAGCTGACTGTAGGAAGCCCTTCTTTAAAGATGAGCTCTGACTGGGAGCCCTGGTGAGAGGAAGTGGAGAGGGAGTGAAGAGGGAGTAGAAAGAGAAGGAGGGAGGAAGGGGAAGGAGGAGTTGGAGGAGGGGGAAGGAGAAGGGATGAAAAATACAAAAGAACAAGTGAACAAAGTCTGTGAGCAACAGGACAAAAAAAACCTCCGTATGCCCTGATAGATAAAGGCAAGCAGCCACTCAAGCATGCTGGTTTGTGCTGGGAGGGAGTCATGGGAAAAGTCATTTGGCAGCAATTAGCATTCTTCAAATAGAAGGCAGAGGCTTCTATTTTGGAGCAAAGTTTTATAAAATAATATTGACATTGAATGATTCTTTGTTTGTAGATATTCATGCTCTCTGTGGACTTTCAAATAACTCAATATATACAAGAAACCCAAGTTTACACTGACATGGAAAACAGTTATTTCTTTTAAAACTAAATCTGATACTAAAGAAAGTCAGGGGTCAGGTGAGCTAAGCAGCTTGAGTGTAGGGTTACAGGTGCAGCTCTACTTTCTTTTCATAGTTTTTACTCCTCTTTAAGGTCGACATTGACAAATCATCAGCAAAGGCTCTCATCACTTGCAGCATCTGACTGCCTGGAAGAACTTCTTACCCACATTCAGAGGGTTTTTGTTACTTCAACAAAACTCTGAATATTTATTACACATGCATTAACATAATTTCAAAACAATTCTTACACTCTAATTTAGTTCTTAAATTAAAAAGTGAGAACTGACAAGGAAAATAAAATCAAAGTGTGATCTTACTGGAGTTCCTGCTTTCATGTGGCTCTGCAGCTTGTTTCGCATTTCTTTTTCATTAAATTTGGCACTTCGCTTTACATAGATTCCTCCATGCTGCCAAATAAAGGGGGGGAGAGGCAGAGAAAGTATTTACTCTTGAAACATAGCAAAAAAAAAAGCAACTTGACTCCAGAGAAGTAAAGAAAAAACGATGTATTAGAATTTAAACTATACTTCATACATTCAGGTATTAGTGCCTAAGGAACAGGGGTAGCTAAAAATTCTTCTATATTTCAACATAATTCAAATAAATTGCATGCACTGGAAAATACCACACTGAGTTCAAGTTGTATGTAGAAATACTTCATTTTACTGGCAGTGAAATGTTTTCTTTTTAAAAAACACATTTTCTAAAATAAAAATGTAATCAACTGGATGAATCTTGGCTCCCAATTTTTCTATAATTTATTACAGGATCACAAAAAATGTCTTTAAAATGTCAACACTTACAATCTTCAGGGATTTAAAAAAATGATCAAGCAACAGATATTTATGAGGCATTTTCATAATAATTAAGTTAACCTTATTTAAACTTCATAAACACACTTCGTTAAAGCTTTGCAACAGGTCAGCATACTATCGTTACTGCTCTGTCCTCATTTGAGCTAACCTGGAAAGAAGCCTGCAGTATGATGAAAAGCTTGCCTGGTCTTTGCCCCACTTCCAGGTGGAGAACCCCTGACCCCTTGGCATTTCCTGTGACAGGAATCTCTTGTAATCCTGGTGGGCCCAGGCCCTCACCTGAAAGCTCCTGAGAGCAGAGGGTGAGGCCAGCCACACCTGCAGGCTTAAGATCAGCCAGCCCCACCTGAAAGACCTACCACTGCCTAAGGGCTGGGGCTTCCAGCCAGGTCACATTAGCCCATATTAGCCTATCACCCAACCTCTGGGAGGGAAGAGGGCTGCCGACAGGTTAGCCAGGTGGACAGTCTATCACACATACATAATGAGACCCCATTTAAACTGAGGACACTCACTCAAAACTCGGGTGATCTTCCGTGATCTTCCATGACTGAGAAGGGTGACAAGAGAGGACATGGAGGCTTGCATTTGAGACCCTCCCAGCCTAGCAGGAAGTCAGATATGTATACAAAGAGGATATAATAACGACAATATCAGAAGTACTTTGGCAAGTATCACCAAACACCAGAGCAGGGTGGAGGAAACAGTAACTGCCAGGCTGGGGAGGGGTTTCCTAACGGCATCTAAACTGGATCTTCAAGGAGAGGGGAAAGGGCATTTATCCTCAACTAAAGGAACTGCTTGAATAGGCACATGCAAGTGAGAAATTGGTTTAGGATAGAAGGCTGATTATTAAAGGGACACAGCACAGTCGGTCCTAAGTGAGACGCAAGGGACTCGGGCTTCATTACTTGAAAGGCACACAATTTTGAACATATTAGTGGGTTGACCAAATTTATAGTATGGGAAACAAAGGAGAAAAGTAAAAACAAAGGAGGGGGGGAGGCAGAGTAGAAGAGGAGGAGGATGAGGAGGAAAAACTGGAGGCAGAAAGACCCTGTAGGAGGCTCAAATAATATACCAGACAGTAAGAAGAGGAGTGTGGCCTGTGTAATGGAGAGCAAGGAAATGACTTGAGAGGCATTTCAGAGGCTGGTAAGTACCAGGCTCTGCTATAAAGTTTATGAGGGGGCAGAAAGATTATACCCATAAAGTACACTGTAGACTGAAAGTAATGATTGCCAAGTCTGTCTGAATTTCACCAGCATGTCAAGCACCCCTCCTGAGCAGTAAGGGTTTGGGTAACTGTAAGCACCTTCACCTGGATTGCGCCCCTATTTCAGTGCTACAGAAAACACAGGGCACTACTGTTCAGTCAAGAGCTGGAGAAAAGGCCCTGGTCCCTCGATGTGATACTGTTGTCAGACACAAACCCCAGCTAAAGCTCCAGCAGCTTCAGGAACTCCCAGGATTACTTAAAGGGTTTAGTTTATCTCAAGTTAGTAAAAACGGATAACTAGAAACCTGGGGTTGATCATGAAGAGCTCAATCTCTCAGAAACTCCCCAAATGATTACTTAAGTGGTTTAATAACGACGCTCCTGAAGGATTCCGGTGTGTAACTGCCTTCTTACTTAAAACATTCTTCAGGCACCCTAGTCCACCACCCCTTCAGAATCTGAATCTGTTCTCAATCTATTCATAAATTTCATCTTCAAAATCAAAACTATCCCATTAGGATCTAAAGCAACAAAGTCTCAAACAAACCATCTTTCTTTCCTCTACATGCTCTGAATTTCAAGTCTTCCTCAAATTGTTTTAATTATCAAGCAATTATATTTGCTATAAAATAAGTTAAACTTTTTGGGTGTGTTCATCCCTTTATGGGAAGGACTAATAAATCAGTGTAATACTGATTTTTATGTTTAAAAATGCAAAGCAACAATAAACAAAAAATACAATCACTGGGAGAAAAAGTACCTCTTTCTCTGAAGGCAAGAATATCATTTTTAATTCATATATTTTTACATTTGATACTAAATTCTTATCTGCTTTAAAACATTCAATTTTATTGCACAAGAATAAAACAGATGCACTCATAAATCACATCAGTGATTAAATGAGAGGTCAGTAATAGCTTTTCAGTTATCTTCACAGGTTTAAATGAACAAAAGCTCTCTAAATCAAGTTATTTAAATGAACAACAATGAGGTAACCAACACACCTGCTTTCTGTTGGGAGGAGGGCTAGAAGAACAAGCATAACTCTTACGTATTCTAAGGCTAAAATATATCTTACAATGTTTACAAGCGGGTAGCTTAAAAATATTTACTTTTCCAAATATCTTTTGTGTATTATTTCGACATTACTTAGTAGACATTACTTAGTAATGTCGAAATAATTAACAAGAAATACAAAACTTAAGTCTTGTTTCTTCATATTTTCACTATAAATAACCTTTTGTGAATAGCATTTTTGCTTTATACAAATTATGAAAACAAGCCCTTTAAAATGAAAAAATTGGTATAAAGTCCACAACCTAGTAATCTATTCCATTTTATTGATAGATATATGAATTTTAATTTCCTTTTAGGCCAAGAAAAGAGACAGGTGAGTATTCAAGGATTAAACTTTGAACATAATATAAAACTGATAATTCAACTTATGGATAACAGAAATTGGTGGTACTGGTATCTTCTGTTCATGAGATGTCTGGTGGTACTGGTATTTTTGTTATGAGATGTATTTTAAATTTACATATTTTAAACACTCACCATAACTTTAGCCTCTCATTTCATAGATTTTCAGTCTTATAACAAGCATGACTTCATAGTAATTTCATAGTTTATATTTTACAAATGAATTTCATATAATTTATATGTTCAGAGAAGGCAAAGAAAAATGCTAATAATCTCCTTCACAAAGAAGAGCAAGTTACATGAAGTTTCATGATCCGAAGGTTATTGGCACTTTACATAAACAGCTCATGATCTTTTTGTTTTTCATGATCTTTTTTAATATCCTACAGATCTTCAGTAACTGCTATCATTAGCTTAAGGTAATCGTCTATAAACCTGTAAGCCTTTAAAATTTCCTATTTGTTTGACTTTGTATAATTGCATATTTGTTATTTAAATTAACTATCAGGTAATCGGCTACGTATATAAATGAACACAATTAAAACTACTAAATAAAATAATTTCAAGTTAGAATAAGCTATTAAAATAAGAATAAAATATATATATATAAAATGTATATTAAATTTTAAAATATAAAATGTTTGTAAAATACACACACACACACACACATAAGGACAATAGCATACAAAGAAATTACCTGAGAAAAATAACACCCGTACAGTGGAAGCCACTTCAGCCCGTCCTTCAACACATAGCGCACGTGGCCCAGCGCGTTCTGTCTGATGGCCAAAATGTCAGCAACGATCCAGTCAACTGCAGAGACAGAGTGGTTCAGTGCATGGCTCCGCACGCCTCAACACTCCCTCCCAAGGAGAGCATCCTCACAGCCCGGGCTAGGAATATGCTTTAAGAAGAGGATTAGGGGCTTTGAATTACTTTAAATCAACCCAGTCATTTAAAAATATAATCTGAAAGAATTTCTTAAAAGGCTTTCAATTTTATAGATAAAACTAAGCAAAAGTCACAAAATACTAATGTAGTCCAAAACCTGGATCAACAAGGCATAAAATAACCTCCCCTAAGTCTTAAAATCTAGAAAATATAAAGATGCTTTGTTTAAATTAAAAATGGGAAATTAGGAAAAAATGGCAAAATGAAGCTTTAAAGTGCAACTAAGTAATCTGTATATAACAACGTGTTCAACCAAAATGCAAAAACACTTTATCTTTAGTAGTCAGTTTTAGCACACAATACTAGCTTATTACAGCATTCAAAATAAAGTCTCAAGAAGCTTGCAATTGTGCTATGCAGATATGTGTTCCTTAAATAACCAAAGGACACTATACAGGCTGTAAATAACTATAATTATGCACATATTTTATTACTAAAAGATCAGGGGAAAAAAAAGAGGAAGAAAGCATGAGTAAGTTGATAACAACAAAAAACTTCCTAGAAGAAATAAGTTTTTAGTTGAGCTTTCAAATAGTAGAAGAAATTCCAGAGGGAGAAGTGGCCTTTGCCAAAGCAAAGAAACAGGAACCAACAAAATGTGTGCAGAGCATAGTTACAGAGGAGACGGTTTAAACAGAATAAAAGGAAATAAAATTAAGAGAATAACTAAAGGGTCTTAAGGACCAGAAAGATTTAGATTTCAAAGTAAATGGCTGCAAACTACCCCATCACTTGATGAGAATTAAAATGATAAAAATGAAATGTGAAGACTTTAAGACAGGATACTTGAAAATACAATTGCTAAGACTATATAAAGAGAATATAATCCTAAAACCACAAAGGTATTCTGGGCAATAGAAAGGAGGACCAAAGGAGAGAGTTATGGGGGATTTTTTTTTAAAGGAAAATGAAAGCCAGGAAATTTAAAAAGTAATAAAATTTTAAGAAAAAGGGACAGTTTTCCACAGTATTATAGATGATAAACTTCAGCTCTGTGAAATCTTTTAGACAAATCATATCATTTTAGACAGTAAAATATTCCAAAAATAATTTAAACATTGAAAATTAATCTTTTGGATAAATGTTTTCTCCGTTATTTTACATATCTTTTCTTAATCAGAGATATTAATTCATAAGTTAATTTTCTTGATTATTTAAGAGTTACAATCACATATTTAAGTTTTATCACATATTTAAGTTTTATTTGGGGCCTTTTAAATAGATGGATGCCTGAAAGGAGTCCCACCCCACATCCCTACATTAAATGATTCCCAGCAGCTATGTCAGGAGTTTTGTTTTTCGGAGTTAACAATTATCACTTTTAAAAAATATATATAGGGAAGGAGGTGTGGCTCAAGTGATAGGGCCTCTGCCTACCATATGGGAGGACCTGGGTTCGCTCTCTGGGGCCTCCTGGTGAAAAAGAAAACATGCCTGCACGATGAGCCAGGGCACGCGTGGTGAGCTGAGTGCCATGCGGTGAGGTGAGTGCCACGAGTGCTCGGGTGATGAGCCAGTGCCTGGCGGTAAGCCGAGTGCCCACACAGTGAGCCAAGCACCCATGCCAGTGCCCATGTGCAGAGGCAGTGCCTGCACGAGTGAGTCATGCAGCAAGATGATGACACAACAAGGGAGAGAGAAAGGGGAGCGTCAGGGTGAAGTGCAGCAGAGACCAGGAGCTGAGGAGGCACAACTGCCAGGGAACCTCTCTCAGCATCAGAGGTCCCCGGGATTAAATCCGAGTGAATCCCAGAGGAGAAAGACAGACAGAAGATCACACAGGGAACAGACAGACAGCAACAACAGCAGCGAAAGGGAGGGGAAGAAGAAAAATATGTGTATCTATAACTTCCTGTGAAGTCTTCTCCTATCCCCTCCCTCTAATTCACATCGACTATACAGTATTTTTTTCTAATTATGTCTTGGAACCATATAAACAAGCTTGTTATAACTGTACCTAAAGTAAAAAGCAAACTGATTCTAAACAAATTCTGAGAACTAAGCATATGATTCTCAGGCTAAGGTATATCCCGGGACATATTTAGGGGCATAAAACAAACATAACACTTGTCATCTTTTCTTGGAACAATTATTTTTAAAGTTTGGGGGAAAGAAAAATGCATTTTAATATTAAAACAAGCACGGTTATACTGCATCCTGGAATATATCTTCTAAGAATTTTTAAGAGAAAGTGTAATATTTTCAAGACATGTCATGTTTGTGATGGGCTGCCCAGGGTATGCCCTTAAAATTCTGGAAATTTTATTGGAAAAGTTCAAGAACTAACTTAAGTAGTTCTTCTCTATACAAAAAACACAAACTTTGTGCCATCAGTTTCTGCAACTCAATTGTCTTTTTTTCCCCCAGTTTATTCCTGGCTAGGGTTCAGAAAGGTGACATCAGATTCCAGCTTAGTTAGCTCGGATGGTAACATACTGCTTTCACAATAACTACTCATACTTTGTGTTCTGGCATGGATAATTTCATTATGATATCAATAAATCTGGCTACATAAGAATTCTTCAATGGTGTTCCATCCAATACAATATTGTATAACAGTAGCACCTACTTTATAAAGTACTGTATCATCTAAAAGGTACCCCGCATAAAGCACTTACCTACCAACGATGCAACAAAGTGCCAGTGGTTAGTTATCATCATCATCATCATCACTACTGCTGTTAAATACCCCCTATGAATCAAGTACCCTACCAGGATTGAGATGGCCTGTGCAAAATGCCTAAAATCCCTGATCAGTAAATATTACACACACTTTACCAACAAGGCTCAGAGAAGTTAAGTAATTTGATCACTGTCACACAACCTATTGCAGAACACCTAAATGAACTGGGGTCTCTAAGACCCCAAATTCCATGTTTTTAATGACCGTCTACTCACCACACACATACTGTAGTCAAGAAAAATGTCAACCCACAAAATTGTGTATAAACTATAATGTAAACTGTAATCCACGGTTAGGAGTACTGCTTCACTGTGTGTTTATCAATTGTAACAAATGTATCACACCAATGAAGGATTTAATGTGGGAAAGTATGGGAGGGGAAGGGAGTGGGGTATATGGGAATCCCTTTTATTTTTTATATAACATCTATCGTAATCTAAAACTAGTTTAAAATTTTTAAAAATTAATTTAAATAAAAAGCAAATTAAGAAAAAGAAAAGAAAAATGTGACCTAAGCCAAGGAAGGGAAACATTACATGAGACTAAAAGGGAGGCAGAGCCAAAAGAAAATAGCTGAAGAATGAAGTAAAGGAATTCAAGTCACTGTAACATTGCTGGCTTTGGAACACTATATGCAGATTTTTATACGCACATTTTTCTGGGAAAATGCTCCATACCTTCCGTTATATTCTGACAGACACTCAGAATTTCAAATTATTTAAAATCACTGTCCCAAAGTATTCCTAAGTGATGGATTTTAAGAAGCATTTAAATCCTGGTGTTTCTAGCAGGCCCTGAGAGATATGGTGAGGGACAGAGAACTGGTTCTCTAAACTGAGAAAGGTAATCTTTCCAGGCCAGCTGTGGGGTGAGCAAGGAGCTCAAACTTCCATGTCTTCTTCCAGTCCCAAACACAAAAGGACAAATTTTTAAAATCTGCTGTTTTCTCCCAAAGATTTTTCCAGAGACTTTCACTCTGAAATAATGTATATAAAGGTTAACACACAGTAAGCAATCCAAAATAACATGGGTCGTTGCTATTTTATTATTATTAATATTACTACTGCAATCTCCAGACATATACTGTTAATATAACAGAACTGAAACCTGGAAAAAGAAAAGTTGGCAGAGAAATTATACAAGGAATTTTAAGAAAGAATTCTGGTAAAAAGAAGAAAATTCTACATGAAATTAAACAGTGGGTCAACATAAAGAACATCTATGGGAATCAAAGCTATCATGAGCCATAAATCTTTTAAATTTGAATCCTGGTTGAAATATTCCATCAGAAGTAGGACAGAAAGAAGGAATGTTTTGATAGTAAAAAGGCCAATATGTTTGGAGAAAGAATCAAAATACAGGAAGAAATTAGGCTGTCTTAGCGCAACCATGGGCTAGATGCTCTAAGGTTTTTGGCTGAAGTCAAATGTAATTAGATCGAATACTCTGAGCCAATCACCCCAGTAAAGTTGGGATATACAGAGATACATTTAATTACTACCAACCTCTTATGACTCCATCTCTTGTCTTATAAAGAGAATGTAATCACTGATAAGCTAAACTGAGAAAAAGTACATTTCAATTTCTTTTACTTTCTATACCTTATCTATGACAGAGGTTGCAAAAACAAAAGCAAAAAACAACAAAAAAATCATGCTAAGAAGGTTAAAGTGAAGAAGATAAAGGAAAGTCATGGGCACAAGTGATTTTCCATTAAGACTATTATTATTGTACACGCTGTTTTTGTCTTTGAGCTTCTAAGAGTACTGTATTTCTAGAAAGCATAAAAACGGAATTTAGGAAATGTGTGTCAAAAGCAGTTACCAGTTAAACTAAAATATGAAACAGGACTTTTTGTGGGGAGCAGGGGAAACTGAATTATTTGGAGAACTAAACGTCCCCTAACCAGGTCAGTCGCCTGGTTTTGATATTGTACTCTAGCCACATAAAAGGCCACTACTGGGAGAGCCAGGTGAAGGAGCCACAGGACACTATGGACTATTTTTACAAATGCCTATGAGTGTATAATTATTTCAAAATATAATTTTTCAAGTACCTTAATCTAATTTAAAGCATATATTGTATTATACTGAAGACCAGAGGCTTCTGTGATTCCTCCAACAGCAGAATAGTAAACTAGAATTAAAACACACTCAGAGAGGCAAAGGGAACTGCAGAAGAACTGCAGACATTAGCGTCAGTTCCTTGTTCAGAAATGAGTGCTTTCACACTGGCACAACCTTTCTGCAGCTTAACAATCAAAACATAAAATCTATGTATCTTTTGACCCACTACTTCTAGATTCATAACTTAAAGAAATAACCCTACAAACACAAAAAGAATGCATAGATAATTTCAAAAGCTATTCAAAGAAACAAAACGACAGAAAGAAAACAGCTTATTTATACCCAACAGCGGCAGAAGGTAAGTTTAGAAAAATCCAAAGCTTTAACATTCCTGAATTTCCAAAAAGTAAAAATCAAAAATATACAGGGTCAGGTAAATATATAGAAAATTTATGTTTTAAGGAAAAAATATTTCATTTAAATATATAAGAATAGTATTTTGAATGTCTATGTACCTTTCATAGAAAAACCTAGGTTTCATGCAAATGAAATACAAACCTGTGCTTTGATGATTTGATAAATATATTATATTTTCTTTATTTTTTGGCAAATCCCCATATAGCAATATCTAAAAGATAAAACAAATAAAAAACACATTACTTTGACATTTTAACATGCAATACTATAATACACAAAACAAAACCATATAAAAACTGACAAAAACATGATGTCATGAATATTTCCTATGATGATTAACAAAAATTAGATTTCTTAAGAGTCTCAGAGACCTTAATGGCACATGTCTATAAACTGGTAAAGTGTAGTGCAGATGGTCATAAACTAAAACAAAATACTCAATACGTTCATGAGAAAAATTAAACCAGCATCTATTGAATGATTATAATAAAATGCTGTTCCTAAAATAAATCTTCCTAAAAAGAGCCTACAGGAGAGAGATGTACACAATAACTATAATGAGACAAAGCAAATATAATGAAAATGTTTTATTATGAAGAACTTTAAAATACAGAAGTATCCATTAGATATGATTTCAATTGATGAGATTAAGGGAAATGTTTTTATGAATGAACAAAAAATGGAAGTGGCAGTCTGAGGCCTATTGGGTGCACCTAGCAGTGCCATGGCCAAAAGACAAGGTTTGGTGTAAAGAGCTGATGAACTGGAGCAAGGAGACCTTTTAGATCTGAATTTGAATGTAAGAAGTCTGAATGTTAGAATAAACCTGGGGGTGGGGGTGCAGATATGAGAACTCTGTACTTTCTGCATGACTTTTCTGTAAACCTATGATTTATCTAATAAAAAAAAATTGTTTTTTAAAAATTCCAAGTCTTTCAATGCCATGCTTAAGATTAACACTTCATTCTGCAAATACATGCATACCTCGGAGATACTGTGGGTTCAGTTTCATACCGCTGCAGTAAGTGATTATCACAATAAAGCAAGTCACAACAATTTTTGGTTTCTTATTCTATGTAAAAGCTGCTTACACTATACTGTAGATTCCTAAGTATGCAATAGCATTATGTCTTTAAAAAATGTACATGCCTTAATTTTAAAATACTTTAGTGCTAAAAATGCTAACCCCTGTCTCAGCCTTCAGCGAGCCATAATCTTTTTCATGTAATTCTTATGGGCCCTAGGATTTTCAGAATAGTAAATGAGCACTGGCTTCGACTTAAGCCACCAGCTGCATGAGCCTCTAAGAAGAGGCAGCCTGTCCTTCAAAGCCTTGAAGCAAGCACCGTCTTCTTCCCTCTAGCAAGGGAAGTCCTAGCTGGCATCTTCTCCCAATAGAAGGCTGTTTCATCAACGCTGAAAATCTGTTGTTTAGTGTTGCCACCTTCATCAGTTATCCTGCTAGATCTTCCGGATGGCTTGCTGCAGCCTCTACAGTAGCGCTTGCTGCTGCTTCCCCATGCACTTTTAAACCTCATGAACAAACTCTCCTAGCTTCAGTTTTCCTTCTGAAGCTTCCTCACCTCTCAGCCTTCACAGAATTGGAAAGAGTTAGGGTCTTGCTCTGAATTAGGCTTGGGTTTAAGGGAATGTTGTAGCTGGTTTAATCTTCTATCCAGACCACTGGAACTTTCTCCATATCGGCAAGGTTGTCTCACTTTATCATCCTGTGTTCAATGGATTAGCATTTTTAATTTCCTTCAAGAACCTTTCCTTTGCATTCATAACTTGGCTAACTAGGGCAAGAGGCCCTGGCTTTCGGCCTGCATCAGCTCTGACAGGCCTAACTCACTAAGCGTAATCATTTCTGGTTTTTGATTTCAAGTGAGAGATGTGCAACTCTCCCTTTCACCTGAACACTCAGAGGCCACTGTGGGTTATTAATTGGCCTGATTTCAATACTGTTGTGTCTCAGGGAATAGGGAGGCCCAAGGAGAGGGCGAGAGATGGAATAGCCGGTCAGTGGGGCAGTCAGGGCACACACGACACTCACCGCTTTTAAGTTCACCATCTTACATGGGCACAGATGTGGCACCCCAAAACAATTACAGTAGTAATATCAGTGATCACTCAACACATATCACCATAACAGATGTAACAATGAAAAAGTCTGAAATGTTGTGAAAATTAGCAAAATATGGCAGTGACATGGAGTGAGCACATGCTGTTGGAAGAAATGGCACCAAAAGACTACCTCCACATAGGGTTGCCACAAACCTTCAATTTCTGAAAAACATAGTATCTGCGAAGCACAATAAAGTGAAATGCAATAAAACAAGGTATGCCTGTAATAAGGAAACATGGTTACATGTTTTATGCCCTTATAAAGGATAAAGAGAGTTCAAGATAAGGGTGATTTCTAGGAAGAGGGAGAAGTTGCGAGAGAGGAAGGTTTTACAATAGACTTCCACCCCATCAGTCATGTCGTACGGCTTATCCTCAGCAGTGGGTACACAGGTGTTCATTTTATTAATCTTTGTTATTCTGTACATCTTAAATATTTCATAATACATTACTGAAAGAAATTGGGAATACATTTTTAAATACTTCAAAGGAAAAGACTACCAACAGTGGAATTTTTTTTCAGGGCATTTTTTGTTTCCCTACCTTGTCATCATGGATTATGCAAGACTGAATTATGAATTAGCTAAGGCTTTTAAATCTATTTTCTCCACTTATCTTTTGGTCATGACACTAATATCTTAAAAACAGAAAAAAGAAAAGAAAAAAAAAAACACAAAAAAACATTAACCCAATGTCCCCATAGATAATAATGCAACCGGATGATATAAAGTTCTGGAGGCAAGGAACTCAGACTCAGGTTTCTATAACCTTCCTCCAAAACAGCACAGTATCATGCACATAGTATATTTCTAAATATATTCCCTTTGATTTTTTTACACATGAAGTTTATCTGTCACACACACACACACACACACAGTTTGACCCTTGCAGGGTTAAAATTAGAGTTCTGGCTTATATGAGCCAGAACTGCTTCAAGATGGCTGTTTATACATGGGGCTTAAATTGGGTTTAAAAGTACTACGTGAGGTTACAAAAGCAGCAGATACACACAACTTTCTCAGATAAGGTATTAACATTTATAGGTGGTTTAATCGATTCAACCTAAACACTACTCTATGGAGACATGCATGGCCCTCAAAGAACAGTTTTCCCCTAAAATGAAGACAATACTTGGACCATCCAATAAACTTTTCTTTTCCTTTCTTGCTGAGCTTGGTTTAAGAGATTTCAAGGTTATAACTTTTGAAGATAGATGACAAGCTATTTCAAAAAGGTACTTTGCCCCCACAGGATTATCATACTGATTATAGAAAACATAAAATTACAAATTATAACTAGCGATATCTCATTTTAAAACCAAACAAGCCTAGTGAGGGCAGAGAGGAAAGCATAAAAATAAGCACAAACATCTAATCTCATGACGTAATCATTTCCAAAAGAGAATACACTTAGTAAATGCATCAGCAATAGAAGGATGTTTGGGGACAACCCAGACCAGTCCTGGGTCACTTCAGCGGGCCGAGGCACAGGAAAGCCAAGCTGCCTTGTCCACAGGCACCTGATCGGCTAATGGCACTACCACCACCCATGTAAGAATTCTCCACACCTCCTCCGAGTGTATAGTCCACTTACTGTCCCATGCTGGCCTTAAAGTTCCACAGTTTTCTATGATTTTTTAAGACACAAGCGTGAACCTAAAAGCTTTCTTGAAAAAGCACTCTCTGCAGCCACTATAAGGCTCAATAAAATCCTCACTCCTTATGGGCTTCCAAATAACTGATATTTTGAATCTATTGTTCAATGAATTCAATCACAAACTTAAACATGCCTGGTATTTAAAAATTGATCTCCAATGGTACCTAGAGAAAGTAAGATAAGCAAAGATTTCAATTGGGTAAAATAGATGGAGAAAATGTAGTTTAAATGACAGATCACTTACAAACTAAAGTGGCATCAAAAACCTAATTCACAGCCCTCAATGGAATCATATAATGATTTGCATAATTTATACTTTTTAAGATTGTTCAATATGAATAGTATCTCAATGAGTAAAGGCAATTTCCAACTGAAATGCAAAACACGGTAAATCTTTGACAAACATAATTTAGGATCTCAAAAGCAGATATTTAAATTAATAGTCTCTTCCCTGAAGTTTTTTCATTTATTGCTTTTGACAGTTTGGAAGTTATTTTATGAATCCCAAAAGAAAAAGATGATGTTCTTGAACTGATCGATGCCTGTGGTGTGGGGCTTTTTGACTGGACGTCAGGGACTCAGGCTGGGCGGCCACTCTTTTACTGTAGCTTTATGTAAACGGAGACACAGAGCAAGACACACAGGAAAGGGGGCTTTGTCATTTGGACTCTGCCGTGTGAGGGAGGATTGAGGATGGCTAAAAGGCGAAAGAAAGTGCAGCACAAAGCCCCAAGACGCTGGGCCCAGAGAGCAGTCAAGGCTGGAGAGGTCAGCCCTATGCCTGGCTGCCCACACCTGGACTACGGGGCAGCAGAGACCGGCCGCCATCTTGGCTGACCACCTGGCAGGATATCAGGATAGCCAGCAGCTGACTTTGGTGAGAAAGCATCTCTGCTGATGCCTCAATGTGGACATTCACAGCCTCGGAACTGTAATCTTTTACCCTGATATATTTCCCATTATTAAAGCCAACCCATTTCTGGTACTTTGCATCTGAAGCCGTTTGGTAAACTAAGACATCATGTAAACTATAAACTCCATTTGGAAATCAACAGAAGCAAGGAATTAGAAAATAAAGTTAGGTATATGTAAAACTTTAAAAGATCTGAAAGCAAATTAAGTGAAATGATGAACTGTAAATCTTACTATAATAGATGCAAATCATAATTCAGCACTTTGAATAAATGTTAAGGAAAGGACTGCAGAATTACAAGGTGTACACATCCAAATGTACACCATTTTTATAGTCCTTCATTTGATTAGTTTTGAAGGCTCCAAAGATGGACGAGAATTTCACTCTAACTTAAAATTATCCATTTTTTTTACATGCACTTTAGTGAAAAAGCAATTTGCTTCTTTTATGTCTACAAACATGGAAGGGTCAAAAAAGTTTTCACTTAAGGATTTTCAAAAAAATAAGATAGTTTTCACTATTTTACTAACAAGTATATGATTAATAAGATAGCTGTAGTGTTTTCATAATTATTGTATCAAGTTACATATACACCTACCTGTACTACCTTTTGTAATCATCTCTAAATCAGCTTTCCTCATAATTCATTTACCTCCTCACTGAAACATTTCCACGTAGCTTTTCACTCAGATTCCAGAATTAACCACTTCCCTCTTTGTACCATGACATTCCCTGACTCCACTATCACAGCATCAGGCCCACATTGGGCTTACCTGTTTACAACCCTTGAGTGCCTCATTTCCACAGACTTTTTTCTACCCCAGAGCCTAACACCCAGATGATGTGCAACAGATGCTTACTGAATCAGTTAAGTTTGCACTTTTATTTTTCACAAGTAGGTAAAGCTATACCTCATTTTCAACAGTAAAGGTGGTTCTGGAATATACTCAACTAACTTAGATGCACTTTTTAAATGCAACATTACGGGAATCTTCTCATACTTGTATTTCAAATCACATTAATCACATTAAATTTATTTTGCCAATAACTTGTTTCAAAACAGGCACATAAAAACACTGCTTCACAACTGTTTAATTTTAGATTCATCCACTTTCTAAAAACTCATCAAAAGTTACCTCAAAGAGAACGAACAATTTTCTCTTTCCATTTTATTAAACAGACAAAAATGCTTCTTGAATAATTAATTACTTTAAATGTCAACTGACATGCTAATTACTATTCTGCTTTAGCTAAACAAACTTATCTTGCATAAACTGGCTTTCAAAAGAAAGCTTAAATGACTACTTGAACCTCACCTTGATCATATTTTTATACTTTCTTTAATTTGTTCCCATGATATGTAAACTACTTAAAGAGTCCCTCTTTTCTATGTTCAAAGCAGGTAGTAAACTGTAATCTGAAAATAATGACACGTTAACACAGTAGAGCATTCAACTAAAAAGCCACAGGGCCATAAATATACAGCATTCTTTCTTTAATTAAAAAAACACATTCTTCATTTATCTCTATAGTGTCCATTTTCTTTCAGCATGGCAATCCTGAAATATAACAATTTTTTAAAAAATCTTTTCTCACTGTCCTTCAATATAGATGGTGCTGTAACATAATGGTCACTAACAGTCTTAGAAGTATCAGATTTTAATTAAGACTTGGATTTGAATCCTAGTCTACCACCTTACTAGCTATGTGAACTTGAGCAAAATACCTAACATCTCCAAACCTATCTCTGCACCTGTAAAATGAGTGTAATAATAGAAACTACTCCTCACAGGGTTGTGGTGAAATGAATGAGAGTATATAAACTATTTTCAACAATGCCTGAAATATAGCATCATCCAACAATTGTTAATTATTATTATCCAATAAAGTGATGTTTTAATTAAAAACTGGATTAATGGATAGGAGAAATGGCTGTCTAGTCTCTTCCTAACACAAATGGTAGTCTCTGATTACATAGAAATTCAGCTACAAAGAACAGTTTTAGTTTAAGTAAGATTGCATACACAATTTGCTCCTTAACTATGATTATAATCACTTGAAATCAATTTTTAAATGTATTTTCACGTCAATGAAATATATTACCATGCTTAACTATTACTAAATTTCTACCATAAAGTATACAAAAACTGTGGCCTTTTTCTGCCCAATTTGAAACATTTCACTTAACAGGAAAATTAAGATCTCCCTCTCAAAAAGAACATATCAAAATAGTAAAAATAAAGTTATTTACCTAATGAAAATGCAGAAACCATTATCATGCAATATTTAAATGGAACTTTATAAACCACAAAGCTCTTTCTTATGCATTCCTCTTATAGGTCTCCTGACATTGTCCTTATTTTAAAGGGTATGGAAGAGAATCCCATCAGTGATGAACCAGTCACTGAACTAGACAGTTTCACATGTTATTTCATTTAGCTACAAAATAGCATGACATGAGAATAATGAGGCTGAGAATTGATTTAGTCAAGTCCACACAAGAGTAGGGGCAGAAAACCAAAACTGACACCCAGGTTTCTTATCCTAAGACCCAAAAATCTTTCAACTGTAACAAAACTATTCTCTGTGTAAGTTCCAAGTTAAAAATGCCAAATAAAAAGACTCCATATATGTTAGAAGCTTATTATATAATTTTTTCACTGTGAATACTAACTGCAAAAGATATAAGAAATCCATGAGAAAAAATAAAACACATAATTTTTTCCTACAGAAATACAAATTAAGAATGGAGGGAAACAGGCTTGGCCCAGTGGTTAGGGCATCCGTCTACCACATGGGAGGCCCTCGGTTCAAACCCCGGGCCTCCTTGACCCGTGTGGAGCTGGCCCATGCGCAGTGCTGATACGGCGCAGGGAGTGCCCTGCCACGCAGGGGTGTCCCCCGCGTAGGGGAGCCCCACCAGCAGGGAGTGCGCCCCGTAGGGAGAGCCGTCCAGCGCGAAGGAGAGTGCAGCCTACCCAGGAATGGCGCCACCCACACTTCCCGTGCTGCTGAGGACAACAGAAGCCAACAAAGAAACAAGAGGCAGCAAATAGACACAGAGAACAGACAACCGGGGGAGGGGGGAATTAAATAAATAAATAAATCTTTTTTAAAAAACAAAAAACAAATTAAGAATGGGAGCAAAGCAATACGTAAGTTCACCAAGAGCTTGCCTGCACTACATTATTTCTAACTTCTATGTGGACAGCTCCCTCCCTTCCAGGTAAGTAATCCCTGGGATTCTGGTGAATTACTCCTATATTTCCTCAGCCCTTGTTCATTTCTTTATTTTTTTATTGGCTTCTTTCTACACTGCTAAACAGTGTATTGTTTGAGGGCTGACTTATTTTATCAATCAAAATGCTACAGCCTAGTTATGTTATCTACCTTGGTTGCCCCGTAATATGAATCTCCTTCCCAGGTATTCATAATCCTCATTTCTTTCTGTTCCTGGAATTCTCATCCCAAGATAAGGCAGAGTTGTCTGTCCAATATTATTTACACTTAAACACATACATCCCTCCAAAATATCCAAGCATTTCAGGCATTTTACTACTAGTTCCAAAAGAGAAACAAACAAAGTCAGTCTTAGGGCATTGCATAGGTTCAAAAATTGCAAACAGTACAAGATTTTATTAACAACTAGACAAAGCTAGGCTTTCCTCCATTATTGGCTGTTCCACAATTTCCTTTTTTCTAAAGTCTTTAACTTTATTCATTCTCAGTCTTACTCCTTTATCTATTTAAATAGAGAATTCAGTTGGAGCCACTAAACCTGGAAACCCTGCTAGATCAGTACCTACCAACCAGTAAGGCCATTCAAGAGCCCCCTACCCCCTTAAAAGTGAGATTTATTTACTTTCCGACAGAAACCCAGAAATCCACAGTAGGGTATTCTGCCCTTTGGTTCAAGGAAACAAGTCATCGTTCCCTTTATTCTCACCATTTCCAAGAAACGTAGAACCCTGTAGAGGGGAAAATACATACATGAATTATGCTGTTAATGTTACTATTACATGTCAGTGATCCCGAAACCGAGATGGCAAGAGATCGTGCCAGTAGAGAGAAAGCTGCGGCTTGAGCTGGAAGACACACCCAAGGCATGGTACTGAGAATGTATTAGTAATGTGGGGAGAGGAAAGGCAGAGAAAGCAACTGGGCTAGAGTGAAATCAATGAATGGAAATAGTGGCCGGGGCAGAATTTAGACAGCCTTGAATATCACGCTTAGATAATCTGTTGCCAACGGAGAACCTCTTTTTCCCTAAACACGTCTTGTTACTCAATCCTATTCAAAGCAAAGATTCAAAGTGTTTCTAACAAAGGATATAGTCTTCTTGAGTAATCCAATCAAAGTTACTTTACTCTGTACCAGAGAACCGATAAGCACCAGCACTCCAATTTCAGTATTATCCACATTAAAATTGTCCCTGGTTTTCTCAGTATGAGTAGATGGAGAGAAGGGAACCCATGTCAATATCTACAACCCGATTACAACCGGCCACCTAGCAAAATAGCTTCAGAAAACCAGCCCGAAGCCACTGCCCTGGCTGAAGCCTGGCTTAGTTACTACAGATGTAAACCACCTGTGCCTCAATGTCCTCACCTGTAAAACTGGAATAATGGTATCTCCCTGGTAAGGAGGAAATGACCTATTCACATAACAGAATATGGGACACAGAGTAAACACCCACCAGGTGCTAACTAAATTTGTTCTTGACCTCACTGGGTGGCTTGGAACCATGTACCCCAGGAAAACCTGTTCTTAAATGTGAGCCCTTGTAAACGGAACCTCCTGGTGAGGTGGCTGCATTAAGGTAGGTCCAGCTGACCCAGGACGAGCCTTGACCCATCACTGAAGGCTTTGAGGGCAAGGTCACAAAGAGGGAAAGCCACGAATGAAGGCCAGGAGCAGAAGGGCAGCAGACCTGGAAGAGAAAGGAAAGCAGGAGAGGCTGCCACCGGTTGGAAAAGCCCAGCACCAGGGCTCACGGCAGACAGCCCCAGAATCCACTTCTGGGAGAAACCTTGATCCGGCCTTCTTGATTTTTGTCTCCTCCTAGCCTCAAAATCATGAGCCAATAAATTCCTGTTGTTTAAGCCAAACCACAGCATGGTATTTGATTTAGCCGTCAGGAGAGGAAAGCATACACCCACCCTCTCCCTTATCCTTCACATCTCATCTCAAAGCCCTATCAGCGTCTTCCAATGTTCTCCCACATCCACTCTTGCCACTACCTGACCATCCTCTCTTGCCTGGATTATTACAATATCTTCCAAATTGGCCCCTTTCCTGCAGCATCCAGTCAGATGCCACTTGCTCAGGGGAGCCTTCCCAAAGCCCACTCACCACCCACTAACCTAATGAACCTCAGATTAACAGAAATTTAAGCAACTCTTGACTGTTCGCTTCCTCCACTAGAATGTGAGTTCCACAAGCACAGGGAACTTGTGCATCTTTTCTTCACTGTATTCCTTACTAGCTACTAGCACAGTACCTCATGCACAGTACATACTCAAATAGCTGATAAATGAATGAATGAGTAGTAGACCCTCAGGATCCTCTACTGAAAAGACATTATTTAGTACTAGATTGTCTATTAGTTATCAACCGCTGCTAAGGAACCATAAGAAAAAGAAAATATTAAAAGGAAAAATTAACCTCTAATATAATTTAAGGAGAGGCAACTCTCAGATCAGCTCTACAAAATTAGACAAATTTCCGAAAGAGGGAAAGTAAATTGAACATATTAGAGTCATGTTCTCCTGCACTTTCCATCAAGTCAGAGGTGTCCCCAAGGACATGCTGGAATATTTAATGCTACTATAAAACCCATCCAAGAAGCTCATTTAATGGATAACGAGTCTTCCCACAATTCGAACATTTATTTAAAAGCTTCTTTAGAGTTACACACCAAAACTGTTAAATAACTGGGAATGGTGTGTATAGGGAAGGTATAGGGAGAACTTCAACATTGTCAAAATATTTTAGTAATGTTTGAATACTTTATTGCATCTGTGATTTAAAATAGTAAAGTATGACATTAAAAAACCTTACAAGAATGCGACTGAAAATAACTGGTTTGCTCAAACACTTGTAGAAAGCATAAAAACAAAGTTCGAATTCTATTTCTCTAAGATTCTCTTATAGGTCTAGCAAGTTGGCCAGGTTCCTAGCCAGAATTAAATTGTGTTAGACTGGAACTGTGTTTGATTGGAAATGTTTAATTTCCTGCATCAAAGGCTTTTATCATCTGTTTAAACAAGCAAATGCAGATGCATACCCAAATTTGTCCAGTTCTATCAAACCAAGCTAAACTGAAAGAAGTAATTTAAGGTATTTTAAAGACTTCACATACATGATAGAAAAGTGAAGAAAGGGTCAGGAGGGAAAAATAAAATTAAGAATACAAATTTGCACTGTCTTTAAGACTACTGATACTCAAGATGACATTGGGCAACATTCTGGCAGGAATGCCAAAAGAATTGAGACGTGATATAAAGGGGCAAGACTAAATGACTTAAAAGGTCCCTTCCCCAATTCTAAATAAACATGTTTCATTATAATGGTTTAGTTGTATTTACAATATGATAAAGGATATAAATTGAACTCATTAAGAGTTTATAGACTTTATGAAATAGAACTACAGAAAAAAGGAACCTGTTTAAAATGGTCCTGACAGTTTCTTTGAGGAACTTGGAAAAATGTTTCAATGAAAAGTAGGAATCATTAGATAAGTTGAGTATTTTAACTAAATATATTATATAAACTTCAAAATCTTATACTTAAATTCTACATCTTGGGAAGCGGCTGTGGCTCAAGTGATAAGACCTCCACCTACCATATGGGAGGACCTGGGTTCAATCCCTGGGGCCTCCTGGTGAAAGAAAAGAAGACAAAGCGTGCCTGCGTGACGAGCCGGTGCCAGCGCAGTTGAGTCAAGTTCCCACGCGGTGAGCTGAGTGCTCATGCAACAAGCTGAGAGCCCATGTGGATGCCTGCGTGGTGAGCCAAGTGCCCACACGAATGTCCGCATGATGAGCCGAGTGCCCACGTGGTGAGCTGAGAGCCTGTGCGGCAAGCCAGTGCCCACCCATGCAGCAAGCTCAGTGACCAAGCAGTGAGCCAGTGAGTTACGCAGCAAGATGATGACGCGACAAAAGAGAGACAAAAGAGTCAGTCAAGGTGAAGCACAGCAGAAACAAGGAACTGAGGTGGCACAATTGACAGGGAAACTCTCCACATCAGAGGTCTCCGGGATCAAATCCCAGTGAATTCTAGAGAAAGATGAGAAGAGAAGACAAAAAGAGAAGTAGATACAGAAGATTACACAGAGAACGGACACAGCAAAAACAGCAGGGCGGGAAGGAAGAGGGGTAGAAAAATTTTTTTAAATTTTAAAATTCTACATCTTGCTTCTAGTGTTTTTCAAACTATTTTATATTTAAATTAGGTAAGCTGAAAAGCCATGGGTTTGTTTTTTTTTAAATCAAATTTCATTATTTTCTGTTAGAATGTATCATTCTAGTAATTGTGAAAGGGGATTAGGAGGCAGAGCCTTTACTATAAAATAGGTTTTAAAGTAAATCCCAAGTGATACCAGCTGATTTTAAGCAGTAATCAAATGGTGATTAAAGTATCTATTAAGTAGTAATGAGGAGACATGTAGACAGCATATCACTGGATGTTTTGTGCCAAGTTTTTCTTTTCTTTTTTCTTTTTCTTAAGAAGGAAAAGGCTAAGTTTTTCTTAAGCTCCAGCTCAAGGATACTGCACATGGCTTCTTAGTCTGAGTCTCTAAGCACCCCATGTTCAATTTACTTTTTATCTCATACTATTTTTACAGTGGTGAAATATTCAAAGGCCAGTGTATTCACCACATAATGATGTCACCTTAGAAATTATATTACTCTAATTGATCAGGTTTTCAGTTTTTTTTTGGTAAACTATCACAAAATAGTAATTTAAGAATCAATTAATTAAAAGAGCACATGACTATGACTAAGAAGTTGCATATTAATAAAGAAAGCAGACAACTTTGCAGAGAACTCAAGTTTCAAAGTACTGATTCTGAAAATAAAACGATTCAGGGAAGCGGATGTGGCTCAAATGACACGGCCTCCGCCTACCATATGGGAGGACCCAGGTTCGATCCCTGGGGCCTCCTGGTGAAAAAGAGAAAGCATGCCCGTGTGCTGAGCCAAGTGCCCACGCGGTGAGCTGAGTGCCCAGGTGAGTGCCTGCATGGGGAGCCCAGTGCCCATTTGAGTGCCCACATAGCGAGCTAGTGCCCACGCAGCAAGCCAGTGCCTGTGCAGTGAGCCGAGTGCTCACAGAAGTACCTGTGTGGCAAGCCAAGAACCCATGTGACTGCCCACGTGGTGAGCCAGTCCCCGCACAGTAAGCCTAGTGCCCGCGTGGTGATCCAGTGCCCGTGCAAGTGAGTCACTCAGCAAGATGATAACACAAAAAAAGAGAGACAAAGGGGAGAGTCAAGGTGAAGCACAGCAGAGACCAGGAACTGAGGAGGCACAATTGACAGGGAACCTCTCACCACATCAGAGGTCCCCAGGATCAAATCCCGGTGAATCTTAGAGGATAAAGACAAGAAGAGAAGACAAAAAGAAATAGACACAGAGAGCAAAAACAGCAAGGTGGGAGGGGGAGGGGGAAGTGGAGGGGAAGAAAAAACAAAGTTAAAAAATAGAAACCAATTTGTATCTCTTTTTAAGGGATATGTCAAAGTAAATTTGTAAACAAGAAGGTAAAAAACTGTGAGAACATGTATGTAACCTAAGCTCCTGTGAAAATAAAGAAAAAAAATTTTTTTTTAACTGAGAAACTGTGGCATTTGGTCTAGAAAACCCGATTCCTTTTATCATTTTAAAGAAAGCAGAGCTCGGAATTCTTGAGAAGCAAATACCTTGGTACAGGGCAAAGCTAAACGAAGACACAACAAAGCACTGAGCAGCCGGAGCAATGGCTCGGACGAGGCTGTGGAGCCTGGCCCTCGTGAGGACGACCTGAAGTGGTGAGAGAGCCTTTGCTCTGGAGGTAAGACTCTCCTGGGTTAGCCCAAAGTGACCTTGGAAGAGATTCAAGGCGGAAGAGAAGGCATTGTGCCCTCCCAGGTTCACAAATGCGGAGAAGGGCCTCCAGGGGGCCCTGCAGACCCCTTGCCTGCAGACTCTGGCCTCCAACACCGCCAGGGGCTACTTCTCTATTGTTTTAATCTGCTAAGTAGTTACAGGAAACTAATACAACTCCTTGAACCAGTGCCCCTGAAACAGTGATAAGACTCAGGCTAATTTTAAATGGGCATGAAACTTAGTGAGATGCATAAAACTTTTTAAATCATCATTGCTTATTCTGAGAAACAGGCATTAAGTATGGTAGAAAAGGTCCCTAGTTAAGTTTCAGGCCTAATGAGAGATTCTGGAAGAACCTAAAAGGATAAACAAGTTGTTTAACAGTAATTTTAGCAACAGTGATGGAAACTGGTTTTCCTGTTTCAAAGGTGCATATGGAAATAATGGAGGGAAAGGAGGGACAAGCAGCTGTTTGCACAGACCAGAATGAATACCAATACACAGCTGAAAACATGGTTACCTGCCAAGCCCCCGTCGTGAATTTCATGGACCTACTAATTTCAACTTAGAAATTCTACGCAAAAGAAAACATTCTGTCAAAACTATCATGAACCATTTCCTTTTTTTAAGCTAGAATTAAAAAGCATAGAAATACCCATGTTTAAAAATTCTAATTTAAAAATACTTCTATAATGTATATAATTTAATGTTTAACTTCTTTTCATTTAAAAGCTTATATCTGCTTAAATTATAGAAACTTCTTCAAAAATGGACCATTGGTATTTTATACAGAAGAAATGAAGATCAGTGATCTTATTAATTAAAGCTGACAAAACAAGGGAGGAAAAAAAACTCCCCAGGAAAATAAGAAAAACAAGTTAAACACTGCAATGATAAAGCCACTGATGAGAGCAGATGTAGTTCACAAGTGGTTGAGCGCCTGCTTCACATGCATGAGGCCCTGGGTTCAATCTCTGGTACCTCCTAAAAACAAAACAAACCAAAATCTCAGCTCTCATTGGGGAGCAGATGTAGATCAGTGGATGGGGTGCCTGCTTCCCATGTGAGGTCCTGGTTCAATCCCTGATAACTCCTAAAAAAAAAAGTCATTGAGGAAAAATAACAGGTTATATCCAAATGAACTGAAAACTTACGTTCAAAATCTGCACATGAATGATTATAGCAACTTTATTCATAATTGCCAAAAATAGGAAGCAATCAAAATGTCCTTAAATAGATGAATGAATAAACCAACTATGGTACATCCATACAGTGGAATATTATTCAGTGATAAAAAGAAATGGGATATCAAGCTTTGAAAACACATAGAGGAACCTTAAATGCATATTGCTAAGTGAAAGAAGTCACTGTGAAAAAGCCATATACTGTATCATCCCAACCATAAAATATTCTAGAATAGACAAAACTATATAAACAGTAAAAAGGTCAGTGGTTGCCAGGGGGAGTGGGATGAAGAAAGATGAATAGGTGGGGCCCAGGGCATTTTTAGGTTAAGGCAGTGAAGCTACTTATTCTGTGTGATACTGTAACAGTAGATACAGAACATCATGTATTTATCAGAACCCATAGAGCTGCACAAAACTAACAGTGAGCACTAATGTAAACTACGGACTTTTGGTAATAACAACACAGCAATACTGACTCCTCATTTGTAACAAATGTATCACACTAACCCAAGATGTTACTAACAGGAGAAATTGTGTGTGGGAATGGAGGGGAGAAGTGGGTATATGGGAAGTCTGTTCTTTCTGCACAATTTTTCAGTAAACCTAAAGTGCTCTAAAAAATAAAGTCTATTAATTTTTAAAAACAGGTAAAAATAAGAATATGGTGATAGAATTTTCTTATAGATTTTTTTCATTTGGGTTTTACATTTGAATACCTATTTATTCCTACTGGTTTACTCGTGAAGGAAACCATCGAAAATACTTGAATGCAGCCTTGCCTACAGAGAAACCACAGATTCCAGAAAAAGACACTAAGACATAGAAAATAAACTGCTCTCTGTTACTAACCAGCAATTAACTCCTTGTGAAAAAATAATGCAGGAAGAAGGAACTCTTAGGCCTACATTTTTATTAAATTCCAACCTGCATTTGATGAACAGTGGGCAATGAGTGCCAAGATTTCAAACAAATGTCATCAAGGGATACATATCAAATACAATTTTGAAATATACTTGAGGATCACCAGACATCCTTGATAAATGCACAAAGACTATCACTGTATACTGGATCCTTTCCTAGAACAATGAAGGGGGGGGGGGAAATCACTAAATTAAAAAATTGCTGGGATATCATAAACAAATTTGAATTCTATATGGAACAGGGTGTAAGGTAACGTGTACAATTTCCAAAACATTGTGAAGTTGTGTTTGTTTTTTTGTTTTGGTTATTTGGGGATATATTCATATACCAGACTGTGAAGTTTTAAAAATCATTTTTTAAAAAATAAGAAATGTGTTAAACACAAAGGTATATTCCACATTATGTCATGTGGAACACACTACTCTTTGAACAAAAATATATCAATCCACCGCAAGTAAAAGTATTTTTCTAATTAAAATGACTGATAATTGCATATATTTTCTGAGTCTGTACCCCAGCCTTGGCAAGGGCTTGAGTATTTACTAATAATTATGGTCAAGCTACACATTTAGACATATATGGGGTAAAATGATCAGTTTGAATTAGTGAAAATCTTAAATGAGGCACATTTTAACAGTCAATTACGAGAAAATCATGTCTGGAACACTAATCTTCCTTTCCTATCCAACAGTTACAGTCACTGGTTTCAATATCTGTATTGACGGGAGAGGCCCTGGCTTCTCCCTTCCCCCAACAACTTCCTACTTCGGCAGGAAAAAAAACTAGATATGAGAACCAAAAATCAATCTCTTTGTTCAAATTGGATAATAAAAGGAAAATGCACAAATTTACTTCTTTTTATGAGACTTCAAATAATACTGAATGTTAGGCGGCCTTCAGATTTAATTCACAAATTCAATCTCTACGAAGATGTAGAGAGTATTGTACTCAGACAAAAAAAATTAGCCCCCCCATTTAAGCCTGGTCAGAGCTGGCCGGCACTGTTTCTGCAGTAACGCTCTACTCTTAACTCTCATTCCTCAGCCAGCTTTCACTTACAGTGGGCACGAAGAGGGCTGCACTGGCTCAGATTGCAACATCTATCTGTTTCACTGGAAAGTCTTCTAAGAACATTTCTAAAGACGCCCTTTTTGAGTTCAAGCGTCTCAGATTCCAGCACGAGGACCTTCTTGGGCAAAATGCCACAACTTCCCGGGCGCGTGCCCTACTTCAGCGTTTCAGCTGCAGCTACCTGCCCGGGGAGGTAAGAGTACCAGGTGCGGGCAGGTAGGGAGCAGGTGGGACCACCGGCTGCGGGCAGGGGCGGCGAGCCCCACCTGCAGTCTCGGGGCCAAGCTCCCCGAACTTCCCGGTCGCCGCGCACGGGAGGCCTGCCAGGCAGCCCGAGGACGACCCTTATCCGCGGGCGCGCGGCGGGGCGGCACGTGCTCGCGAGGCGGGACGCGCGGGGCGTGCGGGGCCGGGCGGCCCGGGGGCAACGGCCCGCGGCCGGCGACTCACCTGCACGCCGGTGTAGTTCTCGAAGAAGAAGAGCACCATGCTCTGGTAGACGCAGTAGAGGCGGTCGTCGAGCGCGCGGTAGCAGCGCGCGGGCAGCAGGCAGGACAGCAGGCGCCAGGCGCCCCAGGCCAGCACGTAGGTGGGCGCCGAGCCCAGCAGCACGGCGGCCGGCAGCACGTAGCGCATCGAGTACGTGTGCAGCACCAGCGACAGCAGCATCGTCCCGCCTGGCCCGCGGCCCCGCGCCCCAGCCGCATGGGCAGCGCCCCGGGCCCTGGGCCCGGCGAGGAGGCGGCGGCCACGCGGAGGGAAGGGGGACGCCGCTGCCGGTCCGGCTCCGGCAGCTCCGCGGCGGCTACACTGCGTGGCCCTCGCCGCTCGCCATAGCTCCCCTGTCGGGGGCGGGGCTACCAGGCAATAAGAGCGCTCCTGATTGGCCACGCCGCCCCGGCCGGTTGGGGCGCGACTGCCTCGTGGGTCGCGCGGGTCTGCTTACTGCGCATGCGTAAAAGCTCAGCCGGGCCTTGGACGCGGGGAGGGTGGGTGGGGGCTGTGGTGCGGGGGGCGCGGCCTGAGGCCTGGTGGGGCCTCGTGGTCGGGCTGTGAGTGCGGGGTGGTGTGACGCCCCAGTCTCCTGCGTGCGGGCCCGCGGGGTCCGGGAGGTACGCCGACGTGCGTTCACCTTAGCCTTCTGCTAAGCCTCCCTTTATTTGGGGTGCACGGATAACGCGCCCCGCTTGGAAATATGCCACGGCTGCTGGCAGTACCCCTGTGAAAAGATGCAGGGGTTGGGCCGACAGGACGCAATTAGAGCAGTTACGGACGGGTGGGATAAGTGCAGTGGCAGGTCCTACCGCAGAGTTGCAAGTAGCTCGGGCCCCCAGATGATCTCCCCAAGGCTAGGCCTTAGTAAAATTGTTACTTACACATACGCAATTGAAGTTATGAAGAAAAAGAAGCAGAAAGGTGGCCTTTCACAAAAGATAGCTAAGAGCTGCAATCCACAGGCGTTAACTGACTGGTGGTGAGAATTGAAGTGGGAGGAATGGAACATGACTGAGAGTTCAGGCTTCAGAACTGGGAGGAACTTAGTTTCATCAGCTGCTGGCCTGGAACTCATTCGGTTTGGGGGTCCTTTAAGAAAAAAGAATACAAACTCACACAAAATTAGAAATGAACATGAATATTTATTTAGAATGGGAAAATCACGAAAAATACATATTTTTAAAAGCTGACATCACAGATATAAATGAACCCACATTATTTTATGTTAATTACACCATGTATCTGCAATAGAGTCTACCTTTCATTTGAATATGAAAACCATTTTTCCTATAGCATGAGAAATGGAAATTTCATTTGGATCATTGTTGGGATGTATAAAACATTCAACTTTAAAAAATAACTAATTCAAGTTGGGTGTTTTGGGGGGTGAGGAAGTGCAAAGGAGGGGAATGGCTAAGGAATGAAACTGGACAAACACATTCTGAAACCCAAAAATTCATGTAGGAAAATAATTCAAGAAGCGTTTGAAAAGGAATAATAATGGTGTAGGCAGAAAAAAATAGTCCAAATATGTCCATATTTTAATCCCTGGAACCTATGAATATGTTATTTACATGGCGAAGAGGAATTGTGGTTGCACATAGCATTAAGATTGCTAATTGGTTAATGGGAGATTATCCTGAATTACCCAATCGGGTCTTTAAAAGGGAAGTACTGAGGCAGAAGAGTAGGTCAGAATGATGCACTGTATGGACTCAAATTGCCCTTGTTAGCTTTGAAGATGAAAAAAGGGGGCCTATGAACCAAAAAATGTGCTCAGTCATGGGATGCTAGAAAGGGCAAGAAAACGTTTTCCCCTAGAGCCTCCTGCTGGCATTTCAGCTTCACCCAAAAGAGGCCCATTTTGGACTTCTGACTTACAGAATTTGTACAATAATAAATTTGTACTGTTTAAACCACTAAACTTATGGTAATTTGGTACCACAACAATAGAAAACTGATAAACCAAGTGAGGACTCTTTCCAGAGGGCAATAGCATTTCACTAGTGCAGAAATAGATGGCTCAGAGGAGCTGAATGAAGAGTCCCAAAACCCATGTGGTATGTACGTATGTGTATTATGTTTTATGGAAATCTCAAACCAGAGGGAAAAGAATGAATCAATCAACAAATGGTGTTAATACAACTGTATATGTTTTGGGGAGTAAGTTCTATACAAACATCACAACCTACACCAAAGTAAAATCCAGTTGAGTTTAAATAGAAAAATGTAAATTTTAAGAACTAAAGACAAATATACTAGAAAATACATAGGACAATATTTCTGTAGTTTTGAGATGAAGATGATTTTACTTGGAATGATAATGACATAAAATCATAAAGTATTGATTCCCAAGAGATGCTGGAATCCCCCACAGAGCAACCTGACAAAGCACAGTTGAATAAACACACTGTTTTCATACTAAAAACTACAGAAAAGCCTTCAGCCTGAATGCTCTGAGGCCTTCCTGAGAGCTTTGGACACCCAAGTCCAAGCTACATGAACTCGCATTTGGAATGTAATTAAAGAAAGCTGTAACCTAATCAGCTGGGTGGTAAAGTGGCCATCCTAGCTGGGAACAGAAGACTACTGATCTGAATGTGGTACCCTTACAAAGGGAAACTTACTGGAAACATACTTGTCTCAGTGTTACAGGACAGAAAGAATATCTTCCATTCATTCATTAACGACTTGTTAAAGTTACTGCCAATACTCTGGCTCTTCTTGGTCACCTCCCATTCATCCTTTTTTATTTATTTTTTTTTTTTTTTAAAGATTTATTTATTTATTTAATTCCCCCCCCTCCCCTGGTTGTCTGTTCTTGGTGTCTATTTGCTGCGTCTTGTTTCTTTGTCCGCTTCTGTTGTCGTCAGCGGCACGAGAAGTGTGGGCGGCGCCATTCCTGGGCAGGCTGCTCTTTCTTTTCACGCTGGGCGGCTTTCCTCACGGGCGCACTCCTTGCACGTGGGGCTCCCCCACGCGGGGGACACCCCTGCGTGGCACGGCACTCCTTGCGCGCATCAGCACTGCACGTGGGCCAGCTCCACACGGGTCAAGGAGGCCCGGGGTTTGAACCGCGGACCTCCCATATGGTAGACGGACGCCCTAACCACTGGGCCAAAGTCCTTTTTTAAAACATAAAATTGATGCAAATAAAACAACATTCTTGTTAAAAATAATTTTTTAAAAAAATACAGAATTCTGAATGAAATGTGGAAGTTTCCCTTATTGCTGTCTCCCAGAAGAAGCTGTTAATTATGAACCCTCCTATTTGTTTTCCTATGTATTTGTGCAGTGGATGTTTGTGCATCCATTGCCACTGTTGCCCTCCTAACATCACTAAGATTTTCATTCTGATATCTACCCATCCCTAACATAGCCCATATCCTGTGGAAGGAGGGAGGAGTTGCCCCTACCTGCCCTCTTGGGATGGATCATTACCAGTTTAAGGCAGTAGTCCCTAGGTCCCCAAGACTTTCAGGTGTTCCAAGGTCAAAACTACTTCATAATAACACTAAAATGTCATTTGCCCTTTTCACTGGGTTGGCATTGCAGTGATGGTGTAAAAGCAATGGTGGGTAAACTGCTGGCTCCTCTGCTCACATCAAGGCAATAGGACCCAGGTGTGCCAGTGGTCATCATATTCTTCACCACCACATAGCTGCAGCAAAAACAAAAGTAAAGCCCAGGTTTCACTTAGGAATATCTTTGATGAAGCAATAACTGTTAATAGTTTTCATTAAATCTCAGAGTACACATATTTTTAATATTTTGCGTGTTTAAATGGGAAGTATGCCTGAAACATTTGTGCTGCATACTGAAACACAACTGTTACCAAGTGGGTTCACTGCCTGGTGTGCACAGAAGCCAATGCCCCAGGGCTTCAAGGAAAGAAGGAACTTTATAGTGAGGCTGACCAGCAAGGAGACAAGAGGTAAGATCAAATCTGTCTCCCTGATGGTGGGGTCAGGTGGGTTTTATGTGATTTGGGTGGATGAAAAGGGCTTACATTGCAGGTGCCACTACAGGCGGTACGCACAAGAGTCTGACGTGCGAGATCATGCATCGCATGTTAAAGAATGGATCTTAGACAAGTTCTATGGGCTGAGGGGTGAGAAAAGGTTACTTAAGGCTATAATTGGCAGCAAGTGTACATGTGTTTCTCTGGGGAATTTTTACAGATCAGTCTGGGCTTGTTCTTGCCAGTGTCAGGAGGTTTTTAATAAGGGCAGAGAAAGGAGGAAGTTGTGGTGACAGGCCCAAGGTTTCACAATAGTTTTCTGGAGGAAAAAAATTTGAGTTGTGAGCTGAACTGGCTACTTGCTTTCATGAAATATCAATTTTACTTGAAAGGATAACTGACAAACTATAGCTGTGCATACTTGGAAGATGTTTTCTAAAAAAATGAACAAACTGATACTTTCACTTGAAGGCCAAAACTGGGACAGTACTTGATGTCAACAATAAAATTCACACTTTCAATTGAAAATTAGAATTTTGGAAAACATACAGTTGCTTTGTAAGCTTGACACTTTCCCAGTACTGAAGACTTTCTCATGAGATCTATAATATTTCAATGTTGTATGTTAAAATATTTCAATATATGGAAGATCTGCTTAACTCGGTGAAGGAATATTTTCTAAATATACAAGATATGTAAAAATCGTGCATGAATAAATGGTTCTATGAAAGTGCAACATAGATCAATGGATTTTAACAGTATTAAAAATTTCATTGATGCAATTTCAGATTCCACATTGCTATTAATCTTTAAGAAATTTCCACACTCTTAGTGTAATATAAAATAGAATATCCACATTATCTTGAAAGGGTATTAAAATTGTCCTCCCTTTTCCAATTATATATCTGTATAAGGCTGGATTTTCTTCATTTCCCTCAACCAACCAACCAAACAAACAAACACATGGCAACAGATTAAATGCAAAAGCAGATATGAAAATCTAGCTGAATTCTATTGTCAGACATTTTAAAATTTTCAAAAAATATAAAATATGTGTATTAAAGTTCTCTGGGGAAACAGAATCAACAGGAGATATCTGTAAATAGTATAAGATACTATAAAATTCTCTCATGTGGCCATGGGGATGCACAAGTCCAGGTACCACCGGCAGGCTGCAAACCAGGGGCTCTGATGAAAGTCGAATGAAGGTCCTTGATGAGTTTCTGGGAGATGTTGGCTGTTCAAAGATAAGCTGGGAAATGCTCCCTGAATGTTGAAATCACTTCCCCTTTTAAGGCATTCAGCTGATTGGATAAAACATCACTCGTTACTGATGGCAGTCTCCCTGGTTGGTTGTAGATGTAATCAGCCATCTATGCAGTAAGCTCACTGATGACTAAAGCCCATAAATGTCCTTTTATTATAATTAGCCCAGTGCTTGCTTGACCAAGCAACTGGCACAATTACCTGGCAGAGTTGACACATTAGCCTAACTATCACAGTCCACCCCTTGTCCACTTGGCAACCATATACATAACCTTAAACCATACTTAGTCTCTAAATAAAAATAATAACAGACATCCATATATATATATTTCCACCTATTAATATTCAGCTGTCCTGCATACAATCAGAAATGCATTAATTCCCTACAGAATAGGGTGCAAGCCATTGGGTAATATTCATTATTAAACTTGACATCCTTAAATATTATGACAGGAAACTAAAACAACTTGTCATATGATAAGGGAAAAAGGGAAGAAAACAAAGATATTTATTTTATGTACATATACAATCATATTCAGAACAAAACAATGAAGAATGATTCATGACCATTACAGTCCTCATTTCTGTAGCTGGTCACGTGGTCAAAGTTCATAGTTATCACTACCGTCTTCCACTACCCATTCCATGTTCCTGTTACCTTCAGCAAAGCACCTCAGCTGGCCATGGTTCTTTGCCTGAGGTGGGGGGGGGGGGAGGAGGGGGAGGTGGAATTGACCCAAACTTTCATTCCAGATATCCATTGTTAGTCCTGCTTGGATTGGGTTGTTGCAATTTTCCATTGACTTTAATCATGGGACATGGCAGTACTAGGAGATGCCCCAGAGGATCTCCTGTATTCCAGGCAAACTCTTCTTTACCCCCGTTATGTAGATGCAGTCCTACATAATGATATGCAGTCCTACATAATTGCTAGTGAGGATCAGTCACTCAGCCAGTACAGTAATTTCCTTCTTCGCCTGTTGATTCAGAGGCATGAGGACTCCAAAGTGGCTAGGTGGTAGTCTTAACTTACAGTTCAATGGAATCTGTTGTGTTCCCGGGTGGAAGCACACCTCCTTTTGGAACTAAGACCTGTAGATCAGCAGAGTTTAGGGTTGCAGGGACAGAAGCAAAAATTTTCCTAGGAGATCACCAGGTGTCATAGTGAATTGTGCCTCTCCAATTTCCATCCCTTTATTCCTTGGCCTATGAAACCCAGCTATGGGAGAAACAGCATCATAGGGTGGATGCTGATTTAGAGCTTACACAGCCTCCTGGAGAACATTGCCTCAGCCATGCAAGGTATTGCCACCTAGTTGGCACCATAATTGAGTCTTTAAAAGGCCATTCCACTGTTCTGTCAATCCAGCTGTTTCAGGATGACAGGAAACATGGTAAGACCAGTGAATTCCATGGGCATGTGACCATTCCCACACACCATTTGCTGTGAAATGGGCTCCTTGATCAGAAGAAATGCTGTGTGGAATGCCATGGTGGTGGATACTGAATTCAGTAAGTCCACAGATGGTTGTTTTGGAAGAAGCATCATGTGCAGGGAATGCAAACCCATACCCAGAGTATGTGTCTATTCCAGTTAAAACAAATTGTTGCCCCTTCCATGATATAAGTGGACCAATGTAATCAACCTGCCACCTCGGGGAATGGTGCCATATGGGGACTGAGTGTGGGTCTCTGCGCTGGCAGATTGGGCACTCAGCAGTGGCTGTAGCCAACTCAGCCTTGACAAGGGGAAGTCCATGTTGCTAAGCCCATGAATAACCTCTATCCCTACCTCGGCCACTTTGTTCATGAGAACATTGGGCAATGACAGGAGTGGTTGGGGAAAGAGGTTGAGCTTTAGCCACAGAGTGGGTCATCTTATCCACTTTATTATTAAATTCTTCCTCTGCGGAAGTCACCTTAGTGAGCATTCACATGAAACACAAATATTTTCATTGTTTTTTTTTTTGCCCACTCAGAAAGTTCTATCCACATACCTCTTCCCCAGACCTCTTTGCTACCAATTTTCCAATCATGTTCCTTTCTAGTCCCTGGCCATCCAGCCAAACCATTGGCAACAGCCCATGAATCAGTGCACAAACACACCATTGGCCATTTCTTCTTCAAAGCAAAATGAACAGCCAGGGGCACTGCTCAAAAATTTGCCCCCTGGGAGGATTTGCCTTCACCACTGTCCTTTAATGACATTCCAGAAAGGGGCTACAGTGCTACAGGTGTCCACTTTCAGGTGGTACCTGAATATCATGCAGAACCATCTGTAAACCAGGCCCGAGTTTTCTCTTCCTCAGTCAACTGATGTAAGGAACTCCCCAAGAGGAAAAGCTGTGGGCTGGGAAAGAGAAGGTAACGTAGCAGGGGTGGTGACCATGGGCATTTGGGCTACTTCCTTGTGTAACTTACTTTGCCTTCAGTACGCACTCAAGTCCTATCTCATATATACCACTTCCACTTTATTATGGAGTGCTGCTGTGAGTGCCCAACTTTATGGTTTGGTGGGTCAGACAATACCCAGCTCATGATAGGTAACTTAGGCCTCATGGAAACTTTATTTTTATATATTGATCCTGTTGTAGGAGCTTTTATTCTTTTTTAAATATATTTTAATTTATTTTTAGAAGATACTTAGATTACATAAAGTGTTACATAAAAATATATAAGGGGGAAGTGGATGTGGCTCAAGCAATTGGGCTCCCATCTACTGTATAGGAAGTCTGGGGTTCAATACCCAGGGCCTCCTGGTGAAGATAAGCTGGCCAATGTGGAGTTGTATCACCAGCTGGTGCCAGGGAGGCTTATCCCCAGGAGTCATGTCCCATGCTGGGGGAAGGTAATGCATTTACATGCTGAATTTGGTTTAGAGAGGCCACATTTGAGCAACTTACAGGCTCTCAGGAGGTAACTCTTAGGCACCCTACAACACTAGGCTAAGTTGCAATTTCAAGAGCAATAGGCTCATAATCATAGTCATCAATATCAAGGGCCCATCAGTGAACCATCCTTCTTCACTAGTCATTGCTCCTGCACTTGGTGGCTTGTTGCTGTTCCATTAGAGAATGTGACAGAACTCCCCAGGATGGGAATTCAATATTCTTTCAGTTATTGTATGAATGTCCATCCACTGTGACTATGCTCCATTAACACTTGAACATATTTACATACCTTAAATGTATGTCCAAGTGAACTTCCTCCCATGTATCTCCCATCACTGACACCCACACCAATGATCCTCCCTTGCCATAGTTGTAACCCTTCTGTGATACAAAACTTCTTCAAAAATGAAGCCAAGAATATTGGCAAATTCAATTAGTAAGAAAATGAGATAGTAATGATAGGTTTAAACATAAGACAAAGTACATAATAATTGAGAAAAGCTGAAGTAAAGTAAAAAAATGGGGTCTTAAAAAATGAAAAATATTTTTAAAATTTTTTTGACGTTTTGCCTTTCATCACTGTAATAATTTGTTCTGTATGTACAGTGGCAATCTCCTCCATTCCTCAGTGTCTTACTTTTTTTTTTTTTTTCATTATGTCTTCAAAGAAATTTTAGGTCACAGTAAAGTCACATACAGAATACAGGGCACTCCCATATACCCACATCCTCCTCCTTTTCCTCCCGCCCTATTAGTGATCTTTTTACATGTGGATGGTACATTTGTTACAACCGATGTACAAATATGGAAACATAGTTACTAACCTTGGTAAGTAGTTTACATTATGGTTTACAATTTAGACCATACAGTTTTATAAATTTTTGATGAAATTTAACGTGGCCTGTATCTATCATTGCAAGATCACTCAGAACACTTTCATTGTCCCCTCTTCCATCTACTTTATTCCTCCCTTCCCTTCCCCTCAGGGCCCACATCAACCACCAGCTTTCACTCCTTGAAGGACAGCATTTATAGTTACTTGCAACAACGCTGAGGGCTTGACACACTAGTCTGTCCTCCCCTATTAGGAACCACCTATACTATGCTCTCCAGAGACACCCTCACCTCTGTTTGAGAACATATCAGGCCTCCCCCTCATTATGAGGGTCCCCCCCCCCACACTGATACAACACACTATGACAAAATGATCACTCACACATTCTCTAGAAGACTGCCCCAGGTGCACCCTGTCCCAAATGCCCCCCCATCCAACACCCTAAACTAGTAGCCCTTCCTTGTCATATTGCCAAGAGTTTTCTCAACATTATAGTTTCAACCACTTATCTGCCAATTCCCAATGTTTACCTGCTCCCTCCCCCAACCCTCCCCCCACTTCCATGGACTGTCCAAGCCATCCTCCCCACTTAGCCCCTGTCAAGCTTGCCTTGCCATGCTCAATAGTATCCCTACAGCCCTGTCACGTCCCTTCACTGCACAACTACTCACTTCTACCTTATCATAGATTTTGCTCATGTGGGCATTGGCTCACAACCTTCATCTCCCTTTCTAATTCCTGTAAACCTATCTTCCAGACTCTAGCTATCTGGATTGACTCAATTTGCTTAATTCATATAAGAGAGGTCATAAAGTATTTGTCCTTCAATGCCTGCTTGATTCACTCAACATAAGGTCCTCAGTATTCATCCACATTATCCCATGTGTTAATACTGTATACATTCTTACAGCTGAGTAATATTCCATTGTACATATATACCACATTTTGTTTATCCATTCATCTGTCAATGGGCATTTGGGTTGATTCCAACTTTTGGCAATAGTGAATAATGCTGCTATGAACATTGGTTTGCATATATCTGTTCATGTCTTTGCTTTCACTTCTTCTGGGTACATACCCAGCAGTGGAATTGATGGGTCATATGGCAGATCTATAATTAGTCTTTTGAGGAACTGGCAAACTGTCCTCCCCAATGACTGGACAATTCTACATTTCCACCAGCAATGGATAAGTGTTCCCATTCCTCCACATCTTCTCCAACACTTGTAGTCCTCTGTTTTTTTAATGGCTGCCAGCCTAATGGGTGTAAGATGGTATCTCATTGTAGTTTTGATTTGCATTTCCCTAATAGCTAGTGATGTTGAGCATCTTTTCATGTGCTTTTAGCCATCTGTATTTCTTCTTTGGAGAAATGTCTGTTAAAATCACTTGCCCATTTTTAAAATAGGTTGTTTGTCTTTTTATTTTATTTATATAGAATTTCTTTTTATATGCTAGATATTAGGCTCCTATCAGATATATGTTACCAAATATTTTCTCCCATTCAGTAGGCTGGCTTTTCACTTTCTTGACAAAATTCTTCGAGGTGCAAAAGGTTTTCATTTTGAGGAGGTCCCGTTTATCTATTTTTATTTCACTGCTTGTGCTTTGGGGGTGAAATTCATGAAGCCATTTCCTATTACAGGGCCCTGCAGTTGCTTCCCTACATTATCTTCCAAAGTCTTTATGGTCTTGGCCCTTATATTTAGATCTTTGATCCAACTTGAGTTGATTTGTGTATATGGTGTGAGATGGTGTTCCCCTCTCATTCTTTTGGATATGGCTATCCAGTTCTCCAAGCACCATTTGTTGAAGAGGCCATTCTCTCCCAGTTGAGAGGGCTTGGTGGCCTTGACAAATATCAGATGACTGTATATGTGAGGATCTATATCAGAACTCTCAATTCAGCTCCATTGGTCAATATGTCTATCCTTGTGCCAATACCATGCCATTTTGACCACTATAGCTTTTTACTATGTTTTAAAGTCAGGTAGTATGATTCCTCCAATTTCATTTTTCTTTTTCAAAATGTCTTTGGCTATTTTGGGTCTCTTGCCTTTCCAAATAAATTTCATAGTTTTTCCAATTCAGTAAAAAAATGCTGTGTGATTTTTATTGGAATTGCATTAAATTTGTCAATTAGTTTTGGGTAGTATAAACATCTTAATGATATTTAGTCTTCCTATCCATGAACAGGGAATATTCTTCCATTTATTTAAATCTTCTTTAATTTCCTTTAACAGTGTTGTATAGTTTTCTATAAATAATTTTTTTTTCATCTTTAGTTAAATTTATTCCTAGGTATTTGGTTTTTTAAATTTACTATTGTAAATGGGATTTTTTTCTTGATTTCCTCCTCAGATAGCTCATTATTGGTGTACAGGAATGCTAATAATTTTTGCACATTGCTCTTATAACCTACAAATTTACTGAACTCATTTATAAGTTCTAGAAGCTTTGTTGTAGATTTCTCAAGGCTTTCAATGTATAGGATCATGTTGTCGGCAAATAGTGAAACTCTGACTCCTTCCTTTCCAATTTGGATGCCTTTCATATCTTTTTCTTGCCTCGGTGCTCAAGCAAGTACTTATAAAACAATATTAATTAGGAGCAGTGATAGTGGGCCTCCTTATCTTGTTCCTGATCTTAGAGGGAAAGCTTGTAGGATTTCACCATTGTATATGATGTTAGCTGTGGGTTTTTCATATATACCCTTTACCATGTTCAGAAAGTTTCCATTTCCATCTTTTGCAGTGTTTTTATCAGGAAAGTGTGCTGTATTTTGTTGAATGCTTTTTCTGCATCTATAGAGATGATCATGTGATCATTTTCTTTTGATGTGTTTATGTGATGCAGTACATTGATTGATTTTCTTATATTGAACCATCCTTGCATACCTGGGATGAAAGCCACTTGGTCATGATGTATAATTCATTCAGTGTGTTGTTGAATACTATTAGCAAGTATTTTGTTGAAGATTTTAGCATCTAGGTTCACTAGAGAGATTGGTCTGTAATTTTCCTTTCTTGTGGTGCCTTTGTTTGGCTTTGGCATTGGGGTAATGTTGGCATCATAGAATGAGTTAGGCAATATTCCTTCTACTTCAATTTTTTGGAAGAGTTTAAGCAGGATTGGTGTTAGTTCTTTCCAGAATGTTTGGTAGAATTTACCTGTGTAGTCATCTGTTCCTGGGCTCTTCTTACTTGGGAAGTTTTTAATGACTGATTCAATCTCTTTACTTGTGATTGGTCTGTTGAGTTAACCAATTTCTTCTTTTGTCAGTGTAGGCTGCTTGTGTGTTTCTAGGAATTTGTCCATTTCCTCTAAATTGTCCTTCTTGTTGGCATATAATTATTTAAATATCCTCTTATGATATTCTTTATTTCTGTGCGGTCAGTGCGATATCCCCTTCCTTATTTCCTATTTTGTGTATTTGCATCTTCCCTCTTATTTTCTTTGTTAGCCTAGCTAAGAGTTTGTCAATTCTATTGATCTTCTTGAAGAACCAGCTTTTGGTTTTTTTAATTTTTTCTAGTGCTTTTTTATTTTCTATTTCATTTAGTTCTGCTGTAATCTTTGTTATTTCCTTCTTTCTATTTCCTTTGGGGTTAGTTTGTTGTTCTTTTTCTAATTTCTTCCAGGTGTGCAGTTATATCTTCAATTTTAGCTCTTTTTTCTTTTTTGATATACAAATTTATGGCTATGAATTTCCCTCTCAGTACAGCTTTCGCTGCATCTCATTGGTTTTATTATTTTGTGTTGTCATTTTCATTCATTTCAAGGTAGTTACTGATTTCTTTTGAAATTTCCTCCTTGACCCACTGTCTAAGAATGTGTTAACTTCCTTATCTTTGCACCTCATTGGTTCTCTGGTCCTTACAGTTTTCCAGCTTCACTCCATTGTTGTCAGAGAAATTACTTTGTATAATTTCCATCTTTCTGAGTTCATTAAGAATTTTTCAGTGGCCTAGCATGTTTGGTCTATCTTGGAAAATGATCCATGTGCACTCGAGAAGAATGTATATCCTGCTGTATTGGGGTGTAGTGTTCTGTATATGTCTATTAGGTCCATGTCCTCTAATGTATTATTCAAAGTCTTTGTTTCTTTATTGATACTCTGTTGAGATTTCTGTCTAATGGTGATAATGGTGTGTTAGAGTTCCCCACTATAATTGTATAGACATCTATTTCTCCACTTGTTTTTCCAATGTTTGCCTCATGTATTTTGAGGCACCCTGGATAGGTACATAAATGTTTATTATTGTTCTTTCTTCTTGAAAGATTACCCCTACTACTAATATATAGTGTATGCCTTGTCCCTTACAATAGTCTCTGCATTTAAAGTCTATTTTGTATGATGTTAGAATAACTACTCATGCCCTTTTTGGTCATTGTTTGCTTGTAAGATTGTTTTCCAGCCATTCACTTTCAGCTTCCCTGAATTCCTGGGTCTAAGGTGGATTTCTTGTAGTCAGCATATAAATGGGTCATTTTTCCTTATCCATTCTGTGAATGTGTCTCTTAACTGGTGAGTTTAATCCATTAACATTCAGTGTTATTACTCTCAAGGAATTAACTTACATTGGCACATTTTCTTTGGGTTTATGTATGTCATATGTTGTTTTTATTTCTCTTTTTGTCTTTCTTACACTCTCCTCTAACTCTCTCTCTCTCCTGTTTTTTTTCTTTCAACCTGCAGAACTCCCTTTTGTATTTCCTGAAGGGAAGGTTTCTTATTTGCATACTCAGTTTCTGTTTATCTGTGAATTTTTTTAACTCTCCATTATTTTGGAATGCCAACCTTGCTGGATAGGGAATTCTTGGCTAGAAGTTTTTTCTTTTAGTACCTTAACTATGTCATACCACTGCCTTCTTGCCTCCATGGTTTCAGATGAGAAATCAGCACTTAATGTTACTGAGCTTCCCTTGTATGTGATGGTTCTCTTTTCTCTTGCTGCTTTCAGTATTTTCTCTTTGTCTTGAGCATTGGCCAGTTTGACAAGTAAATGTCTTGGAGTAGACCTGTTGGGATTTATACTGTTTGGGGTTTGCTATACTTCCTGGACATGTACATCCATCTCCCTCAATAGGGTTGGGAAATTTTCATCCATTATTTCTCCCAACACTCCTCTCTATCCCCTTTCCCTTCTCTTGTCCCTCATGGATGCCTATAATACATATATTTGTGTATTTTTTCTTGTTTTCTGCCACTATTTCCTCCAACACTCTGTCTGTCCCCTTTCCCTTCTCTTTTCTTTCTGGGATGCCTATAATGCATATATTTGTGCATTTTGTGTTGTTGTTCAAATCCCTAAGTCCCTGCTTGATTTTTTCTAACTTTTTAATCTATCTGTTCTACCATCTGTTTAATTTCAGATATACTGTCTTCCACATTGCTAATTCTTTCCTCTGCCTGTTCAAATCTGCTGTTATGTTCTTCTCATGTATTTTTCATTTCTTGGATTGTGCCATTCACCACCATCATATCTCTTTTTACATATGTTTACAATTTCTTCAGTATGCTCTCCCAGTGTTTTCTTGATATCCTTAATCTCTTCCTTCACTTCATTATGTTGATCATGATATATGTTTGGACAGCTTTGATTAGTTGTTTAATTTTTTGCATCTCTTCCTGGTTTTTAGTTTGTTCTTTGGACTGTACCATGATTTCCTGTTTCTTGGTATGGTTTGTTATTTTTTGTTGCTGTCTGGTCATCTTTTTATCTTGGGGGGTTTATTCAGTTGATTAGCTTCTCTCTCTACCCTAGGGTTTTATTTAGTTGCTGTTTTCGTGTGTGTGGTAATTTTTCTATTTGACACTTTGTTCTTCTCATTCTGTTTCCTTGCTGTTGTCTATGTTCCCTTGAAGGAAAAATATTAGAGCCAGAGAAAGGGAAAGAGGTAAGAAAAGAAATGGATAATAGTAATAATGATAGTAGAAGTTAGAAGAGGAATTGTATAAGACCTAGGAAAATGAATATTTAACTCAGGTAAGCAGTGTAGAGTAATAGGAATAAAAAGGTGGAGTGCCTACAATGAAATGGTAAACCAAATCTAGAAAAGTATATTGAATGAATTAAAAGGCTAGAATGATGAGAAGAGAGGGAAAGAGAAAAGAAAGGACAAAAAGAAAAAATTAATAAAAGAAAGAAAACAGAACTGATGAGATAGAAATAAATAACCCCCAAAATTGAGGTGTAAACAAAGAGAGGTGGAATGTAAGAACAACAGAAAGTAGAAGATGGAAGGATATAGGAAGGAGAAGAGCTAGCATTGGTAGACAAAATCAGTATACACACAAAAAGAGAAATCAAAGAAGAGGAGACACAGCAAACAAGAAACAAGCCAGCAGCACCTAGTTTTAAAAGGGGGGGAGGGGGAAGGGGAAAGAAAACAGACAAAACCACAAGGAAGGAGTCAAACAGAAACTAAGGAAAAACAGCCTTCCCTCTTTGGCCCCTGTGGAGCTTCTCACATCAATCAATTACCCTGCAGCCTGCCCTCTGCAGGTTTAGAGGTGGGTTTTAGCGAGTAAACTAAGTTAAATTTTAAAACAAAAGTAACCCTTTTTTTGGGGAAAATTAAGATACCCAAGAGGAGGTAATACAAGAACGCGTTTATGTGCTCCTGGAATCCTAAAGTATCAGCTGGGTGTTTGATATCCAGGTAGAGAAACAGAACTAGGGGCCATGTACATTCAAGGCAGAAACCCAATCACTAAGCTAAACTTCACCATTGGGTTACTTAGCTCTTCAGAAAGCTATCTAGTCACTTTCCCTCAGGCAGGTTTGGCTCTTTGCAGTTGTATAGATTCCTGCTGATCAGGAGTCTGTCTCTGCCGCCTTCTATTCTTACTGCTTTCTGTCCCAGGGCAGCAGGACACAATAGCCTGCATGAGCATTCCCTTTTGAAAATCAAATGGGATCCTGGTGACTTAACTCGTGGCAGAAAAAAAATGACTCTCAACCCTCTTCCAGACCACCCCCTCCTCCCAAGGAACCCTAAATAGGTTCTTGGAAGCTTAAGGGCTTCCTACTGCCAGCCTCCCTTAGGGGAGTTAAAATTTTGATAGTTTTCAGCACCTGACTAGTCAATTGCTTGACTCCACCTTCTTTCAGGCAAAGTTTCTCTATCCAAGGGTGGTTAGTAAAGCAGGCTGCCTTAGCAGATTCACGGCTCCCCTCTTCCTGCTGCCACCTCAAGTGAGCTGGTATGCTTCTGAAAGCTTGAAAAGGGGGTTCAGGCAACCAAACCCGCTGAAAAGAAACCCCTCTCCACCCTTCGCCAGGACCTCCCACTCCTGGGGAATGCTTCCTCTGGCTGGGTGATGGGCAGGAGTGGGGCTCACCAAGGCTTTTTGCCTTGAGGGTGGGGCTTAGCTGTCCTGCAGTTCCAGCTGCAAGGGGCCAGAAACTCACAGTTTTACCTTGAGCAATTTATTTCTTATTGAGTTCTCTCCAGATCGATCCCCTAAAGCCTCCTGCTCTGTGGGTTCCTGAAACAGCTCCCTCGGGCAAGACCTTGACCTCACTCTGCTGTTTTTTGCAAGATTGCTGGTGAGTGCACACTTCAAGATGCATGCCATCCTGCCCTCCTTTCTCTTATGGTAACCTGATGGCCCATGGTTAAGCGTCCAGTCTCGGCTAAGACCCAGGAGCAGGCCAAAAGCTGTTTCTCAAAAGGAGAGTAGTTATCTGTAGAGGATGACAGGGCTTTGCTCCAAAATCATAAGGGTCTGCATTGCAATTCTCCTATAGGGGCCTTCCAAAGGCTCCAGATGGCATCTCTATTTGCCACTGACACTTCCAGCACCATTGGATCTGCTGGATCATATAGCCCAAGCGGTAGTGCAGCTTGCACAGCAGCCTGGACCTGGCGCAGAGCCTCCTCTTGTTCTGGTCCCCAATTAAAACTAGCAGCTTTTCTGGTCACCTGGTAAATGGGCCAGAGTAGCACACCCACATGAGGAATGTGTTGTCTCCAAAATCCGAAGAGACCAATGAAGGATTTTGTCTTTTTCCGTCATAGGAGGGGCCAGGTGCAGCAGCTTATCCTTCACTTTAGAAGCTGTATCTTGACATGCCCCACACCACTACAGCTAGAAATTTCACTGGGGTGGAAGGCCCCTGTATTTTTGTTGGATTTAACTCCCATCCTCTCTCACACAAATGCCTTAACAATAAGTCCAGAGTCTTTGCTACTTCTTGCTCACTAGGTCCTATCAACATGATATCATCAATATAATGGATCAATGTGATGTCTTGTGTGAGGGAGAGATGATCAAGATCCCTGTAGACAATATTATGGCATAGGGCTGGAGAGTTGATATACCCCTGAGACAGGACAGTGAAGGTATACCGCTGGCCTTGCCAGCTGAAAGCAAACTGTTTCTGGTGGTCCTTACTAATGGCAATTGAGAAAAAAGCATTCACAAGATCAATAGCTGCATACTAGGTACCAGGGATGTGTTGATTTGCTCAAGCAATGATAGCATATCTGGGACAGCAGCTATGATTGGAGTCACCACCTGGCTAAGTTTACCATATGCTACTCTTATCCTCCAAGATCCGTCTGTTTTCTGCACACGCCAAATTGGAGAGTTGAATGGGGATGCGGTGGGAATCACCACCCCTGCATCCTTCAGATCCTTGATGATGGCGCTAATCTCTGTAATCCCTCAAGGAATTTGGTATTGCTTTTGACTTACTATTTTGCTGGGTAGGCATGGTTCTAGTGGATTCCGCTTGGCCTTTCCTACCATATTAACCTTCATTTCACAGTCAGGGATTCAGTGTGGGGATTCTGCCAGTTACTGAGTATATCTATTCCAATTATGCATTCTGGAAGTAGGGAAATAACCACAGAATGGGTCCAGGGATCCACTGGACCCACTGTGAGATGAACCTGAGCTAAAACTGACCTCCATAAGCCCCTACTCTGACTGGTGGACCACAGCGACATTTTGGGTCTCCTGGAATTAATGTCATTTCTGAGCCAGTGTCTAATAATCCCTGAAATGTCTGATCATTTCCTCTCATTAACTTTGTAACATCTGTTGGATTTGTAATGAAGCGTTATTTACCATACCTGATATTGATCATTTTTATTTTCTCTCTTTTACTTTCCTCAATTAGCCAGACAAGGTTGTTGTTGTTTTTGTTTGTTTGATCAATTTTATTATTTTCAAAGAATCAACTTTGGCTTCATTGATTACTATACTTCTGCTTTGTTTCACTGATTTCTGTTCTAACTTTTAAAATTTCCTTTCTTCTACTTTCTTTGATTATAATTTGCTGTTATTTATAGATTCTTGAGTTGAAGCATAGATAACTAAATTATTATCTTTTTCTCTACTAATATGTGAATTTAACCCATACATTTCCCACTAAGTACCCCTTTAACTGTATTTCACAAATTAGGATATTTTGTATCTCTGTTACTCATTTAAAACTTTTTTTCTAATTTCTAATGTGATATCTTCTTTGATCAAGGGTAATTTAGAATTGCATTGCTTAATTTTCAAACATTTGGGAATTTTCTAGTTTCCTTTGTTAACTTCTACTTTAATTGTAATGTGTAATAAAATAAACTATGTGATTTTAACCCTTTGAAATTTGTTGTGGTTTGCTTTATGGTCTTGTGTATCTATTTTGATAAATGTACCAAAAGCTGAGAAAAATAACCTGTTTTCTGTAGCAGTTGGGTATAATGGTTGTATATGTATAATTATGGTTGTAGATGTATTTATAGTCTCCTTTTGGTTCTATTACTTTTTGTTTTATATATTTTGAAGATATATTATTAATTGCATTAGTAGCACCTAGTTTGATCTTTCCACTGAATTACTCTTTTAATTATAATGGCATGCTCCTTTATTCTATACTTTCTGACTTAAAATTTACTTTGCCTGATATAAATATAGTCACATTAGGTTTTCTTTTGCTGAGTGTTTGAATATCTTCTTTTTTTAAAAAAAGGATTTAGCACTTTATTTATTCCCCTCCCCCCCCCCCACTGTTTTTGCTGTCTTTGTCCATTTGCTATGTGATCTTCTGTATCTATTTCTCTTTTTGTCTTTTCTTCTCATTTTTTCTCCTCTAGGATTCACCAGGATTTGATCCTGGGGACCTCTGATGTGGAGAGAGATTCCCTGTCAATTGTACCACCTCAGTTCCTCGTCTCTGCTGCACTTCACCTTAACTCTCCCCTTCATCTCTCTTTTGTTGCATCATCATCTTGCTTTATGACTCACTTGCTTGGGCACTCGGCTCACCGGGCAAGCACTTGCACAAGCACACCTTTTTTTTAATAATATCTACCAGGAGACCCCAGAGATCAAACCGAGATCTTCCCGTATGGTAGGCAGAAGCTCAGTCACTTGAGCCACAGTGCTTCCCTGAATATCTTCTTATTCCTTTTAATTTCAACCTGTATCCTTATATTTACAGTATGTCTCTTGTAAATAGCACATAGTTTGGACTTTTATTATTATTATTATTATTATTAATTGTTGTAGAAAAATGGTGCTCACTGGGACATGGAGACTGATTGCAGGCAGAAAGTTTATTGGGAAGCTCTCCCAATGAAGGGGGTCTGAAGAACAGACTTCAGGCCACTTCTAGAAACGGAGGATTTGAATTTTTACAGTACATTCCTACATGGGAAATGATAGTCAGTGGGAGGGGGTTAAGGGTCTGAGTGAGGTGCAGGGACCAATAGGAAGCCCTGGAGGTGAAAATTTTCCCTGATATGGCTAGAGGGTAGTGGGTTAGGGAGTTATGTTTTCTTGGAACACTGGAGGAGCAGGTGTTCCTTTGATCTGCAGGGAGTGAAGGTCTCTATCTCCTTTTACTCCCCTTTTCACATGGTTTCTTTGTTCAACCTTTGGGGAAGTGCCGTGCTTTCTGACACGTAGGCTTATGGGGGGGCTTGTCTTTCCTCAATGCATGTCAGGGGGAACTGAGTCACAGCTTGTTAATTATTGCAAACCTAGTGAGGGGGAACTTTTAACATTAATTCAACCTACTAATTGACATTTATTTGGAGTGTTTAGTCTATGATCTTGCTATTTTTAAAGAAAAATTTGTCCTAGCTCTCCTTTGTTTCCCTAGTCCTATTCACCTGCCCTTTCCATTTTTTAAGAAAAAGAAAACAATGTACTTTTATTAAACTATAAGTAGAACAGAGAAGTACTATATGTGGGTAACGTAACAGTCAAATAACTTAAGAATGACATTAACTATTTTTTTCAATACTTTTTAAATTGGAAAAGTCACCATAGTTGGAGAGAACAAACAGAAATGAACTTTTATTAATTAAGGAACAAAGAATTCTATAATTAAGCAACAAATAAGATAAGAAACATATTAGGTGTAAGGGACTTAGAGAAATGGCAGCACTGATTTTAAATGTTTAATATCTGTTTGGGGAAGCGGTCTTGGCCCAATAGATAGGGCGTCCGCCTACCACATGGGAGGTCTGTGGTTCAAACCCTGGGCCTCCTTGACCCGTGTGGAGCTGGCCCTTGCATGGTGCTGATGTTGCACAAGGAGTGCCCTGCCACACAGGGGTGTCCCCTGCATAGGGGAGCCCCACGCGCAAGGAGTGTGCCCCGTAAGGAGAGCCACCCAGCGCGAAAGAAAGTGCAGCCTGCCCAGGAGCAGCGGACGCACACATGAAGAGCTGACGCAGCAAGATGACACAATAAGAATAGACACAGATTCCTGGTGCCGCTGACAACAATACGACAATGGAAGTAGACACAGAAGAACCCACAGTGAATAGACACAGAGAGCAGACAACTGGGGTGGTGGGAGGGAAGGGGAGAGAAATAAATAAAAGATAATAAAATAAAATAAATAAAAATAAAATGTTTGTTTTTTTATAAAGGACATTTATTTGGGGTAGGAGCTTACAGATACTAGGCCTAAATAAAATCTGTTTATCACAAGGAATGGATTGGAAAAACCTGATAAATGAGATGAACTTCTTACAGCAAAATACCTTTTCTCTCAAGAAAAGTGTGTTTTTAAAAAAATAAAGTTTCTTTTAAATTTTGGGTTATTTTAGATTTATAAAATTGCAAAGTTAGTACAGAATCCTTATATACACTTCACTCAGTGTCCCCTAAAGTTAATATTTATATAATCATGGTACTTTGTCAAAACTAAGATATTCATATTAGCACAGTACTATTAAGTAAACTCTAGACTTTATTCATATTTCGCCAGTTTTTCCACTAATGTTCTATTTTTGTTCCAGGACCCAATCCAAGATACCCTATTGCTTTTAACCTTTTTTTTTTTTAATTATTTTTTTTCCATTTTTCCCTCTATTATATTTTTAGCTATAGAATCTAATATCATTCATTTTTAAACATCTGGCTTTGAACAAGTTAAATTCTTAGTTTATCTTCCAGAATGAGCTGGTTGCTTATACTTGGATAATGGAGTAATAATCACTGGCTATATGTGATTATTATCTAAAAAACAGTTACAGGTGGAATGTGCCTGTAACAATGACAGCATCTTTGTAAAATGATGGATCTCCAGCTCTGCTTTGGGATGGCAGTTAGGCTGCGGGGCTTGTTATCGTTTGGGGTATCCTAGCTATGTTACTCAGCCGGAGGGGTGCTGATACAAAATACCAGAAATCAGTTGGTTTTTATAAAGGGTATTTATTTGAGGTAGGAGCTTACAGATACCAGGCCATAAAGCATAAATTACTTCCCTCACCAAAGTCTATTTTCACGTGTTGGATCAAGATGGCTGCCAATGTCTGCAAGGGCTCAGGCTTCCTGGGTTCCTCTCTTCCAGGGTCTTGCTTCTCTCTGGGTTCAAGAGTCCTTTCTTTCCAGGGCTTGCTTCTTCCTGAGCTCAGGGTTCTCTCTTCCTGGGGCTGGCTTCTCTTTCCTCTGCTTGCTGACTTCCTGGGGCTCCAGCTTAAGACTTCAGCAACAAACTCCAACATCAGAAACCCTCAACTCTGTTCTTTGCCTTACCTTTTATCTGTGAGTCCCCACCCACCAAGGGGCAGGGACTCAAGGCCCTAATGACGTGGCCCAATCAAAACCCAAATGATAACTTAATCATGCCCAGGTACAGACCAAATTACAAACATAATCCAATATCTATTTTTGGAATTCATAACCACATCAAACTGCTATACTAGCTTATGATATTAAGGCTGTACCATGTGCATATTTCTAAAGAAGATGGAAAACATCCCAGACACTGCAAGTTTCCTCAAGAAGTACTGTAGGAAAGACTGTCAAAGGGTGGCCCAGCCTCCTCTTGAAGACCAGCAGGTCAAGAGCCACAGTCCTGAGTCTGTCAAGGCCACACAGCTGCCCAGCCCCACCTCTGGGGCCTGCTTACCGCTCATTTGTGCGTTCTGTCTCCCATTTAGCTTGTGTGATTAAATATGTGCTACATCATACCTTTAAATTTAGCTTCACTATGCTTCAGTTTATCTGGCAGATAAAGTAGACTTTAGAGGAAGCCTTCTGATTTCTTTCCTTGCACCTTAACTTTAATTTTATTTGAGCACATCCAGTAGGAGAAAAATAACAACTAAAGACATGATTTCAGATTAAGTTATTAATTTTCAAACTAAAGTATGGAATCAAAGGTTTAAAGCTTCTTCAATTTGCCGTCTACAGCAACTAGAGGGATGAAGGCCTAGATTTTGGTTCCAAATTTCTTTGTCAGTTACTGGGAAATTGCAGTTATCGTTGTCTTTAACACTGCCATATCTATTTCCCCAATCACAATCTATTTTTCTTTATTTCTAAGAACTGAAAATACTTCATATTTGCTAGGAACTGTGAATTTTTATATTCAATGTTTAAGGCCTTTTACACTTTAAGGCAAATGTAAATTACTTCATTTTTCAAAATTTTTTCCTTCTAAATCTCTTAGAAACTTCTGAAACAATAAGGCTCTTAAGATTCAACCAGGGGAAGCGGACTTGGCCCAGTGGTTGGGGCGTCCACCTACCACATGGGAGATCCATGGTTCAAACCCCGGGCCTCCTCCACCCATGTGGAACTGGCCCACGAGCAGTGCTGATGTGCACAAGGAGTGCCGTGCCACGCAGGGGTGTCCCCCGCATAGGGGTGCCCCACGCGCAAGGAGTGTGCCCTGTAAGGAGAGCCGCCCAGTGCGAAAGAATGTGCAGCCTGCCCAGGAATGGTGCTGCACACACGGAAAGCTGACACAAGAAGATGACACAACAAAAAAAGCACACATTCCCATGCCACTGACAACAACAGAAGTGGACAAAAGAGAACACGCAGTGAATGGACACAGAGAACAGACAACTGAAGGGCGGAGAAGGGGAGAGAAATTTAAAAAAAATTCTCTAAAAAAAAAAGATTCAACCATAGCATTTTTTCAATCTGTAATTTCCTAATAATGTCTGTCACTTGAACAAATTATTCTCTTTCTTTTTAAAGATATATACTTTGGAAATGCTCCTTTCCCCTAGGACTTTCTGTTAAGAACATGCTACCTTTGGAGACAGACCATTTGAAAGAGCTATAGCTATTTGTGACTGGACATCAATTACTCTTCTATTCTACTATAAAATTCCCACAATAATTCTCCTTCACTTCTGCCTATCCCTCCTATCAACACCTATCAACTCCTCTCGACACCTCTCTACACCTATCAATACCTATCAACTCCTATCAACACCTGTCAACACCTGTTGCAGCAGTTTGAGATTATTGATGAATTCCAAAAAGAAATATTGGATTATGTTTGTAAACTGATCTTTTCCTCTGGGCATATTAGATTATAATGGATTCAGAGGTACTTGATTAAGTAATCAGGTAGGGCATTCAGTCCCCACCCTTTGGTGGGCAGGATCTCAGATACAAAGCACGGCAAAGGACAGAGGTGGGGAGATTTTATTGTTGGACCTTTGATGTTGGGGTTTGATGCTGAAGTCTTAAGCTGGAGCCCCAGGGAGAGAGACAGAGCTGTTTGCTTGATAGTCTACAGCTGACCTTATGGAGAGAGGCAAAGCCTAGAGAGCCTCATAGTCTACAGCTGATCTTGTGGAGAAAACAGAGGAGCTGAGCCCAGAGGAACCCAGGAAACCTGAACCCTCACAGACATCGGCAGTCAATTTCTCCAAAACATGAAAATAGACTTTGGTGAGGGAACTAACTTATGCTTTATGGCCTGGTATCTGTAAGCTTCTACCCCAAATAAATACCCTTTATAAAAACCAACCAATTTCTGGTATTTTGCACCAGCACCCCTTTGGCTGATTAATACACACCTCTTGCCTTGACCCGTGGCCATTTTATGATTCAGCCTTACGAGTGTCTTTTTTAAAAAAACATTTTTTTATTGAAGTATACCATTTGGTCAGCCATAACTATCTCAAAGGACAGTTCAGAAAGCTCCCATTGTTACTGGTTATGTATTGTTGTGTATGTATTTTAGTTATGTATTGTTCACATGATATAAAAAGCTCCCTCACATCCTTTATTTTCTATACCACATGCTGTTACTATTTTTGTTATCAAAACTTTAAACCTAGCTTTTTAAATGATTTTTTAATTTTGAAAACCCATGCCAATTGCTATGGTTTTCTGAATAGCATCTTATTTTCAACTTAATCTCCTCTGCTAAGAGTTTTATTTATTATTGTTTAATATCACAACTGAGCATATTCCATTTAAGTCTTTCAAAATCCTGGTATGTCTATAGGGTTTTAGCCATTAATTAAGTCATAAGCAAAACGTATATCATTCTCACAACATTATTTCACCTTTAGACCCTACATATAATGTAGGTTAAATTCCATTTTATCTTAATCACATCAATATTTTTCTTCTTTATTCTTCTTTGACCAATATGAATCAATTCATCAATCATGATCTTACCACGTGCCACACTGGACCATGCGCCAATAATATCACATCAGAACACAGACATAGTTTTATGCCTTCATGTTGCTAACAGCCTAGTAAAGGAGACAGATGGGTTTTATTTACTATATGTACAGTCACTGATTAAAACTAAAAACTCTGAGGAGAATACAAAAAGCAATTACCTGAAGACTAGGAAAAGTAAATAAGAGAAAACAGATTGACAGGGAAGTAAAAACTTGAAAAATGACCAGTACCAATGAGTTTCCAGGATTTTTTTCTTCCATTGTTACTGACTTTGACCTCAGACTGGCAGCCTGGGTGGCAGAACTTTGCGGTGGATGCAGTGAGCAAAACACTAAGAGAAACCCTCTCTGGTCATAAAACCAAGAGAAGGGGCCCTCATGAGCTGAAGAGTGCATGGAAGTGAGAAATCTTGGCTTTCTGTTTTCCTTTCTCTTATCTCTTTTTGCCCATCCGTGAAGCCATCTCTACTCTCAGAGCTCCACGGCTGCACTGGCAACGTGGGTACCTAAAGCCCCAAGAGAAAACTATGTTTGTGGTCAGAGGAACCAGGGAAAGGAGCCTCTGAGGACAGAAGATGAGGAGGAAGCCCAGCCAGGAGTTAGAAGAAGCACAAAGAAGAGTGAGTTGGAGAAGGGGACCCCTTAATTCTGTCCATGAACCAGTACATGTCCCAAGCTCATCCAGGAGCTGTACATGCACAAAACAGATGCAAAGAGGCATAGCAAGGCCTTGGGGAACTGAATTAGGATATAAACCACTGCCCATGGTTCAGACCAACACCTGATGGGCTCGTGCATGGGGCAACTCAACAGCCTAGCAGGGGTGTGGGAAACTGAATTGAGATAAAAAACATTGCCCATTCAAGGCAAAACAGAACGTGTAGTCTGAACCTAGCTGGGCCAACTGCTTGTTAAAACAAATAAACAACAGAAGTCAGTATTCTCAAAAGATTTAAACAAGACCCAAGAGACTCACATAATATTCAATATGTCCATGACGCAGTGCAAAATTATTCAATATACAGAGAACCAGGAAAATATGATAATTTCTCAAGGGAAAGACAATCAACAATTGCCAGCTCTGAGATGACCCAGATATTGGAATTAGCAAAGTCTTCAAGTGGCTGTTATAACCATGCTTGAAATAAATGAAAATAAAGAAAGAAGTTCCAAACAGAGAAATAGAAACTATAAAAACCAAATGAAGATTTTAGGACTAAAATATGTAGTATAAAAAATTTAAAATTTCACTGCATGGGCTTAAGAGCAGAATGGAGATGACAGATGAAGACAGTACAAGGAGATCAATAGAAATTACCCAATCTGAAGACCAGGAAGGAAAAACAAATTAAAACAAATGAAGAACCTCAGGGACCTGTGAGACAATTTCAGAATATCTAACATTTGTGTCACTGGAATCCCAGAAGGAGAAGGAAAGAGATTGGTGCACAAAAATTATTTTTAAAATAATGGCATGCAACCTTCTATGGTCAATTTTTTTTTTTGACAAGGGTGCCAGCTACACTCAGTGAGGAAAAGAATAGTGCTGGGATACATGCGAAAACATGGATGCGCCTTGAAGACATCATGTTGGGTGAATAAGTCAAACATAAAAGGACAAATATCGTATGATCTTACTGATATGAATTAATTAAAATAATCAAATTCAGAGTAAAAAACTAGAATACAGGTTGCCAGGAGCCAAGGTAGGAGTGGGAAATGGGGGGTTAATACTAAATTAGTACAGTTTCTGTTTGTGGTGATAGAAATGTTTTAGTAATGGATGGGTGATAGTAGCAGAAACATTATGAATGTAATTAATGCCACAGAATTATGTACTTGAAATTGATTAATGTGGGAAATTTTAAGTTATGTATGTTACCAGAATAAATATTTGAAAGACCCCATAAAACTGTATAACACAGAGAGTGAAACCTAATGTAAACTATGGGCTAAAGTTAATAATATAATTGTAATAATATTGCTTAATCAATTGTAACAATGGTACCATACTGTATTAGTCAGGGCTCTCAAGGGAAACAAAATCAATGGGAGATATAAATGGTATAAGATTTTATAAAATTCTCTCACGTGACCTTGGGGATGCACAAGTCCAAATTCTTGGGCAGGCTGCAAACCAGGGGTTCCGATGAAGGTCCTTGATGAGTTCCCAGGAGACATTGGGTATCAAAAGTTAAGCCGGAAAATTCTCTCTGAATGCTGAAATCACTTCCCCTTTTAAGGCATTCAACTGATTGGATAAAAAGTCACTAATGGCTGATGGCCATCTTCTTGGTTGATCATAGATATAATCAGCTATCTATGTCATAAATTCACTGGTGACTAAAGTCCATAAATGTCCTTGTATGACAATTAACCCAGTGCTTACTTGAGCAATATAACATAAAAGGGGGGAGGTTAAAGGGACCAATATGGCTTTATGGCTTCTGCATTTGACTTAAAATGAGAAAATATTAACTATAAGTAGAGCATATAAGGTTGAGTAGGTACATTATAATAAATACTCAGAGCTACCACTCTGAAAAATAATATGAATAATATGAGAGATAGCCAAAGGCGGGTGGCTGAATTACAGTGGAATATTAAAGAATAACCAAGCAATCCAGAAGGCAGGAAAAGAGGAGCAGGGGTGCAAGAAAGTAAGGTGGACATGCAGAAAACAAAGAATAAAATGGTAGCCCTAAATCAACCACAGCGGTAACATTAGATGGAAATAGTCTTAAGACACCCATCAAAACGTAGAGATTGTCAGTGGATTAAAAACCAAGACTTCATTATGTACTGTGTACAAAACACCCTCCTTAAATGTAATGATAATGATAGTTTAAAAAGTAAAAAGATGGGTAAAAGTAATATGCAAGGAAAAGTCCAAATAAAGTTAGAGTGGTTATATAAACACTAATAAATAAATTTCAGGGCAAGGGAAATTACTAGGGATAAAGGGAATTACATAATGATCAATGGGCCATGTCAGCAAGAAGACAGAACAATCTTAAAAGTGTATGCCTTTGAACAGATCTTCGAAGCCTTCAAGCTATCCCAGCTGACAATAAGTGGAACAGAAATGAGCAGATGAATTTACAGATTCAAAGGCAAAATAAATGTCATGGTCTATGCAGATATTACCAGTAATAATAATAATATTGCCTTCCTTCATTTACTTATTTAATTCTTTCATGTTTGTTTAATGTCAGTTGATCTAATAAATACCTTTGACTCTCTCACATACACAGACATAGGGTACAGTTACCTTTAGTTGAATTGGGTATAAGTCTACATCCCACCCACCACACTCCCACTCCAACCTCCCCCCCGTCCCCCCAGCACTGCTGTAAAAATGGAGATTTGCAAATAGGATATCACTTTTAGAAAATAGTTACCAAAGTCTTTTTGTTGTTTTTTTTTTTAAGATTTATTTATTTATTTCTCCCCTTCCCCCACCCCACCCCTGTTGTCTGTTCTCTGTGTCTGTTTGCTGCGTCTTCTATCTGCTTCTGTTGTTGTCAGCAGCATGGGAATCTGTTTCTTTTTGCTGCATCATCTTGTGTCAGCTCATCTTGTTGTGTCATCTCTCCGTGTGTGTGATGCCATTCTTAGGCAGGCTGCACTTTGTCGTGCGCTGGGCGGCTCTCCTTATGGGGTGCACTCCTTGCGCGTGGGGCTCCCCTACACGGGGGGCACCCCTGCATGGCATGGCACTCCCTGTGCACATCAGCACTGCACATGGGCCAGCTCCACATGGGTCAAGGAGGCCCAGGGTTTGAACCACGGACCTCCCATGTGGTAGACAGATGCCCTAACCACTGGGCCAAGTCCACTGCCCCAAAGTCTTTTTGTACATTTAAGTCTTAGTGTAAAATTTTTGACACCCCCCCCAAACCTACTGCATTGCATATTCCTCTAGCTTTTCACCTATTTTCTCCTTCTGTCTTCCCCCACTCTCATCTGTTTAACTGCAGAAACAATCCTTCTTCTAATGCTGATTATTTTGTCATCTTCTCCCATATCTCTCTATCTCTAAATGTTTCATTAGCACCTATGAGGAAATCATGCTGTTGACTAAGTTGACTTCATAAAGTAAATAAATTAAAAATAAGATAAATTGAAATAAAAGTGATTTTGGTATTCTCCTGTCTAAAAACTTCCTTATAATAAGCCACATGAAAATGATTCCCTCCTTTGGGAACATAGAGTACTGTTAAATTATCATCCATTTTCTTAAATAAGATTTCTAAGGACACTGTACATTTCCTCTAAGATATTTGCAGAAAAAGAGAATGAATAACATACAAATTCCTGATTGAGGCCACCTTTTGGAGTTCTTTTTGACTTCTATGTCTTCATAAATAGACTAGGAAGAAACTCTTCCTTTGTATTCCACATAAAGCAAAAGAACGTCATAATGTAAATTCACAGAGGTTAAGTAAATTCTGCTGTGGGCCTGCCTTGTTGGCCCTGACTCAGAAACAGTGGGGGTCCTAGACCCCTTCTCTGCTGGAACGAAGGCCTCATGACTCAGCTTTCATCTGACCCCCAATCACTGATCAAACAAATCAGCTCATGTCCAGTTAAAGATTTCATCCTTCAAGGCAGAGGGCCAAAAACAACATGGGTGTTATTTAGATACTATTTTGAGGATTGCATTTGATAAGAATGAGGGATATGAACTCTGGAGTCCTAAATTTCCATCTCAGTGTGATCTTTCTGAAAGAGTAGAGATATCTCTGATATTGGCAGATCCTAAAGCATTTTTCTCTCTGCTGCCCAAGAGATAAAGTCCAAACTCATCACAATATATAAATGCTCTGCAGTATAGCCGTGACCGCTCTCTCCAGCTTCATCTCTTTTTCCTACCAATCCCACCTATGTATTTTTGGTTTAGTCATTCTGAATGTCCTGCTGTTCCTTGAACATGACCTGTAATAGTCAGGGTTCTCTAAGGAAACAGAACTGACAGGAGATACCTGTAAGTAGTATGAGATTGTATAAAATCATCTCATGCCACCGTGGGGATGCACAAGTCCAAATTCTGCAGGACAGGCTGCATGACAGGGTCTCTGATGAAGGTCCTTGCTGAGCTGTCTGAAGTGGAGGTGGGAATTCTCTTGACTGCTGAAATCACTTCTCCTTTTAAAGCTTTCAACTTATTAGATAGATGCCCCTCATTGCTGAAGGCAATCTCCTCAGTTGACTGCAGGTGTAACCAGCCATGTATGCAATCAGCTCACTCATGATTAAAGTGCATGAAGGGCCCTTGTATTACCCTTAGCCCAATGTTTGCTAGACCAGACAGCTGGGCACCATTACCTGGCTGAGTTGATACATTAGCCAAATCATCACATGGCCCACGACTTGCTCTTTTTAATCTCCTATTTATTCTGCTAGGAATGCCCTTTTCTGGCATTTCTATGTGTGTCCAGTCCCTACTTATCCTTTCCATTGCTAGCCTTTCACACTAAGACAACACTGAATATTTTATTCTCCCAGGGCATCCTGCTTCCACCTAAGACAGCACTTCTCACCTTATACTTACGCTACATACGTAGTGCTCAATAAATGGTGATTTATTGTTGCAGTTGTTAAATTCATATCTGCCTACTCATATGCTCCTTGAGGTAGGAAATTATTCATCTTTATATCCCAATGTCACAACCTATGGTTTAATTTATTAGATCTCTTCTATAATAAAATATAGAAGCATAATAAACATAACATGCCAAATGCAGGTATATATTATTGGTATTATATATACCAGCTTGGGGCTTTCTGCTTACATCAGGACTATCAGTTAAATAGAGTGAATTTCAAGATGTATATTTTTACCACAATAAAGTATTATCTAGTTTTAAACAGAAGTGTGTGGGATACCATGACATTCAATCAAATATCTTGTTCAGAGTTCAAGAAGTGTTTGCTGATTTTTGTAAATAAAGCCTCTGGCCAGGATCCCATCGTGATGTTCTCTGCTCTGCCTCCCCTCTGGCCAGCCAGTGGGGTCCACTGGCCAGGTTTAAGTGCATGAAATTCTAAATAGTCTCTTGGAAGAGACAACGGCTGACCTTGTCGGAGATGGGGCTCCAGTATTTGGAGGACAAGCGCAGACAGTGCTCTCGGTGAGAAGGAGGCTCCCTCTGAGCTACCGGGAGTCGGGAGCAGCTGCTTGGCCGAGGCCCTGGGAACGGGGAATGGGATTAGGAGACGGCTATTTAGAATATCGCATGGCACAGCATCACACAAAGTGTTTTTAAGGGCAAAATAGCACCCTCCTTTCCATCAAAGCAACATCACTGCCAGGTTTCTAAAGAGAAAGATACAATGTGCAGAAATTAAAAACAAACATGCAAAATAAAAGCCATTAACATAGCAAATAAAAATAGTGTACAACTAGAGTTGAGGCAGGAAACCAAGAAGGTGAAGTTATTCTGTTCATTTACTAATGTATACTAATGTATTAAGGAATGTAGGCTGGTTATGCTGCAGTAACAATTAACCAGTGGCATGCTGGTAACTATTTAACAGGCTATCTGGAAAAAACACATTTGTGTGTGTGTGTATATATGTATGTTTATTATAAATTTTATCGATATAAAGGATATGCAGCATGAAATGTATAAATCATATTAAAATACACAAGACTCATCCTATTTATTGTACATTGCATACAGCTAATTGATTCTCAGAGTACTTTAATTTTTGTAAAATTCTCATGCTTGTAGCCAGCCTATGGCTGCGGTGGTCTAACGGGTATAGTTCTGATATGAACGTTGTTGGCTGATATTTTCATGGATGTTAATGAGGAAGCCCAAAATGGAACAATAGAGAGTTATGTCAGAATCTCACTCATTTGTTTCCTGAATTGGACAATAGTTTTCTGGAAGAATATTTCCTCCAATTTTTGAGCTATTCACAGTGTTAACAGCTGCAGACATGACACATTTTTAAGTTAAATCCACATGATTAACATTTTCTCCATCACTTTCTTAAGTCTAGACAAGCAACAAAATAATCACTAAGCAAACTTTAGTTTGTAGTACAAGCCAGTTTCGATGGTGTAACTGCTCACACCACGGCTGAACACAAATTTGGGGAGAGGCATGGCAGCTTACCATTATATAGTATTTCAACCATTCAGACACAATAGATATAAATAACCTCAAGAACATAAGAGTAGTAATAGAACAATAAAATATTGAAATATTTTAATGTAATTGTTTCTAATTGTCACTTTGTATAATTTAACTTTAAATAATGGAGCACCAAATTCCCAGAAAATTGAATAATCAGCTCTTTTTTTTTTTAAAGATTTATTTATTTATTTCTCTCCCCTCCCCGCTTCCCCCTCCCTCCCCGGCCCAGTTGTCTGTTCTCTGTGTCTATCTGCTGCATGTTCTTCTTTGTCCGCTTCTGTTGTTATCAGTGGCATGGGAATCTGTGTTTCTTTTTGTTGCATCATCTTGTTGTGTCAGCTCTCCGTGTGTGTGGTACCATTCCTGGGCAGGCTGCGCTTTGTTTCGCACTGGGCGGCTCTCCTTACGGGGCGTACTCCTTGCGCGTGGGGCTCCCCTACACAGGGGACACCCCTGCGTGGCAGGGCACTCCTTGCGCACATCAGCACTGCGCATGGGCCAGCTCGACATGGGTCAAGGAGGCCCGGGGTTTGAACCGTGGACCTCCCATGTGGTAGACAGATGCCCTAACCACTGGGCCAAGTCTGCTTCCCCAACAATCAGCTCTTGTGAATGGGTACCAGCAGACTCCAGCTCACCACTGTGTTGGCAGTAAGTTTTCTAGGACCCTTCTGTAGCAGTTTGATGTAATTGACGAATTCCAAAGAGAAACATTGGAGTATGCTTGTAATCTGATCTGTACCTGGGCATGACCGGTTATGATTAGGGTGTTGCCGATAAAAGGCAAGGCGAAGAACAGAGTTGGGATTTCTGATGTTAGAGTTTCATGTTGAAGACCCAGGAAGTCAGCATGCAGAAGAAAGAGAAGCCAGCACCAGGGAGGAAGGAACCTTGAAGCCAGAGTAAAGCAAGTCCCAGGAACATAGGAACCCAGGAAGCCTGAACCCTTGCAGATGTGGGCAGCCCATCTTGCCCCAAATAGACTTTGGTGAGGGAAGTAACTTATGCTTTATTGCCTGGTATCTGTTAGCTCCTACCCTTTATAAAAACCAACCAATTTCTGGTACTTTGCGTCAACACCCCTTTGGCTGATAATACACCATCTCATCCATTGGGGGCATAACCACCTGTCCCCAAACGTGAAACAGCAGAGCGTTAGTACGCATGCGGTGGGCCTGCTGGGCTCACCTGGGGCGTTGCACTGCGGTGGTGCCAGCCAAAGCCGCTGGCTGCGGACCTCAGCACCCTCCAGTTTCAGCCCGGGGCTGCCGTCCACCCTCCCGCAGGGCGGCCCGCGTCTCCCTGTTGGCTCAAGGCCTCCAGCGTGGCCGCGGAGCTGCCAGGCTTCTGCAGGGGCCTAGGGCAGGCACAGCCGCAGGGCCGGCCAGGGCCCCTCCTGAATGCAGGAGCAGCTCGCGCACAGGATGGGAGGATGCTGCAGCTCTCTTTGGAGGTCATCCACCCCACTTCTCCAGCTATCTTGTTCGGGGGCGGGGGAACCCACCGCAATTTATTCTCCAACTCACAGGCAGCCTCAGCAGGTAAGCCCACGGGGCTTAGGCCGAGAAAGCCTCCGGGGGTTCTCCGTATCCACAGCTGCTTCACAGCAGGAACAGGTGATTTATCGTGTTCACTTACAATTCCAGAAGGCGGTCTGTGTATATACTTGGATCCTAAAGACAGGTGCGATAATTAAGGGACAGGCTTTGCTCCCGTCTTGGTCCACATGTCAGTTTGCAGGCCTTCCCCATCTAGGCGAAAGACTTCTCTGCCCCAGAAGTTAGGGCATTTCTTTCTCCCTCCTTGTTAAACCGTCAGAGCAATGTTTCAACGCTTGCTTAATGTTATCACATGTACAGAAGGGGATCTGAAAAGAAGAAAAAATCACAAAAACACCTCGACCGTCTGGCTGCTCACATCAATAAACCTCTCAGGTTTGAGACAGGGGCTAGGGGCAGTTGAGCCATCATCAAATAAGAAAGCGGAGACTATGGCTACAAAAATAACTAACTGCATAAATAAATGGTAGGTAAATTAAAGGTTTCACACCCAGGACTTGCCTGTTTCAACTGCGTACCCTTCACGCAATCCTCAGGATAGAACTTCATAATTACTTGGTATTAGTCAGTCACTAAGGACATTTTTAAAAATTAGCCTGTGAACGTGTAGTAAGAAACGCGACCTTTCTTGAGAGTTTCTTCTCAAGACTGAAAACTGACTGGTTTATTTTCTGTCTTCCCCACCGTTCATCATCTGGAGGCCGGAGCCTTACCTGTTGTCACCGCTGTGTCCTCAGCCTCCAGAGTCGGGCCTGGTGCACGGAAGGCACTAGGCGTAGATTTATGTGGCAGCACCAAACTCCCTTCTTAACTCTCTGCTCTTTCTAGCCCTTGCTCACACGCTTGTGTGTAGACCTGGCCTCCGTAGAAATGCTGCCAATGGCCTGAATGTTGGTGAAATGCACCGAGAGTAAGGATGTCTGTAAGACCTGGGGATATGGAAACGACGTCCTCCCTCCCTCCCTCCCTCTTTCCTTCCTTCCTTTTTCCTTTTAACTGCTGAGTTTTACTTCTCTTAAGCAATTGGTTTGCTTTTTTTCTTTTGGACACTGTGACTTGTTCAACTGATCCTTTGATGCCAGAAAGCTTGCCAGGTGGCAAGATTTTAAATCTTCCAAGCATACATTTTGCTTTCTTGTCTATTTTGGTTTCCATTTTAGGTTCCTGCCCTAGCATTCCTTTTGCCTCATCTTTAGCACTTCAAAATTTTTTAATGAATAAAAGAAAAAGTGATTTGGAGTTCTTATCTTGTCCCATTTTTATATAGTGATTTATATGATTATATGTCATGTATAAGTTTAATCGCTTGGGTCCCTGTTTTCCCACAGCATTTTATCCATACCTCTTTATTCTTGTTTACCATTCCTTGCTATATTGTGAGTTCCTTATGAATCCGGACAATGCTTATTTTATCCTGTATTTTCAGCATCTAGAACAGTGCTAGTTACATAAAAGCTACTGGCTGAACGACAGAATGACAGAAAGAAGAGAGGTTGTTTTGAAGATACCCACTATATCTATAGCTTTAAAAATCACTAATAATTTTAAAATCTTTTAAAGCCCTTTTTCTTTTTCTTTTTTTTCTTACCAAAATACATCTCAATGACATACTTTTTCACTAACATTATCTGTTCTCATTAATTTTGCTTTCTTCCAAGTCAGGAATCTTCACCAGTAGAGGTTGCTAGAAGGCAGGCTTTAGGTCAACCTCTAGAGAGATTCCCTGAGGCAATTTTGCACTGCTCTGGCTTCACTCTAACTGCCACAGGCATGTGTCATGGGAAAGCTTTTACTGACAGGAATTTTACAAAGAATTAAGAATCTTTGGGTCTTTTTTACAGGATGTTTTATGAATATTCTTTTAAACAGATGTAAGACAAATAGCCTGGATACCCGAAAACTGAGGTGAATTCCCACCCCTTTTTCTGGATGTTAATGTGAAAGGAAAATTGAAAGAAATTAATTTTTTTCACTTTGTATCCACCCACTACACAATTTAATTAGATTCTCAAGAAAATAAGAATAAATTCCAGCGAAGTTAAATCAGAACTCTTAAGCGAATGGTCTGGATTTTGGTTTCACTTTGTTTTTAGGAGAAAATTCCCAAGTAAAAAGAGAAAATGGATGAAGATACTAAAAGCCTAATTTTAAAGGTACATTTCTTAGAAATATCTGTTTAATGAATTTATCGAATCATTTTAATTTTAGTCTTTTCAGTATCTAATGAACGTTTACAGTTGCTAATTGGTTTGTTAAAGGGTTTTGTTAAACTCCTTCAGCAGAGTTCTGCATGTGATCTCACTTTATTCCCAAAGGTTATCCAAGAAAGGAAGTGGAGAATGTTCTTTTAAAAAGCATGAAGTGGGAAAATGTTTAAAAGTATTTATAGCAGCACTTAGCTATGGAAATCCCAGACTTTACCATCTATTTATAGTTATTCTTTGGGTTAAAAGGGTGAAACCAGCAATCTTGAAAACTCTGCATGCTTTTATCCAGTGGTTACAATAAGAAGCTGCCTTTTTGTGGTTATTATAGCAAGATACTTACAAGAGTAATTCTGGCAGTGACAATAAATACATCATGGTTAGAAAAAGAAAAAACCTGTTTATAATTTAAAAGAGCAATGTTTTGCCCGATTAAGTGATTATTATTTGGATTTCTAGTGTTTTCAAATTTTCTGCAAATTGGAATCTGTCTCCAGCCTGTGGGATTCCTAATGATAAATGGAAAGGATAGTGAGTTTACAAAAACTTGCAAATTGTCTAAAGAATGAATGGCCAACTCTGGTTGATTAATTGTAACAAAAAGAAGGCCGGGTAGAATTACCAATTTGAAACAGCAGATTTTAATATTCCTCTGAGAAATACCAAATGCTGAAAATGTCATCAGACTCTAACAGCAAATTCACCTCTGGTCTTGAACATATGGTCCAGAATCTGCACGTAGGCAAGCGTGAAATACATGCTGCTCAACCCCTGGTAATCTGCTTGTTAGTTTCTTAATGTATTTTTCTGGAAGCAAAAAGCCCAGTTGGGAGGTAACTGTAATGGAATATTAAGAGACTGTGAGAGGAAGGAAAGGAAGGGGGACAGCGTCATTTTGAGAAGTGCAATCACTAGGACTTGTTGAGGTTTGAATGGGTTAAGTATGAACTTTTTCCAACTGATGGAAAAACTTTGCCTCAATAATAAAGTGGCCTTTGGCTGTGTATAAAAATTTAGAGGCAATTAAGAATGGATAAACACAGTGGTGGAGAAACGACAAAAGCATGGCGCTCCCTCCATTTCTTTGCATATGCCTCATATAAAATCCTATCTAACTGGTAGAATTTCTTAAACATTACTAACGCAAAACTGTATTGTAAAACCCAATGTACTTTTGTGTCGGTCAGTTTAGACAGAAAAATCAGGTCTCTAAATTGCAATTGTATGTGCAAAATGCATGGAAGTCGTTTCATCTGCTGACCCCTCCACCCTGGCTTTTTTTCAAATTAAACTCCATTTGGCTGCCTGGAGAGCATATTTTTAACTTCAACATAAGTCTTATTTTGAATCTGGGATGTTAATGTTTTCTGAGCTGGAGGAGTAAATTTGTCCAATAACTTCTTTTCCACCCTGCTATGCCCAGTCTACCTCAGTGATGCCTTCTTTTCAGTTCCCAGAGCTTAGACCATCGTTTTGTTACTTAATTACATGCTGCCTTAGGCCACCTCTGCTGCCCTTGTCCTTTCTGTTTATTCTTCTAGCCGCCACTTCAGAAGCCCTTGTTTCATTTGCTGTTTGCACCACAGTAACCTTTCCTCTACAGCTTCATTCCCTCTTGTTAAATAGTTGAGGGATTTCATTGAAAACCACACATGCTGCTTTAATCAGAAGAATCCTAGGGTGAAAAATTAGCCTGGAGTCTTCCACATATTTCTGCCTTCAATATTTTGCATAATTCTGGACAGTCGCTTAGCTTCTCTAAGGCGCTGTATCCTCTGGGCTGAAGTGAAAGAATTGGGCCAGAGATTTTCTAAGACCCATCCAGCTCTAATGTTATTTTCTAAAAAATATCCAGCCCTCCCTGTCCAACTAGAGCAGACTCTGAGAACTTATAACCAGTGCCCAAACATGTAGATAATATCTCCACTCCCTACCCCCCCACACCACAATTTTAAGAACAGTTTTAAAGAAATTGAAGCTGGTCAAAGAAGAGATCACTACTTCCATTCAGAATCTGGGGCTCCCTCAAAGAGCCTTAGAAAGCCAGAGACCTTCATAGAAACAGCAGCTCACGAGTCGGTGCCCTTCTTGTAAGTGGACACCAAGTACTGCGCAAGTGTCTGGATGAAATAAGGGACATAAAGCACCTAGCACGAAGGGTACACAGTAGGCGCTTAGTAAACGGCAGCTCTATGAGGATGGGATGACTCTACCCCTTCTGCACCTCATCCTTGACTCTGAGTATCACTTCTGCAGGGCTGGTCAGGGGATTGGTTCTTGACAGCAGTGGGTAGAATCCAGGTTATCAACGAGCAGAATCAGACCTGAGGTGGGCTTGAGGGTAGGCAAAGACCAGATCTACAGGACCTGAGAACCAAGTTCCTACAGCTGTGTCTATTTATTTCTTCCTTGATCCCACCGGTTCTCTCTGGCAATGCCCTTAGTGAGTCAGATTCCCCAGTTGAGAGGTTTTATCAGCCAAGGTCCATTTTGGGGATTGAATCATGCCCCCCACAAAAGGCATTTTCAGATCCCAACCACGGTTCCTGTAGGTGTGAACCCATTTGTAAATAGGGCCTGTGAAGATGTTATTAATTAAAGCATGCCCAAACGGAATGAGCCCGGGCCTTACTCCAACATGGCTAAAGTCCACCAGAGCAAAGGAAATTGGACATGAAAGAAAAAGCCACAGGGAGAAGCTGGAAGTCAACAGAACCCAGAGGAGAAAGAACAAGGTGTCACTGTGTACATTGCCATGTGACGGAAAAGCCAAGGACCATTCACTGGCAGCCAGCCCCAGAATGCCTGTCTTTGGGGGAAAAGACTACCTTGCTGATGCCTTGAATTTTTACTTCTACTAGCCTCAAAACTGTGAGCCAAAAATTCCTGTTGTTTAAGACAACTCATTGTATGGTGTTTGCTTTAGCGGCCAGAAAACTAAAACAATCTTCTTGTCATCAATCTACATTTGCCATGACAGAGCCAGGGATGGTGAAAGAGGAGCAGCACCCCCTTGTTATTACTGTTAATCCCTCCTGGCACTGTTGTACCCTCCCTCCACTCCCCAACCTACTACAGCAGCTCCCTAGTCCAGCAGCTAGCCCAGGATTGGGGAGGTATATTTCCCACTTCCCAGTATACCCTGGCTGTACAGAATTTCTGGTGCTGGAGCCTAAGCACAGTATTTTGGGGGCCAAAATCTCCATAGCTGACTCTGATTCACAACAGGGTTGAAAACCACTGCATTAGAATCATGGCAAGAAAACAAGTGATTCAACTATCTATCTTCTATCCTTGGCCTCAACTTGTATTCAATGTCCCAACAAATCTTGTTTCACACTGGATTGATTTTTCCATGTTATGGGGGCCTTGGCATAACAATCTAAGGAATCATATTACTTACTGTATCTTAGATCAAACAGATTTAACAGTATGACCTATGCAATAATGAAACCATCCTCCCAATTTTGTAGGGGAAATTTGATTTTACATGGTACTTAAAACTTTGCAATGCACCTCTTTTTATATCCAGAAAAGAAAGCCACTCATTTATTAAACCAATAAGCAATCCACCAAATGTACATGTTCATTGGTAGTGATGGCTGAATCCTTTCAGAGAGTTGGGTTGAACTCTTAGCTCATATAGTGGGATGATTTGCATGGCACATCCAGTCTAACATGCCTGAATACTAGAATGCACCATAGAAACAGGGTTGGAGGGTGTGCAGTTGAAGGCTTTGAAAAATTGAATGGGGGAACATATCTCATAGCACATCAGAATAGAGAAAGAGAGGAAGATGACAACCAGTAAACAGAATAAAATAAATTATTCAGCAAATTTTTCATTGAATCAGAAAGCTGCTTGATGAGAAATCAGGGGGTTTGAGCCTCAAATAAAACATCAACTAGAACCAGAAAAGGTAACTGTTTCATGGAATTCTGTGGGGGTAAACTTAGATAAAGTTTCTGTATAGCCCTGAGACCGTGGGAGAAACCGTGAGAATTGAATAACACAAAAAAAGCAGAACACATATCTTCAGAATTCTCAATTGGAGTGATGAGTAGGTTTATGATCTTTCTGTAATTATTTGTAGAATACAAATTTAATGCAATAATCCTGTTTTCTATTCATTGAAATGCTGGCTTTGTATAGATTAAGATGCTCTTCTTGGGATTCAATCATTCAAGTGTCTACTCAATTGCCTCTAAGAGGTCTTCATTTAGACATACTACAAGCAACTCAGGTTCCTCTAGTACAAATTCAAATTCATTGTCTTTCTTCTAAACCTCTTTATTCTTTTATCTTCCCTAGTTTATGGAAGTAAACTACCTTTTTATTCATCTAGAATCACTATAATCCAAATCAGAAAATTGACAAGTCCAATTGAACCTACATCCAACAAGATTCCCAGATATCTCCCTTCCTATCCATCCTCACTGTCCCTGGGGTACCTGATGTTTGGTGTCAACCTATTTATTGGATTGCAGCATGAAAGACTGAACCAGAAAATTTGTCTGAAACAGAAAACTTGCCTGCAGGTGAAGCAGCTTGGCAGACAGCTAAAGGAGGAGTGGAGTGTGTGGGGAATGGGATATATGGGAACCTCTTATATTTTTTATCATAACATTTTGTGTGATTTATGTATCTTTAAAAAAAAAGAAACAAATTAAGTGAAGCAAAGAATTACCTGCTGTAAGACATAAAATAGAGTGTCTAAGGGAGTATGTATCTATTTATAAATTTTCATATTGTACAATATTAAAATATGCAGTATGAAACAAAGTATTACAAGACAAAAAAAAGAAACAGGAATTGATGACCCAGCCAAATGCACAAGATAAAAATTCAGAAACCATCAACGAAGAAGATAATACTTTGGACATAATGGACAAAGACTTAAAAAAACAATGTTCAATATGCTGAAGGAAAACATGAAGAGAGAACCAAAGGATGTCAGGAAAACGATGAATTAATAATATGAGAATCTTAATAACGACAGAGAAATTTAAAAAGGAACCAAGTATAAATACTGGAGTTGAATACCAAAATCACTGAAAAGAAAAATTTCCCTGGGGGGTTTTAATAGCATATTGGAAATAGCAGATGAAAGAAACTGTGAACCTGAAGACTAGAAAATTGAAATTATTTAGGCTGAGGAACAGGAAGTAAATAAAATGAAATAAAGTGAAAAGAGGCTAAGAGATCTGTAGGATATCATCAAATGTCCATCCACACATTAGGGAAGTCCAGAAAGAGAAGAAGGAGGGAAAGGGGCTGAAGGTATATTCAAAAACCTAATGGCAGAAAAATCCCCAAATTTAATAAAAGATATGCATATATACATTCAAGAAGCCCAATGAAACTTAAAGAGAACCATGCCTACACACATGGTAGTCAAACTGTCAAATGCCAAGACAAGGAGAGAGTACTGAAAGTTGCCAGAGAACAGTAATGGGTTATGTACATGGAGGCAAGAAGGCAGTGGGATGAAATATTTAAAGAGCTGAAAGAAAACAATTGCCAAACAACAATTTCATATTTGGTGAAAATAGCTTTCAAAAATGAAGGAGAGATTAAGACATTCCCAGATAAGACTAAGGGAGTTGCATCATAACTCAACTTGCCCTACAAGCAATGATAAAGGGACTTCTTGAGACCGACAGTGGATCAAAGTGGCATAAAGAAATTAAGATCTCTGGTGAATGTAACCATAGGGGCAATCAGAAAGGCCACTATGATTAAATTGTATTTTTTATGTGTGTGTATAACATCACTTTTTAATTTCTTACAGATTCTGAAGTGCAAATGCATAAAAAATAAAGATAAATCTGTGGGTTTGGAATACAAAAATGTATAAGTTATAATGCGTAAGAAGTTCACCAAAAAGACAAGGGGACAGAGAGGTATAGGAACAGTGTTTGTGTATGCCTTTGAAGTTAAGTTGGTATCAAATCAAATATTAGATTGTTAAAGATTTTGTTAAGTGTAAGTCACATGATAACCACAAAGAAAATACATGAAAAAATATATACAGAAAGAAATGAGAATGGACTAAAAATGATAAACTACAAAAAATCAGATGAATAGGGAAATAGGCTGTAGCAGTTTGGTATAGTTATGAACTCTGAAAATAGATATTGGATTAAGCTTGTAAACTGGTCTGTACCTGGACATGATTAAATTATGGTTAGGATTTTGGTTGTGCCACATCAGTAGGGGTGGGGACTCAAAGATAAAAGGCATGGCAAAGGACAGAGCTTGAGGTTTTTGATGTTGGAGTTTTGATGTTAGAGTTTGATGGCGAAGTCTTAAGCTGGGGCCCTGGGAAGTAAGCATGCAGAGGACATCAAAGCAAGCCCTGGGAAGAGAGGAATCCTGAGCCCAGAGAGAAGCAAGCCCTGGGAAGATAGGAACCCAGGAAGCCTGAACACTCACAGACATCAGCAGCCATCTTGTTCCAATACATGAAAATAGACTTCGGTGAGGGGAGTAACTAATGCTTTATGGCCTGGTATCTATAAGCTCCTACCCCAAATAAATACCCTTTATAAAAACCAACTGATTTCTGGTATTTGCCATCAGCACCCCTTTGGTTGACTGATACATAGGCATTAACTGAAAAATTGAGGGGAAAAGGATACAAGACAGCGGCACTTTGAGATTATTTATGACTCCCAAGAAAAGAAAGATTATGTTTGTAAACTAATCTATTCCTCTGGGTGTGATACCCTATGAATGTATTAAATTCAAAAATTTTCTTTTCTTTTTTCTTTTTTTTTTTTTGTGACTCAAGATTCAGCAGCACTGCCCCAAATATCCCTCTCTGCAAAACAACAATTATTTTGATAATAATTTAATTTTTAATATATTTTTACTTATTTTTCTTCTTTATTTTCTTTTAAATGCTACATTCAAAAAATATAAGATCCCCGTATACCCCCCCACACTCCTCACCCCAATCCTCCCACATCAACAACCTCTTCCATCATTGTGGCACATTCACTGCACCTGGTGAATACATTTTGGAGCACTGCTGCACCGCATGGACAGTGGCCCACATTGTAGTCTGCACTCTCCCCCAGTCCACCCAGTGGCCATGGCAGGACACACAGTGTCCAGCATCTGTCCCTGCAGCACCACCCAGGACAACTCCAAATCCTAAAAATGCCCCATCATATCTCTTCTTCCCTCTCCCTACCCTCAGCAGCTACCGTGGCCACTTTCTCCACATCAATGCTACAATTTCTTCCATTACTAATCACAATAGTTCCACAGCAGAACACCAGTAAGTCCACTCTAATCCAACAAAAAATCAGAAGACTACAAGTGCTGGAGAGGATGTGTAGGAATGGGAACACTCGTCCACTGCTGGTGGGAATGCAGAAGGATCCAGCCATTCTGAAGGACAGTTTGGCATTTTCTCAAAAAACTAGCTATAAATTTGCCATATGGCCCAGCAATTCCACTGCTGGGTATATACCCAGTAGAATTGAAAACAAGGACACAAACTGATATATGCACCCCAATGTTCATAGCAGCACTACTCACTATTGCCAAAAGTGGGAATCAACCCAAATGCCCATCAACAGATGAATGGATAAATAAAATGTGGTATATACATACAATGGAATACTACTCAGCTATAAGAACAAATACAGTACAAACACATGTGATAACATGGATGAATCTTGAGAACCTTAGGTTGAGTGAAGCAACCCAGGCATTGGAGGACAAATATTACATGACCTCTCTAATATGAAATAAGTAAACCAAGCTGTCTCAGAGAGCTAGAGACTGGATGATAGGCTTAAAGGAAGTTGGGGGGTAGAGGAAGAGCTGACACTTATGTGGTGAAATCTATGATAAGCTGGAGGTAAGTATTTGCACAGGGAGGGGATAAGATGGGGGGATACCTTTGGGTGGAGTTTTGTGGGCTTGAAGGGGTTAAGGATGGGAGGATGGATCAGATGGCCCAAGAAATTGGGGTGGGGGCGGGAACATTTGACTTAGGAGATTGTCAGGTATGTGGTTGAAATTATAATGTAGAGAAAACTCTTTAGAAAATATAATAAGGAAGGTTACCTGTTTAAGATGCTTAAGAGGGTGGGGCATCTGATCCAGGGCAAGCTTCTAATGATTCTTGGGCATCCAGATGCAAACTGCTGTGCTGACATTGGGAGGGACCCTGGTCTGTGACTCCCAGGGACCTCATCTTTCCTGAAGCTTCCACCTGTCTCGTGAGTGGAAGCAGCCAGTGAAAGGGTCAAGGGCAAACATTGCCTGGGAGGCATCGAGCCTTTGAGCAGAGAGTCAGTTCCCTATCCAGGGCAGGTAAGGGCAGGCTGTCCGGGGCTCAGGGAAGCTTCAGTCTAATCGTTGGCTTGGGTGCTTGGCAGTTTAGTGCTGGGATCCCAGCTCCATTCCCAACCAGCCTTATGGCTGGGAGAGTCATCCCATCCCTGGACCATTTTCCTCCTCTGAGAAACAGGGTGAAGCTGCATGATCTCTAAGGCAGTCAGGGCTCACTGGCTCCTATGCTTAAGAAGGGGCATCTGACACAGGGCAAGCTTTTAAGGAGTGTGTGAGTGTTCATTTTGTCATAGTGGGTTATATCATTGAGTGGAGACCCATACAGTGAGAGTGAAGGTATACCCACATTCTGGGGAGGACTGATGTTCTCAGACAGTGGGAAGTGTATCTCTCAAGAGAATTGGTGGCTCCCAATGGGTTAGGGCAGTCGAGTATGTCAAGCCCTCGACATTGTTGCAAGTATCTCTGAATATGGTCCTTCAAGTAATGAAGATTGATTGTCATGGTGGGCCCTGAGAGGAGGGGGAAAGAGGTATTGAATAGATGGATTCAATGTAACTGTGGGGCAATGGAAGTGTTCCACAAGATCCTGCACTGATGGATATAGAACATGTTAAATTACACAAAAAAATGTATAAGTCTATAGGCTGAAATGTAAACCATAATGCAAAACATAAGATAACTAAAAATTTAGGAAATTGTATAGTCTAAAATATAAACCATAATGTAAACCCAAATGGAACCATGTTTGAACGCTATTGTTTCAGTATCTGTACATCAGCTGCAGCAATTATAATATGAACATGTAAAAAGATCATTGTTTTGAAAGGGACAAAGGGTTTGATGTTGGATATGTGGGAGTACCGTATATTGTATATGTGAATTACTGTGATCTAAAACTTATACATAGACAAACTTAATAATTAGAAAAAAAAAGAAAGAAAGGATGTAGGCACTGGGGAAGAAATAGAAGAAATTGCCTTGCCACTGTACACACAGGGCAACATCTACAGCAGTGATGAAAGGCAAAACGTCAAAAACAAAGCTTTTTCATTTTTTGATACCCTAATTTATTTTTCCTTTATTTAATTTTTCTAAATTAGTATGTATTCTATATCTAACCTTTAAACCCATCACTATACTCTACTTTACTACTTATGGAACCTGGCAATATATTAGGCTTCATTTTTAAAGAAATTTTGGACTACAGAGAGGTTCAACTATGGCAGGGGAGGAACACTGGTGTGGGGTGTTATTGACAAGGGGCACATGGTTGGGAGGGAGTTCTCCAGGGCATGTATACAAGGTACATAAAAATGTTTGGATATTTTCATAGCAATTTCAGTTAAAAATGACAGCTGAGGGAGTGCCAAGTTCCTAGCCAGGGGAGTTCTATCATATTCCCCAATGGAACAGCAAAAATCCTCCAAGTGCAGTGACAAAGACCAATAAAGATGGATGGTCCAACAAAGAGCCCTTGATACTGATGGCTATGATTATGAGCCTGTGTGCCTGAAATATGAACTAGGCCTAAAGCTGCAGGGTGCCTAAGAGTTACCTCCTGAGAGCCTCCATGTTGCTCAAATGTGGCCAAACTCAGCATGTAAATACATTACCTCCCGCCCAGCATGGGACATAACTCCTGGGGATGAGCCTCCCTGGCACCCAGGGATTACTACCAAGCACCAGCTGATGATGTAACTAGAAAAAGACCTTGAATAAAAGGGTCACTTCAGACCAGCAGAATATCTCAGCCTACATATAATATGACGTGTTAAAAACTGCTTTTTTGACTTTGGATAAAAGGGGGAAATGGAAAGGACAAATGAGTTTATATGGTCATGAGTCTCCAAAAAAGAGTTGGGACGTCATCAGAGGGGTAACACTTACACACGCCTCAGGAGGGTACCAGAGACAGCCAAAGTAGATAGAAACCCAAAAGTTTTCTTGATAAAATCAAGAGGGCTTTTGATTTGACCATGTCAGTAGAGTGTGACTCAGGTTGAGTCCCCACCCCCTTGGTGGGCTGATATAAATGGGCATTCACTCAAGAAGACTTAAGAGGAGAGAGAGAGAGCGCTCTATCATGTTTGATCCTGGAGACCAGGGGAGAGATGAGCCATTTGCCTGATAGTTTGCAGCTGAAGAGAACAAAGCAGTTGAGCAGCCAAGGAGGCCCAGAAAGAAATGATCCCTATGCCAGAGACTGATATAGGAATTCCTGAGAGAACAGAGATCAGTGACTATTTTTCTTTAACATGTGGCAACTGACTTTGATAAGACAGCAACTCTGAATTGGACTTTTTAGGGCCTTGTAATTGTGAGCTTTTACCCCAAATAAATAACCTTTATAAAAACCAACAGATTTCTGGTACTTTGCACCAGCACCCCTTTGGCAGACTAATACAAAGACCTAGTGAGAACAAATAGTAAAATGACAGAAGAAAGTCCTGCATTATTGGTAGTTACCGTAAATATAGATGAATTAAACTATCCAGTCAAAAGGCAGAAATTGGCAGAATGAACAAAAAGCATGACACAGGGGGAAAAGAGAAATTGAGAGGTGAGGAATTTTCTTGTTTGTCTGTTTTTGTTTAATAGTATTATTTTGAAATAATGAAAATGATTTAATAATGGCTGAAGTGATGAGCACACAACTATGTGATTATACCAAATACCATTGATTGTACACTTTGGATAAATTACATGCTTCATTAATATGTTTCAATAAAATTGATTTTTTTTTTTAAAAGCATGACACAATTATCTGAAGTTTACATGAGACTCACCATAAATTCAAGGACATAAGTATGTTGAAAGTGAAAGGATGAAAAACATACACCATACAAATAGTAACCAAAAGAAACCTGAAATAGCTGTATTAATATAAGACAAAATAGTCAAAAGCTATTATGAGTGAAAAAGAAGGTAACTATATACTGATAAAGGAATCAGTTCATGAATAAGCCATAATACTTACAAATAAATAGACTTCTAAAGGCAGAGTCACAAAATATATGAAGTAAATATTGAAAGATTTGAGGGGAGAAATAGATGGTTCTAAATTATTAGTAGGACACTTCAATACACCACTTTCAATAATGGATAGATCAATAAGGAAATAGAAGACTTGAAGGATACTATAAACTAAGTAGACCTAATAGATACATATAGAATACTTCAACCACCAGGAGCAGGAAACACATTCTTCTCTAGGTTATATGAGTCATTCTCCAGGATAGATCAGATGTTAGATCACAAGACAAGTCTCAATAGATTTTAAAATATTGTATCTTCTCTGACCAGTATGGAATCAAGCTAGAAATCAATAACAGGTGGAGAACTGGAAAATTCACAAATATGTGGAAAATAAACACCAGTTTCTTAAACAAATAATGCACCAAAGAAGAAATCACAAGGGAAATTATGAAATCTCTTGAGGCAAGTGAAAATGACAATACAATATACCAAAAGTTATGGCATGCAGCAAAGGAATCAGAGACCTAACCTCACAAATGGAGGATCTAGAAAAAGAAGAGCAAAATAAACCCAAGGTGACCAGAATGAAGGAAATAAGAATTAGAGTGGAGATAAATAGAGAATTAAAAAAAAAAAAGTGATGGTCAGCAAAACCAAAAGTTGAATAAAATTGACAAACCTTTAGCTAGCATGAAAAAAGAAAAAAGAAATTGCAAATAGCTAAAATCAGATATGAAAGTGGAGACATTACTACTGACCCCAGAGAAATAAAAAGGATTATATGAACAACTGTATGCTAGCAAAATAGATAACTTAGAAGAAACAGGCAAATTCCTAGAAACACACAAACTACCTACACTGGTTCAAGAAGAAACAGAAGATCTAAACAGATCAATAACAAGTAAAGAGATTGAATCAGTTATCAAAAACCTCCCAACAAAGAAAAGCCCAAGACCAGATAACGTCACTAGTTAATTTTATCAAACTTACCAAGATGAATTAACTCCCATCCTGCTTAAAGTCTTTCAAAAATTGAAGAGGAGAGAAAACTTCCAAATTCATTGTATGAGGCCAAGATCACTCTAATACCAAAGCCAGATGAACATAACATAACAAAGAAAATTACAGACCAATGTCCCTTATGAATATGCATGCAAAATCCTCAATTAAATACTAGCAAATTGAATCCAACAGCACAATAATAGAATTATACACCATGATCAACTGGGATTTATCCCAGGGGCACAAGAGTTATTCAACATAAAAAACTTAATTGATGTAATATATCACACTAACAGAATGAAGAAAAAACTCACATGATCATCTCAATTGATGAGGAAAAGGCATTTGACAAAACCCAACATTGTTCCTCAGTAAAAACAATTAGGAAACTAGGAATAGAAGGAAACTTCCTCATCATGATAAAAGTCATATATGAAAAATCCACAGCTAACATCATACTCAACAGTGAAAGACTGAAGTTTCCCTCTAACATCAGGAACAAGACAAGGATGGCTATTGTCACCAATGTTATTCAACATTGTATTGAAAGTTCTAACCAGAGCAACTAAGCAAAAAAGAAAGAAAGTGTATTCAGTTTGGAAAGGAAGAAGTAAAACTTTCTTTATTTGCAGATGGCATGATCCTATATATTAAAAAATCCTGAAAAAATCTATAACTAAGCTATTAGAGCAAATAAATTCAGCAAAGTAGCAAGGTATAAGATCAATGCACAAAAAATCAGTAGTGCTTCTATATAATAGTAATGAACAATCTGAAGAGGAAATCAAGAAAATGTTCCATTTACAATAAAAACAAAAAACAATAAAATATCTAGGAATAAATTTAACCAATGATATAAAGGACTTATACACGTATAATTATGAAACATTGCTAATGGAGTCAAAGAAGGAATAAATAAATGGAAGGACATTCCCTGTTCATGGATTGGAAGAATAAATATTTTTAGCATGTCAATTCTACGCAAAGTGATTTACAGATTCATTGCAATCCAAATAAAAATTCCAAAAGACTTCTTTGCAGAATTGGAAAAGCCAATCATCAAATTTATATGGAATCATATGGGTCTCTGAGTAGCTAAAAACATTTTAAAATGAAGAATGTAGTTGGAGGACTCATGCTTCCTGATTTTAAAACTTATTACAAAGCTACATTATTCAAAACTTCATGGTACTGGAACAAGGACCAGTGGAAACCCTCACATAAATGGCCAAATGATTTTTGACAAGGATGCCAGTTCCACTCAATGGGGAAAGAGTGCTTCCTTTCCACAACTGGTGCTGAGAATACTGGATATTCTTATCCAAAAAATGAAGGTGGATACCTACCTCCTGTCATATACAAAAAATATCTCAAAATGGATCAAAAACACAAATGTAAGAACCAACACTATACAACTCCTAGAAGAAAACATAGGGAAGCATCTTCAGGACCTTGGGTTAGGTAAGAAAAGAAAAAAAAAAAAGTTAAATAAAGGAAAAAAGCATGAGGAAGAAAAAAAAAAGTAGTTAAGTAAGACTTCATCAAAGTTAAATACTTTTGTACATCAAAGGACTTCATTATGAAAGTAAAAAGAACCTACAGAATTGGAAAAAAATATTTGGATGTCACATATCTGATAAGGGTTTAATACCTAGACTATATTAGATGCCCTACAATTCAACCTAAAGGCACACAACCCAATTAATAAGTGGGAAAAAGACTTGAACATCTTTGGAGACATTTCTCCAAAGAAGATATACTTTTCATGTGGCCAATAAACTCGTGAAAAGATGCTCACCGTCATTAGTCATTACGGAAATGCCAATCAAAACCACAGTGAGAGTCTACCTCACACCCATGAGAATGACTACTATATTAAAAAGGGAAAATAACACGTTTTGGGGAGGATGTGAAGAATAGTTACGCTCATTCATTGCTGATGCAAATGTAAAATAGTGCAGCCACTGCAGAAAACAGTTTGGCAGTTCCTCAGAAAGTTAAGTATAGAATTACCATTTGACCTGGCAATCCCACTTCTGGGTATATAACAAAAAAATTGAAAGCAGAAACTTGAACAGATATTTGCACACCAACATTGGTAGTGGCATTTTCGCAATAGCCAAAATATGGAAGCAACCCACATGCTGATGAATGAAAAATCAAAATGTGATAAAGGCACACAACGGAATATTGTTCATCTGTGAAAAAAAATCATGTTCTGATATGGATGACCCATGAAGACATCATGTTGAGTGAAATGAGCCAGGCACTGAAGGACAAATGTTATATTATTTCACTGATAAATAATTAAAATAAGCATATTCATAGAATCAGATATTAGAATATAGGTTACTAGGGGTTAGGGTGTTGGTAGGGAAGGGAGAGTTAATAGTTGATATAGAGTTTCAATTCGAAATGATGGAAAAGTTTTGGTAATGGTGATGGTAACAGAACATTGTGAATGTAATTAACACCACTGAATTATATGTTTGAATGTGGCTTAAAGGGGAAATTATAGGTTGTACGTAAGTTAAGAAGAAAACAATTTTTAAAGCATACAACACAGTGAACCCTAAATAGTAAACTATGGATGATAGTTAATAATGAAAGGATAATAACGCTGTTTCCTCCATTGTAACAAAGGCACCACACTAATGGAAAGTTTTAATAATAGGGAAAACTGCGTGTGCGATGGGTGTTATATGGGAACTCTGTATTTTCTGCATGGTTTTTCTGTAAACCTGCAGCTTCTCTAATTAAAAATCAAAATCAAAATCTTCTGATAGTTCTCCAGTTCTTACCAAGTTAAGACAAACTGCATGGAACTAATAGTCTTTTCAGAAACCTCATTCTCATCTTCCTCTCTGGCATCATGACCATCTTCTCTGCATCTCACACCAGTCTATGTATATAAATAAATTGCTACTTCCTGTCAGTTACATATAGTTACAGCTCTCTCTCTGTATATATATGTCAGTGTGGTTGATTCCTCTTCACCAACTTTCCTCTGCCTAGAATCTTGCACACTTTTTTCAGAGCTAATTCCAGGGCCACCTCTCTCTAGCTCTTCCTCGGCTGATTTAATTTCTGTTTCCATGGCACTCTAAACATATTTTTATATGACAGACACAATTACAGTTATTTATTTATCCCAGTCGATGAGCTTTTCAAGTGCAAGGATTGTATCTGGTTTTTTTTTTTGAAAACTCTAAGTGTTTGTTTAATTGAACTGGGAAATTATAGGAAAATTACTTACTGAGATATGACTCACTGACAAATAGAGCCCTTGATTTTATTCCCACTTTTTTATTTGAAAGAGAAGAGTTTACTCCCAACTAAATGATTAGACACTTATCAAAAAAGCAAAGACTGTTTCTCAGGATTGCTATGCATTCAGCCCATTCCTTTATTCCTTCCACAAACAGCATGATTCAATAATGGTTCTGAGGTTTTTGAAAACAGATTCTCTGGTGAATACATTGTACTTACTAAGACAGAAAAACAAACAAAATATTTTAAAAGATTTTCAAAATGAAGGATTGAACTCAAAAGAGGTTTCTGGTTAACCATATTAACTAGTGAATTCAAAGAACCACGACATTCCAATCTCTGAACATCATGGTTAGCCGAAGATTTATTAAATTTGAAAGTGGTAAATATTGTTACTTATTTCTCAGTAGGCTGAAGGGTTCCCGTTGTAAAGCAAAGCAGGGACCTAATCTCTCCTTCTCTCACCCAATCCCCCAGCTTAGTTTACTGTATTAACACAATTCAATTTAGATAGGATATTTAATTCTTTACACATTCTTCCCCCTCCTCACTCCTCCCCCACCCCGCTGTTTTTGCTGTCTGTGCCCATTTGCTGTGTGCTCTTGGGTATCTATTTCTCTTTTTGTCTTCTCTTTCTTTTTTTTTATCCTCTAGGAATCAGTGGGATTCGATCCTGGGGACCTCTGATGTGGAGAGAGTTTCCCTGTCACCTGTGCCACCTCAGCTCCTGGTCTCTGCTGCGCTTCACCTGGCCTCTCCCGTTTGTTTCTTGTTGAGTCATCATCTTGATGTGTGACTCACAGCATGGGCACTGGCTCACTGTGTGGGCACTCGGCTCGCCACATGGGCACTCACGCAGGCACTGGCTCACTGTGCAGGCACGCTTTCTCTTTTTCTTTTTTACCAGGAGGTCCCAGGGATTGAACCCAGGTCCTCCACATGGTGGGTGGAAGCCCAATCACTTGAGCCACATCCGCTTCCCATCTTTACATGTTTTTAACCTTTCTAAAGTCTGTGATTTTTGTGTGTGTGCCTATACTTGTGACTTTGAGAATCGTATCTATTTCATGAACAATACACAGCCATTATACTTAATTCATTTTGTTAGTTTCACCCTCAAAGGATAACTTCCTGTGTTTGGCATAGGTAGCGTTATGTGCTTAGTTAATTCTAAATAATCTCCGATTTAGCATTTTGGTTTGAGAACATTCACATGGTAACAACTAAAGGTACTGAATTGACTTAAAGCCTCCCATTTTCCCTTTTCCTTTAGAAATTGCTGGTAGTCACTGTGGCTTAATCGTACCCCCTAGTGAGCCATCTCAGTAGGTGCTCCAAACAAAGAAATGGCATTCCAGCCTCCACGCAGCAGCCACTCGGCCCCAGCATATTGGTTATTTGTGATGGTGCTTTTCTGGAGCGAACTCACATGCTCTCCTCCAAGTACTTACTCTGTTATAGAGATTTCCCTGGGGTGCAAGAGCTGTATGTGGCTTTAATGCTGATCCCATGCATTGATTTCACTGGAGAAGAGAAGGAACAGAGAAAAACAAAAAACAGAAACAAAAACAAGAAAACTGTGTACCTGAAGTAACCAATGCAGAAGAGGCTTTCCGTCCATAAGGTAGCATTTCTTTCACACATTCTGTCCTTTGGAAATTTGTTTGGAAAGAACATATGCTTCGGAATGACACGGGTGGAATTTGAACCTCTAGCCTCTGAGATGGTGACTGAGGGAAAGTTAGCCCTCGAGAGCAGGCATCTATTTTTGTAGCATGATGGCAGTGCTGGCTCTGTGAGATAGCTGAGGCACCTCACAAGGAAAGGAGCCAGGCCGTTACTTCCATCCGTGTTACTAATCTCTTAAAGAGTAGTCGAGGGGGGACGTGGATGTGGCTCAAGTGATCGGGCTCCCATCTACCATATGGGACATCCAGGCTTTGGTTCCCAGGGCCTCCTGGTGAAGGCAGGATGGCCTGCACGGCGAGCTGGCCCACATGGAGTTCTGGCCCACGCAGAGAGCTGGCGCAGCAAGATGACGCAACATAAAAAGACACAGAGGAGAGACAATAAGAGACACAGCAGACCAGGGAGGTGAGGTGGTGCAAGAGATCGAGTGCCTCTCTCCCACTCCCAAAATCGGTTCCTGGTGCCACCTAAAGAGAAGACAAGCAGACAGAGAAGAACACGCAGCAAATGGACACGGAGAGCAGACAGCGAGCACAAAAACAATGGGGATGGGGCAGAAATAAATAAATAAATCTTTTTTTTTTAAAAAGTAGTTGAGGGGAGCTGATGTAGCTCAGTGGTTGAGCACCTGCTTCCTATGTACAAGGTCCTGGGTTCAATCCTCGGTACCTCCTTTAAAAAGTAGTTGGTTTCTTACCTCACTGTGAATTACTGTGATCAGACCACTCGTGAGGCCGGTCAAGAAACGCCCGTCCTGATTTGGTAGCAGGAATCTGAGCACTGCAGACTGGCCCTGGCCAAGCGGTGCTTATAGACGTGGGCCTCACAGGGCGGCACAGAAGAGCCGGTGGGAGGGAGGGTCACGGGTGGACGTGGAGAGGTACCCGGAAAACGATGCCTCCTCTGCGGTGTCGATGGGTCAGCGCCGTGCAGTTTGTGTCCCTGGTAACACCAATGCTGCCGGCTGCCAGCACGGGTGCCAGCACGCCGAGCATCTGCACTCAGTCCCCGCGTTCTTCTCTAGGCTAGTCCACTTTCCTGGATCCCAATCTTACCTTCCTTCCAGTGGAGGGAGAAGAGGAGCAAAACGCCTCCGCCTTCCCGCCCCTGCTACCTGTCTGAGCCTTCAGCACACTAGGTGGGACCTCCCTGTATCTCTGACAGACGCTGAGTCAAAGCTTAGGATGCGGTAGAAGAAAACTGCATGCAAAACATAGACGCTTACAGTATACATAGCCTTCTGTTAGTTTAGGTCTCAAAAAGGAAAAGGAAGGCAGAGTTTCTCGGAGCTGATACGGAGCCTCTCATCACTATCTTAGACTTCAAAGGCATTAGCCAACTGAACGACAAGCGCTGAGCCAGCGCCGTCCCCTGCCCTGGTGGCCTCAGCGCACCTGCCCACCGGGGCGTCCGGCGCTGCCCGGCTGCGCGGAGGCCTCACCGGGAGGAGGAGGCTCCTCCCCCCTCTCTGGCTTCCTCATCTCACGGGGGGGGGGAGACCCTGAAATCCAAAAGCTCTTTTCCGAGGGGGCAGCTCAGTGGCCGGGAGGGCTGACGAGCGTGGGCAGCGTCCAGGCGGGTCCCAGCAGGGGCTCCGCACGCCCACCGTCTCGCTCCGGGGCGCAGCGGGGGCTCTCGCCCTTCCTCCTAGGCCAGTTCACCCAGGCCCCCGGAGGCCCTTCCACGCGCCCGCAGACGCCCGGTGTGGGAGGCACCGCCCTGCCGGCGCCCGCCTCGGGGGTTCCGCTGCTGCCGCCCCCTTCCTCCGTGTAGCTGCCTGCTCCGTGGCCCCCTCGGCCCCCGAACCAGGCAATGCCCACTTGGACTCCTTCACCCTGGGGAGGGCCTGGAGGCAGCAGCAGGAGGCCCCGAGCTTCCCACAATGCACTGTGAGTACTGCGAGGACATCTCGGAGGCTGCCCGCCAGCCCTTGGTGTCCCAAGGTCTCCTGGAATCTTTCATTTACCCCCAAGTCCATCCTTTCCATGAGCCTTGGTGGAGTTTTAGGAGGTTCACATTCTCAATTTGTTTATCTGAGCGTCTTCACTTAATCTCATTTTTAGAAGCTAGTTTCACTGTATTTATGATTCTAAATTACGTTTCTAGCACATCAAAAATATTCCATGTTCTTCTAACTTCTAAATGTTAAGAAGGCTGCTATCAATCTAAGTGACATCCTTTGCCTAGTTTTAGAATCTTCTCTTGTCTTAGATGGCAAGTCACATGATTAAGAAGTATCTATGCATGAATTTATTTTTATTTCTTTCGCTTGATGTATACAGTACTTCCTCAATTATGGAAAATTCTTGGCCATTATTTCTTAAATAGCCTTTAAACATCCCTCAAATATTACTTTTCTTCCATCACCCTATCATCTTATTCAGAAACTCAAAATGGACGTATGTTGGATTGTCTTATTTTATTTTTTACTTTGTCAACTTTTCCTTTATATTTTCAATATGTCCTTTTGTGGTGTATTAGTCAGCCAAAGGAGTGGTGATGCAAAATACCAGAAATTGGTTGGTTTTTATAAAGAGTATTTATTCTGGGGTAGGAGCATACAGATACCAGGTCATAAAGCATAAGTTACTTCCCTTACAAGTCTATTTCCACATGTTGGAGCAAGATGGCTGCTGACGTCTGCTAGGCTTAGCTCCTCTGTTTCCTCCACAAGGTTAGCTGTAGACTGTCAGGTGAATGGCTCTGTCTCTCTTCCTGGGGCTCCGGCTTCAGCATCAAACTCCAACATAAAAAGCCCTAAGTCTGTCCTTTGCCATACCTTTTATCTGTGAGTCCCCACCCACCAAGGGGTAGGGACTCAATGCCCTAATGACTTGGCCCAATCAAAGTCCCAATCATAACTCAATCACGCCCAGGTACAGACCAGATTACAAATACAATGTAATATCTATTTTTGGAATTCATAACCATATCAAACTGCTACACTCTACCCTCCGAATTCCAAAAAGACATTACAATATTTTTTAAAAAATCATTTACAATGCAAGTACTAAGTCACTTCATAATCAAGTTAAAGAAATATAGTTTGTCTTGGGACAAAGCCCGTTCTGCTATAGACCTCTGAAACAATTCATCTGCTTCCAATACACAAATGGACAAAGGATAAACATTTTCATTACAATAAAGAGAAACTGGGAGGGAAACATGAGTCATGGTTTCTCTACAGTTCAGTAGACCTGCAGGGAATCCTCTGTTTGATTTCAAAGTTTGAGAGTCATTCTTAAGAAGTTGGCTTTTTCTTCTTGGGGCTTTATGGGAACCCACACTTTCCACAGGCTTGTCCAATGGCTATTTTCTGGTTCAACCCTCATCAAGCATCTGGGTGTTGACCAAGCTCCAGACCTCTCCCTCCAAGAGTGTGGGGGTGATTGCCACACCTTACCCAAACTTGGGTTAGAGTCTTAACCCCCCTATTACAGTGATGTGAAGACAACATTCCCCCTAACCTTTGGCATACAGGCTCATCCCTCTCAGAGCAATGAGTTGATCACCTGACCTTCCCTAACCTTTGGGGGACAGGTCCACCCCTCTCAGACCTGTGGGGTGCCGACCTTAACTGCCCTAATACTTGGAGAATGTGCTCCACCCTCTCTGTACCCTGGGGCAGCAAAACTCTCCCATAACAACCAACAGGAACATCCACCCTCTTCAACTGCTGGGGCAAGCTCACCCTCTCTCTACACATGGGTAGGGTTCTTCTCTTGGCCCAGGGTGATGTACTAATTCCAGATCTCAGCTTCCACGACTTTCCTCTTGAATTTGTTTCCCCTTCAGTCTCTCCTTTCCATGTCCCTTTTATTCCAGGCTGACAGTGGTTTTGTTTATATAGCTCTCTCAAAAACCTTGTTGGTTTAGCATGCAGGAAGAAGGGGTTCAAGCCATCAGACAGTAAGACTTTTCATAAGTCTTTCCAACATAACTGCATCTTCAATCCTGATTTACAAGTTCCAAGTTTAGTTAAGTCCTCCAATGGGGCACTTTCTTCTGGGAGTTTGATTTCCAGAGGCTTGGAAGTTCCAGAATCAGTTTGTGGTTTCTTTGTGCCCAACAGTTCAGTCCTCAGCTTATTTCACTCATCTAGCATTTTGCTATAAGCTGCAAGCAGAAACCAAGCTGCATTCTCTGGATTGCTTCTGAGATTTCTTCAGCTAAATATCCAGGTTTGCCATTTCCAAATTCTGCTTTCCATAAAACACCAGGAGTTAATCTTTCTAAGTTGTCTGCAACTTTAAAACATGGATCACCTTTCCTCCACTTTCCAGTAATAGTTTCATCATTTACTTTTAAGGCATCATAAAGAGCCTCTTTAGCATCCATGTTGCTATTGACAGTCTCTTCAAAGCAATCTAGGCCTTTTCCATCAGGCATCTCACAATTCTTCCAAAAAATACCTCTTACCCATTTATAAAACTGTTCCAGCATTTTGGTAATTGCAAAAGCACTTCCCCACTCCTCAGCACCAAATTCTGTGTTATTCAGCCAAAAAGGTGCTGATGCAAAATACCTGAAATTCTTTGGTTTTTATAAAGGGTATTTATTTGGGGTAGGAGCTGATAGGTACCAGGCCATAAAGCATATGTTACTTCCCTCACAAGTCTATTTTCATGTGTTGGAGCAAAATGTCTGCTGATGTCTGCAAGTGTTCAGGCTTCCTGGGTTCCTCTGGGCTCAGCAACTCTGTTTCCTCTACAAGGTCAGTTGTAGACTATGAGGCTCTCTAGGCTTTGCCTCTCTCCACAAGGTCAGCTGTAGACTATCAGGTGAATGGCTCTGTTTCTCTCCCTGGGCTCCAGCTTCAGCATCAAACTCCAACACCAAAACTCCAACATAAAAAGCCCTAACTCTGTTCTTTGTCATGCCTCTTATCTGTCCACCCCTTGGTGAGTGGGGACTCAATGCCCTAGTGACATGGTCCAATCAAAGCCCCAATCATAACTCAAAGACACCCAGGTACAGACCAGATTACAAACATAATCCAATATCTGTTTTTGGAATTCATAACCATATCAAACTGCTATATGTGGTACATTCTGAGCTATTCTTTGGGTATATTTTCCAGTTTGTTAATTCTTTCTTGAACTGTGTGTAATTTGTGGATTACATTTTCACTGAATGATTTTTCTTAACTTTGGCTATTAAAATTTTTTTGATACATTTTTTAAGTCTTTAAAATATATATGTATATGTGTGTATATATATATATATATTTCTCCTCTATCCTCTTTACTTCCTTACAATTTATCCAATTTAAGTTTTGAAGAACCCAAGTTGTTTGACCTGAAGTATTTTCTAGGATGTAGATTTTGATGACTACATACTCATGATGCAATTTGATTCCTTTCTCCTTTGCAGTTTTGGCAGCTGAATCCACAGACTGAACCACATTAAATCACTTTGGCAAGACTATCAGAGGCAGATCATTTCTGATTTTCTTTTGTGTGTGATATTAACATTCATTGATGTTTACTCCCTGGATACATTCTTTGGGGGTGCAAAGGGTTGTCTTCTAATGCCATCATTTCTTTTTCATTTATTAGTTGCAACACTTAATTAAGAAATCTCTCCTTATTCTATCATTTATTTATCCTGTTGTACAGTTTATATAGGAGAGGCCAGAAAAAATGCATTATTGTTTCCTTTACCAGTTTCAAGAAAATTAATTTGTTCCTTTTCATCCCTATCATTTTTTAGAACACTAAAACCTCATGTAATTAAATATCTTTGAGGACTTTTAGTCCATTTCAATTATTATTATTATTATTATTTTAATTATTTATTTATTTTTAAAAATTACATTAAAAAAATATGAGGTCCCATTCAACCCCACCGCCCCCACCCCCCACTTCCCCCACAGCAACACTCTCTTCCATCATCGTGACACATCCATTGCACCTGGTAAGTACATCTCTGAGCATCACTGCACCCCATAGTCAATGGTTCACATCATAGCCCACACTCGCCCCCGTTCCATCCAGTGGGCCCTGGGGGGATCTACAATGTCCCGTAATTGTCCGTGAAGCACCACCCAGGACAGCTCCACGTCCCGAAAACGCCTCCACATCTCATCTCTTCCTCCCATTCCCCAAACCCAGCAGCCACCATGGCTACCCTTCCCACACCCATTCCACATTTTCTCTGTGGACATTGGATTGGTTGTGTCCATTGCACATCTATGTCAAGTGGGGGCTTAGATTCCACATGGATACTGGATGCACTCCTCCTGCTTTCAGTTGTAGACACTCTAGGCTCCATGGTGTGGTGGTTGACCTTCTTCAACTCGATGTTAGCTGAGTGGGGTAAGTCCAATAAATCAAAGTGTAGGAGGTGAAGTCTGTTGAGGCTCTGGGCCTGGGTGTCATATTATCAGTCCAGAGATTCAAATCCCCTAAATATATCTAAAACCCCAGCACCAACTACAATTCCAATAAAGTAGCATGCAAGTCTTGTGAAAAGAGATTCCCTCTGAGTCCAATTCCATCACGCAGAAATACCAGCTCCAAAGAAGGGCCAATAGGCATGGCAGTGAACCCCATCTGCCATGACCATAGAACCTGTGGGTCTCTTTATTCTTCAAAAGAACCAATACCTGGGATTGTATCTACTTTATCTGTCTCTTAGACTCTGCTCAGTTGTGCATAAGGGCATTCCTTCTGACAACCTCCAGACTCTTTTTTAGAGACTCATAGCCTTATATTCTCATTTCTCCTTTCCATTTCCCCCTTACATTAGGTCAAACAGCATTTTGAAGTCATGTTATTATATGTAGACAGGGATATTCTGCTGATCCGTATTGAACCTTTAATTCAAGGTCATTTTCTTGATTGCATCTTCAGCTGGTATGTGGTAGTGATCCCTCGGTGCCAGGGAGGCTATTCCCCGGGTGTCATGTCCCACACTGGGGGGAATGCACTGCATCTAGATGCTGAGTTTGGCTGTGAGAGTGGCCACATTTGAGTAACATGAAGGCTGTCAGGAGGAAACTCCCAGGCACAGTGCTACTCTAGGCCTTATTCTTATTGCAGGTGTATAGGCTCAAAAGCATAGCCATTAGTATCAGGAGCCCACTGTTGGGCCCTCCTTCCTTCCTGGTTCTTGCCGTTGCACCTGGGGGACTGCCACTGCTTCCCCAGGGTCCACAACAGTGACCTCCCGGCCAGGGGCCCAGTACCCCCCCAGCTGTTGTTTTTAATTGTTTCCACTATGAGTATATCTAGACATTACTATATACCCTGGGCATATGCCCTGTATAACTCCCTGTCAACCATATATATCCTGTCAATAACATCCTATATCAGTATTCCTCCGCTGCCATTGTTGAACCACTCTGTGATCCAAAACTTCCCGTAAAGTGAATCCCAACATAATGTCAGCTTCACAAGAGTCTTAGATCACCGAAATTCATATATACAATATACAGTACTTCCCCAGATTCACCATAAAACCTTTTCCCTTCCACAGCAAATAATCTTTTAACTTGTTCATATCATATTTCCTGAGACTGAGGTACAGATTCCGAGACAATAGCTTTCAAACAAGATGACATCTGTGCTTACTATGTGGTCCATACTTTAGGTTGTACAGTTTTCTAAATTTTTTAGTTATCCTTTGTTTTGCCTTATGGTTTACATTATTAGTCTGTCATCCCCTATATGTTTTTGGTGTAATATTACATGTTTTATATTCATCTTCGTGTACTCTCACAAAACTCCTCTCTTGCCCCCATATTTACCTTGGTTCCATCCATTCCACATCCATTTTCCCCTCCCCTTGGGGCCCACAACGCCAGCCAATCTCCATTTCCCAAGAAGCCATGTCCAGAGATACTTGCAGCAGTATTCAGGGCCTGACTTTCTCAACTGCCCTAATGCCCTGGGAGCCGTCCTTTCTCACGAGAGATACAGTTCTCTCTATTTGACAGCATCAGTCCTCCCCAGGATGTGGGTAATAATAATAATAATTGAGACCCAAGAAGTGAGAGTTGGGGTGGACTCAATTATTATTATTAAAGCAAAAAAGAACTCACTTTGGCAAATAAGAGCCTCTTCAAATTGGCTTCTTAGTTTCTTTAGTTTTTTCATCTTTTCATTTTTTATTGGAGAAGTTATAGGTTTACTGAAAAATCATACAGAAAATATAGTTCCCATAAACCCACTTCAAACATGCAGGGGTTCCTATTATTAACACACAACATTAATGTGGTACTTTTAATACAGTTGATGAAAGAATATTATTATAATTATTATCATCCATGTTTACATTAGGGTTCACTGTATTGTACAGTACTATGGATTTTTAAAAAAATTGTTTCCATAACATACATACAACCTGAAATTTCTCCTTTTAACCACAATCAAATATATCATATAGTGGTATTAATTACATTCACAGTGTTGTGTAACCACCACCATCATCCATTACCAAAACTTTTCCATCACCCTGAATAGAAACTCTGCATCTATTAAGCATTTAACTCACCATTCTTAACACCCACTCCAGCCCCCTATACCTGTATTCTAGTTTCTGACCCTATGAATTGGCTTACTTTAGTTATTTCATATCAGTGAGATCATACAATATTTGTCATTTTGTGTCTGGCTTATTACTCTCAACATGATGTCTTTAAGATTCATCCATGTTGTCAATATGTATCAGAACTTCATACCTTTTCACAACTGAATAATATTCCATTGTTGGTATATACCACATTTTAATTATCCATTCATTAGTTGATGGACATGTGGATTGCTTCCATCTTTTGGCAATTGTGAATAATGCCACTAGGAACATTGGTGTGCAAATATCTGAGTTCCTGCTTTCAATTCTTTTGGGTATATACCCAGAAGAGGAATTGCTGGGTCATATGGTAATTCTAGTCTGAACTTTCTGAGGAACTGCCAAACTGTCTTCCACAGCAGCTGCATCATTTTACATTTCTTTCAGCAATGAATGTTTCTGTTTTCCCACATCCTCTCCAAAATGTGTAATTTCCTATTTTTTAAATTGTAGCCATTCCAGTAGTGTGAAATGGTATGCTATTGTGTTTTTATTTGCATTTACCTAATAGCTAATGATGTTGAGCATCTTTTCATGTGTGTTTTTTTGTTGTCATTTGTATATATTCTTGGAGAGATATCTATTTAAATTTTTAGTCCATTTTAAAAATTGACTGTTTTTTCTAACAAATCAATTTTATTGATACATTTTAATAAAACATAAAGTTCATCCAAAGTGTACAATCAATGGTATTTGGTATAATCACATAGTTGTGCATTCATTATTTCAATCATTACTGGAGCATTGGGAGGTTTTTGTTATTGATTTACAATATCTTTATTTGCTGTTGGTCTGTTGAGATCTTCTATTTCTTTATGAATCAGTATGAGTAGTTTGTGTTTTTCCAAGAATTTGTCCATTTAATTTAGAATATTTAATTTGTTGGCATAGAGTTGTTCACATAATCCTTTTATAATCCGTTTGATTTCTGTGGGGTCTGTAGTAATCTCTCCCCTTTTATTTCTAATTTTTGTAATTTGTGTTGTCTCTTTTTCTTTCTCAGTCTAGTTAAAGATTTGTCAATTTTATCAATCCTTTCAAAGAATCAACTTTTTGTTTCCTTGGTTCTATTATTTTTTACATTTTCTTTTCATTATATCTATTCTATGTTATTTCCTTCATTCTGCTTGATTTGGGTTTAATTTTCTCTTCTTTTTATAGATCCTGTATGTGTGGGGCTAGGTCTCTTATTTGAGAACCTTCTTCTTTTTCAGCATTAGCACTTAGAGCTATAACTTTCCTCTTAGAATTGCCTTTCCTGCATCTCGTAAGTTTTGGTACATTGTGTTTTTGTTTTCATTTGCCTTGTGATATTGCCTAATCTCCCATGTGATTTCTTCTTGGATCAAATTGGTTGTTTCAGAGTGTGCTGTTTAATTTCCACATATTAGTACTTTCTTAGTGCTTACATTGGGGTTTGTGTTACACAGTCTACATCTATAACCTGCTAATTTAAAAAGATAACTTAGCTTCAATAGCATTCATTTTCTTTGCTCCTCTTCCCTCCATTTCCCCTCTTTATATTATTTTGTCCCACATTACCTCTTTATATTTTGCATGTCCATTATCAGGAAATATGACTTTTTCCTGTTCAATTCTATTCTGACTCTTACAGGAATTAAAGAATAGAGTTATATATTGAGGATACAGCACTATTGGGTTTTGCATTTATCCTTATAGTTACTTTTACTGAAGTTCCTCACTTCTTCACACTACTCCAAGTTACTCTCTCCTGTCTTTTCCTGTCAACCTGAAGCACTCCCTTTATTAATTCCTTTTATTAATCCCTGTGCCTGGATATGTGAGGAGTTCTATCTTGCTGCTATGAGTGACTCTATGGTCTGCATCCATGTCAGGAAGGGCTTGAGCTATGCTTCTCTGTGCAGCACACTAAATCCATAACAAGTTAGCCTCAATAGCATACACTGTTCCTGTATCCCTTATCCCCTCACCTTTCTGTTGTACTTGTTATAAATTATAACTTATACATTGTATGTCCAAAACCATTGATTAATCATAACTTTTTATGCATTTACATTCCAGAACACATAAGAAGCAAAAAGTGGAGTGACATGCCAAAAATATAATACAATAATGTTGGCATTTATGATTATGTATAGGGTTACCTTTAGTGGAGATCTTTATTTCTTTATATCTCTTTGATCCATTGTCTAATGCACCTTTCTTTAAGTCTGAAGTATTTGCATTGCTTGTAAAGCAGGTCCAGTGGTGGCAAACTCCTTCAGATTTTGTTTTTCTGGGAATGTCTTTACCTCTTGCTCATTTTGAAAGAGAGTCTTGCCTGATGTCAAATTCTTGGTTGGCAATTGTTTTCTTTCAGCACTTTAAATATTTCATTGCACTGTCATGTATTCTTTCATTCTCCATCCATATTTTATCTTTTATAGGTTGTACTATATCTACATTGTCAGAGCCAATAGCCATGACATACTATATTCCCTTAGCTCTCATATACTTGAATATGTATAGATGTATTTATATGTGTATTGATATGTATCACATATATCAATGTATTTAAAATATATATATTGGCCTATATCTATCTATCTAATCTATCTATCTGTCTAGCTATCTAATCTGTCTCTCACCTCACCACCAGTCCTTCAGCCAGTATTTCCCACATCATTCTGTTTGTCTGAAGCTTGATCTCTAGTAGATTCCTCAAGAAAGGCTCATGGAAATAGTATTCCCTGAGTTCTTGCATGTTGATAATGGTTTGTCTATGCCTTTTATACTTAAAGTCAATTTTGCTGGGTAGTAAAATTCCTGTCTCACACACTCTTTTTCTGAGTATCTTAAATACATTATTTCATTTTCTTCTGGTGTAAGGTATTCCTGTCAGAAAGTTTTATGATAATCTAATTTTTCCCCCCTTTTAAGTCATGTATTCTTTTTCTTTTTGGATATCCAAAGGACTTTTTCTTTAAAGTTCAGTGATTTTTACCTTTCTGAGCTGAAATTGTCAGGTATGTGGTTTACTTTTTTCAATGTGTAGTTTCAAACCTCTTAAAATATTTTTTTATACTTATATATATAATTATAATTTTTAACATTTATTCTGAAATTTTTTCTTTGGTTTTCTCCAGGAACTTCTAATGTCCAATTTCCTTTATCTAATTTTCAATATTTATCACTTTTTCTTATGTCCTTTTTATCTTTTTTTCATTTCTTTATGATTATTAAAATATTCCTCATTTTCATTTTTGTTTTATTTTTAGGTATCACATGCTGTATTTATTAGCTCTTATATTCCTCCTAGTTTCATCTTTATTTCTGAAGTTAAATTTTCTTCTATTTCTAATTCTTTCCTGAATTCTGTTGCCTCATTTCTGAGTTTCTCTAATCCTGATTCATGTCTTGTATCATTAAAGTCTCAAAATAATTTTTGGTCCATTTTGTGTTCATGCCTTTGAGTATGTTTTTATCGTCTATAGGAATGCTATTCTGCCTCTTGTTCACTTTTTTCTTTTAATCATAAAATTCTCTGACAGCATATTCATAGCTGCTTTTATAGTATACACAACTGAGCATATGCTTTAGTGTGGTTGAGATCACACAGAAAGCATCATACTTTTTTACACATCATGAATATTTACCAATTCAAAGTCCTGAAGCCATAAGTTACTGTGATAACCAAGAATACATGACACCAACTTAGTCGAGGAAAAAATGGATTCCTGCCTTTCTTGGGGACAAAGATTGCACAAAAGACAAAAATGGCAATAGGTCTGTATATTATACCTGATAACGTGAGCATCTGAAGTCTAGGTTGGTCTGTCCAATTGTTTGTATATCCTAATGACTAACGGCAGTTGAGTTGGGTGGGGGTTGTATCTACGTGAATTCAAATTTATGATTCCTTTGTCTGTGAATAGTGTCAGAAGTCCGAGCTGAAGAGACATTGCTAGGAAAATATGAATTTCCTTCTTCTAAGTGCCTAAGGATGTTTCTGATAAAGAAAAATAATTCTTGCTGTCTGTCTTTGCAGAAAAATTCTCTTTCCCTCTTTTTGACCCTTTGCCTAGGATTGTAGCCCTTTCTAAGTTGCAGTTTATATGGGGTGGTATAAACCCACTTTCCCAAGACACGCAGAGTTCTAGTTCACCAGGCTCTTCGACTGCTTCCCTGTTGACCTACCTCTCCAGCTTTATTTCTAGCCCTAGAGTACCTTTTCTTGCAGGATTAGCTATTCTTTCGAGAGGAAATTCTCTATATTGCATCCTGCATTTGTAGATGTCCATTATAATATTACATTGCTGAAAATATTAGTCCCTTATTCACTTTCTAGGATACTGCAAATGGTTAAATTTAGATATCTGACAATTACTTTTTTAGGATGTCTGATAGTCCTAAAATTTAGTCATGAAACACAGTTTTGAGTTTAGTGACACCCCCACCCCGCATTTTTGACAGATATCTGCAATAAGAATTTCACTTCTTTATGACCATTGGACTCATGCCCAGTGACTAAGGCACTACTATAAATTCTTCTTCCTGTAGCTTATGGATGATTCCTATTAAAATGCAAATCCTCTTGAGCACTAATACTTTATGCCTGAACCCAGAGGCTTATCCTTCTTTTTTTTTTTTTTTTTGCTTATCACTAAGTTGTGTTCATTCCATTTCCTAAATATCTCTCAAATCCATTTCCTTTCCCTCTCTATGAACATTTACTCCAGCACTTCAACATTTCTGGCCTAGAATATTAGCAGACTCTTTGAGCAGCTGGTCTGATGGCAGCTCAGTGTGACCTGTCACATGCCCTCACCACCACTCCCTCCTGCTGCTGCAGCCCTCCCGGAGCCCAGCACTCTTCCCACACTTCCATGGAAGTGCACAGGTAGCAGCTCCTCCTCCACCTTCCTCTCACTTGGTGAACACCACACTTCCTTTAGAACCTGGCGCAGATGTCCATTTCTTCTAGAAGCATTTCCTAAACTCTTTCCCCTTCCCTAGAAAACGCATCTTCCTTGTCTCAAAGTTGGTTCATTCCCTGGTCTGTTAGTGAACTTATCTCCCTGTGTCATCATTTATTTACCCACTTGGTTGCCTAGCACAGCATCTGATATAGAATAGATGCTCAGTGTTTTAAGAAATTTGGCTGATCCTTGTTTGCTGTGCACAAACCTGAGATATTTGTTATAAAGTGAATGTTGGTAGGGACCCCCCAATGTGGGGATCCAATGTGGGGAAGCACAAGTCTAGAGGGGGCCTACAAGATGAAGAAAGAAACAAAGTTGCAAAATTCTTGGCCTTCAGCAATGGTATTGAAAAATTTCCCGAGGCTTAAAATTATAATGTTTTTCCCCTGAGGACCCTGCTAACTTAAATTGGGTCATCAAAGTTAAGAATCATACTGATCAACTCAAGATGGATCAAAGACCTAAATATAAGAGCCAAGACCATAAAGACCTTGGAAAGCAGTGTAGGGAAACATCTACAGGACCTTGTAATAGGAAATGGCTTCATGAATATCACACCAAAAGCACAAGCAGCAAAAGAACAAATAGATAAATGGGACTTCCTCAAAATTAAAGCCTTCTGCACCTCAAAGGAATTTGTCAAGAAAGTAAAAAGGGAACCCACACAATGGGAGAAAATATTTGGCAACCACATATCCAATAAGAGACTTATAACTTGCATATATAAAGAACTCCTCTATCTTGAAAATAAAAAGATAAGCAACCCATTTAAAAAATGGGAAAAAGATTTAAACAGACACTTCTCCAAAGAAGAAATACAAATGGCTAAAAAGCACATGAAAAAATGCTCCAAATCTCTAGCTATCAGGGAAATGCAAATCAAAACTACAATGAGATACCATCTTACTCCCATAAGATTGGCAGCTATGAAAAAAACAGAAGAATACAAATGCTGGAGAGGATGTGGAGAAATGGGAACACTCATCCACTGCTGGTGGGAATGCAGAAGGATCCAACCATTCTGGAGGACAGTTTGGCGGTTTCTCAAAAAAACTAACCACAGATTTGCCATATGACCCAGCAATACCACTGCTGGGTATATACCCAGCAGAACTGAAAACAAGGACACAAACCCATATATGTACACCAATGTTCATAGCAGCATTGTTCACTATCGCCAAAAGTTGGAATCAACCCAAATGCCCATCAACAGATGAGTGGATCAATAAAATGTGGTATATACATACAATGGAATACTACTTGGCTGTAAGAACAAATACACTACAAACACACGTGATAACATGGATGAATCTTGAGAACCTTATGTTGAGTGAAGCAACCCAGGCATTGAAGGACAAATACTATATGACCTCAGTGATATGAAATAAGCAAGCTGCCTCAGAGAGCTAGAGATTGGAAGATAGGCTTACAGGAAATCAGGGGGTGGAGGAAGGATGTGAGCTGAAGTCTGCAGGGGTGGAATCTATGATGAGCTGGCGGTAGGTATGAGCACAAAGAGGAGATAAAATGGGGGCAAGGGGTTGCCTTTGGGTGGGGCTTTGCGGGTTTGAGGGGGGCTGGGGATGGGCAGATGGGTAATATTGCCCAAGAAATTGGGGGGAGGGAGGCAACATACGAACATAGGAGAGTGTCAGGTGTTGATTGAGAGTAAAATGCTGAGAAAACCGTATCAAAATATAATTAGGAGGGTTACCTGTTTAGGATGCTCGGAGGGGATGTTCTGATGTGGGACGGACTCCTGGGGAATGTCTGAATGCTCATTTTGCCAGGGTGGGTTGTACCATTGGGTAGAGACCCAAGTAGTGAGAGTGGGGGTGGACCCACATCCTGGGGAGGACTAATGCCATCAAAAAAGTGGGAACTGTATCTCTTGAGAGAAAGGGTGGCTCCCAGGGCATTAGGGCAGTTGAGCACGTCAGGCCCTGAACACTGCTGCAAGTATCTTTGGACGTGGTTCTCTGGAAATGGAGATTGGCTGTCGCTGTGGGCCCCAAGGGGAGGGGAAAATGGATGTTGAATGGATGGAACCAAGGTAAATGTGGGGGCAAGAGAGGAGTTTCGCGAGAGTACACAAGGATGGATATAAAACATGTAATATTACACCAAAAACATATAGAGGACGACAGACTAATAATGTTAACCATAATGTAAAACATAGGATAACTGAAAATTTAGAAAACTGTATATCCAAAAGTATGGACCACAATGTAAGCACAGATGTCACCTTGTTTGAAAGCTATTGTCTTGGAGTCTGTACATCAGTTTCAGTAAATGTGATATGAATAAGTTATAAGATTATCGCTGTGGAAGGGAAAAGGTTTTATGGTGGATGTGTGGGAGTACTGTATATTGTATTTATGAATTACTGTGATCTAAGGCTCTTGTGAAGAGAAGCTCAATAATTAGGAAAAAAGAAAAGAAAAAGATAGGATGTAGAATTTTTCCAAATCAATATGTATTCTATATCTAACCTTTAAACTCATCACTATATTCCATTTTACTAGTATGGGAACCTGACATTATATTGGGCTCCACTTTTCAGGAAGTTTTGGATCGCAGAGTGGTTCAACAATGGCAGCAGAAGAATACTGGTATGGGATGTTATTGACAGGCGATATATGGTTGACAGGGAGTTATACAGGGCATATGTCCAGGGTGCATGGTAATGTTTGGATATACTCATAGTGGCAACAATTAAAAACTACAGCTGGGGGGTACTGGGTTACTGGCCGGGGGGGGGGGGGGAACTCTGTTGTGGTCCCTAAGGGAGCAGCAGCAGTCCCCCAGGTGCAACGGTAAGGACCAGGAAGGAATGAGGGTCCAACAGTGAGCCCCTGATACTAATGACTATGCTTGTGAGCCTATACGCCTGAAATAAGAACAAGGCCTAGAGCAGCACTGTGCCTAGGAGTTTCCTCCTGACAGCCTCTGTGTTACTCAAATGTGGCCAGTCTCGAAGCCAAACTCAGCATGTAAATGCAATGCATTCCCCCCAGTGTGGGACATGACACCTGGGGATGAGCCTCCCTGGCACCAAGGGATCACTACCAAGTACCAGCTGATGATGCAACTAGAAAATGACCTTGAATTAAAGGTTCAACATGGACCAGCAGAATATCCCTGTCTACATATAATAACAGGAGTTAAAAATGCTGTTTCACCTAAATAAAGGGGGAAATGGAAGGGACAAATGAGTTTATATGGCTATGAGTCTCTAAAAAAGAGTCTGGAGGTTGCCAGAAGGATTGCCCTTATGCACACCTGAGCAGAGTCTCAGAGACAGATAAAGTAGATACAACCCCAGGTATTGGTCCTTTTGAGGGCTAAAGAGATCCACAGGTTCTATAGTCATGGCAGATGGGGTTCACTGCCATGCCTATTGGCCCTTCTTTGGAGCTGGTGTTTCTGGGTGATGGAGCTGGACTCAGATAGGATCTCTTTTCACAAGACTTTCATGCTACTTTACTGGAACTGTAGTTGGTGCTGGGGCTTAAGATATATCTAGGGGATTTGAATCTCTGGACTGACAATATGATAGCCAGGCCCTGACCTCAACAGACTTCAGCTCCTACCCTCTGATTTATTGGACTTACTCCACTCAGCTAACAGGGAGTTGGAGAATGTCAACCACCACACCAGGGAGCATAGAGTGCCTACAACTGAAAGCAGGAGGATTGCATCCAATATCCATGTGGAATCTAAACCCCCTCTTGACATAGATGTGGAATGGACACAACTAAGCCAAGGTCCACAGGAAGGAGGAATACAGTAAGGATCAGAGTGGACTTAATGATATTCTATTCATGAATTATTGTGGTTAATAATTGAGAAAATGTGGCATTGATGTGGAAAAAGTGGTCATGGTGGCTGCTGGGTGTGGGGAAGGGGAGGAAGAGAAGAGATGTGGAGGCATTCTCAGGACTTGGAGTTGTCTGGGTGGTGCCCCAGGGACAATTGCCGGATGTTGTATGTCCTCCCATGGCCCACTGGATGGAACGTGGGAGAGTGTGGGCTATGGTGTAGAACACGGGACATGGAGTGCAGCGATGTCTGGAGATGTACTCACCAGACACAATGGATGTGGCATGATGATGCAGGAGAGTGTTACTGGGGGGGGAGTAGTGGGATGGGGTCGGTGGGGGCAAATGGGGACCTCATATTTTTTTAATGTAATATCTTTTAAAAAAATAAATAAATTGAGTAGAATTTGGAAAAATAAAACAACAACAACAACAACAACAAAGAATCACAGTGATCATTTTACTAAAAACTCTTTGCTCCTTTAGTGCAAGATGTGGGCTCTTAGTTCCTCAAACAAAGATATGTTATGAGTTAAAGTCTAATTTGGGCTCAAAGGTTATAACAAGGCTGCCACTGAATCCAATAAATCTTAAAAGGGCTGGGGTGGGAAAACAAAATGGCAGAGTTCAAAATAAATGAATTCCTACTTATATCTCTAACTGCTTTGGGAGGCTGCCTCCACAATCTTTTCTGGATTCTGTAGCCACAAGGATGAGGTGACAATCTTTCATCACTCCTCTAAAATGAGGACTGTCTTGAGCCTTCCACATCCTACTGGGCCCCTTGGTCCTGTCTTCACACAATGTCCCCAGTTCTGTTTTTGGAACAAAATTTGTGGCATTGTGAATCACAGCCCTTCTGCTGCCCTCAATCATCAGGCAGCATCACAAATTCAGGACAAACAGTCTTCTCTTTTTTCTGACTAGTTCCCAATAACTTAATGATTGGGTTTCACGTCGTTGGCTGAGTACATTATCTGGCTGATAACTGGCTTTTCATACCAGGCTCTGAGGTTTCTGGCACCCTCTTCCCTTCTCACTCTCTCTGGGCTCTCATGCAGCTATGAGCTGACAAAACAGCTACAAATGTGCTTCATTCTTGTATTCCTGATGACGGATGCCTGGGTGATCCCCAGTATGGGTTTTCTCCTGACAATTCCACTCTCCTTCGGTTTGGCAGAGATTTCATTTGCTGGTACTTGGATGGGATACTAAATTTAACTTCTTCAGTACATCTTTTCTCTGGAATATTAAAGATGAAAAACTGATCCTGGAGATAAGCTGTGAATCCAAATATAAAAAAAAAAAATGAAACCAGATTAATAAAGTGCCAACTGCGGCCATTATCTTGGAGTTTTAGTTGGAGCTTAGGCCTTTGAAGGCGCTAAGGCTTTGGAAAAATATCATCACTTAAACTGGGAACTTGAACCAAACAAAATATTAGGTTAGCCTGAAGTATATTTGTATGCTCTTGTTTAGTTTCAGTTCAATAATTTTAATTATTGTCTCTGTTAACAGTTCAAATATTAGGGGTGTAATAGTAGATATAATCTCCCTGGCACAAAAACACACTTAATAGTTTTAAATAAAGTAATAGAAGAAGAAATATTGAGAACAGGGAACATAATGTTTTAATTACAACCACAGATAACTTTAAATATATGTACTTCAGCCTTACATTATGGTCAAATTACATTAAATAACTATTAAACACATACAATACTTACGAGTTAAAAAGTTTTGTACTCTTTCCCCATTGATTTGATTGCTTGAAGTGAGGACAGTCTCCATGTGTTTCTTAACCTGTTCTGGGAATTCCTATTGACTAGGTGTTTGGAGCTCCCATGATTCACCGAAGCATTTCCTAGGATGCTCTCTCAGAAGTGCATCACCTTACCTGATCCTCATGCTATGCTCGGAGATACCAGTACAGGGATTCTTATAACTACTGCCGGTTGAAAGACTGAGAAGACAAATGCCTTGTCCAAGGTCTCAGGGTTGGGTGTCCTTGAGAATCCAATTAGTCTCTCTTAGATTTAGTGAGAGCAGTTGAAGGGGAAGTGTGGTAGGCAGAATAATGGCCCCTCAAAGATGGCCATATCCTAACCCAAGAACCTGTGAGTATGTTATGCTACAAGGCAATGGGGAGTTAAGGTCGCAGATGGAGAAAGTTACTAATCAGCTGACTCGAAGATAAGGAGATTATTCTGGTATCTGGGTGGACCCAATGTAACCAAAAGGGCCCTTAAATGGGGAAGAGGGAGGTGTGGGGGTTAGGGATGGAGATGCAACAGTAGAAGGAGAGGGCAGGGTGAATCAGTGACTGGAAGGGGCCACAAGCCAAGGAAGGCAGGCAGCCTCAAGAGACTGGGATAGGCAGGAAACATTCTCCGCTAGTGTCCAGAAAGAATGTAGCCCTGCTGACCCATCATTCTAGCCCAGTCAGATGCACGTGGTACTCCTTCCCAGCAAGGAAAGGAAAAATAAGGAGACAGACAAGAAGGAAAAGAGTTGAACATAGACAAATAAAATTTTAAAAAAGGGAAATGAGGAAGGGGGAGAATGATCAAATTGGAGTGAGTAAAAGGGAGAAAAGAGGTTGGCTTTCAGCTGGCAAAGGACTTTAAGGTCTGAACAATTGATCCCTTGAAGAAGTTCTGAGTAGGTGTTAATATGCCCGGTTTAGAGAAGAGGATATTCAGGTTTAGGGTGTTTAAGTAACTTGACCAGAGAAAACTGGACCAACATTAGACAAAGAAACAGGAAACATCCTGGTGTAATGAGGAATTGGGACTCAGTCCAAAAAGTGGAATGACCTTTGTCTCCTCATTCCTAGGAGAGAACTTCTACATCCTTGGAATTCCCCCCTGGTGATTGGAGGTCTTTGTTATTCCTGGCCTATTCTTGGACCACACCACATAGTTTATGCCAATGAGGTTACTTGTGGTGGACCCTGATAGTTTGTGCTAACAAGGTGACTCAGGATTGGGGCTGGCCAAGCCAGGAAGAGCAGCGTAATTAGAGGTTGGGGCTCTGGGCACCTGATGTCAGCCTGAACTCTGAGGGAGGGGAAGGGGGATGAAGATGGAAATCAATCACATGGTCAATGAATCAATCATGCCTACCTAGCGAAGCCTCAATAAAAACTCTGAAGAGCTTTCCAGTTTGGCCATATTCTTTAAATACTGTCATGTGTTGATGATGACAAGGATGATGGCAGCTTGGCATTTGGAACCCTCCTAGCCTTCTTTCGGCAGCTCTAATTTTGCTACAATAAAACTGTGATCGTAGGTATAGCACTTTCTTGAGTTTTGAAGTTGTTGGAGCAAATTATCAAACCTGAAGGAGTCTGAAGTGAGGGTGGCCCTGGGAACCCCCAAGCTTGTGGCTGGTGTCTGAAGTGAGGGCAGTCAGGTGGGCCCTGTTCCCTTAGACTTTGCAGTTAGGGAAACTCACGGCAGTTGGCGTCAGAAGTCTTGGGCAGATGTGGCTCTTGGAGGACCGTGCCTTTAACCTTGAGTTTTGCTAACTCCTTATAACTCAGAGTTCAACACTCAGATTGCTAAGTGAGCAATGCTTTCAATGTAATTGGTCTTCAGTATGGTGCCTACAGTTTTCTTTTCAAAATTATTAGTGATATTTCTGAAAGAACATTGCAACCTTAACAAAAATCAAACAAAAAAATTAATGCATAGTTCAGCTGCACCACCCAAATCATTTCTCTACATTACTGTGTTAACATTGAATTACAGGAAGCAGCTGTGGTTCAATCAGTTGGGCTCCTGACTACCATATGGGAGGCCCTGGGTTCGCATCCTGGGGCCTCCTTGTGAAGGCAGGCTCGCCCACACACTGTGGAGAGCCGCCCAGCCTGCAGGCGCTGTGGAGCACCTCCTGGCCCACAAGCACCACGGAGAGCAGATTCAGCAAAGTGACACAACAAAGAAGGGAGACTAGCAAGAACACAAAGGAGCATGCAGCAAATGGACACAGAGAGCGGACAGCAGGCAAACTGCAAGGGGGGAGGGGAAATAAAAAATAAATACAGAAACAGAAGAACGCACAGCAAATGGACACAGGGAACAGACAGCATACAAAAAGCTACAAGGGGGGGGAGGATGAAAAAAATACTTGCTAATTGAATCCAACAAAACATTAAAAGAATTATTTTTAAAAAATTGAATTACAGACCACAGAAAGAAACCTGTTCTTAATTTTAATACACACGCTTGTGGGTGTGAATCCACCGTAAACAGGATCTTTTGAAGATGCTACTATTAGTTAAGGTGTAACTCAACTGAATGAGCTTGGGTCTTTTACTTTTTTTAACTTTTTATTGTATTAACAGATATAGAGAATGAAATTCTTTCACCATATTCAAGTGTATAATTCAATAGTATTAATTATACAATAGTGTACAACCATCACTGTAATCCTTTACCCCTCCTTTTGCATCACCTTAAATAGAAACTACTTACCCATTAAGTTAAAACTCCCTTTTCTCACCCACCCCCACCCGTCACCCCACTCCTGGTAACCTATAAACCACCATTTGTCTCTATGAAATTTGTTTCTTCTAGGTATTTCATATGAGAGGTCATACAATATTTGTCCTTTTTCATTTAACATAATGTCTTCAAGGTTTATCCATGCTCCAACATGTATCAGAACTTCATTCTTTTTCATGACTGAATAATATTCCATTGTATGTTTATACTACATTTTGTTTATCCACTCATCTGTTGATGGACAATTGGGTTTCTTCCACTATTTGGCTATTGTGAATAATGCTGGTATAAATATCTGTTTGAGTCTCTCCTTTCGATTCTGGGTATATTACAAAGAAAGGGATTGCTGGGTCATACGGTGATTCTACTTTCAACTTTTTTTTTTTGAGATTTATTTTTCACCCCCAACTTGCTGTTTTTGGCTGTGTCCATTCACTGTGTGATCTTCTGTATCTCACTTCTCTTTTTTTGTCTTCTCTTCTCATCTTTCTCCTCTAGGATTCACCAGGATTTGATCCTGGGGACCTCTGATGTGAAGAGAGGTTCCCTGTCAATTGTGCCACCTCAATTCCTGGTCTCTGCTGAGCTTCACTTTGACTCTCCCCTTCATCTTTCTTTTGTTGTGTCATCATCTTGCTGCATGACTCACTTGTGTGGGCACTGGCTCATCACATGGGCACTTGGCTCACCACGGGGGCACTGGCTCACCACACAGGCATGCTTTCTCTTCTTTTTTTTCACCAGGAAGTCCCAGGGATCAAAATTGAGTCATCCCATATGATAGATGGAGGTCTTATCATTTGAGCCACACCTGCTTCCCACTCTCAACTTTTTGAGGAATAATAAAATTTGTTTCAATAAGGGCTGCACCATTTTTCAGTGGTACCAGCAATGTATAAGATTTCCTGTTTCTCTGCATACTTATTATTCTATGGTTTTGAAAAATAATAGCCATTCCTTATGGGTGTGTAATCCCATCATCGTTTTTATTTGCATTTCCTTGACGATCAATGATATTGAGCATCTTTTCATGTAATTATTGGCCATTTGTATATCTTCTTTAGAGAAATGTCTATTCAAGTCCTTTGCCCATTTTTAAATTGTATCTTGTCTTTTGCTATTGAGTTGTAACAGTTCTTTATATATTCTAGGTATTAAAGCCTTATTGGATATATGGTTGACAATGATTTTCTCCCATTCTGTAGATTGTTTTTTCACTTCCTTTATTGTGTCTTTTGACAAACAAAAGTTGCAAATTTTGATAAAGTCCAGTTTTTCTTTTGTTGCTCATGCTTTTGGTGTCATATCTACAAATCACTACTAAATCCTAGGTTATGAAGTCCCCTCCTCCCCATGTTATCTTCTAGGAGTTTTATGATTTTAGCTTTTATGTTTAGGTCCTTGAACCATTTATAGTTAATTTTTATATATGGTGTAAAGTGTAAGGTAGGGGTCTAACTTCATTCTTTTATGTGTGGATATTCAGGTTTCCCAACACCATTTGTTTTGAAGAGACCATTCTTTCTCTAATTAATGCACTTTGCACATGGATCAAAAATCCACTTTGCCATAGAGCTGTGAGTTTAATTCTGAACTCTCAATTCTATTCTTGTTCTATGTTTCTATCTTTATGCCAGTACCACACTGTTTTGATTACTGTGACTTTGTAGTGAGTTTTGAAACCAGTAAGTGTGAGACCTCTAATTTTGTTCTTCCTTTGCAACATTGGTTTGGCTATTCAGGTCCCCCTGCAATTTCAAATGAATTTAAGGATCAATTTTTCCATTTCTGCCAAAAAGGTCACTAGGATTTTGATAGGCATTGCATTGAATCTGTGGATAACTTTGGGTAATAATGTCATCTTAATACCATTGTCTTCCTACCCATGAATATGGGATACCTTGCCATTTTAAAAATATCTTCTTTTTTTTCCTGTGTTATTTTTTTATTAAAGTTAATAGATCACAAGGAACGTTACATTAAAAAACATTAAAAAAAACCAAAAACATAAGAGGTTCCCATATAACCCACTCCCCACCCTCCCACCTCATCATTTTTGTAAATTGTATTTTTTTTGAAGATATATACATCACAAAAAATGTTACATTAAAAAATATAAGAGGTTCCCATTTATCCCTCACCCCATTCCTCCCACACCAACAACTTCCCCCATCATTGTGGGACATTCATCACACTCGGTGAACACATTTTGGGGCACTGCTGCATTACATAGATAATAGTTTACCCTGTAGTTCACACTTTCCCCCAGTACATTCAGTGGGTTATGGCAGGATATATAAAGTCCAGCATCTGACCCTGAAAAATCATTTAGAACAACTCAAAATCCCCAAAATGCCCCCACATCACATCTCTACTTCCCTCTCCCTGCCCTCAGCAACTACTGGGGCCACTTTCTCGACCTCGACGCTAAAATTTCTTCTATTACTGGTCACAATAGTTTTATAGTAGAATATCAGTAAGTCCACGCTAGTCCATATTTTATTCCTCCATTCTGTGGTCCCTGACATGGTGATGCCCTCTCCACCTCTAGATAGAGAGGGGGCTTAGGTTCCACACAAATGATGGATCTAATTCCTCTGCTTGCAGTTGTAGGCACTCTTGATTCCCTGGTGTGGTGGTTGACCATCTTCACCTCCCTGTTAGCTGACCTGGGTAAGACCAACAAACCAGAGAGTAGGAGTTGCCATTCTGCTGAGGCTCAGGGCCAAGCTGGCATATGGGCAGTCCAGAGATTCAAGTCTCCTAGTATACCCCATCCCTAGTGCCAACCCAGGTTCAGTAAAAGTGACAGAAGAGATATATGTAGAAAAGTTACATCTGAGTCTAGCTCCATTATACTCAGGAGCACAAATTCCAAAGTAGGGCCCTCTTTAATGGCACAGAACTCCAAATCCATCTGCCATGACCTTCAGGAGAACCAGTACCTAGGGTTGTAACTACTTTGGTTTTTTTCTGGGGTCCTGCTGAGGTGTGCATAAACACAACCCCTCTGAAGACCTCCCGACTCTTTTTGGAAGACTCTTAGCCATATAAACTCATTTGTCTTTGTCATTTCTCCCATTTATTCAAGATCAAAAAGCATTTTTTAACACTTGATCCAACATGTAGGCTGAGATATTCTGCTGGTCTGAGTTGACCCTTTTATTTGAGGTGTCTTTCTAGTTGCTTCACCAGGTAGTGTTTGGTAGTAATCCCTTAGTGCCAGGGAGGCTCATCCCCAGGAGTCATGTCCCATGCTGGGGGTAAGGTAATGCATTTACATGCTGAGTTTGGCTTAGAGAGTGGCCACATTTGAACAACATTGAGGCTCTCAGGAGGTAACTCTTAGGCATGCTGCAGCTCTAGGCCTAGTTTGTATTTCAGGCACACAGGCTCCTAAACACAGTCATCAGTATCAAGGGCTCATTATTGGACCATCCTTCCTTGTTGATCTTTGCTGTTGCCCATGGGGGATTATTGTTGTTCCTTTGGGGAATGTGACAGAGCTCCCCTGAGTAGGAACTCAACATGCCCTCAGTTGCCATTTATAACTGTAACTACTATAAAGATACCCAACATATATCATAACATATTTATGTCCCTTATATACATGCCCTGGAGAACTTTCCCTCACCCAGGTGTACCCTATCAATAACACCCCACATCAGAGTTCCTCCCTTGATATAGTTGAATCTCTCTGTGGTCCAAAACTTCTTCAAGAATGAATCCTGGGAAGCAGACTTGGCCCAATGGATAGGGAGTCCGCCTACCACATGGGAGGTCCACAGTTCAAACCCCGGGCCTCCTTGACCCATGTAGAGCTGGCCCATGTGCAGTGCTTATGCATGCAAGGAGTGCCCTGTCATGCAGGGGTGTCCCCCATGTAGGGGAGCCCCACATGCAAGGAGTGTACCCTGTAAGGAGAGCCGCCCAGTAAGAAAGACAGTGCAGCCAGCCCAAGAATGGTGCTGCACACAAGGAGAGCTGACACAGCAAGATGATGCAACAAAAAGAAACACAGATTCCTGGTTCCTCTGATAAGGATAGAAGCAGTCACAGAAGAACACGCAGTGAGTGGACACAGAGAGCAGACAACTGGGGCAGGGGGAAGGGGAGAGAAATAAAAAATAAGTAAATCTTAAAAAAAAAAAAAGAATCCTAATACATTGCCAAATTAATAGGAAATTGAAATATAGTGATGGGTTTAAAGTTTAGAAATAGAATATATAGTAATTTAGAAATACTAAAATAAAGTAAAAATAAACTGGTGTATTAATAAAATGAAAAATATTATAAAACTTTGTTTCTAACATTTTGTCTTTCATCACTGTAGTAGGTGTTGCCCTGTATGTACAGTGGCAAGGCACTTTCTTTTTTTCTTTTCTTTTCTTTTCTAATTTTTTATTTTGTCTTCAAAAACATTTTAGATCACAGTAGTTCACATACACAATATAGGGGACTCCCAGGTATCCAACATCAAACCCTTATCCTCTTTCCCCAGCAATGATCTTTTTACATGTTCATGTTATATTTGCTGCAGCTGATGTATAGATTTTGAAACATAGCTATCAAACATGGTTCAAACATGGTTCCATTTTGATTTACATTATTGTTTATATTTTATACTGTACACATGTCTAGATTTTTAGTTCCTTATGTTTTACATTATGATTTACATTTTAGTTTATAGACTTTTATACAATTTAGTTGTAAGTTAACAAGTCCTATATCCATCATTGCATGATCTTGTGGAGCACTTCCATTGCCCCCCAGTCGCCCTGCTTCTATCTATAGTACACCTATTTCCCCCTTCCCTCATGGCACACCATGACAATCAATCTTCACTACTTGAGGGACCATATTTACAGATACTGCAACAATGCTGAGGGCTTGACATACTAGACTGCCCTAAATAATTGGGAGCCAGCAATTCTCTTGAAAGACACAATTCCCTCTATTTGGGAACATCAGGTCACCCCAGGATGTGGGCACACATTCACACTCATTGTATGGGTCTCCACCCAAATATATAACACTATGACAAAATGAGCACTCACATACTCCCTAGAAGCTTGCCCCTGTACCGGATGCCCCCTCCCCCCCTTAAGCACCTCAAACACGTGATCCTTCCTTATTACATTTTCTAAAGAGTTTTCTCAACAGTATAGTTTCAACCATATATCTGACATTCACCCATATTCAACTGTACCCCCAGCCCTCCCCCCAATTCCTTGGACCATCTGACCCATCCTAGCCCCCTTCAAACTTGCAAAGCCCCACCCAAAGGTATCCCTATGCCCCCATCTTATCCCTTCCCTATACAGATACTTACCTCCAGTTTATCATAAACTTCACCTATGTAGCCTCGGCTCACAACATTCCTCTCCCCCCCCAAATTCCTTTAAGCCTATCTTCCAGTCTTTAGCTATCTGAGACAGCTCTGTTTGCTTGTTTCATATCAGAGAGGTCATGTACTCTTTGTCCTTCAATGCCTGGTTTGCTTCACTCAACACAAGGTCCTCAAGATTCATCCATGTTATCACATGTGTTTGTACTGTATTCCTTCTTATAGCTGAGTAGTATTCCATTGTATATATATACCACATTTTAATTATCCACTCATCCATTTTTGGGCATTTGGGTTGATTCCAACTTTTGGCAATAGTGTATAATGCTGCTATGAACATTGGTGTACATATATCGGTTAGTGTCCTTATTTTCAGATCTTCTGTGTATATACCCGGCAGTGGAATTGCTGGGTCAAGTGGCAAATCTATAGCTAATTATTTGAGAAACCATGAAACTGTCCTCCAGAATGGCTGGATCCTTCTGCATTCCCACCAGTAGTGGATGAGTGTTCCCATTCCTCCACATCCTCTCCAGCACTTGTAGTCTTCTGTTTTTTTGATAGCTGCCAGTCTTATGGGAGTAAGATGGTATCTTATTGTAGTTTTGATTGGCATTTCCCTGATAGCTAGATATTTGGAGCATTTTTTCATGTGCATCTAGGTTCATAAGAGAAATTGGTCTGTAATTTTCCTTGCTTGTGGTGTCTTTGTTTGTTTTGGTATTAGGCTAATGTTGGCATCATAGAATGAGTTAGGCAATGTTCCTTCTATTTCAATTTTTTGGAAGAGTTTGAGCAAGATTGGTGTTAGTTATTTCTGGAATATTTGGTAGAATTCACCTGTGAAACCATCTGGCCCAAGGCTTTTCTCAGTTGGGAAGTTATTAATGACTGATTCTATCTCTTTTCTTGTGATTGGTTTGTTGAGATCATCAATTTCTTCTTTTGTCAATGTAGACTGTTTATGTGTTTCAAGGAATTTGTCCATTTCCTCTAAATTGTCTTTTTTGTTGGAATATAGCTTTTCAAAGTATCCTCTTTTGAGAGTATTTATTTCAATGAGGTCAGTGTTGATATCACCCTTCTCATTTCTTATTTTGTGTATTTGCATCTTCTCTCTTTTTTTCATTGTTAGTCTAGCTAAGGGTTTGTCAATTTTATTGATCTTCTCAAAGAACCAGCTTTTGGTTTTGTTTATTTTTTCTAGTGTTTTCTCATTGTCTATTTCATTTAATTCTGCTCTAATCTATCTTCTTTCCTTGGGTTTAGTTTATTGTTGTTTTTTTTTACTAATTCCTCCAATTGTGTAGTTAGTTCATCAATTTTAGCTCTTTCTTCTTTTTTGATGTATGAATTTATGGCTATGAATTTCTCTCTCAGTACAGCTTTTGCTGTATCCCATAAATTTTGATATGTTGTGTTATCATTTTCATTAGTTTCAAGGTAGTTATTGATTTCTGTTGAGATTTCCCCCTTGTGTCGCAGTGTGGGCTCGCCCGGAGGGCCGCTGCAGGGGCGGTGTGGGCTCGGGCGGAGGGCTGCAACACACGGAGGGGCCTTCCAAGAAGGCGCTCCGGGGCCGGCAAGGTGCGGAGGACGCGCGGTAGGAAGAAGACTACCGAGGAGACCAGGATCTGTGTGCAAGTCTGATTTATTCAGGAAGTACAGTGGTTAATATAGGGCGAAGATGGGGGAGGGGCAGGGGGCGTGGCCGGGGGGCGGCAGACGGCTGATAGGTTCGTGCAGGGGTGCATCACTGGTTGCGGGCAGAAGACGGGGTAGCCAGGGTTCTCGGCGGCAGCGAGGCGGGGCTGTCATGGCGCGGCGGTGGCCCTCGGGGGAGAGGCGGGGTTAGGCCACCGAGGGGGAAGCGGGTGCAGCTGGGCAGAGGGTTGGGCAGTACGCCCGAACCCCAAGCGGAGGGCCTTAACGCCCATTCCCGCCACCCGGGTCTGACTCGCACCGGCGCCTGGAGACGAGCCGACCCTTGCTGTTGCCGCGCTCCCACACGGTGCCACCCTACACCCTTGATCCACTGTTTTTCTAAGAGTGTGTTTTTTAGCTTCCATACTTGGTGCTAAATCTGGGTCTCTGGCCCTTGCAGATTTCCAACTTCATTCCACTGTGATCAGAGAAATTATTTTGTATGATTTCAATCTTTTTGAATTCATTGAGACTTTCTTTGTGTCCTGCATATGGTCTATCTTGGAGAATTATCCATGCGCACTTGAGAAAAATGTATATCCTGCTGAATTTGGGTGTAATGTTTTATATATGTCTATTAGGTCCAGACTCTCTAGTATATTATTCAAAGTCTTTGTTTCTTTACTGATTCTCTTTTGAAATGTTCTGTCCAATGGTGATAGTGATATGTTAAAGTCCCCCACTATAATTGTAGAGGCATCTATTCCTTCACTTAGTTTCTCCAGTGTTTGCCTCACGTATTTGGAGGCACCCTTGTTAGGAGCATAAATGTTTATGATTGTTCTTTCTTCTTGAAAGATTATCTCTGTCACTAATAGGTAGTGTCCATCTTTGTCTCTCACAGCAGTTTTGCATTTAAAGTCTATTTTGTCCAATATTAATATGGCTACATCTGCCTTTTTTGGTTATTGTCTGCCTGTAAGATTGTTTTCCAGCCATTCACTTTCAATCTCCTTGAATCCCTGGGTCTAAGATGTGTTTCTTGTAGACAACATATAGATGGATCATATTTCCTTATTCAATCTTCCAATCTGCATCTCTTAACAGGTGAGTTTAATCCATTGACATTCAGCATTATTACTTTCAAGGAATTACTTATATTAGCCATATTTTCTTTGAATTTGTGTTTGTCATGTGTTGTTCAATTTTTTTTCTCTCTTTTTGTAGTTTTATTGTTCTTACACTCTCCTCCAACTCTGTCTCTCCTGTTTTTTTTCTTTCCTCCTTCACAACTCCCTTTAGTATTTATTGAAAGGCAGGTTTCTTGTTGGTATACTCTCTTAGTTTCTGTTTATCTGTGAATATTTTGAACTCTCCATCATTTTTGAATGTTAGCTTTGTTGGATAGAGTATTCTTGGTTGGAAATGCTTTTCTTTCAGTACCTTGACTATGTCATACCACTGCCTTCTTGCCTCCATGGTTTCAGATGAGAGATCAGCACTTAATCTTATGGAGCTTCCCTTGTATGTGATGGTTCTCTTTTCTCTTGCTGCTTTTAGTATTTTCTCTTTGTCTTGTGTATTGGATAGTTTGACAAGTATACATCCTGGGGTAGACCTCAGGATTTATGCTATTTGGGGTGCATTGTGCTTCCTGGACATGTACATCCATCTCCCTCAATAGGTTTGGGAAGTTTTCAGCCATTATTTCCTCCAACACCCTTTCTGTCCCCTTTCTCTTCTCTTTTCCTTCTGGGATGCCTATAATGTATATGTTTGTGCCTTTTGCATTGTCATTCAGGTCCCTAAGTCCCTGCTGGATTTTTTCTATCTTTTTATTGATTAATTCTACTATTTGTTTGATTTTAGATGTACTGTCTTCCATATCACTAATTCTTTCCTCTGCCTCTTTAAATCTGCTGTTATTTGCTGAGTGTATTTTTAATTTCTTGGATTGTGCTATTGATCCCCATCACATCCGTTATCATTTTGTGCATGATCACAATTTCTTCTGTATGTTCTCCAAGTGTTTTCTTAATATACTTAATCACTTCCTTCACTTTACTGAATTGGTCCATGATACATGTTTTGAGAACTTTAATTAGTTGTTCAATGTTCCACTTCTCTTCCTGGTTTTTAGTTTGTTCATTGGATTGGGCCATGTTTTCCTGATTATTGGTACGGTCAGTAGATTTTTGTTGCTGTCTGGTCATCATTTTATCTTGTTGGATTTATTCTGTTGATTATATTCTTCATCTAGTCTTGGGCTTAATTAGTTGTTTGCGTGTGTGTGTTTAGTCTTCTGTCACTTTGTTCTTCTTATTCTATTTCCTTGTTGTTGGCTAAGTTCCCTTGAAGGAAAATATTAGGTCCAGAGAGAGCAAAAGGGATAAGTAAAGAAAAATATAATAGTAGTATTGATAGTGAATGTTAGCAGAAGAACCATGTGAGATCTAGGAGAATGGATATTTAACTGATTAAGCTTTGTATAGTTATAACCATAAAAAAAGTGGAGTACGTATAATGAGATAGAAAACTGAATATGGGAAGGAATATAGTATGAATTAAAAGGTCAGTGTGTTCAGGAGGGAGGGAAAAAGAAAAGAAAGGACAATAATATAAACAGTGAATAAATAATAGAAAACAGATTAGAGGTATTAAAGATAAAAAGCCAGAAATATTGGGGGCTAAACAAAGAGAGGTGGAATGTAACAGAAACAATAAATGATGGAGGAGAGAATGATGTAAAGGAAAGGGGATAGCATTGGTAGCCAAAATCAGTACACAGAGAAAAGAGGAAATGGAGGATGAGGAAGCAAAGCAAATAATAATTGTTGCCTGCAACACCTAATATAACAAAAGAAAAAAGAAAAGGAAAAAGAGAGAAGAGAAAAAAAAGCAAGCAAGAAAGAGAAAGGGGAAAAAAAGGGCAGTGGGGGGTGGGGAGGGGGGATGAAGAGGAAGGAAAAACAAGAAAGCAAACCAACAAAAAAGACCAGATAAGGTGTCAGGCAAGGAATCCTCTTTGCAATTGAATAAACTGCTTAGGAGTCTGACCTTCTCCCTTTCTCCCTTCCTCACTTTTCTCTCTCCCAAGGCAGCAGGAAGGCTGCGTGAGAGCTCCCGTAGGAAATTCAAATTGGTGCCTGGTGAACCAACCTACTGAGAAAATAATGTCTCAGTTCCTTGAGAGAGCACCCAGCCCTTGCCAGGAACCCTAAATATGCTATTGGAATCCTGTAAAACATGTCCTACTGTCCCTCTCCCTTAGGTGTGCTACAGGGGGCTGGTTAATTTTCTGACTCCACCTTCTCCCAGACCAAGTTTCCTCTCCCAGGGTGTTTAGGTAAACCAGGCTCTCTCAGCAGATTCGCCTCTCCTCTCGTCCTAGGCTCTCCTCAAGTCAGCTGGTATGCTCTTTCAAACTCAGTAAAAGATGGGGATCAGAAAAACGAACCTGCACTCCTGGGCCCCTCTGCACCTCCCACCTAAACCGTCTCCCCTCCCTGAGTTAGTCCCAGACCAGAGGGGTAAGGCAAGGCTGGATTTCCAGGAGTGCTGGGCTCGGGAAACAGAGACCTGGGAGAATGTGGACTTGGGGTATGTAGGTCTGTGAAACGTGGGCCGTGGGGGTTCAGGGGACACAGGCTTGGGGTTCACGTGTTTGGGGGCACGGGGCTTGGAAACTCCACCCCATGACTGGCAGTTCTCAGTGAACACCAGGCTCTTAGCCCTAGGGGAAGGGATTTACCTTCCCATGGCTTCCGAGTTCAGTGTTAGAAACCCGCAGTTCTACCTTGAGCAAGCACCAGTTCTGCTGCAGGCTCTCCAGATCGATGTTCAGACACCTCCCGCCCTGCAGGTTCCCAAAACAGTTGGCTCTGGCAAGACCTAAATATCTTCTTTTATTTATTTGAGCAATGCTTTACAGTTTTCAATGTAGAAGTCTTTGGTCTTCTCAGTTAAGTGTATTCGTGGATTCTTGATTATTTTATGAGCTATTGTGAATGGGATTTTAAAAAATTGCTGTTGTGGAATATTCTTTGGTGGTGGAGGTTGGGTCTTAAGATTACTGGAGTTGCTTACAAGCAGAAGAAACTTGGAAATAGAGAAAGCCGCAGGGAGGAAGTGGAAGCTGCAAGTCAATGGAACCCAGAAGAGAAAGGAGAGAACATCGCCTTGTGATGGCAAACCCAAGAACCCAAGGATTGCCAGCTAGCCAGATGCTGCTGACCCTGGGAGGAAGCCGTCTTCCAGCCTCTGAAACCGCGAGACAATAAATCCCCACTGTTTCAGCCAACGCACTGTGTGGTATTTGTCAGAGTATCTTTGGAAAAGTAAGACAATTACCTTTTTACATTTTCACTATATCTACATAATTTTGCATGGTTCTGATGACAGTATAAATATAATTTTGAATTTTTTTTTACTTTAAATTGTAACCTTTTCCTATATTATATCAGTCTTCATATTTAAAATTTGCAATGGCTGCTTGGTATTTCTCCACATTGATGTGTAATTACTTACTAAGTTATTTCTTTATGTTTGAGCATTTTATTGTTTCCAGTTTTTCTTCCATTTAAATAATGCTGTAATGAGCATCTTAGGGTACATTTCATTTGCCTTCTTTTAGAACATTTTGAGATTAATTGCTGGTATTGAGGATATGAATGTTCTTATAATTCCATGTTTATTGACAAAGTACTTTCAAAATACCTTGCACCAATTTAGACTGCCACAGCCAGTGCATGATGTATGCATGTTAGCACAGCCTTGCCAGCCTTGGATAGTAGACATTTCCCCCGTTATATCTTCTTTGAAAGCTTTTGCTTGTGGTAAAGTCTTTAAATTAGCAAGTTTTCACTACCAGTTAGCACAGGGGCAGATGACACCTCTCATGCTTTTATTTCTACTTTGATGCATTAAGTAATTGCCTCCATTTGAATTTCAGAATATCAAAAAGGTATTAAAGGAAAAAACACCACCAAAGCCAACAATTAGCTTTAGAAATCACAGAGTAAAGGGGGTAGCGATGACTTGCTTTATCCCAGCTCAATGAGCTCTAAGTATGTAGAGCACCTGTTAGTGAAATCACTTAAGGTGAAAACAGAAGAGTCACAAGGCACTCTGGCTGATCTGGCTAGAGACCTTTGAAATACCAACAGCATAACTAAAGGGATGGACCCAGAGTAAGCAAGCTCTGTGGCCCAGGACAGTTGTAGATCTGCTGCTGGGCTGCTCTGGAAATCCTGATGATGCCTGTCTTTTTATTGGATAAAATTTACTTACACCCTTATTTTGCCAGGGAAGTCAAGGTAGGCGGCAGCATTTAAATGCCCTTCATTCCCGCTCTTACCAAATGACCCTTGACGCCCTGTGTTTGGGTTTCTGGATCAGACTCTGTAAAACAAGAGCTGACCTGCCGGCACCCCCCAGCTGGCCCTGTAAGAGGGCCTTGGAGGGTCCCTGCCCTCACCCTGCCACACTGCCTGCAGCATGCCTCATAGAGGCTGCTTTCTGAGTTCCCTCAACTTAGCCAGAGTTCAGGCTCTTGCCTGTTGTAATTGACTGGCATTCCTGGGCTTTGGTTTTTAGACTTGAATTTCATAGTATTTTTAGGGACAGAAAAGAACTCTTGAGGGAGCCGCTTTATTGCCAGTGAGTCATATGGTGAGAAGATTCCCTCTTGTTGGGTCAGTGTGGTAAGTAAGTATATCTGGGGAGAGGCCTACTTAGACTCGCTCCAGGCGCACACTGCTATAATGGAAACCCTGCGGAAACTTTTAATAGATTTGGTATGAGATCGGGGGAACAGAGCAATCCAGCCCTGCTTCTGCCTCCTGACCCCCAAAGGGAAAGGAAGAGAAAGGAAACTAATATTTGCTTGTATCTATTTTGGGCCAGGTTGGCTCTTTTTGTGCCTTTCTTTACTTTCATCCTAACTCTTTGTGTTTTCACCCAGCTTCAGCTACTTTTCCCCCACTCTTGGGTAAAGGCAAAGAGTATGTGGGAAGTTACTTGTCATAAACCCTGAAATGTCATACTGGGAAGACCACCGTTCCTGCTGGGACATAATAGATCCGGGGCAGGGGCAGGGGCAGGGGCAGGGGAAAGCTTCCCTTCCCCACCTTCACCGAGTCTGTCCAGGCTCTGGGTGGGAGTGGAAGATGGAACTTGTAGAAGCTCCTGCCCTTATCTGAGCCCCACTGCATAAACCAGCAGAGAAGCCTCAGGCTGTTGCCCTCCTTGGGATCCATTACCCCACCCCGTCACCCCCGACACCTCTCGGGTGTCCTATTTAGCATCCACCTCTCCGACCACTTACTCCTGCCCTCCCCTTGCTTCAGTGCACCCTTCCTGCCACACCAGAAGGCCTCCAACCCACGGATGCTGGTGGCCTCACTTTCCTCCTTGTCCCACTGAGATTCCTTTGTCCATCATTCTATCCCTCTTTTGCAAGTTCTCTAAATTGCTGTGCCCGGTCTGACTCTACTCACCCAGGCGACACCCCTCCATCTGCTCCTCTATGCCTGCACTTAACCTGCTCGACGGTTAAGCCCATGCTTGCTTCATCTATTCTCTGGCCTCAAACATTCCATACTGTCTCTTCCATGCACGCTCTGAGCTAAGGACTTCTCCTCACACTTTAAGAAAATCAAGGGCCATAGAATCCCCCTTCCACCAAACTGAAAGCCTCCCACATGCACTCCTCGAGCACTTATCCTTTCCTCTTCCCCTCTGCTAGAGTGGAGGTAGTGGCCCTGTCTGTCAAAGGCCAGTGTCTACAGTATGTTCCAGAAGTTAGCTTTTCTCCTTCTCAAGGACATTGCTCCTTCTAACACCTCTCCCTTCTGCATTACCACACTCTCTCTTCGTTAGAATCATTTTCCCTAAAACACATGTTTTATCTAAAAGAAAACAGAAAAGAAGCCCAATCCATTAACACTTTCCCTTGACCATACCTTTCTGCTGTTACCACCCCATCTTTGTGCTCCTCTTTCAGCAAAACTCCACTTTCTTACTTTCCATTCATTTTCTGTTGACTTTTTAACTGACTTCAGATTCACCTGGTTCAAAATGCTAAAGGTACAACTAGATAAATAGAAAAGTCTCTCTATCCCTGTCGTCCAACCTACCTCCCTGGAGGCAACCAATATTACTGGTTTCTGGTATAGTTGTCTAGAGATATTTTTTGCCCGTATAAGCAACTACATATATATAGTTTCTCCCCACCCTTTCTTTTATACAAATGGTAGCATGCTCTATGCACTACTGTAGATCTTGTTTTTTCCCTACTTAATCTCTTTTCAGGATATTACTATTTCAGAACAGAGGTTGCTTTTCTTTTTATGAAACCGTGGCATAGTAGTCCATTGTGCAAATGTACCATACATTTATTCGATCAGTCCCTATTGATGGACATTTCGGTTATTTCCAATCTTTTACAAATAAGCTGAAATAATGTTAATCATTTACACATATCTATATTAAGAACAATTATTCAGGGAAGCAGACTTGGCCCAGTGGTTAGGGCATCCTTCTACCACATCCGGGTCCAAAGTTCAAACCCTGGGCCTCCTGGACCCGTGTGGAGCTGGCCCGTGCACAGTGCTGATGTGTGCAGGGGTGTCCCCCCCGCATGGGGAACCCCATGCGCAAGGAGTGCACCCCGTAAGGAGAGCCACCCAGCGCAAAAGAAAGTGCAGCCTGCCCAGGAGTGGTGTCGCACACACGGAGAGCTGACACAACAAGATGATGCAACAAAAAGAAACACAGATTCCCTTGCTGCTGACAACAACAGAAGTGGACAAAGAAGAACACGCAGCAAAAAGACACAGAGAACAGACAACTGGGGTTGAGAGGGGGGAAGGAGAGAGAAATAAATAAATAAAATCTTTTTTAAAAAAAGAACAATTATTCAGACCTTTGTGTTAGATTGGTATTTTTTTAAACAGATCAATTTTATTGATACATATTAATAAAGCATACACTCTATCCAAAGTATATAATCAGTGGCACCTGGTACAATTACATAGTTGTGCATTCATCACTTCAATCATTATTCAAGAATTTTCATTATTTCAATAATAATAATAAACATAAAACAGATAAACAAGAACATTCCTCACCTATCAATCTCACTATTCACCCTGCTGTACCTAGCTGATATTTCTGACTATTTTTGCACACTTATTTGTTTATTCAGCAGTTTTATTGAGATATATTTACACACTATATGATGTATCCACAGCTTTTTTTTAGCTGTTAAAAAGTCCTTTACTGTAAAATTGTAAAATAAATGGAAAGGTAGATTGAAAGAAATTACAAATTTTAAATGTGAGTGCAAGGCCAGGTTAGATATAATATGATCAATTATAAAAAATAGCACAGCAACGAACATTTATAAATATAAATAATTAAAATATAATAGAAATTATAACATAGTTCTAGTTTTTATATTATAGCTCTAACTAGTGGACATAATAATCTCTAAGAACAAAATTAATTATTGGTTTAGTTACTTAATTTCCACTTAGGCCATAATTATTTCTAGACATCAAATTCCTATTTGGGAATTCTTCACATCTTATTGGAATGAATTACAGCAGATAACAATCTGCCAACACATAATTTTATGAGGCAGAAAAACTCAAAATCTTGTTCGACAGTAGTCATGCTAAATCATTATTGATCCAGATAGATTATCTAAATTAAAGAGTATGAATAGGGAAAGGTTAAAGAAAAATGAAGAATCCAAAAATCTATCTCTTCTCTAGCCCTCCCCAATTAAAAGCAAGTGTTTGTGTGAAAAAAAATTATAGAATGCTGATCACAGGAACAATTTGCCAGTTGCAGTGAGTAATTATTGTTCATATACTTTAATCTTGTTATTTTACATTTATCTGGTCTACTCTAGCTCTTTTTTGGTTACTATTTGCATGGAATACCTTTTTCCACCCTTTAACTTTTAACCTTGTTGTGTCCTTACATATGAGGCGGGTCTCTTGTAGACAACATATTGATGGCTCATATTTTTAAAATCCATTGTATCAGTCTATGTCTTTTGATTGGGGAGTTCAATCCATTAATATTCAATGTTATTATTGTAGAGACATTATTTACTTCATCCATTTTGTTCTTCAGTTCTCTGTTGTCATATCGTTCTATGGTTTGTCTTCTTATGCTTTAGTATACCCTTCCTAATAATCTTTATTTCTAAATTCTTCTCCAAATTTCTCACCCTTGGTTTTTCCTTTCAGGTTGCAGCACCCCCTTTAGTATCTCTTGCAAGTCTGGCCTTTTGGTAACATCTTCTATCAGTTTTTGTTTGTGAAGACTTTGAACTCACCCTCAGTTTTGAAGGACAGCTTTGCTGGATACAAATTCTTGGCTGGTTGTTTTTCTATTTCAGTACCTTATATACTTCATACCACTTTCTTCTCTCCTCCATAGTTTCTGATGAGAGGTCAGCACTTAATCTTATCAAGTTTCCATTATATGTGATGCTTTGTTTTTCTCTTGCTGCTTTCAGAATCCTCTCTTTGTCTCTGATATTTGTCATTCTGAATAGTAGGTGTCTCAGTGTAGGTCTATTTGGATTTATTCTGTTTGGGGTGCACTGTCCTTCATAAGGGTTGGGAAGTTTTCAGTCATTATGTCCTCAATTATTCTTTCTGTCCCTTTTCCATTCTCTTCTCCTTCCGGGATACCAATAATGTGAATGTTTGTGTATTTCACATACCATTCAATTCCCTGAGACTCTGTTCCATTTTTTCCATTCTCTTCTCTTTCTGTTCTCCAGTTTGTCCAGTTTAGATGTTCTGTCTTAAAGCAATTCAGATCTGCTCTTATGTACATCTAATATATTTTAAATCTCAATCATTATGTCCTTCATTCCCAAGAGATCTGTTACTTTTCTTTGCAGGCTTTCAAATTATTCTTCATGCTCTCCCAGTGTCTTCTTAATGTCCTTTATTTCTTTAGTCATATTTTCTTTAAATTCTTTGAAGTAATTTAGAAGAGTTGTATGATTATCACTGATTAATTATATTAAGTACTATATTCTCCAGGATATCTGGTTTGTTCTTTTGACTGGGCCATCTCTTCCTGTTTTCTAGTGTGGCTTGTAATTTTCTGCTGATGTTTAGGCATCTGAATACGTTGGTGAATTTACTTTGATGGCTAATTTCTCTCTCTTGACTAATTTTTTCCCCCCACAGCTCTTCTTTGCTATTTGGTTCTATTCATTCTCAGTCTTTAAAATTTCTCAGCTTAAGTTTTCAAAATCAGGCCAGGGACTCACTAGTGGGGTGCAGATTTTTTCCCAGGGGTTGGATACAGAGCGTCAACAATTTTTGTCCATGCAATTTCCAGACTGGCCAGCAGGTGGCACTAGTCAACACACCTTTACATGGAGGTGTTTCAGTCTCAGATTTATTGTGTTTCTGTGTTGAATCTTCAGAGTGGAGATTTAAAGCGTGCTCTGTTGGCCCTGACCTCCCCTCCCTTTTCCCTTGAAACAGCTGACTGGGAGGAAAATGTCTGCTCCCCTCCCAGTAGGCTGCAGTAAGCCAAGAGTTTTAACCCAGCTTAATATCTTGGGGGTGGGGGAGGGGAGCTCTTTCTGGCTGCCACCGGGGCTTCATAACTCACATTTGCTGTTTTGTTTTTTTTTGTCTTTCTGTCCTCTCACCCTCCTGGAAGTTGTGCAGCATTGTCCTAGTCTGTTGACCCCAAAGCAGGTCCCTCCAACAACTTTTGGCTCCTTCTCCATTGTTTTTGTGAGAGCATTCAGCTCTGCCTGTTGTCTGTTGCCATCTTTCCACAATCCTCCCACTTAGTATTTCTTTTGACCTTGGTGGTTTTGTTTTGTTTCTCTTTTTTTGTGGATTTTTTAAAGACTTTTCCTTTACAAGTGATGGGTTTGTGTTATAATGAGAAAGATTTTTCATGCTATGAAATTGTTTTTGAAAATTTCCCATGGTTTCTTCTAGTACTATTTATTTACACATTTAAATCTATGATTCATCTGAAATTTATCCTGGTTTGAATAGTAAGATATGAATCCAATTTTCCTACCAGTTCCCGCCACCCCCACCCCCACCCCCGCCGCCAAAGTCATACACTCTTCAACTCTCCACATTACTGAAACTGTTCCTGATAAAGTCATCAATGATGAGCATGTTGCCAAAGCCAAACACCACTCAGATCTCATTTTTCTCAATTTCTCATAGCTTTCAACACAGTTAACCACTGACTTCTTTTTTAAAAACTTTTTTTCCCTCTTAGTTTCTGTGGCATCAAACTCTCTCACTGTAGATACATCTGAGTCTCTTTTTGGCTTCTCCTTATTCACCAGATTTAATGTTTAGAATTTCCCACTGCCCAAACTTGGGTCCCTCTTGCTTTCTCTTTCTACATGATCTTATTAATTTACATGACATAAATAGTATGCTCATTGATTTATTCCCATGAAGTTTCTCAACTCCAGATTCACATATGCTCATCTACTTGACATCTTAATTTGATGTCTCTCAGATATTTTAAACTTAATAATTCAATATGGAATTTTTAATTTCACCCCCCCCCCACCCCTGGGGATGGCTTGCATCATTCCCAATTATTCACTTCCCCTATATGAAAAAGGAATAAATATTCCAACCATTGCCATGTGGCTTGCATACCTTCCTGGGGAGGAGTATACTTGCCTATCTTCTTATCAGACTTGCCATGATACTTGGTTTGGTCACTGAAATGTGAACACAAAAGGTTCTGTGAGAAGAAGATATGAGTCATCCTTTCTTGCTCTACTTCTCTGCCCAGATGGAGATTACTTCTTCAGTCTGGATCTTGAAGTAAGAAATATGGAGCACAGCTATAGCTGATTTATGGCTACAGGTATGTAATGGGAACAAAAAAATAAACCATTAAATTAACCATTATTGTAACAGTTTGAGTTTTGTGACTGCCAGAAAAAAGACTATATTCTTGAACGAATCCCTCCCTAAGAGGGTGTGGCCCTTTGATTGCATTAAATTCAGTTAAGGGACCTTTGATTAGATCACTTGATTGGATTACTTTAGGGCTTTCGATTAGACTACATCAGTGAGGCATGACCCAGGTTGGGTCTCTGCCCTCTTGCTGGGTTTATATAAACTGAGAGCACAGAGAGAGACACACACACACAAAGAGAAAGGGAACTTTTCATTTTGACCCTGCCATGTGAGAGAGAGGACTCCAAGTTTGCCCAAAACTGCAGAAAGACAGAGAAGTCCTGAGAGGCTCAAGGAGCTGAGGGCCAGATAAGGCACCTGCCTGGTCACCCACAGCTAAGCTCCAAGAGATGGCAAACCTGGAGGGGAAGGCAGGAACCTCAGCAGAGAGCAGCTGACATTTTGCCTTGCCATGTGGCAGGATGCCAGGATCAGTAGCTGACCTGATGAGAAAGCATCTCTAATGGTGCCTTAATTTGGAGATTTCATGGCCTTGAAACTGTAAGATTTTCCCCTAAAAATATCCCCATTATAAAAGCCAACACATTTCTGGTATATTGCATTGGCAGCCCTGTGGAAAACTAAGACAATTATAATAAAGCATTGTAAGCCATTACAATGGGGGTTGTTCATTACAGCAGCATAACATAAAAACTGACTTACACATCCCCCAAATGTTTCCTTTACCTCTCTACCAATAAACCAATTTTCCCATGCCAGAAAATGGCATCATCATCATCTACCTATTCAGCAAGAACATTCTTGAGTCTTCTCTTTCTCTTACCCTACATATTTTTTTAAAGATTTATTTATTTATTTCTCCCACCCCCTACCCCCCACCCCAGTTGTCTGTTCTCTGTGTCTGTTTGCTGTGTGTTCTTTGTCTGCTTCTGTTGTTGTCAGCAGCACAGGAATCTGTGTTTCTTTTCGTTGCGTCATCTTGTTGTGTCAGCTCTCCATGTCTGCGGTGCTATTCCTGGGCAGGCTGAACTCTCTTTTGTGCTGGGCAGCTCTCCTAATGGGGCACACTTCTTGTGCATGGGGCTCCCCTGTGCGGGGACACCCCTGCGTGGCAGGGCACTCCTTGTGCGCATCAGCACTGTGCGTGGGCCAGCGCCACACGTTACCCTACATATTGAATCAATTCTTCAGCATGCCCTATCATTTCTATTTCAAAAATTCACTTTAAAAATCTTTACAGTCATCTCTTGCCTAGATTACTGCCTTAGCTTCCTACTGGTCTGCTTCTTTTCTTGCTCCCTTCCAATCCACTCTCCTCAGAACACAAGAGATCATAAAAGATAAATTTGATCACATCTTTCTTTGCTTAAAACCCTCAGAGATTTTTCATTAGCTTTAGCAAAAAATCCCACACTTCTTCTATGACCTACAAGTCATGCCTATGACCACGTGTCCCTGGCTTGTCTCTCCAACCTCATTACATACCAGCCTCTTCCTTGCTTACCTTGTTCCAGGTATGCTAGTCTCCTCTAGTTCTTCAAATACAACTGGCTCTTTTCCTACCCCAGGATCTTTGGGCTTGTTATTCCTGCCACTGAGAAAGCTTTTGCTTTCATTCTTTGAGGCCGCTTTTTGGGTGACTAACATATATACAGCCTTAATTACATATACACAAAACTGTTTATGTCACCTCCGCAGACGCCTTTCCTGACCTCCCTATTTAAAGCAGATCGCCTCTGCAATTCTTTCTCAGCTTTTTAATTTTTTTAAGAACACCTATTTCAATGTACTTATTTTATTTACCTGACTTCTCTGTAAAACTGTCTCCTTGAGGACGGCAGGCACAGCATCTGTCTTGTTCACCATTTGTCCAGGGCCTGGCATGCAATAGGTGCTTAGTAAACATCTGTTAAATGAATGGATCACTTGGTAGGGAATGGTTTTGATGCAGCGCAGGCCATGGAAAGAATTAGCCTGGCAGCTGGATAAACCTGCAGCTAGGAATCGCCGGGGTCTTCTCCAGCGGGTGCTGGTGCCGGTGCCCCCGGGGAAAGGGAGGCAGGAAACCTTCCGTCTGCAGGCTTCCACTGACCTAGCGCCCTCCTCTCCAAGCAGAACCACCTCCAGCCGCCAGCGCTGCCGAGTCCTGGGTTCTCGGCCGGCTGCTTCTCATTAACAGGGAGACCAAATCCCGGAGAGGTTATTTCCCTGCGGTAAGAAAAAGATTAATCTTGTCCAAAAGTGAGGCCACCGAAGGTTGCTCGCTTCTTGGAACAGACTTAGTCAAGTTCTCTCTGCCAAGCTCCGGGGTGGCTGTTCGGCTCCACACTCTTCTCCTCCGGCCAGCCGGGCCCCTTGATCCCACCCGTTCTTCACAGCCAGCCCTTCTCCAGGCACACGTGGTGGCCCCTGCCTCCCACTCCAAAACGTCCTCAGCTCTTTCATTGGCTCTCATGGCTTATTTGTAAATTTTCTTGGCTTTTCTATGTAAACCATTATTTCATTTGCCAGTGAGGAGAGTGTGGTGGTTTTCTTCATTACTCTTTATACTTTACTCTTTTTACTGTTCTCTTTACTGTACTCTACTTTTTTGTTTTACCTTGTTGGCTAGAACCTCCAGGAAATGAGCAGCAGCAAGGACAATGAGTACCAGGGTTTTGTTTTTGACTTTTAATGGGGTATGTATCATATTTCACCATCAAGAATATTTGCTGTGTTCCTTGTGATCTATTAACTTTAACTAAAAAAAAAAAACAAAAAAATTTTCAAAAAAAAAAAAAGAGTATTTGCTGTGGTTTCAGAAGGCACCTGTCGTAGTTCACCTGAGCTGCAGCACAAGGACTGCCCAGGGGAGCCCTCGGCCTCGGAGCCTAGAAGCCTTACTTCCCCCAGGGGCACCCCTCGTGGTTCCTGGGCTTGCGCTGCTGGTCCCAGCACATGCCCTGCCGAGTTCCTGCTGCCTCCCCCCTTTCTCCATGGCCTTCCCTGTCTAAGGCCGCCGGTGCTTTGGATTCAGACCCACCCTGGTTCAGTTAACTATTTAACTAAAAACAACTTTTTCAAAGGGTTCTCTCCGCAGTGGGTGCAAACCCACAAGGAAGCGGCCGGAGCTTCAAACACGTCTGGGAGCAGATGAACCTCAAGTGGTTGAGCGCCTGCTTCCCATGGATGAGGTCTGGGCTCAATCCCTGGTACCTCCTAAGAAATTTCTAAACTGGGATACCTAATTCATCCTGCCACAATAGCCTTTATCAGAAGATGCATCTGTTGCTGAGTTTTTATCATGATTATGCACTGACTTTTTTTCAATTTTTTCCCTTTCTTTAGAGATGAACTTAACGGTTTTCGTCTTTTAATTAATGTGTTGAAATGCAATTAGTATTTCCAATTTTATATCATGTTACAATCCATGGATTGATCACAATATGAGAATATGTGTGTTTTATTATACTATATCATATTGCCTTATTTTGTACTATAGTATTTCTTTATAGTAACATCCTTGTATAATTTTAGTATCGAGTTCATATAATCATTGGAAAAAATGAGTTGGAATGCTGTCCTCCTTTACTCCAGTCTCTGGAACACTTTGTGTAAGATGGAGATTATGTATTTCTTGAGTATTTAGAATTTGCTTGTAAAACCAAAACCACCTAGGTCTGGGATGTGTGTGTGTGTAATGATGTACTCAAACGATTTCAGGTTTCCAGGTATTCTATCTCCTCTTGGTCACTTTTGTTAAGCTAGTGTTTGACATTTCTGGCTCTCTTCCGGCTCTGGGCTGCCCAGCGAGCAGAGCCGTTCAGCTCGAGTCTGCCTAGACCGCTGCGGCCGCCGGAGCCTCTGCCTTTTTCTGCTCCATGGTTTTCTTCATGCGGTGAGCGGATTTGTTAGTAAAATAGGTAAGATAATGTGGAATTAGAGCTGCGTGATTTATAAAATATACTGACAGGGGTAAGCGGGGGAAGCATAAGGAATGCAAGCCTGTTCTCAAACGCATGTGCTTGGATTTACATAGTTATGCAAAACCACACGCGGTTCTCTCCCCTACATCCCCCCCTCCTTTCGATGCTACTCAGGTTTCCACCTAAATTTCTCTTTTAGGGCCGTGTATAACCTCCTGGGGTATCCTGACGTGCTGTCCTTTGGCTTGCTCAAATCAGGCTTTTTCTTTCACCCACTGCCAATATTAGAATATCACTGTACTATGGGGAAACGTTTGGTGTCCCAGGCTCTCTCGTGTGGGCCTCGCCAGGGCAGTTCTTCCTCAGTGAAAACATCAGTAGGGGTTCGTTTCCTTCCAGCCTGCAGGCTGTGCATTTTCCCTGCTCTTCTCATGTGCTGAGCGCGTACCCGGCAAGGATGCTGGCTTTACACGAGGGCTTTCAACTCCAGTGCCACTCACTTCACATAGGCCCTAACCCCCCGACCCGCTTGCCATTTGCTTTATTTTCCTTTTGGCTAAAACAATTACCATGCAATGGGTTGGCTTAAACAACGGGCACTTGTTGACTCACAGTTTGGAGGGTAGGAAAAGCCCCAAGTGGAGGTGTCCTCCAGGCGCGCTGGCTTTCCTTAGGGGGTGCTCTGGGGCCGCGGCCCTCGCTGGGCGCCTCCCCTTCTCTTCTGAGGTCTGCGCGCTCTGAGCTTCCGGCTGCGCCCTCCCTCCGTCTGCGTTTCATTCTGTTTATGAAGGCCCGAGACCCATTCTGACTGAGTTTTGGGCCACCTCATCCAAAGGTCCTACCTGCAGTGGGTTCCCACCGAGAGGACTGAGCAGGAGCTTGGCTTCTGGAGAGCCTCGTCCACCGCGCTGTGCCGCAGCCGCCTCGCCGCCTTCCTCTCGGCGTGCGCCCCGGGCTGAGTGTGCCCCTCTTGGTTCCTCCACCCGCTCCCCTGCTTCATCAGTAGCTCTGGAATACACTGGAAAAGAAGTTCGTAAAATTTTAGTTAGTCTTTCTAGGTGTTTTGTGGCAGAAGGGTCTTCAGGTCCCTCAGTCTACTCTGCTCTTTTTCCAGTCTATGGTTCAGCATAGACTCAGTGCCTTCCTTCCCTTTGGCTCCTCAGAATCCCATTTAAAAACTTGACTATTGGCCACTTCTTTTTCTTAGCATTCTCTCTATGACAAAACCTATTCTCCTGCATAAGACTTCCAATAACTAACAAGGGGAAAAGTCATACAAGGAAAATAAGGATGAGAAAGGACAAAATTGAATGTTTACCATAGTATTTCACTATAGCTGCAATGAAGTCATCACTTGTTATTGATATAAAAACAACTATTGGGGAGCGGATGTGGCTCAAGTAGTTGAGCGCCTGCTTCCCACACGGGAGGTCCTGGGTTCAGTTCCTGGTGCCTCCTAAAACAAAAGAAAACAAAAGCAAACCGCAAGCAAACAAGTGAAAAAACCAACTCAGGGAAGCTGATGCGGCTCAGTGGTTGAGCGAGGGCTTCCCACATACAAGGTCCCAGGTTCAATCCCAGCCCCAGTACCTCGAAAAACCTATTAATGCCTGTAAAGATAAATAAATTACTTTTACCTGCAGCTATTAGTATCCGTGGATATAATTGGTATAATATAGAGAAATTACGGTTGCCAAGAGATACTCTGTAAAGTTAGGCAATGTTATGATGTGGCAGATTAAGACACATTTTGTTTGGTTTTAGGCTTTGAATCTCACTATTTTAATTCTTTGCAATAAATACCCCTGTTTGTCCTTCCCCTTCAAAAGGCCAGCCGTGGCTTGTGGATTTCACACTCCCGGGCCGGGGTGTGAGCTCATCCAGGGGCCCTGCTTGCTCTTTCTTTCAGGATAAGGCACAGCGCCTGGAGATCTTAAACTCCAGAGTGCGCGAGAGTAACCTGGGCGCTGCGTCAACAGCTCACTCCCAGGCACGACCCCTGGGACTCAGTTTCTCTGAGATGAGCTCAGTCAGGCATTTGCATGCGTGGCTGCACTGCAGATGACTCTGGGGCAGGTCTCAGGTGGACACGCTGAGAAACACGGGCTGGAGGCTAATCAGGCAATCGGTGCTTTGGGTTTCCCAGTCGATGAATGTAAAACAGCAACTGTTAATCACTGTGCACATTTTAATAGTGACTGGCAGTTTGTGAAGATTTTTCACACCTCCCATTTCTGATCCTTATAATTATCACTGCATTATTAGGAGATGCACAGTGCAGCAACTAATAGCCTCATTTTACACATAAGAATAGTGAAACTCAGAGAGCTTAACTTGGTTTGTCCTCGTTCTACTAAATGAGGTGGGGTGAAGACTAGAACTTCGTTCTCCTGACACATTCCACTCTACTACATTACTTCTCTTTTCGGTAATGATTAGCTGCATGTCTGATGGCTTCCACTTAGGTTAAAAATTGCTTCCCAGTGCTCATCCCACTCTGGAAACCACCCTATGGAGGAGGGAAAATGATAGACTGGGCTGTGACTCCTGCTTCCCTCCCAGTCAGCATTTGACCTACCCTGGAAAGAAGCGTAGACCCTCGAAAGAACACATCCCTCTCAGTAAGACACCAGACGTCTTCCTTTAAAGATTCAAAGGGCTTATTTAGCTGTTAACTCCCTGCGGATTCAAATTCAGATTTAACAAACAATTAGGTACCTTTTGCACCCACAGGGCTAGGGCATTTTACACTTATCTTCTAAATTCTCTCAATAATACAGTCAGATAATTTTATAGGGGAATATTTTACATTGTATATACATACACATTAACTGATTATATATAAATAAATTTGCATATTTTATTAAAAAGTAAAGTAATGCCCTTGGCCTTGCAACACATCTTGGTCAATACGTCCAACAGCAATTCCAGGCTCATATCCTTTCACTTTAGGATCTCCAGAAGAATTTCTTTTTTTAATTCACAAAAATCCCTTGGCCCCAGTACCATTGCCAAGGGATAAGGATAATGTATTTGGCTAGCTATTAAAGGAAAGCTGGGTGCATGAGAGAGGGATTTTGCAAGCCAACCAAAATCCAAGCTACCAATGTCCATTCTGTAAGAAAAAAACCAAAGCACTTTGATAACCTGTGTAATTTGAACAATGAAACTTAACTCACATGTGCTTGTTTATATCCTACCTATCCTAATAGTCTGTGCACCATCTGAGAGCAGATACATGTCCTTACTTTCTTTGCAAGTACTCATAAGCCAGAGTAGTGCTTGGTACATAACAGGCATGATTAGTTAGGTATACACGCTACAACCTACAACTTTCTAGAAACCCTGGCACTTCCTGGAAAGTTGCAAACTAGAAAGACAAAGGACTCTCTTCTCTCTCAGAAAAGTAGCTGGAGGACAGTCAGAAATGGCCTGGAAAAAAATCTCCTAGGGTTTAGGACACCAGGGGAAGACTGGACACTGCCCAGAAGAGAGAGGGGCAGAGGAAAAGGATTGTGATGGCAAAACCATGAGTTAAAAGCAGCAGCTGCAACTGCCAGCCTCCTTCCCTACCCTAGAGACCCTTTTGAATTCCCAGGCCTTGAGGCTGGCAACTACAGGCAAAGGGGGCCCAGGGATCCGCTTCCCCAGGAAAGCGGGGGAGAGAGGGACACAGCCTAAGGTTGACTCGATGTGTGATCCACAAGTGTGGTCTGCTGTGTCCCAGGAGCCCTTCCCAGCTGGGTGGGGCTGGGCCAGTGTTTGCCTTGGGAGCCTGCAAGGAACTAAAGATTTATGACCCTCTCAATCTCCCTCTCTGGGACTGGTAATTGAAGATGCAGAGGGGAGTGGAATTATTTCCTAACCAGGAAAGGGAGGGGGCTGCCAGTAAGGTTGGAGAACTGCCTCTGAGAAAGTTCTAAGCCTCTAGGCAGGAACCTCTATCACATTGATCTTTGTCTGTGTTGTAACAAACACTCCCACCAGGCACTGAACTGAGAGGGCTGCCAAAAAGTGCCATCTTCTGGCAGAAAAAGGAAGTGCATGTGAGGAAATGAAAAGTGAGTAAGAGAGGCTTTTTCTGGCCTTTCAGCCTCCCTCCCCAAGACCCTTGGAAGTGGGTCTGCAATGCTTTACTGGGTCCAGGGCCAAGATTTGAGCAGCTAACAGGGACAACCCTAAAGACCCAGATCAGGTTAAACCAAAAATCAGAGAACAGCCATAATACATAGCCTCCTGCTACTAAATCCTTAGGAAAGAGAGAAAAATTGAGCATCTGAGTAAACTCAACCACTTAATCAGATGACTAGACATCAGCAAAAATGACAAGCCATATTAAGAAAATGGAAGCTATGGCCAAAGAAAAGGAATATTTCAAAGTCCCAGAATAGACACAGAATTTGAGACAACCAATCAATGAGATTTACACAAATTTCCAAAATAAATTAGTGAGTTGAAACACAATATGACTAAATAGACAAAGACCATCAAGAAGACACTGAGTGAGCATAAGGAAGAATTTGAAAACCTGAAGTAGAAAAGTAACAGAACTCATGGGAAAGAAGGGCATGATAGGTGAGGTAAAAAGCACATTAGTGGCATACAACAGGAGACCTGAAATTATAGAAGAAAGAATAAATGATGCAGAAGATAGAACAGGTGAAATTGACAGGAGAAAGAACAGAGGAGAAAAGAATAGAAAAAATTGAGCAGGGGTCGAGGTAGTTGAACAATGGCATGAACAACAACATATGTGTCATATTCCAGTAGAAGAAGAGACAGGACTATTTGAGAAAATAATGGCTGAAAATTTCCCAACTCTCATGAAAGAAATGAACTTACATATCCAAGAAATACAGCATATCCCAAACAGAATAAATCTGAATAGACCTACAATCCAAGACATATACTACTCAGAACATCAGACATCAAAGATAAAGTGAAAATTCTGAGAGCAGCAAGGGAGAAGCAAACCATCACATACAAAGGATGCCTAGTAAGACATAGTGTAAATTTCTCATGAGAAACCATGAAGGAGAGAAGACAATGGTATGATACAATTAGAATACTGAAAGAGAAAAACTTTATCCAGCAAAATTGTCCTTCCAAAAGGTTTTAAATATTCACAAATGAAAAGAAACTAAGAAAATTGGGGAAAAAATAATCTACCTTTGCAGGAAATATTAAAGGGAGCCTTACAGCCTCAAAGAAAAAGACAAGAAAGAGAGGCTTGGAGGAGAGTATAGAAGACAAGAATAGCAAGAATAGCAGAAAGGATAACCAAAAGAGTAAAGAGACAAAAATAAGATATGACATATGAAAACCAAAGAAGAAAATGGTGGAAATAAATAATGCATTTACAGTATTATTATTGAATGAGAATGGATTAAACTCTCCAATCAAAAGATACAGGCTGACAGATAAAAAAACATGTGTCATCCATATTCTGCTTACAAGAAACAACTGAAATACAGCTACAAACTGGCTGAAAGTGAAAGGTTGTAAAAAGATACTCCATACAAACAACAACCAAAAAAAATCAGGAGTAGCCATACTAATATTGGACAAAACAGATTTTAAATGCAAAAAAGTTATAAGAGATATAGAAGTTCCATTCATTTATTAATAAAATAGACAATCCATTAGGAGAAAAAACAGTCATGAATATCTATGCACCTAACCAGGGTGCCCCAAAATACATGAGGCAAACTCTGGAAAAACTGAAAGGAGAAATAGGCATCTCTACAATAATAGTTGATGACTTCAACATACACTCACATCATTAGATATTGTTCTATCTAATGATAGATTATTCAACAGAAGATCAACAAGGAAACAGAGAACTTGAACTATGTGATAAAAGAGTTAGACCTAACAAACATAAATAGAACAGAATATAACAAACATATACAAACTCAGTGGGTTATACATTCTTCTCAAGTGCTCATGGATATTTCTCCAGCATAGACCAGACATTGGATTATAAGACAGGTCTCAATAATATAAGGAGACTGAAATGATACAAAACACCTTCTCAGATTGTAATGGAATGAAACTGGAAATCAATAATAGATGGGAAAGAGGTAAAATCACACTCCTAAGTAATCATTAGGTTAAAGAATAAATTATAAGTGAAATTAGTAAATATATTGAGGCAAATGAAAATGAGAACACAGCTTATCAAAATTTATAGGATACAGTGAAGAGAGAAGGGTAGAGGAAAATTTATAGCCCTAAATACCTATGTTAAAAAAGAAGAAAGAGCTAAAATCAAGGATCTAATTGAACAACTGAAGAAATTAGAAAAAGAACAGCAAACCAATCCCAAAGCAAGCAGAAGGAAAGAAATAATAAAGATAAGAGCAGAAATAAAAGAATTTGAGAATGAAAAAAACAATAGAAAAAATCAACAAAAACAAAAGCTGGTTCTTTTTGAGAAGATCAATAAAATTGACAAACCCTTATCTAGATTAACAAAGAAAAAAAGATAGCAGATGTAAATAAATAAAATAAGAAATGAAAGGGGGAAGTTACGACTGACCACCAGAAATAAAAAGGATCATAACAGGATATAATAAGAAACTGTATGCTATCAAACTAGACAATCTAGATGAAATGAACAAATTCCTAGAAATGCACAAATAATGTACCCTGATGCTACAGGAAATACAAGAACTTAACAAACCAATCACATTTTAAGAGCTTGAATCAGTCATCAAAAATCTACCAACAAAGAAAATTCCAGGACCAGATGGATTCACAGGTGAGTTCTACCAAGAATTTTGAGAAGAATTAATACCAATCCTTTTTAAAGTCTTCCAAAAAAATTGAAGAGGAGGGAAAATTACCCAATACATTTTATGAAGCCAACATCATCCTAATAACAAGGCCAGATAAAGATACTAAAAAAAAGAGTAAATTGCAGACCAGTCTCTCTAATGAACATAGATGCAAAAATTCTGAACAAAGTACTTGCAAAAATAGAATCCAACAGCAGATCAAAAGACATACACCATGACCAGCTGGAATTTATTACCGGTATGCAAGGCTAGTTCAATATAAGAAAATCAATTAATATAACACATTAACATATTGAATGGGGAAAAAAACCCTATGTTATCATTTTGATGGATGCAGAAAAGGCATTTAACAAAATCCAGCATCCTTTATTGATAAAAAACATTTTGAAAAATAGAAATGGAAGGAAAATTCCTCAGTATTATAAAGGGCATATATGAAAAACCCACAGCCACATTGTACTCAATGGCGAGATTGAAAGTTTCCCTCTAAGATCAGGAACAAGACAAGGATGCTCACTGTCACCATTGTTATTCAACATTGTGCTAGAAGTTCTAGCTAGAGCAATTATATGAGGAAAAAAAATAGGCATCTGTGGCAGTTCGGTTTTATTTATGAATTCCAAAAAGAGATACTATGTTTGCAAGCTGGTCTGTTTCTCTGGGCATGATACCTTTTGATTGTATTAGATTCAGCTGAGATGCCTGATTAAATTAAGATTAGGACTTTGATTCAATGAAGTCATTAGAGTGTCACTTAGGCCCGTTGGGCTGATAAAATAGACTCTCACATGGAATTAGACACACAGAAGCAGATATGCAGGAAGAGAGAGTGCTCCATAGATATAGCCCCGGGAAGAGAGATGAACTTGATAGTCTACAGCTGACCTTGTGAAGAGACCAGAGTAGCTGAGCCTTGAAAGGAATGACCCCCGGGAGAGAGATGAGGCTTACGCCAGACTACAGCTGAAATCAGAAGAAGCTGGGACCACAAATCCTTAAGAAGGAGAAGGAAGGCTGAACCAATGCAGATATCACCCACCATCTTGCGACAACACGGGGCAACAGACTTTGGGTGACAAAGTACCTCTTTTTATGTTACCTTGAGTTGGACTCTTTAGGGCCTGTTAATTGTAAACTTCTACCCCAGGACAACCCCTTTATAAAAGCCAACAGAGTTCTGGTACTTTGCATCAGCACCCCTTTGGCTGACTAATACCGAATCCAATTAGGAAAAGGGGAAGTAAAACTCTCATTATTCGGGGATGACATGACCCTATATTTAGAAAATTCTGAAATGTCTACAACAAAGCTAATTGAGCTAATAAATGAGTTCAGTAAAGTGGCAGGATACAAGATCAACACACAAAAATTAGGGGAAAATGAGAGTTATGGTCATGGCCGATGGGGTTAACTACCAGGGCAGATGGCCCCTCTTTGGAAATGGTGTTTATGTGTGATGAATCTGGACTCAGATGAGATCTCCCTTCATAAGACTTTCATGCTAATGTGCTGGAGGTGCAGTTAATGTTGGGGTTTAAGATATATTTAGGGGATTTGAATCTCTGGACTGACAATGTGATAGCCAGGTCCTGAGCCTCAACAGACTCCAGCACCTACAATCTGATTTATTGGACTTACCACACTCAGCTAAGATGGAGTTGAAGAAGGACAATCACCACACCATTGAGCCTAGAGTGATTACAACTGAAAATGGGAGGATTGCATCCAGCATCCATGTGGAATCTGAGCCTCCTCTTGACATAGAGGTGCAATGGACACAACCAATCCAATGTCCACATAGAAGAGGTGGCATTGGATTGGGAAAAGTGGACATGGTGGACGATGGGTATGGGGAAAGGCAGGAAGAGATGAGAGGTGGAGGTGTCTTTGGGACATGGAGCTGCCCTGGATGGTGCCTCAGAGGTAATCACCGGACATTGTAAATCCTCACAGGGCCCACTGGATGGAATGGGGGAGAGTATGGGCCATGATGTGGACCATTGTCTATGAGGTGCAGAGGTGCCCAAAGATGTACTTACCAAATGCAATGGATGTGTCATGATGATGGGAACGAGTGTTGTTGGAGGGGGAGAGGGGGGTGGGGGGGATGGGGTTGAATGGGACCTCACATATATATATATTTTTAATGTAATATTATTACAAAGCCAATAAAAATAAATAAATAAATAAATAAAAATTAGGGGAAAAATTCCATTTACAATAGAAACTCTGGGTTCTACTTGTAAACATAATCCCCAATAAAGTAAACCACTTTGTTCTCTGATTAAATAACCACATTTATTAAGTGCAACCTTCCATAGTGAGTATCCTGGGATATAATATATGTTTAAGACAAGGTTTCTACCCTTAAGGAACTAATGATCAAGAAGGGGACGAAAATAAGACACATACACAATTCTAGCATATTCGGTATATTATATGAGCTATACGATGCCTTTTAGTTTTTAGTTGTTCATAGCAGATACAAATGTTGCAATCAGATTTCCAGGCAGAGAAAAAGTTAGAAATGGCCTCAGAGAGGTGACAAGAATTTCTCTTCACACTCCAGCACAGTGTTTCTCATCCCCGGATGCACATTAGAATTATCTGGGGAACTTTAAAAAACTATGCAGTTTCAACAAATGGTCCTGCATCAACTAGACATCCATAGGCAAAAAAAAGGAACATCAACCTACACACTTTGTACAAAAATAAACTCAAAATAGATCATGGACTTAAATGTAAAGTATGAAAATACAAAACTTTTGGTAAAAACAGGAGGTCTTTGGGATCGAGGGCTGGACAGAGTTCTTAAATGTGATACCAAAAGCATGATCCATAAAAGGAAAAATTTGTAAGTTGGAGTTCATCAAAATTTAAAGACAATCTACAGACGAAGAGAAAATATTTGCACACCACATAGCCAACAAGTTAGTAGTATAGACTATATTAAGAACTCTCAAAATTTGACAGTAAAAAAAAATAAACAATCCAGTTAGGAAATGGGCAAAAACACATGATCAGACATTTCAACAAGGAGGATATCCAGATGGAAAATAAGACTAGAGAAAGATGTTCAACATCATTATCCATTAGAAAAATGCAAATTAAAATTACAATAAGATATTACTATCCAACTATCAGAATGGTTAACATAAAAATAATGACACTCTGGGAAGGCTGAGGACTGTGGTTGATAATACAGTTGTGGGAGTGTTCCTTTGGCAGTTATGCCAGGGAGGGTCACTGGTGCAGGGTGTTGGTGGTGGGGGGATGGGTGGGGAAGGGTGCCCCTGGAGCATGCCTCTATGGAACATGCATGTGATCATGTGGTCAGAGGGTGTTATCTCAGTGGTTGGAGACCCACACAACAGCCAACAAGACATTAAATTCCCATCCTGGTGAGTTCTGCTATGTTCTTAAATAGAATGGCAAGAATCTCTAGAGTGTATAAGCAGAACCTGATAAAAGAAAATAGACCAATACACCATGCCTTCAATAGTAATGCTTGTACTTATATACTTTATTATTGTAAAATTTAAACTTAGCCTAATAATATCTATTGCCTAAGAGTTACTTCCTGAAAATCTCTTTGTTGTTGAAATGTGGCCTCCTCTAAGCCAAACTCAGCAAGTCCCTTGGTGTGGGACAGGACTCCTGGGGATAAGCCTCCCTGACACGGAGGAATTAATACCAAGTGCCAACCAGTGATGCATTTGAAGAGACCTTGACGAAAAGGGGGAAACATTAAATACATTAGAGCTTTTATGACTAAGATTTCAAAGTGAATTGGGAGGTCATTCCAGAAGTTACACTTTGCATGCCTCAGGTGGATCTCACTAACCTCCACAATAAACAAAGCCTCAAAAAGAGGTGCACCCAAGGGCTGAAGAGACATCTGGACACAATAGGCTAAGGCACACAACCCCATGAAATCAGCACCCATAGTTGGGCCTTTCGTTGGGATATATTATAATCTATCTCCCCAGTGTAACAGAGTTAGACTCATTTATAATTTCCCTTCACATGACTCTTTTACCCCTTTTATTTGAACCTATAATTAGCACTATATCCATTAAGGATGTTTTCCAAAGACTTAAATTTTTGGTCTGTTCATATGCTGGTTGAGCCCTGAATCTCAGCAGAGTTGTGGCCAAAACCTACACTCCAACTCATCAGACTTGCCCAGGACAACTAACAAAATGATGGACAACACGCAGTCCAAAAAAGCAAATGCAGGCAAGAAGTTCCTTCCATCTGCCCCATGAGATCTAAGCTCCCACTCAGTCTGAAGCAGAGCAGGCATCACCATACTCAAAATCCTTAAGATTGAGGATGGGACAAACGTAAGGGTAGAATGCAACCATGGACCAAAATACACTTATTATTATTGCAGTAATGGATGAACTTGTAACATTGATATAAAGATAGGGGTTACCAGAGGTTCTGAGGGAAGAGGGAGGAAAGAATAGGTGGAAAACGGCATTTTTAGGGTATTGGAATTGTTCTACATGATATTGCAATGACAGATACAGGCCACTGTACATTTTGTCAAATCTTATAAAATTGTATGGTACAAAGTAAACATAAAGTATACCATAATGTCAGCTATAGACCTTGGTTAGTAGCAATGCTTCAATTTGTTCAATTGTAACAAATGTACTATGGTAATGTGTTATTAATATGGGAAAATGTGAGAGCAGGAGGGGGTGGGGTATATGGGAATCCACTATATATATATTTTAATTAATTAATTAATTAATCTTCCGCCCCCCCCCCCACAGTTGTCTGTTCTCTGTGTCTATTTGCTGTGTGTTCTTCTTTGTCCGCTTCTGTTGTTCACAGCATGGGAATCTGTGTTTCTTTTTTGTAGCATCATCTTGTTGTGTCAGCTCTCCATGTGTGTGGTGCCATTCCTGGGCAGGCTGCACTTTTTTTCGCACTGGGTGGCTCTCCTTACGGGGTGCACTCCTTGCACGTGGGGCTCCCCTATGCGGGGACACCTCTATGCGGGAACACCCTTGCATGGCAGGGCACTCCTTGTGTGCATCAGCACTGCACGTGGGCCAGCTCCACACAGGTCAAGGAGGCCCGGGGTTTGAACCGCGGACCTCCCATGTGGTAGACAGACACCCTAAGCACTGGGCTAAGTCTGCTTCCCTCCACTATATTTTTGATGTAACTTTCCTGTAATCTAAAATATTTTTAAAAATAATGTTTATTATATGAAAAAATAATGACAATATCAAATGTTGGTGAGCATGCAAAGAAGCTGGATCACTCATAAATTGCTGCTGGAAATGTAAAATGGTATAGTTACTCTGGGAAACAGTTTGACAGTTTCTTAGAAAGCAAAACATGCAATTCCTAAATGACCTTAGCAAATGTATTTTTGTACATTAATTCCAGATATTTATGGATGTTTATATTCACACAAAAATCCTGCTCATAGCAGCTTTATTCATGACAGCCCCAAACTGGAAACATTGCAGTTTTTTTTTTAATCCCCCCACCCCTGCGGCTTGCTTACTGTCTGCTCTCTGTGCCCATTCACTGCATGCTCTTCTGTGTTTTTGTCTCCCTTTTTGTTGCATCACCTTGCTGAGTCGGCTCTCCTCAACGTGCAGGTGAGCCCGAGCCCGCCTTCACAAGGAGGCCCCAGGACATGAACCCAGGACCTCCCATATGGTAGACGGGAGCCCAACTGATTGAGCCACAGCCACCTCCCATAGATGTCTTTTGATAAGTGAATCATTAAATAAACTCCATACCATGGAATATTAATCAGCAGTAAAAAGGAATGAACTAGTGATACAAATGACAACTTAATGAATCTCCAGAGAATTATGTGGAATGAAAAATGCCAAATGCAAAAGATTATGCACCATATGATTCTATTTACATAATATTCTTGAAATGAAAAAATTGCAGAAATGGAGGACAAATGAGGGACATCTCAGTGAAGGAAGGGGGTGATGAGGAAGCTGGGTGGGGAAGTGGATGTGGCTATAAAAGGGCAATGCCAAGGATCTTTGTAAAGGAACTCTTCTGTATCTTGACTACATTGGAGAATTTATGAACCTACATGCATGACAAAATTGCTAGAACTAAATATACACACGTGTTTCAAATACATGGCTGCCTAGACAAGTTAAATCAGAATACTTGGGGAGGGAGGGGCTGGCATTAGTATAGATATTTATATAGATATTTAAATTCCTCAGGTGTTTCTAATGTTCAGTCAGGATTGAGCAGCACTACCTTATGTAATCTTGAAGAAATACCTTGATGAGAAGTTTACAATAGGTTTGCAACACTGTTAGAAAAAGCAATTTGTTTTCGCAAGGCATTAAAATCCCCAAATCCGGAAGCGGACTTGGCCCAGTGGTTAGGGCCAAGTAGGGTCTACCACATGGGAGGTCCGCGGTTCAAACCCCGGGCCTCCTTGACCCATGTGGAGCTGGCCCATGCGCAGTGCTGATGCGCGCAAGGAGTGCCGTGCCACGCAGGGGTGTCCCCATGTAGGGAAGCCCCACGTGCAAGGAGTGTGCCCCGTAAGGAAGGAGAACTGCTGTAAGGAAGAAAGTGCAGCCTGCCTAAGAATGGTGCCACACACAGGGAGAGCTGACACAGCAAGATGACGCAACAAAAAGAAACACAGATTCCCGTGCAGCTGACAACAACAGAAGTGGACAAAGAAGAACATGCAGTAAATAGACACAGAGAACAGACAACTCGGGGGGGGGGGGGGGGCGGGAAGGGGAGAGAAAAATAAAAAGTAAAAAAAATAAAAACTGCATGAATGTATTATAAAAAAAAGTCTAAAAAAAATCCCCAAACCATTAACTCCTGTTCAGAAGTAAATGGCAGACTATTTATAATAGCCCTTTGAATATTCCAAATCCCTGCTATTTACAAGAACTTGTTAGAAATACAGGGTATCTGGTCCTACCATGGATCTATTGAATCAGAATCTGCTTTTAACATCCTCAGAGGATTCAAATTCACAATAAAGTTTCAGAAGCTTTGGTTTAAATCATTCACAAAATTTGTATTCTCAGATTTTTTCTCAGTTGTGTTTCGGATAAAGCTGTAAGAGGCATAATTGTAAATGACTATTTAAAAATTTTATCCCTTAAGCCCTTAAATGGCATTTCTAAAAACATGAGATGCTACATGTGAGAAACGTTCTACCAAAAATGTACGCACGGAATAAGAGGAACAACTTAATAGGACACAAAAAATCTTTAGTTGACTATATCAAAAGAAATCTTATTTTAATTCATCTCTTCATTATGCTTTGACTTCAAAACAGTTTTATTATTATTATTATTTTTAGAGCTATTATTTTTTTTTTTAAAGATTTATTATTTATTTAATCCCCCCCCTCCCCTGGTTGTCTGTTCTCTGTGTCTATTTGCTGCGCCTTGTTTCTTTGTCCGCTTCTGTTGTCAGCGGCACGGGAAGTGTGGGTGGCACCATTCCTGGGCAGGCTGCACTTTTCTTTCGCGCTGGGCGGCTCTCCTTACGGGGCGCACTCCTTGCGCATGGGGCTCCCCTACGCGGGGGACACCCCTGCATGGCATGGCACTCCTTGCGTGCATCAGCACTGCGCATGGGCCAGCTCCACACGGGTCAAAGAGGCCCAGGATTTGAACCGCGGACCTCCCATGTGGTAGACGGACGCCCTCACCACTGGGCCAAGTCCGTTTCCCCAGTTTTATTATTTTGATCAAAGTTGTCCCTTATGCATAGGCAACTTCATTATGAACCTTCTTGGGGAAAATGAGTATGATATTATGGAAGAAACATTGCGGGGGGCGGGGTTTAGGAGTTGTGATATTTAGATTCTTTTCGTAGAATTACTTCTAATTAGTTGCCAGACTTTGGGGGTGGGGTCTGTTTCTTTCATTGAAGTGAGGGATGAAGGAGATCAGTGGTTTTCAAACTGTCTACAGAAGTAACTTAGATGTTATCCTCACCGGGAAAAAGGAAGAAATTGTGGGTGAGGATCTGGAGTCTCCACCTTCCAATTTAATCAGAGCAGTTCCGATGTGACCTGTTTTGTCTGTTTCACCTCAAAAGAATTTTGCTATTTAGAGAAGGCTGAAAACAACTGTTTCTTAAGGTTTCCTGCTGATGCTTTGAGTCTGCGTTTAAGAGCCATGGAGTAATGCTGAGGGCTCTTGGACACAGAACATATACTGTACTTAGGAGAGTTACCTACATGTGACAGGCACTTGGCAAACACTAAAATTGATCATTGTTTTCCATATATTCTCCCAGTGTCTTTTTCTTTCATTTTTTTCTTCTTCAAAGAAGCTTTAGGTTACAGAAAAGTCATGTAGAGAATATAGGGGGTTCCCATATACCCAACACCCTCCCCCTTTTCCTCTCTCCCCGTTAACATTTTACATACAGATGGTACATTGTTCAAATTGATGTACAAATATTGAAGCATTGCTACTGACCATGGTCAATGATTTACATTCTGATTTACATTTTGGATAGTACACTTTTATAAATTCTGATGAAATTTAAAATAGCCTGTATCCATTATTGTGAGATCGTGCAGAATAATTCGAATGTCTTAAAAATGCCCTATGGTCCATTTATTCTGTTCTTCCCTCCTCTTCCCCTTGGGATGGATGGTAACCACTAAGTTTCACTTTTTGAAGAATAAGATTCATAGTTACTTGCAATAATACTGAGGGCTTGACATATTGGTCTGTTTTCTTTTAATAGGCATGCCTTATGTTCTCGGGAGACTCTTGCCCCTCTATTTGAGAACACAGCACGACTCCCCACGATGGGAGTTTAATATTTTCTTGTATTTTGTGTGGTTCTCCACCCACTGATATAACACAATATGACAAGATGAACACTTACATATTCCATAGAAGCCTGCCCCAGGTGTACCCTGTCCTGTATGCACCCTCAACACCCTACCAGTAATCCTCCTCTGCCATATTTGCCAAAAGAACATTCCAGACATTGTAGTTTTAACCATGGTTGCCTAAGAGTTACCTCCAGAGGGTCTCCTTTTGCTTAAAGGTGTTCTCTAAGTCAAACTCAGCATATAAACTCACTACCTTCCCCCAATGTGGGGCATGACTCCCAGGGATGAGCCTCCCTGGCGCTGAGGGATTACTACCAAGTGCTAACTGGCAATGCACCTGGAAAAAGACCTTGACCATAAGGGGAAATGGTAAATACAAATAAGTTCTTATGGCCAAGAGATTTCAAAATGAGTCGGGAGGTCATTTCAGAGGTTATGCTTATGCATGTCTCAGCAGGATCTCATTGACTGCCATAGTAAACACTGCCTCAAATAGTGGGGCTCCTGAGAGCTCTAGAGACATCCAGACACTGTAGGCAGGGCAGACAGCTCAGGAATTTGGTGCCCTGCCAGTGGGCCTTACTTTGGAACTGATGCTCTCCATTGTGACAGAGTTGGACTCATTTGTGGTTTCCCTACACATGGCTCCTCTCCCTCTTCTATTTGAACCTATAGTTAGTACTATACTTGATAGGTGTATGTCCAAGAGACTTAAATCTTTGGTCCATCCATGTGCCAGTTAGGCCCTGAATCTACTCTCCAGTTCATTGAACTCACTCAGGACAACTAACAAGTGATGGTAATGGGACAACACCCATCCCAAGGACCAGAGTCAGCAACTGAAAGCAAGAGAGTTCCACCCATCTGCTCATGGCATCTAAGCCCCCTCTGAATTAGAGGCACAGTGGTCATCACTATCCCCAAATCTTCAAGATCAGGGAGTGAACAATGGACTAAAGTAGACTTACTATTATTCTACTACAGACTCATTGTTATTCTAGCAATGGAAGAACTTTTATCATTGATGTGGAAGGCAGTGGCCACCAGATTTTCTGAGGTGAGGGAGAGGGAAAAATAGGTGTAATATGGGAGCATTTTCAGGACACTGGAATTGTCCTGCATGATGTTGCAATGACAAATACAGGCCATTATATATTTGGTCATAATTTAAAAAATTGAGCGGGACAGTGTGTAAACTATAATATAAACTATAACCCATGGTTAGTAGCAATGCTTCAAAATGTGTTCATCAATTGCAATGAATGTACCACACTAATGAAGGATGTTGTTAATGTGGGAAAGTGTGGGAGGGGGAGAGAGGGGAGTATATGGGAGTCCTCTATATTTTTTATGTAACATTTATGTCATCTAAAGTTTCTTTAAAATAAATAAATGTTAAAAACTCCATTCTCCTTGTTGCTTTGTTAAAGCTGAAAAAGATTATACTACAGCACAGGGAAAAGAACACAGGTTCCAGACAGCTAGTGTTCCCATATTAATTCTTCTACCGATCAACTAGTTTATGTAACTTTGGGCAAGTATTTAATCACTGAAAAGCACAGTACCCTTAGATAATAATACAAACCTCAGAGTCTCTTATCCACAATTTCAAAATTTAAAAAGCTCTGAGAAAAAGCTTTTATAAATGCATTGGAGGCAAAATCTCGGAGACAACTGATAGTTTTATCTAGTCCATTTAATGTCATATTCGTGTTTCACTGAGGAACTATTAGGTTACAGGTTACGGTCCCAGGTTCTCCTAGGATGTTACCTGCATCATAATACTTCTATCAGCAGGGCCCTCTGGGTAGTTGACACTGATGCAGAGTTAGAGGAGCAAAAGGCTTATAGGTGGCAGGGAGAGGGTGGCTCCTGTGAAAGTTAAGGTAGGGGGAGGGGAAGCAAGATCAGATAAGGAAAGCCTTCAGGCCACCTAGGAGAGGAAAGACCATCCAGAAGAACCAGGATTATGGAGAGAACCTTAGCACCTGTTGCTGATGTGCGGATGCCTCAGCCAACCTCAACCCCGAGGAGGTCAGGAACAAGAACCGCCGGTAAGGGGTTCCCCTGACATTGGCTGGGGCTGCCCAGGAAGACTGGCTTAGCCTTGACACTGAGGCACTGCTTACAGGTGCTACCAGCTAAAGACTTCCAGCCCTTAGTTCTTCTCAGAGGGACACAGGAGAGGCACACCTCCATGGCTACCACGCAGCTCTTTTATTTTGACTGTATAATTTATGTACCACAAAATTCATGCACTGGAAGTGTACAGTTCCATGATTTTTAAGAAATGTATACCATTAGCAACCAAAATCACATTCCAGTTTTAGAATATTTCCATCTCCTCAAAATGGTTGTTTCCTGTTCCTACACCCAGCTGCAGACCACGAAACTGCTTTCTGCTTCTATAGTTTTGCCTTCTCTAGAAATTTTATATAAGTGGAATCATATAATATGTAAGAAAATTTTACTGTTTATTTCTAGATGTTTTATGACTTTAGTCCTTACATTCAGTCAGTGGTTCTCAAGTGGGGAAAGCTTTGCTCCCCAGGGGATATTGGGCAATATCTAAAGATGTTTTGGATTGTCACAGTTGGGTGGGGATGTGCTACCGGCATCTACTGAGGAGAGGCCAGGATGCTACTAATAACCCTACAACGCACAGGATCGCCCTGTAACAAAGACTTGTTTGGTCCTGAATGTGGGCAGTGCTGAGCTTGAGAAACCCTGATTTAAGTCTATGGTCAATATTGAATTAGTTTTTTGTGTATGGTATGAAGTAAGGATCTGTTTCAGCACCACTTGTTGAAAAGAATATCTTACTTACATTGTTGAATTGCTGTGGCACCTTTGTAGAAAATCAATTGACCATAAATATGAAGATTTATACCTGGATTCTCTATTCTCTATTCCACTGATCTGTCTATTGTTATGCCAGAACCGCATTTCTTGATTACTGTAGTTTCATAGTAAGGTTTGAATTCAGGTAGTATGAATCCTCCAACTTTGTTCTTTTTAAAAACTGTTATGGCTACTGGGGTTTCCTTGCATTTTCTTATGAACTTTAGCATCAGCTTTTAAACTATACAAAAATGTCAGCTGGGAATTTGATAGGGATTGCATTGATTTTATAGAGAATTGTCACTTTAACAATATTGAGTCTTCTAACTGGGTATATTTCTCATTAATTTAGACCTTTCAATTATCTCAGCAATATTTTTTAGGATTTAGGTTTCAGTATACAGGTCTTACACTTCTTTTGTTAAATTTATTTCAAAGTATTTGGTTTTTTTTTTATGCTACCATAAATGGAATTTTTTTTTTTTTTAAGATTTATTTGAGAAACGGACTTTGGCCCAGTGGTTAGGGCGTCCGTCTACCACATGGGAGGTCCGCGGTTCAAGCCCCGGGCCTCCTTGACCCGTGTGGAGCTGGCCATGCGCAGTGCTGATGCGTTCTAGCAGTTTTTCTTTTTTGGATTCCTTATAACTTTCTACATACAATATCATGTAGAGTAAGAATAAAGAGTTTAAATTCATTTCAAATCTTTATGCCTCTAATTTCTTTTTCTTGTCTTATCCACTGGCTAGAATCTGCAGTACAAAGCTGAATACAAGTGATGAGTGCCACATACCTTTTCAAAATAAAAAAAAAAAAAAAGGAATTTTGAGACACATTTAGCTCTAAGTATTTCGGGTAAGGGACTGCAGAACTTCGTCACTAACTCATAGGACTGTTGAAAGGAGTAAATGAAGCACCACTTATGCTTAGTTTAATGCAGTTTAAACAAGTGGGAACTGGAGGTTGGCACCAGCAATCAGAATTCGGCACTGAGGACCGCGCCTGGGTGGAGAGAAGGCACCGCTCTGTCGTGGACAGGGTGGAGAGAGCAGCTCCGCCCTCACAACGCGTCTGGTGACAATTTTGGTCAATCTCCTTGGGAATTTTTGGTGTTGTGGAAGTTCTGCCAAAGTACCTGAACATCTGAGTAGTCAAGCCCAGGGTGCTTGTGGCTAGAGTGAAACAGGGTCTATGACCTGGAAGGAATGGACTCAGGCCGGCTGCTCAGGTGCTGTCGGGGAATAACTGCACGAGGGATTATCTGAGGTTCACATTTTTTTTTAACTAAGAGAAAATCCTTCAGTTTTCCAGTTGTTTTGTGACTTCTTTCTCAAAAGGTTTTTCTAGATATTCATCAGTTATATTTATTGGGGACTTTAAGTTTATTTCAGGTAGGAACAGTAACTGAGATGAACTACAGATAAATAGTACGAGCGGGAGCAGTCCTGGAGTCTTAGCAGGACCTTCCGCACAGCCAGGACTTAGCGCTTCTCTAGTTCGGGGGTTCTGCACAGTTTTTGTTCCACGGACTCCTTGGCCAGTCAGGTGAAAACCATGGACTCCTTACTAAGTCCACACTCTACTGTGTGTTAATTAATAAATATATCACGCACCAACACATCCCCATGAGAATAATGTTTTTTTTTTTAAAAATTTCTATTCAAGCTCTAGTTTGAAGGTGAATCATTGAGCCACAACTCAGCCCCAGCTGCTACTTTTGTCCACTGGACTGAAAACATCAAGGCAGCAAATGTAGCTTTGATCTCTTGCAGGTGATTCTCCTCTCACCATAAATTAAGCTTGAAAAAGGAAGATAACTTAGATGGTACTCTTTATCATCGTACAACACTCCCCACACCTGTTTCATTAGTTATTTTGAGAAGACTTTCAGATACATAAAAAGTGACATTAATAACAGTTAAGGCTTTTCATCTCCAGTACATAATAAGTTGTTAAAGACTGTTAAGTCTAAATCAAGAAACTCAGGTGATTCTTGGACTGTTTTCAATAATACGAAAATTTAAATGAATTACTCTGTTACTTTAATGACAAAAGTTCTGTGACATTTTAATTATGATCATTATGAAGATATAAAAACTGACATTATGCATATAAAAAGCCCCAAATTGGGCTCTCCCATGCTTCTCTGAATTAAATATTCAGTGGTTCAAAAAGGAGTTCCTATAAAGGTACAACACACAAAGGGCAAACATGATGGTATAAGAAGTAATCTTTTACATGCTGGTTCCTTCTCTTCACAGTTTTGTTTCTCATTTCCTCATGTCAAAAGACGACTTTGCAAGCAGTTGGCAACAGCTAGGTGTTGAGTGATGTCTTCAGCATTGCAGCAATAGGTAGTTTTCACAGGGACAGACCTTGTGCTGAGTGACTGAATCTGCAGACACAGAAAAACAGTTTAGTATTCACAGTGGCCAGCCACGTGGTCAAAATATAACCTCTTAAAATATAAACAACCATTGTTTAAAACATCTTAAATGGTCCAGAGTTGTGCTGTCCCTATGTCTATAAAGCACACGTGGCTATTCAAATTTAAATTAATTAAAGTTGGGAAGCGGACTTGGCCCAGTGGATAGAGCATCTGTCTACCACATGGGAGGTCTGTGGTTCACACCCCGGGCCTCCTTGACCCGTGTGCAGCTGGCCCATGCGCAGTGCTGATGCGCGCAAGGAGTGCCCTGCCACGCAGGGGTGTCCCCCATGCAGGGGAGTCCCATGCGCAAGGAGTGCACCCCGTAAGGAGAACCGACCAGCGTGAAAGAAAGTGCAGCCTGCCCAGGAGTGGTGCCGCACACACGGAGAGCTGACACAAGAACAGACACAGATTCCTGGTACTGCAGACAATAATACAAAAACAGAAGCGGACAGAGAAGAACACACAGCGAATGGACACAAAGAACAACTGGGGCGGGGGTTGGGTAGGGAAGGGGAGAGAAATAAAAAATAAAAATAAAAAATAAAACTTAAAAAAAATTAAAGTTAAATAAAATAAAAACTCTGATTCCTCAATCACAGCCACATTTCCAGGGCTCAGCAGCCACAAGTCCTGTTTGATAAAGTGGGCATGGGACATTCCTGTCTTTTCAGATACTCCTTTTGGACAGTGTTGACGGTTTGCCAGTCTATGGTATAGGAGACGTGAGTTGTAATCTCCGTTAGCCACTTCATATACTACTTGGTACATATAGATAAGTTTTAATCATGACTTAGGTATTAGGTCTAGGCCACATCATCCTATTTGCCTAGCTAAGTATTTAACATGGCATACTAAGTTAATAAGCATGATTCTAAAAACCAGTCTCTTCACATTTCAGTCTGATAAGCTCTAAAGCCCTGTCAGTTTGAAACTCTATTATTTTATGAAAATTATAAGCAGTCACATCTGGTCTAGGATAGAGCTGTAGACGCAGCAGACTGTATCAGCCCACCTGCACTGAGGAGCTGGCTGGAAATACTTCCTTTCATCTTTCCTTAGCACTAGAAACTCTGCTGCTCCCAGTTCTAGACTGGAATGAAAAAAGAGTGCAGTGGTTTGTCAGCAATGATTATGAAACTAATTACAAATGACCAGAGGGATGGAGAATTATATTTGAAGGACCTTAAGAAACCACACTAAGTGGGAAAAGGTGGAAAGCTATAATAGTGTGAGGGACAAAGAAGGAAAATGGGTGTATTCTAGGAATATAGAAGAAAATGGAAGAATAGAAGGGCCATTTTAGTTGCAGCTCAAGATAGTGCTCCAGAACTGAAATGTAGCTTTCCCAATACAAATGCACTTCCACACGCCAAATCTGAACTAAGAAATCGACGCTCAGTTAAAATTCAGGAAGGGAGGAGCACCTGATCAGCAAGTGGCCTAGCAATTGATTGTGAAGTAGGTCTTATTATTTCTATTTTACAGTCGAAGAAACAGGATCAGAGAGAGTAAGGTCTTCTCCAGATTGACACTATCAGCGAGTGACAGAGGGAATTTTGTCTCATTTGTTTCTGGTTCCAAAGTTACTGCTGTTTCCCTTCCACATGTCACCACAACTAGATTATTTTTATATTAGAAGAAGGAAAATACAATGCATACATCAAGCTGACCATGGCCATTTAAACTACCTTTATGTATCTAAAAGCTCATAGGTTAGTAAAGGCCAGCCTGATTTCATTTTCCCCTCAACTAAAAACATTTCTAAACTGCAGGAAATTTTTTTAGTAGGACAATACACACATCCATGCCCTTTGCTTAAATTCAGCGTTGTGAATACTTTGCCACATTGGCTTTCTTCCCTCTCTCCATATGTGTATAGACACACAGACCCCTTTATTTTTGAATCATCTGACAGTTGCAGACATTGTGACACTTTATCCCAGGCACATCTCTCTAAAATTTCCCCAGTTAGTTCCAGTAATGTCCCCCCTCCCCCCATTCTAGGATTGACTATGGCATTTAGTCTTCTTTAATCCAGAAGAGTTCGCCAGGTTTTTAAAACTTTTCAAAATTTAATGTGACATTTTTGAAGAGCCTTGTCCAATTATCTTGCGGACCAGCTATCATTCAATTTGTCTTTGTCCTACTGTTCCGTCACAATTTAAACATTTTTGGCAGGAATACTACATAAAATGATGTGTCCTTCTCAGTGTATCACTTCAGGTTGTCCCTTCACTGATGATGGTAAGCTTGAGCTCTTGGTTAAGATTTTATCTGCCAATTTTCTCCAATGAAAACACTCATACTTTTGGAATAAATAAGTAGTCTTTGGGATGATTATTTGAGACTGTGTGAATATCCTATTCCCAAAGTCCTTCACCCAATGGTTTTAGCATCCAATGATTTTTGTCTGAATCAATTATTACTATGGTGATTGTAAAACTGCTGATTTTCTATTGCTTTGTTTCTACATTTACTAGTTAGCAATCTTCTTGAAAGAAAACTTTTCTCTTTCCTACCTTCCTTCAGTTTTTTTTTTAAGTATTAGTATGGACTCATGATTTCTTCTTTAATTTAATATGTCATAATCCATTCTTATCATTACTTATTTTGATGCTCAAATTGTCCCAAATTTGGCCAGTGGGAGACCCTTAGGGCAGATCCCTTTGTCTTTGCTAACATATCTTCACCTGCTTTTGAACACTTGCCTGCTTTTTGGCACAATAAGATTCCTCAGGCTCACCTCCTATGTTCTCTGCCCGAGTCTTGGAATCACCCATTTTTTTAGGAGCCCTGGTTCCTTTAAGCATAAATGGTATTAGAAACCAAGACTTAAAAGTCTTAGATGCATTCATTGCTACCACTGCACCCAAAGCTACTCATTGCTTCTAGGCCATGCCAGTGGACAGAGCTGGAACTGTCATTTTAAAAACAACAGCAAAAAACCGAAACCCAAGTTCATGCTGTTAGCACAGATTCCATTTCACTACCAGCATTCTTCCTCCCTCCTGTATTTGAATCTTCTTTCTCCTACCGTGAGAACCAGGCTCCCCACATCAATATACTTACTCACAACACAAACAAAACAGTTTTCAAACTGCCATACCACTACTATAATAACAAACTTTCTACATGAAGTTCAAGATTTCCTTGCAGGTCTTTTTGTCCTTAAAATAAATACCACATAATACTGTGTTCAAAAGTTAATTAGATTAGGTTTTTTAAAAAAATTCTCTTTTCAGTATGGTTTATACTTCTGTTCCAGTGACTCTATCTTACAGAAATACTCTCATGTCTAGGATTGGCCTGTAATAATTATAGTTCATAACAATCTCTTAAAACTTAATTCAGATTGTCCAGCTAGAACACAGAAACACACACACACTATTTAAAATAGCAGAAACAGTGGAAATAACCCAAAATTTCCTGTAATGGAGGTGTGTACATAAATTATAGTACTTCCAATGGTTAAAAAGAACAGAGCAGGAATATATTTGTTAAAATGGAAAGGTCTCCTAGACATAGAGTTAATAGTAACTATCAGAATAATATACGATCTTCTATTTATATAAAAACAAATCCCCAAACTATAAATTTATAAGCATTTATTTTCATGTAGATATATATAATTTCAAATATGAAAGATACACTTCAATCTTTACTTGAAATTACTCAAGTAAAGGTATTATCATTTTTGCTTTGGTGGGGGAGAAGAAAAAGTTGACTGCAGAAACATCACTTTTTAAATTTAGATAAACCAAAATCAAAGCTTAAAAGACGGGGAGTGGGTGCAGCTTAGTGGCCGAGTGCCTGCTGAACATGTACAGAGCCCCGGGTTCGATCCCTGGTACCTCCTTAAAAACAAGCAAGCTCCAAAGCAATTAGCAAGGAAGTCTGCACACTGTCCCTTACGTCTTGCCTGGCTCCTCCTCTGGGGCAGTCTGTGAGGTGTGACTCTCTGAGCGGTGGTACTGTGGCGCACATGATGCTGTAACTGCACATGGGGAAGGCGAGCTGGGGGGTAGACCCAAAGCGCATCTGACCACAGAATAATGGCTGACAGCCCCTCGCAGCTCTAAATTCCCCAAAGTAAACACACACATGAAAAATGATTTCTATCCCAGTTCACTTGGCATCTGAGGATAACCACATCCAGGAATTCCAGTGTCACATCATATGAATAATCCTCAAACACCCAATAAAATGTGACTCTAAGGACAGATGTTAAAGTCATGCTAGTCTCAGCCAGTGGAAAGAGATGCAAATAGGAAACTGCCCTGCCAGGAGCAGCTCCCATGACATCTTCCTTTTAAGCTGGGGTTTTTTCTTTTCTTTTTTTCTTAACAATGTTATTTATCGGGACTTGGCACATACTGATGCAAAAGTTAAACTTCACTAGCTATGATTCTGTGTGGTCTTTTGGTTATGACATCAAACTAACGTGCTGCCAACATTAATCCTTCACAGTACGGTGGACAAGTCATGTGATTTAGCTAAAACTCCATCCGCCACCTGCCAAATGTGGCCAGTGGAACCGTGGAGGGCTCAGGGACACCCAGGGCCCTGCTGGGAGTTTTATCTTAGCGTGTCAAAATAAGCCATGAATTTTAGGGCTGAGAGAAACATCATGACCATCTAGCCAGATTCCCATCCAAATAAGGCATCGCCTCCGCTGAGGAATGACGGTCACCGAGGCCCTGGGAATGCTAAGCACGGGGGCTGACTACTTCCGGGGTCACCGAGCAGCAGAGCCCAGAGATGCCCCACCATGTAAAGTTTATCCCCTGCGCCTACTTCTGTGTGGCCAGACTGAACAAGCATCTTCCCTTTTAGGCACGGTAGTCCCGTAGGCTTTGCTTCTATAGACTAAATAAATGGTTCCTTCAACCCTGCTTCACAGGTCCTGGTTTCCTGATACCTCTCTGTTCTTCCAACTGCTTGCTGGAAATACAGGTGTCATCTTCAAGTCCTCTCCTTCCTAATACATCTACTCTATCAACCGGCCCAATCAGCTCTAAAACATTTAAAATCTGACAACGGAACACTGCCTCCACCAAGATTGCTCCAGTTCTGCCATCATTCATCACTGAACCACTGCAAGAACTTACAGCACCTCTTAAACACGTGTGCCAGAGCCCACTGCTCTCCTACCCAGAACCCTCCAGTGCCTTTCATTCACTGCTAGAAGAAAATCAAACTTTGTCCTTCTGTTTGCTAAGGCTTGAATGCTCCCGGCCCGGCCCACTTCTCCAGAGGGAATTGGCGTCACTCCCCTTGCTCCCCGCGCCCCTCCAGCCTCACTGCTTGCCCTCGCCTCTCAGCCTTCACCCGTAACTGCTCCTTTGGCCTGAAAGGCCATTTCCTTAGCTCCATCCTCAAATGCAGCTTCTCAGCAAGCCCTGCCCTAAAAGACCCACCCACCCCACCCCACTGGCACTCTTGAGACTCATACCCTGTTTGCTTTCTGACATTATCACTATCGGGATTAAAAAGCAGTGCTTGTTGTCTGTCTCCTCCTGCAGCTGCCATCTTAGCTGCTATAGCTCTAGTGACTAGAATATGCCTGGACCTCCCATGTGGTAGGCAGATGCTCTATCCATTGAGCCTTGACCCGTGTGGAGCTGGCCCACGCACAGCGCTGATGCGTGCAAGGAGTGCCCTTCCTCGCAGGGGTGTCCCCCGCGTAGGGGAGCCCCATGTGCAAGGAGTGCGCCCCGTAAGGAGAGTCTGAAACAAAGTGCGAAACAAAGTGCAGCCTGCCCAGGAGTGGTGCCGCACACACAGAGAGCTGACAAAGCAAGATGACTCAACAGAAGAGACACAGATTCCTGGTGCTGCAGACAAGGATAGAAGCCGACACAGAAGAACATGGCAAATGGACACAGAGAGCAGACAACTGGGGTGGGGAGGGAGGGAGGGCAGGGAAGGGCAGAGAAATTTTAAAAAGGAAAAAAAAAATTGCTTGGCACATGATTAGGTGCCCAGGAAATATCTGTTAAGCAAATGACTGAACAGCCTGATATTATGCAATATGTTTGAAGGAAATAGCTTTGTTTAATAATGTAGCCGTTCTCAACTTTTCTTTTCTGCTCTGACTTCTGACTGGAGACGTCACATATCTGATGCTTTTCCAAGGATGAACCAAGAGTCTGGGCTGTCTCACAGACAAGATGACTACTCTGTCCCTTACGTGTGATTCCTAGCATCCCAACTTTAGCTTCCCACCTAAGATACACGAGCAGGTCTGGCATGACAGGGCTGCCCTGCACCCACTGTTATTTACTAATTTATCGATTACATTTTATAATGATTTATTACCAGATTTTAGTAAGTAAATCTTATAAAAAGCAACCTTGCTGAACCCTTGTATTAGTTATAAGAGTTTCTTGATTCTCTAAGGTTTTTCTGGGTATACAATTATTATATACAAATAAGGAAATTATGCTGGGGCTCAAAATTTTTAAAAATATTATTTTATGTCCCCACAATAGAATAAAATGTACGTCTTATTATTTAAACATAGCTCAGACAATAAAAGGATGCTGAGACTGGAAGCATGTCTTATGAGAAAAGCCAAACAATCATTAAGCGAGAACACCAGAAGGGGATAAAAGAGTGAGCAGAAATGACCACATTACAAAAAAGAGCAGACGCATTCAGTCACCATGGGCTCAGCCAAGTTACTTCAGACCCCAGAGTCTTAGTTTCATGATAAGTGAAATGGGAATTATAGTTCATGGGAGTTCTGGGGGAAAGCAAATTATAGGAAAATATGTTCATGTATAATACATTTCAATAATATCAGGTGAAGGTACATTTTACATCTAGGATCAGGAATTTGATGTTTGTTTTCCTGTTTATTTTCATATGTATTCAATGGCTGACAAGTGTTTTCTCTCTCAAAAACCCCCATTTTCCCTTCTGGTTGATGAGTCATCAAGAATCTTGGCCTAAGCTTAGTGCTGTTTCAGGAAAAAGAGGCTCTAGGGAGTGGAGAGGGAACATAATCAAGACCATTCACACAACCGCTGGAAGGCAGCGCAGAGTCTGTGAGGTTCTCCACGGAGCACATGAGTAAGGCACGGCTGACATTTCATACGCTGAGCCCTGTTCGGTGATTTCATAAATTCACTCCCTCCTCTATGCCAGCAATATGAGGCAGCCAGGAAGGCAGGCTGGTTGAATGCTAAATAGTCATCCCAGAGCTGTGTCTTTCTACTAAAAGAAGCCAGGGGTTAGAAGAAATTCTTATAAATAGAATAATCATTAGAAACTTTATGTTCATACCTAGGGGTTACTTTGTTCTGCGACAGAGATAGCAAAGGGCTAAAAAGCTTATCTGATGTGTGGTAGTGTTAGAATGTGAGAGGTAGTGTGGAAAGAGACAGTTTTTAAAATCTGCTTATCTATCCCCTGTGATTTTATTATGTCTGCAAAAAGAAAGACTAAATTACAAATTTGTAAATGGATCCCACAAGCTTACCAACTATTTTTAAGATCCTCGCACAGAAGCTGATATTCCACTGAGAACAGATTTAATTTGTAAATTTTGAGCATCGCTTTTCATAAATTACCACAAAATAAATTTTCCTTTTAAATTGGTGCTTGAAAATGGTTTGAAATATTCCTAGTTTTAATTATACAAAATTCAGAGAATAAAACAATTGCTACAGAAATATTTATAATGGAAGTTAATGAGAAGAGCATAGGTCTTCAAAAGACAAAATTTTGCTTTGTCACAGTGTGATGAATGCCTTTTCTACATTTCAAAGGATATTGTCACTCACAATATCGTTCTACCTTGTCTATTACAGATGTACTTTTCACTCTTGTGTTTTCTCATTCATTCATCAGGTAGGCAGGATGGAGAATTATTATCCTGTTTTACAGAGGCAATAAGTGAAGTCTAGAGAAACTCTGTGATTTGCCTCTGGTCAGACAGTAAGTTGGTGGTGGAGCCTGGAAGACCCAGGAAGTACAATTCTGGGTACTGTGTGTTGCAGGTCTATTCATATAAATATAGACATAAAAATAAAATCTCCTTTATTTGTGGGCAGCTGGAGCTATTGTGATTTAATTCAGAAACTAACAGCCAAGGAACTAGGCTGGAGAAAACCCTGTGCGTAATGAATCACCAGGACTCATCTCATACGGGTGAGAATTCCACCAAGCGGAGAGCCAAGTATTTCAGAACACACAATACCTGGATGTTGCCAAATGACAAATCAGAAACAGGCCAAGCTTTATGGGAAAGGAAAGAAACAGAAACTTGGTCCTCAAGTCTAGCACTGAAATGTGAAGAATTCTGTAAGCCCTGTGGAAATGAAACCTTGGATTTACGCAGGTAGACATGGTAGACATGCAGCTCATAAGCATCCAACAGGAGGAGGGCTGAGAGGCAAAACAACTAGAGGAACTCAGTAGGCAGCTGAATTGTGTATGACCTACATACAAAAACCTAAGAGCAACAGGAAAGACCGCTATAATTATCCAACCTGGAAATAATAAGAGTGCAAACCAAGACTTTGGCCCTCAGCACAGTACAAAACTTCCGAACTTCCAAAAGATTAGTTGTTGATATGGACTGTTGATATCAATCATGTGCAAAGTTCCGTTAGCTGAATGAGTATTTTGCTAAAGCACAATTCTATTCTGTAGTCTGCTCATTTTGATACATATGCTTTCCTAAAAAACAAAACAAGACTGCTGTTTCAGAACACAGTATGTTTTGAAGGTTATATTCTTGGCTTTAGAAACAAGTAAACAGTCTCTTGGCTTTTAGACTGTAGCTAAAATTACAGTTTTTTTGAAATTAGTTTCCAGGCGAATGACAAGGTACTCTGTTTCAGATAGTAAAAAAAATTATTTTTCTTGCCATACTTAAAAAATATATCAAGGGATGGCCATCGAGTATTTAAAATGTAATCATAAAACGTATGGAGATTTACAAGAATTTAACGTGGACAAACAGGGTAGACTCTTAACTATTAAAGGATAGTACCTACAAGGGGGGAGAAGAGCCAGAAGTTTAGGATTTAGAGATAAGGGGAAGTACATAGAAGGGAGACTGAAAAAGAAATAGGCACAAAGGGGAGCAGAACAACAGAGAGAGAAAGAGAGAAAGGAAACTTCTCAAGAAGCCAGGTAAAGATCTTGGCCAAAGATGCACAAACTGTAGTAATTCATCAAAGCCAAGTGGAGGAAGGACAGTTTATCTCCAAAGTTGAATCCTGAGTTCATTCTGAAATGTGTGAATCTAACACAGGATTAGTAATAATTTAGCACAGATGCTGCTACATGCTCCTCTGCTCCCTTCCAGACATCCACTGATCACAGCGGCCTTTGCTGACTGTGGCTCTGGCCGCACAATTCTCCGTAACCTATTCCTCCTGCCCTCTCACGGAGCTGGCACAGCAGAAGAAGCCTACCTGTCATCCTCACATAACCCTGTGACCGCCACGTCACCACCGCCTCTCCAGAGTCTAGTGCAGAGTTTGGCGGACATGTCTGTTGAATCAATGCCAAACCTGAAAATCATACTCACATTATGCTTACTTTTCAAAATAAAGGATGTAGCTACTTTTACACGAGGCTCCCATCTGCACATGTGGTACTACTATGAACAGAAAAGTTACTGTGCGAGGTGTGCAGGAGAATGCGTGGTTCCCATCCTAAATCAGGGAGCGGGCCGAGCCCCTTGAGACAGAACAAGAATAGGGGGAGATACTTGAAAAGCCAAGTGGGTACCCATGTGCCTACACCTTAAAATTTTGGTAACTTTGGATATATCGTTTTTTTTCACACTAGCCGGTGAAGCAAAGTGTAAAGTCTAATAAGGTTTCCTTCTTCCCCGTGAACTTCAGTGGACAAGAGAAAGCAGGAATGTTTCAGGTTGGCACGCAATAATTATGCCACTCTGTTAAAGATGCCTGGACAGTTAGAAATCAATTAGGGGGTCCCCAGGCCTCCGTGGCATGCTGGGGTGGACACGGCGGTTCCCTCTCACAGAACCCGGACGGGTCACTGAAACCACAAAATCGTGCTCTGAAAGTGCAAACCCCAACAGACGCTGAGCCCCGAGTCCCTTCCTTACCCCGGCCGCCTTTCCTACGAAAGGAGCCTTCGTTCTTCGTGTGTGCAGGGAGGTTCCTACCTAAGATCCATTTTTCTGACAAATATTTGACCGTTGCTTTCTTCTTTCCTCTGTAGGGACCAACGATGATGCTGGCGTGGCGAGGGAGCGGGCTGACTCGTCCCCCGCACAGGTGGACCAGGTCGCACAGCTTGGCCCTGGGGGGGCTGCTGGCTGGCGCGATGAACATGGCTGGCTGGCCGGCGAAGAGGCTTCCCTGGTACTGCCCCGCTGACAGGTGGCGCTCCACTCGGCAGACCTAATGGCAGAGTCAGAAGGAAGAAGCACAAAGCCACTGAAGCATTCCATTTTCAATTAAAAGCCACTGAAGCATTCCATTTTTCCATTAAAAGCCACTGAAGCATTCCGTTTTTCAATTAGCATAGGCCGACTCTGAAGCTCAGCTCCCTTTTTTGGGATAAGAACATGGCAAATGTAAGGCATCACATTCTCAGCTGAATTTTAAATTCTGAGTAATCAAAGAAGACAATGACATGACAACTAATTGGCACTTGGCATTTTTGATGCAGCCCACAAGCAAAACTCCAAGAACACCAATTTATAGGCCAAATACAAAAACAAAATATTGAAAAGTAATGAAACATTCAATACAACGAGGAGGACTGTTTCTACATATGGTGGATTCCATGCAGGTTATTTGGATGGCTTGTGTAAGCGAAAGCAGGAGCGCTTCTACAGCACCATTTAATCCAAGGAGTCACAGGGCTCTTGGCAGCAAATTACATTTACATGGTTCTAGGCAATGTTAGAGGTTCAATGGGCAAAGGGAGAATTAGGTAATATTAATGTAGAATTCCTATACCTGCTAAATATTAGGCTGGGGAGAGATAGGCATCTAGAAGTTACTTCAATGACTTACTGTGAAAATAGTTAAGAGGAGTGTGGTAGATAGTAGGAAACTTTGGATATAGGAATGTTAAGTTGCCCTTCTTTATTTGATAAAGTTACGGTCATCTGACCCATCAAAGGGACAGAGGGATCGTCCAGTTATTCTAAACACACCCTTGACTAAGGTTAATAAAGTCTTCTTTTAAAATGCAAATATCCTGTGGAGCACCTGGAGGGCTGTCATCCATATCTCACTTTGAATATTTTGACCCACTGTTTTTCTTCCAGCATCTGAGATCAATGTTCGGATCTGCTCTGAGAAATTAAAGGAAAAGGGATCAAGGAGTGCTCCTCAGAAGAGCGTGACTTGGATGGAGGTGGTACTACTTGGCAGGGAAGTCCCGATCAGTTCAAGTGCCACAGACAGAGGCCTGAGTGCCCGGACAGTGGAGGGCTCTGGGAGTGGAAAGGCAGCCAACGATAAACTCCTCAGGCTCTGTCTCTTTCAAAATGTGAGAAAAGAATGAATATTTCTTCCACGAGGTTTTCACGCTACTTTCATTTAAAAAGAAGATCCTACTATGAAAAAATAGCTCCAACCTTAATGGAATCGAGCCAATCCACTTGATATGGCCATGGAATTGTCTTTTCTTATTCCCAGCTATTGGGGACTGAATCATGTCCCCCACAAAAGGCATGTTCTGGTCCCAAACCCAGGTCCTGTGGGTGTCAGCCCATTTGTAAGCAGGACCTTTGAAGATGAAGGTACCCAAACTAAATGAGGGTGTGTCTTAATTTAGTATGATTAAAGTCCTTATAAGCAAAGCAAATTGGACACAGAAGCCGGGAGTGAGGGTGGGGAAGGGCAGCTAGAAACTGGAAGTCAATGGAACTGGGGAGAGAAAGAAGATTCTGTCATGTGCATTACCATGTGATGGAAAAACCCGAAGACAGCTGGCCAGCCAGAAGATACTGACCAGGGAGAAGAAGCAAGCTGTCTAGCCTCTGAAAGTGTGAGCCAATAAATTCCTCGTGTTCATTGTGTGGTATTGGTCTTAGGAGCTGGGGAAACTAAAACATCTGCTTTAAATTTTATAACGTAATACTTAGTATTTAAGTTTTCACCTGGCAAGAGGATCTACTTTATGCAAATGATTGTACTTACATGGTAACTTGGTTAATATTTTTAGTAATGCTTCCAACATCCCTGTGAGATAGGGAGTAGGAGAGCTGTCCATTTAATTTAGAGATGAACATACATATCAAGAGATTTGCTTGGCTAAATGATAAGCGAAGCTGCAAGAAAACCACCGCAAGCACTCATCTCCCTTAACCTGCGTAAATCACTGGACGGTACTGCATTGAGATGGATCAAGAAAGAATATTTAATATCATTAAAGTTGAATGAAACCACAAATTAAAAAAATAATTATGAAAGTAATTGATAATTGAAACAGTATAGAAGTAAAAAATGAATGTGCCTGTGTAACATACTGTTGAATCCACTCCGGTCTTTTTTTCCTTAGTGGCAGAACACCTGCTTTTTGGGAGCGGTGCTGACCTCCGCGTAGCTTTGTGTTCAAGACAGGGGCCCTTCCCTGCCCGAGGGGTAACTCATGATTGGTCCAGGCTAAACAAGGTGATTTCATTTCCCTTGCAAATGACTGGCTCAAGCTTGTGCTGTGACACAATCTTGCCCAATGTAACTGGAGGATAAATCTGCTGGTGGGATTCTGGGAGAGGTTTCCTCCCTCATATAAATAGGGCAGATAAGCAACCACTTCTCTCCTTTGCTGGACATTGTCATGACTACACACGATGCCTGGAATTACAGGAGACACCTTGAAACCACGAGGGGAGCCACTGTAAACCTGCTGAAAATGGCTCAGTGGAAATGGAAAACAGCTGGGTCCTTAATAACATTTCGAAGTCATTGGATTGATCAAACCAGGCCAATTGCCCCTTTTGGGTACTTTTTATGTGGGGAAAATATTCTTCATTCTTTAAGTTACTTGGCAGTTGACTTTATGCTTCCAGATGCCCAAAGCATCCAAATGACAAAGTTCTCATACCTCCTGCTGCTTTGCAGGGGTGACCACTGTTAGGACTTCGCTGAATATTCTTCTAAATTCTGTACAATGCGCATACAAACACACACATTTAGGTTATAATTTTTTTCTTAACAACGAAAAATGACATCAAATAATTATCTTGATCCATGGATAAATAGTAAATCAAACCTATGTTTTTAACCCTGCAGAAAAGAAAGGAAACCTTTCAAATGTTTAGAATGTGATTTCAGTAGTTAATTTCTTTGCTTGTTCATTTTCACCCTCTTCTTTCTCCCATATTTACTGAATATTTATTATCTGCCAGGCACAGACAAGGTATGACTATGACATAGTCCCTAGCCTAGGTTTAAAATGTATAATACAAAAGTCAATAAATTAAAATGTTTCATGTATTCAGCTTGAAATCAGAGGAGGCAAAGCATTGGAAAGATCTGATTCTCATGCAGTGAGATGCTTCCAACATCCCTGTGAGATAGGGAGTAGGAGAGTTATCCAAACTTAAGTACAATATTTCTGGGCATGCTTACTCAAGGTTTAGATTACTTAAAATTAAAAATTAATTCAGGAATTTATCCTACAAATATACTACTAGATGTATACAAGGACATATATGTGCAAAGAGCTCATTGGCATAGAAATTATGATGGTTGGCAAGTCATTCATATTATAAATACAAGAGGATACATATTTCTGCTGATTACTGAGCTTTAGTTAAGTTCATTCCAGTCAGTGGAAGGTCTAAGACGGTGAAACGTCCTGCAGACTCCCTGAGGACGGGCAGTTCTATTGTTCATCTTAGTATCCCGAGCACTTTCACATTATAGGGATACAGTGACTGATGAAACTGTTCTACAAACATGAGTATAATGCAGTCCTATTTGTTAAAAATCGCACTATGATTTTGAAGGCAGGTCCTCAAATTGCCTCACTACTGCAGGACACATTACCATAAGAATTTTGACCTTGGCAATTCATTTTTCTTCTGCAGCAAAGCACCACTTCTTCCCATTGAGAATTTTAGAAATAAGTTCAGAATGATTAAACCGAGACTAATATGAAAGGTTAGTAGAAAAGCTGAGAATACTGAAATATGCCAGACGGTACACTCTTACTATTCCATCATCAGGCCTCAGCCCACGGGCCTACTTTTTACTTTGAGATCAAGGAGAAAAGCTTCAGGTACACTGTTTTAAAAACAACTTGCTGTTGATTATTTTCATTGCCTTCTCAATTCCCTCTGTAATATTCATCCAAGGCAATTTGTTTCAAACTCTAGCTTCATTTCAAACCTTTCAGCACACACACATTACAAATACTGAAAATATCCAGAAAAGGGGGCCGGGCAACATGGTAGCGTGACGGGATGGTGTGGGGGGACGGATGTAAATTAGGGTGTGTACTGTTGGGATGACGACGATGGAGTATTTTGTGGTTTTCTCCGTGAGGACCTCAGAGCTAACCAGGTGTATCAATATTGACCTAGCAGTTGCTAGTCAATTTTTAAAAATAAAAAGGTAAAATCCTAACTCTCCTAGATACAAAATGAACACTTAATACATGTTCGTTTTATTTAGCTTATTATTACTGGAGGAATCAGGCAAATGTTATAACTGATTCATAGGAGAACCCAAAAACCACATTTATAGATTAGGAATATTGAAGTGAACTTGCAAATGGAAAAAAAAAAAATTAGCCTTTCCACGGGTGGGGAGGAAAAGGGGACAGAACTTCTACCAGATAGAATTCATTTTCATGCATACAGATAGGAATCACTCGCATTGCCGCCAGTTCTTCCTGACCTCTAGAGTGGTGAAATAGCACAACGGCGACGAAAGGTAGAATCAGATACCTGGAAGGGTGTGCTCAATCTAAAGCATAGTTTTCCACTGAAGCACAATTTTTCCCCTCCAGAAACCAGGATGTCTCTTTAAAAGAAATCACAGAAAAGTAGTCTCAAATAAATATGACAGGCCAGTAGACAGAGTAAATACTGGGTGGAGATCAGAAGAGCTTGCTCTTCTCTCTGTTAACAGCAACATGAAAATATGTATATACACACAGACACACACACATCACGGCAACTGGGAGAAGATGGTATTTCCTGTCATTCATGTTTCACTTGAACCCTCCGAGCTAAAGGCAAGGACCAGGTAAGAAGAGAAGGATTCCAATGGCTACTGGAAGGATCTGGGTGTCAAGCTAACTCTAGCTTTACAAAATATGCCTTTATTTGCGTTTGAGTTTTCATCAAAGAAGTTAAACTGATTTTGTAGGTTTTCGCTCAACAACTTCAAGTCTATTTACACAGCCATCAGTCAAGGCAAACTATACTGTTTACAAAGCTAAACAGAGCACAGTTCTCCCAATACTTCGAGCTTCAGAGAATCTTAGTTATTCATCCTTGGTCAAGAAGTAAAACCCCACCCAAGGGCTGATGATTGATTTACTTTACCCATGGGTGTTAGATTTGTGTTAGTAATCAATTAGTGAATTTTAGAGCTTATCTTCAAAATCACGCTTTGACTCCCTGACAGTTTCCATAGGTTCTTTATGGACATATACCGAGGTGGAGATACAAATCTCTCATTCTGCAATTTTCAAAGCAAAGTATGTTACATTTAAAAAGCGAAGCTCAGCAAGGTGTTTTTTGGTTTTTTTTTTTTTTTTTTTTTTTTTTAGTTTTTTGCCAGAGATCATGTACCAGGAAATGATAGGGTCGGGTTCTGAGTCTGGCTGGGTCTGCCAGACCCCAGAGTCCTTGCCCTGCCTGCAACTTTACACGGTCTCTGCTCCTAACCAGCAGCAGAGGGAAACACCTGCCCACACAGTCCCCACAGGGCATGAGGAGAATCAGTAAAATAATGCAATATCTCTTTAATTGGAAGGTGCACATTTTCTACATTTTAACAACTCTAATATAAGGATAGGTCTTACAAAATATGATGGGTTGGAGTTTTAATTGGCAGAATGGTTTCTCTTAGTGGCACAGAAAATACTGGTATGTCTTATGATCAATGCATCTTAGATTTGAAGTGCGGTAGACTAAAAACCTTGATGGTAGTAATTAAATAAATAAATGAGAATGCTCTTTCTTAGAGTAGAATGCCAACTAATAAATGCAGAAAGAATGGTATGATCAGAAAAATCAGTATTTAGATACAATTGTAGTAATAATTAATTTTAAAAAGGTCAAATGAGTGCTAAGATAGTGGGTGAAAATGACATAGGAGCAGGGTTTTACACAATCTCAAGGTTATCTCCTCAAAAAATATTTATTTTATACAAATGGAAACCATGTAACTTGACAATGGAGCAAGCTGGCGGACTCTCCCCGAAGGAGAGATTAAGTTAAGGCCATCAGCAGACAACAGTGTGCCATCTGGTAAGATGCAGTGAAGGACAGGGCTCACTTTCGTGATGGCCTCAGCAATCCTGAGGACGCCCTGAACACGTTCCCTTGGCGCACAGGAACCTAAGGGAAGACTGTTCTTGAAGCAGGATTGAAAGTCACATGCAGTAATGCTCCTCAGGAAGAAAAACAGAAGAGGTGGACGCCAGCCCAAGTTCTGCCTTTTCCCATCAGCTCTGGCATTGTTTGTTTATGTTTGGGGCCCTTTTTCTGGAAAGAAAAAATATAAAATGAAACCCTTGATGGTAGTAGACTGCAGGGTACTAGGGGCAGGGGTGGGGGAGTTAATGCTTAATAGGTACAGTTTCTGTTGGGGGTGATGGGAAAGTTTTGGTAGTAGAGGATGGTGGTGGCAGCACAATGTTGTGAATGTACTTAACAGCACTGAACTGTATACTTGAAAGTGGCTAAAAGGGGAATGTTGTGTTTATATTACCACAATAAAAATGAAAACAAAAGAAGATTAACAAAAAAACAACACCTAAATGGTAAAAAGCTAATTATTGAGTACAGGTCACTGTTTTTTTTCTCACAGAGTTGTACAACCATGAGCACAATCTAATTTCACATCACTTTCAACATCCTGCAAAGAACCCCCTGCCCATTAGCAGTCATTCTCCATTCCCTTTGGCACCCCCTCCGCCCCACCGTCTGTCTCTAGGATTTGCTCACACAAAAGGAACCGTACAGTACGTGGTCTTCTGCGGTTTGCTTCTCTCCCTGAGCATGTTTTTTCAAGGTTTATCCAAGCTGTAGCACCTATCAGTATTTAATTCCTTTTTTCTGCTGAATAGTATCCTCTCGCATGGCTATTAACATATTTTGTTTATTCATTCATTGGCTGCTGGACATTGACATTGTTTCTACTTTCTGACTGTTATGAAATGCTGCTGTGAATATGTGTGTCTGAGTCTTGGTGTGGATGTATGGTTTCAGTTCTCTTGGGCATACACCTAGGAGTGCGATTCCTGGGTCATAGGGTTACTCTATATTTAGCACTTTGAGAAATGCCCAACTGTTTTCCAAAGTGGCTGCACCATTTTACTATATTGATCTTAATTTTCATATTCAGATTGGCAAAAAATGTAAAATTTAGTGCATAAATTGCTACAACACTTTTCCTCTGTGCATCTCCTCTCCCCTTCCCCAATACAGAGAAGACAGCCCCTGGACTATCTTAAAGCAGAAAACAGATTCCACCATGAAGTCAATTCCATTAATAACCTCACTTTATTTAATCCCTTGGCCTAGCACTCAGGATCCTTTAAAATCTGGCCCTACTCTCCCTCTCCATAGTTCCTGTTATGCTCTTTCAAATATACTCTGCCCTAATCAAGCCTGTCATACTGTTTCCCAAATACATCACATAATTCCTTAATTTGTGGTTTGTTTTTTTTTTCTCCATTTTCCCATGCTTAAGTTGGTTATACAAATCTAACAGAACTGTATACCAAAAAAAGAGAGACAATTTTACTGTAAGTTAATTTAAAAGATAAAATAAAAATAAATTCATTTACCCTTGATGTTTCTTTCAAAGGCAATTTAAGTGTGTAGATATTACCACAATAAACATTAAAACAAAGAACAAGAACACCTAACAGTGAAGACCAGCCTTTTCTGAAGGGTTCCTCTCAAATCCCATCAAAGCATCGATTGGTCCACTGGTCTACTTATTTGAAACTTAGCACACACGACTTTCATTGTTTTAATTTCTTTTTTTAGATAGATATACTGGTAATCTGTGCGAGGCCCTGCAGTATAGGCCCCAGGCATACAGAGATAAACAAGACAATAATTCTTCTCAAGTAGCTAATATTGTAGTAGAGCAAGGGGTCAGAAAGCTGATTGTAGCTGCTATGACTGAAAGGTTTGGAGAGAGATGACACTTCAGCTGCGGTAGAAGCTGGAGGTGGCCTCATAGGAAAAGGCAGCAGGGAGTGGGCAAGGTAGTGGTATTGTTGTCAGAGGAAACAATACACTAAGGTAGGGGGTTAGTTCTAGGAGACATTTTTTCATAATACTGTATAAAGGTTAATATACATGTAAAATAACTGAAAATTTCCACTCCCAGATGGGCAGTTCCTTTCTCTCCAGTACCACGTATGTACAGTCCCTACGTCCGTCCTCTACAGGGAAGGCCGTGCTGCCTCCAAGTGTTCCATCAGCATGTGCAGGGATTTAGGGGAGAGAACTGTACTCCCACATTCCATGTGACCTAGCACTTTGGTGCTGACATCAGAGACAGAGCACATGAGAGGGCAGGGGAATGAGAAGGGAAGAGCCGAATAATGATGCTTTCATTAAACTCTCACTCTTGGCCAATGAGGACTCCATAGAAGAAAACAGAGAGTGTCTGAACTGGGAAGGATGTTGGAGATCATCTCAACCATACTCTCATTTTACAGGTGAGGGAACCTGATCTTAGATCACAGAGTTCCTGGCGAAGCCTTCCTGTGCCTCCTAAGATGCAAAATCCTCTCACCATTCGTGTTACCACCGAATTAACTAATGAAAGAATCAAAGAATGAACAGGTATAATTCTGTAGCTCCACCTTGAGTAATTCAGTTCTTCATTCATTTAGGTATTCAGCTATTCATTCATTTAGGTATCAGGCTAAGTTCTGAAGATGCAAAAATGAAAGGTCAGTCTTTGCTCCTTCAGGGCTTTCCAGCAATTGTAGTACAATAAGACAGTTGATTTAATGAGAAAGGAAAATAAGAACCCGAGGCTACTTGGATGAATTAGGGAAGACTTCACAGTGAAAGCATTTGAACTGGAGTTGAAGAATGGGTAGAAAGGTAATTGCTTAATGCAAAGCAAACAGGAGGGCACTCCAGGTAAAAGGTTTATGAAAGTCATGGCATGTTTGGACGAACAGTTCAAGATCACTGGGGTGTGACATATGAGGGATGAAGGCGTTGGCAGCCGATACAATAACAAGAGCTAACTTATAAAGCATTTAAGTACGTACTAGGTTGAGGCTGAATAAGCAGGCAACCAACTCATCATGATTACACAGTATGATGAGGCGTGCATTCAGTGCAGAGCTGGAACAGGAAGTTAGGTCACGAAATCTGTACAATAGGGAACTTAACTCTGGAGACAATACAGGGGACAGAATGGAGAGGGCTGAAACCAGCAACAGGAAGACCCAAGGAAAGGACAGCGATCATTTCAACAAGAAATGACGTGGGGCAGGGCGTGGCACATGGGCAGGTGGGGATGGACCTATTAGAGGCCTCCTATTCTAAGGAGGGCAGGTGAGCCCTGGAGAGCTTAGAAGAACTATGCGCACCATTTGCAGGAAAGCTCAGCTGTTGGGGTTATAATGTTATAAACAATATTGCTCTCTTTCTCCGGTTCAAAATCAACTGGTGTCAGATAAATGGAGATCAAAATCACTTTTATTATTCATAAAGTTGACTGGGGATTTGGGCCTTAGCTCAGTGGCCATATGAGTTCTTCTCTTATAATTTAGAAAGATCTAGTTACAAAGTTGCAGTTGGCACTGGGCATGGCAGGGCGAGCTGAGAGTACTTGAGGATGAATGATTTCTTCAGGAAGGCAATGGGGGTAACCCAGGGATGCAGAAGGGGCTGAGTCACAGATGCCCCATTCCTTCCTGCAAACTCTCTAATTTGGTAAGTCAGGCTTCCTTGTTTGGGGAGCTGAGAATGAGAAGGTGAGGCCAAAGACCATGCAAAGCTGAAGTGAGAAAGGAGGCTTCCCTTTAACATCAACTTGAGAATATAAGTATTTGAAGTACAGTACATTTGAATTAGCTCTTCACTGTAAGTCACCTGGAGGTAATCAAACTCATTTCAAAAGAGAAGGTAGACTCAAAGGCAACTGTCCAGAAATACAAACTATATTTAGAAGTTTCACTGTCTAAAAGAACTCTCAGTTTAGCTTTACACTTGACAATGTTGAATGGTTTGAGTGTATAAAAGTTAAAATTAACTGACTGCCATTAGAACTTGGTAAAAAAGATGTCTATGGTCCTAGGAATTTTTTTTTTTAAGTTAAAGAAATAAATTGAGAACATATTTTTCACTCTTCTGACATTCACTTAAATCCCATAAAAATAAAAAAGCCAAAGTCTTCAATGAAGAATACCTGAAAACTTGTAGAACCCTGCTATAAAATCTCTCAACTTTCTATTAAATACTGTCCTTGCTCCTCTTTGCAGTTTTCAAACTATTCCTTCTCTCCCCTTCTTTAACTCCACCCCCATTTTTGAATCTCATGTTATTTCAGATAATGTCTTATATTTCACCTCATTGTTACTGTCAAACACCAACCCCCATGACATTTCTTTCATCTCTTGATAATTTTATTTCCTGGATCACTGTCTCTCTCTCCATCACACCTCCTGTCCATAGGTGATCCTTCTAATGCAGGGGTTCTTAACAAGGGGTCTGTGAGCTTGAATTGAAATTCGAAAAAACATGATTTCTTGTGGGGAGATGTTGGTGTGGGTGTGATATATTTATTGAATAGTACACAGTATAGTATGGACTTAGGAAGGGGTCTGTGGTTTTCACCTGACTGGCCAAGGAGTCCGTGGAATGAAAAGGTTAAGAACCCCCGCTCTAATGCCTTTTCCTCTCACTTCCTTGTACTCCTCTTTTCCCACGATCTTGTCCTCCACCTAGCTTAGGCACACCCTTCCAGGTAACTGCATACTTTTATTCAAGTCACTTTCAAATCAAAGTCTCCTGTCTTTCTAGCCCATTCCTTCTAGTATACCACTGAGAACTCTACTCAATCGACACCACCACCTTTTCCCTAACTTTCACCTGCCTCGATGTTCTTCCTCTCTCCTCTCCTTAATCAGCTTAAATTCTATAGTCAGCCATTGTAACTATCCCCTTGTGACTCCTTCACCTTTCTCTCTCCATTAGACTCACCTGGTACTTAAATTCAACTGTCAACATGCTCCGCACCTGCGACACTGCAGGGGCGTATGGCTGGAAGGAAACGAAGCTCCCTGGACTGGTTTCATTGTAGGCTCACAAACATAACCCTCAAGTGGACCGTTGATGTTGCCCAATCATTCACACTAGTTCTAGTCCATTCATTCTTCCACTCTCCTGGATGACTATTTCACACCTTCTGGTCTTGAACATTTCATCCCTCTTTCTCCCACTCAGCTGATGTCACTGCTTCCTACCACAACGGGAAGAGTGGAGTAAAAGGAGAAATTTCAGATTCCTTCCACTGCATATCAGAACCTTCACACAGACTCTGCCTTTAAACCTTCTACTACACATGAACTATCCATATCTAAAGCCAGTCCCTGCATGGTGCACCACTAGACCCATTCCCTCTTGCCTATTCAAGAGCATCCTTCTCATTCCTCTATCATCAACTTTCTCTTACTATTTACAGGGGTGCTGTTATTTCTCCCATCCTAAAAAAGTCCTTCCCTGCTTTCTACTTCTTTTGCCAGATATTGCCCCATTTCTCTGCTCCCCTTTGAAGCAAAACCAAAACCAAAACCAAAACAACTGCTTGAAAGAGCTGTCTGTTCTCACGGTCTTCCATTCCTCTTCTCCCTTTACAATCAGGCTCTTGCTTCCACCATGCTCGTGAGGTGGCTCTTGTCAAGGTCACCACTGACCTCACGCTATGAGCCAAATGAGCACTCCTCACACCTCCTCTCATATGAACTATGAGCAAAGTTGGACAAATCTGATCACTCCCTTTTCCTTGAATCATCTTTATTCAGCTTCTAGGACACCATAGTTCCTTAATTTTAATTTTCCTTTTATTAACCATTGCTGCTTCTTCGTTGTTGTTTGACCCTTTAAAGCTAGAATGCCATAGGACTCAGCCCTTGGTTCTTTTCTTTTCCTACTCTCAACCCATTGTGACCTCATTCAGCCTTAGGGCATGAAAAACCTTTAATATGCTGATAACTTCCAAATTTTATTCCCAGCTCAGACTTCTTCCCAGAATCCCATGTCCAACTGCTTTCCTGACATGTCCGCTTGGATATATAACATACCTCTCAAACCCAATCCTGATTTTTGCTCCCCTTTCCCTCAAGCTGCTCCATCTACAGCCTTCTACATCTCAACTACTGGAAGTTTCATTCTTCCAGGTGCTCAGGCCAAAAAGTTGCAGTCATCCTTGACTCTGTATTATCTCTGTTATTTATCAGAGTATCTGGCCGATCAGCCTTACCTTCAAAATTTATGCATTATAGGAGTACTTCTTACTGCTGACCCAAGCCAACCCAACATCCTCTCTCATCTAGATTAATGACTCTGACCTGGTCACGCTACTTCTAAATTTGACTCCATTATAGACTCTTCTCAATAGAATGAGAATTTAAAAAGCATAAGTCAGATCATGTCACTCCCCTGTTCAAAACCTGGCTCATTTCTTTCAGAGTAAAAGCCAAAATGCTTGTAATGGACTACGTGGTTGTCACCTCTCGACCTCTCTTTCTACTCTCCTCCTTGCTCCTTCCATTCCCACCCCTGAACTCCCAGCTCTTCCTTGAACACGTGAGGCATACTTCTGCCTTAGAGCCTTTGCACTAGCTAGTCTCTTTGCCTGGAATGTTTTTCCTTCAGATATCCCCTTGGCCAATTTTCTCGCCTCCTTCAGGCCTTACTCAGATGTCACCATGCCAATGAGGGCTGCTCTAACTCCTCTGTTTAAAATTTCAACTCTTCTGACCATCAGCAATCCCAATTCTCATTTACCTGTGCTACTATTTCTTTTGTCATAAGTTTTATCATTTTATAACACAATGTATAATTTACTTACCTATTTTATCTACTGTTTACTTTATGCCTCTCCTGCTAGACTCCAAGGGTGGGGATCTTTGTTTTATTCAATGATATATCCCTAGCACCTAGAACAGTATCTGGCACATAGGAGATAATTACATTTGCTAAATTAATCAGCTATTTATTGAGTGATTATGGAGCTTGGGAGAGATGAGACTATAGAGAATGATTCCAAGAAAACATCTAGTCCAGATAGGGAAGCAAAACTGACTCCCATGGGGGAAAGTAGGATGGTAGTAATAAGACAAAAAGGATTTCAAAAAGGGCAGAGGTCAGGGTGGGTAGGAGCACTGGGGAGAAGCTCCACCGAGTAGTACAGCCTCCAGCGAACCGAAGGAGTAGGAAATGGAGACCTGCCGAGAGGAGATGCGGCAGCTCAAGCTGGTGGCTGAAGAGCAGAGGTAAGAGGAGATCTAGCCTGGGGACAGTGAGAGGACAGCTCAGGCAGAAGGAAGGACTCCTGCTGGAGAGCTGCACTGCAGGGACCAGGGCCCGGTGAGGCCAGCCAGATGCTCAACTGGCAGAGTGCTTGGCACATTCTCAGCCGGAGGAGCCACCGAGGTCGGAGAAGGCAGGCTCAGCCGCCTTGAACCTGGAGGGCAGCCGGTCAAGAGGAGGGCTCCTGAGGCAGCGTGAAGTTCAGTCCTGAGGGGCAGCTCACAGCTCCAGAGCTGGATCTGAACAGAGGTGACCACTAAAGCTGTGAGAGGATGAATTCATTTTCTGCTTTATTTGCAGTTCAAAGGTTCCAACTTTGAATTTTGTAACTTGAAACTATTAGTGAAATGGTTTTTGAAAAAACTTTAGGGCTTGTTTTGGGTAAGAAAAAACAGTATCTCATGTTCTTACTTTTGGGGAAATGTGCTAAAAGATAAAGAAAATAATCGTAAGAGTGTACAAAGACAGTTTTGTCAGCTCCTGGCCCAGGGAAGACCCATGGGCTCTAGGAAAGCAGGGTGATAACAAAGTATTCCTTCTTTTGGGAGTGGGTTTAGGGGTTCTGCACTTTCTAAACAGAACAGTATTCTAGTTTTTAATTCTGGAGAAAGAAGAAAGCCTTAAACCAGGGAGCTTTTTCCTTTATCTGGAATTTTCTTCTCTAATCGCTAAGAGCTAATGGCTTGAGGAAGATAATGGCTTTGACCTAGAGAGCTCATCTAGGCAGGCTCCAAAGACCAGATGCCTCCAAACTCTGGGAGCTGAACCCAAACTCTGGGAGGACTGAAACATAGAAGAAGAAAGATTTAGGTTAAGTTTTAAAGGAATGTTCTAATCAGCAGCCAAGCACACTGGTTGAAAAAGTTAAGAAAAAGTTAAAAAGCATGAATAAAGAGATCTAGTTGTTACGTAGAGTTTCTTTGTTTAATATTATTATAGCTAATGTTCTCTAAACTTTTCAATTGAAGTCGCCTCGAGAACTCTGATAGCATAGCCCAAATCAGTGTAAAGCAGGAATTTAATAAATTTTCTTCAAATCTAATATGTTGTCGTTCTACTCTATAATATATCCATTTCTTTTACAATTAAAATGTTTTACATGTTTATATTACTTATCCAGAAGTAAACATACCACACAAAAAAGACCTTGCACGCATGGCTCAGTTTAAGAAGCACCTTGTAACACCTTTTTTTTTTTTTTAAGCTGTTTACATTTAAAATGAAGCGCTCTGGCATTAGAAGGGATTATTCTAGTCCAACGGTTTTATATAACTGAGAAGCAAACCAAGGCGGAGGGAAACTAGGTGCACATGGTCACACAGCAAGTACAACAAAGAGAGCCTAGAGCAGGAATTCCAAATCTTTTCTCTCCAGTTTCCTGTGCGACCCTGAGCTTCAGTGTGCTGGTGTGCAGCACAGGCCGACACAAAGGCTGCCCAGGGTGCTGGAGTGGCACAGGGGCACGCGTGACAAGGTATTTCACATACTTAGAACAAGACTTGGCCGCGCAGGCCTTCATCCTGCTTGACTTCTTGACAGCTTTTGGCATTAAGCATGCCCTCCTCCTCGCAGATCCGCTTGTCCCCGGCTTCTGTGACATAACATCCCCGGTTTTCTTCTTGGCCCCTCCCTTCCTGTCTGGGCTCCCCTTCCCTGGCCGGCCATGAGATCTTCAGAAGTGCTCACAGCTCCTTCCTCTTCACGACTTGTCCTCACTTCCTAGGGAGGCTCATTCATGCTTACCCACTTCCCCTGGCCGCCGTGAGAGCTTCAGAATTCCTCACAAATCCTTCCTCTCCGCAACTTATCCTGCCTCCCGAGGGAGGCCCGGGCATGCTCACACTTAGAGTCAATTCCTCCTATTCACAGATGACCAACAGATTTCAGCCCTTAGCACGGAGTTTCCTTCATTCTGACCTCTAGGCCCATATGATCCACTGCCCACCAAAGTCAGCCTGTCTAAAACTTAGCGCATGTTTCATTCCCAAAGTCAATTCCATAAATAACAGCTAAGAATTATGGACACCTACTCTGTTCCAGGCACTGCTACACCCTTCATATGGATTACCTCATGCAATTCCCAAAATAACTGTACGAAAGAGGTACTCTTCGTATTCCCCAGTTTACAGATAAACACAAGGCACAGAGAGGATTAGCTGCTCCAGGCCACATAACGAGGAAACGGGGAATGGAATGGGTCGCCTAACTAGAACCCAGGCAAGCTATTCTCAATAATTACCTAATGCTGCGTTCAGAGTCTCTGTGAGTGGACCCAGCCACCCAAGGATGCAAGCCAGAAACCCAGGCGTCATCCTCAACATCTCTCTTTCCTTCACCTTCTAGATCCAATTCATCACCAAATCTTGTATATTTTATCTCCTGAATATCATTTGAAATCTCCTATTTCTCTTCACTGTCAACATCGCCCTTCTAACCAAGCTTCAATAATTTCCTGGCCTACTCAAATAGTTTACAAATTGGATCCTGGTATCTACTCTTGTGTCTCACCTCTCACATAATTTTCTTTTTTATTAAGGTACTTTTAAAAATCTTTATTCATTTATTTTTAACGTTACATTAAAAAATATTAGGTCCCCATATACCCCCCACCCCCCTCACCCCACTCCTCCCTTATCAACAATCATGGGACATTCATTGCATTTGGTGAATACATTTTGGAGCACTGCTGCACCACATGGATAATGGTTTACATTATAGTTGACACTTTTCCCCAGTGCACCCAGTGGGCCATGGCAGGACATATAATGTCCAGCAGCTGTCCCTGCAGTACCACCCAGGACAACTCCAAGTCCTGAAAATGCCCCCAGATCGTATCTCTTCTTCCCTCTCCCTACCCTCAGCAGCTACCATGGCCGCTTTCTCCACATAAATGCTACATTTTCTTCCAATTACTAATCACAATAGTTCCAGAGTAGAATATCAGTAAGTCCACTCTAATCCATACTCTATTCCTCCATCCTGTGGACCCTGGGATGGTGATGTCCATTCCACCTCTATATCAAGAGGGGATTTAGATTCCACATGGATGCTGGATGCAATTCTCCTACTTGCAGTTGTAGGCACTCTTGGCTCCCTGGTGTGGTAGTTGACCTTCTTCACCTCCCTGTTACCTGGCCAGGGTAAGTCCAGGGAACCAGAGAGTAGGAGTTGCTTTATTAAGGTATTAAATGTATACAGCTAATACCTTAACCTTTATTAAGGTATTAAATGTATATAGAGAAGTGCATAAAGGAAACTAATCTTAAAGTTACAGCCTGATGAATTTTTTACATATGCACACACCTGGGTAACCACTTCCCATATGAAGATATCAAACATTTTCAGCATTCCAGGAAGTTCCCTCAAGACTCTCCACAATGAATTAATCTCTCCTCTCAAAGATAAGTACTATTCTGGCATCTATCTCCATCAATTACTTCTATTACTGAACTTCACAAAAATGAAATCATGTGGTGTTGACTCTTTTGTATATGCCTCCTTTTGCTAAACATAATATCTGCGCACATATACTCTTAAAAGCCATCAACAGCTGCCCTGATCAAGATGGTGGAGTGAGATGTCCCAGGACTCACCACCCCCACCCCTCATAGAAGCTCTGAACAACAGGCAAGAACTAGAAGAAACATTTCTCTCCAAGCTCAGGAATGCAGTTAAAGGCTTACAGTTATAGGATGAGCTCTGAGTCAAGAAAAAGGCACTTAAAAATGGTAGGATCTCATGGTGGTGCTGCTCACCGGCTCAGCACGGAGTTGCCTCCACACCCAGGCAAGTTCTTCTGGAGGTAGGAGAGTAACCTCTGTACACATTCTGGTATGCCGGTATATTTGTGCCAGTCTGTCCAGGGACATCCTGAAGGACTGGACCAAGACACGCACTGCAGGCTTGCCATCCCAGAACTTGCCCTTTACCTGGAGGAGCGTACAGAGTTCTCCTAGAGAAAGAATGCTGTACTCAACTTGCAACTGCATGGGCAAAGGAGTGTTAGTTGTGGGACACAGCATGCTGTGCCTGTGACCATGAAGAAACACTGTTTCCTAGGGGAATTGTTAGGGCCATGCATGCTCAGGAGAAGATGCATCTGAAGAAGAGACTGGGGAGGATCTGATGCTTTTGTCACAGGGTGCTCTCTAAACCCATTGTTAGGACAGAGAGCACTTGCATGGGTCAGTCTGCAGATACTGGGAAAGGTATTCTTTTTTTTTTTTTTCTTCCTTTATTATTATTATTTTTAAATTTTACTTTATTTATTTATTTACTCCCCCCCCTCACTCCCTTGTTGTTTGGGCTTGCTGTCTGCTCTCAGCTTTCTGCGGTGGCGTGGGCCAGCTTACCTTCATCAGGAGGCCCCGGGAATCAAACCTGGGTCTCCCTTATGGTAGAGGGGAGCCCAACTGCTTGAGCGGCTTCCCCCTTTATTATTATTATTTTTAGCTCTTGGCATTCAAGGAAATCTCCATTGTAACACTAGCTGGATACAAGCTTAAGGAACAGATGCCTCAGTTTCTAAATTCCAGAGATAACATGTTATAATATCAAACTGTCCAGTTTGCCTCAAAAGATCATAAAACAAAGAAACAAGAAGTGATGACCCACGCAAAGGAGAAGATTAAAACATTAGAAGCTATCAACAAGGAAGACCAGACCTGGGCCATACCAGACAGACTTCTAAAAAATGGTTGTAGTATGATAAAAAAAAAAAAACAAAAAAACAAAAAACTTAAAGGAAAACATGGATAAAGAAGTAAAGGACATCAGGAAAAGGACAGATGAGCACAAAAAAAAGATCAATAAAGATAGAAATCAAAAAAAGGAAGCTGAAGACCACAATAACAGAAATGAAAACATTTCCTGAGGAGTTCAACAGCAGTTTGGTGCTGACAGGAAAAAGAAGCAGTGAACTTGAAGATAAGAAAACTGAAAGCATTCAGTGTGAGGAACAGAAAGATAAAAGAATGAAGGAAAGTGAACAGAACCTGAGAGACCAGTGGGACACCATCAAGTAGGAATCCAGGAGGAACAGAAAGAAAGAAAGGGGCAAAAAGAATAGTCAAAGGAAAAATGGCTGAAAACTTCCCAAATTTAATGACAGACATGAACAACACATCCAAGAAGCTCAATGAACTCCAAACAGGATAAACCCAAATAGACCCATCTTGAGACAGCTAGTAATCAAACTGTCAATTACCCAAGATAAAGAGAGAATTCTGAAAGCTGCAAGAGAGAAGCAACCCGTCATATACAAGGGACCCTCAATAAGAAAACTCTTTCAAGGAAACGGACTTTGGCCCAGTGGTTAGGGCGTCCGTCTACCACATGGGAGGTCTGCGGTTCAAACCCCGGGCCTCCTTGACCCGTGTGGAGCTGGCCCATGCGCAGTGCTGATGCGCGCAAGGAGTGCCTTGCTACGCAGGGGAGCCCCACGCGCAAGGAGTGTACCCCGTAAGGAGAGCCGCCCAGCGCGAAAGAAAGTGCAGCCTGCCCAGGAATAGCGCCGCCCACACTTCCCGTGCCACTGTCGACAACAGAAGCGGACAAAGAAACAAGACGCAGCAAAAAGACACAGAAAACAGACAACCGGGGGAGGGGAGGGGAATTAAATAAATAAAAATAAAAAAATCTTTAAAAAAAAAAAAAAAAGAAAACTCTTTCAAAAATGAGAGGGAGATTAAGGCATTCCCAGATAAAACCATACCTGAGGGCGTCTGTCACTAAGAGACTGTCACAAAGATAAATCCTGAAGAGTTATTCAGGTTGAAAGAAAAGACACTAGACAATAGATCAAACCACATGAAGAAATAAAAATCCATGAAACCACATAAAGAAATATGCAGCAAATGTAGATGCCAGTACTATTTTACTTTCGGTTTTTAATTCTAATTTTTATTTCTTACATTAAAAATGTAACTTTTAATAATTATATTATTAAAAAGTAATCAATGATATTGGACTCATGGGTATAAACATGCCATCTATAACAAGCAATATATAAAGGTGGGGAGGGAGATGTACAGGAATATACTTGTATATGTTATTGAGGTTAAGTTGGACAAACATACCAGAAAATTATACAAGAAGGAAATAAGAAAGGATGCTAAAGGGTTCACTACAAAACATGAACTATTTATAAAAAATGGTTGGTGGTAGCAGTTGGATATTATTGATGAACTACAAAAAGAAATATTGGATTATGTTTGGAAACTGGTCTTCTCCTCTGGGTGTGATTAAATTATGATTAGGGCTTTGATTGGGCCAAGTCAGTAGGACATTAAGTCTCCCCCCACTTGGCGGGCAGGGACTCACAGAGAAAATGACATGACAGAAGAGTTAGTTGAGTTTTGAGCTGGAAGCCGGGAAGTAAAGACACAGGAGAAGAACACAGAGGAAGAGAGGTGGCTCCTTAGACTGATCTTGTGGAGACAGCACAGCAGCTGAACCCAGAGAGAAATGGAGCCCTGGGAAGAGAGGAACCCAAGAAGCCTGGACCCTCACAGATGTCAGCAGCCTTCTTGCTCCAACACATGGCAATAGACTTTGGTGAGGGAAGTAATTTATGCCTTATGGCCTGGTAACTGTAATCTTCTACCCCAAAATAGATAGCCTTTATAAAAGCCAAGTGATTTTTGGTATTTTGCATCAGCACCCCTTTGGCTGACTAATACAGTTGCTAATGGAAGAATTGAGGGCTAAAACCAGTATAGGACTTACAAAAACCAAAGAGTAAAATGGCAGAACATAGTCCTGAATTATCAGTATGTGTAAATGGGTTAAACTCTCTAGTTAAAAGACAAAGATTTGCAGAATGGATAAAAAAGCATGACCCAAATATATGCTGTTTACAGGAGCATCACCTTAAATCCAGAGACACAAGTTGGTTGAAGTGAAAGGACAGGAGAAAATATTCCATGCAAATAGTTATCAGGAGAGTGGGAATGCCTATACTAATATTAGGAAAATGGACTTTAAGTAAAAAACTGTTAAAAGGGACAAGAAGGGCACTGTATATTGACAAAATGTGAATTTATCAAGAGTATATAATGGTTTTAAGCATATAAAATAGCTAGAATATGCAAATTTATAGACAGAAAGGCTGGTTGGGAGGGGGAATGGGGAATGATTGCATAATGGGTATAGGGTTTCTATTTGTGTTAATGAGAAAGTTCTGGTAATGGATGCTGGTGAGGGTAGTACGACACTGTGAATGTGATTAGACCCACTGTATGGTATGTTTGAGAGTAGTTGAGATGGGAAAGTTTATGTTGTATATACATTTCCACATTAAAAACAAGAGTGACTAAAGAGACAATGACAATTAAATGCAATTCATGATCCTAAACTGTATCTATTAATGGAGGAGAAAAGACTCAAAAGGACATTATGGGACATATGAGAAAACTGAAATATAGATTTGTAAGTTTTACATCAATGTTGTATTTCTTGAGCATGACAATTGTATTTAAGGTGGCCACATATATGAATATCCTTGTTTTTAGGAAATGTACATGGAAGTATCAGGCATTCAAGGGGTATGATGTAATCTATTCTCAAACATTTAGAAAATAGGTAGATGGAGAGAGATATAGAATGACATGGCAAATAAGGCAAAATGTTAGAAGTAGGCGGATCTGGATATCTGGGTACAGGGTATGTTGGGCTTCTCTGTATGGGTTTTATATTATTTTTGCAAATATCTTGAAAATTTAGAATTATTTCAAAATTAAAAGTTTAAGAATAAAAAACAAAACAAATCTCTAACAGCTTTCTATCCCTCTGTGAAAAGTCAACTTATTAAATGACCTACAAGACCTTCCACAATCCGATTCTCACGCTTCTCTGCAGTTAATCTCGTGCCTCCTCTCCCTACACCTCTCTGCTCTAGCCACACTAGTCTCTTGCCAGGATCTTACATTATTGCTACTCCTTTCTGGCTTCATGGTTTAAACATGCTAGTTCCTTTGCTTGGACTACAATTCAACCTTTTTTTAATTAGGTTAACTCTTTTCCATCTTTTTGGATTTTTGTCAATTGTCATCTCTTCCAGGAAGCTCTCCCAGATTCCTTGACTAAACCAAATCTGTATTTTGTTTAATAAATATGTAGATAGCTTTTATTAGGTGCTAGCTACTGTTTTAAATGTTTTAAAAATATTAACTTATTTAATCCTCATAAAATTCTATGAGGTAGGTACTATTATTACTTTTTTTTTTTTTAACCTATATGAGAAACTGAGACACAGAGAGTGAAGTAAATTACCTAGGGTCACAAAGCTAAATAGCGATGGACTCAGCCTGGCTCAGATGACCTGCTTGTCCTTTGAGGGTCCAACGCCTCTCCATGAGATCTCTAACGCCTCTCCATGAGATCTCTAACACCATAGAAGTCTCCTCTCAACGCTTGTTATAGCTATACCAGGTGTAGTTCCTGACCCATAGAAGACTCTAGAAAAGGTTGAATTAAAGAATGAATGCCAACTGTTATTTTAGATGGTGTCTTCCAGGCATTTAAGAGTTAGCTGGTGATTTTATACACATACACACATTGTGGGGCAACAGTTTGTGTTTGTGTGTGACAGACAAAGAGAGAGTCACTTGGAAATGGAATCTAAAAAAATAAGGTGTTTTGTTACTCACTCAACTGAACCACTGTGGGACAAGTCCAAGGATGTCTGACTTAATCTATCTAACATAGAAATCATCTGCCTTTTCAGTTTGGCTCCAGTTTCTTGCTTCTCTTACTGTTTTAGGCCCCCAGTCTTGAAGCTTCAAAAGCATCTTTGATTTCTCCCTTTACCTTGCACCTATTTGTCATATTCTGTAATAGCTCACGCATCGGCCACCTTTTCACTCTTTCTGTCCCAGAAGAATGATACGGTGGAAAGAGGGCAGGCCTTGGCTCCAGATAGAACAGGGTTCAAATCTCCGCCCTGCCACTGAGCAGCTGCACGGACCTTGGATAACTCCTTCAATCTTTTCAGCCACAGTTTCCGCAGGTGTATGTGAGAGCATCTACTAGCAGACGTGTTGGAAGGAGTAGTGAAAATATATGCCAACCATGGTGCCTGGTTCCTAGGGAGGTGCTAAATAAACTCCATCTGCTACATTCTAACCATAATTCTGACACCTTCTCCCCCCATGCTAATCTCTATGTCTAAACTCCCTAAGAGGATGATTATTGGGTTTCTGGCATGCATAATTTGATAGCTAGTGGTTCCGTTTATTGAAATTAAGAAGGCAGTATAATGGGCTGGTAAAGTTACCAATTAAGATACTACATGATAACATTTACTAAGCACTTGTATGCAGCACACACGCTAAACTACATACTAGGTACTTTCAGTGAAATACCCAATATTAATCACTACAAAAACCTGTGACTAAAAAACAAAACAAAACAAAACAAAAACACCCTGTGAGGTAGGAACTATTATTATTCCTGTTCTACAGTTGATAAAACTGATGTTCAAAGTAATTTCACCATGCTGCCACGTTAACTGTTGGCCCAGGAATTCAAACCGGGCCTGACTTACATACAGCCTACAACCTTAAACGCACAACACACTGCTTCAAAACACACAACTGCCAACCCAGGAATGACCAGCAGCCTGTGTATTTCAAAGTGCAATCCTTTCGTATTTACTGATTCCTGCGGTAGTAATTATCTGAAGACATCCAGGTCTACAAATTGTATGCCTTCCATTCTGGAACCATCTTTCTCTTTTGAATAGATCTAAATTCATTACATTTATTTAATCAAACATCAAAGTTGATTTCCTTGCTAATTTGAGGACTGAATTTTATGAATAGCCCATACTGAGTCCTGGCTTTTCCATCAACTAGTTATGTGATCTTGAACTAAATAACCTCTTTAGATCTTGGCTCCCTTCGGGGTGATATACAGATAACTACCTCACAGAGTTGTGGATCTCATCTCTCACCTTGGTACTCTCACCACCAAACTCTTCTCTAACACTGCTGAATTCATCAGAGAGCTTGGTCAACTATGGATCCGTGTACAACGCTAGAGCTGTGCAAGGAACTGGTAGAGGAGCTACGCATGATGCAAAGATGAATCGAGAGACAGGGCCTGCTCTGAAGGAAAATTACAGCATCTTTGGGGAGTTAAAAAATTATACGATATACCTACATACACACACTTAAAGAATTCTTCACCCACAGCGGTAAGAACTGCAGAGGCAACTGCCCAGCACCTCTCCACGGCCATTTGCCTCAGGTGGGAGCACCTACAAGCCTGAAGACAGCCTTTTGTTCCCTTCCCTGGGGTTAATAAAGCAGGCAGGAGCCTGGTGGCGACTCAACCCAACACATCTGCATCCGTTTAAGAGGACTGGAAGCACGCAACATTTAGCAGTTTGACAACGGGGAGACAAAAGTATGTCAGAGCAAAGAGACCCCAAAGACCAGTAAAAAGGGTGCAAGTGATTTAGGGGATCCTTATGGTTTCTGACAGTAAAGGCCTTAGGTAAAAACATGTGTTGGCCAGCCCGGGAATAGGGCTTATACAGTTGGCACTGGTGTTAACACTACAACGTCTTAAAGTGTTTTAGCAGTCACAGCTGAGAGAAACTCCAAAGAACTTATCCAGAGAAAAATAGGGCAAGGGCAGGCGAGAGGGCTGAGGCAATCCTTCGACTGGCTTTTGATGGAATGTGGCAAGTAAAATGCCGTCCTTCCTGCTGGGGTCCATGGCAAAGCAAGGGTGGATATCAGTCTGATAAGGAATCCTCCAGTAAAAGGAAAGTCCATGGTGTTTTGAGAGGGATGAAAGGAAAGGCCTGGCAAATGTGAGGAGTTTCACCCTCCCGAGACATTTTCTTCAAATTCTCACTTTATTCAAAAAGTAAAATAAAAGGCCTAAGGAGAACACTCCAGCTTTGCTTTTCTAAACGCTACATACAAATGAGACCTTCTGTTCTCCATAACCAAGTTGAAATTTAAGCAAAGGCAGAATGCATTTTTTTTCCCCTTATTTTTGCTAAATGCTATTAAGACAACCAGCATTAGAACTCTGTGTGTGCCAAACTTGAATATTTTTAAAAGCGTCACTTGAGTTTTAAAGGCTACATAAGTGATGGGAACATAATCGTCTTGGGAATCCACAAATAACTTTTTAAAAAGTCATAAATCTGGATTTCATGCCTCATAGTTTTCAACAACTTTGAGAAATATGTCAAAACTCGAACATTGTAGGTTCTTTTTCTCTTTAGTGGTCTAAAGGCTGACTGGTCTGGATCTTTTCCACAAACTTCAGTGATAAACTATAAAGCAAAATTTGGTTCTGAATTGCCTTTTGTTGCTTTTATATATATTTTTTTCAAAAATCATAATAAAATACATATCGAAATAACTTCTTGGTTTTATAGAACTTTTTATTTGATCCTCTGAAAATTGTCTAGTAGGTAGCAAGAAATTTGTAAACTTCAAAAAATAACAGAGCAGGTCTGTAGTGTAATTTAAAGTTGGGAGTTCTAAGCCAAGTTTTAGAAAGGGCCACACTCCACCGGGTGTTCTCTAAGCTTCTTTCCTTCAGAGGAGTTGTTCTTCTCCCTGGCTGCCCATCAGAATCACCCAGGAAGCTTTCAGAACTGTTGCTGCAAGGACCCTACTCCAGACCAATGAAATCAGAACACCTTGGGGTGAGGTCTGGACAGCAGCAATTTTTAAAACTCCCAGGTGAATCTAACATACCACTAGGGTTGGAAAAGGGTAACGGTGGTTCTCAAAGTTGACTGCACATTGGAATCACCTGAGTTTTTTTTTTTTAAATCCTGGGCCCAGGTGCCAATCCCAGAGGTTCTGATTTAATATATAGGGGGTGTGGTCTGGAAAGCAGGAGCTCAAAAATCTCCCCAGCTGCTTCTAATGAGCAGCAAAGTTTGAGAACCATTGAATTAAAATCACCGAGGCTTTGCATAGCTGAAAGTCCACCCTGGACAGGCCATGGCCAGGTCTCCCGGTCATCAATTTAGAAGATATCTGCAAGTACTTTACAAGTGGGTACTGTTTGTCTTGCATGGAACCATCTATCAAAAGAAGAATTAAATACTCTCTTTTAAATAGCTTGAAAGATGAGGAAAATTGGGTGAAAGTAAATTAGTTCGGCGAAGGCAATTTCAATTCTAAAACAAATCAGCTCCCTCATTAAAAGAGTTGCTTTTGTTTCTTATGAATGTAGTCAGACAATTCTCGCTGAATTATTCTCTCTGGCTTACCTCTAGGCTGCCACCTGCCTCTGCTGTCTTATGTCCGTAGGCGCCTCCCAACAGATGGGCTCCCCCTGCCACCAGCGGCTGATGTCTGCCATTGTGCCCACTGCCCTCGGCCCCCATCGTGTGTGGAGCAGGCCCTTCCACCCTAGCATGTGGGCCGAGTGCCCGCTCTTCCTGGACTGGCCCCTGGCTCTTTTGCCGAGGCTTGAGGATGGCTTGAGCTCCGTCTTAACTGGCTGGTCATGGGGACTGCACGATACCAATATTCTGGCCCATCTGCCTTCCTCACCAAAAGCCCTGCTAAGCCGGGCAGCCCCCGCCTCTCCAGGTCTCTTGCAGGTGTACTAGTGTTTTATTGCCAGGCACATCCTAGTAGGCCCTGGCTTTATGAGTTTCTTGGTTGCCATCCCCCCCTTTTTTTTTTTTGGCCTCCCCACTGGCCTCACATGCTTCTCCTTAAAGCATCTTTCATTCGACACAGTAATTCTCAGGAAGGGAGGAGGAGAGAAAGGGAGAGGCATTTCCTCTTTCCCCTCCTCTGGTTGGCAAGCCCCAGGCTGATGAACTAGGGAAGGTGCTCTACCTGGGAATGAATCTTCTGTTTAATAGGCCACACGACCATACACATGTCAGTTTTAAAAAATGAAGCTTTTACTCAAAACCTCATTTTGGTTCAAGACACTGATCATTTTCAAGTTTGAATTGGGATGAATTACTTTTGATTTCTCAAAAGCTTTTTTGCACTCCTTTTGATTGACGGTTGCTAAATGTTTTATTTTATTTTATTTTAGGAGGTACAGAGGATTGAACCCAGGACCTCACACATGGGAAGCAGGTGCTCAACCACTGAGCTACATCCACTCCCCAAGGGGGGTTGGGTTTTTTGCTTGTTTGTTTTGTTTTTAGGAGGTACCAGGGATCAAAGCTGGGACCTTGTACACGGGAGGTAGGCGCTCAGCTGCTGAGCTTCATGTGCTCTCCAGCTAGATGTTTTAGATATTTCATTCTCTATATGAAGTAAATGGAAACAACTTTATTATTTCATGATTTCAAGAGTTTGTTTTTCCTTATAATCAGGCATATTCTTCAAACTTACTATGAGAAAAGCACTCTCTGGAATCATGTAATACATTTGGACTTAGCAATTTGTTGGTGGCCCATAGGAGCCACTGAACTTAGCAAATGTTTAAAAACTTGTTTACAAATATTTTGTTTATTAAAAAAACTTACCAATCGATTTATTTTTTTTAAAGCAAATTAGCATTTTCTTATTCTACAAAAATAAGTTCTTTAGTTTCTAATGCTTAAAAAAAATAGATTCACTTCCTTCTACTCTTATACAAAGATGGCACGAGGCCAGTGGCAAGCATTGTGTCTTATTTGTCTTAGTTTCCTCTTCACAGTCTAGCATACATAGTCTGGCTACACAAACCATAATGTTACTATTTTAAATGATAAAAGAGGTTTACAGTGTTATGTCTTGTTAAAGACATATTGTTTACATCTAAGATTTATCTGCTGCTCAATCTTTGGTCAGAAATGCAACCTCAACTGTTACAGTTTTCTGATGATGTGCTGCTTTATTGCATGGTTTCTAGGAACACATCCTAGTGAAAGGCAGGAGATTTGCTGCTCTTTCAAAAAATTTTTTTTCAAAAATACTTACCATTGGGGGAAGCAGAGTTGGCCCAAGAGATAGGGCGTCTGCCTACTACGTGGGGGGTCCAAGGTTCAAACCCAGGGCCTCCTGACCCATGTGGTGAGCTGGCCCATGCACAGTGCTGATGCGCGCAAGGAGTGCTGTGCCATGCAGGGGTGTCCCTCGTGTAGGGGAGCCCCACGCGCAAGGAGTGTGCCCCAGGAGAGCTGGCCAGCACGAAAGAAAGTGCAGCCTGCCCAGGAATGGCGCCGTACACATGGATAGCTGACCCAGCAAGATGACGCAACAAAACAAGACACAGATTCCCTGTGCCGCTTAAAAGAATACAAGCGAAATGGAAGAACACACAGCGAATGGACACAGAGACCAGACAACTGGGGTGGGGGTGGGGCGGGGAAGGGGAGAGAAATAAATAAAAAATAAATCTTAAAAAAAAAAAACAAAAAACTTACCATTGGGTGAAACTGTTTAAAGTTGTTTAAAGTTCTTTTGCAATAAATATGAAGTCCCAGAAAACTGTAACAGTTGAGGTTGCATTTCTGACCAAAGATTGAGCAGCAGATAAATCTTAGATGTAAACAATATGTCTTAAACAAGACATAACACTGTGAACCTCTTTTATCATTTAAAATAGTAATAGGGGCATTGAGAAGAAGGAAAAAAAGGGCAAGTGACAAACTCCCAAAAAGGAAAGAGACTACTTGATGTCAACATTTATAAAAAGGATGAAAAATGTCAAAACATAAATGACTCGTCTAGATTTAGAAGCGTACGAAGAATAGTGGGCTGGGAGTCCGCAGACTTGGGTCCTTCCTTCTTTGCCACTGGCTACGCACAACTGACCACTAAGATTTCATTCCATCGCTACATGCCTTACAGGACTGATGGAGGGACTCAAAGGAGTCACTGATTCTTCATGAAGTAACGTAAGGTATTATTTGTACAATGTAACTTCTCTAGTCCTTAGTTCTTCATCTCTAAAATGAAAGGAAGGTACTCAAAAATTCTTAATTTTCTTTCCATTTGAACATTTTTTGATTCATGGTTCTTCCTGATCTGCTTTTTTTGCTCTTTACCCTTAATACACAGCAACTCGATGTTCTCCCAGCTAATTTCCATGGCTTCTGTTGTACTTAAATTTATAATTCTGAGAATCTTTGTCCATATTATAAAACATGTTTGAGTATTCAGACATTGTAAAATTTCAATGTATTTTAATCTACCCAAGTAAATAATCCTGGAGGTTACTAGGGAATTTGTTAAATTGTTGGTATGTCTGTCTATCTATATCCCATTAGATTACTGAGTCCAAAACAGAAACCAGATTTGAATGATCCTGATTTCAGCATCTCTTTAAAAGCCTTTTATTGGCTGAGAAGATCACATGCCAACAGGTAAGCAAATCCTCTGCCTCAAGTGGCTGCTCTCTCCTGGGGCTGAGATTAAGCTTGTGTGGAGGGCTGTCACTGAGCAGGCAGAGTGAAGAAGCAAAGGAATGTGTGGAAAAACACTTCTCTTGGGTGGTAAAGCTATGACCTCAGTGAACAAGCAGTGAGTCCTGAGAAGAGTGTGAGACTAAATAAGGGTTCTAGTCCCAGCTCATCAACTTACCAGATAGGTGCCTTTCAGTTTACCATGGCCTTTCAGAGACCAGAGCTGTTAGGGGGATCAAAAGAAATAAATGCCAAAATGTCTTTCAAAAGTAAAGTGTCAAATAAATACATTAAAAAATCAAAGTTAATAAAGTAACGTAGAACACTGATTTGTAATCTTCTAAATGTCCCTATTTTAGCCAGTTACTAAAGCTGACACACATATCAAGCATATTTATTTTCATGGAAATTGATTACCTTAATTGTCCTACTTTTTATATAGTATAGAATTACAGCATATGGAATATTGAGTTTATTTGAATTTCAGAGAGTGAAAATGACTAGTCATGGTTTTAGAATTAGTCCTAGTTTAGATCTTTCCTTACAACCTATACAAACTACTTTCCATTTATTTATTTGAACCAAGGTTAACCTTATGAATAAGTAGCATTTATATAATTTATTGAAGGTGGACAAGCTACTCCCAACCCTAAACTTGTATTGCATACCCTACCCGCTTGCTGATGCTTTAACATTAGTTATTTTCTGAACTCTTGATTCAATTTCACTGGTCAGTCTATTTATCTTTATGCCAGTACCATGCTGTTTTTACCACTGTAGCCAGAAAATAGGCTTTAAAGTCTGGAAGTGAGAGTCCTCCAACTTCGTTCTTCTCTTTAAAGATACTTTTGTCTATTCAGGGACTCTTATCCTTCCAGATAAATTTGATAATTGGTTTTTCCAATTATACAAAGAAGGATATTGGAATTTTTATTGGGATTAGGTCTGGAGATCAGTTTGGGTAGAATTGACATCTTAATGATATTTACTCTTCCAACCCATGAACATGGAATATGTTTCCCATTTTAATTTAGATCATCATTGGTTTCTTTTTTTTTTTTAAATTATTTATTTTTTAAAATTAAATTAAAAAAATGAGGTCCCATTTAACCCCACCCCCCCACAGCAACACTCGCTCCCATCATCGTGACACATCCACTGCACCTGGCAAGAACATCTCTGAGCATCACTGCACCCCGTAGTCAATGATATCATTGGTTTCTTTTAGTAAGGTTTTATAGTTTTCTGAATATAGGTCCTTTATATCTTTGGTTTAATTTATTTCTAAATAGTTGATTCTTTTAGTAGCTATTGTAAATGGCATTGTTTTCTGACTTTCTCCTCAGATTGCTTGTTAATGTTTAGAAATGCTATTATTTTTACATATTAATCTTGTATCCTGCTACATTGCTGAAATTGTCTATAAGTTTTTTTGTGGTTTTTTTTCCTGAATTTTCTACGTATAAGATCATATCAGCGAATAATGAAAGTTTTACTTCTTCCTTTCCTATTTGTGTGTGTTTTATTTATTTTCTTGTATAATTGCTCTAGCTAGAACTTCTAGCACCATATTGAGTAAAACTGGGGAGAGTAGGCATCCTTGCCTTGTTCCCAGTTTCAGTGGGGAAGCTTTCAGTCTTTCATCATTAAGTATAATGTTAGCTGTGGATTTTCAAACATGCACTTTATCATATAGAGAAAGTTTCCCTCTATTCCTATCTCTTGGAGTAATTTTTTTTTTTTAATCAAGAAAGGATGTTGTATTTTTTCAAATACCTTTTCTGCATCAATTTTTTTTTTTTGAAAGTTAAATTTTTTTATTAATATATCTGTGTATCATTTGGTTTTTTACAAAATCATACTACTTTTACAATTTAAAAAATCTAATAAAGTTCAAGAAAGAAAAATACCAACTAACGTTGCTTCTCTATTTTCATATTACTACTGACAAATAATCATTTATATCATTCCGAAACTCTATCATATTGCACTTTAGTTGTTTGAATGACTGCCTCTTACTAGATCATAAACTATAAGAATGCAGGGCAGAATTTTATTCATCTTTGAATCTCTGGGAACATTTATCAATAATTTGTTGATTGCTAACTCAGTGTTAGCTACCGGTCAAGTAGTAGACATGTTTTCCTGTACATGAAAACATTGCATGGCTTCTTTTTTTTTTTTTTTTTTTTTAATTTTTTTATTTTTTATTGACTTTGTAATAATATTACATTAAAAATATATATGTGAGGTCCCATTCAACCCCACCCCCCCACCCCCCCTCTCCCCCCCCCCCAACAACACTCGTTCCCATCATCATGACACATCCATTGGATTTGGTAAGTACATCTTTGGGCACCTCTGCACCTCATATACATTGGTTCACATCATGGCCCATACTCTCCTCTATTCCATCATGTAGGCCCTGTGAGGATTTACAATGTCCGGTGATTACCTCTGAAGCACCATCCAGGGCAGCTCCATGTCCCGAAGACGCCTCCACCTCTCATCTCTTCCTGCCTTTCCCCATACCCTTTGTCCATTATGTCCACTTTTCCCAATCCAATGCCACCTCTTCTATGTGGACACTGGATTGGTTGTGTCCATTGCACCTTTATGTCAAGAGGAGGCTCAGATTCCACCTGGATGCTGGATGCAATCCTCCCATTTTCAGTTGTAATCACTCTAGGCTCCATGGTGTGGTGGTTGTCCTTCTTCACCTCCATCTTAGCTGAGTGTGGTAAGTCCAATAAATCAGATTGTAGGTGCTGGAGTCTGTTGAGGCTCAGGATCTGGCTGAACCACCCTTGCATACCTAGTATAAAGCCCACTCAATCATGATGAATAATTTTTTTTTAAAGATTTATTTTATTTCTCTTCCCACCTCATTGTTTTGTGCTTGCTGTCTGCTCTTTGTATCTGTTCATTCTATACTCATTTTCTTTTTTTAGGAGGCACCAGGAACCAAACCTGGGACCTCTCATGTGGGAGAGAGGCACCCACTAGCTCTGTTCTCAATGATACCTAACTTTTTAAAATGTGTTTTTGGATTCAGTTAGCAAGTATTTTGGTGAAGATTTTTGCAGTTGTATTCTGTAAAAAAAATTGTCTGAAATTTTCCTTTCTCATAATTACCTTTGTTTGGCTTTGGTATTAGAATGTTACTGTCATAGAATGACAGCAAGGAACTCTGTCAAAGAATGAGTCCCTTGCTGTTCAATTTTTTTGGAAGAGTTTGAGCAAGATTGGTATTAGATCTTCTTTAAATGATTGGTAGAATTCACCTGAGAAGCTATCTGGTCCTGGACTTTTCATTTTGGGGAGGTTTTTGATGACTGTTTCAATTTCTTTATTTGTGATTGGTTTGTTAAGGTTGTTTATTCATGTGTTTCCAGAAATTTGTCCATTTCACTAATGCTGTCTAGTTTGTTGGCATACAGTTGTTCATAGTATTCTCTTATGACTTCTTTTATTTCTGCTGGGTAAGTGGTAATGTCACCCTTCTCATTTCTGATGTTATTTATTTGCATTTTTTTCTTTGTTATCTTACTAAGGGTTTATCGATTTTGTTGATCTTCTCAAAGAACCAACTTTTAGTTCTGTTATTTTCTCTATTTTTTCTCCATTTCATTATTTTTGTTTTTCCTTTCTGCTTGCTTTGGGATTGATTAGCTGTTCTTTTTCTAATTCCTCCAGGTGTGCAGTTAGGTCTTTGATTTTAGCTCTTTCTTCTTTTTTAATAAAAGCTTTGGGTGCTATACAATTCCCTCTCAGCACCGTCTTTGCTGTATCCCATAAGTTTTGGCATGTTGTGTTCCGTTTACATCTGTCTTGAGGTATTTACTGATTTCACTTGTAATTGCCTCCCCCACCCTCGATTATTAAGAGTATGTTGCTTAATCTTCAAATAATTATGAAATTTCCCTTTTTTCACCTGCTATTAATTTCCAACTTAATTCCACTATGATCAGAGAAAGTGTTTTGTATAATTTCAGTGTTTTTAAGTTTACTGAGATCTGACTTATGCCCCAACATATGGTCTATCCCAGAGAAAGATTCATGCACACTTGAGAAGAATGTATATCTTCCTGTTTTGGGGTGTAATGCTCTATAAATGTCTATTAGATCTAGTTCATTTATCATATTATTCAAGCTTTCAGTTTATTTATTTATTCTCTGTCCAGATGTCCTATCTAATGCTGAGGGTGGGGCCATGAAGTCTCCAACTGTTATGCAGAGACATTTATTTCTCCTTTCAGTTTTGCCAGTGTGTGTCTCATGTATTTTTGGGCACCTACGTTAGGTGAATATATATTTATTATTGTAATTTCTTCTTGGTGAATTGTCCCTTCTTTAATATGTAGTAACTTACATCATCACTTCTAGCAGTTTTGCATTTAAGATCTATTTTATCTGATATTAGTATTGCTTTTCCTGCTCTTTTTTTGATTGCTATTAGCGTGGAATATCTTTTCCCAACCTTTCACTTTCAGCTGGATTGTGTCCTAGCATCTGAGTCTTCTGTAGACAACAAATAGATGGTTCATGTTTTTTTTTTTTCATGCAGTTTATAAATCTATGTGTTTTAATTGGGGAGTTCAATCCATTAATGCTACTGTGGATATTATTTACTTTGTCCATTTTTATGCTTTAGCTTTCTGTTGTTATATCTTACTATTGTCTGTCTTTTAACCCCTTCAATTTCTCTTACTTGAGTTCTTCATTTCTACTCCCTTCTCCAGGGGTCTCTTCCTTGTCCTTTCCTTTCAGGCTGTAACACACCCTTTAATATCTCTTGTAGATTCAATTTCTTGGTAACATACTCTCTCAGTTTTTGTTTGTCTGTGAAGGCTTTACACTCATCTTCATTTCTGAAGGATAGTTTTGCTGGATAAAGAATTCTGGGCTGGTAGGTTTTTCTCTTTCAGCACTTTCAATATATCATACCATGCATTCTTGTCTCCGTAATTTCTGAAGAGAGACTGGCACTTAGTCTTGTTAATGCTCCCTTGTAAGTAATACTCTTCTTTCCTCTTGCTGCTCTCAAAATCTTCTTCCTAACTTTGCCTTTGAAAAACTGAATAGTAGATATGTTGGAGTAGGAAAATGAAGGAACTTTTGGAGATAATTTTTTGCATTAAAAAAATTGTGTGGTTTCATTCCTAGGGAAACTGGGACAATACAGGTTGTAGACAAATTCTTGAGGAGAAGAGCAGTGATAAGAGAAAGCATTAAAATCAGGGGATTGACAACACACTGGGGAGCTCTCTCCTCACTATCTGGACATAGACACACACACACTGTATATTGCGTCCTTATTTCAAGACCATACTTGCCAGGCCACATTTAGTTTAAGGTCACTCTTAAGTTAGTAAAAATTGAAAACACAAAACAAATATGCTTAAGGGACTGGTGAGAGGTCATATCCAGGAGCAGAGTTTAAAAGAGTAAAATATGCAGAGCTGGGCCAAGAGGTGACTAAGAGGGAAGGAGATAAGATCTGTCTACAAATACCTAGAGGTTGTAAACAACAAGAAAAAGCGACAAACCAAACCAACCAACGACAAAGCCCATCAGGAATTTATTGCGTATTAAGGAAAGGAAGCGAATTGAAAAGCAAGGAAACCTTCCCCACTTTCAGGGTTCTCAAGAGGATGACTCTGTAAGTTGGAGAGGACAGCCTTGCCTTCTCCTCCCTCAATCTCCCTTACCAGTTCATTCCTCACCAAGTCTGTTGATTCTTCCCTTACAATGTTTCAAATCTGTTTCTTTGTTTTCTTTTCACGGCCACTATTCTAGCTCAGGGTTCATGTCACACATCTGGTGGCTGGAGCACCTGCTGTCAGGGCTCTTAGTTTTAGTTACATCTGCCTTTACATCATTGCCATATTCATCATCACAAAATACTGAGGACATGGCAGGCTCTTACTCAAAGGCCTTCAATGGTTTCTTTTTTTTTTTTATCCCTCCCCCCTTTGCGGCTTTTTGTGTGCTGTCTGCTCTCTGTGTCCATTCGCTGTGTGTTCTTCTTGTCTGTATTTATTTCCCCTTCCCCCTTGTGGCTTGCTTGCTGTCTGCTCTCTCTATCCATTTGCTGCACACTCTTCTGTTTTTGCTTGTCTCCCCTTTTTTTGTTGTGTCACCTTGCTGAGTCAGCTCTCCGTGGCCCTTGCGGGCTGGGTGGTGCTCCGCAGTGTCTGTGGGCCGGGTGGTACTCTGGGGCGCTTGTGAGCTGGTGGCTCTCTGCAGTGTGCGGGCAAGCCTGTCTTCACAAGGAGGCCCCAGGAGCCCTGGGACTCCCACATGGTAGATGAGAGCCCAGCTGATTGAGTCACAGCCGCTTCCGCCTTCCATGGTTTCTTAACACAAGTTGAAATAAGGTCTAATTATTTTACTTTGGTTTTTAAGGCCCTCTTTGATCTGGCCACTAACTACCTTCCATCCTTATTGCCAACTACCCTCTTGGATCTTTCTGCTTAAGAAACTAGTCTTCCTAAACTCTATCCATATAAGCATTTTTTATCTTGTTACCTCCTTCCAATTAGATTCAATTTTAACTCAAGGTGTTTATTGAGTTCTTCAATGTGTCATGCAGGGGATTGAAAAATAGTAAAAGAAAAATGTACGCCTTGGCTGAGTGGGTGCAGCTCAGTGGTTGAGTGCCTGCCTTGCATGTGTGAGGTTCTGTGTTCAATCCTCAGTTCCTCCTTGAAAAAAAAAAGGACCTGGCCTTCAAGAAGCTCATAATCTAGCAGGAGACATACGTAAACAGTTAAACTATTCCATATTAATTATCCTTTTTATACTATATATACACTGGTGGTATAAAAGCAATACTACTATGAAACCACAAAAGAGGGTGGCATTAATCTCACCTGGGAGGTCTGGGGCATAATCAAAGAACAGCTTTGCCCTTGGTTGATAATTAGGATATATTCAGGTGGAAAAGGAAGTGTGTGTGTGAGGGAGAGTAAGGGATATCCGTGTTCATGATGGTGGAGCCTTGCGAAAGAGAGAGAAGGACCCAAACACTTGATTTCAGGAGTGGTAAGGAGTCCTGTGAAACCAGCTAGCATTTAGGGATGGGATAGATAGAGAAGGGGAAGAGGCAGGCAGTAAAGCCGGTTCAAAGTAAGTTGAGACCAGTTTTTGTGAGGGGCCTGGAATGCCTGGCTAAAGGGTTTGCACTTGATCTTGAAAGCAAAGAGAAGTCACTGGGAATTTAAAAGCAGAATTGGAACAGGATCAGCTCTGTGTTTTATAAAGATACATTTTATAAAGATAACTCTGAAAGCACTGACAGTGGCCACGGAAGGAAGAGACAGTTGGAAAATAAAACTGACAAGCACTCTACTCTAGGAAGGCAGTAAAGATGACTCTAGGTTTTCTAGTTCTTAACCAGGGGTCCATAAGCTTGAATTGAAATTAAAAACAATATTATTCCTGTGGGGATGTGTTGGTGAGGGTGTGATATATTTATTAAATAATACACAGGATAGTGTGGACTTAGTAAGGGGTCTGTGGGACGAAAAAGGTTAAGAACCCCTGTTCCAGTGCGTGGGGTTGCAAGTTTAGTGATACTATTTCACAAAGACGCTATGTCGTAACCATAGATTAAAGATTTAGTTTCACTCTCTCCTCTTCTGTGATGCCTTCCTGGGCTGCGACAGTCCATCTCCCTTCTTTGCCTCTGACGGTCCTTGTCATCTGTTTTCATGGACGCCCTCACCAGTTCTGAACTCACGCTATCTGCCTTGTTCACAAGCTCTGCATTACACGTTTTCCAGGTGATACATTTACTCAATGGTTTTACCTAATGTCAGATTAGGTCTCATCAGTGCAGACTCACCCTGTAGGTGCAGGTGCCTGCAGCAGGACAAGTAACAAAAACACTTCTGGAGGCGGAGCTTACCATGTATTGCCTTGCAGTAGTTCTTGAATTACCTTATAGATTTCTTGCATTGTTAACCTATTCAAATAATATATTAAAAAACATCTCCTGTATTTGTACATATCCACAGAGGTTCAATTCTTTTATTTCTTTATTTCAAAATAATATTGGGTTTTCTTCCAGAGCTGTTTGCTTAATGGGAAAAAGACACTAACTGGAAGAAACCTTGCAATACAGAGCCACACGTGTTTGCTTCCTGACATTTAGGGTCCCTGGGCAGACTGAAGCGGGAAGCGGTCGCTGCCAGCCTAGGTCTTCCTTCCGGGTGGAGGCTGGAGGCAGGCCTGGCGTGGCGGCGCCCCGGGCCTGCTGCCGAGCCTGAATTAAACGCCCCTCCCCGGCAGCCCCCGCAGAGCAGAGCGCGGGCAGGCTCCCCGAGCCCCGAGCAGGGCCCACAGCTGCGGGGACGACGGAGGCCAGGAGTGGCACCCAGGACGGTCGGCAGTCAGGAGGGCGCCCAGAGTCACGGGTCTGAGACGCCGGGACAGGCGCTGCTGCTCTGGGTGGAGCAGGTGCTAACCTGCCCTTGTTCAGCCCTTCCAGCTTCTCAAAGCCTCCTCCACATTCACTTCTCATTCTCTTTTTGGGTAGTTCTACTCTTAATTCAGCAGAGGGGTGAAATGGCTGGGCCAGGGTCACATGACAAGTTGGAGGTGGGTGATCGATAGGGGACCCCCAGTTCCATGCAGGGCTCTGTGCACCCCACTGGGCCCTTCCTGCGGCTCCCACGAAGGTCAGTGAGGAGCAGAGCCCTGACCTGTGGGTGCACAGGGACTGCTCAGAACACTGAGCTCTCGCCGGGGAGAGGGTTTCTACGTATTTCCCAGCAGTGCTCTGGCCTAATTTGTTGGAAAACAGGAAATCCAAACCTAAAGATTTCTGTCTATACCAATTCATCTCAAAAAATTTCTAAAACTTTTTATTATTACAAATTAAACTATTCTCTAACATCTATTAGAAGTTTACTTTATTAATCACTTAATAGGAAATAGAATATAAAAAATAAAACAACAGAACTTTTCATCCTTATTGATCTCAACTACAATTCCCTTGACTAGTGGTTGCTTTTGAAATAGTAATTCAATTGAGCAAAATTATTGTTATACTTTGGTTTTCCTCATTTTGTACATAGGTAATTACATACATGCATATATATGTATAGGAATGACTTCCCACTTGCTTTATTTAATCTTGACAGATATTTTATAAAATGTACACAATCTCTAACTGCATCTCTCTATAATTTCCTACCTTTACTGACCCCTACTACTTTCAAAAAAAAAAAAAAAAAAGATAAAAAGTAAATCAAGGGGAAAACTACCAGGAGACTATTTCCAACAACAGATGACTCAACTAGCACCTGAGAATTTGTTGTACTTGTGTGTACTAAGGTTTTGAACTTCCTGTTTCAATAAAATACCAAACAAGTTGTGTTTCCTTTACAAATAAGCTATTACATCAAGCCCTGTTCCTATAATTTCAGGTTTTTGTCTCCATTCCAACATTTTCTTTGGCAAATGTAGAAACATTCTAATTACAGTGGAGAGGAAAACAAGCATCATTCATCACGATAAGAATAATGCACAAAAGAACATCCTCATTTTTTCTTTCTTTCGCTAAATTCTGCTCTACTTTAAACAGTTTGGTGACTGGCGTCATGCAGTCCCTGACAAATTCCTAGGTAATGACTTAAAAATGCTTGAGTCACTTGAAAAAAAATTCCAAAGGTATCAATAATTCCTGTCACAAGTTTAACATTCTCTTAAAAATATCCTTCCGGTCCTAAAAGGAAGAGATTACTTTTAGGTAATCACGTAACGACATCCAGGTTTCTTTTTAAGATATTAAGATTAGGAAAAGGGCTTCCTATTTATAACCATGTAGACCTGAGTTGAAAGGAATATTCTCACTTCCTAGGGGCTCTTTACATTTTCACTTTTATTGAAACTTTTAAAAGAATATATTCACTTCAAGAAGTACCATTTGTATACAGATAGTGCTTTTTAAGATACACGCTTCAACTTATTGGAAGTAACCAGAATCTTTGCATTGCTTTCCCTCTCTTCTCCAGTTAAGTAGGGGTTACACATTTTTATGTGTGTATATATTTATTTGTGTACATATGCATGTATTTCAGTACTGAGTTCAAATGAGAAAAAGCTTCTTTTCTATTAATTCAGGGTTTCTTAATCTTTTTGGTTCCACGGACCCGTTTGCCAGTCATGTGAAAACCATGGACCTCTTACTAAGTCCACACTATACTGTATATTATTTAATAAACATATCACAACTGTAACCAACATGTCCTCATAAGAATAATGCTGCTTTCAATTTTCAGTTCAAGCTCATGGACCTCCTGGTTAAGAACCCCTGTATTAATTTAAAAGCATTGCATTTTGAAGAGTCACCTTCTAACGTGTTTCCAACAGGAAGGCCACGGTTGCAGCATCGCTGCAGTAAGAAATCATCTGACCAGTTCCAGTAAGTACAAGGCTTCCAGCAGGTTTGCTGGTCCATTTCCGACCCCAGGTGGCTTTTCTCGGGTCACAACAGGCAGGGAGGAAGCCCACTGTGGAAGGATCAGTGCTGTGCCCTCCTCTGAATAATGAGCTATATCATCCACCCCACTTCTGCTTCTGAAGCCACAGGAAGTCCTACAGCTTAAATAGATATGTGTTTTAACTGAGAAAGAAGAGCAGAAACAGAGTCATAGAGGGTTTTAGCAGCACCGATTACCTTTTGAAAAAAACTTACTGTCTATTAAGGGAGAAAATCCTGCTTTGAACCTACAAGAGAACTGACTTTTGAAAACAGTTTTTCTCTGGGAGCATTTATCTTCCCCTTCTATTACTCTACTTGCTTACGCACTTTCCAGACTGATGGGCATGGTTAGGGCCTCATCAAAAAATTAATCCCAATCCCTGACTCTCTCATGGCGTCCTTTCTCTGCTTGGCATTTGATGTTGAGGGTTGCTCTTTCATAGGCTCCTTGTCTCGGATTTCTGGTACTTCTGGTTTGCCTCCAACTTCTCTGACCCCTCCATTCCCTTCAAAAATTCTGCTCTTTACTGTGGGATGGTGAACAGCTCATTCCAGTGTCCCTTCCTAGACTTGTTTTAGAGATTCATTTTCCTAAATCTCACCCCTATAGTCTAGTCCAGGAATCGACAGTACTTCAGGGGTAGCCTGGAGAGTCTTTAATCATTGCCTGTAACTGGAGGCCACTGGATACTGGAGCTGTCTCCCTTTTCTCCTTCCTGCCCCACTGCATGTTCTGTGCACTGCGAGCATTCTTGTTTCATGGCAGAGGACTTAGGTACAATTACATACTCATAGACGGGCTAGGCTCATGTTGACTGGAAAAGGACAATGCCATCTGGAAATTAAATATACAAATATTTATTCAGCGCACGCTGGTAGGCATTTACTACTTCTGAGGCTTTATGTAAGGTGCTAGGGGTAGAAAGACCAAAAAGCAGAGGTCTTTGCCTTCAAGGACTCACACGAATTCTAAAGAAGCAGATAAATGGAGGGCAAGCATCTTCTGAGAATGGTGGCAACGTGGGGGAGAAAGACGTGGGTTCATTAAGGTAAAATATGGAGATTTTAGGAAAGTAGTGAGTTCAGAAGTAGGATAATGGATCTAGAGGTTGAGAAAAGTAGGAATATCTTGAAGGCTATGTTTCCAGAGACAAATTAGGAAAGAGAAAGAAAGTCCTTCTCCTTCACTCCCTCTCCCATTCCCAGTGCAGTATGCTCAGCTTGCTGGACTGTCCTGTCTCTGCACTGCCTTGGGGCAGCTCCTCAGGAGAATTCGGCATTTCCAGCCGAGCTGTGCATGCTTCTGGCCTGGCAGGCAGCTCCTGAGCAGGGGCTGCTTCACGTTACCTCTGCATTGCCTCTGGTATCTCCAAGACAAAGCAGCACTTGGTAAAAGTAAAGAAAAACCATCTTACATGTCATTTGCCACCTGTGACCAAAGCAACTAGCCCCTGCTTTAGCGTCTATATTTTAGCCGTGACTTTAGGGAGTCTTCTTCTAGAGGTTTAACCTCTACCTAAGGCATAATATTAATAAGACAATGGTAGAAAACGCTGTAGCCTGCCTTTGCTTGCTTGCTTTCGCTCTTTTCTCTGTAGCGATAATGACCATGGTAAAGGAGCATTACTGAGCCTTTATGAGGTTCAGGCATCCCACTCAAGACTAATGCTAACACAGTTGTTCATTTGATTTTTAAAGCAAGCTTGTAGGCTGGTGATATTATTAGTCTAATTGGGGCTCAGGGAAATTGCATAGAATACTCAAAGTCATGCATCATTAACTAAGAGTTATGGTTTGAACCGAGCCTTGTGGGCTCAGAACCCTGTGCTTTTAACCACTGTGCGATATTGTTCCTTTCCTAGCCTCTAAGTGTGGTCTAAGGAATTATTTTAGATTCCCTGCTGATTTAATTTACCCATAGAACCAACTGGCTGCTAAATCTTACCATATTGTCTATGTAGTGGTTTTCACATTTATTCTTTTATCCTTCTAAATGTTTTCTAAATTGGGTCTTAACCATTTTATGATTATTCTCATCTCAATGTATTTTCTACATGCAATGTATTACATTTTTAGCAGCCTATGAATTCCAATGCAAGAGATTTACTTTGGCATTGATCTGACTAGGGCATTTCAGTCTACAGTTGGTTGGCATCTACAGTGTTCCAAGCTCTGTGCTAGTTGATGGAAATACGGAGTCAGATGCCATAATCCTGCTTCCTAGGAAGGGCCTGCCAGCCACAGCCTCCCCTGTTTATACCCTCTTCCTCACACACTCAGACCCCTGTGTGCTGCCTGTCGTTCTCCACAGTGGCTCCAAGCTTCTGACTTCTTCGTTTGCTTATACATCTCACTGGCTCATCTCCTGTTTCTAATTACTAGACTTCCTTAGCTATCATGTGTGTACGCATACAAACAGCCTAATTTAGAAGCAATTCAGCCAACCATCTTGACTGGTGATGTTCTTTTCCTCAACAGATCAATAGCTTCAGTTTCGTTATTGTTTATAGCCAGGGATGGTGCAATAAAGAGCACCAGGCAACTTAGAGGCACTGAGCCGCTGTCTGCAGGCTGAGCTACGGAAAGAGCTTTAGAGTTCATCAAGTCCTTTCCTCTACCCTGCGAGTAAACTCAAAGTGAAGAAGCGACTTGCTGAAGGGACAGTGACAGTGGCAGTGGCAGTGGCAGAGCTAAGAGCTGAGCCCAATGAAACTAGCAAAATATCTTCCAAATATCATCTCACTTAGACACAAGATGTGATGTTTAGGACGTATTCTTTAGAGTGCGGCCGACACGGGCAGGGGTGGCATTCCAAGCATTACTGCTATATGAATGTGAAAACTTGAGAAGGAAAATTACCTTAAAAGACACAGAAAGGTATTTTTTGTAGAAGCAAACAAACAAACAAAAAAGCCTTTTCCGTGTGACCATGGTTATTTATTGCTTAAATTCTTCATCTGACTATTATAGGCTTTTATTGGGGGGATTAATCTTCTCTTCTGTGAACTGAAAATAATCATACCTATCATTTATAGGCTCCCCTGCCACTTGTAAAATGCTCTTACCTACGTAATTTTATCTGATTTTCCTACCAACTCTATTACTATCTATTATTACTTACATCTACTCTTCCTCCCTGACAGTCTCTGCTATACAAAGCGGCAAGAATGATTTTTAAAAACCCGTCAGACCCGCCACTGTTTACTCAACACTTGCATGTGCCCATCCGGCCCCTAATTTATCTTTCCAACCTTGCTGCCTCCTCTTCCTCCCTTACTTAGTCTGCTCCAGCTGGTCAGGTCTCCTTGAACACACCATACAGGCTTCCTGAACCTTTTGGGCATTTGCTTCAGCTTTTCTTGGTTTGGAACCCTCTTTCCCCAGACATCTACTTGGCTAGCTTCCTCTCCTCTTTTAACCCACTCCCCTTCTCAGTGAGGGTTTCTCTGAACATCCAGTTTAAGACTGTAACCTAACTTAAACTCCCTCTTTTGATTTTTCTCACGCGGTTCTGTTGTGTTTTTTTGTACCTATCTTATTTATTCTATTCATCGCTCACTTTCTTCTCCACTAGAATGGAATCCGCGTATGGCTTTTGCTCTCTGATGCCTCCCAAACACTAGAACTGTGCCTAGCACAGAATAGGTGCTCAACTGATTTTCTGAATGAATGAACCATCTCTACCTGACTGTGGAGGGAGTAGGGATCAGGAAGGTAAAGTGATTTGTCCAAAGTCACTAAACTAATTAAAAAGGTTTTTGTTAAATCTTAACATTTAAAATCATAATGGAGCCACCAAAGAAAGGAAGCTAAACTTTCTCTTTTGCTTCTTTCAAATTAGGTCCTCCTACAGCCTTGTCATATAGAGCAGGGCCACTCTGAGTACATTTCATAAGCTTAACTCTGCCGCGTTCACGCATCCCCTTCCCTCTCATCTTAGAAACGCGAGGCGGCGGGTTGCAGGCAATACGATCATTCCCCCCAGTCCTCCGCGAGAGAGCACCGAGGGTCAGTGTCCAAACTTCTAGAGGAGGAAGCCCCCGTCGGTCACGCTGCACACGCGCTGCTCCAGGGAACTGGCGTTGCAACAGCAGGCGCCACGCCAGGAGGCCCTGGGCAGTAGGAATGGATGGAATCATACATTCATTCTTTCCCCGAATTTACTGGATAAGATCAAAGACTATTTCTCGGTATGTCATGGGTAGTTTCTATAGAGGGACCATGAGTGAGTCTTTTGGAAAGGCTGAATTGACCTAGGGAAGCGGAGTCCTTTTGGTATTCTATCCTGAGGTCAGTTTGCTATGAAAATACCAGTAAAATTCCATAAGTGTGACTCCCATCCTAATGAGGTGCTTGGGATAAAAACACTAGCTCCTGTGTTGTTACCTGGCTCGTGGTGCTCTGCGGTTTCACGTCAGTGGATTTTCTTAAAACAAATAATCCTTTACAATAAACACTCTCCAGGATCCTGCATAAGGAATGCACCTGATGATGTACGTCCAGAGCACAGCAGCAGGGGCGCCCTGGGAGAGGCCAGGGGAGACTCCAGGTCCACCCCCAACACTGCCTCAGGCAGACTTCAGCTCCTGCTCAAGCAGGGCAGCAGGCCTCGCTAGAAGAGCCAGCTGCTGAAGCCCCAGCTAAAGGGAAAGGGAGCCTCTCACACGTGCAGTCAAGGAGCGCACAGGAGGGGAGACACAGGGAGCCTGCGTGCTCCGCATCGTCTGTCGCTTCTCTCCATGGCGCCTGTGACTTGATTCACTGCAGTGCCCGGTGATTCCTTCCTACTGGAGGGTGGCCCATACTAGTAAAAGAAGAAAGAAAACAGACGTCTGTTTTTAACTGGTTTCCATCTCTGTGAAAGAGAACCACTCAGAAGGGAAAGGCCACGCTCCTCCTCGAGAAGCTCTGTGCACCAATTTCTTAGCATTACCTGCACTCGATTAAAGTGTACTGACAGTATTCCCTTGCGGCCCGGGTTTCCTAAAGTATCTGAGATCTCATCTCAATCTGAGCAAAAAAAGAGACAAAAATCACTCAGTAAAAAGTAGTGTCTGGGGAGCAGATGTGGCGCAAGCAATTTGAATAGGCCTCCCACAGGGAGGTCCCGGTGCCTCCTAAAGATGAGCAGACAACGAGCAGACAGACAAGGGAGCCATCCTGGGGCGCGGGAGGGGAATAGAGATTTAAATAATTTAAATAATTTTTAAAAAGTAGTGTCTGAACCACAGCCTTTAAGCAGCAATTTGACTAAGAGGACAAGAATAAACCTCTTTTTCCCCTCCATATTTGAAAAAACATATGGAGAAAAAAGAAAGCCTACATCACTTTTGAAAGAAATAAACCTAAACATTAGAGTGACTTTGTTTTAAAGAGAAAAAAAAGATAAACTGATTCCTGCAGGAAAACTATTATATGTTTAAATCACAATCAAGTGAAGTTAATAACAAATCTGTACACCCATGATATGGAGTACCAGGTAACCTATGTACAGGAGCCTGCAGGGTTTCCTCAGACGTCTTCTTGAATTGCAGATGGGAAGGGAAGAGCCCTGAAGCTGGGGTCACGGCCAGGTCCTGCTCTATCAACAACCAGATCTGAGTCAGGCTGAGCTTTGTAACTTCTCCTGGGACTCCCGCTCCTTAGCTGCAATTTGAGATGACTGGTCTTCACTACAAGTCCTCTGATGAGGTTTACAGTTGAAGGATTCAGTTAAATTATCAAGATGAGTTACCATTTAGGATTCATACGTGGTCAAGAGTCAGGCTGCCTTTCTATTCCATCTCCATGGCTTGGTTCTTCCACTTCTTAGTGGGAGCTTGTTATCTGCTCAGATCTGTGCACAGGGCTTTTCAAATGTCTCACTTAATCAACACATCAACACTGTAAAGCAGGAATTATTACCCCCATTTAAAAGATGAAGAAACTGAGACCAATAGGAACTTTATCAGTTTTCCAAGGCCATGTAGGTAGAGGTAGAAAAGTCTGGATTCCGACACAGTACATTTGACTCTAAAACCAGTGTCGCTTAACCCCTAGGCCTATAACATTCATTCCCCTATTCGAAAATTTCGCATTAAAATTTATGTGACAAATTCAGGGCGACTGTTCCCTTTAGGGAACGAGTAGTAAGAATGGAATTCGGTAGGGAAGGATATGAATGGTGCTTTATCGTTGTCGTATTTTATAAAATCTGTAATACGTTTTACTTATGAAAAACCAACTAAAAATGGAAGTAACTCTAATAAAGTATTAAGATTTGGTAAAGCTGAGTGGTCAGTAGACAAATGTTATATATTTTTTATTGTTCACTGTATGCTTGAGAAGCACTTCATAAAATATATAAGGGAAAATTATTAGTGAAGATACTCTAGCAAAATTTCACATAGTTTTCTTTTTTTTCTTTTGTCTCATATTTCTTTCCCACTTCTGTCTCATAACTTTCCCTGACATTTTTTTAAAGACTTATTTATTTATTCATTTCACTCAATCCCTCTTTGTTTGAACTTGTTGTGTCTTTAGAAGGCATTGGGAGCTGAACCCAGGACCTCTGATGTGGGAGGGAGGTGCCTAATCACTTGAGCCACCTCCATTCCCCTCCTTTGTTGTGTCTCTCCTTGTTTTTTCTTCTTGTGTCTCTTGTTGTGTCATCTTGCTGTGCTTGCCAGTCACACCAGCTTGCTGTCTTCTTTAGGAGGCACCAGGAACCGAGCCACAGACCGCCCATGTGGTAGGTGGGAGTTCAGTCGCCTGAGCCATATCTGCTTCCCTCCCCTAACATTTTAATATGAAAAATTTTAAGCATATAGCAGAGTTGAAGGAATTATACAGTGAACTCAATACTGTATACCCACTACCTAGAAACACCCATAAAATCACATTTGTCTCATTCTTTTTTACTCAATAAATACAGAGTTTGCCTGCGATCAAAGTAAGAAATTTTATGGGTTTGAACCAAGTTGCCTCTAGTACAATTTGAAGACCTATTCAAATGCAATGTAGAAGCTCTTGGTGCTGCTTCTATAAAATTCAACATTCAAAATTTACCAATAATGCTGAAGCAGGAGGTAACAAAATTATTTTTTCTCTAAGACCATATATCCTAGAATACAGATATACAGATGTAGCTTTTTACCCAATTGACACATCATGCTGGGAAAAAAGCTACAAATATATTTCTAAAGGTATCTTAAAATATTATTGCATTTAAGGATAGTTAGGTTTTATAAAGCTTAGAGGACAAAATACCCATGGCTAGTCTAATCATTTCACACGGGGTGATGTCAATAGAAAAATTCCACTATTTAGTTTCTCCATGCATAGTGTCTTTGCATGGTAGCAGTGAACATTGGTACCAGATTTATCATAATATATCACTAAATATTTGATAATCTACAAACACCATGTGAAATCAAGACCTTAATAAACAAGAACCACAGAATTCAACTCTGACGTAGCCAAAAAATAATAAGCAGGGTTACTACAAAATGTAGGGATGCAGCCGGTGGGAATGACTTTTAACTAGTCGTTGAGCTGAGAGAGAAGTTTAATAGTGTAGTCGAAAGAAGAGAGCCTTGGGGTTAGAAGACCTGAGAGTGAAGTTGTCTTCTCTGCATTTTGAGGAGGTCACCGTTACCTCACTCAGCCTCGATTTCCTCAGTTATGAAGTAGAGATAACAACACTACCTTTCTCTTAGAATTACTTTGAGTCAAACAAATTAATGTATGGGAATGAATTTTGAAAACTCTAAAATGTTCTTCAAAGGTTATTATTAAAATTTTTTTTTCTTCTTCAAAGGTTCATTATTTATCAGAGGAATAAACAGTCTTTTACAGAAGATACTTTAACAAGAGGCCTTTTCTATCAGTAACTTTAAAAGACTAAGACCTACTAGTAGCAGCACCAGTATTCTTAGATATCTTTATTCTCCTTTGGTTTGCCTTGTAAGTTCCTATGTTAAGCTAGTGCTTATCGCAATGTATCAATACAGATTGGCATTCAATATACCATACAAGTAAAACTAATTTTAAATTCAGTTTCCAGATTAGTTGCCTTGTCAATTTGAACCTAGAAACCAATCGATTCTCCAGTGGTTAGTTGGAAATTAGATTTGAATTTGAGTGTCAATCTCTTTAACTCTTACCCGGAATTTCTTAATTTTGTGTTCGTGGCTTAGTCTTTGGTTATACTGGCTTATCATACATTTCAGAAAACATAAATGGAATTTCTCACTTTCTTCCTGCATGAAGTGACTACACATAGGGCTGCTATATATTTAAAAGTGTTATTCCCCTTCACACCTAACTCTATTACATTCTAGCTTTATCTTTCATTTTATTTCTATGTGTTATAACAAAACGGGAACCTTAAGCACTCTCCGATGCTATGCAAATTCTGTGTAAAAATAATTTTTCAATCCTACACAATTTACTCAATCATTCTTCTATTACTAAATGTTCCTTTCTCCCCCACTTTTTGTTATCATAACCGACTTTCTAATACACAAAGTTTTTAACAGAGGTTAGCATTTGAAATGCAAATAGAACAAGAATATTTCTGGAGACAGTATATGTCTTTTTATGTTTGTCTTTTAGATATTTTAAAATAAAAATAGTCATTTATGAGTTAAGGCTTCTCTTTTGAATTATATTCATTTCAATAAGCACAGATATATTGAATTATCCAGTATATACCATACATCTTCACATTTCATTGATTCTATGAAAATATGATATAAGAGCACTCAAATGGCTATATAATGACTTAAAAAACAATAAAATATTTGAGACTTTACCCATAATTTATTTAGTGTGCCATAGCAACATTTGAAATCATTTAGGAAAACTGGAAAAGTTTTGATAGGGTGTTTACTTCTTATTGCACAGGTTAGTAAAACATTATTATGAGATGAAAGATGAAAATGCCTGGCACATAGTAGGTATTCAATGAATTTTAAGTTTCCTTTCCCTTTCCCACCAACTTGTCTTCCTGAAAACAAAACTTTGTTGTTCAGGATTTCATCATTTCCAGATGCCTGCTCTTCAAATGACATTCAAAGCAATACACATTGATGTCACAGCCTGGAATTTCTGGTGGGAAATCAGATGAACACATTGGACACAAAGATCCTGTTTTCATGTCAATATCCTTAGTAATAAAATGTGAGGAAAGAGAGGAAGTATAACATATAAATAGTCCTCACTCAATTTACACTGAAAAGGACACTTATAAATTGAGGTATCAGTTGCTCTTCAAGAAGGGGGGAAAAGCACTCTTATAAGTAAAAAGTCCATCATTTAAGTCTGAGCTCCAAAAAATGACTTTATTTCTATGTTACTACATTTCTTGAATATCTATCATTATAGAATACTGAGACTACAGAATGATGATGTCTTAGAAAATGCTTGTTTTAGATGTATTAAGTTATTTTGGTTAGTTTTCACTCTAATTTTCATATACTGATTAAGAAAAATTTATAAAAGTAGAAGAATCTTTTTAATGACTAACATTTCATTCTTTCAAGGTTGTAATTTATGTCCTCTACCTTTTTGATAATCTTCCTCATGGTCTATCAGTATCAACTGGATTATAAAATATATAAAGTCACCCATTCAAGTGTTTTCCATTAGAGTTGGGATTCCAATCTATCACGGTGCTAGCAGCCCAGGCAACAGTACACTTCTCTGGATTAAGACAGCTGGGGTGATGGGCAGATTTATTAAAGATAAGCACAAGGCTTAATCAAGACTTTAAAGTATCCTGGATAGGTTAATAGTTCAGTAACATTTAAAACTGATACTATTTTGTTCAACATTTCTTAGAGGGTAGAAGAGAGCCAAATGGGAAAGCGCAGGGGAGGACTACTAGTGACAGGGCTTGGTGCCTTTAAAGTCTGCTAAACTATTCAGCTCTGCCCCCAAATCTTCTATATTTCACTCCACAAAACAACTGAACGAGACCTGCCCTTCTTAGGAAGCCTCTTAGTGACCTCCCTTGTAATTGCAGCATGCCCCTCTGCAGAAGCTTGTCTCATTCTGCTCTCAGATAGTTCATCAAAGCAGTCCTTCCAACCACTAAGTTAGTTTTCCGAGGCACATTCTCATGAATACAGTTTTCTTTTTGTCACTTTCCTTTTTTGACCTTTTTCTTTAAAAACATGCTAAGTGGATTGTTAGTTCTTGTTCCAGTAATGGTTAGCACCTGTTACAGGCTGATAAGTTGCCTGTTGGCCCATTCCTTCTCCTTGCTCTTGAAATACAAAGTGCAACTGAAAGCTGTAGCCTCCTCTTCATGGACAATGACTACTGTGGACATCAGTATGAAGTCCTGATGCTCAATCTCTGATTCTGATCTTGCAAATACTGTAAATATCGTCAGCCACTCTCTTCCTCACCTGTCACAAACATCTCACCCTTAGTTCCTCTACATATCCTCATTTGGCAAAGAAAAAATCCTTTCACTTGTTTTTCCAAAATTATCAGACTTTGGATGGCTTAAGCCAAAATGGTTCAGAGATGCCCACAACTGAAGTAAGCCTTAAATTTATGGAACTCTGTACTCGGAGGCCTTTTTTCCAGCGGTGCTATCCTCCAGCACATCAGTCAGGGAGACTCACTTGCCCAGGCAGCTCAGATGTATATTACAAATTATGTCATCAGCACATTGAAGAAAGAGAAGGATCTGCTGCAATATGGTTCTGAGTATTGTTAATTCATGGTCCTTTGATTTGGACTATGAATGGACTCTCTGGACAGAGTCTTCACTTGCTTTCTTATTTACCAAAGCTCCTTCGCAAGTAATAATATATTCTTATAGGGAAGAACTGGTTGTAACCTTATTATCTAGAACGTTCTGAGACTACAATAACCCATCTAGTCTCCAGGACTGTTATTCTTCTGAAAAATTACTGAATGATATAAAACTATATGTAGATCCATGCCAAAAATCCTAATCAGATTCATAATAATCAGAAACTGGAAACAACTCAAATGGTCATCAATCACCAAATGGAGAAACAAAGAGTGTTCCATATCTTGACTGCAATGGTGATCATAAAACTGTACATGATTTCCAAAACTCATCAAACCATGCACTGAAAGTGTTGAATTTTATTGCATGGAATTTTACCTCAATAAAGATAGGGAAAAATCATGAGCTGAAACCAGGAAAAAAAAAATCTAAACCAGAAATAAATCTTGTAATAGAAAAGTTTGAGGCCATCCAGTTGGAGTTCAACATGACCAAGTTAGAAGTCAGATCAGAGGACTCTGGCTGCCAGACATCACTGACTCATTTTTCCTTTCAAATTATTTTTATACAGACTCCAGATCTATATAATTCAGACCACCAGAGATGTTCAAGCATATTCACATAAAATCAATATACATCATTAACAATAAAAATAAATGGCTATTGCCAACACTTAGAAACTGAAACAGATGTCCCCAGCTCTAGGTTGATATGAAAAGTGCTGGACTGCAAAGATAAGGCAAGTCCTATTCCCATATCCTGTACTTTGTTAGTGAGCATATTTCTTTTAGATAGGAATCATCATGGAGGATTTTAAGTAAAGATGCCTACATTGTAGAAGGTTTTGGTAATAAAAGAAGCGTGTCAATTGAGACTAAAGCCAATTATGGCATTCAGAAGTTATGTTTTCAAATCTCTCACCCCTTCAACCTGTCCTAAATAGCACTACCAGAATAATCTTCCTAAGAAAGAGTTATACTCAAGAGCTTTCCTTGTTCCAAAGCTTTCACTGGCTCTGCATTGCCCACAGTAATTAAAAACGCTAAGACTTGGCATTCAATCTACCTTTTCCAGTTTTATCTTGAAGTTTCCCAGCTATGTCCCATGAATGGTGTATATACCTACATCTATATCTATATATCTGTGTATATTCCCTGTTATTTCTTGTTTGACTTGATTTTGTGTTTCTGTTGCCAGAAATCCTCTCACATGTGCATCCTAAACCCCATGACTGGTATACAGCAGATGCTCAGTAATCATTTACTGAACGAATGATGGACTCATTCCACAGGAAGATAAACTCTCCATGAGGACTGAGGAAGTGTGGGCCTGTAGCATGGAGAGGATTTGCAATGAAGAGTGGGAAGGTGGGAAGATTCCAGCAAGGTAGTAGTAAAGAAAATAAGAAGGCCCCTGGGATCCATTTTTAAATGCAAGAGAGTTAGCAAGGAGTACAATTTGTCTAGGGTAAACTATCTTCCTGAAGTGGCTTGAGACATTTAATTTGTCCCCAGTTGTATAACTGCCCAAATGTCTGGTTTTAAAGAAAGGATGCCTTCTCTGCTTTGAGAAACATTTTTACAGTTAAAGCTACTGGTGAACGTCTGTTAAGATAAAGATGTGCAATTAGAAAAATGTATGCCATCACTGTATTGTCAGCGAGCTTCCATAGCATAAAAACAGTATATATTGTTTAAAAAGATCTGCCCTGCAATATGTCATAATTGATCATAAAGAATGAACTATAGGTTAAGTTTGCCAGCAGACTTTATTTTATAAGGAGAGGAAAAAAGCAGTTAAATGAAATTTCTCTCTTTTTTCATGTACAGTACAAAAAGGAGAGATATTTAAATGTTTGGGATCCAACCAAAATGAGGAGAAAGGGATGCCTAATGTCATAAGTAAACATTTAAAAATATATATATATTTACAGTACTCTCTTGCTGTGTGACATTTAGGGAGGCAAAACTGGGAAAGAGAGACAGGGCAAAGCTTCCAGAGCTTTATAATAATACATTTTAGGAGTACAAGTAAAACTGCAGCAGTAAAACGTTAGCCTGACTCAGTATTCGTAAATGGCATCTCAGATAGCTTGTGACTGCTTTAGGCCACATTCCAGTTGTGGTGACATCGTCAGCTTCTATTTCCTGGTAGTGTTCACCCCAACTGCCTTGTTTAACAGGAAATCATGGGACAATTGCAATACACATTGCCATGGATAGACAAAGCTCTCTCTTCACATAAAACTCAAAATGTATCTCACTATGGAAATATATTACTTAAACCTAAACTTCCTTTCCCTATAGAATCCCAATTAGGGAGAAGTAAGTTTTTCTGCATTGCTGACAAGTCATTTATTACCACAGAAATTTCAGGAAATAGACATTGTGTACTAGTCTGAAAATATCAGAAAAATAGTTTTACCTCCAACACTCGAACTGAACTGCGGGGGAATAATTACAAAATATTACTATTACAGTGCTGTCAAACTGCTGGAAATGGCTGGTATGGAGATGGGTTACCTACTGATTTATTTAGCCCTGATAATCAAAATTTGTAATTAGACTCAACATGAAAATTCCTATATATTTTTTGGGCTTTTGGGTTCTTAGGTACTTCTGAGATTGTCTCTGTTTTGCCATTTGTTTAATCAGATACAGGATACTTGTGTAATTAGGGAATCAGGGAATCACCATTTGACCCAACCTGTTTAGGGGAAGAAATGTGTTTGTAAGCATGGGTTAATTCTTGTCAGAGTGAGTTGACTGTACATGGAAAAGGCAAGCAGGCCAGGGTCATTTTAGTGTAAAGTCACTTAAAAAAGTCACTAGCAACTGCTTTGTATGTTGTTAAATTTTGGAAAAGATTAAGTGAAGCTGTAGCCAACACTGAGAAATGCTTTATAAGATAACCCCCTGGCTCCCAACCCCAGCTATAATGGTCTGAAAGAGTTAGGGCTGGAATGGCTTGTGTTCTGGTAATAAGTTTACTATAGATTTGAGTGTATCAGTATATGTAGCTAAAAGGATTGGGGTAAGTAGAGATTAAAATGAAAAGGAATTTAGTCCAGAAAGAGTTCTTTTAACAGTAATCTCCATCTGCTATGTCTCCTTCTAAATCAGTTCAAACACGTGATGTGGGTAATTTTTGTTTGCATTAACTTATAACTTTTTATGGTTCACTAAACTCTAGATTGTGATATGAATATAAACATTTAAGAGGAGGAGGAATGCAAATCTCAGTTGGGTAGCTGGACCAGATTAACTTTAAAGTCCCTTCCTCCCCAAAGTCTAATTGTATAGTATTATTTTAAAAGTGTGCTTTGATTTTTAAATTCAGTTTGTGATTTTTGATTACAAACTCAGTGTATAAAGATGAGGGTTTCAATTACAAACAAGCCTTGGCATGAGCAAAAGTATCCAAGGAGATACCATGGCAGGAATGTAGGAAGGGAATAAAGTGATCGCGGCAAATCCTGCCAAACAACCAGTGCATCCATCAGATTGGCGAGATTGCCAAATACAATCAAATTTACAGTGAATCTCAAAACAGCCACCAAAACAAAGTGGATTTGGAGTAAGAACTCCAACTTTAGGGCAGCAGAAGGTGCAAACAATGAGTGAGATCAAGTGCCAAAGAAGATGGTGCTTAAAAAAAAAAAAAAGCCAAAAAACCTACAGAGAAAAAGGACCCCAAGACACTAGAGCTACATGTGACTTCTGCTCTTCATTCAAATTAGCCTCTGGGACATTTAACAGAGCAACCTGCTTAAGGTCAGTTTAACAACTATTTATAAAATATGGGAAAGGTCCTTTTGTTGCCTTTTGTTGCCGAGGGCTCCCTTCTTACCATGTCATTCAGTCTCAGTCATTCCCTTCCAGGCATGTGGTGCTCGTGCTTTCCTCCAACAAGCTTTCTCAGAGACGTCACACTTCCTGATGCTCCACGGGCTCACGTCCTTGCTTCATTCGGGGTCTCCCCTGAGAGACGGCCGACCACCCCATCTCAATAAGCTCCACCTTCCATCGCTTTCTGTTCCCCAGCCAGCTTCATTTTATTGTTAAGACCTTATCATTCTTAACATCTTACATATTTTTCATCTCTCTTCCTGAACTAATGTAACATGTATATTCCATAACAGCAGAGATTTTATATATTTTATTCAATACTACATTGCCAGTGCCTTGCAGACACTGAAAGTGTCCAATAAATATTTATGCATGTTTATAACATCTAAGGAATCTTTCACATGACACTGTCAGTTATTATTTGTCTCAGCCCTTTCTCGTTGAATTATGCTTAACACAATTGTTGGGCACCTGCTATCCACCGAGGCTTTATGCTACATTAGATGGGGTTTGTCAAGATGATAAAGTAACTTTTACCCAGTGAGTTTTAATTTACTGGAGAATATGACACATAGGCCACAGCTCAATTTCAATTCAACAAACACTTGAATATGTGCCAGTGAGTAAGTGCAGAACTTCAGAAGAGGGAGAGACTACTCCCCAAGAGCTGTGGTTCTCTGGGAAGACTCCACAGAAAAGCACTTAAGTAGAACCTTTAGAGAGGGGGAGGGCTTTGAAAGGCAGGGAAACTCATGTGTTACCAAAACAAAAACAAAAACAAAAGACAAGGAAAGTAGGACAAGAAGTTGGGAATTGCCAAGTCATCTTGAAAACACAGTGTTTGTAATGGGGAAAAAAATCAGAAAAATAGAAGGCTGGAAAGATCCATACCCCGGAAAGGCTTGAGTGACAGGATTCCTGACACTGGTTTCCTTGGATGGGCAGCTTAGAACACATGGTTAGAGGTTAGTTATCAGTGCTCTAGTTCTTGTGTTGAGTGGTGATTTCATAGTATTTATTATACTTTTAAAAACTAACAAACAATTAAAATTAATAGATAGAATAAGGACATGCATGGAGCAATGAACATATCATGAACCAAGGACTATGATTAATCTGATTCTGTACATTTGAGGTTAAATAAACATATATATAAAAGACAGATTGATTGGGGACTCTGAAGTCAGATTATGTTTTAACTCTAGCTCTACAAGGTTCCTTAACTTTGCTAAGCTTCAGTTTCTTCGACTGTAAAATGAAGTTACTTACCATGAAGGGTTATTATGAGGATTAAAAGAGATAATGTAAATAAAGTAGGCTGATAAAGAGTCAAAATAATTAACAATATAAATTACATATATTAAGCAATTTTTCTATATGCAAGGCATTATTCTAAGTGCTTTACACATACAATTATTATAGCTACAATTTCTGTTTCATAGCATGCTGACATGATGAGATAAATGGCAGATGTAGTCTGGAACCCAGAATCTCTGATTTCCATTCAGACGCACTTTATACCATACATTTTCCATAACAGCAATCACTGAACTTAGAGCTGAATGTCATTTAAGACAAAGAGGACTCAGATCAAAATCAATGCTGATCAGTTTAGAAAAGTTTCAGTATAATTGGAAAACCGGTCCTAAGCATTTAACTGCTTATACTTTGTGGTGTTTTTTTCACACAACTTCCTGGCTTTCTTGTAAGAATGTCTAGTATTTTAAGAATGTCAGAAGATACCATTCTATTTTGACTTGAGATCTTGATGTTTAAGTTATGAGATAGTGATCAAAAAGAAAACTAATGGAAGAATAGAGTATGACTGTTTCATCCTTAATCTTGTTCTCTTCTTCATTATATTCATCATGTACATTTCAATGGCCATTCTTGATTCCACAGTAGTGGCACTGGATTTCTGGCCATCTAGATAATAAATACATTCTAGTATAATAATCCATCTCCTGTTTAAAAAGGAATATAGTCATTGTGTGTAGGTCAATAACATTAAACGTACAAAAATATTAAATGCATGTTCAAGGAGCACAATATATACAATCTATTCTCAAATGTTTAGAAAACTGATAGATAAAATAGAATGATACAGCAAATGTGGTAAAATATTAAAATTGGTGGATGTTGGGAGAATATGGAGTTCTCCATATGGATTTTGTATTATTTCTACAAAATGTCCCGTAAGTTTTAAGTTATTTAAAAATTAAAAGTCTAAGAAAGATATTAAATGCACAATTATTTATAGGTATAGGAATCAGAGGACCTGTGCTCAAGTGATATGCTAGCTAGAATCCTGACCCTGGGGAAGTCATTTAGCCTCAATGCCTCTGTTTTCTTATCTGTAAGATGAGGAGGTCTCTCTGATCATCTTTTTAACTCTGAGACTCTTTAAGTTTAATGCAATAAAGGGAAACAAGTTGAAGCAAGAAAGTATCAACACTTGAATTAATTCCAATGCCTGCATTATAGTGCAATATATGAAGAAATGTATTGACAGACACTGTAGAACTTTCATTAGGATAGGGGTAGACTTTTTTGTTTGGTTGGCTAGCACTTGAATGCCATTTTATGTATGGAGAATTCTCCACCTCATGAGTCTTGGTGGGACACAGAGCTGCTTTCCCACCATTAAGCCTAAAAACATTAAATTATCAATTTCCCAGTTCACTCAGCTGCTAGGAAACAGTTAACTATTAATAACTAGACCAAGCCAATTAGACCTATCCAGCTTTGGTACTGAATCTTGCCCTAGTGAAAGAAAGAAGCATGGATGGGGAAATGCCTTGTGCCAGTGGCAGCAATATCCAGATGGAGGAACTAAGCCTTAGAGAAAAGGGCTACAGGCTACAGATAGGTAATGCTGAGACAGAGGAAGGAGATGGTGAGAGTTTTAGAGAAAATGAAAGAGGTTCTCCCTATTCTCTGGAGAAAGTTTAGCCTGGGGCAAGTCCCAATATTCTGGAGGATCCTTGGTCCAATGGGTCCTCAGAATTCTGTTCTGATCTGAAACATCCCTAGACCAGATTATCAAGCTCCTATGTTAGTTCTAGGATGGCCCAATGCTAGGATTTCTGGGTCATTTTGAAAGAAAAAAAACATGGACTCTGCCCTGAGAGGTAGCTCTAGAAATAACCCAAGTCTATGGGAAAGAGAAGTCAAACTACTCTCAATATCTAATGCAGATATTAGATTTAGAATGTAGAATTAGCTCTGCTGAGACAAGCTTCTGAGTTTGAACCATTTTAAGGTATTACCTATTGTATTAGTCAGCCAAAGGGGTGCTGATGCAAAATCCCAGAAGCCTGTTGGCTTTTATAAAGGGTATTTATTTGGGGTAGGAGCTTACAGATACCAGGTCATAAAGTGTAAGTTACTTCCTTTACCAAAGTCTATTTCCATGTGTGGAGCAAGATGGCTGCTGACATATGAGGGTTCAGGCTTCCTGGGTTCCTCTCTTCCCAGAGCTTGCTTCTCTTTCCTCTGTGTGCTTACTTCCCAGGGCTCCAGCTTAAGACTTCAGGATTAAAACTCCAATATTAAAAACCCCAGGGAAACGGACTTTGGCCCAGTGGTTAGGGCGTCCGTCTACCACATGGGAGGTCCGCGGTTCAAGCCCCGGGCCTCCTTGACCCGTGTGGAGCTGGCCCTTGCGCAGTGCTGATGCGCGCAAGGAGTGCTGTGCTACACAGGGGTGTCCCCCGTGTAGGGGAACCCCACGCGCAAGGAGTGTACCCATAAGGAGAGCCGCCCAGCGTGAAGGAGGGAGCAGCCTGCCCAGGAATGGCGCCGCCCACACTTCCCGTGCCGCTGACGACAACAGAAGCGGACAAAGAAACAGACAAAGAAACAAGACGCAGCAAAAAGACACAGAAAACAGACAACCGGGGGAGGGGAGGGGAATTAAATAAATAAAAAAAATAAATAAATCTTTAAAAAAACAAAAAAACCCAATGTCAAAATGCTCCAACTCTGTCCTTTGCCATGCCTTTTATCTATGAGTCCCCACCCTACTGATGTGGCCCATTCAACACCCTACTGATGTGGCCCAATCAGAGTCCTAATATAACTCAATCACACCCAGGTACAGACTAATTTACAAACATAATCCCCTATTTATTTTTGGAATTCATAACGATATCAAACTGCTACATCTGTTTTTCATGTTTATCTCATCTGTCTTTCCTGAGAAGTGGTACATTCACTCAGGCCCTGTTGGGGATTGAATAATGTCCCCCACAAAAGGCATGTTCAGTTCACAAACCTGGGTATGAACCCATTTGTAAACAGGACCTTTGAAAATGTCTTTAGGTAAGGTGTGCCCAAGTAAAGGGGGAGGGGGAGGGACTAACCCAGTATGGCTGAAGTCCTTATGCACAAAGGTAGTTGGACATGAAAAGGAGAAGCTGTGAGGAGCATGGGGCCTGGTCACATGCACTGCCATGTGGCAGAAAAGCCAAGGACCAAGGCTCACCAGCAACCAGCTCCAGAATGCCACAGTCTTTGGGGAGAAAGCATCACCTTGCAGATACCTCAACTTTGGAATTCTCCTAGGCTCAAAACCTTGAGCCAGTAAATTCCATTTTGTTAAGCCAACCTGTGACAGTCTGAAGTTGGATGGACCCAGAAAATTATGTTCTTAGAGCTAATCCATTCCTTGGGTGGGACCTTTTGATTATACTTCAGTAAGGCATGGTCTAGGGTGCATCTTAATCCTTTTTCTGGAGTCCATTAAAAAAGAGGTGAATACTGAGAGAGAAAGAGAGAAAGCTGAAAGCCAGAAACTGAAGCAATGAACGGGGAGAGAAGGGAGAGATCAGCAGATGCCACCATGTGCCTTGCCATATGACACAGTTGTCCAGGACTGCCAGCAGCTGGTCTTTGGGGAGAACGCGTTGTCCAATGATGCCTTGATTTGGACCCTTTCATGGCCTCAGAATTGTAAGCTTGCAAGTTAATAAAATCCCCATTGTAAAAGGCAACCCATTTCTGGTATATTGCATTTTGGCAGCCTAGCTGACAAATTGTATGGTATTTGTTTTAGCAACTGAGAAACTAATACAAGCCCTTAAAACAAACCTATGTTTGTTACTGAGAAACTTTTAAGAGGGATCTGCTTAGCCTTAACATGGGCTTTCAAATACTCTAAGTGAACTCTTTGTGGATGACTGTACTTTTGAAATTGTTGCACATCATCTCTGGGTTCCTTTCAATGATCATATATCAAAAGTATACATCTTTCATGTAGAGTTTTATATTGTTTAAATTAGATTTGATCCTTTTCTATTTTCTCCAAATTACTGACATTTTGGTAGAGTTAAACAGTCTATTCTGAAAAAGAAGGAAAAAACCTAATTACATAGTTAATGGGATTTAAATTATGCTTACAAAAGAATCAAGAAGTATTTTTCTCTTTTAATCATTAAAACATTTAAAATGTTCTAAAAGAGTAAACATAGAGAAGTTGTGTATTAGTTCATATGTTCTGAAAACAGGCATATTTTTAAGCCCTAAATAAGCACACTATGGAAAGGGGTTTCCCAAAGTTTTAGGCTTCATGCCTTATTGTTTTCTCACTTTTCTTTTGCCAACTAAAATGTTGTTTGGAATTGATATTGGATAGCGAACAGCTGCAAGTACTGGCTGAGTGTTTTGCTAGAAATACCAGTTTAGGAAAGAATTTCCACCCGTTTCCCTCTCCCATGAACAGTGTCTTCCATCATAGTGGTTCAAATTTATTCTTCCAGATTATAATCCAAATGGTTATCAGGACAGTCAAGTGTCTGGGAAACAATGCCAGGCTATTATTTTTAGCTTTTGGTAAGGGAGAAACCCTTTTTGATCTACTGAGTAGGTGAGTGATGCTCTTCCCAAGCATGGCTGGAAAACCACTCATTTAAAATTCAGAAATATAAGATATTTTGTTTTGCTGTCTCATTGGGTGGGGGGGGAGGGAAGGGGTCAGACAAAGGAAACCATGTTCTTCATTACACTCAATCTCAGATTGTTTGATTTTTCTTAGGATCACTTTGGAGATGGGAAAACATGGAATCTAGATTAATTAGGCTCTGAATCATTTAGAACTGTGGGGACATTAAAGAGGATCAACCTAAACTCTTTCTAGACTATAAGATCGTTGAAAAGTCCTTAATTTGCATCTCTTGTCCAACTAGCACAATGTCTTTACATTTGTTGAATCAAATGAAACAACACTGAAAATTGACAAGAGTAAAAATGTTATAGTATTAAGCCCAGTCTCCTAAATCTAACATATAATCACACTTTTGGGGTATATTAAAAATCATTCTGCTTTTAAAGAATGAAACTTTACTATCATGGAAGATATTAAAATGCAAATTTTTTATATGGGCATTTTATACCTCATGTATGATGTTTCTGTAAGCACACAATTGTCCTAATAAACTTCTTTTTTCAAAAAGCAAACCTTTTGGCTTAAAGCAATTTTCCAAAAGAAGTTCTAATAATATTTTGAAAATGAGTAATAAAATAAGTGTATATAATCTCATAAAATTACTTTAAAGGATAACATTTTCTTTTAGATGTAAGTTCTAGTATGTTTATTAGACAATCAGCTATGCTTTGTAAATTCAGAATGTTCTGTACATGTGTTTATCTGGGGACAATCTATTCTGTATCAGGTACTGTGCATTTGATAATTTAATTCCATCTTGAGTTGTTTACCTACGTATTTAGTGACTTCATTCAAATGCAACTGGCTCTAGGGCAAATGAGGTGATAGAACCAATTTAAAAAAATCCATCAGCAACAGTTTCAAAGAATAGAAACCTCACAGTAAGAAGGACAAGGCATAACCACAAGGCATGCTCTGGGTGGGAGGAGGGGGGAAGGACATCTAACTACCTAGAAAAGATTTAATTAGCCCAAGAGTTGACATCTTCACAGCATCTTGGTTACCTCCACAGTAGGAAACCAAGACAGCTGTGACTGATGGGAGTATCTTGCAACTAGTCCAGAGCACAACTCCAGTGGCAGTAGCTCAGGTCTGATGAGGAAGGGGACCTTGCCCCAGCAGAGAGTGCTAAGATTAAAATCTTTTGCAGAATCAGAACCCTGAGTTGGTGGCTCTCAGATTTCATCAAATAGGTTTGCTGCCTTTGTCTGAGCTACCTGGACTTTTCCTTCTTGGGCCAATAGGAAGTATAAGTATTAAATGGTTACAATGTTTGGTGGAAGTGGAAAGACAGCAACATATTTTAGTTCCATTTTTATTACTAACTCTTTTGAAGACCTTTGAAGAAATGACACATTTATGAAAAGTTACCATGCTACTAATTAAATCTGGCAGACTGTATTCCATTCTTTATCATTATTATGTATCTCTTTTATTTTTATTTAATTTTTTTTTTTTTTTTTTTTTTTTTTACTGTTTCAAGTTTCAACCATCAGCCTGCTTGGTCTTTCTCTGACTTTTTAATTTTTATTTATTTTTTTAATATTACATTTAAAAAATATGAGGTTCCCATATACCCCCCACCCCCCTCACCCTCCTCCTCCCCCCATAACAACAACTTCCTCCATCATCATGAGACAGTCACTGCATTTGGTGACGCAGAAATACAGAGACTAGGATTATAACCCAGAACCCACAGAATCTTTTACCAGTGAAATTGTTGTCAAGGGTCACTACTAGTTGAAGAACTTTGCTATTTAACTTTAGAGGAAACCAAATTGTTAAGAATTTATGTAAATTTGCCTAGCTGTTCTTCTTTATTCATTCATATACTGTTTAATATTAGTTAGATTACTCAGGCCGTCATTGATACCATTGCTCTCTTGAACTACAGACCGATGTATTCAATTGGAGACTCTATTTGGATGTTTTATAACATGAAAAATGAACTTAAACAAGGCTGCATTCGCCATCAGCCTGTCTAGCTTTCCTCTCCCCTTGTGTTTTCTAATAGTACTACCCATCCAGGTGCCAAGTCAGAACCTTGATAATCACTAATTGACTCTTCCCTCTTACCATCTTACCCTAACTTTTTATTTATGCTGTGTGGTAGGTTGACTCATGAACCCCAAGAAATTCGTGTTTTTAATCTGAGTCTCCATGGGCATAAGCCCATTGAACATAGCAACTTTGAAGATGTTATCTAAAGTGTGACCCAATTGAAGGAGGTGGGTCTTAAAATAGAGACTGGAAACCTTGTAAGGAGAACTGGAAGACACAGGGGAGGGAAAGGAGAGAACAAGGTACCCAGGCTTGCTGGCAGCGGGCACCAGAACATGAGGCTGCAGGGGAAAGCAAGCCTTGCCAATGTACTCACTACTGACTTCCAGCTTCAAAGTTACAAGCCAATAAATTCCGTTATTTAAAACAACTCATTTGTGGTGTTTGTAATAGCAGCCCTGGCAAACTAAGACACCCTGTTTGTCATTCATTGGGATTCTTGAATCTGTAAAATGGTATCTTCCATCACTTTGGGAAATTTTTTATCCATTAACTCTCAAATACTGTCTATCCCATTCTCTCCTTTTGGAATTCCAGTTAGACTTTTGTTAGACCATCTCACTTTGTCCTTCATATCTTTTAACTTCTTTCTTAGTCTCTCTTGGTCTATCAGTTCTGTACTCTGGGATAACTGTTTTCACTTATGTTTCAGGCCATTAATTCATTCCTCAGATCTTAAGATGTATCTAATTTTTTGGGTTAAACATGACTTTTGTGTGTAAATGTCAGTTATTGAATTTTTTTTTTTTTTTACTTCTGTAAGTTTTCTTTTTCAAATTTACAAGTATTGTTTTGTTTTGTTTTGCTTTCAGTTTCTGTCCCCTTTAGGTGTTTTCAAGACTTTATTTTGGATCTTTAATCATGGTAAAGAACTTTTACTTTATATACATTCAATGTATGAATTTTGCTATTTCTTCTTTCTACTTGCTTATGGTACTGTGTCTTCCTGTGTGCACGTTTATTTTTATCCATGGGTTGCTCATTTTCCTTGGGGAATTACCTGTGAGAATTATTTGAGACCTATGATGAAGATGTATTCTTGCATAAAGGATCTGCATTTGCTTCTGCCATGAACCTGTGCAGGGAGGTAATATTATCAGCCTGGGATGGTTTTAGAATAATTCACCACGGCTTGAGGTGTTCTTCAACCACCTAATTTGGACTTTGAAACTAAAAAGAGTGAGCTGGTAAATTCTCAGGGATGGGCTCTCATTTTGGGTTGTGCTTAACATCAAGGTAAATTTTCCTGAACTCTTCTGGAGATGGGGGATGGATAGGTTAACCTCCGTTTCACCCTGACACTGAGGGCAGGGTCCCAGTCTAAGAAGAGAAGGCTCTTATTCGACTCTCCAACTTGTTGGGGCCATGGTCTTTGTCTTCTGTGCCCACCCACTCAGGCCTTGGAAAGGGGGGTTCAAGTTTGCCTGGTTTGGCAGATGCCTTCAGGATAAAAGCTATTTAATATTCCACTTAATTCCCTGGGTTGCTGTCTTCACTTAAATTTTGGCTGGTTATTCTCTTATCGTCTTGTCAGTTCTTTGATACTTCTTAAAAAGAGCTTTACGTTCCTTTAACCAGCATTTTCAGTTGTCTTAATTGGAAGAGTCAATCTCAACACAGTGCCAACCAAATCACTGGGACCCCTATCTCCATTCAATTTAGAGTTCTTATTGCTTGTCACTCTTAAAAACTCCCGGGCCCTATGTTAATATTCTCATACAGGCCTTCAGAATACCTACCCTGAATTACTGTAAGTTTTTCATCTGGTTTTCCTTCCTCTAATCCTGTCTTCTTCCAACCTTTTCTCCACATAGCATGTGAGTGGCCTTTCAAAGTCAGATTAGGCTACTCCCCTGCTTAAAACACTTCATTGGCTTTATATTTCCCTCAGGAAAAAGTTTAAATTCTTAAACAAGACCAGTCATGAGTTAGTTTCTGATAGTATCTCCAGGTTTATCCCCTTTCTTGAACTCTTTGCTCACTTACAGTTAAATTTCCCACCAGTTCCACTGTCTTTTATTTATTGGACAAGCTATTTTTTTCCCTCTGCCTGGAATATAATTTCCCTCACTTTCAGTTTCTCTCTCATTTTGGGTAGGGGGGGTACAAATAAGTTAAAAAAATTGGATCTAAACAAACACTGAAATCATTCCATCTCTTGCTGTTTCCCTTAGCCATTATGCCCTGTGAGAAGCCTTTCCTTGGCTCTCACTGACTGCCAAAGTACACCTCAAACAGGGGTGCTCCCGAAGGCGCGAGAGACATCTGGACACTACAGGCAGGGCACACAACCCATGAAATCAGCACCCCATAGGTGGGCCTTACCTTGGAATATGTGATAATCTGTTTCCCCAACGTAATGTTAGACTCATTTATAATTTTTCTTCACATGATTCTTCTACCCATTTTATCTGAACCCATAATTAGCACTATACCTGTCAAATATATGTGCCAGAGGCTTAAATCTTTGGTCTGTTCATATGCCGGTTGAGTCCTGAATCTCAGCAAAGTTGTAGCCAACACTTAATTTCCAGTTCATAGGACTTGCCAAGGACAACTAACAAGATGGTGATGGAGAACCCCCATCCCTAAACACAGAGTATCTATAGCTGCAAGCAGAACAGCTCCTTCCATCTGCCCATAAGATCTAAGCCCCCTCTCAATCTGAAGCAGAGCAGGCAACACCATCCCCAAATCCTCAAGATTGAGGAAGGAACCAACTTAAGGAGAGAATGCAACCATGGACCAAAGTAGACAATATTACTGTAGTAATGAAACAACTTGTAACGTTGATATAAAGTCAGTGGTTACCAGACATTCTGAGGGGAGGTGGAATGAAGAATAGGTGGAACAAAGGACATTTTGAGAACGGGAAACGGACTTGGCCCAGTGGATAGGACATCTGCCTACACATGGGAGGTCTGCGGTTCAAATCCCGGCCTCCTTGACCCGTGTGGAGCTGGCCCACGTGCAGTGCTGATGCGCACAAGGAGTGCCCTGCCATGCAGGGGTGTCCCCCGCATAGGGGGGCCCCATGCGCAAGGAGTGCACCCTGTTAGGAGAGCCGCCCAGCGCAAAAGAAAGTGCAGCCTGCCCAGGAATGGCGCCGCACACACGGAGAGATGACACAGCAAGAGGACGCAACAAAAAGAAACACAGATTCCCGTGCCGCTGACAACAGCAGAAGCGGACAGAGAAACAAGATGCAGCAAATAGACACAGAGAACAGACAACCAGGGTAGGGTAGGGAGGGGAGGGGAGAGAAATAAATAAATCTTAAAAAAAAAAAAAAAAAAAGGACATTTTGAGGATATTGGAATTGTTCTGTATGATATTGCAATGATGGATACAGACCAGTATACATTTTGTGAAAACCTATAAAATTGTACAAAGTATAAACCATAATGTAAACTATAGACCATGGTTAGTAGCAATGCTTCAATATTTGTTCATCAATGTATAAGAAATGTACCCATGTAAGATGTTATTAATAGGGGAAAATGTGAGGGCAGGAGGGGGTGGGTTACATGGGAATCCCTTATATTTTCAGTGTAACTTTTCTGTAATCTAAAACTTTTTCACAAATAAAGGGAAAAAAAAAAAAAAAAAGAAGCCCTCCCTGGGCAGTGCTCCTACCTTGCAATATCACAGCACCTTCTAGAGTACCCAGTGATGCTCACTGCGTGTCTGGCTGTTTATTTGCTTCATTAGACTGTAAACTTCCTAAGCGCAGGTTCAGTTCTCTAAATACATTTCTTATTGAGACAAAGTACAGCTCTCTACTGTTCCTACTGTCACAATAGTATGGCTTACTTCATTTGGATAGTAACTTTATCACCAATGATACAGCAATAATCTCTAGTTCTGTGTGTGCAAAATGAATGCTTAAAAATATTTCTCAGTGTGTTTGTGTGTGCGTCCATGTATTTGATTTCTGCATATGGTGTAGTCTTTTTATGCTGAAACTAGATAGACCCTCCCAGCAGCCAGCCTACACTCCCCTTGTGGGTCCCTGTCCTGCTCCAGGGGGAGCAGAGTGACCCTAGGTGCGTACTGGGGTGGCGTCTGTGCCAGTCTATGGGTGGCAGCCTGACAGACTGAATCAAGAAACTTGTCTCTGGCTTACCCTCCAGAATATGCACGTTTAAGAAAAAAATAAAAGTGAAAAATACAAAGCTAGACTGAAAGCGTTCTAAGTTGCACATTACTTGCTATTAATTTATATCCTAAATTGCACACCATTTCTATTCATGACTAATAACAAATGTCAAGAGTTTTGCCTGTTGCCTGTTGTGAGACCAGCAGAGGGAGCAGGTGAGTATTACAAGAAGCTTTGATCTACCTTCCTTCCTGTACGGGTACCATCTCTGTTGAGGTTTTCTTGGTTTCTTAATTTTTTATTGTGGCCAAACAAGACTTTTTGACCTATAAATTAAAAAAGATCATTGAAATATGCTTTAGGATATTGGGGAGAGTACATAGTATTTTCTGTAAATAGTTCACCAGTATAGCTTTACGGCTTTTAAAAAACATTGCTGAAATTGTTTTCTTGAGGGAAACAGATGTCAGGAACTAGGCACCTTAATAGTGCTATAAATGTCCTCTCTTTACAGTCTTTGTACAATTTACTTCCTTTTATTTTCTCTTTTATATCAGTCTTTCTTTGAATTTGGATCCTTACCTTAAATGGAATATTTTGGGGAAGTACAGTTTATTATTAATGAAGTATCAAACAAATTGCTTAAAATAGATTTTAAAAGAAAAGGTTGAAAGTACATGTATTAGATTATGAAGGGCTTGAACTGACATTAGACAACTGTATATAGTTTCATGAATGAACAGGAATGATATTGAGCATTTTTATGAACTTAAATGCAAACATTTTATGCATAATTATTTTTATAATGCTAATATAATTATTGAAAATTATATATAATTTCACAAAATTTCTTTTTGCACATGTAGTTCCATAACCAAGCCTAATTTCCCACAGGAATTTTTTTTTTATACCAAGTAAGTTGGATGGACAAGAACACCAAAAGGGGGTCATGTGCTTTTTTTATTTCTTTGACATAAGCAATTTTATTTATGTTAACCTATAACCAAGAAAGATAATATATCTTAATGTAAATAATACATATGACATTTTTATCTCTCTCATTTTCAAAGGTCTCTCAATAATTGAGACAAAATTTTTTATAAATTTAGGTTAAACAAAGATTAATCTATAGATGACATTTAGCTACTTTCAAGTGAAAACTCATTCTGTGAGAAAGTCAGATAGGTCTTAGAATGATTATGACAAAAGAGTGGGACTAAATTTTTAGAAGCAAAGGAATTTGAATTCCCTGCAACTTCGGTGAAATGAATTAAGAGCCCTTAATAAAAAATTTTAATTAATAAACCTGTTTAGAAATCTCTATTGATATTTTTTGTTAGTCAAAGAAAAGATTTTGACTTAACATAGGTCATGGGTAAAATAGTAATCACACATCTATCCACTGAAATAAAATGTTTAGCCTTTATATCCATGAGGTAGAAAAACAAGACACAGAATGATTGGCAGGAAAATTATTAGGCTGATGCACTTATCTATTGTTATACTATTTCATTCACTGCCTTTTTAAGTTGTGACTTATCTTGACCTTTCTGGCATTTTCTTGATGGGAAGATTAAATATTCCATAAAAATATTGGAAAATGAAAATAATATCTAAAAATTAATCAGCATTTGAGGTAACTTTATGTAATATAACTATTATATAAACTAACAACAGAAAACATTCTAAAAATTCAGGGAATTTGTGGTGATATCTTAAAAAAAATAATTACTTGGATATTTCCCAAGTTTCTAGTAAATAAAATACTTTTACTTTTCAAAGTGCTTAAGGCTATATATTAAATACAACATGGCTTTCAAATGTTCTTTAGCAGGTGATATGTTGGTTCATGGCAGTATAAATTGTAAAAGATTAAGTTTCTTTAAAAAAAATCTGTACTCCATGTTTTTTCAGACACAAGTTTACAGTAAATTTCAAGAAAAGTTAGAATGAATGAGTGTTTCGTACCTTAAGTGAAACTAAAAATTTTCAATTGAGGTCTATTAAGAAGGACAATCACTTGAGAATCCACATGAAAAATAAAGATTTTCTCATATTCTTAACTCTGATTCTTCCTCCAATGCCAGCTTGCTAACAGTTTCTATGGCTGTCTGTCTAATAGAAGTTACACAGCTGCAAGAAGAAAGATAATTGTCAAAGATAAGGTTGATGATATCTAGGCATTTGTCCTTTAAAGCAGTGCACTTACTCTATCTACTCCACGGAATAAAAACATAACTGGTAGTGCAGGGGAAATGCCTGTTTCCCAGGAAAGGAAATTGCCTGAAAACACATCTGGCAAAGAGCTTTTTCTCCTCCTTTGGTAGTTAGATACTTACTTTAACAAAATATACATTTCCTCACCTTTTACAAAGGTGAATACCTGTTTCTAAGTGGACACCATTTAATTTATACTCTAAATATATTGGGTCAGCTATTTTCTGTCAAACGATATATATATTATTTATAAATTACAACTAAAACAGGAAATTGTGCTAAACTAGGCATCACACTTCATTTCAAAAATTGTTCATAGTCTAGAAAGCTCATCAGACTCTTCTAGTTATCTATCTCAGATGAAATTAAAGAGGTAAACAAAGAAAACAGAAAAGAACTGTTAAAGCCAAAAAACTGAAAATGCAGCTTATATATACACATATATGTATACACACCCACATATATTTAACTTCTGTATTCAGACAATGACCTGGATTGCCAGGATTTTATCCTATGCTAGAGAGTAACGATTTGATCTGAGGTGGCCATTAGTGAATTATTCTGCACGTGCAGCATGCCTTTTCCTGTTTACAGAGCCCACAGATCCACGAGGGTGAGGACCGCGCGTGGTGGTCCTTCCATAGATCACGCAGCTGCTCTGGCTCAAGACGACCAAAGGCCACAGAAAGTCTTTGGCAGTGAAATGGATTCTGCCACTAGGGATACGTGTTTGTGCTGCAGAGGTGACAGCCAGTACTTAACAGTGATTCTGTATTCTCTCCATAGAAGGTCGAATTCTGTCAGGTTAAAATAGAAGTAAAAATTATTGCTTTAAACTCTCCTTAAATTCATCACCATCAATGCAAAAGAAAGGCGCACAGATGTGCTTGGCGGATTAAATTACTGAGGGTGGTCATTTCCCCTCACTGAGTCTTGATTTCCTTATCCACCTAAAGGGACAATATCTACCTTACGTGGTTATCTAGGTATGTGTGTGTGCATGTGTATGTTTGTACTTATAATTTTTCTTTTTCTTCTATCTTTACAGCAATTGTAAGGAGCTTTCCCTTTGGTACTTTTTTCAAATCCCAGGAAGGTAATCACCTTTCACAGCGTTCCAGATTCACGGTCGAGTATTAGTTCAATATGATTAGCGGCTCTGGAAAGTGCTAACAGTAGGTGCTCCAAAGTTTTTGCAAAATGGCTCTACATTCCATTTGTGGCTCTTCAAATTCAGTTCAACTCATATTAAAATGGAACAGAAATGGTGATCTTCCATGAAGCATATAGAGGAATTACTATATAGGGAGAATGCGTTCAGGAAACAGTTTTATATATATATATATATTTGCTTGTTACAGCTTCTTTTTTTAAGCTTTCATTAATGAGTGCATACAATTTGGGAAAAGAGAAGCTGAAGTAACTTTTTCCCTAACAACAAGTTTACATTCAATGAACTCTCTAGGGGTTTTCCCTGTACAATGAATATTATGTTGTGTATAAATGTGGACTGAACTCATTTCTCAATTTTGAAAAGGTCAGGGCTAGGAAATGAGGAAAGAAGGACAAGATATACCTAATGTCTCTTCCAGCTCTAACATACCAGGCACCAAGCGTCCTCAAGTGTGCCCATCCATCCACAAACGGCTAATAATCAAAACAGTGTTCCATCTTCATTTGTAGGATATTTAGTATTGAGAGTTCCTTGCATGCCAACACAGCACACTCTCCAAATATTAAGGCCATGCTGGTCAAATAACCAGCACCAGTTATTATCTCTGGAGACTGGAGGCACAGATGCCATACTTTAAAGTAGATTATAGCTAGAGACTTTAGAAAGGGCAAGCATGAGACTGACATGGTGCAGATATGTTGGAAAAAGAATCCAGCATTAAATCTATTATAAATATAGGAGATCAATGTGTCTTTTAGTGAGTTTGAATACTTTCCACTTATTTTTCAATTAGGAGTGGCTTTTTCAAAGCTTACCTTGGATTTTAACAGGTATGAAAGCAATACCACCTCTCTCCCCAGGTCTAGTTGGTGGAGTCTCATCTCTCGGTCCCTCTTCCAGCCCTTGATTTGTCTAAATACTATTAGGGTGAATAATGAATATTAAAGTGACTTATTGCACTTTATGTGGAGTATGTGGCCCTCCTGCAAGTTTTATTTGACTCTCTTGTGCTTGGGGGCTACCCCACTTCGTATTCATTTAAAGCTGAGGTCCTTTTTTTGGTTTCAGGCTTCCTGAGACACCATTCACATAGTGTAGAAAGGGGGACAGCCTCACAAGTTGCCCTAGGCCCTCTGAAAAGTGGGGATCAATCTGATTCCAAATCCAAACAGAAGGAGATCCCTGCCACAACTTACATTTCTGGAGGCGTCAGAGAGGCCCAACCAGCAGATCCTTTAGGTTTTTACTCATGTATTAGGGCCTTTGTTCAACAGAGCAAATTAAAACAAGAGGCAAATTATAACTAGAAAGGGACAGTTCTACAGACAATGAACGGGAGCCCCTGAAATTTCAGCTGGTGACAGAATACGGGGAGAAAACAAACATGATTAAGAAAATAAATAGCAATGTGCACAGCTGTTTGGCAGAAATGTTAGAAAAAAGAACTGGTTGGGCAAGCAGACTGATTTTGGGAAGCCTGCAATAATATTTCTCATTTTATAGCCTCATCTGCCTTTTGCTATCCTGTCAGCAAGTCATTGAAGAAAACTCAAGATTCTCTTTGAAAATGAACAGTTCTGAGAACCCCAGTCAAATCTATGTTGGAGAGTGGAAGAGGATCTGGACTATGTTTAACCTCTAATCCCAGAAAAACAAGTCCTGGGCCAGGGGATGGAAGTAAACACAACACTCTTCTTTTGCTATTCCTCCAATAGCAGGAATAGCTATTCCTGACTGTGTAAAACCATCCGTTACATCTAGTTTACTAAACAATTACACTAGGATAAATATGACCAATGAAATAGGTTTAACGGTTGGCTCCTTTGTCCCCGTTGGCTAAAGGCACAACCCCAGCCCTGTCTTCCTTTGTGAGGCTCTACACCTAGATCTGCTTTGTCTTCTTCCCGGGCTCATGTTGGCTGTCACTGGGCTTGCATAGCTTCTCTTAGCTCCTCAGTGATCAGTTATTGCAGTCAAGTTTGCAGCACTAACTACAAAAAAGTCTCTGCAGCTTTTAGCGTTGTACTGCCTACGGATGGCCGGAGCACATGTGATGTCCTCCTTTGTATTGGAGTCATTTTTTCTAGTACTTCTTCTTTCTACTACATTTGATATCCAACTTTCAAAGCTGCCTTTCTCTTTGGGTAAATGTTCCTGCCCCTTTCATAAGTCCCTGTTCCCCAGCTTGTCTCATGCTTCTCGAATCTTTAAGAATCATTTCATGATCTGAGGGATCAGAGATTCCAGTTTTAATTTGACTGCATTTCGGAGTGGCTTTACAGACTTCACATACCCCACTGGGAGGATGCCCTGTGGTCTAAATAGAGGCCAGCAAACTACAGCCCAGTGCCGGTGTTTGAATGGCCCTAGAGCTAAGAATAGTTTGTACATTTTTAAATGGTTGAAAAAATTCTAAGAAAAATATCTCTTGACATGTGAAAAGTATATGAAATTTAAATTTCAGTATCCATAAATAAAGCTTTATTGGAACACAGCCATGCCCATTCATTTATATATTGTATAGGGCAGCTTTCGTGCCACAAGACAAAGTGGAGTAGTTGTGACAGAGACCACATGGCCGACAGAGCCTACAGTGTTTACTATCTGATTCTTTACAAAGGGACTCTGCTAACCTCTGGTCCAACTGGAACCTCCCGGACTCTGGGCTTCCAATAATCCTACTTAGGAATCTCCAAAGAGCTACTCATTTCATGTTCAAGCCAACCAGGTAGGAACAGTGTCCCCCACAGAAGCAGCATGATTTTTCTTCTCTGTGCACTCACAATTCTTTGTTTTATCACATCTGATCTATTTATGGGTCACTCTTCCTTGCAATACAATTAGCTTCTTTGAATCAGAAATCCAGTTGCATTAATCTCTATGTCTCCAGTGTCTACCAGAGTGTCTGATACAAAATTGGTTGGAAAATTTTCTTCCCAGTTTTTCTTTCTCCTGGAAGATAAATGATTATTAAAACCACATATTAATACCATATAATATACTTTTTTCAAGTGAGGGATAAATTTATCAAGAAAACAAAACAAAAATCCCACCACTCTATACTATCACTTCACATTCAATCAGAGAATAGCAAATGTATAATAGTCAGTGGTGAAAGAAGTGATTCCCATTTATTGGAAAGTGCCAAGAGGGAAATATATTTATATTCCTAAATATAAATTTTAATCCTGAAAATGATACAGAGACAGAATTATTTCCATTTTATAAAAAGGGAAACTGAGGCTTAGTGAAGCTAAAATTTGTTCAAGGCCACACGGAACTGGGTTCTAACACAGTCCTTATCCGCAAACCTATATGCTTTCCTCTACAGTTCACTGTCTGAAAGGGTACACTTTTCTTTAATTTTTTCCTCTAGTGGAAACCATGCACCACATCTTGATGGAATCAAACTACCTTTTCTATTAATGAGACCCTTCTAGAACTGGAGTTCTAGCATTTTTTGTGCTCTTGGGAACTTTGGTAGTATGGTGAAGCTACAAACACCTCAAAAAATGATAAATGTTACTGTATTCAGATATTACACAAAAATATCTAGGGACAGATATGAGTATAATTGATAGTTTTAAATATCTATAATAAAAATAGTTATGAATTTTATTAATGAGAAAGTCACAGATATTCCTCATACTACTCTTGTCTGTTGATTATTGATAATTATAAAGCCTACATTTCAGTTAAAGCTTAATGAAAATTAAAGATTTTCCCCTAGCCAAGTCCATGGACCCCATGCATTCTCTTCATGGGCTTGAGGCTAAGAACCCTGCTTTAAAGGTACTTTGGGACTCATTATATTAACAGAATGGGTTTTTTAAAGTTCTATTTAGGTCTCTTGAAAACAGATTCCACGAATACAAAATCCACTGTACAAACTTCACAGTCACCTAAGAATTAAAGGATAATTCTTTCATCTTCTGAAAGTTTATCAGGTGTGATTATAGATTGGTATCTGCCATTCATGGTTAGATGTGGTCCATTAAGTCAGTGTACCAGTTATTCTACCCTAACGGAATAATAAATCTTGTGCTGTGATGTAAACAGGTTATGGCAGAGATTATATATATTTTTTATGGACAATTTAGCTAGTAAGTTAACATAATGCTAATTTCTGAAGTATTGAGTATTAGCTTATTAAAGGAAGTATAACCTGTAGGACTTACAGAGTCACAAAACTGAAATAGAAAAATCTTGGAAATTAGTGTAACTCCTGAATTTTACAGGTAGGGACATTAGAGATTAATTACAAAGGGGAATGATTTGCCTAAGTTGAAAACCAAGTGGGACTAAATTGATCCTGGATAGCATGTTACGAAATGATAGGTTTTGAGCAAATTCTGATTTAAAAAAATTTTGTTTCTCTACCTTTTGTAATTTAATGAACTGTTAATCAGCCCCAGTATACTTTAAGTTTATTTTGGATATTGAAGTAGATGATATTTTGTTAAAAGAGTGTTAGAGCTCAAAAACTGATCTTCTTAGCATGATTTGATAAAGCAAGATCTTCCTAACAAGCTGTTTTAAAAAGAAAAGTTTGTATACTTAGAAAAGAGTTCAAAGGACAAGTAACACCAATGAAACTATTTTCCTATGAAAAGGCACAGAGTTTATAAGAGCAAAACTTATTCTTCTTTATTTGTAATAACAAAAATAAACCAATGTCCTGACATATTTGTCATATTTTTCTTCCTAAAGGAAAAAACAAGAATTTTCATTGTACTTTAAAATTAAAGTTATTACCTCAGCTCTTTTATCAGCTTCACACTGTGAAGTCAGTTTCATACAGAAGAGGAGAAGAGGAAAGAACTTTGCCATGTGACAGAAAGGAGAAGGTTCAAACAGTTGAGGCCCCAGGGAGAGACAAGTCATGAGCCTGGAAGTTTGCAGTGATACAGGAAGCCTGAGAGACCAGCCCTAACCAGGAGACAACTGGAAGCCCGGAGGGAAAGGAGAGCCCAGGCGGAGGTCAGCGACCATCTTGCTTCAACACGTGGCAACTGACTTTGGTGAAAGAGCAACCTTGAGTTGGACTCTTAACAGCCTTGTAACTGTGAGCTTTACCCCAGATAAAAATACCTTTTATAAAAGCCAAGATTTCTGGTACTTTGTGTCAGCACCCTTTTGGCAGTCTACTACAGAATATGGTACCAGGAGAGTGGGGTCATGGTTTTGCAATTACCAGAAATGCTGGAACAGTTTTATAATTGGGTAAGGGGTATGTTTTGGAGGAATTGTGAGATGCTTGATGGAAAAGGCCTAGGTTGTTTGAAGAGACTGTTGACAGGAATATGGAGCCTGGTAAGGCCTTAGAAGGAAATGATGATACTTTTATCATTGACTCCCAATGTTATACAGCGGGTGGAATTTGAAAATGGTGAGCCTGGACATTTAGCTGAAGAGCTTTCCAAAGTAAAGTTGGAGTTGTGGCCTGGCTTCTCGAAGTTTATAGCAAAATATGAGAGGAAAGACATAAGCTGAGAATTGAATTGTTGGGTACAAAGAAACCAGACACTGATTCTGGAAATTCTAAGCCCCTAGAATTCAAGACCCCAGATGATAGTGCCCCATTTGAGGCAATTAGAACTTGTAAGCAGGAGTGAAAATGCAGGATCCCAGGAAGACTTGTGAAAAGCCTTACTGTCTAATGGCTTGGACCCTGCTTTGTACATGCTAAACCAACAAGCTTTTTGTGAGAGATATATGAACAAAACCATTGTCAGCCTGGACTGAAAGGGACATAGATAGGAGAGATGGAAGGGAAAATGGCTTTAAGAGGGAAACCATGGAAGCTGAGGTCTGGAATTACAACATCCCAAGAGAGGGCCCCCACCCATGTGTATGGAGAAGATGAGTTTGCTTTGGCATTTGAAGAAGGTGGATGTTCCATCCATTGTTCAGGGAAAATTTTGCTACCCCAGGGTACAGAGAGGGTAGAGCACATTCCCCAGTGGCTGGAGAGTTAGGTTGCTACCCCACTTCTCTGAAGGGGATGGGCCTGTTCCCATAGGCTAGGGAGTGTGAAGTTACTACCCATGTCTCTGAGAGGGGTGGGCTTGTTCCCCATAGATTAGGGAAGGCCAGGTCACTACATCACTGTTCTGAGGAGGTTGGGCCTGTGTGCCAGAGATTAGGGAGAATGTTGCCACCACCTCCCTCTACTAAGGCGGTTGAGACTTTACCCCAGAGACTGGGGGAAGTGTGGCTATCACCCTAATGTTCTTGTAGGGTGAGGTCTGGAGCTTGGTCACACCCAGATGCTTGATAAGAGTGGAACGAAGAAAACGGCCATTGGGCAAGCCTGTGGAAAGGCCCCAAGGAGAAGAAACCATTATCTTAGGAATGCCTCTCAGACTTGGAAATCTAACAGAGTATGCCCTGAAGGTTTTGGAACTCTTGGGACCTGTGACTCATGTTTTCCTCCCAAATTCTCCTTGCAGTAATGCAAATGTTCATCTTATGTCTGTCCCTCTATATACGGGAAGCAGATAACTTATTTTGTAAGTTTCACAGTTAGACAGCCAGAGGGGACTTCGCCCCAAGACATACTGTATTCCTGTAACTGATTGTGATGTGATTTTGTACGTAGTATTACTACTGAAAGGATTTAAGTTTTTTTTTTGAATATTGTAATGTCTTTTTGGGATTCAGAGGGTAGAATTTGGCAGTTTAAGATTATTTATGAATCCCAAAAAAGAGAAAGATTATGCTTGTAAACTTATCTATTCTGGGTGTTGTACCCTTTGATTACATTGGATTTAGTTGAGTGGCCCTTGATTAAATTACCTGTTAAGATTAGGGCTTTAGGGGACCAGATGTAGCTCAACCGGTTTAGTGCCTGCTTCCTATGTATAAAGTCCTGGGTTCGATCCCCAGTACCTCCTAAAAACAAACAAATCAAAAAATAATTCTCATTGGAGAGCAGCTATACTCAGTGGTTGAGCACCTGCTTCCTATGTACAAGGTCCTGGATTTAATCCCTGGTTCCTCCTAAAAGTAAGTGAGTAAATATATATATGAGCATACTAGCCCCATGGGTTTGTTGTGCCACAGAATTTTTTTTTTAAGAAACAAAAAAAGGTTACGGCTTTGATTCGACCATGTCAGTAAGGTGTGACTCAAGCTGAATCCTCATCCCCTTGATGGGCCTATGTAAATGGACACTCAAGAAGACTCATGAGGAAAGGAGAGAACTTTGCCTTGTGACAGAAAGGAGAAGGTTCAAACAGCTAAGGCCTGGGGAGAGACCAGCCGTTCGCCTGATAGTTTGCAGCTGATATAGGAAGCCCTGGGAGACAAGCCCTTACCAGGAGAGAGAGGACAGAAACTTGGACAAAAAAGGAGAGACCAGGCAGAGAGCAGCAACCATCTTGCTTCAACATGCAGTGACTTTGGTGAGAGAGCACCTTTGAGTTGGACTCTTTAGGGGCTTGTAACTGTGAGCTTTTACGCCAGATAAATACCCTTTATAAAAGCCGAGACAAAGAGAGAGAAAGAGAGAGAGAAAGAGAAGAGGGAGGGGGGGGAGAGAGAAAGAGAGAGAGAAAGAAAAGAGGGAGGGGAAAAGAGAGAGAGAGGAGAGAGAGTGCTCTCTCTAGGAAATACTTAATTAGGGTGGTGCCTGTGAAATACCCAGGGGTCCTGTAACTAATCAGTTTTTCCCAGAGGCTTTCTGCAGTATGTAGTCCTGGTTGGACAGCAAGCATTATGCTCCGATTTTTCCTGTTGCCTGGCTAGTGACCCCCCTACAGGAAGATAACGGATAAGCCAGGAGGGCGGAGCAGCTAGCTACACATGTCTGGCTGCTCTTATCAACTTATCATATAAGGAAAGTAAAGTGATTGATTCAGATACAGACACTGTAGAATCTGGGAAAAGAGAAACAAAGAAACATTAAAGCTGATCTGTAAAGCTAATAGAGCTCTCACAAGTGAGCAGGATTATTCTCCCTTCTGGACTCTGACAGTTTACTGGATGACCGGAGAGAAGACAGCAGTGAAAATCAAGCTTGCTACTAGAAAAGGAGAAAAAAGACAACTTTCATTGATGGACCTTAAACCATGGCAGCATAGCCCTGCATTTTAGAGGGTGGCTGAGTACTCTGGACTCCTACGTGCCTTGAAGTTTGCTAAGCTGGTGGTTTCACCAAAAGAAAGCATGTGGCAGATTGTTTTCTTTACTTTGGGCTGTGATCTTGTCCTAGCGGCAGCCTACAACAACTTTCGGAAAAGCATGGACAGCATGGGGAAAAAGCAGTATCAGGTTCAGCATGGATCCTGCAGCTACACTTTCCTCCTCCCAGAGATGGACAACTGCCGCTCTTCCAGCTCCTACGTATCGAATGCTGTACAGAGGGATGCACCGATAGATTATGATGATTCAGTGCAGAGACTGCAAGCACTGGAAAACATCATGGAAAACAACACTCAGTGGCTAATGAAGGTAGGAAAATCATCAGTTTTACTTTTTGAGAAAGTGAAGCTCTTAAGACCTGCTTTGTTTTAACAGGATTAGGGCAGGAGGGTGATGCTTGTGGGTACCTGTGAATGAATTAGCCTTTTTAAACGTTTATCACAGTGTGTAAAATTAATCATGGGTGAAAGGGATTATTAGAAGAAGAAAAAAAAGCCAGAATGAAGAGAGAAAATCTCTGAAGTTTGAAATCTTTATTAATAAAGTGAAGGAGAGGAAGTGCATATCTCTGCAAAACTTCTACGCTGTTTTGTTTGTTTTAGTTTAAACTCAGTAACACCGATTCCCAGAGACATTATAAACTGGTCACAGGCATGTGAGGGAAGCTGAAAGCAACACAGCAGTGCCAGAGCCAGGAAAAACGTGACAGTCATGTTAATTACTGATAAATAACGGATGGAGCAAAGTGCTTTACCAATTTCCTGAATTTATTTACTAAAATAGATTATGACTCTTGGTAAAAATGAGAGGAAATTAAATAAAACAGCCCTTATGTTTCTCAGAATCTCAGTGCTTTACCCACCCCCAAACTTGCCATTTGTAAACGGTGGTAAGTTTTCCACGGGTCCCGAAGGGATTCAGTGCTGCAGCCACATTTCAGTTTCAGAAACCAGCTTTGAAAATATTCTCACATGGGACGAGTGCTCAGGGCAGGTATGCTGAAGTTATGCAATGACAAGACCGTCTGATGGCTTGCACTTGGGGCTATGATTATTCCACTGTTTCACAGACTTTTTTATACAGAGTTTAACCAAAATAGGATATTGGAAGCTCTATTTTTCTTTCACATAAGATCATTTTCACATGCAAACCTGGGAACAATTTATACAAAAAAACAAAATCACCCTGGAATTTTTCTTTACATGAATTATATATATTCCAAAGAAGTTTAAAGAAAATGCGTATATAAAGTGTTAAAATGGTGACATTACATTAGAAAATTGTTACATGATAAAGAATGTGACTATTTAGAACCATATAAAAGTGGTGAAAAAGTTTATTAGCCTCATTCAACATTTTCCCCCAGAAAAGTATAATTATTTTCTAAATCTTTCATTTCAACATAGGCTTTGTGTTAGGACACCTTATCTTAATCTCAGAAAAGATCCTGGATCCTATCTGTGTTTCTCATCAATTCCCCTGCCATCAGAGAGAAAACAACTACATCATTACTTGAGCCATAAGCCAAAATGAATGAATGCTGTCCCCACTACTGGTCACTGCAACAAGTCAAAAGAGAAAACAACAAAACTTATGTAACTGATCAAAAAGACCTGTCAAATATAGACAATATAATATAAAAGTCACTAGTAATATCTTTTCAAGCACTGTCCTTTCTGGGTAAGTTCTCCAGTAAGTTTTTTTCCTTTCCTAAGAAAGTCAATGTAGTATGCCCCTTTTAAATCTAAAAGACACAGACATGCAAATAATAATGATAAACTTTAAAAAGTATGTGGCAACACTGATTCAAATATTTGAATGACAAATTGTATCCTAAATATATGTGAAATTCTCATTTTCTATTTCTTTCTAAATTGTTATGCTCCCTACATTTACTGTGGCATGGTTAATGGCCAGTGCTAACAGCCTCAGTGATGGATGAAAGAAATACAGTAGTAAACATTCTAATCTGCTCAACTGGTAAGTCATTTCCTAAAATAAACAGTGAAGAAGCATAAAAGAATGTTTTGCCAAATTCAAGACTGTTAAGTTATATTTGCTTAATTAAGCACTCATCAGGGATACCTGAAACTCTATTAGCAAAGCTCATATTTATTTCTTAAATTATCCCCTTCTCTTGGGGCTTTGAAAAACTAAAAAAGGAAAAGGACAAGGAATGCCACATTAGGTAATAAGACTTCTTCCTTCCCAGGATCAATTAGTAAATATTTGACCAGTAGAACAATGGTGTTTCTAAATTCCTCCTTTAGTTATGTAGCTAAGTATCACCAAGAATGACTTAGTAGTTTACCTTTTCATCTGCTCAGCACCTGTTCTCTCTGGCCTAGCTCAGTAATTTAAGATGTGCACCTGAGAAAGTCAATTTGTACTCTCATTAACTTAGCTTACTGGCTTCTGGCTTAGGAACGAAAGCAAAAAACAAATACAAAGCTCACTTAAAACGGTAACCTCTATTTCGTCTGTTTTGTCACCTGTGATAATAAACTTTTCTTCACATGGAAGAAAATAACATGTAATGAATGATAGGTAAGCCACATAATTAGATTGATCAACCTTACAATCTAACACCTATTGATAGATTACCCCAGAAAGAAAAAGCACTGATCTGTGTTTTTCATTATGTTTTATATATTTCCTTTTCTTTAGGCTGTTTATTGTTTATGTTTGCACATTTCCTGTCTATTCATGACTAACAATACTGAAAATCAAAGAAGGAAAAAAAAGCCTTTAAACTTAAAACTTGTCAAGAAGGAAAATAAGATCAAGTTTACTGGTTAACTTTGAAGCAAATGGATAGCATGTTCAACTTCTGTGTGGGTGCCATAGTCTAAGGAACTTAGACTAGAAAGCTGTTTTGCACATCATCAAAAGATCTCTCACTGCCCCTTTAATCTGTCAGCCAAAGGAAGTGTCAGACTTCTGAATGAGTGCAGGGGAACATGAATGGAACAATACAGAGAAGGTTCATTTTCCGCTCAGTGGTTAAACAAGGATGAGATACATTCATGATCATTAGTACACCAAATACACCATGATGACTTAAAAAAACACTATGTGCACATTTCCCGTGCTAATCCTACAGCTATTCTAAACTTCTGTCCCTGTGATATTAAACATGCTTTATAAAAACTGACAAATAACTTACCAAAATGGATTGTATTTTGCTATGAAACCAAATATACATTTTTTTCAATTAGAGGAAATATGGAAAGGAAATAAACAACTATTTCACACGGATGAATACCTTACGTTTTATAAATAACTACAAACTCCATTGCTACTTCAAAACAGAATGATTTGAAAATAAAAGTGCTTACCAAACTCATGTAAAAATTTCTTCTGTCATCTTATATATTTTTAGTGCCACTAGTATAGATTGAGAACTGTGAATCTGAATTACTACCCTTTTTTTCTTTAAAAGCAAACAAGAATATATCCTTTCAACATACCTTATTGAAGAACTACTACTTAGTTGATGTATAGTGAACAATGTAGTGATGCTCTTAAAAAAATAATTGCTGTAAATGGAAAAAACGGATGATGACAAGTTGATAGATGAACTCAGCCTTCCAAACCCTCCCTGCCAGGGATTTTGTACGGGTGGATGTGTGTGCTTTATCATGTGTGGCTGCAAAACACTCCTTAGCTGTAAATTCAGAAAAGAAAAAAAAATCTCATACATAGCCAGGGATCTACTGCAGTACTGGAGGGAAAAATCCATTCCTGTACTCAACATTCTATCCTGAACCATGAAATAGGGTGATGGGCAGTATCAGAAGTGAATTTTGTGCATTCAGGTGATTAAACCCTCTAGTTAAGATTGCAAGAAAACACTTACTATATTAATATCATAGCAAGGGATGAAGAGATGATAAAAATTTCACTGTGGTAGGGAAGTACAGCATGTTTAAGTTTAGGAAGTGTGAATATTATGCTTATAATATATTATGCAATATGCATAGTACCATATGTTTACTATATACAATATTTAAAGTATAATATATATTTCATATATAGATATTATATATATTGGATATATAATGTTTAGTTTCTACAGTCAAACAGCCTCTGCTTTTTAAACTGGGCTGTCTGATAACTCTTTTTTCCAAAGGTACTGGGGATTGGACCGCAGGCCACATACATGCAAAGCAGGCCTTCAGCCACTGAGCTATGATTAACTTGTAATTAGATTTACTATTTAGGTTTCATACTATGGTGAGATGATCATTTGCCTGCAGAGTCTAGAACTAGGAAATGGAATTGTATATATGACTTACATAATACGTTACTTCCTGTTTAGACACTAGATAATATATATAGATTCAATACTGAAATTTGAAAAATCCTTTGTTTCCTTAAACTTTATACACTGGTTGTAATCCAGTTAACCTGTAAGCCAGTTACTGTACACAGAATTTTAAAATCATCTTATAAATGGTGATTAGATGCTTAGACAGGCCCACAGTGTTTCTTTTAATCCTTTAACAAAAATGAAATTTTGTTTATCTAGAACTGAAAAAAAAATGAAATCAAACGTATCACCATATGAATAATTTAAAAAATAAAATACAATGAAAATAATATATGGGCAAGCTAAAAACAAAAACATCAAATAAAAAGGTAGAAAATAGGAAGTAAATTTTCCTTTTACCTAATCTTCCAAGTCCCTTTTCTCAAGATTAGGATTTAGAGAGTCATACTAATCCTTTATTGTGACACAATTAGTATAAAAATTAATGACTTTCCATCTTCTCAAAACATTTACAGAGGCATTACAGTATCATTATACTATGATCAGAATCTTTTTTAGCTCACAATTAACATGAAAAGAGGTTGGTAGAAAGAGATTTTATTTAAGGAAAAAGAACAAAATTTGGAAGACTGAGATAAAGTAGAATATGGATTAAAGCTGTGTGTGTGTGTGTGTGTGTGTGTGTACGTCAGAGACAGAGTAAAGGGACTCCCTGAGAGATGGAAAACATCAAGACAAGGTAAAGGGGAAGTATATGGCATGATTGTTTTGACAGGGAAGAAAGAAGGTGATTTATATAGTTCCATATTCTGGCTACCACATGACATCAGGCACCTGGACAGCTTTGTAGATTTCCTGAGTTTAGATTAAGAGAGTTCTGAAATACACAATGAATCATTAACATGTGCAGGTTGCATGTGCATCAGGTGTCCATAATTTGCAGAATATCTATATTACCCAATGATAAGGACAACTTAATAGGCTATTCTCTCTCTTTATCTCTGTATACACACACTCACACACATTTGTTCTGTAAAATGGACCATTTAAAACAGACTTCATCTGGGCAACCAATGAGGTCTAAACTAATTCAGCCGGGGCCTATTTTAAGTGAAGCAACTCTTCTTCCTTTCACTACATGCTTCTTCAACGTGAAGGAATCTGGCAATGAGATTTTCCTCCTGAATTATCCTAGAATTCTTCTGGTATAAAGTCAAGTTTTTATCACTAAAGTAATTAGTAGTAATATAATAACGGGGCAGCAATTGAGTGGCACTTGATAACTTTAAAGCACTTTCTACATTTTACCACATTTTGCCTTAAAAATATCTCTAGAACAGGTACAGTAGATATAATTACATCTCTTTTTTATCACATATCAATGGGTCATGATAATATCAATGAGCTTTCAAGCTTAGAAATATTGCATCAATTGCCTAAAGAGAAAAAAACAAAGAAAATCACATATATCCCCTCCTCTGACAAAAAGAATTTTCCAAAGGGCTGGAAAAATTGTAGAAAACTGTTGAGAGAAGTGTTATGGATATGGATATGTGTTGAAGTATACTGTTATTTCTTGGTTCATTAAAGTAAGTGAGTGAATACCCCTCTATCTTTCCCACCCTTTTTGGGGGTTTTGCAGGACTCATTAGAGTTCATTTATTTATTCAACAAATATTTATTGAGGGCCTATATGTATCCAGGTTGTGTTCTAGGTGCTTGGGATAAATCAGTGAGTGTAAAACAAAAAAAAAAAGATTCTTGCCCTCATAGGGACATACTTTATACTACTATATTCTAGTCAGAATATGTGTGACAGACAGAAAAAAAAATAATTAAAAGGAGAGAAAAGACACGGTAAGGTGACCAAGAGTGCTAGAGGTTGGTGGAAAGTAGTAATGTAATCATCACTACATTAAAACCTCTTTCATAAAAAATAATTTTCAATTAAAACTATTTTTGAATGTCAATTTTTCCTGATTACCAAAGTATAATACAAGTTCACTGTAGACAAGTATACAAAAAAGCACAGAAAATAAATGTGTAATTCCACCATTCTGAAATAACCATTCTTAATATTTAGTGCATGCAAATACCTATATTATGTATAATTAATCTAGAATATACTGTATATACTCTAATACTTATGCACACCTATATACAGCCTGAAGTCAGGTGTGCTGTCAGTCTTAAAATTAATATTTCATTTAAATTAGATATTTCCCCATGAAATCACCTTTCTTTCTTATCCTAATCCTGGCATGCACCAGCTGACAAAAGATGTGAAATCTATTAAAAATCTCCTAAGAAGTGGACCTAATCCTCTTAACATCATCATTCTTTGAACAAGCTAAGATCATTATCTTTGCAATTAAAATAGAACCTAATTAAAACTCTAAGATCCTCCCTGAGGGGTTGTCATGGTAATTACTTTGCTCCAAAATCAGCTCATTTTTCTTTTTGAGCAACCTTTCAAGTTTATGAATTACTTTTTATGAATCTTTGTAATTATGCAACAATTTAACATTACAAAGTATTAATATTCAATATTTTAAATCAACAATCAAATTAATTACTTATATTAAAATAGAGCCTGCCATCTTTTAAACATGTAATTTTATAATTTTTTCATGGGCAATGGAGATTTTTAAGGGAAGATTATTCAGGTGCAGAGGTCTTGGGAAATACTTTATTTTATCATGCTTACATAATCTAGAGAATTGATCATTTTATATGCGTTGACTAGTTATAATAGTTACTGATCTTTTAGATAGAGAATATTAATAAAGTATTAAAAGGAAGCTAGCATCTCTACTTTTCCTTTCTCAATTTTGTCACATTCCTTGTCTAGAGCAACTGGGTATAGATTAGCATTTCCTCCTACATTAATACTCCTCTTGATGTAAGATGGACTAGTCAACCAGGGTGTCACAAATCTGAGGTCAGAAGACCTACCACTTCTATCTCCTGTATTAATTAGCTGAAATTCCAGGACGTACATTAGAACCTTTATTATGATTGTTTCATAAATTCAAGGGATGAAGGTTAAACCAGAATTATGAGTTAGCCTTTGAATGTCATCAGTTAACATTTAGTGTCGGACAAAACATACTATGCACTGAAGATTTCTATTTTGACTGCCAAAAGCACATCTTCGTAATTATGTTCAACAGCAAACGGGAAAAAACACATAATGAAAAAATTCTTATTTCATAAACTTTTATCCAGGATGCCATACTCCTTGAAATAACTGGCTTAATCATGTGTAATGTAATAAGTTAGTCTGACAGTCTTTCTAATCCAAGAGGGGGAACTAAGAAAGAGCTGCCCATTCTACTCTGCCATAGGGAGATGTAAAAAGGAAGAAATGAAATTATTAAGTGGGCTTTCATTTCTGGCCCATGTCAGCCTGGGAATTTAGCTAAAGGAGAGCAAAGGGGGATAGTATGTTTGTGTTCTACCATATTTCAAATAAAGGCATTAATTCTCAAAGAAGAGATAGTTCAGACACAATTGATCAGATTCAAAGGAATCTAAATAGAAAATAAACTTTGTTTACCTAGGAAGCGCATGCTCTATTAGACTGAGCATGCCTCTGAAGTTATTTTCTTGGGGGTTGGCATTTCGCATGTTTAACTCTAGTTAAAAACTGGGAGACCCTAGTGAAAGCTGGCTGGGATTACCAGTGAGATCCAAGTCATATGATGTCAGTCTTTGCTGTGGATTTATTTGTTCATCTTTATATACACTAAATGAGTTTTTTAAAAGCAGGAATAACTGTACAATTGTTTCAGTGATATTTTGACTTATTCAACTAAATTAACTGGCTGAAACCATCACTGTGTGTCTTTAAAAAGGCAAGTGCAAGTTTTCCTACCTAAATTGGTGACATCTTGAGATTACTATGAGCTTCAAATACAATGACAGATGCCAAAGTACTCTGGAAACTATAATAATACCAGAAACAACCTTATCAAGATGTATACTGTATCTCACATTCATTAAAGATTATAATTTCACTTACTCTTATTAGGTTAAATGATCTAACCAGAATTATCTGGTGGCAATAAACACATATTTCCTTGAAAAAAGGTGAATCTAATTTCCCATAGTATCTTAGAGTTAAGATTTCTCAAAGGTATATATCTCAAAGCACATCTCCATGCTAAAAGATAATGAATTTCATTGAACACTGAAAAGAACAATATAAGTGCATGTATAAAATGCTTTTATTCTGTGTATTACATGACTCAATGCCTCTCTCTAGAAATACTGTGCTCTAAAATAATTTATTACGTGACACCGAAATGAACCTACTTTCCTATGCTCCTATGTAATGTAATAAGCCTATTAAAATGTTTACATTAAATTAATTTTTATCACATCAAGTTTCAGTGAGTAATCAGCAATACTGCTCTTCTGCATATTCTGTTTTTATAGCAGAAGAAGGCAGGAACTAAAGTGAGGATTACAGCATAGCTCAAAAACTACCTCTGAGCAGGCATTTTGGGGTTAACTAGTCAGCTCACACTTCTTGGTAGAACAGATTCAGAACTACTAGGAGGTACCATTTCCTTTGATTTTCTCTGGGTTCCTGAAAGCATTTTCTCTGCTATTAGATTTTTGGAGTCAACAGATGATATTATTGACTCTTGGTTATCGACTAGATAATTATAAACAATAGTCTGAAAATAACTGAAGTATTATTTTGAGTTTTATTAACTACTATCTAGGAGTTGGAATCTTGAAAAATTATTACATAAAGATGTACCTTAAAATTGGTCTTCTTAATGGGAAATTTTGGTGCAAAAATGTAGCTAGAGAGAATACATTATTATGTTTTGTTGAGTAACATAAAATCATCAAATTTAGACCATAAGCTAATTAACTATGCTAAACATTTGGTGTGTGTGTTTGAATTCCTTACTATTTTTAACTACTAAGGAATGGATTCTTAAGTTTCCTAAAAACAAACAAGCAAAAAGAATTATCAGACTTACCTTAATAAAGTGTTAATGACAGGAATTCCTGACCAGAATTGTTTTGAACTTAACTGTAACAGTAAAATGTTCTTAAAAACAGTGGTGGTTGGGATAATTATATTACAAGTTTTATTTTAAAACTTTTAAAAGACTAATCAAAACACCATTCCCTCAAATAACAATTGGTACTTTGTGATGTGTAATTAATTGTCCTTATTTCTAAATGTGGTTCCCTGCTAAGTAATAACAAACGTAATGACTCCACTTATGCTTTTTCCTTTAATTAGACAATTTAAAAAATACATGTAATTTATTTATTGCTGTATGATTCATTTGCCCCATGCCACAAAGGTTTTACAGCTGCAATGTATAGAATTAATTGATGATATGTTACTTTTCCTTTCCCCTTCTTAATTCCAAAATACTACTACCATTAAAATAAACCATTCTGGATGGGAATGAAAGAAGAAAAAAAAAGTATGATAAATATTTGATGAATTAAAAACTCTGTACTTAAATGGGATACTTTCTCTAACTGTTTCAGTTTTAATTGATTCAAAATCCTAAATTGGAACAAAGGTCAACACAGAGTCAGCAGTCAGAGCAGCTATGGAAGATAACTGCAAAAAACCACATCTAACTAGCTCCACTCTCAAACCTCCTCAAAAACAAGTGTACTCAACTCACTACTGTGAAGCCAGTGTCATTTGTTTGTTTAAAAATTCTACCGAGTTCTTGTAAAAACTCATTATGACAGTATCACTAGAGGTCAAAATAGAGGAAGGTACTTTCTGCCACTTGTCTATATGTAGTTGTTGCAAAATGACCACAGTGATGATGCTGATGATCATGATAGCAACTGACACTTGCCAAGTGCATACTGTATGCTGCTACATCATCTCATTTAATTTTCATGATAGCCCATTTAAAGTATATATTTTCTTCCTTTACAGTTGAAGAAACTCAAGCTCAGAGAGGTTAAACAACTTATCAGAAGGTATATAGCTGGCAAAACTACCATAAAATGTCTTACTTTCACTGTTTCTTACAATAAAACAGATTTTTTACAACATTTAAATAAAAATCTACACATCTTTTTTTGTGGTTCGGGAAAGCTAACGCACTTCACCACACTCCCCACGTCTGCCATTCTAACTCTACACACAAGCGTCACCACATCCCCATGTCGCCGTTCTAACACTACACACAAGCGTCACCACATCCCCACGTCTGCCATTCTAACTCTACACACAAGCGTCACCACATCCCCACGTCTGCCATTCTAACTCTACACACAAGCGTCACCACATCCCCACGTCGCCGTTCTAACTCTACACACAAGCGTCACCACATCCCCACGTCGCCGTTCTAACACTACACACAAGCATCACCACATCCCCATGTCACCACTCTAATACTGCACACAAACTGCCACATCCAAAGCCTGTCCATCACCATGAGTAAGAACAATGGGAAACAGTCAGAAGACTAAGTCTGGTAGATATTATTGTCTCCATTTTACCCCTGAGGAAATGAACTCTGAGATGTAAGTATCCTTCTAGGACATAGAGATAGTACACAATTTCTGCACATATTCTACTATAGAGGAACATTTGAGTTCTTTTATAGAAGTCAGCACTTCCTAAGTGGACAAATCTTGTATTGTTTTTCTTGTACTATTTATTATCTTTGGAATCTTTATAGTTGGATTGACTTAAAGTTGCCTTCCTTAAGTGAGTCCCAAGACTATCTACCTTACAATGAAATCCACTCTTTAGGAATGGGATTGGTCTTGGGTGTTTATTCCTGGGACATGCAAAAAAAGCTTTTAAGGAATAGTTAGACTCAATTACCTTAAGTACTAGTCAAACATAACGTAATTCACCTAAGGTTATAATCTGTGGTTAACAAGGAGATATTGAAGTAAGTACAATGGATGACTAAAGAAAGAGGAATTGTATAAACATTCAATGAGGAAAAAAGGGTGGGGATAGGGGGAAAGGATCTGATAAGTATCAATCCATGAAGCATTATGGTCTTTCAATTTTCACCCTTTTGACGGCAACCTTCATTTTCCAGCATCAGGAGAGAGACGTGTTTGTTAGACATAATTTTCGAGATCAGAGCTTCTTTCTGTGAGCAGCACTAGGAATTTTCTTTCTTTTTTTAAGTCTTTCTAAACAGTTTGATACTTCAGCTTTTATGGCTGGGGATCACCATTTTGAAAACCCATTCTGCGTTCCTTCTGTACTATGGATCCCGTCAGCTCCTCTCTCAGTGTCAGGTTATCTGATCTTGCTTCTTAAGTTGTCACTGAGCCTAATAAGATGCACAATAAAGCTGCCATAAAAATCAAGAGCTGCTTCAGTGAAGCTGGCCAGAGGAGTAGAGCTATTGGTCACTGGGAATAATAATTTAAATTAGGATTCAAATCCCAATTTCAAGTTTACCACTGTCACTTTCAGGGCATTTCTAGGCTAGCATGGACTTTTTTTTTAATGAATGTGCCAAGCTCAAGGGGACTAATGGTTTCGCATTCAGGAGCAAGTAAAAGAACAGTTAGATCTACAAATACCACCTTGCAAACACTGGCATGCAGGAAAGGCATTTTAGACAAAATCTTCACTTATATTCTAACTGTGGCCTCCTAAAGCCAAAGTAACTCCAGAAGAGGGCCAAGATTCCAGTGGACGCAACTAACTCATAATTTAAATCCCAAAGAGCAGCCAAAGCCCCAATGTTGGTCCTTCTGCCAAGGAGATTCAATAAAGATGCTAAACCACAAAATTTAAGCTGGCATTTAGACCAGTTTAATTTGAAACCAGATTTCTACAACTGGGGGAAGCTTTCAAGAATTCACTACCACTGATAAAATTAAACTGGCTTGTAGGAGTCAAGACAGAAATCATAGCAGTAACCACAGTGATTTTTGGTCAAAAAATGGGGATAAGATGACTCATGTTTTGATTTAAAAACACACATACACACACACAAAAACAACCCGAACAACAGGAAAACCTCTGCAACTGCTCCTCTCTTCCTGTGCTTACCCTTACCCCTCATTCTCACTGGCGTGTGAACTGTTTGTTCCCACTGAGTGAGTCAGTTAAATGGGAATCTTAAGTGACTTGTGTGACTGTCATTTTGGCCTGAAAAAGAGGTGCTGATATAATGCACTGTCACATACTATCACTCAAAAAACTCAAGTTGATAAAAATATTTGCCCCCTTAAAGCTGAAGCAATCTGGGCCATCCATTCTACGGTGGCCCAAAGTGATGCCGTGGTCCCTCGCACCATTGATAAAGAAATCTCTCGTGAAATGATTTTTTTCCCTTCAAGTTGCGAGTAAAAATTCAAGTATGCAAAAGAAAAAGTCAATTCTGAATGACATGCTTTTTATAACTCGCAGCAGTGGAGTGAAAGGGGATAGGAATTTTCCACTAGCTTCCACTGGACTAGACATGCATGCAAGGCAGAAGGGTTAGGGAGAGGGGCAGACCTCCAGAACTGAATTTAATTATGGGAAAATGATTCAAGTCCCTTGTATTTTTACCACAAGCATTTGGAGAATTACATTGAAAATTTACTTCCCAAATTGCTTTAGTATTCAAGTAAACTTGGCTTTTCTTTCTACCTTACTGTTATAAAACTAGTTCAACTTAAAACAAATGGGGAAGGCAAATATGCAAACTAAAAATTATATGCAGAAATGGACCGCATTAATTTTGCAAAATGGCCACATGGTCTATGCTTTCACTATACTCCCAGAAACATCAGCCTGGAGGTGACCGTGATATTCCACAGAACACATGCATGTTGCTCTGAGAATGTTTCTCCTGAAGTACACTAGGCACATAAAGGTTGTTAGTCTAAAAGGAGACTAACAGTGCTAACCAATTAGCTTGCAAGGAACATAGTTGTTTTTCTTATTGGTTTAAAAAGTTGTTAATGGAAGTCTTGTACAATTTACTAGTTCTTTTTTTTTTTTTCCTTTTCTCTCTTACTAGTCCTTTTTGATTTACTGGTTTTCCAACAAATACATCAAATCATAGAGATTACAATTAAAGACAATATATAGAGTAAGGGAAAAAGAGGGTCGCCTGAATTTATGTCCTACTAAATACAAAGTTCTAAGCAAGATATTCTCAACTTTATGTTTACGGTGCCCTGAGGGTCTCAGAGATTTTTTTCACAGCACCTCTAGAGCCAGAGAAATACCTAACAGTTACATTTATTAAGTACTTACAATCAAACAACGTAAGTATTTATGTCCTGACAGTTAAGTAGCCATTTGAAAACAAATCACATGTAAATTGAAAGAAAAATAGAATGTTTTCATTTCATTTTTAACAACCACAATATGAATGGAATATATATGCCTGTTAGGCACTGCCCAGCTTCTCAAACCTGAGAGTCAAATGGATGGATACCACCGCCGTCCTCGTTCAAAGTTCCATGCTGATTTTCACGTTGTACTTGCTTTTGAGCACAGCCTCCATCCAAAACCCAGCTTGCCATAGTATCAAGATCTAATAAAGTCGAAAGTTTGAGCCACTTGAAGGCACTAACTCTTTCAGTGCCTGACAGGTATTAAGTCGTGTTGGCTTTCCCTTGAACATATAAAATACCTGACTGCTCCCATAGGCTTGCTGCAGTGACACAAGGTGACTCAGCACACAGTCTGGGAACCAGGCTAATATATTCACTTCATTGTCACATTAACAAGGCACAGCTGGCATTTGCCTACCCATTTTCCAGGTGAGAAACCTGAGGTTAAAAATGTTCAGTTAGTAGCTAGTTAGTATGGAGCCAAGCTAGAATTCACACCCATGTGTGTCTGATTCCAAAACCTGTGCAGGAATGACTACTCGATAACGATTTCAAAAATTACAAAGAAACAAACATTCCTAAAAATTTAACATCTTCCCCACCTTAATTCAAAACACAGCTACTTTATTCAGGTTTCTATTATGCTGCTCAAAAGCAAGAATACTTGAGTTGGAGTAACTCAAAATATAATTAAATTGAACAAAGCAATTCATTTATTTTATTTTTCTTTTAGAGTAACTTTGTATTCATTGCAAAATGGGTAGAACAGCTATTCATTGTGTAAGTCATTTTGTTTCTGGACTTGAAGCCACTGAATTCCAACAAGATGCAATACATGACTCAGACATTTATTTATTTATTATTTATTTTTAGACTAATGGGAACTTCGTGAATTCTTTCTTGGTTTTCCAAGAGCAAAGGCCTTTTATGCTTGATCCGGAAAGAACAGTGTTTCAGAATGTTAGATTACTATTTTACCTAACTGAATACTTTTAACCCTCTTCAGGAGGCTAGAATGATTTAATCCATAGATCGCTAAAGACAGTCACTTTAAAATTACTTTTCCAAAGTTAATATCTTCAGGCAGTATTTTAGTCATTCCCAGTTTAAAGTTGCAGAGGTAAATGAAGTTACCCACAGTAACTGTGATCATAGTGTTGCATCAAAATTTGTTAAACATTTCATTTTAAAAATAGCTTTTCCTTTTTAAAATTCTTTTTATTGAGGTATAAAAGACAGAAAGTGTATAAAGTATACTAATCTTGAATTTACAGCTCATTGAACCTTTTAAAAATTTGACTTCACTCATTTAACTAGCTACGAGACATACAACTTCCCCACCACCCTAGAATATTCTCCCACTCTCCTTCCCAGTTAATAAGCTCTCTGAACCTGCTTCCCATTCCCCTCCCTAAAATCATTATTCTAACTTCAATCACCATTGATAATTTACATACATGGTGTTGCTCAACACAATGTCTGTGACAGTATTTAATTTTAACAGCAATCTACTGAACATTTTTTTTTTAAATTGAGTTGCAGTGTTTTAACATTCCGTATCAATCTCCATGGAGCAACATTTACAAATCAAAATAATGATTCTATTGTGAAAAACGAATTAGTGAGATGAGCTTACCAAAAATGATATTTAATAGTTTCAATTTGGTATCATATAAGTGATTTGCATAGGTCAATAGATTTTGTATAAAGCAAGTTAATATGCAGGAAACATTTATGACATATAGATATCTTCAGTTTAAATAAATTCCTTTTTACCATCAAGTTTTATAAAAATGACTTTAAGATAAGTAACAGTAAACCTTATAGAAATAAAATAATGTGTGTTTTAAACTCCATATGGAGGGAATGAAACCTTAATTTTATGGTCAAATTTGTGCCCATCTGTTCCTATTCAATCTTCGGTGAGAAAATGCCCCCCTGAATACATGAATAACACAAACCCTGAAACAATGTTTGAAATAAACTCCTCCTAAAAATGAGTCATAAACAGCATCATCCCTAAAACTTCTATTTTCTAAAGAGAAGTTTGATATAACATAATACTTTATGTAAGGGTCCATCTCATTTAGGGTCATTGGAAGACATACTTAGAAGTTAAATGATTTGCCCAAAGTCAGAATCACTGTTTACAGTTCCCAGTTGGGTTCTCATCTTAATAAATTCAACTACAGTAATCCACAGAAAACAGTGCATGTGGTTTTCAAAACAGTTTTGCTCAACTGCAGTAAAGTCGTGGACACATAGAATATGCTCAAGAGTTTTTCTAGGAACTTTCAAAGAAAATAGCCCTCCCAGCTCCCCTACTGAAATTTCAAATGGTGAATTGTAAATACTTTGATATATACTTTACACACTTATATTAACAAATTTCAGGCCAAGAAATAAGGTAAGAAAAGAGAGAGAATTAGTTTTAAAAAGTCCTATTTTATGTCTTACCACATAACTTGTTTTGACTATCACAGAATATTGTTAACAACAAAATTCTGATTAACAACAAAATTTTACTATTGATCAGTTTGAAATAAGTTTTGTTAAAATGCTTGCTTAAAAATTCATTTCTGCTTTAAAAATTAATATGCAAAATATGGCCCAATTAAATAATGTACATTTTAATATGTTATAAAAATTTGATCACTTCTAACTTTTGCAAAGCACAGGCAGAGGCACAATTCCTTAAAGTATATACATGAGAGGACTGAAATTATGTAAATAAATATGAAAATATGAAGAACTTGTTCTTGCCAGAATGGGAACTGAATCGGAGGTCAAATCAGAGATAATTTAATACAGTAGAAAAGGTAGATTTTCCCTCCTAAATGATTCAGCAAAGCATGAAGTTTAGCTGTTATAAAATAATTAAGCAAATAAAGCTGCAATTTAAATTATATGAACATGAAAATCAAAATGAAAAGAACTTGTCTGAATTGTTCCCAGCATTATACTGTAATAACTACCATTTATGGTTTGGGAAGCTTCACTGAACTGACAAGAGCCTGATGCTAAATGAAGTTCATGGAGTTCTTCCTCCACCATGCACAATGCATCATTACACATTGTTCACAAAAATCACAATTCTATAGAGACTGTATAAATAGATGCTTGTATGCATCTGTTGCGACTCAGAATAAAATAGATACAATGGTAGTCAGGCAAGAGAATAAGAACAATTCTTAACTGAGCTATATTCATGCTGAATAAATAACTTTACACACTTATTTTCCTGAAAGTGGGTCAGTAGTACATCTTAGTATACAAAAGATGGCATACTTTATTGCTAAGTTTTCGTGTAAATTAATTGTAGGTATTCTGAGCATCTTCTAATATTTCAAAAAATTCTGACCACTGGAATTCGTTCCACCTTTTGGCTTGCTAGCAAAAAGAGGAGGTACAGAACTAGAAAAGCTTAGGGGGGAGGGTCTGTCTGAAGACAGCAGTACTCAGCAGGGCAGGCAAGGCCCAATGCTGTGATTTCTCAAGCATTTCCATCTGCATTCTCAAGACCCTACCCCCTTCCCCTCCTTTTCATAAAGAAACAACATAAGCTTCCTGCCATCTGTATAAAAGACAGCAAACTGTTCGAGAAGATCTTTAAGACAAAAATCATCTATTTTTTTTCAGTCTTTTCCTTTCTTAACTATCTAGTTATGGTAATTGTGATAGTGTAAAATTAGTTTATTTTAAAAAGCAAACAAAAAAACCTACTTCAAAGATATTACGCTATCTTGTTCCTAGAAATCAACCCAGGATTTCAGCAAACACATAAAATAGATATGGTAGAAAAAGGACAGACAAAATATAATAATGAATTTCTGGTATCTGCATACTTAATCATAAATGTGAAAAAGTAACAATGTTAGCACTTAGATAGCAAATTTTTAATAAGGTAGCAAAACAGGTATCTCAGCATAGAGTTAAGAGTAGGAGATCAGTTTTCATTTATGTTCTGCTATTAGCTAGCAACTGTGATCTAGGCCCCATATCCTTAGTCACAAAATGAGAGTTCAAGAGTCTTTTCTTTTCCTCCAGTTTTTGAAAATCTAATGTTCCACAGAGAATTGAGGATCTATGGACATAGACATAGATGTAGATAGATATTATTAAGCACATGTGTAGCCATAAATATATATGCATGTATGTATGCAAATAAGACTATAAATGTACTTATGTTTCAATGATTCTTATGGCACAGAAAGTCTTTGAAATATTTGCTCCACTTATTTTTTCTCTCAGTGTACCTTAAATTCAGAGATGGTGAGAATACTTGTTTCGTTAAAAAAGAAATCCCTAGTATACTGTAGCCTAAATTTATCAATCTCATTATTAGAGCTCAATTGAAAACTGCTTCTATTTGAAATAATTTATAATTCAGTTCATTAAAAAAAACAAACAAACAGAAAAAGAGTTTTATAATTCTTTTCTACTTCTGTAGGAAACAACCCAGCATCTCCTAAACTTAGAACTTAACAAAATACCCTAAGAACCAGACAAATGGCAGAAGTCTAGAGAATACCTGATATATAATTGGGTATTTGTGAATGTTAAAAGTGAATCTCTTCTCAGTTGCTGTTGCTGTTACAACTTTGTTCAGCTTACATTACTTATCTTCCTCGTACGGTGAGTTTAGCCTGGTTTCTCTTCTTTGGCCCCGTCCTTTTCTCCAATCTATTAGAATAGTTATTTTTCAGAATGGTTGCTATTATGATGGCACTCTCCTCCAACAAACCTAGCAGGGATTAGTTCCCTCTTGCACCAAATTCCTGACCTAGGGCTTTCAAGCTTTTACATAAGATCCCATTTAGCATGTGGTACTCAATACCACTTTATTTCAGCCTGTGCCTTTTGTCACAGATGGGCGACTATGGTCCACCTGACTTTGGGTAAAGCATTTAAGTTCTTTAATCCTCAGTTTTCTCATTTATAAAATAGGCTTTTTAGTATCATCCATCTATTTTGGGGAACACCTCTTGTGGATGACTTCAAATCCTTTTGGTCCCACCTCTTATCCCAGCCATTTCCAGTGATCAGCTTCACAGCTCTGAGGTACAACCTGATAGAGCCAGCCTTTGGCAATACCCTATACCCTTTGCTCCCTGCCCAGGAACTTTTCTGACTCCAAGCTCATTTGGGACCTCGTGGGAACCTATTCAGCACTCCTGCAAGGAGTTAGCACCCCTGGAGCACTCCTCTGGAGCCCCAGGACAGTTCTAGACCCATTTCACAGGGCTTCTCAAGGTCTTGGAGGATTTTTTTAACCAGTTGCCACAGTGGTGGCTAACCAAGTAACATCTTTTTTTTTTTTTAAAGATTGATCAACTGATTGATTTTTCCCTTCCCCTCCTCCCGCCCTGCTGTTTTTGCTGTCTGTTTTGTCTTCCCTTCTCATTTTCTCTCCTCGAGGATTCACTGGGATTCGATCCTGGGGACCTCTGATGTGGAAAGAGGTTCCCTGTCAATTGCGCCACCTCAGTTCCTGGTCTCTGCTGTGCTTCACCTTGACTCTCCCCTTCATCTCTCTTCTCATGCGTCATCATTTTGCTGTATGTCTCACTTGCGTGGGCACTGGCTCACCATACAGGCACTTGCGTGGGTACTGGCTCACTACATGGGCACTGGCTTGCCACATGGGCACGTTTTCTTTTCTTCTTTTTCACCAGGAGGCCCCAGGGATCGAACCCAGGTCCTCCCATATGGTAGGTGGAAGCTCTATCAATCACTTGAGCCACATCTGCTTCCAGTAATGCTTTCCCTCCCTCCTTGTTTCACTCCCCTTTCCTTCACTAATGTCAGGGATCACTTCCTAAAGAAACTTTCTGCACGAATACCTTGTCTCAGACTCTGTTACTGGGGAAACGCAAGCTAAGACAGTGTGAGAATCTAATGAAATAAAAAAATGTTGAAGCGTTTTACAATTGTAAATTTCTATTATTATTCTTGTAGTATAAGTGGCCTTACAATGTGGGACGCATTTTATTTACACCTTAACTTACAAATACCTGTGAAGATCATCCTAAAGCAGGGATTCTTAACAAGGAGTCCATGATCTTGAACTGAAATTCAAAAAACCGTTATTCTTGTGGGGACATGTTGGTGAGGGTGTGATATATTTATTAAATAATACACAGTGTAGTGTGGACTTAGTAAGGGGTCTGTGGTTTTTACCTGATTAGCAGAGAGGTCTGTGGAACAAAAAAGGTTAAGTACCCCTGTCCTAAAGCATTGTGAGTCATTGATTTAAGAGATATAAGGGTAAGTAGAGCCCTCGAAAAGAAACAAATGTGTAAAATGTTACATTTTGCCACGTAAAATCTCCAAACAAATTTATATGAGGTTACTATACCAGTTTCATTAAATTACATATATTTAAAGTGTCTGCTATTGATGAAAATAACCATTTTATCAGTCGGAAATGATAATGGAATATTTCGAGTGGAAAAATATATTTCCTTCTTGGACGTTGGAGGAATAATAAGGGACACATATACAGAGAGGCAAAGAGATGGGAGTGTATGCAATAAACATCCTTTAATTAATTACAAGGAATGTGTAGTTACCCTCACAAATAAAGGCAATGGAGCACAGTTTGAAAGGGCACAGTTGTACTTACATACTTAAATTATTTAAAATTATATCTGTCACAAGAGGAAGGGGGCAGACTACTAACTTTAGTATACCATCAGTTTATTATTCCTTAATAAGTCTTCAAGTTTACAGAGGTCATAAGTAAACTGTCTCTTTTTTCTTGGAAATAGGAAAAGCGTTATCTAGATATCGTACCAGATAACAGAAAGTCACTCATAAGTTATTTACAGAAAGAAAGGAAAAAGGATAGATCAGAACAGATTATTTACACAAAGTGCTTGAACGATCCCTAGGCCACCTAAGTTCCATCTAGTTATGGCAGATGAGGGCAGGTTTGCTTATTATGTGGGAGGTGTGGGGAGCAGGACATATGGGAATCTCCTATATTTTTTATGAGACACTTGTATAATCTAAGTATCTTTAAAAAATTTTTTTTTAAAAAAAGAGAGAAATCAGTTAACTACCTAGATAATCCATGCCTCTATCTCTAGGACTTTAGATTTCTCCTGGATTTCCTGTAGTATATTATAATCATTGAAGGTGAAAAGCAAATGCCAAAATTATAAAGAGAGTCACTGGAAGGCAAGTATCTTTGATATGGGGCTTTTGAGGCTATATAAATTCAAGCAAAAGAGAAAACAAGGGAAAACCTACTCCCCAGCTCCTCTCCAACCCTTGGGCAATGCATTCACCCCCAGGGGCCTCCAAGTGTTTAGAAGGACAGAGGTTTGCCCAAGACATACATGTCCTTGTTCTTCCGATTGAATCTCAACATCTCTTACTAAAGGCTGCTGAGTACACAACTGCTTAGGCAGCAAAATCTATAGCTTAAAAAGAAAAAGCAAAATCAAAACAAAACCCTATAAGAAAGGACAGGAAAATCTAGTTTTGACACTTTCCTGTCTGGAGCCCTCAAAAGATGTTTCAATGTTTCCTCATAACAGGGAACCAAGAACATTAGGTCAAAAGCTTTCAAAACTGAGTATCCTTGGATTGCATTCAAGTTTTCAAGCCAATTATAAGAACAAATGGTTCACTTGTTACTAGGGTATATATGTAGAATGGCTATAAAATTCAGCATCCCAAGTAAACAAGAGCATAAACCTATAGTAGTAGGAGACTAAAAATAAATGAAAAAAAGATAAAATGTTTTTGGTATGCAGGAGGTAACTGATGACAGGGGGCAAGGAGACGGAGTGTATAATCCCGGAAGGGGAAAGGACCTCAGGGAAGAGAGAGCAGGACCTCAGGAGAGAGAGCACAGGGGGAGGGAGGTATGAGGGAGCAGTAGTCTGGGGCGGCCAAGAGGCAAGGTGCACCTGGCGTGCAGGTGCCGCTCATACAGGTGTGCACGTTCCTAAGCCAAGGAACCTGGAGTTGACTTACAGGCAAAGGTGCAAGGGCATCATCTGAGCTGTAAAGTGATCACATTTACATTTAGAAATCATGACTCTAAAGGTGGGATAGTAGGAGAGCAGGCACATTGTGACAATCCAGAAGGCAGAATAGAATGGATGGGAAGGATGACTGAGAGGGAAAAAAAAAATGTGTTTTCTTTTTTCTGGTGCTTAAGAAAATACTTAGGTGATCTATTTTTTTTTTCCCAGCCAATTTCAAGAATGCTTTGTTATGGGTAGGAAAAATAATGATGATAATCTTGGTGAAAGGAAGATAGCGAGAAAAACATTTTAATGTGTTAACAACCTGACAGAGTTGTCTCCCGAATTGACTTATTTTTTTCTGTCAACTTAATCATTCATATTGTTGGGGAGTAGTAAAAAACTTCAGGACATATTTTACCTTAAAAATATATGTATCTATATGTATGTATGTTTTTAAAAAATATTTTATTCTGGTTATCTTATACTTCAACGTGTGACCAAATTATAAAGACAATGTCTAGAGTGTAACTCTTTTGTAGTAAATCAAAATAACACTGAGCGAAAATCTATGCAAACATAATGATAGCTATTGCCTTAAAACATTAATTAAATTTGGATAATTCATTTGAATTTCAAGAACAGAGAAACAGTCCAAGGATCCACACTTTATAGAGTGCTTAAACCATTAAGAAGAGGACATAATTAATGCCTGCACTTGTCCTTTGAGACTTGGATATGAGAATCCCTTCAAAGGCACTTGAACCCACAATCACAACCACTGTCTGCATAATTATCTTTAGATTTGAAGGCAATGTCAAACGTTCCTGTAAAATATGAATATGTGAAGTCACACATGTAAAATTAGAAAAACCATGTCCCCTCTCTTGGGAGGTTCAAGTATCTTGGAACTGTTTTTGAAAAAAGCAGTTAAGTGCAAATGACAAGGATGGGAAACATTTGCCAAAGGAGAGGAGGGTATGAAGCTGCAGAGGGGAGGAGAGCTCTTACTTACTCAATGTTTTTTTCTTGTATTAAGACTCCCAGACACTATAAAGGCATTTAATGGGCTGATTTCTATATTTCTGGGTTTCAGTCACACACAGTAAAAATAATAAAAGATAGATATTGAACAGAAAGACATTTTAGGGCAATAAACTAGAAAAGAACTAACTTATCAAGGTCAAGAGAAAGCAAGACTCTAAGGTACATCCATTAATGTGGATCAGCCAAATGAACTTCATTTACAGATTTCATCTTGTACTCATGGAAGGTAGCAATATATCAAAAGGCTATATTAAATGGGGAATTTTCACTTTGAGATGTTCATTTTTATACTACATTATGAATATTCACTGCCTTTTGATCTCTGAAAATTACTATTAGCCATTAGAGGGGAAAACAGATTTTTTTTTTTTTGTTATGACACTCCCAGGGGTTAAATCAGCAATGGTAATCTTTAATTCTTTCTAGGCTTTTCCATTGGTAAAAAAAGTCACCCCTCACCTCTTTTTCAAACTGAGTGGTAGGTGGTCTGTTTTTAAAGGATTGTGAAGCTCAGAAATTGGAAGGCACACACAAGCCGATTTTGGGATCTGTCGCGGTTAGCAGGTACAAGGCAGGGGAGCTGTGAGGCAGGCGGAGGGGTGCCCGCCGCCAGCCAGCGCCCAGGCTTGGCCTGTGCAGCCACCTGGAGTCCTCCGAAGAGCATAACAAGGGAAGGGGTGAGGCACCGCTGAGCATCACCGGCCAATACTGTGACTGTTCGTGTTTCTAGGGTTTCTAGGGCTAAAAATATTCTTTGTTCTTAAAGAGAACAAATACTATCCTTACCATACATTTCTCTTAAAACCTTAATTTCATTGCTTCAAAGGTAAGAATAAAAATCTTTTAAAATCAAGACAAACTAATACTTAAAATTTCTGTTTCTGCTCCATTTTTCTCCTAAAGACTTTATTAGCAATTTGGTATCATACAGACCTTTGCTTTCTTTCAGTGATACATGTTTTCAAAGCTGTATACACACATCACATACATACAGGTTTTTGTGATTTGCTTCAGTGCAAGATTAACAACATGTGGCCACACATTCACCATATACATATACATATACTTTGTCATCCTGAAAAAAATGAAAAGCGGTGACTTAGAAAGGACTTGGCATTCTATCATTTTCAAACTTAGAAAAAGATATGGCAGTGATAAAGTTAAGAAATTACGTTTTTTGAAAATTTGGACTTTTACATCTTCTGAAGTTCCGAAATCTTATTTTAAGTTGAAACTTTAAAATTTCAAATTATAAATAATCCTTTCATGTCTTCTGATAGTTATGTTTGACTCAGCATCTCTTGAAATGCAAAAAAGAAAAAGAAAAAAAAAGAAAAAAATTCATTTTCCTCCTTTAGTTATATGGTTTAGACTGATGAAAGACAGAGTAACTTTTATTTAGCCCTTAAGTACTGAAATCAATATGAGGATTAAGACTTTTATTTATACTGGTTTGAAAAGTATTATTTCAGAGTATGGGTTCAAACCAAACTCCAGCTAGAGTGTATCTTTAAAGTTCCAAACTTCCCAGAATAAATCTTTCTAAATATTATCTTTGCTGGGTGTTAAGAGTAGCTAAGACAACTCCTCTAGATGACTTTTATAGTTTTAACTTTAACCTCAAAAATTCCATTATTCCCATGGTAATGAGAAAGACAGAAGAGGGGGAAGAAATATAAACTCTTATCTATGAATTTTTAAAATAGTGTGTTTCACTCATAAAAGTTACAATTAAATAAAAAAAGGTTGGGGGGGGGAAGGAAGGAAGGCTGGGAGGGTGGGAAGGAGGGAGGGAGGGGGAAGGGGGGGGAAAGAAGGAAAGAACACAGCCACTAAAAAGCCCTAGGTGGTCAGGACTAGCTCTGAAGAAGGGTTCATAAGGGTACCAGACTCTTCAAATTGTATGGAGCCTGTCCTGGAGATGTTTGTTGGACCGCTGAGTAATAGTATCTCGTTTTTAATAGTATTCCAATCTATTTTGATTCATATAGAGAAGTAAAGGATTCAACTACAAACAAATTATCAGAGCTCTAGTAATTGTCATATTTCATGCAGATTTGATCTGCCCAATAGTCAAGAGAGAACAATCACAGGTAGTGACCGTTAAATAGCAAGATAAATAAGATGGAGTGAGATGGGAAGCAGAGAGAAATTGGGAGAAAATCAATGACGAATAATCAGTGGAAACAGTAAATTTATAGCTCCAATACGAATTATAACACCACTTAGTACCAATCGCTTGAACTTTAAGGGAGAAATACTACCCTTTCATTCTATTTTCTCACTCTTAAAGGCAAGATTACAGAATTACTTAATAAACATTTTAGGAAGACTAATGTTAGATGACTGGCTCTATGAATGGATTCTCCATAGAGAATTATGAATTTTAAAGAAAGGCATTAGAAGCAGTTTTACAAACAACTTTTAATTATTCAATTTAATAAAAATATTTTTGAGTTACACTCTGTGAAAAAGGAATAAAAATATGGTTTCTGCACTTATGACCTTCTAATGAATAGAATAACGAGTCCCCTCATGAGAGCATTACAAAAACAAAGAAGAAAGGAAGTTAAAACTTTTGATACATAAAGCTTTAAAAGTATATCTTAGTTAATCCTGAAAACTCTCTTCTGACCAATCAGAAACTCTATTTTATATATGGGGAAACTAAGGCCCCCAAAAGTTATATAACTGTAAGTCCCAGGAGCAGACCTCTCTGGCTCCAGGTCCAGGTGCTCTTTCCCAAATACCCTGCTATAGTAAATTAATATTTAATTATCTGATTTTACTGCCACAGATCTATAGCAATAATTTTATAGCCATAGATACAGATATCTGTATTAATGGCAGTGAAATTAGTGTCTTTGCCTTCTTGTACTTAAGCTGTTAAAAAATTAGTTGCCAAACCCATTATCTTCCAAAATGACGGGGAGAAGAAACAATCTTAAAGCATGCTGAATGATGGATGAAACCCATGTAGGATTAAGTTTGAGACATCTGATATAAAATATGATGAAATTGTAAAAAAATGCATATATTTTAGGAAAAAATAAGTTTAATGTCTGATGAATTCAACAAGAGGAAAGTGGAGTGGAGGAAGCAGAATGGGGAACTAAGTGGTGATTCTGTTAGCTATGGGGAAAACCCAGAGGAGTTCCTTTCCTCATAATCTATCTCAGCGAGTCTTCAAAAGTCTGTCGGCATTTTGACAAAAAGTCCTAAAATGTGGCAGAAATAGTTAAGTTTCTTAATACCAAATTTTCATTTTCTGTATGACATGGATAGAATTTAAGCTTGGTAAAACGGACAGAACATAGCAAAACCCCCAGTGGCTTTTCCTGCTGCATTCTGCCGCTCCAACTTCCCACCTGAGAGTTGTGGCTCAACTATCCTCTAGCTCTGCCACAACGTGGACTTTCAGAGCTAAACAAAAACAATGAACAGTTTGTGTTTCTCTTACACATGATTCCAGATTTTGAATTAAGAAAAAATAAAACTATATTTTACTGCGGGTGTAAAACAAATAGCAAGATGTCAAAACTAGGACGAGGCAAAGGTTTTCAAATAGATTTTTTTAAAAGACAGGGAAAAGATGACAAATATTTAGGAATAAGGTTTCTGATCATTTGACTCATGACTGTCTTTTTTATCTCTTCTTCTTTTCTAGCTTGAGAATTATATACAGGACAACATGAAAAAAGAAATGGTAGAGATACAACAGAATGCAGTACAGAACCAGACTGCTGTGATGATGGAAATAGGAACAAACCTATTAAATCAAACAGCAGCGCAGACGCGGAAGTTAACTGATGTTGAAGCACAAGTAAGTAATGAAATATAAAACATACAATGGTTCAGCCTGCTAAAAAGATTCATACTAAATGGTGCTGTATAGTTACTTAATAACATAAAATAAAATATAGTTCATATAGTTCCTATAAAGTACTACAATATAAAGGTTCTTTCACTTCACTGCTATTTTCTGGAGCCTTGGTACACTTTTCATTTCTAAGAACTAAACTTTTTGTGCACTTGAGAAATGGAGAGTGTGGAGGCACAGCTAGAACGAAGCCTGTTCTTAAGCCTAACTGGAGTTAAGAGTGAAATTAGCTCTCAAAGAACTGTTAAAACAATCTGGACTATGAGGTTATATAGACAGAAACAAATGGAACAGTGAGAACTATATTGTAGCACAAAGAGTGCTTAACCAATAGTCAAGAGACTTGAATTTTGTTGTGGTTCTAGTTCGACCTTGAACTGAATGGATAAATTTGAGCAAGGCACTTATCTTTTCCGGGTCTTTGTGTTTTCAACTATAAAATGAGAGGCTGGGCCAAACACTGATTGTTAACTTACCTTTCAGCTTTAAGATTCTATTAACTACTGATTAAAAACGGTAGGAAAGAGGAAGAAGAAATAGGGAAATATTAAAAGAATAACATCAAAACTTTTAAAACAGCAAAACCTTTTTTAAAAAACATCATCCAGAGTCATCCTAAATGACACACAACAGGGAACCCAATAAAAATAGTACAGGTGGGGAAAAAATGCATCTGGAGGAATTTATGGAGATGCTCCAAGTTTAATTCTGTGGGCCTGCCCTCATAATTGGTGACTCTGCTTTCTGGCTCCTAATCCTGGCTCTTTTACAGGTTTTTGAAGTTAGTATCTTCCTAATCTGAGCCATAAAAAATGTTCTAAAAAAGGAGACTTAATTGTAAACAATTCCTACTACCTGTTATTTCTACTTCAGCTAAGAGGATCAAGAAATGCTAGATATCAACCAGGAGTGGATGTGAGATAACAGAAACAAACCTTTCAAATTTCATAAGACAACTTCCAGAATGGTACAGAGACTATTTCATTGTTTTTTTAGAAGCTGTTGGATAAGGTCAAGAAAAGAGGAGGGAAAGTGGTAGAAGGATAAAGGAATTTTATATGAGGAGAGAATAGCAAGTATTTGATCATCACATCTTTCTACAATATTAGAACAGTTTAGGAAAAAGATAAATAAATATTTTATGCAGTGGATCACAAGGTACTGAAACTTGTAATCTTAAGAGGCAACAAAAGCTAAAAATGAAAAGAGCGAAAATTTAAAGTAAATGCATCACTATATGCAAAAAATAAAATTAGTAATGTTTCAGTCATTTACCCCGCTTTTTTTTTTTTTAAAGATTTGTTTTCTCTCTCTTGCCTGTTCCCCCTGTTGTCTGCTCTCTGTGTCCATTGGTTGTGTGCTCTTCTAGTCTGCTTGTACTCTCATTAGGCGGCTCCTGGGACCTTCTGGAGTGGGAGAGAGGCAATTACTCTCTTGTGCCACCTCAGCTCCCCTGTTCTGCTATGTCTTCTTACTTTTTCTCCTCTGTGTCTCTTGCGTTATCTTGCTGAGCCAGCTCTCTGCATTGGCCAGCATTTCTGCGTGGGGCAGCTTTTCTGCGCTGGGCGGTGTTCCCATACAGGGCGGCTCTCCTGCGTGGGGCCGCATTCCCACATGGTCCGGCACTCCACGCAGGCCAGCTTGCCCTCCCCAGGAGGCCCTGGGCATTGAACCCTGGACCTCCTATATGGTAGATGGGAGACCAATTGGTTGAGCCATATCCATTTCCCTACCCAACCTTTTTAACCCCACCTTTTGATGGTAAAACTGGTAGGCAACAAGTGCATCCAAAAAAAGTCCCATGAATTTTCTTACATAAATGTAACATTTCTTATATTTTCAGGTAACAGTAATTTATGTAAACCTTTACTACATCTGATTTGTCAGACTTACTAGAATTTAATGTACATATGTTAAGACACTTGATTAAAAAACTATAAAGAAAGTAGATTTGAAACAACCTAGTATAAAAGGAAAAGAGGAAAATGCTGTAATGAGAATGGCCTAAAATGTCCATCTAAAGACATTAAAATTACTCAGCCTAAGGGAAGGATATCAACCGAGTTATGTGTCTAACCCCTTTTAAGGCATCTGATAAGCAGCTACTGTGAGAAATAGATATAAATTCAAATATGAACAACTGTGATTTGAAGCAAGATTGTTCCAGCCTGTCCCAGGGACAGAACATTAAACTGGCAACAGAGGGTGGCTCGAGGGCTTAGCAATCGTAAAGAGAAAATGCAATCTACCTGACCTGGGTCCATTAGACAGTCACCTGAAGACTGAGGCCGTGAGGCCCTGTCTAACTGGATGATTCTCTTCAGAAAAGTGAGGTCAAAAAGACTGCAGTTACTCCATGGGTCAGTATCAGGACTTGTATTCCATCCTTCTCCACCCTCCTCCCACCCACAAATTTTATAGCCCATATAAGTTAAACAGAAGACCCAATTTTCCACTTCCTTTTAGAAATAACCAGCACAAGATGTTTGGGCCCAAATAAGATGCAGATCGAATCTATACATCAGTTGTTAATATTAAAATCATAGCATTATGCTGGATAATGCCTTAAGTCATTCACAGAATGGTTTTCATGACAAGAACTCAATCGGCTTTGATTAAGGACCAGACCATTCCGAAAACCTACACAGCCTGGATGCGATCAGGTTAAGGCTTTTACTAAGGACATGAAGGCATCAAGCAAACAATTATTCTTTCAAGGACACTTATTCCTTGGCAACGGTTTTGACTTACATTTAAATGTGACATCACATCCTGCATAGCCATTACCATGGAGGATGTGAGTAATCAATTCTTCCTGCTAAAAGGCAGCCAAAATCTAAAGAATGAGTCTTAAAAGTTATTTGAATACAATGAGAAAAATGATACTGCACATGTTATATATAAGAAAGGCCCGCAATGCAAAAAACTGATCTTCCACTTTATATTAAAATTTATTGTTTCCTAATTGGATTTTTAAAATAGGATTTTTAAAATAGGAAAAAGAAAAATGGAAAAGAAAACTAAAAGGCTAAACAAATGAGCACAATCTAGGAAATACCAGGAAGAAAAGAAATGAGTTTTTAATATAATGGAAGCACATACTTTCTAATCACTGCCTTAGTTTACTGACAATTATGAGAACAGCTTTTTTTTCGAGCAGAAGGAAAGTTTTTTTCATTTACCAACTTTTGATATATTAAATATGAATATTTATTTTCCCATTCTCACTACAAAAATAATTGAAAAATATACGGCAGAACTAGAAAAATAGCATACTATCTCACACAAAAACTATAGTCCAAAACTATTAAGAATTTCCCCAAATAAGGATATAATGAAAAAAAAATTAACACACACCAAAGAAATCCATGACATTAATTAAGCCTTTTCTGTAAATGGAAAATATTCCAAGAAAAAAAAGCTGGGTAAATGAAATATCTTTTAGCTATGTCTTACCATAATTTGTATAATTTAATTAAAATGAAGTTGTATCTAATAAAAAAATAACAAATAGGAATTTCATTTTGTTAACATTCAGGTATTAAATCAGACAACAAGACTTGAACTGCAACTTCTGGAACATTCTCTTTCTACAAACAAATTGGAAAAACAGATTTTGGATCAGACCAGTGAAATAAACAAATTACAAGATAAGAACAGGTAAAATGTACAATAATAATAATTCATACTTGTCCACTTTTCAGATACAAAAGCCTGTGTTATGTGACTATTATTTATAAGCACAGCATCCAGAATGCTGAGTTTCTAAAGTATAATATAAGGATCAGAAACTTTGTGAGGGAAATGTGTGGAGGGGATTTGGAGAAAACCATTGAAATGAGTGGACCTTCTAACACAGCTCTCAATCTTGTTTTTCATTCTTTGGTACCTTAAAGATCTTTTGGTAAACTCCAAAACCATGTAGCAGTATTATGCATGTCAATTCTATTAAATACATACTTCTGGTGTGTGGAGGAAAAGGCTACTGGCCTAGGCATTTTAGTATTAACTTTACCAAGTTTCTTTGCATTTGGGAACTTAGTTTCTTCCAATGCAAAATAATCTACAGGAGGTAAACTACAAAAACTGTAAAGAAATGCATAAGTAGATGTAAATTTCATGGTACAATACTTACTTTTAAAACATACAATACAGTAAAAACAAGTTATGATTAAACGTGATTTTATTAATATTTAAATACAACATCGAAAAAAATCTCAAGATAAAAGAAAAAACAAGTCAGGATTGTTTTCATATGTTCACTATAGTGTGGAATGTGTGACGGTATTTTTTTGCACATTATCTGGCATACTACTGAGCATCCTTTTTTGTTTTCAGTAAAGACATGTTCACATATGGCAAATGGTCATAAAATCAATATACGCTTTCTATTTTAAAATTTAAATCATTCTTAAATTGAAAATGATGGTAAATATTTGTCAAATGGTGAATCGTATTCCTGAGTTCAGACACACTACTTAATATTTCCCTTCAATATAGGCAAATTTAGCTATACAATAAGTCTTTTAAAAAGTTAGCTTTTCAGTGAGCAGCTTTGAAATACATCAACTTTCACTGTTTTTCAATCATCCCCATAAATTGGTAAAAATTTTTGAATGTCAGAGTTTCACGGTATATAAAATGTGATTCCAAACATTAGTGCAACATGCTCTGTTTGCTCACCACACTTGTTACTCTGCCAATTAAGTCTTTTACATTTTTTTCTCAGTTTAATTTACATTGACCAAAAATTTACTTTTCCCAATAATTATAGTTTTGTGTGAGATTAAATTTAAACATCACAACATTCTCTCCATAAATAACCTTTTCAAACACACCTAACAAACTAAAACTGTTGCATGACTTAAACAGCAGTGTATTGTAAAAACTAAGCAGGACTGTAATTGTAGGAGAATTACTTCTGAATATCCTTCCATAGTACAGGAACCATTTTTAATTTAAAATCAGTGTAATTTTATTAATACTTGAACATATTTATACCAACATCTTTGTAAGTCGAAATTAGAAAGATACAAATATAACCATTAATAAAATCTTTTAGAAATTATACAGCATAAATTTATCAGCTATTCAAAATAATTTTTAAAAAGTTTTTCAATGGACTAGCTCACATTTTAAGTAAGTATGAAGCATAGGAGATAGTGCAGGTTAAATTCCTTAGAGAAGAAAGGGGTATAAATTAAAAGAAAGATGTGGGTCTGAAATGCTGCAAGTGTCAGGTGTGATTTTAGGTGTGTAATTTATAGTTACAGTGTTTTCATCAGAAATGAAGATAATGCTAATATTAATAATAACTAATATTAATGAGTGTTGCAGGGTCAGAAACTAAGCTAAGCATTTACATTTATTAACTTATTTATTCCTCAGCAACCCCATGATGTAGGTAATATTATTCCCATTTTACAGAGAAGGAAATGGATGCACAGAGTGATTAAGAAATTTGCCCAAAGCCACAATCTGAACCTGGGCAAAGTATTACTCCTCTCATGGAGAATCTTTTGCTATATAGCATTAAAATATTAGCAGTTATTATCTTTATTATTAAATTAATTAATACTAAAATGTAATATATAGTTTAGGAGAATGGTAAAGCCTGCCCAAAAGTCTGGCTCAAGTGTAAATCTTCCTTCTCACAAAAAGTATTTCATGAGCACGAGAGCATAAAATAATAATGCCCCTTCTTCTAAACTCTTATAGTAGCTAATGTCTGTTACACTCATGTACCACTTATAGCCCAGAATGAGGCATCTTTTTTAATGTGCATGTTATACACACACACAGACACACACACATGATCTTCTCACCAAGTCTGTGGGTTTCTTTAAGGTTGGGGCAACACCGTGTTCCTTTGTAACTCCTATAACATATTAACAGAGTGTCTTGGAGAAGTAGACATTCAATAAACATTTAAAAATCATTAAAATTATGATTTTAATCAAAGTTAAAAAGCACTTGGCTTTAATGATAATCAGATTTTTATACAGTAGTTCATTAATTAACAATTGTTTTCCTTTACCAGTTTCCTAGAAAAGAAAGTCCTAGATATGGAAGACAAGCACATAGTTCAACTCCAGTCAATAAAAGAAGAGAAAGATCAGCTCCAGGTGTTAGTATCCAAGCAAAATTCCATTATTGAAGAACTAGAAAAACAATTAGTGACTGCAACTGTGAATAATTCAGTTCTTCAAAAGCAGCAACATGATCTGATGGAGACAGTTAATAATTTATTGACTATGATATCAAGCTGTAAGTAAAGTCTACATATTTTTCCGTAAATTTAATAATAGCCTTTAGACTGTGAAACTCTCAAAATTCTAAGAAAAAAAAACTTATTATAAAAGGCACTATTTCCCTTAGATATGTCATATAAAAATTTTACATGATCTTGATAAAGAACCAATGAAAAAGAATAAGAAGGAAACAGAGGAGGTGGGGAAAGGAGACAGAAAAAATAAGCCAATGTCTTAGAAAGTTCTAACTTTGCCAAACATACATTTTTTTTTTAGTTTTAAAACCTGAACTTACTTTTATATATATTTATTTATTAATATATTAATTCACATTTATTCATACTAGTTAATTATTATGTGCAAAACACCTCAAACTTATTTTTGATTCATCGGCAGAGCCTACATTGAGTTAGCTCCATCATTTACTAGAAATATGAGACTGGGCAAGTTACCAAACAATATTGGATCTTAGTTTCTTTATTTTTTTAATGGGAAAAAAAATACTAGATCTATAGGATTATTTTGAATATTAAATGAGGTAAGACTTGCAGTGACTGGCATAAAACTGATACCTATGAAATGTTAGTTCCCATCTTTCAATTCTTTAAATATATCTTGCTTCTTTTATTATTGTTTCACCTTTCACCTTTTCTGAGATGTTAGAGGTAAGAAGAGATGTATTTTCAGTCATGAATCAGAAACAAATTTTTATTTATATGTCCTCCTATTTTTCTTGAGTCGCGCAGTTACCTCAGCTTTTTAATTTCCAAACTTTAACAGAAACATGAATTTCTACTAAAACAAACAAAAAAATAGTAGCACAATCTTGGTGATAAATGGCAGATTTGACAGCAAGTTGCCAGTTTGCAACATATGCCTTCCCACTAGGATTTCATTCTCTTAAAGCTTAGAAAAATCACTTTTTACACATTCATAGAAAAGGGAAAAGCAATTATCTGATGTTGTCTGGTGGGAGCAAGATATAATGAGGTGCCCACTTTGAAGAAGTGAGGTCGAGAGATGTGGCTCATTCCTGGGAAGAAGGGAGAGAGTGTAAACTACAATGTAAACTATAATCCATGCTGTGTTGCAGTGCTCCGAAATGTATTCATCAAATGCAATAAACGTACCCCACTGATGAAAGAGGTTGACATGGGAGGAGTTGGGGGTAGGGGGTGGGGAGTGGGGTATATGGGAAACTCATATTTTTTAATGTAACATTTTGTGTGATCTATGTATCTTAAAAAAAAAAAGATAAAAAAAGATAGAAAAAAAAGATTTAAAAAAAAATGAAAGAACTATACAGCAACAACACAACAAAGAGCAGCATAACAGGCTTTCTTCTTCTCCCTCATGCCTCCAGCTTAAGTGCAGATGTGATCTCTGTCTACCTTTGGCACTTACCCATGCCATCTAGTCCATAGAAACCTGTGCTTTGGTAGGTCTCTAATGCAAAATATAAATAGTTCCAGGAACACACACACATTTTTTTTTTAATGTGACAAAAAAGTTTAGGAAATCTAAGCGCTGAGAGCAGACTAAACTTGGAAGGAAGGTCACAGCCCTAGAGTTTTTTAGACTGAGGAAGAATTTCAAAGACACAGATAAGTAAACATTATATTCTTCTTTAGCACAAACTACCATAGTACAGTTGTTAAAAATCCAAAGAATACTGACTGTCTTCCCCCAAAATCCTAAAAAAAGGTAAAGACTTGGCTTCAGATACATAAAAAGAAAGGAGAAAAATACGTACCCAGGTACGCACTGGCCTAAAGGACTGTGCAAGGGAGCCATTTTAAAAGCACACTCTTTCGAGGTACATTCTTTTTTCCTTTTTCTTTAGTAGGAAGTTTATTTGATTCTATTCAAGATGGAAGATTTAAAAAAAAAAAAGTTTCTTAGAACCAATTGTGAAATCCTTGGACTATATTTATGAGTAATATTTTTCCTTTTTTGGAAATATGGATTATTGTTAACTATCTTTAATAATTCACAGGAAAACAGGCTGAAAGAGTAAGGTTTTGGAAAAGCTGAAAAAACAGCCACATCCTTTGATTATAAGAATTCACACATAATGCATAAATCTTGAAATAAATATTTATTGTTTCATGAACTCCATTTAAAATGCTTTAATATATTTTTAAGCAGCTAAGAAGAACTCCTTTGTTGCTAAAGAAGAAAAAATCATTTTCAGGGACTGTGCTGAAGCATTCAAATCAGGACTTACAACTAATGGCATCTACACATTAACATTTCCTAATTCTACAGAAGAGATAAAGGTAAGGCATTTGCCCCATTTTTAACTCCCAAGTTTTAAGTAGTCATTGTAGAGGCAGAGGAACTCACAGAATGTATCTCATACATCATGGCTCTTTCCCCAACTTTACTTATTACAAAGCAACAAACATTGACTGTCTACCTCAGATAAAGCATTTGCAAAGGGTTTGAAATTCAATCCCTAGGCATAGAATATGGCTGCTGCATATTAATGAAGTGGAAATAGCCATCCTATTTTCTTTGAATGTCCTTGCATGACTGTGAAGAATATAGTGATCATTACTACAAAGTGATGCCACTGCCGTGACTCACGTGGGGGCTACAGCAGGTCTACCCACGATTGCTTTTTGTGCCATCACTGTAACATGAACACAGAGCTAAAGGCAGCTAACATCTCTATGTTATTATGAAAACAGCCTTGACCTTGGAGACTTGTCAGTGAGTCTCAGGTACCCCCAGGAGCCCACAGGCTGCGTTATAAGAACTGCTGGGGCAGGCTACTCTCTCCTCATCTAAGGCTCTTATCTGTCTCAGCTAAGGAAAGCCTTGGAAAATATCATCAGAGGAAAATGCTTTCTCCTAAAGGACACGGGGTTTACTTCAAAGCATGTATTCATTTACTGCATGTAAAGTGAAAGAACAACCAGAACTTATCATGAGAAGTTAGACTATAGCTTAATTCAATTATTCTTAGTTATTCTAGATTTCTCAGGGAACACTTCTTTTGAAGTTGCTTTTGTGAGACACAGAGCTCTGGATGGGGTGGGGAGGAATCACTTTCCCGGAGAAATTTCAGTGTGACTTCTTTCTAGAAGCTTGATAAGGTACATTAATATTATACAAGAATCAGTATGAAGTGCATAAAGATTGGATGACTGTATACGTTAAATATCTATAAATATATCTGCATCTAAATAAGCAGCTATATACTGAATCAAAGTAAAAACCCACAGAAATGCAATTTCCATCAAAATGGAAATTTTGAAGGCTCTTAGAATTATTATGTCTTTGAACTCAGATCATCCTCAAAATTTAACCTGGAAGCAAAGAAAAACAGTTTAAAAACACAAGCACTAAACTTGTAGCATAAACCACACTAGCATAAACAATAAAATCAAATAGTAATAAATACTTTAGGAATGAAAAAAAATATTGTGCTATTAAAGATGATGCTTTCCAAATAAATCTAATTCATACATGCTGTTTTAAATCAACCTTGAAAATCAGTTGCTATCACTAGCACTGAGTCCCTTGCAGATGAAAAAGGAGAAAAAACAGAGTCCCTTGCAGATGAAAAAGCAATCAATAGGTTATGTGCTAAACTCTTCAATCCCAGTGATAACTGGTTTTCATGACCATTCTTTGCATGCTATTGTCTCTTGGTCTAGTAATAATAGGAATGGTAGTGGCAAGAGGAGAATGATAGAGAAAATTAGTAAAATGTGAATGCTACCAATGCGAATCCAGAAAAAAAAATCACTAATACCTTCATACTACTGTATAAACACTTTTCTGAATTAGTGTAATGTTCCTACCCCAAGGGCTTAATTGAAATGTTCTTCAGAAACATGGGATTATATGAGTTTCAAGCCATGGTTTGAAACATTAGGATTTAAATTCCTTTTAAACACTTGCAATAAAAATGACTCATTTACACAAAAGGGAACAATAATCTTTCAAAACCTCAATTTTCTCATCTCTAAAATAAGTAGTCTAGATTAAGTTACCTCTAAATTCCCTTCTAGACTCCATCATTTACAATCTGATCTAGGACAGAAAAATAAGATAGGCTGGAGTTTAAATTCCAGTTTGGCCAATCTGTAATTCTGGGCCAGTCATTTTACCTTTCTGAGCCTTCAGTTTTCCGATCTATAACAGGATGGTAAGAACCCAAGCCTTAAAGTGCTATTCTGAGGTTATGATGGTGAACAAAATGGCATTCAATACAGGACTTGATACTTAGCAGGCAGTCAGTAAATGGTGGCCGTTATCATTTTGACAGCCACCAACGACTCCCAGACAGCTTCTCTTCATGTCAGAGTACTTAATTTTGTTGTTTATTTAATTAAAAAAAAACAAATGTTCAGTTTATCTTAAGGCAGATCTTTTTCCAAAAGGCCTAAATATTTCTACTTTATTTTAAAAAGTGCATTAGGTTTTTGTATAAGATAGTCACTGAAAGATGGCATTTATTAGAAGCATTAGGGTGTGCTTTTGCTAGTTAGAGACATAATAGTTTCCTTCCTTAAATTTAACAGATGGACTCTAAATGTTTATCTGTTTGCTATTTAATCCTTTACCATGGTCATGGAGCTGAAGCATAATATTTAAATCAAGCACTATTTGCTGAAAAACATCAAGTTTTATAGAACGATATCACGTTCCCAAATCATGCAACACCATGCTAATCAAAAGTATCAGGTGCCCTCGGGTTTGTTGTCCTTGGAGAGGCTGATGTCTTTGGCATCACTGGAGGACTTCTGCTTTTCTGATCCTGACATAATCTATTCCATCCTTTTCATTCAGTACTTCATGGTTATGTGGGTAACTGTATTTGAAAAGTATCTTTCTCTGAAAGTTTTAAAACCAATTAACCATAACACTTCAGTTTTTATAAATCCTCTGTTCTTTTTTTTTAAAATTCTGGACAAAGTATTAAAACGTTTCAGCGAGCCTACCATTGTCAGTAATGGAATCAGAGAGAATAGGGACAGTTCAAATTATTTATGCGCTGACAATCAGGAAAGCAAAACTCTCAGTCACTTGAGAATTTTGACTCTGACTTCCACAACAAGACTAGACAAGAAAGAATATGCATTTAAATATCAGTATCTGCAATTTTGACACTGAAGAGTAAAAAATTCTTGGAACAGGGATAAGCTCACTAAGAAACTTACCAGTATGCTCCTTTAGGGTACAGGAGAATTAACTTTTATGTACACTCCTGAACCCTTCCCAAACCAATGTAACTTATTCATCTAGTTTATAAAATAGATTAAAAAACAACAGCACATTGATGGAAGTGAACAACATTGAGCATTTTGTGGACGACAGGCAAATAAGAGGCAGCACTATTCACAAACTGCTATCCAACTTGGAGCTGTGTGGAGGGATTTTGGCCTTAACAAAAGGGTCAAGCTTCTTTGTTTTTGGCAGGATGAAGTAGTAGAAAAACATTACATAGCTGGGAATTAAGGAGCTCTTGTTCAAATCCTATATACCATTTAATAGTAGGGTGACTGACCAATAAGGTGTTACTTTAAGCATATCAATTGTATATGTCCAATTGATTTAAAATGGAGAAGCCATGTTATTATAACTTAAAAAATATTAAAAAAAAAAAAAAGAACATATCTTTCCAAACATGAGGATCATTGGGGAAAGCAATAAATGGATAAAGTAAAATTCATGGAGAGTGGGAATAGTGGTAGAGAGAAGTGTATATATGGGAGCTGGTGTGGCTTAATGGTTAAGTGCCAGCTTCCCACATACAAGGTCCCAGGTTCAATCCTTGGACCTGGTACCTAAAAAAAAAAGAAGTGTATATGAAAGCGGGAAGTGGGGTTCTAATATAACTCTCTGTTCCATTAGCAATGAGACTTCAGGAAAGCCACTAAGCTTGTTTGGGTCATCATTTCCTCATTTGTAAAATGAAAGAAAGATTTAGGTTCTCTCTTAGTTCTCTTTTAGCCCAAATTCTCTAGGATTCCAATTTGTAAACACAGAATAGTACACATTTACACTTACCCTGCCAAAATTTGCTCCAATATTCTCAAAAATATTATGGAAAACTTTAAGTTAATACCATCAAAAAAGGTAAAGGAAGAATAATTATAAATGGTTTTGAACCTTAACTTTAATATCTACTACCTTGTATGTTGTAGAGAAAAATTATCTTACTTTCTGGAAAACTTTTTTGTTCTACTATAATCTTATTATTTAAAACTATTTATGTAATCCTATTTTCAGCAGTTTTAAATTTCATAATAAAACCCCAGCTGAGTTAAAATTGAGCATGAATACTCCTAGCCCAAGAAAAAAATTTGTGTTCTGAACAAATTTTAAACCCACTGAGCCAGTTTAAAAACAGAAATAAAATGAGTTGGGAAGAGAAATACCATCATGGGCAGAGAGCAATAAGCAAAGAAACTTGAACTTATGATCTGTGGGGCAGAGCTGCCAGGAGAAGCTCGGTTCACACATATCACACTGGGAACACTGGAACCCCAAGTTCCTCATACTGAGGCATAAACTGAGAATCTGATTTTTATTCTACAGAGAGGAATCCAAAACAGCTTTGTTGCTTAACATAAAAGGAGTCCTGGAGACCCTACAATGAAAGAGCATTCCTTTTACATAACTCTCTGTAGAGCTTGACAGAGACTGGCAATTTGTGAAAAGTTTTGAGGTTGTGAGGATGAAATGATTTTCTATTGGTTGAAGACAGGAGGTTAGGAACCAGTATGCCAAGATGTCACATTCATAATGAATCCTTAAGAAACAATATTTGGGTTAGCTACTGGAGTGGTGTCTTAGCCTGACAATGATGACAATGACAATTAATGAAAATAAGTAGGCAAGAAAGCCATATTTTCATCAGCACATCATATTACATATTGTGTTACTGTTTATTTTTTAATCATCATTTTAAATTCATGGTTTTCAACTTTTTAAAAGTTTTCTATTTCTTAGAAGACCACAAAGACTCCCCCATCCCTTATCCCAGAAAACACTATCAGCACAAGTCTTATTACAAGTATCTAGATTTTTTTTCCCCTGTTATTTAAGCCAAGACCTAAGTCCCTGAAATTTCACACACAGTCCATCAATTACGGTTTTTCTATTGACAGGCTTACTGTGACATGGAAGCAGGTGGCGGAGGATGGACAGTTATTCAGAGACGTGAAGATGGCAGTGTTGATTTTCAGAGGACTTGGAAAGAATATAAAGTGGTATGAGTTTTTTCTTAAACATCTGGAAATAAGTAATTTTCTTTGTGAAAACTAATTTTCAAGATCTGTAGAACCTTAACCACAAATCCAAAACTAACCTATTCTGACATAATTTTTTTTTTTTAACCAAAGAGTTCTTTAAGACTGGTATTTCATCTTATTAAAGAATTGTCATGCCAAAGTAATGCAAACTATATATCAAAACAAAGACAGGTAAGAATTCTGCTTGTTTTAAAGGTAGGCTCAACATTTTTTGGTAAGCCAACTATTTCATAGGGCTTCACACAACTACAAACTTAGTTGTTATGTTTCCACTTGATAGTTCCACAAATAGCTCTAATTATTTGAATATTAATTTTCTTACAGTAACAGCTTAGTTTCTTAAAATTGACCTTTTTAAAATCTATTTTTCTTTGGGAAAGACCCAAACTTTTATAGCACATGAAGTTATTTCTGCTAAAAAGTTTGATAATTATTCTATGCTAAATTGTTAGACTGTTGATTTCAAATACATAAAGAAAAAAATTAAGTAACTGAATTTTACAATTTGGATTACAGGGATTTGGTAACCCTTCAGGAGAGTACTGGCTAGGAAATGAGTTTGTTTACCAACTGACTAGTCAACAACGTTATGTGCTCAAAATACATCTTAAAGACTGGGAAGGCAACGAAGCATACTCATTGTATGAATATTTCTCTCTCTCAAGTGAAGAACTCAATTATAGGTAAGCAAAGTATATATAACTAAAGAAATGTAAAGGATTTGATGGGTGATTATACCAGAAAGTGAGAACTATATTAACCAGAAACTAAACTACTCTTAGACTACCTTAACCAGAAAAGCATCTTGACTTTCTTAGAATTATTATTGTCATTAGGTAAAATTTTCTAGTTTTAAAATCCTAATTTTGGTTATAACATTGATAGAAAGGAAACTTCAGGAGGACAAAGAATTTGTCTGTGGTGTTTGCTCCTCTATCTTCAAAGCCTAGAAGAACCCGCTAGGCAGATAATGAACATTCAAAAACTATTCGTAGAATAAGTGGATGTTAAGCTTCCCAGCTAGATTATGTTCAAATCAGTACCATAACAGATGTAAATTGTGACCATAATATTTCTCCTAACAGGTTTAAAAGTTTAATTAAAAAAAAATATTTAAGCATATTTAATTGTTAGGTTCAATCCCAAGGTCAGGATCAACTGCCAAGTTTAAAAATGGTAGAGTTGGATGGAGTGGTTACTCTATTCATCTACTCCGCTATGGAAAGTATACCAGATTCACAGTTTTGGCATTTTCCTTGTGCCCACCCCATCTGGTAGCTATAACCTTGACTGTTCCAGAATACAACAGGCAATTTTGGCTAGGAATTCACTTTCTAGCTCTAAAATGCTATGAGCATAGAGACTGGAAGCAGCAAAGGTTCCAAAAGACCAGGACCTTGATAATTTACTGTGTAAGGTAAGTATGATAAAGCCACACACATATATGCCATCACATAAAGTACACAGAGCTACTTAGAAATGCACAAGCAGTGGTAAGCGCAGAGAGAGGCAGAAGTGAGATTATATGCAGGGTGGCACCAAGGAAGTGATTTGAGGAGGCGTATCAGAATGGTTAAGTCACCAACACAGCTTTGACGGAGCACAGACTGGTAGTATTTGCTGATCACAGAGCACACATTACTGAAACCCTCCTCTAAGGTCAGAAATAAATGGCATGAAACTCCATAGGAACTTCACAAACTTCATCATCCGGCCTAGAGCACCGTTTAAATCTCATTAATGTCCGACTTAGACCTGTTGTTCCGTAGAAATTTAAAAATCTGAAGAGTTTGGAAATTTCAAGGTCCTTGAGCTGCCTTCCTAGGAGAGGATCACAACGGACAGCACAGGGAAACTGGCTGAAATCATGTTACCTGAACAACTGCTGTGAACTATATAATGTCCAGTATGTCTACGGAGTCAACAGTGGATTAAAATTCAGAAGCATGTTAAAAAAATCCAGTTTACGAGCATTGATAAGATTTTTAAAAACTTTTTACTTTGAAATAAGAAAGTTGAAAAAAATAATATAGAATCAATACATGGAATTAATTCCTCCCTCCCTTCCATCTATTTTCTCAATGTTTGAGAGTTAAATAGTCAGTGACACATATTTCATCGATTTTCATTATAGAAATACAATAGCAGATTTCTCTTGGAGAAGCAATAACTGATATGACTGAATGAATAGACAGGTGTTGGACCTCACTGTATTTCCAAATTTATTCCAAAGAGATCAAAATTTCAATGAATTTTGAGATAAAAGTGGTCTGTCATTGTTTTACCTCCAAGTTAAATATTTTTTCAACTGGCAAGACTTAGGAATCTATAATAGTGGAATTAAAAAAAAAACACAAAAATTAAGGATTAGAATGCTTGTATAAGAAGATTTTGCACAATGGGCCATCATCCCTGTATGCTGACATTATGAAAGTATTTTAAACAGAGACCGTTTGTAGCAGATCTTTCTTTCAGAAATGCAATCAACTTCCAGATATACCATTTTAAAAAGCCACTAGTTTAAAATTTAGATTAATTTACTTCTTAATATAAAAGAGAAATTACATCTAAAAGTTATTCTAATAAATAAAACATGATATAACTGTGATAAGAGAACTTTGAAGTGGTTAAAACTTTTAGTTGTTTCAGAAGATCAACTGTATATAGCAGCATTTTTTTGTTCTAAAAAAAATTTGTCCCCCAAATGCTGGAAAACTGAAAAATACACATTATAAGAAATGGAGAAATGGACAGAATATGATTCTTTTTAATAAAAGTAAACACTATTTGCACACTAAACCCTAAAAAACCATCACTTTTCATACATATTTCAGCAGTTACATACAAACACTGAGATTTAATTCTTAAATATTGGACTTATTCTTTCTTCACTTCACTGTTATATAAAAAGCAACTGATACCTATTTAAAGCAATTTCAAGAATGTTAGTATTTGTAATAATCAATTTTTTAAAGGAAGTACTTTAACCTAATGGGTCATAGAACAGAAAGATCTAAAATTATACAACCTATCTAACAGAGACTGATCTATAATAGTATTCTCCCTTACTAGGCTTACTCTCAGGGGGATAATGAATTCCATGAATAATGAAATTGTTCCAAGGAGACAGGTGGGTCAAAAGAGAAAAAAAGCAAGGAAAACAATTCATCTCAATCCTAACTATGATTAATGTAAGGCAACTAGAAAGAAATTTGTTTCAACATAGCAGAGATGATTAGTACTTACCATATTCTTTTTGCATTTGTTACAACTGATGAACACATATTGAAGCACTGCTGCTAACCACGGTCAACAGTTTGCATTACAGCTTACACCACACATTTTTATGGGTTTTGACAAAATGTATAATGGCCTGTGTGCACCAGGCTAGAACATAACAGAGGGCTTGGGCACATCTGGTATAAATCCTAACTCCTCCACTTACTAGTTCTGACTTTAGACAAGTTCGTGTCTATGAACTTCAGTAACTTTGTACATAAAACCAGGGACAACACCTACCTCTTAGGATTGTCACGAGCATTAAATGAAATTATATCTGCGAGAGCACCTGGCACAGTTTGGCTGGCAGATGCTCCATAAGTGGTTCTTTCCTCTCTTCTGCCCTCCTTTCCAAAATTAGTTCTTGAAAATCCTATTACTTACAAGATGGTGATAAGCACATTTTAACGTGCTTTACATAGATGAACAGTGTTTTTGGACTGAAAGTACAATTCTCCTGCCAACATTGTAGGACTTTATTTTGCAGTTTGGGTAGCCATACATACCATCAGGCTGTGACGGTCAATGGTCTAGGGTGCGAGAGGGTGGCACGCAATTATATTAACAAGTCACACCACATTCCACATGTTCACACATTATAACATGAAAGCTTGCTCTGATCTGTATTGTACCAATCTGGCAATGGGTTTTATTATTTGTTTATTTGTCTCAAACATAGTTGAGAGAAATTTAAAACAACAAAACATACCTTCTCCTCCATTCCTTTATATTTTTGCTGGTTCAGAGATCACTGAGGCAAGTGACATCTTTGCAATATTCTACAAGTACAGGATATTAGCTAATGTCTAACTAAACATCACATTTATTCCTTTCTCAATGTTTATTACACAAATATAGAAACAAGGCAAAGCAGGCATAGAATTTATTTTCTACATATTTCAGTAGACTTCTACTTAAAACTCAATGATCATTCCTTATTGCCCCCACCTCCTGCTCCCCTACCAAACATGGAAAATAATTACATTTGATGTTTTCCAGTCACTTAGGACTCTCATTTTAATAGAGGAGGAAGACTGGAAACCTGGAAAAAGGTTCCTCACATTGTATTTTCCCATTTCTGTTTATCTGAAAACTGCAGGAAAATAAATTACAGCGCTATAGTCCTTGCTGATACTGGTGCAAGTGATATGCACTGAAGGTTTCATGAAAACATCCCTCTTTGCCTAAGGATTTGATGATTAGTTGGTTCCTGTTTATACCAGTGCAAAATATTTTGCCAAGAATATGCATTTGAACACTAATCAGTACTGGCGTGGTTTCTGTGAAATAGAATTCTTTGTTATAAAAAAATTTCCACTACAGTAAATTAATAATCCAAGCCAATTACTCCCCCCACTTTGCTTGTTTGCAGGATCCACCTTAAAGGAATCACAGGGACAGCCGGCAAAATAAGCAGCATAAGCCAACCAGGAAATGATTTTAGCACAAAGGATGCAGACAATGACAAATGCATTTGCAAATGTTCACAAATGCTAACAGGAGGTAGGAATGACTTTTCTTACTTTTCCTATTTGTATTGGCAAGGAAGACTTTCATAGAGTAAAAAGTTGGCAACTTGAACTTCAGAATGTGATTGGTGACAATGCCCACAATTTCATAAAAAGGTATAATAGTTTGATCCAGGTAAATTTTTCTTTTCTTTCTATTTTTTTCTTTCTTTTTTCCCAGTTTTAAGCAAGAATTAAGATATTAAGAATTAATATTGGGAATTGAGTTAGAATTGTCATTGGCCAACAGTACCTCTTTAGGACCTGCTCCAGGCAAGGAGGGGGTCATATGATATGCAACCAGCTCTCCTGAGTCTGTGCTTACAGAATACTAGATGTCAGAGAGAAAAAAGTTAACCTGCCATTAAAATGGTAACCAAAACAATTATCTACATTCATTACCACAGAAATACTTACAAAACCTCCAATTAATAAGTAATTGGTCAAACAAGGAATTTGGGTTGTTTCACTGGGAAAAGATTTATTTATTTTTTTAGGATTTACTTAATATATAGAAAAAATATTTAAACACAAAGAAACTAACCTACTTCATTTTCTAGTGCATCAAATTAAAATGCATCATTGTCTACTCTAGATTAAGGGTTTTTCCAGGCCTTGTTTTCTATCTTTCATGTTAGAATGCTTTAAAAATGAAAATGGAAACCATATCCATATGCAAAAGACTGTTGTAAACAGTCACTTAAAATGACTAAGTTGGTATTCAGAAACATTTAAGAGTTCACTGAAAGGAACTAACTGCTGGAAAATTTATCCTATGGATTATTAAAAAAGTTTAGAAACTGAAAAATGGGAACAGTTAGCAGTGATTGAAACAAGAAAATGTCCAACAAATATTGTCAAGTTAGAACTTGAAAACACTGAAAGATTTAAAACAGCAGCAACCATTCTGCCAAGAGTAAAAACTGAGTATAAAGACAAACAAGAAATTGGCAGGGTTTAATTTCTAGAGGCCATAAATTGTATTACCAAAAATTAATTCATTATTTACCCAGGAAAACCAAAAGTAAGAGCTGTGGTCAATATATTTATAAATACAAAGTATTGAATAAACAAGTAAAAGACCCAAAGTTATAGTAAATAAACATAGCCTTGAAGAATCTTTTATAGTGAAAAGAATAATTTATTTATGAAAATAATTTGAAATTCAGTAATTTTCAATTACTTTGAAATAATACTGAAATAATTAGGCTCCATTAAAAAACCTCAATTATATGGTGTCTTAGAGAATATAATTACTATTTGGTAATGCAGGGCTCTCCTATTAGCCATGATTATTTCAATGTGAGAAAGCTATTATGACTTTGTAAAAGTTGCTTGTTTCCCTTATTCTACCATAATAATCCTTTTTAAATCCAACTGAAAGGAGTAAAAGGGCGGGGGGACCAAATACAGCTTATCTTCTTTTTCTTTTTCCAGTTTGCCATTCCCATACACTGAGCTCAGCTGTCTGTTTTAGAGGGCGGTGGTTTTCAGACCACCCATATATTATGAACTACTCAAGAGAGTAGGAGAATTTAATTAATAACCAAGGAAACAATATATTTATTTACCCAAATCAAGATTTAGGGTCTGAGAATGGTACTACAAGTCTTGGGAGAAGAAAAGGCAGCCCAAGAAAAGAAAATGGAGAGTTCTAGACTGTAAAAAGTCAAATTCCAACCAATGGTCAGGATCACAAATACAGTAACCTAATGATCAGCGAGTTGTTTTGTTTTTTTTAAGATTTATTTTTCAGTTCTTTCTCTCCCCTTCCCCGCCCCGCCTCCCCCCCCCCCAAGTTGTCGCTCTCTATGTCCATTTGCTGTGTGTTCTGTGTCCACGGCACTGGGAATCTGTGTCTCTTTTTGTTGCCTCGTCTTACTGCGTCAGCTCTCCATGTGGGCAGCACCACTCCTGGACAGGCTGTGCTTTTTTCACGCTGGGCGCCTCTCCTTATGGCGTACTTCTTGTATGAGGGGTTCCCCTATGGGAGGGACACCCCTGCATGGCACAGGCACTCCTTGTGCGTATCAGCACTGCACGTGGGCCAGCTCATCACACGGGTCAGGAGGCCCTGGGTTTGAACCTTGGACCTCCCATGTGGTAGGCAGATGCCCTATCTGTTGGGCCAAAACCACTTCCCTGAGTGGACAGTAAGTCCTATATTTGTCAGACAACCAGCTCCAGAATAGACAGATCTATAAATCTGTAATGTAGATTGCTTGACTATTTTAAAGGATTGTGAAAAATACACAATGTTTTAAATTGGAATCAAATTAAGTCATGGGGTTGTTACCACCAGGAAAGACTTTAGGGACCAGATGAAATAATTGGAGATCACAGTTCAATGTGTAAACATAATATATATATGTATGTATTGATTTTTGCAAAAAAGTTTTTGAAAACTGAAACATGGCAGATACAGCTAAAACTGCCCAACCAATGCAGTTCCTTTCCTTCCCCTGACGTACTCAGTTACTCAGTGAATTAAGGTTCATTCATATTATGTTTCTTTTACTACAGGTAGATTTCAATAACAATGTTTATTTTTAATTGTTTCCTGTATTTTAAAAAGTTATCTAATTTTCCTTTCAAAATAATGTTTTTGAGATTTAATCAGATTAATATTTGAGCTCTAGGTCATTCCTGCCTCTCAGAAACACCAGTACCGGCTGCTCCTGGGTTTAAATCTCAGGCCAAGGCATGCAGGTGTCCATGTGGATCCACGCCCCCACCTTGCTAAGCTGCATGTCTCCTTTCTCCCCCACGGCTTAAGCTATGAGATCACCATTCAAGCTTTATTTTTTTTTATTTTTTTATTTTTAAAGATTTATTTATTTAATTCCCCCCCCCCCCCCAGGTTGTCTGTTCTCTGTGTCTATTTGCTGCGTCTTGTTTCTTTGTCCGCTTCTGTTGTCGTCAGCGGCACAGAAAGTGTGGGCGGCGCCATTCCTGGGCAGGCTGCACTCTCTTTCGTGCTGGGCGGCTCTCCTTACGGGGTGCACTCCTTGTGCGTGGGACTCCCCTACGCCAGGGACACCCCTACATGGGGTGGCACTCCTTGCGCGCATCAGCACTGCGCATGGGCCAGCTCCACACGGGTCAAGGAGGCCCCGGGTTTGAACCGCAGACCTCCCATGTGGTAGACGGACACCCTAACCACTGGGCCAAGTCTGTTTCCCATCCATTCAAGCTTTAAATTTCCTTTTTGTCCCTGTAGATTTCCTTTCTATCTAGCTCCACTGAGTAGTTAAAAATTTGGATCATACTGTAAGAACATAAATTATTTTGTTAACACGAGGGAGAGCCTGAATTAGTCCAGTCCATCATGCTGATGGATCTGGAAATTATTCATGGCAGGTGTGATAAGTCATCAAACAATTCTTTCGTTTTTTATTTTTCTATACTTGTAATCATATTTATGTCTATCAGATTAGGATTGTGAAGGATGGTTCACTTATTCATATCTATAGATAACTGCCCTATACACACAGTACAAGTGAAAAAGGAGGATGAAAGTTGTAAAAGACATTTGCAATAGTGGAACTATGATTTAATCTGCGTTAAGTTGGAAAGCCATATTTCTCAAGGGCCAATGCAGCACGCCCTACATTCACAAATATTTACATACGCTTACTTTAAATGCACAGAATGTGATTAAAAGATTAGTTGACTATTTCTAACTCTATGGTGAATTAGTTAGCATTACCTAGTTCCTAATTCCTTTTGTTTTTCACTTTCTCAGGCTGGTGGTTTGATGCATGTGGTCCTTCCAATTTGAATGGAATGTACTTTCCGCAGAGGCAGAACACAAATAAATTCAATGGTATTAAGTGGTACTACTGGAAAGGCTCAGGCTACTCGCTCAAGGCCACCACCATGATGATCCGACCAGCAGATTTCTAAATGCCAGCACACACCTGATGACTGGTGTTTTCGACTATCTTCAAAGACTTAATTCCAAAGTACTAAAAGGCACCACTGCATATTGTTTCTTTTTCCACCTCAGACAGCATGATAGTGGGTGCTGAAGGGACCAATGTGCTCCAGATTAGAGCACAGTGATCCTAATCACTTAAGCCTCCATCACTTGACAGAGTGAACTACAGCCCAAATCAAGCCACAACCTGGTTACACGATCTGGCAGAACACCTACGTGGAAAACACACTTTAAGATTGAGAATTAGACAATTTACAGACCCTGCTGTCACAACCAAGAATGTTATGTGCGAGTTTATCAGTAAATAACTGGAAAACAGAACACTTACAGATAACCTTGGAACTGCATTCTTCTAAGCACTGTTTATAGACTGTGTGAATATCCATATGTTTGAATTCAATATCATTATCATAATTAAAAAGAAGAAAAAACTCATTTTTAAAATTCTCTAAGCCATAAAAATATATATCCAGGGGTTTTCTGAGAAGTGATTATTAGCAATTTATTATTTGAAAAAGGAGAAAACATGGTTAATGCATTTTTGCTCCTCCTCTTAGGTGCTTAAAATTTTGATTTTGAAAATGGCATATTTACCTATGTGTTGAAAACTTAATTTTAAGCTAATGTCCTAATATATATTTCAAGTATATATGGTGAAAACTTCCAGGATCCCTAAAATTATTAATAGAAACATGTATCATTTACTTTATGTGGAAACTGTGCTATTTTTGTCTGCCTGACTGTTAAATATATAAAGGTATTTTTAGTAATTAAATATAACTTATTAGGTGAGATGACTATGTTTAACTTTTATGATAATATTTACAATTTTGTAACTTGGTTCTGAAACAAACAGATTTGCCTCATGACAAGGAAAATAATTTTTAAATATGAAGAAAATTATACATTTAATTCCATGACAAGCAGACTTTAACTATCTTCCAGCAAAATATATTTTAGAGAACTAGTAAGTTAATTTGTGGTTGAGAGAAACCTTCCATTTAAAATATTACAAAGCTGTACTTCTCCAACACGTTCACCCCTAAAATTACTTAAGGCAAAAAATAATTTACTCTAAAATAAAAAGTTTTTGTGTGTGTGTCTGTAAGCAAGCAAGCAAACAAAATATTCTGTAGTACAAAAAAGTCCCAATATTTACGGAATATTCAAATGTTTACAGAAAATTTTGAGAATTCAGTTTTAAGCCCAGGATTGTAAAACCAAACTCTTAAGAGTTTTAACTCCTTTTGAAGTTTTGATAGTATAATTAATTGTAACAAACATTTTTTTGTGCTTCATATAATTTAGATGCAATTTCTCATATATTCATTTTTCAGTCAGCTGCTAGAAAGCACAGAGCCAAATTTGCAACCAATCTCATTTCAGTCTTCATCTTACATTCTTCTACCATTATTCTTTCTTTACTCCAGGTTTCTTAATTTATTTTATACTTACATTACCACAAGACTTGGTTTTAGAACACCCATGCTGTTGCATGTATTGAGTCAATATATGGCTTCAGTATACGAGCTACGTACTCTGTTCTTCCAACCATGTTATGCTTTCCTAACCAGTTTACCAGTTCAGCAAAGAAATTCCCCATCCTAAAACAGTTTCTTTTATTACATTAAAGGAGGTTTTAATAAATTCAACAGAGGTATAATGTTTCGTATCAAAAACCATCTGATAATAAGAAAATATCACATTTTCAAAAGACAACAATAAATTTCTATGATATCTTTTTTTTTTTTATTCTTTTTTTTTTTTCTATGATATCTTAATGACCACCATGACAGACACTGAAGTGGGAAAATGATAATACAGGAAATACTGGCAAAAACATACATAAATTATTGACATATACCAATTCCCTAAATGTCCAGGAAAATGAATTTCAAAAACAAACTTCATTATTCAGTGTTAGACATAATTTCATGACAGAGAATTGGGAGGACTTGTGTTTTTAACTTTATACTTTAATTCCTTACACAGAATTTCAAAGAGTCTTACTGAGAGGAATTTTTACTCTCCTTAAGAAAATATCTGTAAAGTTGAAAGGAAATCAAAATGGCCATCTTAAAACAAAACAACCCAACAACTTAGACACCTACAGTGATGAGAGAGCAGAGCTCAGCTTGGTGTTATGTTTTAGTCCTATGGCTTAGTCAAACAACTAAAGAACAAGAGGGAGGACCTGTTGCAGACAGAAATCATCACCTATCGTTCAGATATTATTCTTTTGAAATAATAATAATAATAATATCAGCTAATTTTTCTGAAAATTCAGGTCAACTTCTGCATAATCCTTGAATTATCTACATAATTATTAATATTACTTAATCTCTTAAAATAATTAGAAACTTGAGTTTCTCCATTAAGCATTTGGAATCCTCAAAAGTCAGTAAAGTTGAGGCTGAGTTAAAGGAAAACATCAAATTATAATGACCAAGTAAAATGTTTAGCAACCCAAAATTCTTTTATACGTATTAGTTCTATCTGTATTCATAGTAAAAACATTTTTTTAAAGCAGCAAGCAAGATCTAATACCACCTTTTCAAGAATGTGGTATTTTTTCAGTTTTGTTTTTCTCAATCCTGAGGAATTTTATAACTAAAATTTTTTATGAGATTGCTTTAGACACTAATTAATTTGCAGAATGTTCTCACATTTGTTCTCACAAATAGATACAAGTATTGAGTTTTGTGAATTTTAATTATAGGAGTAATGGCTTCTGGTTTAATAAAAAATTCATCTATCCTTATACTTATAATAAATTCCCTGATAATACCAAATTGTATTTATAACCATAAATAACATCTGACTTACCGGAGCTGCAGGGAAGTAGCCAGAAAGTTCAAATGGCTCCTCAGAAATCCACTGACCCATTTCCAAAGACCATAGTACCTACAAAAGATATAAGAATACTTACTATGAGTTTATTAGGCTTTAGTAGGGAATAAACAAGAACCACTTTGAAGTAATAGCAAAAACAAAACAAAACAAACAAGCAAACAAAAGCCAACAGTAGCTACACATTCCATAGTTCTAAGATACATGTTTTCTTGAACATCAAAGTGCCTACAGATTCTTTATATTGCATAAATGTTATGAATATTAATAAATACTTTGCTAAGAAAAAAATCTCATGGTGATTACAAGTCTGGACTATTACCCAAGTGATGTCAAATATGTAACAGGAAAATGTTACTAAACATATGCAGTACTATATTTAAAAAAAAATTCCAAATTCCTAATTTATGCTGTCAACTATAGACATTTTTTAGCCAAAATTCTAGGACTTAAGTTTTTAAAAAGTAAATTAGAAAAGAGATCACAAACCCACATTGAAAAAATGAGCCTTTGACATGTGACTTTGTTTCTAGCACTGGCTAGAATTTTCAGAAGTTCTCCATAATTCATTTGAATACTTACTAAAGGAGAAAATCTTTCCCAGTCTCTAAAAGAGTAAAATGTCTCACAAACAAGCCTTTATTACTGCTACTATTACTACTATTATGACTTTAATCCATGCATTTAAAAATGATCAGTGGCAGCGGATTTGGCCCAATGGATAGGGCGTCCGCCTACCACATGGGAGGTCCAAGGTTCAAACCTGGGGCCTCTGACCCATGTGGAGCTGGCCCATGCGCAGTGCTGATGCGCGCGAAGAGTGCCCTGCCATGCAGAGGTGTCCCCTGTGTAAGGGAGCCCCATGTGTAAGGAGTGCGCCCCTTAAGGAGAGCCGCACAGCGTGAAAAGAAAGTGCAGCCTGCCCAGGAATGGTGCCACACACACGGAGAGCTGACGCAACAAGATGACGCAACAACAAGAAACACAGATTCACGGTGCCGCTGATAAGGATAGAAATGTTCACAGAAGAACACGCAGCAAATGGACACAGAGAGCAGACAACTGCGGGGGGGCGGAGGGGAGAGATATAAATAAATATAATTTTAAAAAATGATCAAATGCCTTCATTTTTATTTCAACAATCTCCCTTAATGACCTGATACCCTGAAAAATCTGCATGTTCCTATATAACATATAGAATTTTACAAGTAAAATAATCAAACTGAATTACATAATGGATTTATTTTTCACCTGCAATTTTGTTACCTTCAGTGAATCCATTTTTTTCCCCTGTGGCTCTTACATAAAGCTTAAATTCATTTTGCTGAATTACCAGAATGAAGCCTACTTCTAGCATTTTTGGTAGGTTTTTAAAAAATTCAGAACCATCTCTGGGATATCAGTTCTAAATATTTCTTTATATAATTAAAGGAGAATCAAGATGAGCTGCCATTTTAAGAGAAAGATACCGGGGAAGAGAGAGGGTATTCCACCACAGAGAGAGTACCACTGATATGGTCTGTGTGTGTGGGAGGGGCAGGGGCTGTGTGTTTCTTCATAAATAACCTGGGCTGTGTGTGTAAGCCAAATGTGTTAATTCATGCTTACGTGGAATATGGGAAATATGTGTTTAATTCAAGTTTGCCTGGAATGTAAGGGGTGTGTGTTAATTCAGGCTTACCTAGAGAGTATGTATTAATTCAAGACCTATCTGATACTCAGATGAAACACTTGAAACTCTACGAAACTAACAAAAAGTCCTTTTGCATATAAGCACCATTTAACTCCCCACTTCTATATCCTCTGTTTAAAAGAAACCCAAAAATCCTATTCAGGGCTTGGGGTTTTTGAACAGAAGTCTCTGAGCCTGGCCGGTTGTAAATAAATTTTCCTTCCCAAGAATATTACTAAGTCCTAGACTTCCATATGTGATCACTGAATCTCTCTGCTTCCACAGCACCACGAGTAGAGGGTTATAAGTAGGTTTCCTTTTCTCTTTCATTAGAGTAGGGGGTGCTCTGGAAGAAGTGCTGAGAATATGGTTGGTTGAATCCAGATAGTAAGGTATACAAATGCAGTCTCTTCCTATCCCTGTGTGCTCAGTGGCATTAGGGCACAGCAGAGGAAGTGCTTGTGAAAATCAGAAAGCAAGCGGATGAGACAGGAGAAATGAGAAAGCTTGGGGCCCAGATGATAAATGGCAATGGAGTACATGTGGAAAAGCACTAAGAGACCCTGTTCAGTGTGACTATTTAATCTCCAATTAGAGCTGTGAATCCATGTCATTTAAGCCTCTCTGTTTTCTTCTAATTTTACTGCCTAAATAACATTACCAAAAAAAAAAAAGGGCATTGTTAATATGTTCAATGAAAGAAAATATTAGAGAACAGGCAATTCTATGCTTAGATTATGTTTCTATCTGGGTGGTTAAAAACAATTAAGTTATAAAATGTCTTACTTTACTTTTCTCAATATGTGTTGCCAGCAGTATGTGTGGTTCCCTACAATTATGTGTGATTCTGTATAAACTCGTATAATTAGCTCAGGAAATACAATGTAAAAAGCTTCAAATTCCTATTCATTTCACAAACTAACAAAATGTAAAAGAAACTACAGCAAAAAACATAATGTACCAATAAGAGAATCCAGGAAACTAGTCTTTAAAATGCATGCGTGCTTGGGTTCAAAAATAATCCACATTAAAATGTCAACCAAATTTAAACATTTTAAGAAAATTTATGTTCACTGATTTTGTCCCATTTGCTAAGAAAATAAAACCATAAGGCATCTACAGTAGAATTGCAGAATTAAGTAAATTAATAAATTTAATTTATATAAGTATCCTAGGAATTAATATTGTACAGATATAACAGAAAACACTAATTTGATTATAATAAAATCATCAGATCAGAAATTATAGTGTATTTTGCTTTTGTACTTTGATTAGCCAAAGTAATCTTTACCTTAATAGAGTGTTCAAAATAGGGAAAATCTACTTTGCAGAATCACAGGTAAGTCTGTATTTGAACTTAAGAAAAAAAGATTAACCTGATATATTTCACATAAAATATGCTACAGAACAAAAATAATTGAGAAGTTAAATAAAGCAAGGAATGGGGTTCTATGAATGCAGATGATCCAAAGCCGTGTTTACTGCACTTAAAGGGAAGGAAAAGAAGTTTTTTCAAGATCAATTGCTGTAGAAATTCAGCATTTTGTATATAATAATACACCATATAATATTATATTTCTGATATTCTTTATCATTCACTAAATTTAGAATATTTCTTGAGAAATTTAAATAAGGAATCATTTTCTTGCTCTACTCACTGAAGCTGCTGATGAGATGTTTCATGTAGGACTGACAACCCAGTTAATTCCACACCAGGAAAACCACAAAAGGTCTTTCCTTATTTTATACATATTTAATCATCTATTTGAGCAATGTAGGGCAGTGTATCTTTTTAAAAGAACTCAAGTCAGAAAGTGTCATTGTTATTAAATGCAAGTGCATAAATAGCTGATTTTAGCATCACATTGAATGAAGAAAATGCAATTGATTTTTGGTTGAGACATCACAAAGGGAGTATTCATTTATCTCCACTATCTCCCAATACTCAACTAAAAGATGGGATTAAAAGGAAGGGGAAAATAATCCAAGTAGATAAAATACAATGACACAATTTGGGAAGTTGCAAAGCATACAGATGAAATGGCAACTGACTTGGACAAAAAAGCACTAGAACCTATGTCTAGAGAAGGAAGTCAACAGGAAGCAACTGAACTCCCTTTGCATGCACAGAAAGGCCGAGAAATGACTGGTACTAGACACCTCCAAGGATGTGTAGAACTAAAAAGAAGTAAATCTATCCTCCCCCCCTCCACTATGCTCTGGAACAAGACAAAAGTAAAACCAGAGGCTTTTCTGAGAGCTGCAGTGAGAGGCCACAGTGGAAATATGTTCTACTACAGTCCCCTGAGGCAGGACACTGACCATTCTTTTCCAGGGAAACTTGTCAGCACGAGAACAAAAGATTTACAAATACTGACATTTGGAACTCCCTTGTCAATATCTCCATCCACATCAGACTGTCCACAGTTAAAAAGAACATAAATACCACTCAGACTTTTCAATCAGTATTTCAGCACCTCATCATTAAACATTATTCTGTACATATTTGAGAAAAGGGTTTAGTATGAAAACATAAACCAAACCAAACAAAATTAGATGAACCAGAAACAATACAATGAGAAGAAAACTTTTTAGAATGCATATTTTGTATCTTCAAAGAGAAAAGTGATTACATCTATGAAATAACAGGATGCTAAAAAAAAAGGAATATTAGAGGACTAAAGAGACTTCTTAGAAATTAAAAAGATAGCAAAACTAAAATTCAATGGAAGACCAATTGAAGTTGAAATTTCTCAGAACTAAAACAAAAAAAGACAAAAAGAGTGTGAGAGGAAAGAAATAAAATTAAGGGATCATTCCCAGAAGACCCATGTCTAACAGAAGTTGCAGGAAGACAACAAAGAGAGAAAAAACTATTTTTTAAAATAGGAAATTTTCCCTGAGTTTATGAGACATAAGCTTCATATTAAAAGGGTTGTATGTGCAAAGAATAGACTACACAGAGACATATCATAATGAATCTCATAACATTAATAAAGAGAATAACTTCAAGAAGTAAAAGCAGACCAAAAAGAAATGGCAATCAAAATTCCATTGATTCCTCTACACATTAATAAGATATAATAAAAAGCTAAGACAATGTAGAAATGATATTCAAAGTAGTATTCCGTAACCATCCACATCATCAATCAATTGGGAAACAGAATAAAGACATTTTCAAATGGGCCAGTTCTCAAACTTTATTTCCTATTCATCTTTACTCCAAAACGAGGGGGCAAATTAGGAGGGAGATGTACATGGGATCTGGGAAACAGGGATCAAGAAAGAAAAGAGAGACAAAGGGAATTCTTGGGATCATGCTGATGAGCAGTTCCAGGATAACAGCTGTGCTGTAGCCCTAGCAAGAACCTGCTCCAGTGAGCAGGACAAGAGGTCTCATGAGAGGTGTCTCCAGGGAAAAGAAATGGAATTGAATGATTACATGATCTCTAGATATATCTGAGAGGAGATAATATTTTGGATACTTTGCAATGAATTAGTAATAGGTTCATAGAAAACTAAGCAATCAACATAATTGGCAGTTACTAACTCTAGAAAAAAACAAAAATAAATACCAGAAATGAAATATAATCATAGTACATTATATGGCTCAACTCAGTTCTTAGTCATATATGTATGAGTCTGTATAAACACACATGTATATGCACACATACATACACACAGAATGCTGGATGAAAAATTATAACCATATTAGGCGGGTGGGGGAGGGGAAGTATGGATAGTAGAGAAAAGATAGCTGTATCTTTTTTGTGTGTGTCTTTTCCTTTTTTTATTTTTTAAAAGATATTTAGATTACATGTTACAGAGAGTATATAGGGGATTCCCATATGCCTCACTCTCCATACCACCCACAGTTTCCCACATCAGCAATATCTTTCATTAGTGTGGTACTTTCATCACAATTGATAAACACATTTTGAAGCATTGTCACTAAGCAAGGATTATAGAATAACTTGTAGTTTGCACTCTCTCCCACTCGGTTTTGCAAGTCATGGCAAGATATATAATGGTCTGTATCTTTCATTGTAATGATATTCAGGACAATTCCCAAGTCCTGAAAACACCCCTGTATTATACCTTTTTTCCCTCTTCCTACCCTCAGAACCTCCAGTGGCCACTGCCCCTAAACCAAAGATATTTCTTCCATTGCTAGAATTACAATAAGTCTACAGTAGAATACCAGTAAGTCTACTTTAGTCCATAGTTCATACCCCAATCCTGAGGATTCTGGGATGGTGATGCACATTTCACCTTTAATGAGGGGTGGGTTTTGATCCCATATGGCCAATGGATGGGACTCTCCTGCCTGCAGCTGCAGATACTCTCGGTTCCCTGGCATATTGTTTATCCATTATCTCCTCCTCATTAGCTGTCCTGGGTGAGTCCAAAAACTGGCAAGTAGGTGGTGCGACTCTGTTGAGATTCAGGGCCTAGCTGGCACATGGACAACCCAAAGTTTTAAGTCTCTGGACGTACTAATTATAAGTTCACATAGGACATAAGAGCCAAGTGTAGGGAAACACAACTGAGTCCAACTCTGTCACAATGGGAAGCATAAAATCCAAAGTAGGGCTCACTGGCAAGGGATCAAATTCCTAAGCTCTCTGCCCTGACTAGAGTGTCTGGATGTCTCCAGAGCCCTCAGGAGACCTGCTATTTGGAGTAGTGTCTACTTTGGCTGTTAATGAGAGCCTGCTGAGATGAGCATAAGCATTACCTCTGGAATGACCTCCTGACTCACTCTGAAGTCTCTTAGTCATATAAACTCATTTCTTTACTTTTTCCCCTTTTTGATCAAAGCCTTTTTATTTTCCAGATGCACTGCTTGTTGGTGCTTGGTAGCAATCCCTTGGTGGCAGGGAGGCTCATCCCCGGGAATTATGTCCCACACTGGGGGGAAGTTATTGCGTTTATATGCTGAGTTTGGCTTAGAGAGAGACCACATTTGAGCAACAAGGAAGCTCTCAATAGGTAACTCTTAGGCACCCTACAACACTAGACTAAATTTCAATTTTTTTTTTTCACTTTAAAAATTTTTTAAAAGCTACTTCAATTACATAAATGTTTCAGAGAATAAACAGGGGATTCCCATATGCCCCAGTCCCCATACCTCCCACATTTTTCCACTTTAGCAACATATTTCATCAGTGTGGTACATTCATTGCAACTGATAAATACATTTTGGAGCACTGCCACTAAGCATAGATTATACTTTACATTGTAGTTTATACTCTCTCCCATTTGACTCTGCAGGTTATGGCCAGATATATAATAGCCTGTATCTGCCATAATGTCATTCAGGATGATTCCTAAGTCCCAAAAATGCCCCCATATTACAACTGTTTTTCCCTCTCCCTAACCCCAGAATATCCAAGGGTCACTGCCTCCACAACAATGGTATTTCTTCCATTGCTAGAATCACAATAAGTCTATAGTAGAATACTAGGAAGTTTTAGTCCACAGTTCATTTCCCATTACTGAGGACTCTCGGATGGTGATGCCCATTCCACCATTAATTGATGGGGGGGGAGGGGGCTTCAAACCCATATATCCAATGAATGTGATTCTCTTGCTTGCAGTTGTAGGCACTCTCAGTTCCTTGGTATGCTGTTTGTCCATCATCTCCTCTCCGTTAGTTGTCCTGGGTAAGTCCATTGAACTGGAGAGTAAGTGTTGCAACTCCATTGAGATTCAGGGCTCAGCTGGCACATGGACAGCCCAAAGATTTAAGTCTCTTGGATGTACACCTACCAAATCTAGTACTAATTATAGGTTCAAAGAGAAGGACAGAAAAGCCAAGCATAGGAAAACCACAGCTGAGCCTAATTCTGTCACACTGGAGAGCATAAATACAAGTTTAGGGCCCAGTGGTAAGGGGCCACATTCCTGAGCTATCTGCCCTGACTATAGTGTCTGGATGTCTCCATATCCCTGAGGAGCTTTGCTACTGGGGTAGTATCTACTTTGGCTGTCAATGAGATCCTGCTGAGATGTGCATAAGCACTTTCTCTGGGATGGCCTACCAACTCACTTTGAAGTCTCTTAGACATACAAACTCATTTGTCTTTAGCTTTTCCACCTTTTGGTCAAGGTCTTTCCACCCCTCCGTCCCCCAAATGTACTGCTTGCTGGTACTTTGTGCCAATCCCTTGGTGCCATGGAGGTTCATTCACAGGAGTTATGCCCCACGCTGGAGGGCAGTTATTGCTTTTATATGCTGAGTTCGGCTTAGAGAGAGGCCACATTTGAGCAACAAGGAGGCTCCCAATAGGTAACTCTTAGGCACCCTATGCCACTAGGCTAAGTTTCAATTTCAAAAGCAAAGGCACATAAGCATAGTCATCAATATCAAGGGTCCTTCAATGGACCATCTTCCTTCACAAGTCATTGTCTTCGTACTTGGAGCATTCTTGTTCCATTAGAGAACGTGGCAGAGCTCCCCTAGATGGGAATTTCATATTCTTTGGGCTATTGTGTGACTCTCCACCCACTGTGGCAATGCCCCATGAACTTTTGAGCATATTTAAATACCTTATATGTATGTCCAGGTGAACTTCCTCCCATGTATTCCCCCATCACTGGGGAACAATGATCCTCCCCTGCCACAGCTGTAACTCTTCTGTGGTCCAAAACTTCTTCAAAAAGGAAAACCAATAAAATAGCCAATATACTTAAAAAGAAAATGAAATAATGATAGTTTTAAACAAAAGAAATAAAATACAGAAAAACTTTTAAAAATTAAAAACAAAATAAAATAGGAAAATTAGGATATTAAAAAATAATGAAAAGTATTAAAAATTTTTGGACATTTTGCCTTTCATCACTGTAAGATCTGTTGTCCTGTATGTACAGTGACATTCAACATGAAAGTGGAGGTTGATAAGCTGGAACTGATGTTTCAGAAAGCTGACTCTGATCTGGATTACATTCAATACAGGCTGGAATATGAAATTGAAACTAAATCCTGATTCAGTAGGTGAGAAAAATCCAATTACTCTTTTTTTTTTTTTTTACCAAAACAAAAACCACATTTAATTTTTTTCCCCCAAGCCAAGACCCTGACACTAGACTGATTTCTCCATACAATGTTATTTTCTACAACAGAAGCTGGAGACACAGATACAAACAGCCTGCTGAATCTGGGGGCAGTGGTGGCAGCATCTGTTAGAAAGGAGCGGAAGTTTAAAAAACAAGTGATGCCCCTCCCTCATCTCCCTGCTCACCTCCCTAAAGGAAGGAAAACATGGATATTCTTCAATTACTCTATTAAAGGAATTATGAATGATAAAGTTACGATATCAGACTTTACATGCATGTTTTAAACCAGTGCTGCTGAGCAGAAAGAGACTAAGAGCCACATTTGTGCTACTTTCAATAAGACTATAACCATGATACAAGAACTACAAAAGCAAACAGACCTGAAGCTGTTAACCACTGACTGAAGAAGAGAAAAGTGCAGCAGAGCAACTAAAATCTCAAATACCAGACTTGTGAAGAAATGGACTTAAAAAAGGGAAGTCTAATGGAGATGAGATCAATTCCAGAGAGACTTAGGAAGGCGTCTTGTTAGCATTTGCTGACTGAGGTCAGGGGATACCAGGGAGAAGAAGGTTAGTCTTGAGTGACTGGATAAGAATGCCTTTCACAAAAGAGGAGAAAGAAAGAGAGGTAGGCATTATATAAATTCAGTTTTATGAATAAAATTATTTTTAATGTTTTTTTTCATTTTTAGGAGGTATCAGGTATTGCACCTGGGACCTTGTACATGGAAGGTAGGTGCTCTACCACTGAGCTACATTTGCTCCCCAAAAGTTTATCTTAATAATGTCTAAAAGTGAAAAATGAAAAAATGCCAGGAAAAGCATTTTATTTAGAAATATGATGGTAAATATCAGAAACAACAGTTACAAAATTGAAAAAGTTTTGAAGAGTGAAAATCAGGGCTGGGAACCAACAAGGTAGAAGAGTGCTATTTTTCATTATTAGCCCATAAATTATACTTGATTTTTTAAACTTTTGATTTTGGATCATTTTAGTCTTAGGAAAGAGTTGCAAGAATAGCAGAGGTATTTACTATTCACTGGGATTACCCCAATGTGTGAAGACTTCAATTTTGTTCTTGTTTTTCAAAATTACTTTGTCTATTCCAATTATTTTGCAATTAGGATCAATTTGCCAATAGATTTTTAAAAAAGCCTGAGGGATTCTGATTGGAACTGCATTGAATATAGACCAAAGTGGGGAGAATTTATATCTTTTTTTCCCCCTGACTTCTCTAAGACTTTATTTATCTACAAATATGTTATTATCGTTGTGGTTGCTGGAAGACATTTAAAAATTCCAAGTGTGTAGGGTGAGCAGATACACAGCTCCCGAGTTCTCCCGTCTCCCTTCAACAGGTTCTTGTTACCCTGTTTGCGGGAAGGCCCCTGAGGCCATCCTTTCCTGGGGCTCGAGCCCTCCAAGCAGCTGCCGTAGTGTAAGGAGCACTGTTCTTCAGGCGCGCAGGCAGAAGCAGGAGGGCCACCGAGGGCAACTGCACGAGGTGATCAGGAGAGCTCTTCAGCCGTGTGGGGGCAGAACTGGCCGGGGCCGGACCTGCTGACAGACCTGCTGCTCCCCCCGCTTGAGGCTGCTGGGATTGATTTACCCCTCAGCACCTACCACCCTCGTCTGTGGTAAGAACTGCAGCCGAGGACCGGCAAGCATAGCATGGCTTACTCTTGTCTACTCTCACGCCAGGGACTTCACGTTCTCAGGAAGGGCTGCTTGTTCCGTGCCGCTCTTGCCTGCACTTTAATATGGGTTCCAGGAAGCCAGGGGCCCTGTCTGTGCAGCCCGGGGCCCGCAGCCCTGGAAGACTTGCAGAGACACGCGAAGCTCAGCAACAACTTGCGGAATGACTCGTTCAGGGGCTAAGCCCGCGGGGGGGAAAACGGCCCATGGTGAAGGGGGAGGGCGCCAGGGCGTCGGGCGGGCAGGCCTCTCGGAGACGAGGGTGCTGGGCAGAAGCCCCGGGGCTGCGGATCCCACCCACCAGGTCCTCCCAGCAGTCGCCGCCCCGCCGGGCGCTCCGCCCGGACACACCTCCCCCGCAGCGGGAACCACAACGCGCGGGGCACCCGCAGCCGTAGAGGGCTCTCTGCGCCGCGCCCCGAACCACTCGCGAGAATTTAAAATACTGAGTTTTCGAATTAATGAACACAGTATCACTTTTCTTTTACTTATATCTTTGCTGACTTCCTTTATAAGAGCTTGCAGGTTTCAGCATACCAATCCTGCGAACATTTTATTAGATTTAAACAACAGTATTTCAATTTTTTGCTGCTACCGCAAATGGCATTTAGAATTCCAGTTATTGCTAGTATACAGAAATACAACTGAATTTTGTATCAACCTTGTAGCAGGTGAACTAGCTGAAGTCAACTTACTGGTTGGAGTAATTCTTTGGCATTTTCTATTTAGAAAACCATGTATTCTGTGAATAGTGTTTCTTTTTTTCCTATTTGTTCACATATTTTTTATTGTCTATCGTACAATGCAGAATAGTGAGGGCATTAAAATTGCTTAATTACTTTATGAGGCAGATTAATTTGCTTTATTTTAACAAAAGGATACTATAAAGCAAATTGTTTTGTGTATGAATTAATGTATCTAAGGAAAGTACAAATTATTTTTAAAGTGAAAAAGCTTATACTGTTATCCAGAACTGGTGCTGACTAGTGATCACGGTGTTTTAATAGCTGCTTCCACTTCCTAGTCCCCCCCGAAATAAGTAGAAAATTCGGAGTGATCAGAAGTACTAAGACCAGCACATGCCACTTTCCCAACAGGGACTGTATTAGTCAGGGTTCTCTCGGGAAACAAAATCAACAGGAGATATCTGCAAATAGTGTAAGATTTTATAAAATTCTCTTACGTGACCATGGGGATGCACAAGTCCAAATTCTGCAGGCAGGCTGTAAACCAGGGGCTCTGATGAAGGTCCTTTATGACTTCCCTGGAGACACTGGCTATCCAAAGTCAAGTTGGAAAATTCTGAATGCTGAAATCACTTCCCCTTTTAAGGTATTCAACTGATTGGATAAAATGTCACTCAGTGAAGATGGCAATCCCCTTGGTTGACTGTAGATGTAATCAGCCATCTATGCAATAAACTCACTGGTGTCTAAAGTCCATAAATGTCCTAGTATTACAACTAGCCCAGTGCTTGCTTGACCGAACTGGGCAAAATTACCTGGCAGAGTTGGCACATTAGCCCAACCATTACAGTCCATCCCTTGTCAACTTGGCAACCACACACATCATCTTAAATCATACTTAGTCTCTAAATAAAAACAACACACATGCATATATATTTCAGCCTAACAATATTCAACTGTCCTATGTACCACCAGAAATGCATTAATTCCCTACAGAATCAATAAGGTTTAGCAAGCACCTCAGTTGGCCATGGTTCTTTGCCTGGTGGGGTGATCCAAAAATTCATTCCTCAAGACTCTGGGCCACCTGCTTGGATTGGGTTGTTGCAATTTTCCATTGACTTTAATCACAGGGCATGGTGGCACTAAGTGATACCCTAGAGGATCTCCTGTATTTCAGGCAAACTCTTCTTCAACCTCATTATGTAAATGTAGTCCTATTTCCCCTTGATAGTCAGGATCAATCATCCCAGCCAGTACAGTAATTCCCTTCTTTGCCTGTTGATTCAGAGGCATGAGGAGCCCAAAGTGGCTAGGTGGCAGTATTAACATCCAGTTCAAAAGAATCATTGTTGTGTTCCCTGGTGGAAGTACTCCTCCTTTTGGAACTAAGACTCATAGACCAGCAGAGCTTAAGATTGCAGTGACAGTGGGTCACTAGGGGTAATAGTGAGTGGTGCCACTCTCATTTCCACCCCTTGATTCTGGATCCATGAATCCTGGCTATGGGAGAAACAGCATCATAGAATGGATGCTGATTTAGAGCATACACAGCCTCCTGGAGAAAACTGCCCCAGTCCTGCAAGATATTGCCATGTAGTTGGCACCGTAATTGAGTCTTCAAAAGGCCATTCCACCATTTTATCAATCCAGCTGCTTCAGGGTGATGGGGAACATGGTAAGACCAGTGAATTTCACAAGCATGTGAAATTCTATACATTATTTGCTATGAAATGGGTTCCTTGATTTTAGAAGCAATGTTGTGTGGAATGCCATGGCAGTGGATAAGGCATTCAGTACATTCATGGATGGTAGTTTTGGAAGAAGCACTGCATGAAGGGAACACAAACCCATATCCAGAGTATGTGTCTATTTCAGTTAAAACAAATTGTTGCCCCTTCCATGGTGGAAGTGGTCCAATGTAGTCAACCAGCCACCTGGTCACATCGAGGAATGGTGCCATATCAGTGTGGGTCTCTGCTGCTGGCAGATTGGTCACTCAGTTGTAGATTGGTCAGTAGCTGTAGCCAAGTCAGTCTTGATAAGGGGTAGTATATGTTTCTGAATTCATGCATAATTTCCATCGCTACCTCCATGGCCATTTTGTTCATGAGCCCATTGGGAAATGACAGGAATGGCTAGGGAAAGAGGTTGAGCATTAGCCACAGAGCAGGTCTCCTTACCCACTTATTAAAATCTTCCTCTGCTGAAGTTAACCTGTGGTGAGCATTCATGTGGGACACAAATATTTTCATGTTTTTTGCCCACTCAGAAAGATCTATCCACATATCTCTTCCCAGACCACTTTGTCACCAATTTCTTAATCATGTTCTTTCCAAGTCCCTGACCACTCAGCCAAACCAATGGCAACAGACCATGCATCAGTGTACAAACGCACCTCTGGCACTTTCTTCCTCCAAGTAAAATGAACAACCAGGTGCACTGCTTGAAGTTCTGCCCACTGGGAGGATTTGCCCTCACCACTGTCCTTCATGTCCCACTTTCAGGTGGTATATGGTGCAGAAACATCTGTAACCAGACCTGAGTTTTCTCTTCCTCAGTCAATTGATTGTATGAGACTCCCCAAGAGGCCAAAGTTGTGACTGAGAAAGAAGATAACATGGCAGGGTGGTGACCATGGGCATTTGGGCTACTTCCTCATGTAACTTACTTGTGCCTTCAGGACTTCCTCAAGCCTTATCTCATATATATCACTTTCACTTTATTATGGAGTGCAGCTGTGCATGCCCAACTTTAAGGTTTGGTGGGTCAGATAATACCCAGCTCATGACAGGCAACTCAGGTCTCATGGTAACTTGATGGCGCATGGTTGAGTGTTGAGTCTCTACTAAAGCTGAGTAGCAGGCCAAAGTTGTTTCTCATAAGGAAAAAAAAGTTATCTGCAGGCGATGACAGGGCTTTGCTCTAAAATCATAAGGGTCTGCATTGTGTTTCTCCTATAGTAGCCTGCCAAAGGCTCCAGATGGCATCACTATTTGCCACTGAAATTTCTAGCACCACTGGATCTGCTGGATCATATGGCCCAAGCGGTAGTGCAGCTTGCACAGCAGCCTGGACCTGCCACAGAGCCTCCTCTTGTTCTGGCCCCAATCAAAACTAACAGCTTTTTTGGTCACTTGTTAGATGGGCCAGAGTAGCACAAACAAATGAGGAATGTGTTGTCTCCAAAATCCGACAAGACCAACTAAGCGTTGTGCCTCTTTTTGGTCACAGAGAGGCCAGATGCAGCAATTTATCCTTCACTTCAGAAGGGACATCTCAACATGTCCTGTGCCTTTGGACACCTAGAAATTTTACTGAAGTGGAAGTCCCCTGTTTTTTTGTCGGATTTATCTTCCATTCTTTCTCATGCAAATGCCTTACCGATGTAAGTCTAGAGTCTTTGGTATTTCTTGCTCATTAGGTCCTATCAACATGATATCATCAATATAGTGGATCAGTGTGATGTCTTGTGGGAGGGAGAGACAATCAAGATCCCTGTGGACAATATTATGGCAAAAGGCCGGAGAGTTGATATACCCCTAAGGCAGGACAGTGAAGGTATACTGCTGGCCTTGCCAGCTGAAAGCAAACTTTCTGGTGGTCCTTACTAATGGCAACTGAGAAAAAAGCATTCACAGATCAATAGCTGCATACGAGATACCAGGGGATGTACTGATTTGTTCAAGCAACGATACCACATCTGGGACAGCTGCTGCAATTGGAGTCACCACCTGGCTAAGTTTACAATATTCTGCTGTCTTCCACCAAGATCCACCTGTTTTCTGCACAGGCCAAATAGGAGAGTTGAATGGGGATGTGGTGGGAATCACTACCCCTGGATCCTTCAAATCCTTGATGGTGGCACTAATCTCCGTAAGCCCTCCAGAGATCCAGTATTGCTTCTGACTTACTATTTTGCTAGGTAGAGGCAGTTTTAGTGGCTTCTTGGTCTTTCCTACCATAATAGCCCTTACTCCACGAGTCAGGGATCCAATGTGAAGATTCTGCCAGTTACTGAGTATATCTATTCCAATTATGCATTCTGGAGCTGGGGAAATAACCACAGAATGGGTCCAGGGACCCACTGGGCCCACTGTGAGATGGACCTGAGTTAAAACTGACTTCCATAAGCCCCTACTTTGACTGGTGGACCACAGTGACATTTTGGCTCTCCTGGAATTAATGTCACTTCTGAGCCAGTGTCTAATAATCCCTGAAATGTCTGATCATTTCCTTTTCTCCAATGCACAGTTACTCTGTTAAAGGTCATAGGTTCCCTTGAGGAAAGCTGGGAGGAAGATCAACAGTATAAATTTTTGGCAGTGTAACAGGATCCGTCTCCAAGGGGACCTGGCCTTCCCTTCATTCAAGGGGCTCTAGGTTTGTAAACTGTCTCAAGTCTGGGAAGTAATTAAAGGGCTGTGATTCTTAGGGTTTTGTTCACTTGACCTGGAACTCTTCTGTTTATAGAGATCAAATAGGAATTTAGTAGACTGCCCATCTGTTTTACTTCTAGGTACTCCACAATCTATTAGCCAACACCATAACTCTACGAGACTCAGACTATTTTGACTCCTGGTTTGAGTCTGCCTTTCACTGTGGTAGCCACGCCCACCTTGTCTTTGGCAATTAACTGCTGATACTGGACGACTGCTGATGCCTGAGATCCAATCATCCCCGTAATGTTTAAGGATTCTAGTTCCATTATAACCCTCCCTATAGTAATATCTGGACTGCAGAGAAGAGCAACCACAGAGATCTTCAGGGAATATGGAGTTAGTATTACAAATGTGTTCCTCACAGTCCTGGTTAAAGGTGTGTCTTCTGGACATTTGTGGGGTGGGTGGGCAGGTTTTAAATGGTAAATCCATTCCAGCATTCCAATCTCTCTAAGCCTTTATATTCCCTCATCTACTGAATACCAGGGTAAATCAGGTAACTCAACCTCAGACAGGTTAGGCCACCTTTTGGTCCATATTTTAGTCAGCCACTGGAATAAACTGATAGAGCCTTTTCTAACCCTCAAGCTACAGTGTTGAATCCAGAAATTTCTGCTTAGTGGGCCCATGTCAATAAATTCAGCCTGATTCAACTTTATATTCCTTCCACCATTATCCCATACCCATAGTAACCATTCCCACACATATTCCCCTGATTTCTGTCTATATAAGTTGGAAAACTCATGCAGTGCTTTTAGAATACAGTGTATTTCTTCATGGGTTACACTTTGTATTTTGCCTTTGGGGGCTTGTTGTGATTTTAGTCTAGTAATAGGTCTCTAAGAGCAGAGGGGTGGTGGGAATGGGTAAGGAGAAGGATTAAAAATGCCTTGCAAGCTACTGACCTCAGGGCACTCCTTTGCATTTTCATCTGCTGAGACAAGATTAATCTCTTCAGGCAGGGGCTGGAAGGCAGATTATTCAAGGCAATGTTGAGGTTGGGCAGTGCATGCTGGAGTTTGGCTGGTACCTTCCTCAGGGCTAGGAGGAAGTCTGGAATTTTCTAGTTTTGTTGCCATCTTGTTGAATTGTAATGTATGAGAAAATAATCTATGTGATTTTAACCCTTTATAATTTGTCGTGATTTGCTTTATGGCCCTGTATATCTAATTTGATAAATGTTCCGAGAGCTGAGAAAAATAACCTGTTTCCTATAGCAGTTGTGTATAATGGTTGTATATAAGTATAATTATGGTTGTATGTGTATTGATTTCTCCTTTTGGTTCTATTAATTTTTGCTTTATATACTTACAAATGTATAAAAACCAAGTTACAAATGTTTCTGTCATCAGATTTTCATTATTAGGGTAATTGATTTTCTCAAACAACAACACATTGAGAGAATTTGCTAATACACACATTGTTTGCTTGTTTTTTTAGGGGAGGAATAATAATGTTTGCTATTCTTCCACAACAAGACAGTATAGTTGTACTGCTTAAGAGTGCAGAACACATGCAACTGGGATTAAACCAAACTTCAACTCTTACCAGCTTTGTGACAAGGAGCAAGTTACTTAACCTCTCTGTCATATGAAAACATTATACATCATTATAAATTACCAGAGTATCTATGTAGTTAATGCAGTAGTTGTGGCAACCGAGTTATTTCTTAGTTACACTAAGCATTATGAGAAAGAATGGGGGTGCCAATTGGTATAATTTTTAAATAACAAAATCATATGGTAGTTATGTCCTGAACACTTTGGATCAAGAAGATAGAATCAGTCTAGTCGTCCAAAGGGACCAACTTGAACTGGCAAAGTTTCAAGGCAATAATATTTGTTCCAAAATAAGCCATTCCAATGCATGTCCAAAACAGTTCATAACATCAAGAAATGCTTCCTATAATTCAATAAAGTTCTTTAAAAAGCGAAGTGTATTCTGTAGATAGAATGACTGTCTTAATGAGGCAATCTTTTACATACACTTCTTAAAATTAAGGTTAAATTCTTATATTAAAAACATAGCATTAACCATTTTAAAGTGTACAATTCAGTGGCATTTAGTATAATATAGTCACAATATTGTACAACCACTACCTCTCCCACTACCTCTCTCTAACCTTTTCATCATCCAGAAAAATACCCCAACCCCTTTTCCCCATTGCTTAGCACTCATTAACTGGCGCACACATGGAAAGCTGACACAACAAGATGACGCAGCAAAAAGAAACACAGATTCCTGTGCCGCTGACAACAAGAGAAGTGGACAAAGAAGACGCAGCAAAGAGACGCAGAGAACAGAAAACTAGGGTGGGGGGGGAGGGGAGAGAAATAAATAAATAAATCTTTTTAAAAAAGAACTCTTTTCTCTTTGTAAGAGACAAAATCTGATAAAGATTAAATATATTGTTGAAAATGTCATACGATGAAAGGAAAAAAGCTGTACATTGTTACATGCTTGAATAGTCTTAATAAAAAGGTTAGCTATATAATATACAGGTACTTAAGTTAGTCAGCTTATATTTCACCCAAGTTTTTTCAGCTTCCCATAATCAAAGTCGATTATTCTCAGACTTTAAAAATTAACTGTTTCACTTTTAGGCCTACAATCTATTTTGAGTTAAGTTTGGTGAGAGGTATAAGGTCTATGTCTAAATTTACTTTTATGCCTGTGGTTATTCAGCTGTTCCTGCACCATTTGTTGAAAAGATTATCTGCTCTTCATTGAATTGTCTTTGTTCCTTTTCAAACATCAGTTGACTATATTTGTGTGAGTCTGTTTCCGGAGTCTTCATTCTGTTTCATGGATCTACTTGTCTGTCCTTTTGCCAATGCCACACTGTCTTGACCACTGTAACTTTACAGTAATTCTTGAAGTTGGGTAATTTCAGTCCTCCAGCTTAGCTCCCCTTCAGTATGTGCCAGCTATTCTGGATATTTTACCTTTCCATATAAACTTTAGGATCAGTTTAACAATATCCACAACTTGCTGGGACTCTGATTGGGAATGCTTTCTAACCATTGAATTGAAGGAATTAACATCTTAATAATATTGAGTATTCCTATCCATGAACATGGATTACCTCTCTATTTATTTAGATCTTTTATTTCCTTCATCAGCATTTTCAGTTTTTTTCATATAGATCTTATACATATTTTCTTAGAGTCAAAGCTAAGTATTTTGTTTTTTTTTTTGTTCTAGTGTAAATGGTATTGCATTTTTAATTTTAAATTCTAATTGTTTACTGCTGGTAGATAGCAACATCCCTTTGAAAGACTAACCTTGTATTCTGTAACCTTCCTATCATAACTTATTAGTCCCACAAGGTTTTTTAGTGGATTTTTGGGATTTTCTGCATAATTATATCATCTGTGAACAAAGACCAGTGGTTACCAGGGGCTCACGGGGAGATGGAAAAAGTGACTAGGTGGAGCACAGGACACAGAGCAGTGAAACTATTTTGTATGATACCGTAATGATGAGTCCATGACAGTATGAGTTTGTCAAAATCAATGAAACTGTATGATTCAAAAAGTAAGCCTTAATATAAACTTTGGACTTTAGTTAATAATAAGCTATCAATATTTGCTCATCAATTGTAAAAAATGTACTTCACTAAAGCAAGATATTAATAATAGAAGATACTGTGTTAGTGGGGGAGGGGAGAAGGGACAAATGGGGTACATGGGAATTCTCTGTACTTTGTGTAATTTTTCTGTAAACCAAAAACTGCACACACACACACACACACACACACACACACACACAAAAGATTGCTCAGGAAGGGTCACTTTTTAAATATTGCTAAGCAATGACCAGGGTGACCCAGCATTTCACCACTGTACTTAAATGTGAAGTCCAAACATCTTTATAAATAACATGAACTTGTACTTCTCTTATCAAAATGAAAACAAAGAAATAAATATAACAAATTCCAATATAACTAAAATAAATGCTAGAAACATCACTTCATTGTGTAAAAACAAAGCAGAAATTATCATTACAGACCATGAACAAAATATTATGGCTATAAGAGCAATCAGTGTTTTTTAATTTTCTTTGTGTGTTGAATTATAAAGATTTTTCTTAAATGAACACGTCATCATATTTTAATTAATTTTAACAGGAAACACAAACTACATGGGTACTTTTGTAATTCATAATGATGTATAATGTTTTATGACATTTTTACCCCATCAGAGGCAAGAAGAATATCTAAGATTTTAAAAAGAAATAATAGGGAAGTTAATGTGGCTCAAGTGATAAGGCCTCCACCTACCATAGGGGAGGACCCAGTTTCAATCCCTGGGACCTCCTGGTGGAAAAGAAGAAGAGAAAGTGTGCCTGCGTGGTGAGCCAGTGCCCACGCAGTGAGCCGAGGACCTGTACGAGTGCCCGCATAGTGAGCCAAGTGCCCACATGACTGCCCATGTGTTGAGCCGGTGCCCATGCAGTGAGCCAGTCCCTGCACCAAGAGTCAAGGAGCAAGGTGGTGACTCAACAAAAGAGAGACGAGGGGCAAAATCACAGCGAAGTGCAGCAGAGACCAGGAACTGAAGTGGTGCAATTGACAGGGAACCTCTCTCCACATCAAAGGTGTCTAGGATCGAATCTGTCTGAATCTTAGAGGAGAAAGATGAGAAGGGAAAACAAAAGAGAGAAATAGGTACAGAAGAACACACAGTGAATGGATACAGACAGCAAAACACAGCAGGATGGGGGTGGGGAAAAATTCTTAAAAAAAAAAAAGAAATAACAAGTATGTTTAGTAAACCATTTACTCATTAGTTCATTCAACAAATAGTTACTCAGTTCCTTGTTCTCTTCTAGGTTCCAGGGTCCCATAAATAAAGATAGGTAGGCACAGACTCTGTCCGCGAAGAGCTTGTAATTGCTAAATAATCAACATCAACTAAAGAGGTTATGTTTTAATCTTTGAAAAATTCTGTCTTTGTTTTGTTCTAGTGCCTGTAACAAGGACAGCATGATTGTCTTCAAGTTATACTATCAAAAATACGGTTTAAATTTACCAATTGAAATAAATATTCCATTACAATAAAGTGTACACAGAACATTAGAAAGACCAAAAAAAAACAACAAACCTGTGTGTTCATTAAGTATTTGTTTTATCAAACAAAATCCCAACCAAAAAGAATCACATAAAACAAAGTTCAATGGAAATATATTTCTCTGCAGGAGACAAGGCAGTGGTGAGTAAATAAGGCAGAGTGTTGAGCAGAGGAAGGGGAAGAAAGACAAAGCACGTCATTCTGCCTTAGCTTCACTAGAGTCAAGAAGAAGAGATCATAAAATGGCATTTATGCATTAAGTCTGTCCATATGAGAACCATTAATATCTGATAATTAAATTAGGCAGAAAGTTGATATTCAACAAGACAAAGTTTCTTTCAGAAGAACAAAAATCAGTTAAAAACAACTAGGAGACAGATTTATTGTGAACCTAAGGCAAACTGTTATTTCCGCTGATAAAATCACCATTGGTTATGTTTCTCATTCTCTGGTAAAGAAAAACCTAAACATTTTTTGGTAGAGAAGCGTCCAAGGAAATGGATTTTAGGAGAAATGCATTGTTTGGATCTATCTCTAAAAAAGTAACAGGAAGCAAAATGTACAATGTTTTCAAGGCAAAAATACAAATTTCGAAAAATCCAGAATTTCTTGCATCAGCTCTCTTCAAAAGTTAATATTATCAGTAAAGGTTAATTCATAGAGGGTACTTATAGAGAGCCTAATATAGATCAAACATAATGTTCTTTGGCAATCTATATGAACCCAGTGATAGAGCTTAGAAAACATAAAGGAATGGATAGTTAAAAGGTTCCCACTATCACTGATGGGCATGATATCTAAATGATAGCTAAGAAAACTTCTGAATAGCTCCAGATGAATCAAATTACAGCTGAATCTTCTGATGAGTATCTAAAGTTAAGATATACTGTGCTAATAATTGAAGAGAAAACTGCTTGACTGATATATTTCCAAGAGAAATGAAAATTTAGGAACCTGAGATAAAGTTACAAAAGTTAAATGAAGACGTATTCAGGTATAGCTGCATTTTTTTTCTAAAAAAATAACTCTGAATTTGTGATACAATGCAACACAGACTAAGTTGAGGTCCTAGAGTTTTCAAACATAAGGCAAGGAAGGGATAATTTGAGGTCTCAAAAAAATTAAGAACTGATGTTATTGTTATTACTCAGTTGCCCCAAGTTGAAAACAAAACAAAATAAAAATTCACTGTCAACCCTAAAGAACATAATTTTGAAAAAGGTGGGGCAGCAAAAAGTACCCAACAAAGATGAAACACTTTATTTGTTGATTTTTAGCCTTATCCATTTAAGCTGTTTTGCCAAATACAGCAACTTTTGTTTTTTGTTTTAATACACATAAACTTAATCTAGCCGCCCTCCCACCCCCTTGCTAACCTGGCCCACAGATTCAGGTTCTTAGCAAAGCCGCTCCCAATTTATCACAATAAAAGCAAATTGCCCAGCACTGGGGATATTATTTGTCTTTCAATTGGCAACGGGAAGCTTGAATCATATTTCATATTGTTCCATCTAGCTACCAATTGATATCTCTGATCCAGTCATAGTACTATATCTAGAAAGAGTTCTACACATTTATTGCTTTTTTACGTACCATTTAACACTTCAACCACCCTCATAATTCAATGAAAATTTATTTTTTCAAGATCTCAAAAAACATCCATATAGTGAAATCCAATAGTCACTTTTCAGTAGCATTCACCATAGTTAAGCTCTCCCTGTTTCTTGAAACAGTTCTTTTGACTTAACAACATATTCTCCTGTTATTCCACCTATGTCACTGGCTGATTGTTCTTGTTTCCCTCTGCTTGCTTGCTTTCTTTCTCCCTGACTTCTCAACGGGGCATAACCCAGTGCTTAGTCCTAAACTCATTTCTGTTCTCTTTGCATATTGGCTCTTTCCATATCAAGACTGTAAGTATCATTTATATGCTAATATTCCCTAAATGAATATTTATAATCCTGACCTTTCCCCCTGAACTTTTATATATAATTTGATTCTGATATCTCTACTTGAATGTCTAATAGGAATCTCAAACATATTATGTCTAAACCGTAATTTCTTATTTTACTCCAAATACTGCAATTTTTTCTTCTGGTATTCTCCATTTCAATAAATACCACTGCTATCTACAGTAAAAAAATCTATCTTCTCCAGTAAAAAATCTAACTAGGAGTTATTATCCTTGATTTCTCCATTCCTACATACTACATGCAGCAGTTTGAAATTATTTTATGAATCCAGAAAGTAAAAGATTATATTTGTGGGCTGGTCTACCCCTGTGGGTGTAAGACCTTTTTTCAACTGAACACCTCAGTGAAGCCTGATTGAGTCTGGGCCCTCTTGCTGGGTGTGATTAAAAACAGACACATCGTAGAAGAGAGCTCTGCCATTTTTGATCCTGCCGTGTGATAGAAAGGAGAGGCTCAAATAGCTGAGGCCCAGGAGAGAGACGAGCCATCTGCCTGATAGCTTGAAGCTGAAATTAGGAAGAAAGCGGAATGGTCGCCTAAGAAAAGAAGTACAGTAGAGACCAGCCCTATGCCTGGATGCCCTCAGATGAGATATGGGAGTGATAGAGACTGGAGGGGAAGGCTGAGACCAGGCAGAGATCGCCTGCTTGAGCACATGGTAGCTGACTTGGGCGAGAAAGCACCTCTTCTGGTGCCTTGAACTGGATGTTTCAAAGCCTTGGAACTGTAAGCTTTTCTCCCAAATAAATATCCTTTATAAAAGCCAACACATTTCTAGTATTTTGCATCGGCAGCCTTTGGCAAACTAAAACACTACATACGTCATCAAATCCTGTTAGATATTCCTAAAAAGTACCCCAATCTGTTCTTTTCTCATTCATCTACCACTACCCTAGTCATGGCCATTACAAATTTTCACCCATATTATGAACTCCTTAATGGTTGCTCTGCTTCTGCTTTTGCCTCTCTACAATTCATTTTTCACAGAGAAGCCAAGGTGATAAAAGCATGTCACTTTCCAGTTAAAATACTGCAGGGTGTCCCAAACTTCTGATCATGACCTACAAAGCCATGATTTGGTCCCTGACTGCAGCTCGAGAAGGAACTCATTCTCCTCAGTAAAAGTGCCTCAGGTCTTTTTCTTCCTTGGAAAGTTTCAGCCTTAGAACTTTTGCACTTGTTTTTCTGTGCAAGAGTATTAAAGTAGCTCTGTTCAGCATGTTTACATAAGTAAAGAACAAATTATTAATGTAAAGACATCAATTTCAAAAGGCAGTGATTGAACCTCATTCACAATAAAGGACATGGCTACTTTCCAGGGTGATTGCACAACATTCTCACTCTAAAAGATTAACTTTCCATTCCTTTAAACCCTACCATTAGTCATTCCTAAATGACAATCATAGTCTTCTTCACACAACTTTTTAAAAGTGAATAACTCATGAAGGGCAACACCAAAACCTCAACTTTGCAGTGAATCACTTTTTCGTATATCTGTTTTCAAGCATGAAATTATGAAATTGGGAGAGCATAGTGCAACCAAGGTAGAAAAAGCACAACCTGAGGCCTTGCCAGAATAAAAGGTATGGAAAAGGGAAGGCAGAGGACTCCGAATAAAGGTACCTATTTCTTGTAATTCCAAGAGTCAATTCTACTGCAGCTTATATGAGGTTCTGCAGAGAAACATGCTGGGTATTTTTCAGTAACTATCTCAAGTAAAAGGAACAAATGAACTATTACAAGTTATATGTTACAAGTCTACCCAAAAACAGAATCCATTATTTTAATGATGAAAACTTATAAATTTGGTGTAATCTGAGATAATTATTGACAAACTCTGCCTTAGAACAAGGCTTTCACCAAGACTATTTCAAAGACCCACATTCAAGTCATAAAAGCTCTTTTTACCTAATGTCTCCATTACTAAACATAATTTTAAAAAAATCTCCTTAGCTATGGCAAAAATTTTCTGTAAGGTGAATGTAAAAATGCTTTGTAGAAGTATAACCTACTTTATCAAGATATAAGCTATAGCAGAGTAAAAAGAACTTTGGAATCAAGTAAATGAAAGTTCAAAAACCTGAGCTTGAGATCTTAGTGTGGTTGGCAACATCAGTTCCTAAGCTCATGGTTGCAGTCGATAAAACCATACTGGACAGAACTTATGAAAATAGTTAAACAATACTGGAGACAGATGTGGTTCACCAAGGAAAAAATGCCTAAAAGATATTCTTAGAATATGTTAAGAAATCAATCTGGGAACATAAAGTAAATACAGATAACAGTTTACAAGAAAATTTCTTTTGAATAGTTTTGGGAGGGCAGTGATGTACTAGAATACAAGTTTAAAAAAAAATCCAGGTCTGGTTCTAACAGTGACCATAATTTTAGCAAAATGTCTTAGCTTTCTTCATTGTAAAATGAGACACACTGGATTCCATTAACCATGCAATTCATTATAATTCTAATATTTGATTCTATGTTCATGCCAATAAAATGTACTTTGTCACACTAATTGCTTATTGAATTCAAGAAGAGAAAGCCAAAACTCAATCACATATTTCAAGAACATTAACTTATTATGACATCATTTTTTGATTTATGAAACATTTGATTAATCTGCTCATAGCTAACTCCCTTGAAATTTTGCTGTAGAAACTGTTAGCTTTAAACCCTATATTTGCTTTCACAACACTTTAGCTTAAAAACACTGTATTATGCCTTGTTTATAAGCCGTTCAGAATTAACCTTTTTAAACCTGACTATACACTAAATTATCGACCATTTACCTGTAGTCTTTAAAAGGAGGACAAAGCTACATGTCAGAGTAGATGGAAAGGAAGAAAAGTAGGCCACAAGGACATTTCACTTATCTTTTAGTGAAGACAAAGTGGTTTAAGTACAAATAGGATTGTAGAAAGTCACAGGAGAATATAGAAATCATCAAACAGTGAGATAAGACAAGAGTTTCCAAAGAATTAAAATGGCAGTAAGCTCGAACAAAGCAAAACAAAAAGCTTGAGCGTAAGGGGCACTTTTTTCAAATCAATTTCTTTATATACTGTTGTGTTACTTCCTATCTTCCATGCAAGGAGAGGCCTGGCATGGCTTTCTCTTTCTATGTATCTATTACAGTGTAAATATGTAGAATAGTCAAAATAGTTCTCAAAACAAACAAAAGGATTAAAAAAATTCAAACTAATTTCAGTTACAAAACCACCAAAATATATGACTGACTGAGACACAAACAACCATCTTATTTTGAAGAACTGCTAGAGCTCTCCTTTACAAGAATTTCCAGAGGATACCATACAAACCCTGAAATAAAAACATTCTCAATAATGTTTTTTTTGGAGACAAATTTATTCTGCTAGCCAAAATGAATATTTTAATAATCCCCCAAACTGCATTTTGGGGACAGGAATAGGAGGAGGAGCACAGAGAGAGTCTTTCTTTTTGCACTCATTTGTAGCCCACATTGCAAAGACAATGTGATCCTTACAGTATATAACAAGGAAACTTCAAATCTTGGCCCTAAAAGAAAATGCAGCCTGTGAATTCCTTAAGTTATATGCGTGTCGTAGATGAGTATTAAATTGGGCATTAAGCTTTAGAAATTATGTAAAATGACTTTATTAATGGTGATGGCAACTATCCTCTCTCAAAGAAGTTTATTATTAGGCTTGTTCTATTAAATACCTTGCTATCTTTATTTTATAATTTTTATGTTATTTAAAACTGAGATAAATGGGAAAGATCCACTTCTTTCTAAACTTTCTGTAGACCTGTCCTTATAGAATTTGGGTCAGTAAAACATCATTAACTTGAACACAATGAACCACCTTATATTGCTCATATGGAATTAATGCATTTGAACTTACAGTAGGCAAAAGGATCTTGAGATGGAAGAGTATCTGGTATTATCTAGGTGGGCCTCATGTAATCACAAGGGTCCTTATAAGAGGAAGGCAGGAGGGTCAGTAATGAGGACAGAAGCAGAGACTGGAGTAATGCCATTCCTGCAAGGGAGCCATGAGCCAAGGAGTATGGGCACCTCTAGAGCTGCGAGTCTACTCCAGAGCTTCCAGAAGAGCTGATACCTTGTTTTGGCTCCACGGGACCTATTACAGACTTCTGTCCTCCAGAACAGTAAGATAATAAATCTGTGCTGTTTCTAAGCCACTAAGTGTGTAGTGACTTGTTACAACAGTTCTACTGATTTTACATATTCATCTTTATCCTGCCTCTCTGTTGAAAGTTTATTAGCTCTAGCAACGTTGTTGTATATTTTTTGGGACTTTCTAGGTATAGGATCATATCATTTGTGAATAGCAAAAGTCTTACTTCTTTTTTTGGATGCCTTTAATTTGTTTTTCTTGCCTGATTGCTCTAGCTAGGATCCTAGTACTAACAGTGGTGACAGCAGGCATGTCTTGTTCCTGATCTCACTGGGAAAGCTTTCAGTCTTTCACTACTGAGTACAATGTTAGCTGTGGGATTTTCATATATGGCCTTTATCAAGTTGAGGAATTTTCTTTCAATTCCTATCTTTTGCAGTATTTTTACCAAGGATGCTGTATTTTAACAAATGCCTTTTCTGTGTCAATCAATATGATCATGTGATTTTCCTTCTTCAATTTATTAATGTGATGTATTACATTGATTGGTTTTCTTATGTTTGAACCACCCTTGCATGTTTAGTATAAAACCAACTTGAAAATGAATAATTCTTTTATTGTGCTGTTGGATTTGATTAGCAAGTATTTTGTTGAGGATTTCTGCATCCATATTCATTAGGGAAATGGGTCTGTAACTTTCCTTTTTTATAATATCTTTATCTGGTTTTGGTATTAGGGTGGTATTGGCTTCAAAATATGAGTTTGGCAGCATTCCTTTCTGTTCGAATTTTTGGAAGTGTTTGAATAAGATTTGTATTAAGATTTGTATCTTCTTTGAGTACTTTGTAGAATTTACCTGTGAAGCCATTTGGTGCTGGGCTTTTCATTTTGGGAGGTGTTTGAGGACTGTTTCAATCTCTTTATTTGTGACTGGTTTCTTCAGGTCTTCCATTTCCTCTAGGGTCAGTGTAGGTTGTTGTACATTCCTAGGAACTTTTCCGTTTCATCTACAATGTCTAATTTGTTGGTGTACAGTTGTTCACAGTATCCTCTTATGATCTCTCTTATTTCTGTGGAGTCAGAAAAATGTCCCTGTTTCACTTTTTATTTTATTTATTTGCATCTTCTCTCTTTTTCTCTTTGTCAGTCTAGCTAAGGGTTTTTGATTTTGCTAATCTCGAAAAACCAACTTTTGGTTTTGTTAATTCTCTCTTTTGCTATTTTGTTCTCAATTTCATTTCTTTCTGCTCTGATCTTTGTTATTTCATTCCTTCTGCTTGCTTTTGGCATAGTTAGCTGTTATTTTTCTAGTTCCTCCAGCCGTCGAGGTAGGTCATTGATTTTGGCTCTTCCTTCTTTATTAATGTAAGCATTGAGGGTTATAAATTTCCTTCTCACCACTGCCTTTGCTACAACCCATAGGTACTAATATGTTGTGTTCTCATTTTAATTTGTCTCGAAATATTTACTTCTCTTGCAATTTCTTCTTTGAACCACTGATTAGTTAAGAGTGTGTTAATCTCCATATATTTGTGAATTTTCCCATCTCTTGTTGATGTCCAGGTTTATGCCATTACGATCATAGAAAGTGCTTTATGTAATTTTGTAATTTCAGTCTTGTTGAATTTATTGAGATCCGCTTTGTGACCCAACATATGGTTTATCCTGGAGAAAGATCTATGAGTACTTGAGAAGAGTATATCTTCCTGTTTTTGGGTGCAATACTCTGTAAATATCTATTAGGTTTAGTCCATTTATCATATTCTTCAAACTCTCTGTTTCTTTATTGATCCTCTGCCCAGATGTTCTAGCCAATGCTGAGAGTGGTGTACTGAAGTCTCTAACTATTATTGTAGAGACATCTATTTCTCCCTTCAGTGTTTGCCTCATGTAATTTGGGGTATTCTGGTTAGGTGCATATAGATTTATGATTTCTATTTCTTCCTGGTGAATTGCCCCTTTTAATATATGATGTCCTTCCTTTTCTCTAATAACAATTTTGTTTTTGAAATGTATTTCATCTGGTATAAGTAAAGCTACTCCAGGTTTTTTGTTTGTTTGTTTTTTGATTACTGTATGCATGGAATATTTTTTTCAATTTCAATCTATTGGTATCCTTAGGTCTAAGGTGAGTCTTTTGTAGAAAGCATATAGATGGCTCATATTTTCTCATCCATTCCACCAATTTGTGTGTTTTGCTTGGGGAGTTTAGCCCATTAACATTCAATGTTATTACTCTAAAAGCAGTTCTTCATCCATTTGATCTTTGGGTTTTATCTGTCATATTTTATTTTCACCATTCTTTTACACTTTTAGTTAATTTTACTGATACAGTCTTCATTTCTAGACTCTCTTCCAAGCCTCTCTCTCCTGTCTTTTCTTTTCAGGCTGTAGTACTTCCTTTAGCATTTCCTGCAAAGCCAGTCTTTTGGTTACAAATTCTTAGTTTCTGTTTATCTGTGAGTTTTCTAAACTCGCCGTCACTTTTGAAAGACAATTTTGCCAGATATAAGATTCTCTGCTGGCAGTTTTTCTCTTGAAGTATCTTACGTAATATCATACCATTGCCTGCTTGTCTCCATGGTTTCTGATGAGAAGTCAGTACTTAATCTTATTGGGTGCCCCTTGTATGTGCTGCACCATTTCTCGCTTGCTGCTCTCATTATTCTCTGTCTTTGGCATTTGACATTCTGATTAGTATGTGTCTTGGAGTAGGTCTATGTGGATTTATTTGGATGGGAGTATATTGTGCTTCTTGGATATGGGTATCTATGTCCTTCAATAGGGTTGGAAAATTTCCTACCATTATTTCTTCAAATATTCCATCTGCCCCTTTTCCCTTCTATTCTCTGTCTGGGACCTCCAAGACACAATGTTTGCATGTCTCTTGAGGTCATTTAGTTCCCTGAGACCCTGCTCAATTTTTTACATTATTTTCTTTTTCTGTTCTTCTGTATGTTCATTTGTGGAGGCCATGTCTTTACGCTCACCAACCCTTCCCTCTGCTTCCACAAACTTGCTGTTATATGCCTCCAGTGTGTTTTAAGTTTCATTTATTTGCCTTTCACTCCCATGAGATCTGCTATTTTTCTATGTATGCTTGAAATTCTTCTTTGTGCTCACCCAGTATCTTCTTAATATTCTTAATCTCTTTAGCTATCCCATTGAATTTATTAAGGAGATTTGTTGGGACATCTATGATAAGTTGTCTCAACTCCTTTACCTTCTCTGGTGGCTTATTTTATTCCTTCGACTGGGCCTATTCTTGGTGTGGATTGTAACTTTTTTGTTGATGTCTTGGCATCTGGCTTACCAAATATATTTATTCAGGGCACAGTTTCTCTCTTTAGTTTAGGGCTTTTTTGCCCTTTCTCCCTTGCTGGTTGTGTAGTAGGACCCGAAGATGTAGTTGGTAGTATAAGCTGTGGAGGGTGAAGTTGTCTGCATTTTCTCAGGAACTGATGAAGCTTCTCCCAATGTTCTTCTCTGCCAGGAGAAGGGACAGAGCTGCAGTCGTGTGTTGTGATCCAATCTGTGCAGGTCAAGACTGTCTATATTTGCCTGGAGAGACTAATGAAGCTTCACATTCCTTCCTCCCCTGCCTGGGCAAGGATGGAGCTGCAGGTATGGGTAGCAAATTAAGCTGCATGAGACAAAACCAATCACAGTTGACCAGGTAGATTAACATAGCTCCAGACTCCCTCTGCCCCTGCCAGGGTGGTGAAGAACCTTCTGGAGTAACCAACAATCTAATCCATGTGGGCTGAAAGTTCTTGCAGATGCCATGAGACATTGAGGGATTACTGTCCCTTCTACCCTTTAAAGGGTGAGGATGGAACTACAAGCACCCAGCAAACTAGTCTATGTGGGCCAAAAGGACCTGTAGTTGCCCAGAAAGGCTGAGGAAACACAGCTCTCCTCCTATCTCACTGGGGGGCAGGAATGGAGCTACAGGTATTCAAGCATGCAGTCTGTGTGGGATGGAAGCGCCTGCAATTGTCCAGAGAGGCTGAAGAAACACCAGCCCCCTTCTGTCCTATGGGGGGGGGGATGGAACTGATGGCGTTCAATAAACCAGTCCGCGCAGGCTGAAAGTACTTGCAGTTGCCCAGAAAAGCAGAGGAAAGAAACTCCTTTCTTATTGTATTGAGAAGTGGGGATGAAGCCCCAGGTATCTGTGCCAATTAAAAGTGCCTGCAGCTTCCCAGGGAAGTTGGTGCATTTCCCCCCACTTCCTTCCTTTTCGAAGTGGAGCCAAGGTCTAGGCAAGGGCTGCAAACCAATCTGGGTGGAAAGAAGCCAGTCCCTACCAGGACTGTGATTTTCAATCAGCCCTCCTTTCCCTTAAGCCAGGGGCAGAGTTAAAATGGTGGCTACTGGTCTCTTTCTAACTTGGACAAGTTCAAACTTTAGCTGTTCTTAGCATCATATTTTAGCCAGTGGGATTTACTAATCAGTAGCTGAAGCTGGTGCCTGGCTGTCTCTTCTTCCTCCATTTTTGGGAAGTGGAGCTTCCAACTCCAGCCAGGAAATAGCTCCTGAGGCAGTTTGTGCCACCAGTGCAGAATGGGCACTGGCCTCCACGGCATGGAGTGCTCTATTCAAGAATCTTCATTGCAGATGGGCAATCTCCTTCTTCCATTGTTTCAAGGATGTTGCAGGATGCTCTTTTGTTCTCCTGCCCCCGCCAAACAGGTGCTTTAGATAGTTCTGGGTGATTAATAACCGCCCTGTAGCATGAGCCGACTCTTGGCGCTCCTTACTCTGCTGTCACCTTTGATACTAAATTAATTTTAAGAATTCTTTCCTTCTTTCACCAAATACCACATTCAAAAACAGTACAGTAATACAGTACACATATTTCATACTTCCTTTTTTGTAATACTTCTTAAATGCATAATATATAAAGCATATGCTTATTGTAACTAAAGTTACCTTCATTGCCAACTATTATTATTTAAAATATTTAATGATATGAAGTAACCAGTGCATTAACTGGTAATATGGAATGCAACTCATTCCTTATTCTCATGGCTTTAGAAATTGACCCCAGCTTGGATTATAAAACTGAATCAAACTGTATACTTTATAAGCAACCAAGTTATCAATTATAACACACAGTGTTTTAAAAAGATAGGATTTCCAAAATTATTTGTAATATAAATGGCTTATAAGAAGGTTGTATATTGAAAATGACCTACAAATCTGAGAATGAAATTGACTACATACCAAACAATTATTATATTAAGGAGGCTATTCCCGTTTTAAAGATGAGGAAAGTGAGGGTCAAAAAGGGTAAGTAGCTAATTAAGAGTCTGGGAACTGAGCCAAAAATAAATGATGCTCTCTTCTTATGATATCAATTTTTTTTTTCTATGATACCAATTCTGAGGATCTATAATTTTATAGTGTAAGGAGCAGAAATCAACTCTGGCAGGCAACAGAGTGGGTTCCATTTGTTAATTTAGTATCTGAATACAATTAATAGACTTGGTCTTAATTAATAAGGCAAATAATCTGAAAAGTAAGATGTTTATAGATTAAGTTGCTAAAATATAGGTATTATTAGTATAACAATAGGATCTTCATGAAAAAACTGATAATTTTCTGCATTTATTTGATAGCTTCAATGAAAATAAGTTCTAAATATCCCATTGTTCTTAGCATCAGAATTTAGCATAAATACTTTGGTACAAAGATCTTTCATATTAATTACTGGAATTCCACACAACACCAAAAACCTGTAGTGACATATACGACAGAGCCAAATTAAAGGGGGTTAAAATTTCCAATGAGAACAAAAGTGAAAATTACTTACAGGCAAACTTTTTGTGAAAATCATTTATATTTCCCCTGAAGATTAATATGTATACATGGCTTGTGTAATTTATAATGGTGCACAATAATTCTTATACATTTTAAATTTGAGACTAGATTAAAAGAAAGAAAATCTGCAAGTGTCTAAGTGTTCAAGTCAGTCTGCCTTTAATAAGATAATTAAATCACCCCACTAATTGGGGGCAAGTAGAACATTCTAAAATGTTCCTAGTGCCAAGAGTGTTTATCTCATAATTTATTGCTATTAATCCTATATAGTCTCACTATATTAAGGATCTTTCTTTAATGTTCTACCCACTAAACTATGTCTGAGATATAACACTCATAACCTATAATTTAACAGTTATAATAACTGATAAAATCATAATTATACTGAAACAAAAAATGCACATGTACACGAAAAGGGAATTCAAGATGGGGGAGGAGTCCATTACAGATATAATATGGTATTCCTTATATGAAATCAAATTCTTATTAAATATTCCTTCCCTTAGATTGCTCTTTTCCTGAATTACTCCTTTACTCCAAAAACAAGGAGCAAGGGATATAGAGGTGAATAAAACAGCCTTGGTCCTGGTCCTCATATAGCTTCTAGTCAAAAGGAAGAGAAAGATGTTAAGCAAATAGTTACACAAATAAGATTAACAGCAGTTTTGGCAAATGTTACCTAAAAATGTACAAAGTGTAGTTTAAGCCTTTATTGTGGCAGAGGTGGGGTGGTCACAGAAGATTTTACTGTAGAAGAAATATCAAGTGAGGCATAAAAGACAAGCAGAAGTGAGAGTGAAAAGGCAAAGGATCTACGTGTAAAGGTTCTTACAGGGAAAATGGCTTGGTGTATTTGAGGCTCAGATGGAAGATCAAAGTGGCTCAGGGAAAATAAGGAAAAGTGAGGGTAGAGAACAGATAAACGTAGAAAGACGAGCAAGCAAGGTGTTTCAAGGCATGCTAGGAACTGAGAGCTTCATGCTAATTACAAGGGGAAGCCACTGAGGGAAGTTAACCAGCAAAATACTAAAATAAGATCTAAGTTAAAAAATAACATTGGCAGCTATGTGGGAAATGGGTTAGAATATGTTTAACTCCTAATTCAAACAAACCATCTGGGGTAGTTTGAGTCCTCTGTGAACCCCAGAAATTAATCCATTTCAAATAAAAAAAAAAAATTAATCCATTCCTGTGGGTGTGAACCTACTGTAGGTAGGACCCTTTGATTAGTTTACTTCAGTAAGGCATAGCCCAAGGTCAGTCTTAATCCTATTACTGGAGTCCTTTATAGACGGGGTGAATATACACAGAGACAGACAGAACACCCCAGGAGCTGACAGTCCCAGAACAGAAGTTGAAATCAACAGAATCAGGAAGTGAGAAAGCCACAAGTGCAGAGAGAAAGCTGGAGGAGGCCAGAGGATGAAAACGTGATCTGGAGGGGGAGGGAGCAGCCCATCAGAAGCCTCCATGTGCCTTGTTATGTAAGAGAGGATGCCAGGACCACTGGCAGCCAGTGCCAATGAAGTCTTTATTTGGAAATTTGTCTTGGCCTCAAAACTTTAAGTTTTTAAGTGAATAAATCCCCACTGTAAAAGCCAACTCATTTCTAGTATATTGCCTTGGAAGCCTTTTGTAAACTAAAATGCCCTCTATGAGAAAATAATGAGGTAATGGGGGAAATTTGAATGCTGATTCGATATCTGATGATATTAAATTGCTAAATTTTTTTAGGTGACAATAGCATTACAGTGTTCTTTCTTAAGCCCTTAGCTTTTAGAGATATATGTTGAAGTATTTTTGGATAGAGTGCTGTGTCTGGAATTACCTTTGAAATAATCCACTACTGGGGAAGAAGGAAGTGAGAAGATTAGACTTGTGAGAAGATTAACAATTAGTTGCTAACTGTTGAAGATAGGTGATGAGTAGACGGATGTCCATTATTCTCTCTCTTCTTTTTGTATTATTAAAAACCAAAAAGAGGAGAATAAAGGGAAGCTGGGAAGTCCTGGAGAGCAGATGGTTACTTGGACAGGGTGGCAGTAGTGGAGATGGACAGTCAGGGACAGATTTGAGCATTATTTTGGTAGTAGAAGTGATGAAATTTGATGACGGTTCAAATGTATACAATGAGGGATCTCTTGCTAATTTATGGCAAGGCCAAGAGGCCAAAAAGACAAAAATGGAAGATGTATATATTTGAGGTAGGGCAAAATCTGAACATCATTTGATGAACATCATTTTCATAAGACATTCAAGTGAAAACTCTGTATAAGAAAGCAGCTGGACATGAGGACCTAGGAGGGCTCAGAAGAATGGCCTAGGCTGCAATTTTAAATGTGGCCGTCATAAACATATAAATGGTACTTAAAACCATGGACATAGTATTTCAATCTAGATGCCTACGTAATAAGAGCCTGTGTGACAGGATCAAAACTGATATGGTTTTATCTTTTAAATAATTTAACGTTTTTATATGGAACATACACACCCTAAGTCATCAGAATCTTCTGTGTTCCTTATGCCAGTAAGTTTACCTCACCTGCTTGACTCCTGCAGGCATCTGAGTTTGTGATTCATAATGAACCAGGTATAAGTGAAACTTAATTAAATGAGACTAGTGAAAGGAGAGAGTACAGAATAAGAAAAGGAACCTAAGGAAAACCTATGGAAACCCAGCATTTGAAAGTGGTGGAAGAGGAAAAGTCAATGAAAGAAAGAGAGAAGGAGCAGCTAAGTCAGAGTTGTAGTGGACAATATGGCAAGTGTGGTATCACTGAAGTCAATGGATGAGAATATTTTAAAAAGAAGTCACCAGCTTTAAAAATTGGTGCTGAAAAGTCAAGTGAGAAGACTTGCCAAAAACTGTCCAATAATACAACACTTAAAATAATAGTGTGGATCAAAAGAAGCCAGATAGTATTGTTGTCACAGAAGGGGGCTGTACGATACTGATTCTTGAAATTTGAGACTTATTTTAATAAGATTCCTTTTGTATTAAAAAAAAAAAAGCAGCCAGATACAAAAAAATTAAACCCTTGTCATGCTATATGGATCCCATTTGGATCTCCTCCTGTCATACACTAGAAAAAAGGGCAAATTCCATTTTGTCACATAATATAGTTAAGGAATAAACTCTATTGGGGAAAGAGAAAACTAACAAGGACATGTCAGGAAAAAAGAAGGCAAGGTGCAGGCAGAACACCAGTTCTCTCTTTATCCCATATCGAAGCAGTCCAGGACTGCCAGGCCCAAAATGACTCTTCACTTTGGAGGACAGCTTCCCCTGATCTCTCTCCTTCCTTAAAATACTTGTAATACAAGCAGAGCTAGCTTGTCAGTTGAGAGGGAAGGATAATTAGCAGTATGGCATCTTACAGTCTGGATTTGGATTGCCAACTTTATAGGAGCTATCTGAGAATGCCAATAGCCCAATACCTGGAGGCCTTGGGTCCTATGGGGAAAAGCAGGAGTGGGAGAGGCAGGTCTAGTGTGAATCTGCTTTGGGGTAGAGCTCCTCCTATTGGAGAAGAGGGCCACCCTACCCTAGTCTCAACTGGCTTATTGACAGGTAGCCCCTATGAGATTTTACCAGGGTCATTTTTGGCAATTCCATTCATTACAACACAATTCCACACGATTCTGTTAATGAAAAGTACAAACAAAACAAAACAAAACAATAGTTCTCAAATGTTAACTCTGTAGGGAAAGCAAATTGATTCCCATAAAAATCAAGATAGTGATTTCCTTTAAAAAGATGGAGGAGACTGGGGGCACAAAGCACCTGTACAGTATTGGTAATGTCCTTTTTCTCTGAGTAACAGTCATATGGGTATTGGCTTTAAATAACTGGTTAAACTGTATACTTAAGTTTTGTCAACTTTTCTGTACGTGTAGAATATTGTACATTAATGAAAACATGTAATGGATATTGGTGACCTTTGTAAGAATAGTTTTGGTTTATGAGAGTAGGATGTAGCCAGATTGGGATTCACTGATGAGTGAATGGGAAGCCAGGATGTGGGGACAAGTAAAGACAAGTTTCTGAAGTTGCACCATGATAGAAAGGAAAAGCATAGCACAGAAGGCTAAGAGAAATCCAGGGAATTTTTTATTTTTAAAGATAAAAGAGACAAAACTAAAGCTTAAAAGCTTATGGGAAGCACCCAGAAAAGAGGCAGAGGTTGAACATACAGGAGAAATGTAAAAAAGCGTAGCATGCAGAGGTAAATCTGGCTATAAAACTTAGGTGGATAAACTGGCAGTACTAGCACAGATCTCAAACATGTTAATTCAGAAAGCCATATTAGATATACTTCTTTTGTTAAATTTATATACAGTCAAATTCACTTGTGTGTGTGTGTAGTCCTGTTTTAACACATGCACAGATTCTTGTAACTGCTACTACCAACAGAATACATAACAATTTTAGCACCCCAAATAATTCCCTAGAACTACCCCTTTGCTGTCAGATGCTCCGTCTACCCTTAACTCCTGGCAACCACTGATCTGTTTCCTTTCCTTACCATTTCCAGAGTTAACAAAGAAACGGAACCGTGCAGTATATAATCATCTGAGACTGGCCTCTTTCACTTAACATAACGCAAGAGAGATTTTCAAAGTTTTTGATATATCAATAATTCATTTCTTTTAATTGTTGAGTAATATTACATTGCATGCATGTACTAGTTTATCCATTTGCCACTGAAGGACATCTGTGCTGTTTCCAGGTTTTTGTGATTACAAGTAAAGCTGCTTTAAACATTTGTGCACAGATTTTTGTGTGAACATGTTTTTAGTTCTCTAGGATAAATACCCAGGAGTGGGATTTGCTGGGTCACATAAGTATGTATTTTTAGCTTTATATGAAATTGCCAAATGTCTTTCAGAGTGGCTATACCATTTTGCCCTCTCACCAGCAGGATATAAGAGTTCTAGCTGTTCTGTATCTTTACCAGAGGATTGTTGTTAATTTTTTAAAGCCATTCTAATAGGTATGTAGTGGTATCTCTATGTGGCTTTAATATGCATATAACCTTTAGAATTATCTAGAATAAATTTTGTCTATTCGTCAAAGAATCCTGCAGAGATTTTTACTGGAAACACATTAAATTTGTACCTCAATTTGAGGAGGAATAAAAATCTATACATCATTTTAACTATGTCGAGTCTTCCAATCCATGATACACTATGTCTCTCCACTTATTTAGATCTCCTTTGAATTTTCTAATCAGCATTTTATAGTTTTCGGCAAACAGGGTTAAATTATGACAGAAAAACAACAATGGCCATTCTTAAAATCCACATCTGCAATTTATTTGCACAGTAGAATTCTACTGGTTTAAATTAATGCAGTTTTAATATAGTAGGTTCTTCAAGGGGAGGAAGGTAGGGAGGTTGTTTATTTGATGGATGCAAAATAGTAGCACAAGTAATAAATGCTTCTACCCTAGTCAAAGAGCAATGATTTGGAGTGACCAATGTAAATATAGAAGGAAAAACAGATAATACCAAATTTTTATAAATAACAAAAACAATATATTTTAAAAACTACCTTAAATCACAGAAGGGCAAATAATATTACAGATAGGTATGCATAAGATAAAACATGCCTAAATGGGATTAAATGAACATGTTTCATCCTAAGTAAATCCATCTGTAAAAACAATCATTGAATTCTTTTGGTTTTTAAAACAATCAGTAACATAGGTCACAGTATTTCTTAGTCAAACAGGGAAGAAAGATCATGTGACTGTGAGAACACTTCTTTTTCATTTTCACTCCAAGCCTGTTCTAATCTATTTCTGCCAGTGACCATAAGGTCTTTATCTTGAAAGACTACTCATTTCCTTGCTCTTCATCCTCACCATACTCCTGTTCCCCAAGGGTTTAGCACTGGCTGAAGGCTGACAATCCAAAGGGAGAGAAGTTCAAGGAAAGAATGGTATCAAGTGCTCACAGGAAAATGTGCAGATTAACAAAGATGTACATTGGCATGAGTCTTAATGTCATCACCTCAGAATGATCAAATCCATCAAAATGTCTTCTGCTTTAAAATAAGTATTAAAATACAGGCTTACCCATTCATAAGAAAGAATCCAGCAGCCGCGCGCGATTCCCAGCAGCACATTCAAGGTTCGAAGAGGCTGTCCTGTGACCACATGAGTTGTAGTTTCACATACTTCCCAGGAAAATGAAAAGCCTTTCAATTTATTCACAACCTGAATGATGACATTCTGCTTTCTACAAAATAGAGGGGGGATAATCAACAAAATGAGTATGCACATGAATACCCAGGTTATTCCTTTAGGGGAAAACAAATAGAAAGCTAAAATTTTAAATTGATTTCTGCTATGGTGCTCATGTCTTAATTTATTTACATTCAATGAGTTGATATTTGGGAAAGAAGAAATCTTAAGATCTCAATTCTTGCTATTTTAGTAGATAAGAAAGCTGAGATCCCAGGGCTTTAAATGGCTTACCAGTGGTCACTGGACTGGTGATTAACAATGCCAGGATTAGAAACCAGACCTCCTAACACTAGCCCAGTTCTCTTTCTGCTATATCAGTTATTAACTTTTCAGATCTATTTGAACCACTTACATACTTTACTTTGAAAATATAACATTAATGACTGCCAAATATATAGTTTTCCTACTAAAAGGGAATAAAGACCCTTTATAAAAATCATCAGATGAATTCTTAGGGGAAATTTGACCCAGGCTCCTTATTTTCACAGATCTCATTATTTTAATCTTCTAGTCTCTCATTCTCTTCATGGTTTAAGCACCTCTGCTCTACCCATCCCCCCACCTCCCTTTTTAAAAAATATTCTTCCTGTCCAACTAATTCTCAAATTCCCATTTCGTCCTCTCTCCTTTTATAATCTTCTTTCTAATGTTTTTAGTTATTGATATAGTGTGTTTCTCTCCTCCCTCCATCCCACCTCCCCAAACAACTTTTGGAAATCCCCAATGAAATATAAAGGTATTGAAGGCTGCCTAAGCCACATAATGGCATACAAAATGAGTTAAATGAAATTTTGGGAAGTGGACTTGGCCCAGTGGTTAGGGCATCCGTCTACCACATGGGAGGTCCGCAGTTCAAACCCCGGGCCTCCATGACCTGTGTGGAGCTGGCCCATGAGCAGTGCTGATGCGCGCAAGGAATGCTGCGCCAGGCAGGGGTGACCCCAGCGTAGGGGAGCCCCATGCACAAGGAGTGCGCCCCATAAGGAGAACCGCCCAGTACAGGAATGGCGCTGCACACACACAGAGCTGACACAACAAGATGACGTAAAAAAAGAGACACAGATTCCCATGCTGCTGACAACAACGGAAGTGGACAAAGAAGACACAGCACATAGACACAGAGAACAGACAACTGGGGCGGGGGTGGGGTGGTGGTGATGGAAGGGAGAGAAATAAATCAATCTTAAAAAAAAAAAGGAAATGAAATTTTTTCCTCTCCAAGGGAAAGAGGCTATTATGATACTCTTCCCTGTACATTATGCTGTTTCTTCATTTTAGTGATCTTGGGTATGTCATATCAAGACCCAAGTTTTTTTATTTGTAAAATGAAAGGGTTGAACATTATCACAGTTAGAAACTCAAATATTAGAGAACGTTCTGGTACAGAAGCTGAATGGGTCAAGACCTAGGCTCCCACCACCACTCAACTAGAGAATCTGTGGTTATTGGGGTTGTAGAAACTATTCAATTAGGGGGAAAAAAGGCAAAAAGAGAGAAGGGAAAACCTCTAAACTGGATGCCCTTGAGAGCACTTTATTTCTGAATATCTATGATTCTCTCCATTCCAATTCTGGCAGCTGCCAGATATTAGTTGAAGGTACTATCAACAAGTGTCGTTTCAAAACACGGTAAATCAATATGGCATTAGAACATCCAGGTCTTGTTCTTAACTTCTGACAAGAAGTGTTTGTGGGGGAAAAAAAATAAGAGAATATAGCCTACATGCAAAGTTTTATTTTTAAATCCCAGATTGAGAAAATAACAAGCTATTAATGTTGTTCATTTTGGGTAAAAATTTAGACAAAAAAAATTTGACACCCATATTCAATATTAATTTCTGTTTTAGACTATTTGGAATGTTCAATATATTTTATAAAGCATTTACAACATTTTGAGTGAGTTACTTTTTAACTATATAACTAGTTGTGCTTGAATTATTAAATTCTTTAATTTCAGGCCCTGGGCAAGAAAAAGAACCCTGCTACAGAAAGCATTCTAAACATGCATTCATTTTGCAGCATATTTTTCATAGGAATGTCCCAATGTTTTGATGAATGCCTTAAAACCTAAAACAAATACATGATTGATATAAAAATATGGTTTTCCTCTTTAAACAGGAATGCAAAAATCTGTTACAAAGAATATGGAACTATATTTTTGTTGGATGTTCTTTATTGTGTTAAGTGTTTAAGGAAGATGATAAGAGCATGCCATCAAGCTATTAACCCTTCCAAAAATATGTAGACAGCTGCTTTAGTACTATTGCAGAAAGCTGTCTACCAAATTGTTTCTTTAAGAGCTTTCGGGGCAATGTTTAAGCCTGTATCCCTCCATTTTTTGGGAGGGGGATGAAAAGATTTTTGAGCAAAAGGAATAGTAAAATACTGTAGAACCTCTTAATGCTGTCTAAACAACTTTAAAGGTTTTCAGGGCTAAATTGTTCACATTAACTGCATTTTTACTTTCAATGATCTTCTAACTCAAATATTAATTATATAAAGAAAGTGACACAGGATAGGTCTATGAATTATTTATAAGCATGGTATTATATTTGAAAAAAATTTTATACTGAGTAGAAAGTTATCAAAACAGCTAGTACTTACTCAGATGGCATGCTTGTCATGACTAATGTTCTTGTTGGCTAGAGGTTTCAAAAGAGAAGGAACAAAAAACAGTCAAATATATAAAAATATTTTTCCCACAGAAATAAATTTAATAAGTTTTTTGAAAAGCTACATCGTTTAAAAATAAACATCTGAACATATATCAAAAAAAAAAAAGGCTTTATATTTCTGGAACAAATAGCCAAAGAGAGAGAAACTCAGATACCATCCCAAAACCTTTCCAAAATAACGTGGGATAGGAGGTAGAAGAGCAAAAGAAGGCTTCTCTCCAGAAGACAATTCTACTAGTTATCTAGTTGGCATCTAAGTTTGTCAATATCTTACATATACTTTAAGGAAGAAGAGGATAATTTTTGCAGGTTTAAGAATCATTTTCCCAAAAAATAAAAAGAAAAACAACAACAAAACAAAACAAAACCAAGGACTATTTTCCTAAGGCCACTAAACAATCATATTCCCGTGTCAGACACATACACAGTAATGCCTGTGCTTCTGCTGCATGGGTCAAGCTAATTCCTTCCCCCTTATGTATAGAAGCCTAGATAATGAAATTGCATACTGGTTGTACTGGTATCTGTTATTAATTGGAATTGTAAATTTTTTTCTAATAAAAGTTTTAAAATATTTTTTTACTTACATAAGAAATACATACTGACTGCAAAAAATGTAAATGCTATAATAATATATAATTAGAAATATAAATTCCCCCAGCCATAAATGACTGTTGTTTAACAATTAGGTATATATTCTATAAACTGTTCTTTCTCTGGGAGCGTGTATATAGAAAATTCATTTGTTTAGAAAATATATTTAATTAGGAATAAACCTCATGTCTAAAAACTGAAATAAATGGTTATTGTGCACTGCCATTGAAAATTATTTGGCTATCTTTTCTTATATCAGAGACTACAGAGTAATTTTGCACTATAGTTTTTTTTTCATTCCTGAAAAAGCACACTTGTTTGTTTTTTTTGGGGGGGAGAAATTTCAAATAAATGAAATTATCCATTTTTAAGTGAACAATTCAGTGGCATTTAGTACATTCACAATGTTGTGCAACCACCACCTCTATTTAGTTCCAAACATTTTTCATCACCCCAAAAAGAAATCCATTAAGCAGTTATTCCCCATTCTTCCTTCCCATGACAACCACCAATTTGCTTTCTGTCTCTACAGATTTACCTATTCTAGATATTTCATATAAATGGAGTCATATAATAAGTGATCATCTGTGTCTGGCTTCTTTTACTTAACATGTTTTTAAGATTCATCCATATTGTAGCATGTATCCTTTTTATGGCTGAATAGTATTCCACTCTCTGTATAGACCACAATTTGTTTATCTTTTCATTCCTAGATGGATATCTAAGTTGCTTCTACCTTTTGGCTGTTGTAAATAAATACTGCTAAGAATATGAATGTACATGTATTTGTTTGAATACTTATTTTTAGTACCTTTGAGTATATATCTAGGAGTGGAACTGTTGGACCCTAAGGCAATTCTATGTTTAACCTTTTGAGAATATTTAACTTTTTAAATAAAAATGGATTCATATTATTCAAATAGTTTTGTAACTGATCCAAGCTATTAATACTTAAAATTCAACAAGTGGATAGTATAAACATTACCTAACCATGGCACGCTTATTCATGTTTTGAATGGCCTATGTGAAGTAAATGAGAATGAGGAACAACAGGCATTCAAGGGGTCTCAGGTTGACAAAAAATGATGGTGTTGAAGGGTCATCTGTTCTATCAAAGTTTTTTAGCAAAGGTGGAGAAAAGAGAATGAAGAGGTAATAGGAATAAAAAATGCATTTAAAGGCACAACTCAGGGAACTGACAGCTAACTAATGGATAACTGTTACCCTGCTTTTTAGTTATTCCTCCATTATATTCTAAGATTTGCTCTTACCTATTTCTGATAACCACAAGTGGAATAATTATAGTACAACTCCTTTGGTTAAGTCTGGAGACTAGGTCTTTATGTGGGAGCCTTCTAAACATCAAAAAAGTTAATCTTGCTTTTGATGTCATCGTTGAATGGAAAACTATGCAGGTCCAGTGATATGACCAGCTCTAAATTAAATCTAAGAAGAGTCCATTCCACTCCATCTAGTTTTTCTTCTGAGGAACTATGAAGCCTGTAGGGTTTCATCTGTGGGAAGAACCCCATCTCTAGGATCAATGGGTAAAAGAGAAAGGAAAATGATTGTGACTACTACTTGACTTCTACAATGATAAGTTTTCACTTGAAAAGCCTTGTGTTTCAAAACTGAAAACTCAATCTCCAATTATTTCAGTCATTCTATGACTTAATCCTCAGACCTCTTATTAACTTATAATTACTCCCTAGGTTATCTCTCAAGCAACTTTGTAGTTTTAAGTACAATCCATATGTTGACAATTCCCAATTTCCTATCTCTAGCATAGACCTCTTCCCTGGCCTCCAGACTCAAATATTCTACAACTACCTATTTGACATCTCCATTTTGAGGTCTAATATTACATATATAAGGATATCAAATTTAACATGTCCAAACTAAAGTACTGATTTTTTTCTCCCAATTTACTCTTCCCATAGCTTAATATTAATTAATGGAAACTCTATTCTTGCTCAGGTTTAAAAAAATAATAATCATTGGTTTTCATTTTTTTCTCAAACTGCACAATCCAGTGACATATCCTATCAGTTCAACCTTCCAAATATACAGACTTTCATTACTTTTTACCACCTCCACTCCTAATATCCCTTCATCTTTCACACTGATCACTGCAAAAGCCCCGAAAAGAGTCTTTGTTAAAATCCTTGAGACGTCAATCAATGCTGAACACAGAAGCCAGTACCAGCCTGCTAGAACACTGGTTAGATCTGGTCTTGCTCTGCTCAAAGCCCCTGCTCCAGTCATTGCTCCTTGAACATGACAAGCATACTCCCAGTCCAGGGCCCTTCTGCCAGGAAGACATACAAATAAGAGGGTGTAGCAGTTTGACATAGTTATAAATTCCAAAAATAGATAATGGATTATGTTTGTAAATTGGTCTGAACCAGCATGATTAAGTTATGATTAGGGCTTCGATTGGGCCATATCATTAGGGTGCTGAGTCCTCACTGCTTGGTGGGTGGGGACTCACAGATAAAAGGCATAGCAAAGGACAGAGTTGAGGGTTTCTGATGTTAGAGTTTTGATGTTGGCGTTTGATGCTGAAGCCTTAAGCTGGATCCCCGGGAAGTAAGCACACAGAGGAAACAGAAGCCAGCCCCAGGAAGAGAGGAACCCAGGAAGCCTGAACCCTTGCAGATGTCAGCAGCCATCTTGCTCCAACATGTGAAACTACACCTTGGTGAGGGAAGTGACTTATGCTTATGGCCTGGTATCTATAAGCTCCTACCCCAAATAAATACCCTTTATAAAAACCAACCAATTTCTGGTATTTTGCTTTAGCACCCCTTTGGCTGACTAATACAGAGGGCTACATTAAGAGCACACTAGAACAGAAATCAATGGACCAGTCTTCAATGGACAAGAGAATAGTTGAAGAGTTCTTAATGAACTAGCAGAGCAGCCTTCAGACTACCTGAAATGCATATGCCTGTGTCCTGAAGACATAGGTCTCCAGGATGCCTATCATTTATAATCCTAATTTAAACTACTAATAATTTAAAATCCCAATAATAAAATCCTAAGTACTTGAGGTTACGAAGTTATGTTGTTTTTTGCAACCAGAAACCTATCTAAAAAGTGCTTAAGCAGTTATTATAATCCATTTGGACCTGGACTTCTTTAAGGCTTTTATTCTCTTTCTTACTGAACACACAGTACCAGATTTTGAGGGGCTAAGGCATTCATATCAAAGAGGGCAGAAGTAAAATACTCTTCACTTTAATGTTTATTTTAAAGAGAAAGAAAAACATTTAATACCAATGTGTGATAACAAGCAGGATTGGCATTTTAGAGAATGAGAAAAGGAGGCTAAAATTTAATGGTTTGCTTATGTGAGGTTTGAACAAGATTCAGAAATTCCAATATTTATTGCATTTTTTATCTATATGGAGTTTTATTTTGTGAAGACTAATGCAGTTACCAAGTAGAAATAGACATCTAACGAGAACAAATTTCTTGGGAGTAGAATTTTCCTGTTGAAAATGTGATTGTCCTGGAGTCAGGAATTCTCACACTAATTGTCTTACCATCTATTAATATCTGTTAATATCATTCAAGAAAAAAAGAAACATATGACCCCTATTATTGTCTGGGCAAAGAAAGGATTACATGATTTCAAGTCAACAGGAGACTGGATAGTACATCCCATCCTAGGCTGAGGGAGAGAACTGTTTGGAAATTCAAAACCCAAAATGGAAGTCTAAATGGAGAGGAAAAATATACAGAAGGCAAGAAAATAATTCAAACAAAAAAATATTGTTTTTCTATATCCCTCTGACTTGTATATGTCTGATAAGAAATCTAGAAGACTAGAGGCTCATTTAGGCAGTCCAGCCACAGAACCTAAGAAAGATAAATACTCCCTAGAGTACGTTAACAAGTGCCAGAATAGATAGCACGTATTAAGACTGGTATGCCAAAAGGATCCTGGTCTGAAATGCAGTGATGAAATGAAAAGAGCAGTCTTTAGTAAGAGTAAGCATATAATGTCCTGTTTACATGATAAGATAGGAATTGGAAAGAATATCCAGTATGACTCTCTTGTTTAACCAAAGAAGTTCCTAAGAAGATGACATGTATTTATGCATGCAACTTACTTGGAAATATAAAACAAACAAACAACTAAGAGGGCTGATGACTGGAGAGATGGAAAGGTATATGATAAAGCAAAAATAGCAAAAAGTTAATTGTGGAATCAAGGCTATAGTGAAAAATTGTGAAATACTTTTTAAAAAACTCATGTAATTTAGGATATCACAGCTTTACTGAGCAATTCATGAATAGGGCAGCATCTCATTCAGAAAGCAGAAGGGAGCGCCACTGAGGGTGTGGAAGAAGTGCATATAGGTTGAATGCAGAAGCAACTGAGGAAACAATGCATTGTTTAGCACACATACCCTTCAGGGTTATCTGCTTCTATGGGGTTTGTGCCTTCTACAGTCTTTGAGGCATTTTATAACTCTTTATAAGTGTAAAAACTGATAGTAGTACAAAGAATACTTGTAAAGATTATCAGAAAACCTTTATAGCATCTGCAAAGTCTGCTGAGTATCTCAATCCAATTCAGTTCTGAATCCAGCCACCCAGAGTTAGGACAGCCCCCCAGGTTAAAGGCAATATCCGACAAGCTGTCCCTACAGGCACCAGTTGCATGTTTGGGGCCCAGGCAATAACTCCATTTTCTGACCAACTGGTTACAAATTCAGTGGTTCCCACTACCCCCTTAATTTTAATAATTCACTAAAATGACTCATAGAACTCACTGAAAGTGCCATACTTATGGTTACAGTTTTAATATTATAGTAAAAAGACACAAAGAAGAAGCCAAAAGAAGAGACTCATAAAGCGAGGTCTAGGAAGATCTCAGACAAAAGCTTCCATGCTCTCTCCATACAGAATTAGAATGCCTGACCCTCCAGGCACCACGACAGGCAATGTATTTTCTCAGTCATGGAAGTTCATCTTGGCTTTGAGGGTCCCGAGTTTACACGGGGTCTCAATACCTAGGCATGATTGGTAGATACAGTATCCATGTGGTTATGCTCAATCTGCAGCCCCCCTCTCCACCCAAAGGTCAGGGTGGTGGGCTGGTATAATCTGACACATTCATTTTGTATTAGCAAGAAAGTCACAACTGTACCTTAAAAAAAAAAAAATCCTAGTTTTCTTTGTGAAATAGAATTTACGATCTTAATTAAAAATTTTAAGTGTCAGTTTGTCCCAGGATATGAAAAGGCATACTGAAGATAAAAATTTGCAAAATAATTTTATATGTGTTAGTTTATGATACCTAGGTTGAAGCCAAAGCTACAAAGGGTGGTAAAATTTTAGAATGTGCTTAATGTTGATGGCCTTAGTTTTTGGGTTACTAATGTAACTGAAGGTTAAGAAGTAATAAATGATTTAAGATTATCAAATCATTTTATAGATGCCTTTTTACTTTCTAGTATATTGTAAAATGGCCATAAGTAAATATGTAAAATTATTGAAACTTGCCGAACTAGAATTCAGATGCCTTGATCTCTGACGACTGTAAAACTATATAACCTTTATCTTGTGATTGTAAAAACCTTGTGACTGACTCCCTTTTGAACTCCCTTCCCCTGTCCTATTTTACAACTTTGAAATCTTATGATGACTAGACAGCCCCTTAATATTTATTAATGAAGGAACCTGAGCCAGTCCAGAACTAAGTCACCCCAATTACTCATTAGCATAAACTTGCCTGTCTTTGGATACTATAAAACTATCAAAAGTACTACAGTTCAGACAGACAGATTTGAGGCTGGTAGGCCATTTGTTCTCCTTGCTATGTACTAGCAATAAACTCTTTCTCTCTTTGAAACCCCAAATGTCTCAGGAATTGGTCATTATGAAGTACACTGTACAGAGAACCTCGATTTACTTGGTAACACTAATTAACGGCTTTGCTTACAATACAAAAATATTTTTTACTTTCTAATTTGCTTAGATAGAAAAGACTGTATATTAACAGAGTAATTTTTTGTCCTTTATTTATGCCTGATTGTTTAAGAAAAGCAACCGTTACTCACGTGTGTGTGAGCATCTATGTTTATTTAATGTATTTTTATCACTTTGTATTTTTAATGTATTATCATCACTTTGAGTAATCAGGTATCTAGTATTATTTCTTAGGCACCCATGATTCTTTTTTTTTTTTAACTCGATATTTATTTATTTATTTATTCCTCTCCCCTTCCCCACCCCCCACCCCAGTTGTCTGTTCTCTGTGTCTATTTACTGCGTCTTCTTTGTCTGCTTCTGTTGTTGTCAGCGGCACGGGAATCTGTGTTTCTTTTTGTTGCGTCATCTTGTTTTGTCAGCTCTCCATGCTTGCGGCACCATTCCTGGGCAGGCTGCACTTTCTTTCGCGCTGGGCGGCTCTCCTTACGGGACGCACTCCTTGCGCGTGGGGCTCCCCTATGCGGGGACACCCCTGCATGGCACGGCACTCCTTGTGCGCATCAGCACTGCGCATGGGCCAGCTGCATGAGGATCTCCCATGTGGTAGACGGACACCCTAACCACTGGGCCTGATTCTATCTTGATGTATTGTCCAATACTCCTCTGATTATATGCTTTATGAAAAATCCCTGATATTGTTTAATTCCCTTGCTACCCATAATCATGTTTTACCTTCATGGAAAACATTAATCAAAACTCTTAACTAAGTTCTGTTGAGCTTTCTTATATTTAGCAGAGTCCTAGTAGTACTTTGCTGGTATTAGACAACAGTAATATTGTGTTACCAGTCATAATTTCAGTTAGTCTTACTTCTATAATTTGAATCTAGCACCTTCTAGGCCAATAGCTTTCAAGTGCTGATGTGCATCAGACTTATCTATGAAGTTTTATTAAGCTATAGATGTCCAGCACCTAATTCAGGCTTATTGAGTCTTTTATGTGATATTCTGGTATATCCTTATTTTACTCTGTCAGTTGTACCTCAGGGTTAATATGCCATACCTTAGGATGTTTATCCTCTATAAAAATTACAGCGATATTTTTGTTAAGTAAAATAAAAACAGCTGCCTGCAATGCGCATTGCTGACAGGGACCCCTTTCCAAAAAGGGTTTTTCTAGAAAACAAAAACAACTGACCTGCAGGAACTTTTGGAGAAAACTGAACACATACCACAGAAGTACAAATTAGCAACACATGGTGATAAAACTAGTCTTGGTCGGGCAGAGAGAGCTCATCAAAATGGACAAACAGGACCAGATGTAGCTCAGTGGCTGAGCGCCTGCCTCCCACGCACAAGATCTGGGGTTCAATACCTGGTACCTCCTAAAAAAAAAATGGAGAAGCACACCAGGCTAATCAAAGTATATGTGCTCCACACTTGGTAAGACCTGTCCCCCATGTAAAAATGGAAGCTTAATGGCAGCCAATCAGAACATTTCCCCTTGCTTCTGTGTCCACCCTAGATGAGCTTCCCCGTTTCTCCCCTTCTACTGAGCTCCCTTCTTTCTGAGTGGAATGCTGCCAGACTTGCGAATCACTCAATAAAGCTGTGAGAGCCATATTTGTTTTAGCGTGAAGTTTTAAACACTTCTGCAAATAATCTTTTTGTTTTTTATAAATCATAGTTAACATTTAGTGACTTCTTTGAAAATGGGCTTTAATTACTGTCCTTAAATTTTATTTTTTTTTTGTAATGGCTGTATTATTTTGTTTTGCTTGCCACACACAGAAACATAAACAAAACAATATCTTTGTTAGTAGCATTTTCTCATTAGGGACTCTTATCAGACATTTCACCTTTGAAAATTATCAGTGGTAAACCATCTATGACCATTTGAAGTCTAGATAGTTTTCCCTCTGATGCTTGCCTAAAGGCTCTGTAATCAGCCACAAGTTAGAGTTTGTGTCATCAACAGAGGAGGACTACTTCCACGGACAAGAAAGGTACCGAGTAATCCCAACTATTGAGGCTTCAAAGAATAAACTACTGGGTACAAGCTTCTGAGAGTATAGCTTAGACAACTTTCACTGTATCATTGGGTTGAGTCAGGATTTCCAGAACTCTTTTTAATCAATATGTAGACAACTTTAAGAGACTATTAATTTAATATCAAGAATAACAAGAATTACACTGAACTAAATAAATTGATTAGGGAAATATTGTTTACTAATTTTGGTTACTGATATTGTTTAATGTTCTTTCTATAAAAGTTCTTTCTTCCTAAGCTATCTGTAATTCATAATATAGTATTTATTGCTTTTGTGAACTAAAATAAAATATTTTTTAAAAATATGATTACAAATGACCCCCTCATAATTTGGAAACTCTTATTCAGGCAGGTTAGTATAGGGAAAGGGAAGACGTGGGTCACAGCAGAGGCCCAGCAGACCACATGGCCACGAGACCACATGGCTGTGAGACCCCGTCCGGGAACATCCTGAGGGGTCCCAAGTGATTCCGGCTACAAGAATCGCATCTGGAATGAGAATCCCACTCAGGTCAAAGGAAAGACCTGGATATCCTCAAAACGCCTCACTGGTGGCCCCTGAGAACTACAGGTGGGACAACCAACCAGAACAGCAAACAGCTGGGGCCCGACCCCACATTACCAAGGGGGAGGAGGAAGGACTTTAAACAGGCCTGACCTGGGGCCGACGCGTGCACCTCCTTCTGCAGCACGCCAGCAGTCCGTGCCTTGAATCATGTACATTTCTCGTTTTCTTGTTTCTTAAAAACACTTTACTCCTTTGCCGACCCTATGGTGTGTCCTTAAATTCTTTTATGTGACATAAGCCAAGAACCTAGAAGCCCAGAAACCAGAGCCATCCAATAACATTATTAAGTCTCTTACTTTTTGAAGCAATATAGTTATTTTTATAGTTTAAGAATATGGCCTCTTTCTACCAGGATATAGCTGGAAAAACTGGTTATACAACCAAGCTCATTTAATCAGGTGTAAAAAGCCACTTTTAAGGACCTAAGAGTGACTTTAATTATGGAGCCTATGCCAACAAAGTCCTCCCAGAAAAGCTGTCCTGGTAACTGGTTTACAAAATCCTAACCTTATAGTTGCTAAAGAAGGTTGCTTCTGAAAGGCTAGGAACCCAAGGATATTTTGGAGACCTCAAGATAAGAAAATCCACCCAAATTTGTAGGTGCTGCAAGTAAAGTCTAGTGGAGAGATTGAGATTGAGATTGAGATTGAGGTTTTTTAGCCCTGGCGTAACAAATGATAAAGGGTTCCACAAGTCCAATCAAATTCCTTATGAAAATAGAAGTTAATTTTGTAATTTTCAGTATGGCTCTATTTTCCTTCAAATACTTAAGCCTACAAACACCCTTGCTGCCACTATGTAAATATCTAATGCAATAAATAAAATAACCTGCCTTCTTTTGTAATCAGAATAATCTTTCTTTGATTATTTTGATCACAAGGGAAAAGAGACTATAGGTGAAAATTGTGAACAAGATTTTTAAATGGAACAAGAGAAAGGTTTGTGGCTTATATTATTTCTGAGCAATTTTCACATAGGTAAACTGTGGTAAAGTGATAGTATTGCAAGTAATTCTTGTTCATAGAAATGCAAAATCTGCCCAGTGTAGGTTCAAGTGACTTTCCATCCCCATTGTGAGAGAAGCCAGTTTTATACCTATTCATCAAAGTCATTTCAACATTCCTAATCGTCTATCAATGTATTTACTCTTTGGATTCTCCTTTAAACAGAACATAACACCCTTCTATTTTCCCCTATTAACTAAGGAGTTAAATAAATCCTTGCTACTTATTTATGTTAGTATGAGAGCCATAATAGTAACTTCCTAAAAATAATTATCCTTTAAAGAGATAATGGGTAGATGGGTGTCCACTGTTTTTTTTCCTCTATGTTTGAAAATTTTTATAAGATAAAAAAATTATCCAAATGCATATATCATTTAATCAGCAAAACATGACAACTTTTGCAGACTCAGAGGGTTAAGTTATCGCACTTATCCCTTATAGAACTTTAGCCTAGCTAGCATTCTGCAAGTTCTTTTGAGTTAAATAAAATTTCCTTATAAGAAAGTTAATGTATTTTTTATCCTCTTAGAAGGCTACCACCATTGAAAAATCCTAAAAAAACACTTTAATAACAATCAATTATACAAAGAGAATATATGAGGCATGAGAAATACAACCAGCTGCTATGGATCAAGAACAAGATTGTATTTCAGGAAATCTTTTTACAGTTTACTTGTTAGTGATTTTATATTTGACAGGCCAGCCGGCCTTTCCTTATCTCATGTGTCTCATCTGAAAAATGAGATGCTGAATTACTCCCAGAGTGTGACATGATTAATAATTTTGGTCGAAGTAAAAATTGATACAAGTAGTTTTGCAAATTATAATCTTCACAGAATGTAATTACATGAAAATATGAGCCATTTTTAAACCTAGGCATTTATCTTTGTAAACTTCACATCTGTGTCATATTTCACTGATGGGTTAATAAAAAAGCTGAGAGGACCTAATCTCTTTAATGATGGCGACTGTTTTAGTTTCCTTGTTGAAAAGCAAATACCATGCAAAGGGTTGGCTGAAACAATGGGAATTTATTGGCTCACTGCTTTGAGTCCAGGAGAAGTCAAATCAAGTCATCATCGATATGATAATTTCTTCCCAAAGACTGGCATTCTGGGGCTGGCTGCAGGCGATCCGTGGTCCTTGGCTGTTCTGTCACATGACAATGCAATTGATGGCACCATCTCCTTTCTCTTCCTGCCTCATTGGCTTTCAAATTCTGGCATCCACGGCTTTCTGTATCTGAATTTCATTCTGTTTATAAAGGACTCCAGTAATAGGATTAAGCTTCATCCTGATTGAGCTGGGCCACACTTTAACTGAAGTAACCTCATCAAAAGGTCCTATTTACAGTAGGTTCACACCCACAGGAATAGATTAAGTTTAATATATTTTTCTGCAGTACAAATCTCCAAACCATCACAGTAACCAACCCTTCCTTTTCCATGAAATCTGTACCTTAAGGTGATTATTATAGTGAACAAATCTAATGAGAATCAGTAAACCTCTTTTCCATTAATAGAAAAGACCAAAAAGACCAACTAACATTAGGACCAGTCATATTGGGTATTGAAAAATCATAGTCATTTTCAATTAAGACCTGAATGTACCTGTCCAATAATATGCATTTCCATTTTATCAAAAGTTTATTCTCTATGACAATATTGAACTTTACCTAAGCCCTGAGCTCCCAGAAAACAGTGCTGATTTAAAAATCTTCTCACCCTTTTATGTTTTGAGAAAAGGCTAATGGCAAAGGACCACTCTGCTTTCACATATTCCAAGGTAAAACCCACTACCATCCTTTCCTCAGTGACTCAGACAAGACCATCGCCATCCCTCCTCATGATTCCCATAAAACTTGCTAGTGACTCCTTAATCTGCCCCTGCAAAACTCAAGGCCCCTTCCTTTACTTTGAGACATTCTTCATTAATGCATATTCTTCTTAGTACAAGTCTTAATAATACAATCATCTCCTTAATTGCATGGTGCAGCTTGTCTTTCACAGTTTTGGTGCCATGACTTGGATGAGATTGGCCCTCACCTTCAGCTCCCCATCTCCTCATCCAGGTAATGAACACTCCCAAGATTTCTTTGTACTCCATTTCTGACTGGCAATCCATCAACCCAATGTTGAGTCCACCTGTTGATCCTGTTCTGGATGTTTGTCTGTTAGTAGCATGGTAAGAATTTGATTTTGAGTCTTCATGAGTACTCCCCTGTTTTCTGTTTCCGACTTCTTTTTGTTTTATAGTCTGACCAAGCAAATTTATGGTTTATACAGCTCTTGTCTCCACTGGGTAAAGATGACAGAGAATCTGATTGGTTAGTTTTTCCTGTTTGCTTATTTTTTATTTTGAGCTCAAATCAATAAAGAATCTTATGCTTCTGGGAAGTAGATAAATGATGTGGTTAGTTCTCTATTTCTTTTTTATGCCCGTGTGGCAGTTTGATATTATTTATGAATTCCAAAAAGAGATAAAGTCTGTAAACTGGTCTGATCCTCTGGGCATGATAACTCTTTGATTGTATTAGATTCAGCTGAGTCATCTGATTAAGTTATGGTAAGATTAGGGCTTTTATTCAACCACATCATTAGAATACGACTCAACATTGAGTTCTAGTCCCCTTGGTGGGCTGATAAAACAGATTCTCACATGGAAGTAGACAGAAAGAGAAGAAGAACATAGCGGAAGAAAGACAGCTCATTAGGCACTGCAGAGGCCCTGGGAAGAGAGATGAGCCTGATAGTCTAGAGCTGACCTTGTAAAGAGAACAGAGAAGCTGAGCCCTGAAAGAAGTGAGCCTCGGGGAGAGAAACAAGCCTTATGCAAGCCTACCTCTGAGATCTTTGCATTAGCACCCCTTTGGCTGACTAATACAATCTGACTCATGGCTGAAATATCAGAATTGAAGCTATAAGCTGTGTCAGTCACGTTTATATGTATACAATTCAGAAGGACTGTTACTTTGCATTGTATACATATTTATTACCTCTAGAACAGAGGTTCTTAACCTTTTTTTGTTTCACGGACCCCTTTTCCAGTCAGGTGAAAACCACGGGCCCTTTACTAAGTCCATACTATACTGTGTATTATTTAATAAATATATCACACCCACACTAACATGTCCCAACAAGAATAATGTTTTTTTTTTTTTGAATTTCAATTCAAGCTCATGGATCCCTGTTAAGAACCCCTGCTCTTGAAGGCAGGAAAATTGAATTATAAACTCTTTTAAAGAAGCTTGAGTCTGTCTTAAAAATAATTAAGTACTTATAAATTTATATTCCTAAAATTCCCAGAAATTAAGGATACTGAACTTCCAGTAATATTTTCAAATGTGATAAAAAGAAAAGCATTCTTACAGAAATGAACTGTTTTATGAATTCAAGTTCATATAATTTAGGTAAATTTTGGCAAATAATACTAGTCAAATATTTTGGTTTAATAAAAACAGCCATGTCTTCTCTGAGTCATCAGTGTTAAATATAATAAAAGCATATCTTTTCTTTCTACTTTGGTATGCTCTTCTTAAACTTATATAGATTTACTAATCAAATAAGCTAACATAACTTCTACTCAATGTTTAAGATCATGACGAAGACAAATTTGTGTTTAACCTAAGTGATTTGTTTTGATAACTTATTTCAAGAGTGTGTTTTATATATGAAAGATTAAGGATAATTTCCAAAATTTTAGGTAACCTTACATTTTGAACTGATGATAAACTAAATTAATTAGTGGATACTCATTGGATACCTACATCATTTCTCACAAAAATAGAATACAGAAACACTGATTACTAAGTGTAATTTTAAGTAAATATGCTTTGTTTCTTTTTTATATGCTATGGAGAGACCATATCTTTGAGTCTGAAATGAAATCTTCATTTCTATCATTTTAAGAATTGCAGAAATGCTGTTATATAAAAGACAGCGCAAAATTACCTAATTCCAGAAGTTACTTTGGTTAAATGTTATATGGTTTACATATATTACATATGGTTTACATATGGCTATAATTAGCAGCAATAGTTTCAGAGAAATTTGTTTACAAACTCATAATTTTCAAGGATAAGAGTAATTCAGTCCTGAAGTCCCCAAAGAACTTTCTTTGTGGGTTAAAACTATCAATATTTTTATAGTTTTGGACATTGAAACTGAGAGATTTTTTTAATGCTTACTTATAAATCCATTTGAAGACAGCAACAATCAAGCACTGCATACTAGTTTTGACCTTGCAGAGCTCCTGAAATCAGTCTTCAAGTGTCACTTTGTTCCAGAATATGAAAGAGCATAAAATAGAAAATAGACCAAATTTCACTCAAATATATACCTGAAAATATAATACCTGAAAAATAAAATTTTATTTAAATACCTGGAAAAACTCAAACGTTTTGAAAGGTGCAGAAATTTTAGCAAAGTTTGCTCAATATTGATGGGCTTGTTTCCTTGGTTTACTGTTTATTGTTTTTCCCTAAAATATCAATTGTTATTCTTTTTAATGGATAACCACCTTAGATAACAAAGAATTCTTGTCTTAGCCAGATAACCTCCCACGGTTTATGCAGGCTTTATGTGCCTAAGTATTTAAAGAAAACTGGTTTCTCACTTAGGAAAGAGCTAAGCTTCTTAACAATCATGTTAACCTCTATGTTTATTTTCAAATCTTTTATTTTTATTTTTTAAAAGATTTATTTATCTCTCCCCTTCCCCCCCCCCACCCCGGTTGTCTGTTCTTTTGTGTCTATTTGCTGCGTCTTCTTTATCCACTTCTGATGTCAGCGGCACGGGAATCTGTGTTTCTTTTCGTTGCCTCATTTTGTGTAAGCTCTCCCTGTGGGCGGCACCATTCTTGAAGAGGCTGCATTTTCTTTCGCGCTGGGCAACTCTCCTTATGGGGCACACTCCTTGAGCGTAGGGCTCCCCTACACGGGGGACACCTCTGCGTGGCAGGGCACTCCTTGCGCACATCAGCACTGCGCATGGGCCAGCTCCACACAGGTCAAGGAGGCCCTGGGTTTGAACCACGGACCTCCCATGTGGTAGACGGATGCCCTAACCACTGGGCCAAGTCCGCCGCCTTCAAATCTTTTATTGTCACTTTGATTAAATAGGTAGCCAAGAATTGTTCCTATCTTAATCAAGTGTTCAAATTCTCCTGACAACTTTTGTTATTTGGCAGTCCCCAAATCAAAACCTAATAATATCTTTTACATCTAAAATTATTTTTGAGATTTCCCAGATGGCACTTGGAAAATAACAAAGATATGTTTTTCAACCTTATAAAAATTGATGTGCTAAAAATAATTAGATTAATTTGATATGCTACTAACAATGAGTTGAATGGTTAGAGTTGTCAAAAATCATAAAAAATGCATGGGTAGAATGTCATTAATACCAAATGTTCTGGACCTACTCCAGATTTACTGAATCTCTTTACTTATTTTAAAAAAATATATTCTAACTATATGCTTGGTATATTCATGACATAATATGTTTCAGGATGTTATATGTGAAGTTTCTTTTATAAAGATTATGTTCTTCCCTTTTTATAAATTAAATGCAATATCCACTGGTCTTAAAAAACAGGGCTAATTATTATGTTTACTGATATTCTGTCTAGAACTATTTTGGATTGACTTTGTTTTACACACCACATCCAATTTTCCTTATCAATTGCATTATTTTGAAATGAACTTTTATCAGATCTTTTAATTCTGAAAATCATCAGCAATCACTTAACCAGAACCATTTAAAATCTTTTTTCATCTACAGATTTTTGTTTTACTCTGATGCTTCCTAAAAACACTTTCAATCAGCTGTAGGTCAGAGTGATTAGTCTTCAGCAAAGGGCTGTCCTAGAGCCCTGAAGAAAAGGATGATGCCAGATACTTTTGGGTACAGACTTATGAATGTATTATTTAAATGACTTTCAGATCATATCAGTGAATTGGGCCAGGATTTCTAGAACCCTAATGGGGAAGTATATGGATTCATGAGACTGCTAACCCAAGATCAAACAGAATAAAGAATTAATTACAAAGGACTGAATTAATTATTGAAGGATGTCTGTGGCTTCTGATTGGCTATAACTGATGTTTTAATGTTCCATTTTCTGGACTTATAAGGAAGCCCTGCCTCTTCTTATGCTATCTATAACTTAAAACAATTTAGTAAAAATAACAAAACAAAACAAACCACAAATAAAAAACAAAAAAATGAAACAATTTAGTAGACCATGTTTTTGTAAACAGAAATGAAACATTTATAAATGATATCTTATTCTCTCTGTCTGACCCTGCTAGATATTGGAAACTCTTATTGGAAATTCTTATTTTCATGGCAATATAATTATTTGCATAGATTCAAAAAGAATCTTTCTTGTTACTGGGATATAATATCAAAACACTGGTGATTCAACCAAGACCTTGCCTGGAATTTCATATTTGAGAATTCTGCTCATTTAATCAGATAGCACCAGACTTTTTAAAAGAACTAAAATTGACCTTATCAAAGTTTTAAAGCCCCCATTGGCTTTTCTATAAATTGATTTACAAATAAATTTATAGAGACGGAAAACTGATTAGCAGTTATGTATGGCAGAGGAAGGATAGAGGGATTGACAAGTGACTACTAAGGGGTAGAGGGTTTTTCTTTTGGGAGTAATGAAAATACTCTAATATTGATTGAAGTGATGAATGCACAACCACAAGCTAACAACTGTACACTGTAGTTGGACTGCATGGTTTATGAATATATTTCTATAAAATTGATTTAAAAAATAATCTTTCTTTGAGATTACCTTTGATTAATAGAGAAGGGATTTTAGACAAAATTTTGTGTTTCAACAAGAAAGTATTTCTTTAGTACACCTTTCTGGGTTATCAGATTCTAGCCCTGTTCAATGTCATTGAGTTATTTTGTACCTCTTTGTATGTTGTAGGTAACTGATGGATATAAAAACTATTATGTTACCTAAAAATTTAATTCACTGCCTCTCCTCCTATGCAAAACCCTGTTTTGGTACCTACCTGCAATTTGGAATGGATCCTGTTACCTTTCCTGAATTGTCAATCCTTACCAAAAAGTCGGCAAAACACTCAGATCATGCGCGCCTTTATCCCACAGTTAAACAAGACATCACCACCAAGAAAAGGTTTTTGCTCACTCTGAGTTGTTTATTGTGGAATGATCTTTGTTTTGAACAAAAGGTGGGAATAAAAATATTGAACTTGAACCTGGTGCTTCTAGAAAACAGTGCTGGTTAAGAACTGCAGCTGCCCTCCATTCCATTTATGTTCCAAAATACCCCCAATCTTTTGAGGTCTAAGAAAAGGCTGACAGCAAAAGACTATCCTGCTCTGTATATTTCAAGATATGACCCAGCACCACCCTTTTTCAATCACTCAGATAAGACTATCCTTGGTCTTTATTTCCTTAAGACTTGCTGAATAGTCCCTTATTTACCTGACTATAAAACCCCTGGTCTTTTCCTCTTCTTTGAGAATTCCTCATTAATGAATGTTTTCCCTATTACAATAGTCTGAATAAAATCATCACCTGGCTTGTCCAGTACATTTGTCTATCACATCTACTATACCTTTGATTTAAATGCTTGGGAACAGAGTTTGATAAAAACTGTTAATACCCAAGAAGCAAACGGCTCATTATCTAACTAAAACCTTAAAACATAAGCTTAATGGAATAAATTAATTTCAAATTTTACCTTCTTTGGTCAGTTTTGAGCAAAAAGAGATTAAAAAAAATAAGGAAGCCCTTGAATAACGGAAATAGAATCACTCAATCTATAAAAATGAATAGTTAGATACTAAAAACTTACTTAGTCATTAAATACTGAATGAGCCATGACCAAAACATCAAGTACAAACTAGTCATTAGGAGTACAAAAAACAAGGACCCCTGCCCTCAACTTAAAGTTGGGTTCACTGCAGAAACTTGGGGCTAAAACTTCTAACTTTCTTATATCAACAATTTTATAACATAATTGTCCTTCCTTGTATCTTTTTTCCTTAAGTGAAATTTGGTTTCCATTAGGAAAATTAAGAAACTGCTTTAATACCCAGGTTGTTTCTTTCTACAAAATGTAACATCTTTTCAAACTGTCCTCAAATAATACAATATTAGTAATCAGTACAGCATTCTTATATCAGTTTTTTGAATATTCATTACATTGGATAGCGATAAATTTTTATAGTAAAACAAACATAGAGAAAATGTACATCCAAGTTATTCATCATTAATATCTAAATTATTTAAAAATACTACATATCAATGCATGTGTTAAAATATTTTCGTAAATAGCAAAGATTGAAGAAATGGTGAAAAAGACTCCAGAGCAGTCAAATTAGACGGAATATAAACCAAAACTCTCATTTGGTATATATATATATATATATGTATGTCTTCCAGCTCTGAATATGGAGAAGGCCTAGAAGCAATGACACAATAAGGATACAATAAAGGCACAATGACAAATCTTGTTTTTTTAGAAACCATTCTTCACTGAACAGAAGAGGATTCCATAGAGAAATAGGGAGGGGAAAAGAAAAATGAGCCTGAAAACATCTTTATATTCTAAAATGGAAGGAAGCATTTATGGAATAGTAGGATGTGTAGAAAGGACAGCTGAAAGGTGGCTCCCACTGGCCAAATCTAGGACATTTTAAACATCCCATCTCCCCCAAAGTGACAGTAATAAATGAACGGCCCATTGGATGTAATAAGAATCTATGAATCCACAGGGATATAAACTGATAAACTAGGGGAGGTGTACTATTCCCTACATGAGAATCTCAACCAATAAATGTAGAATGATGTAATTAGAAAATCACCTTTAGCAATCAGCACAGTGACAACTGCTTCAGGCAAGAATCATGAAATGCATGTTAAAACCAATGGAAGAAAGCTTCATAAGCTGGATACTCATATAGTTTCAAAGTATTTCTCTATAAATTTCTTATTAACTATAAAGGGAAAAATAGGAACTTTTCATACTTTACAGTAGGGAAACTTGGTAAATACCACCTTAACGGAGTGTCAAGGATAGCATCTACATTTATGGTATACATTGGTGTCATATGATTCTAAATATGATGTATTTAGAACAGTATCATTTCTAGGGTTTTCCTGTTAAAAATCCGTAACTTCAATCTGATCTTGAGGAAAGACCAGAAAACTTAAACTGCAGGACACTCTACAAAATAAATAGCCTATACTCAGGGCATTGTATCTGTAACCTACTTTCAAATAGTTCAGGGAAAAAAAAAATTAAAATGCATATATATTTACTACAACTGTCTGCCCAGGGGTCGGGATGGCCAAGTTCTGGCCTCAGTCGTTCCCCAGAAAATGTCCCCAGAAGAAAGAGTGGAGAACTGTGATCACAGTTAGTATGCCTTTTCTGTTGATTGCTCTCAGCTTAGGTTTCATAGTTGTTTCTAATGGAAGGGGAGGGCAGTTGATGATATCATTTTTGGTTTACTCCTTTAATTTGGTGGACTAACTTCTCCAGTGATTTCCTGAGAAAAGGTACATGGGAAATACATATTTTGAGACTGCATACATCTGCAAATGCCTTTATTATACCCTGCCATTTGATAATTTGATCATTTCAAGACAAAATAAGTTCCTCCTAGGATTCTGAATTTTGAAGACATTGATTCATGGCTTTCTAGATTTCAGAAACTGCTTCTGTGAATATCACTGCCATGTGAATTCTTTTTCTATGTGTATATTTTCTTGGTAAGCTTTTAGAATTTTTGCCTAGTCTCTAAAATTCTTAAGTTCCAAGATGCTAGCTGTTGGTCTGGGGCTTTTTTTCATCCCTTATATTGGATATACAGAAATCTCTTTAAATCCGGTAACTCAACTTTCTGTTCTGAGAAATCTTATCAAATTACTTATTAAGCAGTTTTCTCCTCCTATATTTTCTGTTGCACAATCCCTTTTTGTATGTTGGAGCTCCCAGACTGAGCTTCTCATTTTATTTTCATAGATTACATCTCTTTGTCTTTCTGTTCTACATTCTGGGAGATGATTATTCAGCTGTTTCTTCCATCCCTACTATTCTGGTATTTCTTTTTGCCATTATATTTTAAATAACTCATTCTCTGTATTTTCATTCTACTTCTTCTATGGATAAAATATCTTCTTTTAAGTTCTCTGGGTACATTATTTTCTTGTAAACATTTTGACTTTTCATTTTGCTCTTTTCCCCACAAGTCATTTTATTTTCCTATCTTTTTCATGTTCTCTGTTCTTTCAAGTTCTTTTCTCTTTATCTTTTGGTCTCTTTTATGGGACAGGATTTTTTCCCCCCACATTAGTTGTTTTCCACTATAGGTGCATACCAGGCTATCTGGAAGGCCCATAACTATAACTCAATGTTGTTCTCAAAAACTGACAAAAAATTAAAAGGGAGCTTGTGAGAAGAAATAAACAATGTGGTCAGAAAAACTGATTTCAAGGTGACACTGGCATTTTCTCAAAGGAATTACAATGTAATAAAAAGGATCAAAGGCCCTAGTACACTGCAGGGAGAAGAAAAGAGGGCTACAGAGTGTAACAGGGTTGGGGGGAGGGAGAAGTGGAGGGCCGGCCCAAGTCACACACTTTCACCATCTGCAAAAGAGAGAAGATACTTGGATATAAAAACGACTGGCTTCTAAGCTTTAAATCCTTCGTTGTAGGGCTTTTAAAAAAATTGCTCAAAACGCTTAAGTTCAGGTGTAGGGCAGAGACTTTTCTCTGACTACTTCAATAATCTAAATTCATCACGTCTGGCCCTTAGGGAATAATGGGCCAAACTTGGGGAAAAATATGCAAATACATAGGATTTCCAGGCTAGTACTATATTTTGAGATATAAACACAGGTCTTTATCCTCTTCTCCAACTCATCCTCCCTCAAGGGTTATACTACAAATTTCAACCCTTCTAAACTGCTTCTGAGTCCTCGTTTCCTATAAATTGTCCCTCCTTTTCGTTAAAACTTCACCTGAGGAACTGGAATGATGTAGTAAAAAATACCAAAAGCAAAATATGAAAGAAGGCACAATTCTTTCAATACTGAGGAAGATTTTAATGCCTTTTTAAATGAATAGAATTAGATTATGACTAAATAAATAGAAATTTAATTTAAGAATTAAAAGCAGAAGACATTTCTATGAAGGATAACTTTAATCAAAATGTTTTCAAAACTGAAAGTCTCTGATAATGAGGACAAGAAATAGAATTGCCTCAAACCAAGTTGCTACAGTTTAATATCCATTGTATATTATTTTTTATGAAGATTCACAATTGATAACATTAACTGAATCTTAATTCATATCCAAAAGCTACAAGTTATGCCAAAATATATTTGAAATGCCTAGTATTTTACTATTTTAACAAAGTATATAATTATGGTTCATTATTTCAAGCTGTGGTTTTATCTAAACTCTTTTTTTTTCTTTTTATTAGGAACTTAATATTTCTTAAAACTAGATTAATAACCAGTAATTCACGTACCTAAATATTTGGAACAAATAACTTTAGAAAAGAGTAAAGGCAGTTGAAAAAAACTTAATACCCACATTTTAAATGAAATACAGCCCTTTTGACAAAGGAATATAGCTCTATATTTGTACATGTACAAATACATTTATATATGTGTCAAGAGAAATGTAGGGCCTTACACTGAAGATGAGCAACTGGGGAATGTAACCAATGAAGCGCCTTGCTTCTTATTAAAACATCTCTCTGATGTCAGAGGAAATAAGTTTAAGATATTCAGGTCCTCTTTCCCTCTTCCCTCCCTTCCTCCTCCCTTGTTTTTGGTACATTCTTTTGGCTTCATCCTCAGGCTGCAGCTATTCCAGAAGCTATATCCAGCCACAACAAAAGCTCTAAGGAAGAGAGAGCGTTTCTTCCCAGTGAAAGAAAACTTATTCCAGAAACTTCTCAGTAAGACATCCTTTTGCATCATATTGGACAGAAATGAGTCATATTCCCAAACTAATTATTGGTAAGAAAAAATGAATCACCGGGATTAGCTTATAATAAACATCTGAGAACAGAATGGATATTGGCAGAGGTAGGGTCAGTGCAGGAACAAGTGTGGGAAATGGGGGGTTAACACTTAATATACGAACAGTTCCCTCGAAAGCAGTTGCTCAATAAAGAATGTTGCTTTTACTGGGGAGATACAAAATTGAGCAGCTTTCACTAATCTCTAGTTCCTTTACTAGCACAGAATATGTTTTTGGGTGTTTTCCCCTTAACATAAGGATTCAGGTTTGCTGTATCAGTAAGTTATTTGATATTTCTAAACCTGGTTACCATGGTATAGCTAACATCTCAAAAACAGTATATTTAGTAAACTGGACCTCAGAAACCAGAAGCTCTAGGAATTTAAATTAGGCCTGCACATTTCCATTTGCCTAGTGCATGTAATGCCTATCAGAAGATCTTAAATAGATTTCTTCAAATAGTTCTTCTCTGTCCTTTGTGGGCTCTCCAGTTGGTGAAGGGACTCGTATCTTGACTTTGGTGGTCCAAGGCCACCACTAGAGTGTAAGAGAATGTGACACAGAACCATTGTCACTGGCCTACATGTATACCACCTCTAGTTCAAAACATATTTAGCTATTCCTGAACCACACTTTTTATAATGAATGCAAAACCAGCCACTCTCTATCAAATGTAGAAAACATTAAAGAAAAGATAAGGCTCTTTTAAGATTCTACTGAATTTTTTAAAAAAATATTTTTCTCTTATACATAAGAAAAAAAATAACATGCTAATGGAATTTAAAGCAATTGTTATGCCATCAAGAGGCAGCTGGTTTTTCAGTGGATTCATAAAGTAACATCTGTTGGCAGACTCATCACCTGTTAAAACTAGCACATTCCCGGCATTGCCAACTTTTGGAAAACTTTGCCAAAAGTGATTTATCAAAGCAATTACAGATCATTTAAACACCTGTGTTAGAAATCAAGGGCACTTTCAATCTTTGTAAACTTATCTATCAAGCTATCTACATTAAAAGGACATACACATGAGATAGGGCACTATCTTACTGGGTACAGAAAATCTGAACAATGGGAAATTATTTACATGGACATTTATAAAGAGTGTCATCCTCGAGGAAGTGTGACAGTTCCCCTAAATGTGTAATAACAGAATTCATACTAAGAAAAAAAATAAATATCACCTGTCATTTGGGTGAGTCACTGCTATTCCAACTTGAAAGTTAAACTAAAAACAAAACAACCCACAAAATTATATGCTTCCAGCCAATTATACTATTTAATGGCAAGAAGCCAAAGTCCTGGAATTATTACAAATTGTTAAAGTACATTCATAAAACTTTAGACTCTTTATTTTAGCAGTGGGGTACTCATACAGGGATGTTTTTCATATTGAAGAGAATATATTAGACAAGATAATCTGTTTTGCACAAAAAAAGTGGCTCAAATGCCCTATTTTCTTTATTAAAGAGGGCTGCTATATCTGCCCAGCTCTTCTTACCTGCTCCCAGCTAAACTATCCAAATTGTAGCTGTGTAAGATCTTTCTATTCCTTTTTTTTCTATTTCTTTTATTCCTGCCATTGATATCCTTCTATCTACTCTCCACCTGAAGGTTCCTTCTTTGGAAAAACTAGAACAAAATTTGCTCTAATTCTAAAACTACTGCTTCCACAATAGGGTTATGCTCAGAGCTCTCTAAAGAATCTTTTCTTTCTTTCCAGCACCATGATGTGACTAAGAAACAGAAAACTTGACCTAAAAGGAGATCGTAGTGCTTCATAAATGACACCTATTTGTAGTAATAATATATAATGTACAACTTAATATATTATACATAACTTAATATATTATGTACAACTTACACAGAAACCAAAATAGATCTGTTATTGTAAGATGGTATTAGAGACAAGGAAATTATTTATCATGGATCTGTGAGGAAACAAATCTCCAAAGTGGGGATAACTGACAACAAAACCCATACCTCCTGCCTCCTGGGGGAGGTGCTAAGATACAATTTTGTGCTGATGGCCTAAAGAGATGTAGCTCCATCTAATCTCTACAAGACTGGGAGGATGATGATTATTTCATCTAAAAATACAGCTCTGCTTTCCCTTCCCCTCTGTCCAGAGATTCTGTTTTGGCCTAGATAGGACAGCAGTCAACAAATCCAACAACAGGCATTTGGACCATCCTGGAACTTTGTGGGCCCTTTTCATGAAAGCTATCACGGCAGTCTCCATGGCGCAGGGAAGGGAGGAGGAAGAGGGAAAAAAATCCAAGTTTTACATATAGTTGAAAAACAAAGGACAATCTATAAATGGACATGATTTTAACCCACATTTGTTTATACTAGTATTTATTGGTATAAACACTTTGAAATTGGTTACTACATTTCTGTTTTATACATGAAGAAACAGAACTGCAGAGACACTAAATAAATTGTTCAATACAATGCAATTAATAAGCTGGGACTTGAATCCAGGTAGTCTGGTTCAAGAGTCTGTTCTCACAGCAACAACATGCTACAATGCTCAAATCTTGGGAAAACGAAGCCATATTTTAGTGATACAAGACAATTCCATGAGCTTAGGAAGAATATTAAAAAATAAATGAAATATATGATGACAATTTTAATACTATCTGACTGTTAAGAGCACTGTAAACGGTATAAACATTCACTCAAAAAACAAAAGGGAAATGAATAAATCATTTATTCAGCAAATATTTATGGACACCTAAATAAAGTGTGGTACTGTATTATGCTCAATATTAAAAGATGATAGCACACAGTCTATTACCTTAAGGACTTATTTCCTAATAAAAATGTGAAAGCAGGCAACTATTGGAACATAAAAAAGCTATTAGTCATCATTTGTTTTCTACTCAAGAAACTTCTAGAAATTTAACTATTCTGTCTGGTGTATAGTTCTTTTTTCTCTCTGTCTCTCTCTCTCTTCATCACAGTCAAAATGAGTGGACTGTATTTGGTCCTTTATTTCTGTCTAAGCCTCTAAGCTTATAAAATCCATCTGTAAACATTTCATGCTCTCACCCACAGCCAGCCCTCTCACAGAACAATCTTGCTTGGCACAGATGTCCAAAATGAAATTTAAAAGCATAGACACGTATGAAAAGTTCTCTAGTTGATGACTTACCTTAAAAGAAGAATTTTGCTAAGGATAATAATCATATTTTGCAACACATTTTCATATATTTTACCACAGAACTAGCATTAAGCTTACAATTAGTATTTATTGGTGCTACGTCTAAGCAAGTGAAAAAGGTAAGTTAAAATTTGTCATGGTAACATTTTACATTTCTCCATCTGAAAAGATGTACAACTCACTGTCCAATGTCCCACATATTATAAGCCTATATTATGGAGGTGAGGAAATTTCTGGGAAGCGGACTTGGCCCAATGGAAAAGGCGTCTGCCTACCACATGGGAGGTCCAAGGTTCAGACCCTGGGCCTCCTTGACTCATGTGGAGCTGGCCCATGTGCAGTGCTGATGCGCGCAAGGAGTGCTGTGCTACACAGGGGTGTCCCGTGCATAGGGGAGCCCCACGCGCAAGGAGTGCACCCCAGAAGGAGAGCTACCCAGCGTGAAAGAAAGTGCAGCCTGCCCAAGAATGGTGCCGCACATATGGAGAGCTGACACAAGATGATGCAACGAAAGGAAACACAGATTCCCGGTGCTGCTACTAAGAATAAAAGCGGTCACAGAAGAACACACAGCAAATGGACACAGAGAGCAGACAACTGGGGGTGGGGTGGGGGGGGTAATAAATATAAATAAATAAATCCCTAAAAAAAAAGTAATTTCTAAAGTGAATCCTCAAAATAAAAAAAAATTCAATAAATTTTTTAAACATATTTTTAAAATAATAAATGTAAGAAAGATGGTTTCCCACTGCTTTACAGTAATATTTCCGACCAACTTTGGTTACTAAACCAAATCCTTTCTAATGGAAATTTTAGCTCTGAGATTCTATAATTCTTTATTGAATTATATTTGATTTCATTCTTTAATAAAGTTGAATTAGTATCATTTTAGCTGTTTAGTGTATCTTTTGCAACCAATGACTTCCAAGTTTTTCTTAAACATCCTTTCTGCGCACTTGGTTTTTCATTGTTCTTTTCTAAGAAAAGGATTTATACAAAAATGCTAACTTTGTTTTTTAATGGTCATTAAAATTTACCAATTTCTTCCAGTAAAGATGGAATAAATAATTTGCAACAACCTACACATGGTGAACAATTAGAAAAGCTAGACAGACACAAACACACACACAGATTCACAAAACAGACATTGGAAGACCCGTGACAAGTTAAGACAATGGATTATAAAGAAGGCAGAAACCCTCCAGGGTGAACAAGCAACATGCCCCTGGGTATATTAGCCTCACAGAGAAGTCAAGGTTCATATCACCTTAGTTTTGATTGGAGAATTTAGAAGATCCAGAATTCCTACCGCATGTTTCAGCTTCCCAGCAAGCATAAGTAAATCCTTTCCAAAGGCTGATAATGCTAGGCTTCTAATTATTATTTTTTTCAATCTTATCTTTCATAAAAGTAACCAGGCTCATTAGAAGAATACATGATTGAAAAGTAAGAGAAACAACATATAGTAAAAACAGAAACTACAGGGGAGCCATAAAATGGAATTAGGTACAGATTTAAAAATAAAAATGCTAAACATGTTCAAACAAATAAAGGACAAGATTAAGAATTTTGATAGAGAACTAGAAATAATTATAAAAGTCAAATAAAATTTCAAAAACTTAAAAACAGAATAAATGAAATTTTAAAATACTATAAACTTGCAGGTTTAAGAATAGACAAATAGTGAGTAGTGAAATGGAAAAGAAGTTAATAGAAAATAACCAGAATGAAAAAAGACCATGCAAAATGATAGAAATATAGAAAAATCATGAAACATGGGATGTAGAAGACAAAAGACTAACATATAAAATTGAATGGCCAGAAGAAGAAGAGTAAGACCATATGGCAGAAGGAATATTGATGGGAAAAAAGCTGAGAATTTCTCAAAACAGACATGAAACCTAGATTCAAGAAGCCCTACAAACAGGTGAACAGTGAACATTATATTTAGGTATATGAATCTCAGTAAAACAGTAGAAAACTCAATGATGAAAAAGAAAAATGAGAAATATCCATACTCAGAAGCTGCTTAGTCATCCTTTAGCTTTCTTTTAAGATACTGCATCCATCCCCAGGCCGCACCTTCTAACAAGACTGTGCTACTCTTTCCACAAGTCCAAGCACTCCCATCATCCTGACTTTGATTCCTGTACTTTGCACCATTATATCTCACTTAATTTAGGGTAATTTCATATAAAAAACTCTCATCAGGCTTATTCTGCAGGGCTTCCCAGATATGATGTTAACTATAGATGGTACTTCAAGTTGAAGATTAAAAAAAAAAAAAAGATCATTAGGACCATGAGACAGGTATGAGTTTCAAACCATTTTCATAATCAAAGAAACAGCACTTAAACAAGCTCTTATATGAAAATCTAAAAATGTCAATTCTATACTCTGGACATCAGGGTTTTCCATTTCAGTAGAAGCATGTGTTACAATAATTAGCTGATGAAAGATATTTCCTACAGACTTTCTTTTTTCAACATTAAATTGAATTATAAGATATTTTTAGGAAATAGTAAAAATTCTATGCTTAATTGAATCAAATACTCTAATATACATACATAAAAACATAACTATATTAAAAAGTCTAAAATTTCAGTTTAACACAGATTGCCTTGAAATCTAATAAGAAACAAAAACAAGCAGATGAAACTTCAGTTTCAGTGGGGAAAGTAGGTGGCAAATGAGATGCTATAATAGCCCTCAAGTCTAATATACTATATGCTATAGACCAGAAACTACTATGTAATTCACAAGTTCATTTCTTCTACAACTCCATGTAATACTAGGCATGTAAAAACAGAGTTTTTGTTGACTCATTATAACATAAAACATCAATATAAAACTCTTCCCACCCCCACATTCAAGAACTTCAAACTGCTGAGAAGTTGTTTCTTAAGATAGTAAAATTACATTTTAAGTAATTTTTATCACTTTTCATTCTAACTTGTTCAATGATAAACCAGGAAAATTGACCTCTGTATTGCTCTCTAAATTTATACTTCTAAACCACTTACTTAGGCCATATACTTTTGTCTAATTGAAAAAAAGAGTTTAAACAATGAAGTAAGTTTAAGTGAGAAAAGAGTAGGGAAAAACAATCTCTTTCAGGATAAATTCTTTGTCCAATCTATCTAGATGAAGTCCCAAAGGCAGCGGTTTCCAATATTTGCTTCACATTAGAGTCACCTCAGGAGTTTTAAAAACTCCTAATGCCTAGGTTGCACCCATATTAATTATATCCGAATGTCTAGGAGTGTAACTCCAGGGATCAGACATTTTAAAGACTGTCAAGGTGATTTCAATGTGCAACACAGTTTAGGAACCACTACCTTTGAAAGCATTAGAAGTTCTCGATAAATTAGAGAAAAGGCTGTGTGGTGGTGAAGTGGAATAAGAAATGGACAAAGAAGAATGTCATGTGAAAGACATGAAGGAATCTAGGAAATCTAGATTCTTATTCCTTCTACTATTTGCAAGATATGATAAGTATTTCTCTTCTCTGAGAGTTGGCTTACTCCCTGTTAAATAAGGAAATTGAACTAGCTCTGTGGTTTCAAAAGCTGGTAGGCAGCTCCTTCACTGATTATGCATAAATAACATTAAGAGATGCTGATTCAGAGTCTGAAAAAGGGCCAGAGAACCTGCATATTTAAAAAGTTCTCAAGGTGATTCTTTCATATAGAACTAGAAGTGATAGATCCTTTTCAGTACTAATATTCAATTATTCTAAATTATGAGGACAGAAAAGTTTACTAATTCATTTAGAAGATTTTCAAAACAAAATTAAAACAAATTCGAGCAAATCAGGTAATAAAATTTATCAAAATATTTTTGTTCCTGAGCATATTTGTTGAAGACAGATATATATATACGTGTGCATATGTTGTTTTGTATTTTGTTTTCTTCTTTGACTACCTATTTTTTATTAATATTCAATGGCAGTAATACCAACTTACATTAATGTAAAATTTATCAACTGATCTATAGAATAATGTTGGGAAATGAATCAAACAATATTAGTCTCCCATTTCATGTGTCATTTAAGGTAAAATGTTTAATATAAAAGAAGGAACAATATTCCCATCCAGGATACGTTTATTGGATCTGTGCTCTTCTACAAACCCAGCCCATTAGATAATAGATTATAATAAAAAAGAATGTAGACAATGTCAAATATCTGAAATATTAACTTTAATAGTGGGCAAATGAGACAGTTAATCTTCATACTTTTTGATCACACAGAACCATTTTTAGGAGTGCTTTTATGGAGAGTAGCAAGTAATTCAACAATAAATAATTACGGTACCTTGAAATTTTCTTTCTCTGCACATCTGTTGCTCTACCTAAAATGAGGTTCCTTTCTATTTTTAGCTGTCACCCCATTTTTGAGACAAACCAGAAAACATTGGTAAAGAAATCTAAGTTTCTAAAAGCTACAACAGACTTTCATGGAATCTGTGTGATTTTAAACTTCTTTTAACCATTAAAAGGAATCAATTTTTCTTCTTCAGAATACAGCCATTCATTTGTTCGTGAACAAATATCAGAGTTGGATATCCCAATGTAGACTCTATTTATTATGATTGCTATTTTTTAATATGTTACTTGTTTTCAGTATTGTTTTTCCTTATCAGTTTGAATTCAGGTTTCACTACATTATACTTTGTTGGCCTCATAAAACTGAGGAACAAGACAAAGTTTGATGACTAATTTTAAATTTAAGCAATAATAGTAGATACACAAGTCTAAAAAAATTTAAATCATCATTATATTATTCATTTAAACCTACATTGTGATGGGAATGATACAGTTTTAGAGAAAGAATTATGGTTTCAAAGCACAAAGGAGTAGGTATTACACAGTATTAGCAGGCAAACCTTTCACTCTGATGGCTTGAGTTCAAACCTAGATTAATTCACAAGCAAAAAATGTTTGGGTTCTTAACCTCCTCCCTAGTGAATGTTTATTCAATTTATAAAACTACACAACAAATGCTGGCACAACCAAAATTCTCTGCTCAAGAGAAGCTGTGGGCACTTTTACAAGCCAGAAATGCACTGGCAAAGTAATATGAGAAAGCTCGTTCTAGCCATAGTAACACTGTGTCCTGAATGTGACCAGGGTTTGCAGTTTTATTACCAGAGTTTTCCACCATTCACCCAAATTGATTTTTAAAAATAAAGTCCAAGTTTGATAGAGAAGTTTATCTTTCATAAACCCAGAGCAGAACGTTTTGATGTAGTAGCATTTGAAAGTTTATAATAATATTTTCATAAAAGAGTACCAACCTTTTTGACTTTTCCTCTTTTCTTTAATTCCTTGTGAGGTTTGATGAGTTCCTTAACGCTTTCACACGAGCCATCTAAAACATTATGCCTTGTTTGTCCATTTTTAACACCTAAAACCCAAGTGGAATGATGATTAATTAGGACCAGATCTAATGCACTTGGAGAAAAGCAAAAATTACTTACTTATGCAAAACGTTATATGAACTTATCAGCCCTTTAAATAAACATTGCATACCTGTAACTCTTTGAGATTTAAAACTTTGTTTATTCCACAATTTTGTCTGTCAGGTTACAATGCACTAGCACTACAGGATTACATTTATCCATTTGGTAATGCAAGAAAATGTGTATCTGTACTTTCCTATTTAAACTTCAAAAACCAGCTCATCAGAAAGGCAGTTACACATTAGGGAAAATAAGTAATCTTAGCTTTTGGATAATTTTGAGTTTTCCTAAGGAAGAGTTTTCAAGACAACGTTTCATGTTTCAATTGACATATAATAAATGTATGGTTCTTTTCCCCCAAATTTTTACAAGGTCAGCTTCTCATCATGAAGACACAAACCAACAAGAACATACCCATCAAGTGAAACATGGTTTCATTAGATGTTAAACTATGTAGAAAGCCTGAAGAACTGACAATGAAGTGTGACACTTTTACTTTGAGTTGACTCATCTACTCCCACTGCCTTATATGGTGTTTTTCATTTCCAATATAATTCCACTCACTCATCAATTTGCATATCCAACAAATATTTAATGACTGCTGGTTACTTACCAGAGATGACAAAGTTACATGAGATACTGTCCTATTAAGGATCTTACAACCAATAGACGATGCAGATATAAATATGATACAAGGCAAAAATAATTTGTGCCATCAGAAATTAAAAATTAAGACCTGAGAAGGACTGCTTTATAAATATTTCAAATAAATAGGATGCTGTAATACAGGTATATTAAGTTTTGAGCATCTGTTTGGAAATTTTTTAAACTTCTTTCAACAACAGTGTTTCAGGTAAGCAAGACAAAAAGGCAAAATAACAATGGTTAAATTTTCTTGAATGCAAACTAATTATTTGCAACCTAGGCCCTATCAATGTTTTAAGGTCAAGCTTTGAAACATGAACCCAAACTCTGCTTATAAATCCTAATAGTGAATTCTTTTAGAGACTTAATCCAACCAAATGCTGACCCTAACCCTCAGTTACCAACTTTCTTCGTGAATCTTTTATATTTTACTTATATTTCACTTCTCTTCCATTCTAAATATATTTGACTTCTATTTATATTTAGCTTCTCTTCCATTCCTACCTCAGAAGGAGGGTGACTGCCCAAATCCACAAACAGCAACTAGCAGATGGGTGAGTAGACTGTTAAGGAGTATTCTGCAATTGATATTTTGTTTGAAAATCTAGCTATGAAAAGCTTCTCGCTTTAATTCATTTGGAAGAATATATATATATATATATATATATGACTATGTATAATACATATGCACATTCTACTACATTCAATGATCACTTTTGAAAACCATTACGGCAGGGCATGAATGCAATCTTTCTCATCTTTAAGATTCAATAATAAAATTAGAAGTAATGTTGACTGTACCCACTTTGTATTTATTTTCCTTTTTATATACAAATACCTACTTAAAGTAAGAGTACATCAAAATAAGCAAAGCAGAGGCATAATATTTAATTTAGGATTCAATGTTCTCATTATAGAACTGTGAACAAGCTTTCAGCTTCCTACTGTACTGTCGAAAAAGGATATAAATCAGCCACTTGCCTCAGTTCTTGTACTTTTCTATTTCCAGGTAGGAAAAACTGATATTGCTAAAGACATTTTCACAACTTCACAAGTCATTTAGTCATAAAATAAGCAGATGCTTTCTTTAGTTATGGTTAAGTGTCACAATCCCACCTACTACAGTAATTGCCTAATGTGTCTTCTTTAAGAACTTTGTCAGTAAACCAAAAGCAGTTGAAAGTGCAAAGTAATTCTGGATACACTTTATGGAGACAGCAGTCAGATTTTATCCCTTGCTTGCAGTATCCAGTAAACAAATGTTCACTCCCCATCTCCTGGCACCCCTCCCACCTGTCAGATGACTCTCCTTTCTGTTTGCTCCTTAAATTTTGCTGTTTCATAGACTGTCATGAAACCACTTCATGTTGTCCAAAGGTGATTTCATCATATGTCACTCAAAGAGTCCCAAATCTGTCTCCTGTCCAGACCTCTTAGGTGAGGTACAGCTTGATATATCCAAACAATTAATGGACATCTATTTTTAACGTCTTATAGAAATTTCAAGTAACATGAAATCCACCCTGTACCTGTTCTCCCTCTTCTAGAAAAGGGAGAAGGATGAGGAAATGGATATTGAAAAAAATCTTAAGAAAAACTGCCTGGGCAAAAGCATAATAAACTCTTGTTTCTAGTATTTATCCTACTGCATACTCTAATTTCCTACTTCCAAAACACAGAATTAAGACTAATAAAACTAATGCTAATACTACATTTAAACAATTCATATGCATATGTACTAGGCATGCTGCAAGATCAGCTAAAATATATCCCGGGTTAAAAAGACTTCTGTAGGTTAATTTAAATTTTAACATAAAAAAGCAAACACTATATCTGAACATATTCCAATGGAAAATTTCTTCTGAGCACCCAAAATCTGAGTGAATTATTTGAAAATAATGTAGAATGCAGAATTTTGAGATTGTAAAGAGCCTTAAAAGACACCTAGGAAAAACTCTTATTAAATATATACTTTTGAGATATCTGCAAATTACTCACAGTTCTAAACTTCTAGGACTTATCAATAAACAGCAGTTTTATCATATTTATATGATAAAATATCAAGTTTACTTTATTAACCATGAACAAAAGAATCTAATAATGATCTTCAACAAATGATGTGTAATTTTCTCCTAAAAATCATTGTAGAGATAACTAAATTATGGATTTTAAATGTTAGTTCATTTTAAAATTATATAAACATTTCCACTGGGAGTACTCTCTTCCTTTTGAATTCCCGGATATCTGTATATGGATTATCTTGATTATATCTTCCTTACTTGTCTAAATTCCTTAACGGAATTGAATAGAGCTTTTATAGTAACCTTATCTCCCATTGTGTTTATGCCTGTACCTTGGACATAGTAGGTGCAGAAAACATATAATTAAAAATGAATGAGGGAAGCAGACTTGGCCCAATGGATAGGGCGTCCGCCTACCACATGGGAGGTCCAAGGTTCAGACCCCAGGCTTCCTTGACCTTTGTGGAGCTGGCCCATGCACAGTGCTGATGCACACAAGGAGTGCTGTGCCACACAGGGGTGTCCCCCGCGTAGAGGAGCCCCACGTTCAAGGAGTGCGCCCCGTAAGGAGAGCCGCCCAGCGGGAAAGTGCAGCCTTACCAAGAATGGTGTCGCACACACGGAGAGCTGACATAGCAAGATGATGCACCAAAAAGGGACACAAATTCCCGGTGCCCCTGGTAAGGATAGAAGTGGTTACAGAAGAACACACAGTGAATGGACACAGATAGCAGACAACTGCGGGGGTGGGGGAGGGGGGCATTAAAAAAAATGAATGAAAAAGTCAATCAGTCAAATAATCATTAGGCTTTTAACACCTATGTCAGCCTTCATGCTAAAGACATACAAGGAGCTGTAAAGACTGCTTACCTCCAGAGTGGGATGGGAAGTTCTGGGGAAGAGGTTGTAAGAAACTTAATATACTGTGTATTATCTGAATGGTCACAAGTACAATAATTATTCAATTTAAAAGATTTAAAGAGAGGCAGGGAGGGGGAAAAAAGATACAAAGAATTTACCGTACATATCTATTTAGTTGCTAAAATATTCACTCACACTCTTCAATGAGGAAATATTTAGACTTATTACATTGAATCCTATAATTGGGTGGGTTGTTCTTACAAAGCATATACAAAATGTTTTTAATTAAATCAATTTTTAAAATGGTTTACCTCCTGATAATTCCCATGAGATGTATCCAATACATCAATTAGTGTGTCAAGCTTTCTTATATGGCTGTAAAATAATTATGAAATTATAAAAGTACTTCTCTGCTTTAGGATTGTGAATTATGAGGAAATACGTAGACATATGCACCTTTTACAGAAAACTACTATAGCATTTTTGCCTCTAATTTTCCATCAATTAAATAAAATCCAGATAAACCCCATAATGAAATATAGTGTTCATGTCCAAAAAAAGACACTATTACGTCCCTTTTTCCTTTAAAGCCAGGGTGCTGCCCTTAATCCTTCCAAAACCAGCGCTCCAGGCAGTGACCACCAACCCAATGATGTCAGCACAATCTTCACTTGTAATTTTTATCACAGGGATTGATAAAGTAAGACAAAATAAAAATGTTCATGATGTCTGTAATGCAGTTTAAAACACTTTAGCATAAACTGTATGATAGTAAATGTGCATTAGTTTGTCCTCATTAAGATTACACATTACAGGACTAGTCAGCTAACACGGTAACAGAAACAGTACACTACAGGGGCAACCAAATGAGCAATAGCTGATGAAATGACTCTTACTAATCAGCATTAAGACACCAGAAATAGCTTCTTATGGGTTAAAGTCGGGATTCAGGAAAATGGAGTGGTTAAAATATTATAGGGGTGTCCCCACCCACACGTGAACAGGACCTACAAATCTAGCACAAGCTATAGCTTGTATCCCTTGGGAAATAAAAGGCTTGATTCTTAAGTGGTTCCATGGTAATATTTACAGGATCAAAGCATAACTGGTAATCTGATGCCCAGAAGTTTAAAGAAATTTACTACGAGAATATTGTCTGTTTCTAGTAAATCTTTTAGATAAGGTATGGAGAGGTAATCTGAAAGGACAGATAACTGGGATTTCTGCATACAGGTCTGTTTTGTGAAATTTTCCCCATCTGCTTGCCAATGTGTCTCAGACTTGCTTTCAATAAAATCTGGTATATAGAGCTTATAGAAGAGCAAATAGCCATCATCAATCTCTAATAACTGGTGACAATTACCTACAATTTGCTTTTGCTCTTGCTGGTGACCACGTGGAACCAGAGGGACTTTGGTTCCTTTTCATTATTAAGAAGCAACTAGGGGTCAAACCCTGAGACCATTCAGGATAACAAATAGGCTTAATCTACCTGGTAATTAAAATTAGACTTACTTCAGGTGGTAGTCTGAAGAACTATTGTCAGCAGTGTCAGGGGTGGGAGAGAAGTCATTGTGACAATGAAGTAATGTCAAAATACTTTATACACTTCCAGTTCAGTCAAAAGTTAAAGCAAGAAGTAAGGATCACCAGTCCAACAAACATTTGCTTTGGATCTTTTCTGAGCTCAAACTACAATCCTAGCAATGTTTTTCAGACCCTGATCCAAGTACAAAGGAAATTTTGATATTTCAAAATCTATTTAACTGCACAATTAACTGGAGCTCACCTAACTTTCAACTAGAAATGATTAATCTGTGGTATGCAGAAAGGCAAATATCAAGAGAAAAATCTAATAAAATTCCATAAAGGTCTTTCAAGCAAAGATCATGCTCAATGAAAATCACGACTGCAGACTGACTTCAGTATCTGCCAGTACCTATCTGTGCAATTGCACCTCAGCATTAATAAACATTTGCAATCAATTTGAACACCAATTAAAAGTGTTATTTACTTCTAAAGTGAGAAGTTATTCTTCCCCAAAAAGAATTTGATTCCACTCATTAACAGATCAATAGTATGAAAAGTGTACTCAATTTTTATATTTTGAATTGTATCAAAAATTTTGTGAAAATTTGTTATTGTTATATAATTACCTATTGTTAATTATATTGTTATATAATTACCTACATACCTTACGTAACTCCATAAGTACTTTACATACCTTCATTGTGGCTCTTGGCCCACAAAGCCCAAATTATTTATTATCTGGCATTTTACAGGAAAATTTTACTGACCACTGATATATAGTTTTTAAAGTGAAGTTGATCTACTGACACTAACATGGAAATATCTCTTCAAGTGAAAAGAAGGGGGGGGGGAGGTTTGATGAAATTTAAAAGCAATAATATATAGTATGTATGCCAAAATTCCCCAAAAATTATGTCTGCATTTGCATGTTGGTACACATACATATATACATACAGAAAATGTCTGGAAGGAAACACATTAAATTTTTCAGTAACAGGTTCTAGCAAACAATCACTCTAAACCACAGTTAATTCTCCATAAAATATCCAGTGTTACATTTACATCAAATCTTGCTATTTCCCTGTTTAAAAACCTCCAATGGTGTCTCATCACACTTTAAAACAAAATCTAAATAAAAAGCTCCAAGCCGTTATGATGGAGTGAAGGTCCTACTGATCACTTCTGGCTACCTTTCTAATCTCATTTTCTACCAGTCTTCCTTCAGCTCATTGAGCTGCTGCTACCCTGGCCTCCTTCTTTGCTGCAATATTTTTCTACTTCATAATATTTGTATTTGCTGTTTTCTCATGAGAACACGACTCCACCAGACACTTACAAGGCTACCTATACTTCATTCAGGACTATGATCAAATATCATCTCCTCAGAGCTTTTAATGACCGCCTAATCTAACTAACTGCCATCGCTTTATGTCCCACGTGATTTTTCTTCATCTCACTCCTTACTCATTAGCTGACATTATATGTTTATTGTCTATCTTCCTCACTACAATAAACCTTTATGAGAGAGGCATACTTTGCTGTATTCACTTCTATCTCCCCAAAAATTAGAAAAATGTCTGGGACATAAAAGGTGCATAATAAATAGCTATTACATAAGTTAATCAAAAAAGAGGAGGAGGAGGTATAAAATTAGAGAAAATTGAAAGTAAAAATTATTGGCTAATATGATTTCCAAGATTATTTAAAAATAATTAAGTCTCTCAGTTCCTGTTCTTTTAAAGCTTATTACTGAACCTCTTTGTAACTTGTTCTTGCATCCTTTACTACACATTAAGATAGCAACAGCAAGTAAAAGGGAGTAAAAAACAGAAATTGAAACCAGACTTTTATTTTCAACATAAAATATTGGGAGAGGTTTAGTTCAATGTACAGAAATAGTTTTTATTGCCCCACAAATTCAGTATGTATGGAATTTCCAAATTAAACTGAGGGCTACATGGTTTTATCTATGGTAGAGTTCCAAAGAGAACTGATATACCAGAGTTTCAGCTGAACTTACTACGGATGATTTAAAACATCAATGGGTCTTAAATAAATCACTATAAAACAAAGGGATTTTATTTAGGCTAGACAATATTTAAAATCTTTCCCTGTCCTAAAATTCAATGATTTTTTTTGCTTCTTCAGAATGACTTGAAATAAGACAGGTGACTAGTATTTATAGATATCATTATATCAGGGTATAGAAAATGTTACATCAGCATCTTATCTGTATACCACTGTGCAATGGCACATATCCTAGGATCAATGAAATCTTAAAAATCTCTTTATGTTTCAGTGAGTTAACCAGAGCCTGTCTCTTTTCCTCTTTTAATTTATCCCAAGACCCTGAGAGGCTATAGATTTTGAGGATAAGTCCTTGAACAAATAATATATCTGCTTCCAAGGAAGACTGCACTTTTTTTATTTTAACGGTGGGATTTTAAGGTACACCATACTGGCTGAAATTCAGTGCTTTCCCACTTAATTTATACCTTCATGTCATCAAATATTTTTCAAAAATTTAAAAAATACACAAGATAGAAACCAAAATAATAATAAGAATGCAAATTTTAAGAACAGCACATGCTTACCTATCAAAAAAAATTCTATACTTCTACTGTTTCATACTAACTTTATAGTTGACATGATTTTAAAATAAATATATTGAAAAAACATACTAAGCCTAATATAGTATTTTGCCAATTTTAATATATGTATGGAAAACCAAGTAATAAAGAGTAGGTTAAAAATACATAAAAAATATCTTGTTTTTGTGAGATCTAAGGGAGTTTATACTTGTAGAAAAGATATGCAATACACCTGTGATTATTTCAACTTCCATAACTTCTGTATCTTGAAAGAGGTGGTTAAAACCACTGGAAGAGTAAAGATGGTCAAAAGTCAGGATTTCCTCAATTTTGATTGACCTATTTGTACTTATAACCAGAAAGGGCACAATGTTTTTTATTGTTGATATTTTTGCTAGAAATTTCAGTCCTATGTTGTTCACGACATAATTCATTACTGTGGTTACAATTAAATTACAGATAAGAATAATTCTGTTTTAAATATGACTGAGGCAAAATAAATAGAAAACAAAGCCCATGACAATGAACTTCTTACCTGAGCAAAAACATGTTAAGTGCATATTTTTAAATAGCTAATATCACAAAGTTTCTTAAAAAATGGATATTTCCAAATTTATTTTTCACACCTCTTTCTAGACAGAATCAATGTCTCATGTCACCTTAATTTTCTTTCTAAAATGAACTGTCTCATCGTTACAAACTTAGATTTAAAATAACTATTAAGTATGCCTCCTCACACAACAATCATGTTACAGTGACATATAACAGAACAAGGAAAAGTATGTGCTCTCCTAAATTATCCATACTAGGTATTACTTATTCTGAATTTATCATTGGGCAATATCAAACACACATTTTTAAAAAGAACAAAAAGAGAAATAACTTTAAATTATGAAAAAGTTGTTACATTTAAAATATGGATGTACTATTATATATTCCTATAACACGGGTATTTGGAGAAGATTCACATACTTTCACTGTATTTTCTGGATAAGTTTTCTCTTTCTTCTGTGGATTTTCCCTCATTACAATCATCTACAAAATTTAGTTTGTAATCATTTTGCATTCGACCTTCAGAAATGGTATCTTCTTTCTGCATGCTTTTAACATCAATCAATTCTTTATTTTCTCTAGTGTTTCCTTTCAAAGGACTTAAAGTACCATGGTGTTCTTTCTCTAGGCATTCTTTTGGAAGAACAAGTTTTGGGTATGTGTCTTCTCTTCTCTGAGAATTAGCCTGTATACAATACACTGGAGGTGCTTCAGCTGCAGACAATTCTGTAGGAGTCAAGCAATGTAAAGTTGTATTTCCTTCATAATTTGTAGGTTTCTCAAGACTAGAACTAGTTTTTGATGCTAATTCAGTTATTTTAACCAATTTGGATTTTTTACCAATACTGGAAAAATCAGACATTTCCAATGCACTCATTCTCTCACTCTTAGAAAGACTTCTTCTGCAGTTGAACCGAACAGGGCTTGAGGCAGATGGTAATTCAGAATGATTCCTTTCCTTAAGATTATCAGGTGAAAAATAATCATCATATGAGGACTCCCCACAATCAGGAGTTTCTCTAACAGGCTTGGTCATGAACTGTGGGTTGTTTACCAATGTAAAAAGCTGCAATTTTGGCATGGGAGATTTCACACTGGAACTTTTTTTTGGTAATTTTTCTTTTGAAGATGAATATAAGCACTCTGACATTCTTTTTCTCTTTGCCGACAAATCTTTGGGAACTGAATTTAGGAAAGGGTGTTTTTTTGCTGTAGATAAAGTAGGAGACAAAATATATCTCTCATCAAACATTTTCTCAGATATTCCTTCAGTTTGTTTTTTGTCAGCAATGACCATTTCACCTGTAATATCTCTTTGCTCATTTATATTTTCCTCTGAAATATTAATCATGGATTTCTGAGGAGTTGGTTCACTAAGGTAATTGTAAGACGCTGAAGAATGAGTACTACTTGTTTTCAATACAGGTGAAGAAATACAAATATTTTTAATTTCTTTATTGAATTCTCCCAATTTCATTTCTTCATTTCTACATCCAGAGTTTCCATAAACATCATCAAAAGATGAATGTAAAATATCAGTAAAGGATTCATCTGGAAAATATTAATAAAGAATTAACTTTTAAGAATGGTTTAAATTATCATAAAATATATTTAAATTGACCAATAAAGCATTAATTTTTAAGTAAAGCTATTAGACAAGAAGAGTATTAACCACATCCTGGTTCTTCTCATTCCCATTTAAGGACACCTTTAAGCGAGGATTTTAACTAGGGAAACTGGACATTAGTGTTGGGGGTAGGTGGTGGCTAATGGACCTCTAAAATTTCTGGCAAATTCTTTGGATATTCATATGCATGTGCACTTTTTTCAGGCAGAGTACCCAAAGCTCGTCAACAAATTCTGAAGGAGGTAAAAAATTCTCAAGTTAAGAACTACTGCTTTAAGGTCTAGGTCAAGTTCTAGTCTTCCATGAAACATTTCTCAAAAATATAGCTCACCTTTATGTCCTGTCTCCTATTGAAGTCCTCATATTATTATACCTATATTTAGTAATGAACTATCTGGTATTTAGATCTTATTATTTTGATTTCCCATATAACTTATACATTTTTTTCAGACTAATGCAAAGCTGTTACATAGTTCCTGAAAACTCCACTTCTACACCTCCCGGCCTTGCCTTTCCTCCCCTCTTTAATCTGGGTAAATATCACTCATCAGCCAAAATCCATCTCAGCTGTCAGCATCTGTGAATCCTCCAACTAAGTTCACCTGGTCAAATTAGACATGCCCTCTTTTACACAGTATTTTGCCTACATTTATAAAGGTATATATCACATTATTCTGTGGTTATATCTATATCAGTCTCTATTACTAGACTATAAGCTACCAGAGAATAGAAACTACTTGGTGCTCATTTTGGGATCTGAAATCTCTAGTCCAGTTGTGGCACCCTCAAGATGGGCACAGTGAATGAACAACTTTAACTTCATAGTACTTACAGAATACTATAAGCAACATGTGTTAAATTAGAACTTTCTGCCTGAAATTACTAAAGTTGTACTTTGTAATTGTGTGACCTTGTATAGGTTGTTTAACGTCTCTGTCTCAGTATTCTAGCTGCAAAATGGGGATAACAAGAGTAGGCACTTCATAGAGTAATGGGACAATTAAATGAGATACTATAAACAAAAAAATTAGAATACAGTAAAAATGCACTAAAGGTTAGAAATAATTATCACCTGTTTCCAACTTAAAGGAAATGAAAGTATTACATATAAAAAACATGGTGTTTTTTTTTTTTTAAAGATAAATGGTAAATAATTAAAAAAACACACACACACACACACAAAACACCAAAGAGATTGTAAGAATAAACCATGCATGGAAAGAAGTTTTAGTTTAAGCTTCTAATATTTTGATATAATTTTGATTTGTCATTAGTATGGTTTTCATAATAAGATACTACATATCATTTTACCCACTTATGAACATAATTCTTTTAGGGGTTACTGCTGCTTAATTTGGGTGCTCCCATGGACTAAATGAGAAAATTATAAGAAATCTGTTAAACCAAATAAAAGTTATAAATGTGAAAAATTATTATCCAAAGTGAAACAAGGGCCCCACATTTAAAAACAATACATGTATGATATATGTCTACTTTTATTAATTCTTAACACCAGTTTTTCTGCTTCTAACTAGAAATCCTCTGTTTCTCTCTTAAATTTATAAATGACCTTTACATACTTCACTGACCCAATTTATAACCTGTTCCATATGTTCACAACTCCTTTGGTGAAAAAAATTTTCCTTAGCTCTCTTACTGTTGTCAGTGCATACAGATTAATTCACAGAAGATCATAAGAAGTTTGTTTTAAAAAATGAACAATTGATTCTGTGCCATCAAAGTAAATGCCTGGGAGAAAAACCATAGGAACCAAAAAGGAGGTTTAACTCATATTTCTCATGCCTAATTTTAATTCACTAGCAGGAAAACATTCATGAGTTCTAGATTTTAATTAATTGTTTTACTCATCTGAAATGTGTATATGCAATTTTAAATGAGAAAATCATAATATTCTTAAAACTCAAATATATTATGGCAAAGAAAATAATAATTTTACTTGAATAAGAAGTGTCACATGAAATGTCCAAAGGTGCTTCACACAGAGAGTTAGCTGGAGTATCATGAATCTTTTCAATCATTTGGGAAGCTGAAAACATAATTAAAACATTTCATTAGATATAACTTAAACATTTTTTATAGAAGCCATTATTAAATCCATTAATTCTACCATTATGTTATCATTCACATATCAACTCATTCTTCATAATGGCTATTCCAGACTAACTGTAAAACAATAAGCACAAAAAATCATTACTCAAATCTATTACAGATGAGAACCATAAAAATCATCTATATAAATCACTTTATTTTTAAAAGCATTTAATTATGGAATCATAAAACTTAGAAGGGGACTTAAAAAGTCAATTTGTTTGTCTGTGGGTAGGAGCTCAAAGAAGACAAATATTTTTAGTCTTACTGTTTGATAATCATGGCTTTTTCTTCAAGGATAGTTATAATAGATACCTCTATAATTAAGCAGTGTTTCTCAATTAGGGGCAATATTGGCCTCCAGGGGACATGTGGCAACGTCTGGCGACATTTTCGGTTGTCCAGCTGGGTGAGGGAGGGGTATTGGTGTATTGTGTGTAGAGGTCAGGGATACTGCTAAACATCCTACAATACACAGACCAGTCCCTACAGCAAAGAATTATGTGCCCTAAATGTCAACAGTGTTGTGATTAAGGAACCCTATAGGTTTCACAGAAAACATCCAGGATATCACCAATTTAACAAAGAAGGTCATAAATGCTTTCTTCAAATGCTTTGATAGTCTTGTAAATTGGTCCTAATTTTTGGAAGAGAAATTTGACAATATCAACCCAAAATTTAAAATTCTTCCTATTTGAACTAATATTACAGAAATACACAAAATACAGAATAACAATAATTCACATAAAGTATGTCTACTACAACACAGATTATAATAATAAAGAATCATGGTTAAAAGCCTTATGTTTATAAACAGGAAAATGGTTAAATAAAACAAAACATCCTACAATATGGTTAAAAGAATAAAAATGTAGCACCATTTTCAACAGAGAAAAATAGGGAAAAAACCCCCACAAACCCATCAACAGATAGATGATCCAATAATAAGCTGTAGTATATATTTAAAAAAACAAAAGAGGTAGATCCACACCTAAGTAAAAAAAAACCTCTAGACACTCTTAAGTAAAAAAAAGAAACTGAAAAAACATATTATTTTCTAATTTAATAAAAAGTATTTATGATTTAAAATAATCCAATTTAGTAAAAAAGAAATTATACCTCCATATAAAAAACAAATCTTAATGAAACATAAGATTTTCTAAACAAATAACTAAATCTGCCCTGAAAAGATCACAGGAAACAGTAAGTAAAACATCTAAATCAAGAAAAAATACTTTCTCTTACAATTTAACCATTTGTTTAATATTTACTTTTATAATCTATAATCACTTACATGTAGGGGAAAGATTTTCCCTTTTCTCCTTCATCTCCTGTAATCTCTTCTCCATTGCACTGTGATGACTACTAATGATTTTATTTGTTGGACTATACATTAATGAACCATTAGATTCAAATAAAAGAACAGGTATATCATTATCTGGAAATAAAAACAGAATTTTAAGCTCAAAAATGCATTCATGCCAACAATACAATCTATCAATATTTCCCCTTATAGTTTTCTACTTGTCTTTCAACATCATTATCTACTACTAACATTGTACTAGAAACCATCACCACCACCAAGATCAGTAACAATACCAATACAACTGCTAGGTAACATATACTGAGCTTACTACATGCCAGGTATTGTGCTAAGCACAATACATGTTTATCTTAGTTAATCTTCTGTCAACTCAATGCATTAGGAATCAGTACTCTCATTTAAAGATGAATAAACTGAGACATAGTACTTGAATGACTTCGCTAAAATCACACAATTAGTAAGAAACTAAGGCCAGAATGCAATATGGTTCCTTACCCTAGGTTCAGTAATCACCACCACTAAACCCTACCCCCTATAGATACACCAGACCCACAAATGAACTTGAAGGCATGAAGTAATATTCAGGGTGTGTATGCCAATGTCCCTGAATCATGAAATTATGGAGTAAACTGTGTGTGGGCAAAGATACGTGCATTTTCCTAGAACCAATAGCTTGCATATGCCCAAAAATGACTTTGACACCCTCCCACCCTTACCCCAAATTATGCAGTATCTTTTCTTCTGCAACTTTTAAGTTTGAACAACTCTCACTGGACTCCAACAACATCCAAATATACATCAGATATCCCTATTTGTAGTTTTTACAAGGCAATTTCTATTAAGACAATTTCATCTATGTAGTTATCATTAACATTTTCTCAAATTCTTTTCAAATACATTATGTATCACTGATAATAGGAAAGAAGGTCTAAGTGGCAAAAGTATAAAGAATGACAGGAGTGGTGCAACACTGTTTTGAGGCTGGAGGAGGATCATACAGGATCTAATAGGTTGTCAGGTTAAATATAAGAGGTCCTCAAGAATTTTCAACACAGAATTGGGGGTGTGTGTCCATTAGACTTCAAATTTATATCATTCTGACCGAAATGTGGGAAACAGATTGTAAAGGCACAAGAGTGTATGCAAAGAGCCAGTCAAGAAATCGCTGCAATGATACAGGCAAAAAGGTGACACAGGCTGGGAACAAGAGAACAGAGAAAAAGAAACAATGATTCAATTTATTACTTCAGAAGCAGGACCTAAAACGTTAGACCAACAATAGAGATGTCAATGGTAATTCCATGTTTCTGACTTAAGTAGTGAGGTAGATCAGATAGTACTGGTTTCTTAAGGAAGGACCAAAATACCAATAGAAGAAACTTGATGACTGAGCAAGAAAATAAATGATACAGGTAATGTTATGGAAACTCATCTGATGGCAGTGTGCAGGCTAAATGTTCTATTCAATTTTGTTGCCTCATCAACAGACTTAACACAAAATTTAATCTTATTTGAGTAATTAAAAAATACAAATAGAGAATTTGTGGCATAGGAATATAAACTAAAGGGGAAAACTGCAGGAATTAGTGCTTCCTATTTCTTTATTATGCATTTTATAGTTAGGAAAATTGCATATTTGTATCACTGACACATCAGGATTAGTCTCAAATACAGAATTTAGATGACAGTGAAGAAGGTAAAAAAAAGAAATAAAAACATACAAAATACATTAAAAGTTTCATGACATTCTAAAATATTTTCTAAATCATGAAAGAAAGATGTCATTTAACATTTGCCTGTTCTGGATAACATAACAAAAAGTCCAAGTATTAGGTAAAAATACAGTTATATATAAAATAAACCAAATAGTGATTTATTTTACTTCAACAGGGCCTATTAATTAAAGATCATTTTTCTTCTATTATCATTCCTGAAAATTAAGTTCCAACAATTTAATGAATGATTAAGACTCTGGTCTCAATTATATGGCCTTATTATGGCTTGTTGAATCTCTTGTAGGCTAGTTATATTTTGTTTTCTACTTCCTAACCAAAAACGAATACAGTCCCAATTAGCTATTTCATCCTGAAAGCCACTAGTCTTCAGGCAAATTAAACAAGATATAGGAAAACAAACGCAAAGATCGGCGTTGTTATATTTCTTGGCTTACCCAGAGTTGTTTTTTGTCTTTGTAGCTCATTTGCCATTTTCTCAAATTTCTTTTGAAGTCTTTTATCATTTTCTGGTGTTTTGGGAATAAAATCTTTGGGTTGCATACACTTACGCTGTGCAAAAAGGAAATAATTAATAATACTGTACTGCAATTGTTTAAGACAGGAAAACAACCCTTTTACACATTTCTGATATTACATAACATCAACAATAAAAACTTATTAAAGAGGTCTTTCTTGCCCTACATGTGACTTGGCAGTATTTATTTCTTTTTGTACAACTGTTTTAAAAAATGGGCTGAATTTTAAAAGACTGAATAAAGGACTCTGTACTAAATAACTCTTTTCTGAGGCACTTCAGCATTCTTCTTTGCATTTTCTTACCACCTTCACCTCAGTCCCTTCCAAAAAAATAATGAGACAGTAATATAAAATGCAAAAACAATTATTTTATAATTACTAAGGAAAAGAGTCACTTATTTATTCTTGTCTTATTATCCCAATAATTCCATTATGTCAGGAAAAAACACACTACAAGAAAAAAAATAGGGAAACTTCAAACACATGAATCTTTCTAATCTTATCATCCACAGATAAAAAGAGGAAAAAGGTCTCTTTCAAAATTATTCCTTACATTCACAGCCTTTACCCACCTTCTCTTCTTCAGAAGGTCCCCATTTCTCGTCTTTAGCTCAAACATCACCAGAAGTACAAAACTGAACTTTACATCAAAATTACTTATTACTACTTCTACACCTGAGATCTTTCTTCAAGGGCTCTAGAGAAACAGAACTTTTCTGTTTAGTCTCTTGGTTTTTGAATTGAAGTTACCAGCCCAAATTTATGTATATTAATACCAAGTATAACCTTCTTTGTTCCAGGCTTAAAACTTCTCAGCAAAGAGGTTAACTCCTACACTTGTATTCTAGGTCCTGGATCTTTCTCTATCAGTTATTTATTATAATAAAAATGTTCTGTGTCAGGTAATGGTCTTGATGTACATCAGTGAACAAGATAAAGATCTTTGCCATCATAGAGCTTATACTCTAGTAAGAAAATGATAGAAAATAAACACAGTAAATAAGTGAATTATATAGTATGTGTGCTAAGAGGGAATTGGCCTCAACTGTTTTTGCTAAATTACCTCTACAGCAGAGATCCCTGGTCAGGGCATGAACCATGGCTCCAAGGAGTCTGAGGACAGTCTGTGTCAGCTTGTCAACACTGCTTGTAAACAGTGAGCCCTCCAGGCTGGTTACGTAGCAAGAATATGCTGTGCACATGACCAGCAGAGTAGTTAAACCCCAGCTGAGACTCCATTTTGTGTTCCCTGGTTCCGAGGTGTTCTGTGTACATATCCACGGTTCCTAATCAAGAAAGTGCATCTCAGCAGGCCTTGCAGGGGGAGGACAACTGAACTCCCATGGTCCCACCAGCTGTCCTGCTGTGAGGCAGCCTTTGGCTGTGATACATATCTTTACTTTAATGCTGTTGCTATATAGCATCTTTTTTCCAGTAATACACTATAGATTTAAAAAGCATTGTTATCTTGGGGTCTTATGAATCATTTTCAGAGAATGAATCCTATCTAACTGCCACCATTAGTGTAGCATATTAGAAAAGGATAAGCACCATAGATAAAAGGGAAAAACGGAGGCAAGAGGGATCAGGTCTGCTGACAAGGCAGGAAGAAACTGCTTAAAGAACCTAAAATAAAAAGGTCTAGAGTCATGTTTAATTTGTAAAAGGGAGGCAGCAGGAATATTTTTTTACACAAGTAAAAATTAAACTGGTGATATGTATGAGTAATCATTACTTATACTTCAGATTAGGAAAAAATTTAAAAGATTAATAATATCTAGCATTGGTAAGGGTCAGGAAATAGGTATCCCTGTACATTATTAATGGAACTGTTAAAAAGCAAAATGTGTTTACATTTTGACCCAGTACTTTCACTTCTAGATACCAACCTAGAGAAATAAAACTGAAATACATTATATAAATAAAGTATTTAGCAAAATCTGACAATGGTCTAAAGCCCTAATAATAGGAGAAAGATATATTCATGTTATATGACACAATGCAGAAAAATGAAGTACATTTATACATACAAACATAAACAATTTTTTTTTAAATAACATAAAAAGGTCAAAAAAGAAGAAAAAAAGAGTAATTTAAAAAACAATACATATAGTAGGGCTCCATTCATGTAATATGTGTGTGTGACTATGAAATGTAAATTTACTGAAAACAATCATCAAGAAGGACACAAGTTGAGTTCTAGACCACTTACATTGAGGGAAGGAAGGGATAGATATTCTTGTGGAAATCAACGGGGATTTTTGCTTTATTAACATTTACTAAATGTGTTTGTACAATAAAAATGTACGTTTTTATCGATATCATTATTTTAAATACTTTAAAAATACTTATTTTTTAAAAAGTAGCCATTCCTAATCAGTCATTACTTAGTGTGAAGAGATCCTTTTGAATACTCTTTCACACCTATAATCAGACATGAAGTTCTCGTTAGAGACTGAGGGAACTTTTTCCATTTTATGCAAGCAAATTCTGGCTTCTTGCCAGAGGTGAAATGTAATAGAGATAACGTGATATACTATTTTCAAAAAATCTGGAGAAGTTCATAGCTTTTCCTATTTTAATCTACAGAGAAAGTCTAGTTCTAGTTTCCCTAATTTCATCAACTAAAAACAAAGTAACTTACAGATATTTCATAGTAATCAAGTCTACCCTCAAATAAAGAAATCACAATTAGAAATTTTAACATACATTAAAAACTGAAAAGGCTGTTGTACAAATGTGAACTCAACTTCAAATGACAGCAGTGTCTTTCTATTTGTAAAGCAGAATTTTTGTAATAAATAACTTTGCACATTTGGCTCTATCTGCTTCAGACTTTTAGTTAAAGCCATTTTACTAAAGATATTACTAGAGTACCTGAGTGCTCGGTTGTTGCCAATTTTTAATTTTCCCTTGGCTAATCATACTTTCTTCTATTTCCTACAAATTGCATCAGAGCATTCATAGGATACAATAATCTCTATACTTCATGAAAAATATGCTATCTGAAAGGAAAATATCATCATCATATTTACTATAACTTTTAAAAATATTTCTAAAAGTTTAATTTCTAGGAACAAAAAGAAAGAATAATTTCATAATTGCCACTACCTTTACTGAAGTCACATACTTACTTTTTTTTTAATTAGGCATGGTAATTGTTCCTTATTATTAGCTGCAGGGAATAACGACTCATCAACATGTACTCCAGCTGTCCTGCATCTATAAAATTGAAATGAAGTTGTTTAATGAATATTTATTTGTTACATGCACACAGCATTAAATCTGCATGTGTATGAGTTACAATTTAAGAAATCTGTGCTTAAGACATTTCTATTATAATAAATACATTTATATCAATAACAAAAGTCATTATCAATTAAATTTCCCAAAACCTTCTCTATAAAAGTTATTTTTAAAGATAAGAGCAAAAGTGAGAGGCAGGGAAAAGTATAATTTCTATGTAACAATTTTAGACTTGAAAAACACTTAAAAATTATCAATTCATTGCAATCATAAAGCTATAAGAATATGCTGTTACGTGCTCTTTGTGCATAAACAGGCCATAAAATGGATAATTTAGAGCTAGAAAGGGCCTAAAGAAACTGAGGCCTGAGAGACATGTCATCTCCAAAATTGGGTACTCCTTTTTGTCTCCTTTTGTCAAGGCATCACCACCATCCCAGAAGGCAAGATGTGAAAACTCCACTATTGTTCACTATGAACCCCCACCTCCTCCCATAATCTATCATATCCTCTCATTTCTTCTTTCAAAATACCATTCATGTCAATCTTTGGCTTTCCTCCACCAAATATTCTTGTACTGAGCACTCATTAACTCAAATTTTAATTATAACATTTTATACAGGATTTCCTTTCCTATAGTTTCTCCTCTACTAATTAATTCATATTTTATTGAAATACTATTTTAAAGCAATGTTATTTTTTTCACTTTGCCTTCAAATAAGCTTTATTTTTTAAATTTTTAAAATTAAAGTTAATAGATCACAAGGAATGTTACATTAAAAAACATAAAAAACAAGAAATATAAGAGTTTCCCATATAACCCACTCCCACCCCCCACCACATTTATGTAAACTTAATTTTTTTGAAGATATATACATCACACAAAAAAATGTTACACTAAAAAATATAAGAGGTTCCTACATACCATCCACCCTCCCACACCAACAACCTCCCTCATCACTGCAGCACACTCATTGCACTCATCACACTCGGTGAACACATTTTGGGGTACTGCTACACTACATAGATAACAGTTTACCCTGTAGTTCGCACTCTCCCCCAGTATATTCAGTGGGTTACGGCAGGATATGTAAGTTCCAGCATCTGACCCTGCAATATCATTAAGGACAACTCAAAATCCCAAAAATTCCCCCACATCATATCTCTTCTACCCTCTCCCTGCACTTAGCAACTACTGTGGCCACTTTCTCACCTCGATGCTAAAATTTCTTCTATTACTTGTCACAATAGTTTTATAGGAGAATATCCATAAGTCCACTCTAGTCCATATTTTATTCCTCCGTTCTGTGGACCCTGGATGACAATGTCTCCTCCACCTCTGGATCAAGAGGGGGCTTAGAGTCCACATGGATGATGGATACAATTCCTCTGCTTACAGTTTTAGGCACTCTCGATTCCCTGGTGTGGTAGTTGACCATCTTTACCTCCCTGTTAGCTGACCTGGGTAAGACCAACGATCCAGAGAGCAGGAGTCGCCACCCTGCTGAGGCTCAGGGCCTAGGTGGCACATGGGCAGTCCAGAGATTCAGGTCTCCTGAGTATGGACCATCCCTAGCGCCAACCACAGGTTCAAGTAAATGTGACAGAAGAGGCATGTGTAGAAAAATCACATCTAAGTCCAGCTCTCTCACACTCAGGAGCACAAATTCCAAAGGAGGGTCCTCTGTCACAGAGCATAGAGCTCCAAATCCATCTGCCACGACTATATACCCTGTGGATCTCCATAGCCTTCAGGACAACTAGTACCTGGGGTTGTATCTACTTTGGCTTCTTCTGGGGTCCTGCTTAGGTGTGCCTAAGCGCAACCCCTCTGATGACCTCCCGACTCTTTTTGGAAGACTCTTAGCCATATTAACTCATTTGTCTTTGCCATTTCCCCCTTTTATTCAAGGTCAAGGAACAGTTTTTAACACTTGATCCAACATGTAGGCTGAGATATTTTGCTGGTCTGAGTTGACCCTTTTATTCTAGGTCTCTTTCTAGTTGCTTCTCCAGTTAGTGATTGGTAGTAATCACTCGGGGCTAGGGAGGCTCATTCCCAGGAGTCATGTCCCATGTTGGGGGGAAGGTAATGCATTTACACACTGAGTTTGGCTTAGAGAGTGGCCACATTTGAGCAACATGGAGGCTCTCAAGAGGTAACTCTTAGGCACCCTACAGCTCTAGTCCTAATTCATATTTTAGGCACACAGGCTCCTAAGCATAGTCATCAGTATCAAGGGCTCATTGTTGAATCATCCTTCCTTGTTGATCTTTGCCATTGTACTTGGGGGATTATTGTTGTTCTACTAGGGAATGTGATAGATAGTTCCCTGGGTGGGAACTCAGTACTCCCTCAAGTTGACGTTTGTAACTCTACTATAAAAATACCCCCATATACCCTAACATATTTATGTTCCCTATATTCATGTCCAGGAGAACTCCCCCTGCATGTGCCCCCAATCAATAACACCCCACGCCAGAGTTCCTCCTCTGCCATAGTTGAACCTCTCTGTGGTCCAAAACTTCTTCAACAATGAATCCTAATATACTGCCAAATTCAATTAATAGGAAATTGAAATACAGGGATGGGTTTAAGGTTTAGAAATAGAATACATAGTAATTTAGAAATATTAAAATAAAGTAAAAATAAATTGGTGTATTAATAAAATGAAAAATATTATAGAGCTTTGTTTCTAGCACTTTGCCTTTCATCACTGTAATAGGTGTTGCCCTGTATGTACAGTGGCAAGGCACTTCCATTTCTTCCTCAGTGTCTACATCCTTTTTTTTTCCTCTAATTTTTGTCTTCAAAAAAGTTTTGGATCACAGTAATTCACATACACAATATAGGGGACTCCCATACAACCAACATCAAACCCTTTTCCCCTTTCCCCAGCAATGACCTCTTTATATGTTCATGTTATATTTGCTGCAGCTGATGTACTAATTTTGAAACATAGCTATCAAACATGGTTCCATTTTGGTTTACATTATTGTTTATATTTTAGACTGGACAAATTTCTAAACTTTTAGTTTCCTTATGTTTTACATTATACATTTTAGTTTATAGACTTTTATACACTTTAGATGTAAGTTGACATGTCCATCATTGCATGATCTTGTGGAACACTTCCACTGCTCCCCAGTTCCCTGCTTCCATCCATGCTATACCTCTCTCCCTCCCCTCAGGGCACACTGTGATACTCAATCCTCCTACTTGAGGAATAAAATTTACAGATAGTGCAACAATGCTGAGGGCTTGATGTACTAGACTGCCCTAACTAATTGGGAGCCAGTGATCCTCTCGAGACACAATTCCCTTCTCTTTGGGAACATCAGGTCTCTCCAGGGTGTAGGTACACCTTCACACTCATTGTATTGGTCTCCACCCAATGATATAACACACTATGACCGAATGAGCACTCACATACTCCCTAGAAGCTTTCCCCGGTACCAGATTCCCACCCACCCACCCCAAGCACCTTAAACATGTGATCCTTCCTTACATTTTCTAAATAATTTTCTCAACAGTATAGTTTCAAACATATACCTGACATTCTCCCATATTCAATGGTTTCTCCCAGCCCTCCCCCCAATTCCTTGGGTCATCTGACCCATCCTCCCAACTCTAGCCCCCCTCAAGCCCACAAAGCCCCACCCAAAGGTATCCCTTTGCCCCCATCTTATCCCTTCCCTGTACAAGTATTTACCTCCAGCTTGTCATAGACTTCACCCATGTAGGCATCAGCTCGCAACCTTCCTTACCCCCCCCCCAGATTCCTTTAAGCCTATCTTCCCGGCTTTAGCTCTCTGAGTCAGCTCAGTTTGTTTGTTTCATATCAGAGAGGTTATGCAGTATTTGTCCTTCAATGCCTGGCTTGCTTCACTCAACATAAGGTTCTCAAGATTCATCCATGTTATCACGAGTCTTTGTAGTGTATTTGTTCTTAAAGCTGAGTAGTATTCCATTGTATGGATATACCACATTTTATTTATCCATTCATCTGTTGATGGGCATTTGGGTTGATTCCAACTTTTGGCAATAGTGAACAATGCTGCTATGAACATTGGTGTGCATATATCGATTTGTGTCCTTGTTTTCAGTTCTACTGGGTATATACCCAGCAGTGGAATTACTGGGTCATATGGCAAATCTATAGCTAGATTTTTGAGAAACCGCCAAACTTTCCTCCAGAATGGCTGGATCCTTCTGCACTCCCACCAGCAGTGGATGAGTGTTTCCATTCCTCCACATCCTCTCCAGCATTTGTAGTCTTCTGTTTTTTTCATAGCTGCCAATCTTATGGGAGTAAGATGGTATCTCATTGTAGTTTTAATTTGCATTTCCCTGATAGCTAGAGATTTGGAGCATTTTTTCATGTGCTTTTTAGCCATTTGTATTTCTTCTTTGGAGAAGTGTCTGTTTAAATCTTTTTCCCATTTTTAAAATGGGTTGTCTTTTTATTTTTGAGATATAGGAGTTCTTTAAATATGCAGGATATAAGTCTCCTATCAGATATGATTACCAAATATTTTCTCCCATTGTGTAGGCTCTCTTTTCACTTTCATGACAAACTCTTTTGAGGTGCAAAAGGCTTAAAGCAATGTTACTGAAACATTCACAAACCATACAAATCCATCTGAAGTGTACATTCAATAGCTTTTGGTATGACTGCAGAGTTGTGCATTCATTACCACAATCAAAATTTAGCGCATTTTCATTACTCCAAAAAGAAAACCCCCCTACTACCGCTTAGCAGTCACCTCTCAATCCCTCTATCCTCCCTTGCTGTAACATAGTCACTAATCTAATTCCATCTTGCTAGACTTATTTATATTTACATTTTGTATAGATGGAGTCAAACAATATGTAGCACTTTGTGCCTGGCTCTTTCACTTGGCATAATTCTTTCTTTTTTTCCACTATTGATGGAAAAATATTATTATATTGACACTGCTATTCGACATAGTCCATAGTTTGCTTTAGATACCTTTTTGCCCATATATCAGTCTATTATTAACATTTTATAGTACTAACATACATTTGTTCTGTTTCATGGAAAAGTATTCTTATATTTGTACTGCTGATCACACACACTGTCACAAGTGTGTTAACTGCACTATAAAGTCCCATGTTTCTTCCTTTAGTGTTCCTAGTGACATATATGACCTTAAACTTTCCCTTTCAACCACTGGCATACATATATTAGCACTGCTAAATACAATCACTATAATATGCTATCTTTACCCATTCCCAAACATTTACAATGAACCTTATTATGAAATTTGCACATTTAATATGCCTGTGTATGCCTCAGCTCCCCATTCTCTATCCTCATTTTATCTTTTGGTTACTTTTATGCTAGCTACTAATTCTGTGAGTTTGCTCATTATAGTTAGTTCATATTAGTGAAATCATACAGTATTTGTTTTTTTTTGTCTGGTTTGCTTCACTCAACATAATGTACTCAAGATCCATCCACATTGTCATGTGCTTCATGATTTCATTTCTTCTTACAGCTGAATAGTATTCCATCTTATGTATGTACCCCAATTTGTTTATCCATTCATAAGTTAACGAACACTTGGGTTGTTTTCATCTTTTGGCAATTGTGAATAATGTTGCTATGAACACTGGTGTGCAAATGTCTGTTCATGTCCCTGCTTCCAGTTCTTCCGAGTATATACCTAGTAGTAAAATTGTGTCATCATATGACCAATCCATATTTACTTCCTTAGGAGTTGTGAAACAGTATTTACAGTGGCTACAGCATTCTATCTTCCCACCGATAGCAAATAAGCATTCCTATCTCTTCACATCCTTTCCAACACTTTCCGTTTTCTGTGGCCATTCTAATAGGTATGAAATAATATCTCATTGTAGTTTTTTTTTTAAAGAGATTTGTTTTTTATTTATTTCTCTCCCCTTCCCTGCACTCCCCTCCCCCCCAGTTGTCCGCTCTGTGTCCATTTGCTGTATGTTTTTCTATGTCTGCTTGTATTCTTGTCAGCAGCACCAGGAATCTGTCTCTCTTTGTTGCGTCATCTTGCTGTGTCAGCTGTGTGTGTGGTGCCACTCCTGGGCAGGCTGCACTTTTTTCGTGCTGGGCAGGTCTCCTTATGGGGTGTACTCCTTGTGCATGGGGCTCCCCTATGTGGGAGACACCCTGTGTGGCACAGCACTCCTTGCGTGCATAAGCACTGAGCATGGGCCAGCTCATCACACGGGTCAGGAGGCCCTGGGTTTGAACCCTGTACCTCCCATGTGGTAGGTGGACGCTCTATCCATTGTGCCAAATACGCTTCCCCTCATTGTAATTTTGATTTGCATTTCCTTGATAATAGCTATGTTGAATGTCTTTTCATGTGTGGGTTTTTTTTTTTTTTTGAAATTTGTATTTTCTCTTTGGAGAAATGTTTATTCAAGCCTTTTGCCCATTTCTTAATTGGGCCATTTATTTTTTTTATTGTTGCATTGTAGGATCTCTTTATGTATCATGGATATTAAACCCTTACCAGATTGGTGGTTTTCAAGTATTTTCTCCCACTGATTAGACAGCCTTTTCACCTTTTTAAACAAATCAATTTTATTGATATATATTAATAAAGCATACAATTCATCCAAAGTCCTCTGAAGCACAAAAGTGCTTAATTTTGAGGTGGTTGCATTAATCTATTTTTTCTTTCATTATTTGTGCTTTGGGTATAAGGTCTAAGAAACTATCTCCTACCACCAGATCTTGAAAATGCTTTCCTACAGTTTCTTCTAGGGGTTTGTGTTGTTGTTGCTATTTTGTTAGTTTGCTGAGAAATGGGAGAGAAAGACAGAAATACACAACAAGATTTGAGGTGGGCCTCTCTAGGCAGGGAGAGCCTTCTAGGAATTGTATAGTCCTATCTTTTATGTTTAGATCTTTGATCCACTTTGAGTTAATATCTGTATAGCATATCTTTGAATATGGATATCCAATTCTCTTGGCACCATTTGTTGAAGAGACTATTCTGTCCAGATGAGTGGATTTGATAGCCTTGTCAAAAATATTTTTTCAATCCTCCAATCCAGCTCAAAAACCTTCAATAACTCCCATTTTTACAGAATAATCTTACACATCTGTTAAGTCTTTTTATGAAAGGGCCCATATTTACATTCCTAGTTATATTTCATAAGACTATCACTGCTCAAAATCTAAAATGTAAAGTAGGGTTTTGTAAAAAATAATTAAAATACAGTACAATTAAAAAAAATAAGGGGAAATGGATGTGGCTCAACCAACTGGGCTCCCATCTACCATATAGGAGGTACAGGGTTCGATACCCAGTGCCTCCTGGTGAGGGCAAGCTGGCCCATGTGGTGAGCTGGCCCATGCAGGGAATGTCACCCATACAGGAGTGCCGCCCTGTGTGGGAATGCTGTCCCGCACAAGAAAGCTGCCCTGCGCAGGAAAGCCGGCCGATACAGAGACCTGGCGCAGCAAGATGACACAACAAGAGACACAGAGGAGAGAAAATAAGGAGCAGAGGTGGCATAAGAGAGTAATTGCCTCTCTCCCAATCTGGAATGTCCCAGGATCAGTTCCCAGAGCTGCTTAATGAGAATACAAGCAGACACAGAAGAACATATAGCAAATTGAAACAGAGAGTAGACAACTGGGGGGGGGGGGACGGGGGGGAAGGAGGGGGGAATAAATAAAAATAAATCTTAAAAAAAAAAAAAAAACCAGAAAAAGAAGAGGCTAACTGAAAACTCCTTGTGAACTGATATAACAAAAATCTTTTAAAAAAAGAAGGCAAACATCCATATTGACATCAACAATTCTAAAATATATTGTTAAGAATGAAAAGGAAGTTTTAGAAATACGTACATGCATATAGGGGTGTGTGTGTGTGTGTGTGTGTGTGTGACATAGTATGGTATATAATAGCATGGCAAAGGATTTCTCATTTTTAAAGAAGTCTGGAGAATTACACACCAAATTGACAATAGTAGTTATCACTATAGCAGCAATCTCAAAGAATGGTCAGAAGACATCTGGGATCTTGAGAGAACCTTTTAGGGGGTTGCAAGGCTAAAATTATTTTTATAATGATATGTAGAAATTATTTGAATTTTTCATATCTCATTCTCTCATAAGTATACATTGGAGTTTTTCAAAAGCTAAATGGCATATGCCATTCACCTTAGTTTGAATACAAAAGCATTTACAAGATTATAGCTGATTTCTAGTAAGCCAGAGGTAAAAGAAATTTGCAAAAATGTTTAAAAAAAGGATACAGTATAATAATTTTATCAATAGAAGAAAAACAAAGTAGAGCAGGAGCTAAGGAAAAAAAGTATAATTGATAGTGATAGAAGTCAGGGAAAGCTTTAGGTTAGAGGCCATCACTAGACTAGAATTCTGATGAGGAAGCAGATTTGCGAGAATGGATGATATTTTAGGGAAACCATACACCAACTGCTATGAATGAAGCGAAGGAATGGGAGTTAGGAGATTAGTGACAAAAAAAATTATTCAGGTAATAAATAGTACTCAGATATCAAAAGAAATGAGGGGAGCGGGTATAGCTCAGTGGTTGAGTGCCTGCTTTGCATGTACCAGGTCCTGGGTTCAGTCCCCGGCACCTCCTAAAAACAAACAAAAAAACGAATAAAAAAGAAACGAAACTACATACAACTTGGATGACTTTCAAAAAGCACCATGCTAAGTGTAACACAACAGAGTACAATGACTCCATTTATATGAAATTCTAGAATAGCCAAAGCTATTCCATATTGGCAGAAATCAGAGAAGTGGTTATTTTGGGAGGGGGGCAGGGAAAATGACTGCAAAAAGATACAAGGACATTTTGGAGGTGATGAAACTTGGGATAATGGTAAACACATTTGTCAAAACGTGGGGAACTGTACACTTATAATGGGTATATTTCATTTTAATGTAAATTATAAGTCTATAAAGTTCGTTTAAAAATCAAAATAATCACCTAAGCCTATAGAAAGCCTACAATTAAGGTGTAGGCAGAATAGTGGATCTAATAAGAGACATGAGAAATGGGCAGAAAAGATTAGAAAACAAGGAAAAAAATGTTTCTTAGTTGAGCCTCTTTTTATAAAGGCCTTTTAATTACTATTACTTTGAGCAGTGTTTACCCAACTGCTTCTTACCCAAGCAAAATATTACTTACTTACCATTGTAAAAACAAAAAATGGTAGCTCAGACGCATTTGGATAGATAACACAGTTGAGTAGAACTGGAATAACTGTTTTACAATATACTTAAAATTTTAATTATCATTAAAATAAAGTTTAAGGTGCTCTTAACTAATGCCAACTCATTAGATGTACCACACCAAGCCTGTTAGGTAAGTACTATTATTTTCTCCCATATTACAACAGAGGAAATTGAGGCTCACAGATGATGATTTGCAAAAGTTTACAGAACTAGTAAATATCCTTTAAGAGTAAGGAGTTTTTGGAATGGCTTGACTCAATCCAGTAAAATGTGTACTTGACAGAGGGGACATAGTTGTAGAAGATATGTTTGGTCCTTTTTGGGAATAGCTTCCAAACAATTTATCGAGTGATAAGAAGTGAAGATGCATTAAGGCACACAATACCTGAATTCAATGTACTGGGGTTTAACTATTATTTTTCTCAGTGAAGAAAAGAGTTGTACTTAATGCTGGTAATTCTAGTCTATGTATGCAAACCTGTGTTACACTTAGTAAAATATTGAAGTGACTACATTAAAATGCATATTTAGCAGATAACAATCAAAATTTTCTGAATAAACAATTATCACCAATTGGATTTCTGTTTTTCTTCAGAAAAGTAAAATGATAACATTATCTCACCACCTAGTGGTCAAGAAGAAAAGTGTTTCAAGGATGTCCCTAAAAACATTTCCAACTTTTTTACTTCATTTTCTAACTGCTGCTACTTCAGAGCCAATGGAAAAAAAGGAGTAAGTTTTACCCTTCCTTGTGGGAAGTCTTACCTAGGATCCACTCTGCCTGATGACTCTCTCTTACTGGAAAGCTAATTAACCACAATATTTCCCACAGCAAACCTACCTCTCACTCTATCCTCAGGACAACTGTTTTTCATGTACCAACCCCTCAACTCTATCTGGACCAACCCTGCTGCTTCTATTCTGAGACCAAAATGCCTATGCCACCACCTTACTGCCTATACCTAGTCAATAAGTAACTCAGCAAAACTATATCAATCTCCTATGTAGAAGGGGTGAGTTAGGCACTATGGGAAATAAAAAATGAATAACATATTTTTGAAGGCTCCGACCTTCAAGCATACAATCATAACAAAAGAGTCAAAGTCAATAACTCCCTGTAACACAAGGTAGAATGCAACAAGGGAATCACTGCAGTTTAGATAATGCTCGAGCACAGAGAAAGCAAAGATTTATTTAAATTGCGGGTTTGAGAGTGGAACACCTGTTGTGTTCCAGGCACCGTAACCACCTTGAAACTTAGGTTTATGTTTTGCACAGGAAACCAGGGGCCAAAGGTTAAATAAATTGTCCATGATACAGAGCTAGACACCATGGTCCAAAATTGTGTTCCAGTCAGTCTGGCTCCAGAGCCTGTATCTTGACAAGACACCATCCTATTTCCTGCAAAAGCTTTCATAAAAGAGATAGTATTTGAACTAGACTTTAAGGAACAGTAAGAATTTTAATCAATCATTCTAAAGCTCATCATCCCTCCCTCTTTTTTCTTATATACCTATTAAAAGCCAAATAGCTTTCCCTTACCTTTTTACATGTTATGCAACTAAGGCTCAGCCCACCTGATCAATTTGCTGTCCTTTCTCTGCAGGAATCATATTATGTTCAATCGTTCTCAGTGATCCTCCAACTAGAGGACGTATCCCTCAGGAAGACATAAAAACTCTCCATAAAGTATCCAGAGAAGGATACCAATAAATTTCTTGATTAACAACTTGCACTATGTTTTCTTTTTGAGACCTGGTCCTTCTGAGAACTGCCAACAGGTTCATGCTGGTTCTCGCTTCCTGCCATGTCCGCCTCCCTGACTCTGCTTGTCACACTGACATCCCCCGTGCTCCTCAAACACAAGTCCAGGTCCTGCTGCAGGGCCTTTGGGCTTGCTGTAAAAAGGCCTATTGAATCCATCCAAATTTATCATGGTACAATGCCAGGGTAAAAAAAAACCTCAGGAGCAACCAAAAAGGGACATCTGCATTGCTCTGGTGAAACATCCTTTAATAATTCATGAAATCCTACTAAATTTGCCTTGTCCTATTATAAATATTTCTTTCAGGAATGAAAAAAAGTCTTAAACCCAGGGCATTTGGGCCTGTATTGAAATTTCCCACTCCACTGTAGAGTGGAATGGGGAAATGACTTTGCCTTTTCTACCTCCCAACTACTGTTCAATGTTAAATAGCTCTAGAGGGAGAGATCCATGAGACAAAGCACAGTTCTAATGCTAAAATGGAACTTTTTTGCAAATTTAAAAAAGCAAAAATTTCAACAATCTCAATACCCATTCATAGGATTTATCATTAGCTGGCTGAAAAGCACCATTAACAAGTGGAAGCCATTCAAATCTTGCTCGTTATTAGAAACCCAGTGCCATTCTGTTACTGATTTAAGAAGCCTGTCAGATTCATATTACCTGTACTTACTACTGCTTCAAAAACTCTAGTTTTTATTATTTAGGGCAGTGTAAGATACCTAACCTTCTGTGGGATGGCGACTTCTTTAAAAAATAAAAGACAATTTGAAGTAGCTCCACAAGATGATAAATGAGAAAAATGTATATGTGAAAAGAAAACAAAGCAAAACACACAGTAAGAGATCATATTTGGGGTGTTGAGGTAAGGGGACAGTCTACAGGTTGGAAATCACTGACACAAACTAGTCTTTAAAGCAGCAGTTATCACACATTTTGGTCTCAAGATTCCTTTACACAATGAAAAATTTTGAGAACTTCAAAAAAGCTTTTTTATAGGAGTTGTACTTAAAGTTTTCTTTTTCAGAATTTGGCAGACTTTAATATTCAAGAAAAATTAAATCCATCATATACATTAAAAATATAGGAAATTTTATGCAGATATGAAGCTTCCAATTCCACCTTTGAGGTAACTTTCAGAATGAGCATTAAAAAAATACAGTACATTTTATAGTTCTCAAACTTCATAATTATATAGTGATTTATACAGTTTCTTTCTATTTTATATATCCCACATTGCTCACTTGATTAACAAAGTCTAACCTGCACTGCTTCAGTTTATGGAAATAAAAATTTAAAAATAAAAATATCGGTATTGGGGAGCAGATGTGTCTCAAGTGGTTGAGCACCTGCTTCCCACATGAGAGGTCCTGGGTTTGGTTCCCGGTGCCTCCTAAAAAGAAAGAAACAAAACAACAAACAACAAACAAAAAAACAACTCGAGTTTTAATGTAAAAGTGTAGAAATATATAGAATGGATAGTAACAAATAGTGAGTAACAGCTAGTTTATAAATGGTGATGTGGCTGAAAATGGTGGTCTAGGGATATAAATGCCAATTGAGAGAATGCTAGAGAATATTCTAGGAACAGAATAGCACAGTAAACCAAGGGGTGGATGAGAATTGTGGTTGATGGTACAGAAGCAAGAATGTCCTTTGTGAGCTAGAGCAAATGTACATCACTACTGCAGGGTTGTGGGAATGTGGAGAAACATGGGAAAAATATAACCAGAGTGACCTATGGACTGTGGTTAGCAGTAATAATAATATGCTTGCGTCTATGCCAAAGATGTACTGTGCTGATAATGGGACAATATGGAGAATGTGTGCCAAGTGTACACTACGGAGACGTGGTAACAATCAGACGATATTATTTTATCTGTAACAAATGTTCTACCACAGTGTGGTGGGATAATAAATGGATATTGTTTGGGAATTCTGCACATGTACATGATTATTTTGTAAGTTTACAACTTCTGTCATAAAAACTATATTTAAAAAATAATAATGGGGTGAGTTGCGGGAAAAATACAACAAATGTAAGATAAGGACTATACTTAATTAGTAGTAAGATTTTGACAATATTCTTTCATAATCTGTGACTAATGTCTCATGACAATGCAAGGTGTTGGTGGAGGGTTGATGCATAGGACCCTTGTATAAGTTATGCATGTTTGCTTTGTAAGTTCACAACTGTTACTATACATTTACTGTTTATATATGTTCACATACAAATAATATAAAGATAATAATAGGGTGGGTTGGGGTAAAATACTTTGGTTAGTAGTAATATTTTAACTATGTTCTTTAATCATTAGTTTAAAATGTTTAACACAACACAAGGTGTTGGTGGTAGGGTGAGATATGTGAGTCCTGTATGATGCTATGTATGTTTGCTTTGTAAGTTCACAACTATTACTATATACTTATTGTTATTTAATGTTTATGTGTGTGATATACTTCAATGAACTTTTTTTTTAAATGAAAAAAAAGGAAGACAGACACAGCAAGTGCAAACAATGAGGATGTGAGGAGAAATATAAATAAATCTTTAAAAAAAAAAATCACACAATTCAGGGGATCTGATGTGGCTCAATGGTTGAACAACAGCTTCCCACATATGAGGTCCTGGGTTCAATCCCCAGCACCGGTACCTCAAAATAAATAAATGAATAATCAATTAAATTGAATATTAATATTTATTATAGCATTTAAAAATGTTAATTCATTTATAATAAAAATAACAAGCCCATTACATATAAACATAAATAACAGCTTTTATGAAAAAGAACTCTTATCTTCCAAAACACAAAAAAGTGGAAAAGTGACACAGCTGTACATTTTTACAAATCTCTTTAATATCATCTGACAATAAATAGCTGGATTCTCATATCTGCTTCAGCATTCAGTATGTTATGACAACATACATCATACGGCCTCTGAAAAACTTACTGTACTCTTGAGAGAATAAAGGCAAATGGTATCTTAGTACTATTATGGAAATAGTTTCAACTTTGCTGCCCCACTTAATGGGTTTCAGAAACCCTCAGGGGTCCCTGAATCATACTTTCAAAATTGTTGCTCTAAAGCTTTAAGAAAAGCATTATTCTGATACTACTAAGTGATTTATGAACATTAGGCTTGTCGTCTCAATAAACGATGCAATTTGAAAGGGAATATGTCTTCTTACTTTAACAGTAGATACGTGTGTGTTGCTTTGCTTTGTTTTTAACCAAAACAGGAACACTAAAACCTTGCTACAAACAGAAAAATCTAATTAGTTGTTTTAAAAAACACTTTTCCTTTTAAATCACAAACAGCTTTTAATCTTTTAACCAAGGATGAGCTTAACAAACTTTAAAAAAAGACAAAATTTGAGCTCTTTTGATCCCAATTCCTACCATTCTGGCAATCATCCCCATTTGCCCACTATGTATTTATAAACAGGTAATAAAAATAAATCTCTCCCTCCCTGCATGCCAGTTCCCTTCGAAAAAGGAAGGCAGACATCTGCAATGTGTATACATGGGAGGGACGGAGTGGCAGTAGCACAAAGTAGGGTGTAAGGGCACGAAGAGTGAGAAGGAAAAGCTTTCCAGAGCCTGGAAGGAGGGCATCCACATGCGGGAGTGCCCAGTGTGGGGTGTCACAGACCAAGCAGGGTAAAGACGGTGTGACACAGGAGGGTGAAAATAGTGTTGAGGGGATCTATGCAAGTGGACAGCCTGTTGCAAAACGCCAGAGCCCCACACAGGATAAGGAGGCGCAGGGCCTAAGCAGTCAGGCTGCAACAGGGTGAGAAGGGCATCCCTCTGGGGGAGTCTGAACAGAGTGAAGAGAACATCCTGCCGAGAGGCAGCCTAGCATGGGGTGCCAGAGCCCACGCTGGGTAAGGAGGGTGTGCATGCAGGGGGAGAGGCATGGTGTCAGAGTCCATTTACATGGACAGGAAGGCTGGCATGGAACAGGGAGGCAGCACCCAAAGGGGGTCTGTGCAGAGAAAGGCATGACAGTGGTGATGACAGCTTGGCTACCAATGGTTTGATTAATCTCCCCTTGACATATAAAGGACAATGGAAGCCAGGTTTCTCACTGCCTGAGGAGGGAGTTATAAATATGGAAAGGCTGAAGCCTAGATTACTAAATCTAGTATATCTATTAATTACAAACATTACTAATAGAGAAACCAGTGTCACACCAAATGGAAACTGCGTGCCACCTGAGAGAAAGCAGTAAGAACACATTATCCCTTCTATGGCATTCCTGCAGAAGATGCAGAACCTAAGTAATCTCATGAGGAAACATCAAACAATTGCAAACTGAGGGACATTCTAAATAATAGCTGGTCCGTAATCATCAAAAGTATCAAAGTCATGAAAGTCAAAGAAAAACTGAGCAATGCCTCTAGACTAAGATTAATGAGGCATGACAAGCGCACACTATGTGTATTTCTGAAGTGGATCCTTTACTATAAAATATATTATTGGAACAACTGATGAAATTAGAATGGAGTTTGAGCATTAAACAGTAGGAAGGTACCAATGTTAGTTTCCTAATGTTCATGATGTCTATTGTGGTTTGCAAGGAAATGCCCTTGTCTGTAGGAAGTTCTAAATGAACGGGGCATCTAGTCAGTAAGTTACTTTCAAATGGTTAAGGAAAATAAGCTTAGGAACTATATTTCCAAACCTTCTGTTAAGTTTGTGATTGTTCAAAAATTTTTAAATTTATAATCAACTTTCTTAAAAAGAACTTAGAGATGACAGCAAGCTGATCTTTATTTCTTTCACCTATATTTCTTCTTGCTTCAATATAAAAGTCTTCTGTCCAAAAGAAATGTCAGAATTTAGTGGTTGCTGTTGTTTGCTCTTAAAAAGAACGCTCCCAGAAATAACTCAACAAAATGTGATTCTAGTGACACCTAGCGACTTTATGCATTTAATGTTCACACTTTCAATAGAAAACAAGAGCAGTGGCCCATGATAGACAGTTAACAAAAAATAACAGACATATGATATATGAAATAAAAGTCAGCTTGCACTCACGTAAGTTCTGCTGAAGAAAGTTCAAGCTCACTAAAAATCAGGAAAACACAACTGAAAATAATATTTTATATTAGGAAAGATTAAAAAGACTAATAATACATTTTATGAATAAAGGTATTGGGAAACAGGTCTTGCTTTGCACTGCTAGAAAACATGCTAAAGTGGTATAGTGTTTTCAGAAGGTAATGTGATAACACCTACAAAAAAATTTAGATATCCATACCCTTTTAAGTCTTCAGTCCACTTTTGGGGATTTAAACCCATGGAAATACTTACACAACTAGAAAAATATCCAAGTACACCACAGCTCAATATAATACTAATCATAAAAAAAAATAAAGAAAGAAAAAGAAAAAAGGAAAAGAAAAATGCCATAGCCATCAACAGGGAATTGGCTACATAAATTAGTGGATTGATGACAAAAGAATGTTATACCATGTTAAAAAATGGGACATATCTCTATCACACATGGAAAGACATTTCCCAATATACTGTTAACTAAAGGGACATGTATGCATCCCACTAAAAAAAACCTACTCATTTGTATGGATATATACATAAACATATATGTATATGTATGCATTTTTTATGTGTGAAGTAAAAAGTCTAAGGTACAGGCATAACTTGCTTTATTGCACTTCAAAGACACTACTTTTTTTTTTTTTTAAATTATGGCAACCCTGTGTTGAGCAATTCTATCAGCACCAATTTTACAACAGCATGCACTCACTTTGCGTCTCTGTGTCACATTCTGGCAATTCTTATAATATTTTAAACTTTTTCCTATTATTGTACTTGTTATGTGATCTGGGATGTTTGATGTTACTCTCACTTTAAATCAAAAGCTAGAAATGATTAAGCTTAGCGTGGAAGGCATATTGAAAGCTGGGACAGGCCGCAAGCTAGGTCTCTTGTGTCAGTTTCCAACTTGTGAGTGCAAAGGAAAAGTGCTTCTCCAACGAACACACGAATAACAAGAAAGTGAAACTACCTTATTACTGATAGAGAGAAGTCTGAATAGTCTGTATAGAAGATCAAACCAGCCACAACATTCCCCTAAGCCAAAGCCTAATTCAAAGCAAGGCCTCTGACTCTATTTAATTCAATAAAGGGTGAGAGAGGTGAGAAACCTACAGAAGCAAAGTCTGAAGCTAAAAGAGGTTGGTTCATGAAGTTTAAGGTGCAAAGTGCAGAAGCAAGTGCTGATGTAGAAATGCAGCAAACTATCTAAAAGATCTAGCTAAGATCATGGATGAAATTGGCTACACTAAACAACAGATTTTCAGTGTAGAAAACAGTCTTCTATGGGAAAAGATGCCTTCTAGGACTTTCATAGCTAGAGAGAAGACAATGCCTGGCTTCAAAGTTTCAAAGGACATGCTGACTCTCTTGTTAGGGGCTGATTCAGCTGGTGACTTTCTAAGATGAAGGCAAATGCTCATTTCCCATTCTGAAAATCCTACTACTTTGTCTGTTTTCTGTAAATAGAAAAATGAAGCCTGGATGACAGCACAATATGGTTTACCGAATATTTTAAGCCCACGGTTGAGAACCACTGCTCTGAGAAAAAGATTCCTTTCAAAATATGACTGCTTGTTGACAATGTACCCAAGAGCTCTGATGGAGATATATAATGAAATGAATGTTGTTTTCATGCCCATGAACACACCATCCATTCTGAAACCCAGGGATCAAGGAGTCATTTCAACTTTCAAGTCTTATTATCTAGAAACACATTTTGTAAGGCTAAAGCTGCCATAGACAGTGATTCCTCTCATGGATCGGGGCAAAGTCAACTGAAAACCGTCCATAAAGGATTCACCATTCTAGATGTCATGAAGAACATTTATGATTCATGGGGGAGATAAAAATATCAACATTAACAGGAGTTTGGAAGAAGTTGATTCCAACTCTCATGGATACCTTGAGGGGTTCAAGATTTTGGTGGAGCAAGTAACTACAAATGTGGTGGAAATAGCTACAGAACTAGAATTAAAAGTGGAGCCTGACTCAGCTCCAGGCTACAGGTCTTGGTAGTTGGTGGTGTCCAGGCTTCAGCAGCCAGGCCTTTGGGGTGATGGCTGTGGGTCCTCAGATGCTAGGCTGCCTTGAGCTCTATGTCCTGGAGATGTTGGTCATTCCCAGACAATGGACAGAATTTTGGTTTTATGTTCATGAGACATATTTGAGTTATTGGGTGGAAACTCCCATGTAGGAAGCGGGCACTCAACCACTTGAGTCACATCAACTTCTAATATTCTAGATATCAGCTCCAGATATTCTAGATATCTGTTCTTTCTTTGTCATAGTTAAGTTTGCAAACATTTCCCTGTCTGTAGTTCGCCTTTATAGTTTGTCTTTTGCAGATGAGTAGTTTAAAGTTTGGTGAAGATCATTTTATCATTTTTGTTTATTATGGCTCTCATTCAGTGCACTCTCCCTTAGGAATCTGTTTCCATGTTTTCAAATATCAAATAGTTTTGATGATGCCCCAGTCTTTCTCTTGCCTAGACTGACAACTCCACTGATTCCTCTGCTTCTATGTGACAATTAAAAAAATTTTTTTTCCTTTTATTTGTAAAGGAAATTTAGTGACATAAATTTCCATCAAAAATAGAGGGTTTTGTGTGATCTGTTTATCTTTTTTAAAAAAGATAATAAAAAAAAAAGAAACAAGAAAAAATATATAGGGAATTTCCATATACCCTATCTCCTCCCCCTAACATTCTTTCCCCCATGAAGAACATTTTTCATTAGTGTGGTCCATTTGTTACACTCCTACTACTCTGTATAACCCACCATATCTCTTGCCTGAACTACTACGATAGCTGCCTAACTGGTTTGCCTTTGACCTGCTTGCCACTGAGGTCCATTCTCATCTAACTGCCAGAATGAACACGTTTTAAAGCCTAAGTCAGGCCTTGTGCCTTGTTACTCTTTACTACAACCCCCCATGCATTCCCAGCTTACAGTAAAATTCAAAGTTCTTATACTGGACTATAAGGACCTCCACAATGTGTGTCCCAAATTTTAAAGGCAGTTTTATTGAGATATATTTACTTACACTATCCAAAGTGTACAATGACTTCAGAGTTGTGCATTCATCACCACAATCAAGTTTAGAACATTTTCATCACTCCAAGAAGAAAAGCCCCATACCTCAATCCCTCTATCATTCCCCAGCCCTACATAATGTCTAATCTAATTCTGTCTCTATAAATTTATTTATCCTTACATTTTTATATTAATGAAATCATAAAATATGTAGTAATTTGTGTCTGGTTTCTTTCACTTGGCCTAATGCTTCTTAAGTTACTGCAATTTTTAAAAATTAGTGAAGTTGGATGTTTACAAAAAATTCTTATAAAATATGCAATGTTCCATGTTTAAAAAAAAAAAAAGTGGTGCCTGAAGTTGAGATTGAATTGTTGTAATCTCATGATAAAACTTCAGCAGATGAGGAGATGCTTCTTAAGGATGAGCAAAGGAAGTGGTTTCTTGAAATGGAACTTACTGTTGGTGAAGATGTGGTGAACAGTGGTGATATGACAACAAAGGATTTAGAATATTACATCAACTTAGTTGATAAAGCAGAGGCAGGGTTTGACAGGATTGACTCCAGTTCTGAAAGATATTCTACTGTGGGTAAAATGCTATTAAACAGCATCACATGCTATAGAGAAATCTTTGTGAAAGGAAGAATCAATTATGTGGCAAGTGTCACTGTTGTCTTATTTTAAGAAATTGCCACAGCCACCCAAACCTTCAGCAACTACCACTGTACTCCAATGAATACACGAATGATCAGTCAGCAGCTGTCAACATAAAGACAAGACCTTCTACCAGTAAAGAGATTACAACTTGCTGAAGGCACAGCTGATGCATTTTTTAACAATAAAGCATTTTTTAATTAAGGTATGTACATTGTGTTTTAGACATAATGCTACTGCACACTTAACAGACTACAGTATAGTGTAAACATAAATTTTATATGCACTGGGAAACCAAAAGATTCATGTGGTTTGCTTTACTGTGGTTGGTCTGGAACTAAACCCACAGTATCTCTGAGGTATGCCTGTATATGCTCCAAAATCTTAATGGTAGGCACCTCAACTCAGGAAGGAAGATGAGGGAAGAAGTAGATTAGGTGGGGATTTTCCACTTTAAAAATATGTATATATTTAAATATAGATAGATTTAATTCAAAATAAACTTATTTTTTCAAGATAGCAAAAGATGTAAAAATCATTAATTAACTGTATAATTAAAATCTGACTGCAATATAACAAACAATAATAAAAAGGCAAGAATTTGTATTAAAAATACAAAGGAATCATAATACACTAAATTCACTTTGAAAGGACCTTAAAAGTTTGCCTTTGGATAGTAAAGTTCAAGTATTTTGAAGTTTCCATGAATCCTCTGAGAAACTGGGGATGGGGGACGAGGGAGGACAGAAGTAGAGGAATAGAGGATAAGGAAAGAGAGAGGGGGCAGGAGATGGAGCAGCAAATAAGAGCAGGAGAAAAAACTGTCAGTGAAAAATTCTCAGGATAAGGACAAGTTGAGAAGTCTTACTGATATACAGGAATGCCTAATAGTGTTAAATATATTTTTTCAAAACATCTTTAAGGTCGACTTTTTCTGTATACCCCCATCCTTCCTCCACAAATTTCCATACAACCTTTAAAATTTAGCTCAAGTTACTTCCTCCATGTAATTTTCTCTAATAACTCCAGGCCAAATTAATCTGTTCGTTTATTTGTTAGAACAAATATTTACTGAGCACCTACTATGAGCCAGGAATGTGCTACTAGAAATAAAATCATAAACACATCTAGTAGACAAGGCCATTGCCCTTCCATAGTTTACATTATAATGGAAAGAACCAAGATAGATAGTTAAACAGAGCTAGTTTTAATAGTGTTAAAAAGGACGTGAGATAGAGAAAAGCAAAGATGGATCTATTATAGATTAGAGAACAAAGAAAGCTGTTCTGAGAAGGTGGACTTGAAATATGACACACAAGAAGGATCTGAGTACAAATGGGAATTAAGGAGGTCCATATATATAATTGGAGACCCTGAAAAACAAATCTCTTGAAAAGAAAGAAGTGGGGAAAATTGACCTGAAATGATCAATTTGAGACATATCATATACACACAAAAAATCCTTAAGAATACACCCAGGCTTTAGAGGAAATAATTTACAAGGGGAAAAGAATTAGATTGGCATCACAAAAATAACTAGTTTCCCCTTCTGTTTGCTCCTAACAAACAAAACCTGTCCTAAATACACTACAAATTATTTACACAAAACCAAAAAGACAGACCAAAACAAAAAACAAACAAATCAAACTGAAAAAAAAAACAACAACCCCACAACTACCTGAAGGTTCTGGAGAAAAAGCAGGCAAATTATAAAAGCAATCCAAAAATCTGTCTTTGCCCTGAGGCCAGCCAATGGCTATGAAAGTAGTGATGCTGAGCAGCACAAACTCCAATAGAAAACCTGCTGACTTTCTGGTCAAAGAAATGTGGGGAAGGAACCTTGCAACCAGGGCTACCAGAGAATGAGGTTAAAGATCAAGGAAAGGAAAGAATCAGAGACGGGAACCTAAATTGTGTATAAACTTAGCTCAAGTTTAGAATTGAGCCATTCTGAGCTAAACAATGCACACCTCAGATGTGACAATGGGCGTTTTCAGTTTTATCAAGTTAAAACCAAAAACAACAATACTTAGGAGCAATGTCAGAATCCAGAGTCTATAGAACATTCACAACGCTCATAACACAGTCCAAATCATTCACCATATGGGGAACCAAGAAAATGTGACACATTGTCAAAGGGAAAAAAAACAATCAACAGATGCCACTGAAATTATCAGACAAAATCATTAAAGTAGCTAATACAATTATACTCAATAAAGGAACAAAAAATACACTTGTAATGAATATAAAGATGGGAAATCTCAGGAGAAAAAATCATATATATAAATAAATGATGGGAAGCGAACTTGGCCCAATGGATAGGGCATCTGCCTACCACATGGGAGGTCCGCGGTTCAAACCCCGGGCCTCCTCAACCTGTGTGGAGCTGGCCCACACTCAGTGCTGATGCGCGCAAGGAGTGCCGTGCCACGCAGGGGCGCCCCCCACGTAGGGGAGCCCCACGTGCAAGGAGTGCACCCTGTAAGGAGAGCAGCCCAGTGCAAAAGAAAGTGCAACCTGCCCAGGAATGGTGCCGCACACACGGAGAGCAGACACAACAAGATGATGCAAGAAAAAGAAACACAGATTCCCGGTGTCGCTCAGGATAGAAGCGGTAACAGAAAGAATACACAGCGAATGGACACAGAGAACAAACAACTGGGGGTGGGGGGAAAAGGGAGAGAAATAAATAAAAAATAAATCTAAATCTAAATCAATCAATTAATCAATCAATAAATAACCAAATGAAAATTTGAGACCTGAAAAATATCTTAAATAAATTCACCCAATAGACATAAAGCACGGGAGTTGATGGAGAAAAGAATTAGTGAATATGAAGATAGGCCAATCTGAAGAAGAGAGAGAAGAAAAAGACTGAAAAACAACTAATGATAAACAGGGCCTGAAGGATAGGTGGGAAAATTTCAAAAGGTTCATTACACAGGAGACAGTGGGCTTATTTTCCATAAGAGCAGAGCTGCGTAGCTGAATAAACACTACATGGCCTGCAAATCCTAATATATTTACTATCTGTCCCTTTACAAAGAAAGTCTGTCAATCCTAACACACAGCTAATTAGAGTACAAGAGGAAATAGGGTAGAAATGATTTTTGAAGAAATAATAAAAACTCATCACATATAGTAAAACACATAGGTTTAAAAATAAAGCCCAGTAAAGTCTAAACAGAATTAATCCAAATGATCAACATAGAAACAGAAGGATTCAACAAATGTATAAACCAACCAAATTTAAAAGACATCTTTAGAACACTTCACCCAAGTACAAAGTGAATCCAAGACCATGCTAGGCCATAAAACAAACAGGTCTCAATAAATTTGAAAGGACCAAAATTACACAAAGTATATTCTCTGACAAAAACAGAATATAAACGATACCAAAAAAACAGGTAGAAATTTGGGGAATTGACAAATGAAAGAAAATTTAATAAGAATCTCCTAAGTAATCGATCATGTCAAAAATAATTACAAAGGAGATTAGAAAGTACTTTGAGATGAGTAAAATCAAAAACACTATATGTCAAAATTATGAGATTAGCATCTAAAGCTGTGCTTAGGGAAACGGACTTTGGCCCAGTGGTTAGGGCGTCCGTCTACCACATGGGAGGTCCGCGGTTCAAGCCCCGGGCCTCCTTGACCCGTGTGGAGCTGGCCATGCGCAGTGCTGATGGGTACAAGGAGTGCCGTGCCACACAAGGGTGTCCCCCGCGTGGGGGAGCCCCACGCGCAAGGAGTGCGCCCGTGAGGAGAGCCGCCCAGCGTGAAAAGAAAGTGCAGCCTGCCCAGGAATGGCGCCGCCCACACTTCCTGTGCCGCTGACGACAACAGAAGCGGACAAAGCCGCTGACAACAGAAGCGGACAAAGAAACAAGACGCAGCAAAACAGACACCAAGAACAGACAACCGGGGGGGGGGGGGGGGGAATTAAATAAAATAAATAAATCTTTAAAAAAATAGCTGTGCTTAGAGGAAAATTTATAGCTTTAAACATCTACATTAAAAAGGAAGAAAAATCTCAAATTAAAACCTAACCTTCCGCCTTAAGTGGCTAGAGAAAGAAGAGCAAAGTAAACCCAAAACAAGGAGGAACTGAAGATTACAGTAGAAATAAAAAAATAAAAAAATAAAATAGAAAATGGAAAAACAAGAGAAAACCCAACAAAACTAAAGTTGGAGAAAACCACCAAACTGACAATTAGAGCCAGGGAAGTCACTGCCACCCCAGGCATCTCCCAGCCCTTTCCTACCTCGGGCTCCTTTTCTACTGGGTTCAGATATTTCAATGTTTGCATTCCATAGCCTGGGAAGATGTTAGGGCTAATGGAACACCCTGACCATACCCTAAACTGAACTGGGTAAAAGCAGCCTTAACTGTTAATCAGGCCAGGAACTTCCGGTGGCAGGGTCCCCTCCCTCGGGGGGCTTATAAATATCCCACCCTTGAACAGCACAGATTTGTCTCTACTCTCAGATGCAAAGTGGGGCATGAATGGCTGCTATCCCCTGCTCCTGACAAGAGCCAGTTGGCCTCCCTGGGAGACGGATCACAATGGGCTCTCTTCTCTTGTTCTTTTGGACTCTTTGTGCTGTGTAATTAATAAAGTGGTCATTTGCTCAAAGTTTCTGTTGTACCTAAGTCTGTGTTCCCATTACCCATCATCATACAATATTTCACTCCATATTTAGCTGGGCTGACTAAGAAACAAAGAGAAGATTCAAATTGCTAAAATCAGGAATGGGTAACTACCAAGTTTACAGAAACAAAAAAGACTATAACAGAATAGTATGCTGAAAGGACATTATTGGAGTCAATTGACAAAATTCTTACATAATCAAGGCAGAAGGATTTCCTAGAAACATTTTCAGATGAAAATGAAAATTTTACTTGCAGATAAAAAAGATCTGTTTCCTGCTTACTATAGTTGTAAAATAGCTTCTTTTCCCGAAATTAATCACATATGAAGGCCCCACTCACTACTCACCCATGACCATATAGTAACAATATTGTTATAATAAAATAATTAAATCTTTTTACATCCTACATTAACTTGTAGGCGTTAGAATACCATATTCAAAAATGTACAGACTATCTAGACAGAAGATCAATGAGGAAATAAGAGGACTTGAAGAACATCCTAACCTAACCATTCCAAACACCAAATTAAAAATGAACAAAGGAGTTGAATAGACATTTCTCCAAAGAAGATATGCAAATAGCCAATAAGAACATGAAAAGATAGTCAACATCATTAGCCACGAGGGAAATGCGAATGCAAATCAAAACCACAATGTGGTAACCTTATGTCCATTAGAATGACTATATTATTATTTTTTGCTTATTTAACCATTATTAATAAAAAGACAGAAAATATCAAGAATAGGTGAGGATAGAGAAGAAAAGGAACTCACTTGTACTGCTGGTAGGAATGTAAAATGGTGCAACCACTATGGAAAATAGTTTGGTGGTTCCTTAGAAAGTTAAGTATAGAAATAACATATGACCTGGCAATCCCACATCTAGATATATACCCAAAGGTATTGACAGCAGGGACACCAACAGATATTTGTACCTCTATTTTCATATCAGCATTATTCACAATAGTCAAAAGGTGGAAACAACCCAAGTATCCATCAATGGATAAATGGACAAACAAAATTGTGGTATATACATACAATGGAATATTTATTATTCAATCATAAAAAGGAATGACTTTATGATACATGATTACAACATGGACAAACCCTGAAGACATCATGTTTTGTGGAATAAGGCAGACATAAAAAGACAGATAACGTACGATCTCACTTACATGAAATAATTAGAATATGAAAATTCATCAAGACAGAAAGTAGATCATAGGTTATCAGGGGTGGAAGGTGGGAGACGGGGAAAAGGCAGTTATTCCTTAATCGGTTCAGAGTTTCTCTTTGGGGTGACAGAAAAAGTTTGATAATGGATAGTAGTAATGGTAGCAGCACAACACAGTGAATGTAATTAACGCCACTAAACTGCATATTTTAAAGTTGTTAAAATGGGAAATTTTTTAACATGTTACCACCAGAAAATTTTTTAAAAATCCCATGGAACTGTATAACACAAAGAATGAACCCTAATGTACTATGGACATTAGTTAATAATATAATTCTACTAATACTGGTTCATCAATTATAACAAATGTAATACATGAAAATGCAAAATGTTTATAATAGGGAAAGTTGTATGTGTGTGCGTAGAGCAAGAAGTACATAGGAACACTGTCCTTTTGCATAATTTCCCTGCAAACAAACAAATGCTCTAAAAACATATATATAATTATAATAATTAGAACTTCTGTTTTGGGGGTTTTATCTTGCTCTATTTTCTGACTCTTTGGTGAAAGGTAAACTATGATAAATACCTTTGAAGAATGGACAGGAATTACCCTGAAATCTACAGATGAAGAACAGTTATACTGCTGCCTTTTTAGGAATCTGGAGTAAACTTAGTATCTTCTAAAGTAAACTTCTCCAAGGTGATGTTGCACAGTTAAGTGGTAACTTCGGGAGTTGTCACAGCGGGTCTGACCACTCCACCCTTGGTATTTCACTTGCCTCTCTTACTTAGGTTGTAAATTCTTTAAGGTCCTGTTTCACATTCATTCCAGTTTTCCAGAGCACCTAGTGTGTACGTACTGTTTGTATGTTGAATAGAGAACTGCAATCTAACATATCTAGATGAAGGCTTTACTTAAGGTTAAAGGACCCTAAAATGAAAGTGGATCACTTAAATTAGGAGAGTATATACTATGGATTTAATTCTATTTTCTTAGCATATCCCCCATAATCTAAATTTTAAGCATCACACTCTCCAATCATATACTCTGATCTTTCCAAACTTATAGCCTAGCCTCTTGTACAGCTCCAGTAATACTTCTACCCAACTAAGATCTACAGTATGTTAATCAAACTATCTTTCCACTATCCTTCGCTCCTTTTATATCTCCCTTCCTTCCTTAACCAAGCTTGGATTCCACGATCTATCATTATAATCAGTGCTTTGCACATCCCCTCAACTCCCTTGGCTCCCTTCCCAACACTAGTTAAATCTCCTGTTCTGCCTACTTCACACCTGAACGTTGCTGAAGAAACAACTGGTCTTTTACTCTGGTCTCACTTTAAATTTATATCCACCAACCTCACATGAGCTAATAGTACTGCCCAATGATTCTATGACATTTCCCCAGTCCATTTACTATCCCACAGTCCTAGACAATGATTTTACATGTTCTTGTCAAACCTCTAAAACCTCTTCTACTCCATATACCCTTTTCCACTACTGCCCCATTTCTCTGTTCCCCATCAAAGACTTGTCTACACATATTGTTTCTAATTCTACTCCTCCCAACTTCTCTTAAAACTACTCCAACATCTTTTGCTCCTACTACTCCAAAAACTGCTTCTCAGGTTCACCAGTGACTTCCATGTTGCAAAATCTAGTGGTAATCTTAGACCTAATTTTACTCCATCTATTTAAGCACCATTTACTATATCTGACCATTATTGCCTCCTTGAAAAACTTTCTCTACTTGACCTCTAGACCCCCGTTCCCACAAAATGTCCTCCCATCTCACCGGCTGTTCCTTTTCAGTCTCTGCTGCTAGTTCCTCCTTGACTTCTAAACACTGAGTGTTCAATCCTGGATCCTCTTTCCTTCTCTATCTATACACACTCTCTAGGAGATCTCAATAAGTTTCGTGGCTTTAAATAACATCTATACACTGAGAAGACCACATTTTTATTTCCAACCTAGACCAAACCTCAATTCTAGATACATACATCCAACTGCATACTTGACATTTCTACACGGATGCTTGCATAATAGATACTTCAAATTCAGTATATCTAAAACTGAGCTGATTTCTTCCCCAAACTATGAAGCCTTAGCCAATCTCAGTAAGGCTTTATGAAGCCTTAGCCAATCTCAGTAAGTGGCAAATCCATCTTTCTAGTTCCTCAGAGCAAAAATCTTACAGCCCATCCTTGACTTCTCCCTTTCTCTACAAACTCACATCAAATCCTCAGGAACTGTACTTTAGCACTACATTGAAAAATATATCCAGGATCTGACTATGTCTCACCTCTGCGCTGCTATTACCTCAGTCCAAGAAACATCGCTAGCCTGGATTATCCACCAGCCTCCTAACTACTCACTACTTCTGCCCTTGTCCCTCTCCTGTTCACACTATTCTTCTGCTTCACACTCTACAAAGACTATGCCGTCTGGTCCTACTACCTATCTGACCTTAATCTCCAACTAGTTTACCCCCCAACCACTTTGGTTCACTGCACTGGCTCCTTCATTTCCTGAATACGCCAAGCATAACCCTGCCTCAGGGCCTTTGCACTCATTTCCTTTTGTAGCATAAATGGCTTTGCAATTTTCTCACGACCCTTCTAGTTCTTTCCTTCTAGTCACATCAGCATTTCATTTCTTAAAAGTTATACAGCAAGTCTTGAGAAATAACTGTGAGGTTGTGACTGATAAGTAAATCATATATGCTTGGACTTCTCTCCCAGGAACCCTAAGAATAATCTGTTTTGTGAACTGCTTGAAGAACTTCATATCAATAATAGATCCCTTACATAGTTACTGTAAAGGTGTAAATTTACAACTCATTCTCCACAGTTACAGTAAAATTGTAACTTCTGCCCTGCTGAGAAACACTGTGAATGTCTGTTCCCTGGTTATCCATCCTGAGCACTGTACTTTTTAATCATGCTCTCCCCTCATGTGCCTCCCCATCCACATGTAGACATATGGTATAAAAGACCCCTCTTGCTTTGTGGCAAGTGCGGGTGTCGAGCCTTGAAATCACCACGCTCCCCTCTTGCCAGCAAGGACAAAGATTCTAGGTTATGACCAGGCTCGGATCTACTGCTTTGTGAAGAACTTCCCTACATAAGCCCCCTAATAAATGTTCACTTGCTCACCAAGCTGGGCTTGTCCGCGTCTTTCTTTGATCTGACAAATCCCTCTTAATTTGATGGGAAACACCTTTCTAGACAGAGTTAGGTATTCTATTGCTATACCCAATTTCAGTGGCAAAAACTAGGGCTTAAAGACGTTAATTTACTTGCCCAAGTAAAAGGCAGAGCAAAGCTGGAAAGAAATCAAACTTTCTGTGATCCATACAAAATACCTCTACATTTTAATAATATTAGGTATGTAAGAAAGAAAATAAAAAAGAACCTGCTTACTTTTCAACCCAGAGCACTGAAACAAGTTTTACCCCTTTCTTCTTCTGTGCTTTATCCCAAGTGCTCTGGTATCCATCTTTGAATACAACATGAGTTACTTGCTTGTTAAAAGTTTTTGAAACCTGTAGACAAAATGCAGAAAACAAAATGTAAATTACTATGTAGATGCAATTGCATAAGTAAAATAGATCAAAAGGGATACTTCATTCAATATTCATCAAAAGAAAAATGTCCAAAGCTCCTACCCCAGCAATTCCATTTCTTAGAGTCTGTCATACAGAAATACTCTAACAAATACAGAGAGAATAGGAGGGAAAAATGGACAAGAGATGGCAACAGATTTCTAGAATGTAAAGAGTGATAGCTGAGTCAGAAGACAAATCATAGCCAATAAAAAAGGACATTTAAGGAATGCTTTGAAAAAAGACATAAACCAAAACAAACAAATGAAATTCAAAAGACACAGGTGGATGGTACAGAGAACAAAACTTAGAAAATGAAAACACTTATTAAAACAATATACAGAACCAAAGAGTTCTTGGAAATTAAAAATATGACATAAATGAAAACACTTCAATGAAAATTTTGAGCAATAAAATTGAGAAAACCTCCCAGGAAGTTAAAAAAAAAAAAAAAAGATAAAGAGATGGACACAATAGGAGATAAAAGCTAAGAAAATCAGAAGCTTACTCTAGGAGGCTCAAAAGCCAAGTAAGAGGAATTCAACAGATGTAGCAAGAGAGAAAATGCGAGGAGGAAAAAAAAATCAATGAAGAGTTGTAAAACTGAAACACAGGAATTCTAGATTAAAAACAGTTTCTACACAATAAATGAAAACACTACCACACCAAGGCATATCATCATGAAGTTTTAATACAGCCAGAATAATGATATTTAAAGAGTGCTGGGGGAAGAGGATAAGAAGAAGTCACATTCAAATAAGGAGAAATGAGAATGGCATCAGATTTCTCAACAGCAGCCTGGAAATCGGAAAACAATAGAGAACTGCCTTCAAATTTCTGAGGAAAAATAACATACAGCCTAGCATTTTATAATTAGTCAAATTATCAAATAAAGGTAATGATATAATAAAGGCATTTTTAGATATCCATGATGTCAAAAAACTTACCTCTTATGTACCCTTTTCAGAAATAGAACTTATCTAACACATAATTTTTTAATGCTTAATTTTATCAAAGTAAAATATATCTAGTGTTTAGAAATATGAAGGTAAATACTAAAATGAAAAGATAAAAGATTTGAAAGTAACTGCTTTTGAAATACAGAAAAGGAAATATCAAAGACTTGCTCGTTTCTATTTTGTTTCCATTATGAATTTCATGGTAGTATTTGTCTTTATAAACAATGTAGATGTTACACTTCCATAAAATTAAAATAAGACACTGTTTACATAGGGCAACTTCTACATTATGATTATTCTAATTTGGACCAACTATCTTAGTGAGAACTGAAAAGGATAAGCAAATTATAAATACACACACTTGAAGGCTTTGGAAAGCTATCAAGGCAACGAAGAATTACTGGGTCAAATTCTTGAAGATTGACACTCAGAGAAATGAGTCTAGTATTTGAGGACACTTTTTTCCCTCTGGGTATCTGTCAAATTTAACAAACACTAAACAGCACCAAAGACACAAAACTGGAATACAAGTCTCCAAATGGAAGAAGGGGATCTGTAAAACCTCTACACCCTAGGTTGAAACCCTATGGGCTGCAAGTAGAATTAAGGGTGAGTCAGAGGTTACATTCGACCTCACAAGTCTGCTGTCAAGTTTTATATCATCTCAACTTCTTAAATGCTCAACTTAAAAAAAACAACAACAACAAGCATATGAACAGATGAGACAACAATAACAAAAACCACTGGATAAAGCAGAAAATAAGAACAGATCTAGATATTACCATTTAGCAGACATAGACTTTAAGGCCAGAAATTAATAAAATAGAAAATAAATGTACAAGAGGATCAACAACACCTGAAAATGATTCTTTGGAATGACTAATTTTTAAAAAAATCAATAAAAACAAGGCAAACATGATCAAGAAAAAGAGAAAAAAGGCAAAAATAAATGATATCAGGAATGAAAAACAGGTCATCATGACAAATCCTAAGATACCGAAAAATCCTAACAGGATAATATGAAGTTTTATGTCAATATTTGAAAATTTAGAGGAAATGGACAAATTTCTTAAAAAAGTCAACTTTCTAAAAACACTCATAAGAAGAAACAGAAAATCTGAATAACTCTATAATTATCAAATAAATTGCCAAAAAAAAAAAAATAGCTATAACGGCGGAAACAACCGAAGCGTTCCAAACAGACTGAAACCTAACATTGCTGATTCATGAAGTTTGGTTAAAAGAAAGTCTTTTCAATGAAAGGTGTTAAGTGAATATTCATATGGAAAAAAATAAAACTTAAATATCTCATACCAAACACACAAATCAAGTCCAGATGGATTGTTAATGTAAATATGAATGGCAAAACGGTAAAGCTCACAAAAGATAACACAGGAGGAGGTCTTCATAATGTTGGTGTACGAGCAGACATTTTTAAACAGGACACACACGCAAACTTACCATAACGGAAATGATTAAAAATTGAAGTGTATTAAAATTATCAAAGAAATTATTAAAAAGGTGAAAAGGTAAGCCTTAAAGTAACAGAAAATACTGTGATTCACATCAATGACAATAGGGTCAATTAGAAAATATAAACAATACTTACAAATCAAGAAGAAAATGTAAAGCCCAATGGAAAAATGAGACAGAGACACTGAAGAGGCATTTCAAAATAAGTAATTGAACAGGTACAGGAAAATGTAAATTCAAACCACAATGAGATATCACTAGAAACACACCAGAATGGCTGAACGTAAAGACTGATAAAAGCAAGCATATATATATCAAGGGAACTTTCAGACATTGGTAGAAACTGATTCATCCTCTTTAGAAAATTGCTAGGAAATTATTCTTAATTTTCTTAGATGTGATAACGGTATTTTTGTTACACAGGAAAATGTCCTTATTATGTGATTCATAATAAGTAGGGGTGAAGTGTGATGTCTACAATTTACTTTGAAATAGTTTATAAAAACTATGTACCAGGGAAGAGTGTGAATTACAGAGAAAACTATTATCCACGTGGTGCAGAAGTGCCCCAAAATGTTTTAACCAAATGCGATGAGTGTGCCACAATAATGGGGGAGGTTGTTGGTGTGGGAGGAGTAGGGTGGGGGAATGAGGGGTATACAGGAACCTCTTATTTTTTTTTATAATGTAACCTTTTTTGTGACCTATGTATCTTCAAAAAAATACAATTTACAAAAATGATGGGGGAGGGGTGTGGGGGTGTGGGCTAAATGGGAATCTCATGTTTTTTTAATGTAATGTTCTATGTGATCTATTAACTTTAATAAAAATAAAATGAAAAAAATACAATGGAACAAAAAAAGTTTATAAAAACACACACATATATAAACACACTCTATAGAGAAACAGAAATAAAACAAGTAATCAAGATGTTACAATTGCTCAATTTATGTTTACTATTCTTTCAAGTCTTCTAGTTAAAAATTTTCAAAATCAAAGGTGCAAAACAAAAAGTCTAAGAGATCTAAGACAAAAGTCATTTTGTCAACTCACAAGGGTTTTTTTATCAGCTAATATAACTTGTCTTTACCCCAAGTATATAAATATCATAGAATGGCATTACCTCCATTTTCTATATTCCAATATATCAGTAAAAAGGTGTGTCCTTTTTTCAGGTCCAAAACTAATTTCTGTACTGATATTCTGATTTCTCTCCACTTCAGTCTACTCTCAGTCCTCTTTCGATTTTTATGCCCTGAGTGCCTCCTGTTTCACCCTAACCTTGCCCTGCCTTTACCTTCTCACCCATTTATCCCTTTCACTCATCTTCTCTGTAATCCCACCTAAAAAACACACAAATACACGGTTCATAGTTGAACAGGAATGTAAGAATAGTCTTTGTTCACTATCTCCATTTCCTCATCTCTGAATGATTCCTCCAGTAATTTCCACCTGGCACTGATTTACCATTTCACTGAAAAGTGCACCAGGCTAAACAATGATCTTATAGTTGTCCCAGTTAAAGTATACTTGACAGTCATACCTTTCTAACACTCCCGCAGTGTTTTAGAATTCCATCTTTCAGATTCTTTCTTCCTTGGACATGTAGGGACATGTTTTTCTGATTCTCTGCCTTTCTTCTCTTTGACAGTGGGCTCCCCTGCCTTTTCAATACTGAATAGGGTTCCATCTTCAGCATTCTTTTCATTCTAAATATCTCCCAAGTGGGACCGCATCAACACCTAGGGCTTAGCCCCTAATCTCTAGCCTGTCAAATATTATCTCCAGCCTTGACTATCTCAAGTTCTAGAATGTATACGCAAATGTCTATCAGACATTTCAAATATGCCAATGTTCACAATCTTTCCTTTAAAAATGTGTTCATTTTCCTCTATTCCTCACTTTTATCATTAGCAGCATACACTCAAGTTAATGTTTGGATCCAGCAGATTTTCATCTTAGATTCCTCTTTCTTTATCGTCTATAATACCAAATGTTCTACAAGTCCTATTGTTATGAATTCTTAATATCTTGGTTCTTTTCTTTTTTCTTCTACCACTGATCCATTGCCTTCTTTGTTCTTCATGTTCTAAGTAGCAATACCCAAAATAAGAAAATAAAAATATATCTCATATAGCTAAGGACTCTCATATATTTATCAAAGGTAAAAACGAACATCTTGGGGAGCAGGAGTAGCTCAGTGGTTGAACTCTTGCTTTGCATGTATGAAATCCTGCTTCAATCCCCAATGCCTCCTAACAACAACAACAACAACAAAAGTCTTACCTTTGCCCCCATATCTGCAAGTTGGTTTGTAAATGTCTTTGAATAATTTTCTGTTCCATTGGATGACCACACTTCAACATATGCTACTACATCTGGAAACATAAGATATTACCGTGAATTATATACACTTCCAGCTCCCACAGCCAAGGATTTCAACAGATGTATCTCGTTTTTCTATTAAAAACCTTTTCAAATGTAACTACCCATCAATGTTGCTATGGTTCTTAAAATTTTAAGCAAAGAACAACTTTACTCATACACACATCACAGTTAACAATCTAATGCTCTTCCTAAATTCCTAAACTAGGCTTAATCTTTCTGTTTCAGCAATATTTTTCTATAAATATTAATAAATATTTTAGGATTTGCAGGCCATAGGTCTCTGTCACAAACTACTCAATTATTGTCCTTGTAGGACAAAAGTAGCCATAGTAATATGTTAATGAGTAGGCATGGCTGTGATGCAATAAAACTTTATGGAAACCAAAATTTGAATTTTATGTGATTTTCACTTACTCTTTGGATTTTCTCCAACTACTTAAAAATACAAAAATAAATAAATATTCTCAGTTTGAGGGCCTTACAAAAACAGGCCATATTTGGCCTGTGGAGCCGTAGTTTGCAGATCCTATTCTAGTACACACCTTTTTTCCTTAAAACCTGATGTTTTAAATGTATTTGCCATGTCTGTCATTGGTCAATAATTGTGAGCAAAACAAGGAAAGTCAGGTTAATTTAACACAATACTAACATTAGAAAAAGAGGCGAAGTCTATTTTCCAAAGGACCATATCTAGGCTAAATTCAACTGTGCAAAGTCTGATTATAGAGTTCATATAAAATCTTCAGTCTTTTTCTCCTTTTGACCATAAGGTCTTTACACTACTCCAGGTCCCTAAATACAGATTTTTACTACCCATCACTCCTTTTCTCCAACACCGAACCCTCCTGAGCTCTGCCGGCTGCACCCGTGATGTAACCAGGGACTGTGAAGCAGTATAATGAGAGCAGGCTCAGGTGTTCAAATCCTGTCTGCACTTATTAGCTGGGTGACAGTGGGAAAAATATCTAAGCTCATACGCCTTAGTTTCCCCATGTAAAATTAAGTAAAATAGTGTCACAGGAACCGTTAAAAATAAAAGACATCATAAATCAAGCATTCAGCACAGTGCCTGGTACACAATAATTATTCAGTAAAAAGTTTCCACTATTATACCAATATGCACAGACGTATGGAAGAGTCTGTACTACTTTTTAATTCCACAATTTCCCTATGCTCCTAAATCCACCCAAGTATTCAAAATAAGACCGCAAAGGAAGCTTAAACATGCGCATGTCTACCAGCAAAAGTCGACCTCCTCCTCTCCCATCACCTGCCCCCAACCCCGAGGCCGACCCTGTCTTCTCCAATCATCCCCAGCAGCCTTCCTTCGCCCCCACCTACTTCGCCCCTTTCCCAGGGGCGTGGGCAGGAACTAAAAACTTGGGAATGAGGGCCAGGGCTTGTACCGACCCGGGAGGCGGGCCGCATCCAGCCCGGGCAACGCCGGCTCCTGGAAGCCCGAGGCAGGCGCCGGCCGCGGCCCCGGAGCCCCACTTCCGGGAACCGGCGGTTCCGACCGCGGACTCGGGGCCGCGGCCCCCCGCGGGGTCAGGGCCCAGCGCGCTCCCACGCGAGTTTTACTCCACTCGCCGCACGTGCCGAGGAGAAAGGGCGTGGCGACCCCGAGGGGGCGGCGGGAACCTGTTTCCACCCAACTCCGCAGCGAAGGCGCCGCCCGGGGCCGCCCAACTTCACGCCCGGCCCGCGGCGGGAGACCCCACACGACCCCCGGCCCCGCAGCCCGCGCCGCAGGGGCTTCCCGCGCGCCCCGCGCCCCCCAGGCACCCGCCCCTCGGGGCCGGCCTCGAGCCGCCCTGCGAGCAGGAACTCCTTCCTACCTTTCAGGATGGCGCTCCCCGGGGCCCCAGGAGCCGCCATAGGGCGCAGGGGCACCAGGTCGCCGGCGCGGTTGGGAGCCGAGGCCCGGCCTGGCCGCGCGGAACCGAAGGCTCGAACCGAGCCGCGGCCCACGGGCCCCGGGGCATGCGCAGAGCGCGCGCGCGCCTTGGCGCTCCACGCCCCGGGAATCCTCCGATCCGCGTTTTCTAAGCAGCCCCGGGCGGCGGGAAAAAAAAAAAAAGCTCCACAGACCCGGCCGCAACCCTTCGCTTCAGAGTTAAGAAAAACGGCTTTGCCTGGGGCCCCAGCTCACACTCGCGGCGTTTCTCGACCGCGGACCAACCGCCCTTCTCCACAAGCCTCTCTCTCAGGCCTGGGGAAGTGGCGTAAAAACCCAGGTGGAGCCCGGCTGGCCTTAAGCGGCTTCCGTCAGCCTCGCCCAGCTGAGGGCGCAGGGGAGCCCGGGGAAGGTGGAGAGTCCCGGCCTCGCAGGTGCGGACAGGAGCGCCAATTATAGTTGTGCCCCAAATGTCCAAAAATAACCCTCCGGGAACCCCCTGCCCTGCGGAATCCCCTCTCGTACGCTCGAAGCCCCCCTGCGCGTCGCCCAGGCTCGTCAGGCGCGGGATGACAGGGAAACCTCCCAGCCCCTCGACGCCGGAGGGCAGAGCCCGGCGCCCGCCCCGGCACCCGCGCGGCCCCCGCTGGCGAAGCTCCGCGGACCCGGGCCGCGCCGTCGAGCCGCCCGCCGCCGCCTGGAAGCCCCTCGCCGAGGCCGGCGGTCTCCTCAGCGCCCTCGTTTTTCGGAGATGACGCTTGGGTCGGGGCAAGGTTTTGCTTGACTGTTTGTAAACGTTCTCTGGTTAATCTCCCGGAAACACGGGGTCGGTCGTTCCCTAGTAAGGCATGGGCACTGTCCATCAGATGAAGGGTTTCGGTGCCATCTTTGTGTTTCCTCGTAGAGGGCATCTTCCGTTCCCAGGCTTCAAGAAAAGTAGTCTGACAAGATAATGGGTGTAAAGTCCAAGAAACCGTCGGCCTCACGCAAAGGTCCAGAAGATGCTCCGCTACATTTCCTTCTAGGAGATGGCTAGTTCTGGAACTTATATTTTGGGCTCCGATCCCTTTTAAATTGGTTTTTTTAGATGGTGTGAGGTATTGGTGCACCGTCATTCTTTTGCAAGTGGAGACCCGATTTTCTCAGCATCCTTTGTTGAAGCTAATATTCTTTCCCAATTGAGTGGTCTTTGATCCCTTGTCAAAAATCAGTCGGGTGGAAGTGGCTCAAGCAGTTGAGCACCTGCCTTCCACACGGGAGGTCCCTGGTCGGTTCTCGGTGCCTCCCAAGGAAAGGAACAGACTGACCAGGGAGTCATCTGGGGGTGCGGGTGGAGAGGATAAAAAAACATTGCTTAAAAAATTATCAGTTGGCCATAAATGCGAGAATTGTCTTCGTGCCAGATGTGGATTTTTTTCAGGATTTTCTATAGCAGAAGTTTTATTTCTTCCGTTCTAATTTGGATGCCTTTTATTTCTTTCTCTTGCCTCATTGCTCTGGCTAGAGCTTCCAGTACAACAACACTGAGTAATAGTGGTGACAATGGACATCATTAACTTGTTCCTTATCTTGGAGGGAGAGATTTCTGTCTTTCACCATTAAGTGTGATGTTAGTTGTGGGTTTTTCATATATGTCCTTTATCATGTTGAGGAATTTTCCTTCTATTCCTAGTTTTCTAAGTGTTTTTTAAATTATTATTAACAGAAGGGTGCCAGATTTTGTCAAATGCCTTTGCTGCATCAATTGAGATGACCGTGTTTGCCTTTTTCCCTTCAGTCAATTATATGAATTCATTTACTTATTTTAAGTCACCTTGTATACCTGTGATAAATCTCACTAGATCCTGGTGAATCTTTTTTTCTAATCTGCTGTTATATTCAGTTTTCTAGTATTTTCTTATATTGATGATTTTTGCATCTATATTCATAAGAGACATTGGTCTATAATTTCCTTTTTTTGTAGTTGCTTTATCTGGCCTTGAAATGAGAGTGATGGTGGCCTCGTAGAATGAATTAGGGACTGAATGTGATATATACACACAGTAGAATATTCAGCCATAAAAAGGAATGAAGTTCTGATATATGCGACATCATGGCTGAATTTTTAAGACATCATGTTGAGTGAAATAAGCCAGGCACAAAAGGACAGATATTGATGGTCTCATACCAATAAGAAATAATTAGAATAATTAAACTTATGGTTAGAATTTAGAATATAGATTACCAGGAGATAGGGTGGAGGTAGGGAATAGGATGTTATCTTTAAATCTACAGAGTTTCTATTTGGGATGATAGAAGATTTTTGGTAATGGGTGGTAGTGATGATAGCACAACATTGAGAACATAATAGCACTAAATTATATATGTGAATGTAGTTAAAGGGAAATTTTAGGTTGTATATATGTTACCTGAGTAAAAAAATTTAAAAAATCCGTGTAACTGCACAACACAAACAGTGAACCATAAATTAAATCATGGACTATAGTTAATAGTATAATTGTAAAAATGTCCTTTCATCAATTGTAAGAAAAGTGCCAACAATAGGGTGGTGTGGTGGTTTAAAACTGTATATACCCTAGAAAATCACGTTTTTAAAGCCAATCCATTCCTGTGGGTGTAAACCTATTTTAAGTAAGACTTTTGGATGCGGTTACTTCAGTTAAGTCACGACCCACGGTGGGTCTTAATCCTTTTACTGGCGATCTTCATAAGAGAAGGCAATTCAGACAGAGTCACAAAAGCAAAAAGGTAAAAGCAAAAAAACTCAGAAGAGAAGGAAGAGACCAGCAGATGCCACCGTGTGCTTTGCCATGTGGCAGAGTCATCAAGGATCACCTGCAGCCAGACTTTGGGAAGAAAGCATCACCTTGATTTGGACATTTTTCTCAGTCTAAAAACTGTAAGCTAATAATTTTCTATTGTTGAGCTAACCTATTCATGGTATCTGCTTTCAGCAGCCTATGAAACTAAAACAGGTGGTGTTTGAGAATGCTGTGTTTTATGCATGAGTGCTCTGTAACCTCACAACTTCTCTAAAAATGAAAAAGTTAATGGATTTTATTTATAACTAGTACTTAGTAGTGCAAATTCCATTTTGGAATCAGACGGGACCTAGTTGAAGACTTATATTAGCCACTAACTAGCTATGAGATGTTGATGAACTACTGAAACTCTCCAAGTTTATTTTTTTGTAAAGTGAGATTAATAGTAGTGCAATAATAGCTAGCATTTATTGAGCACTTTTCATAGACTTTATTTGTATTATCAAACTTAATCCTACCTATGAGATGGGTGTCCTTAGTACAATTTATAAAGCACTTACAAAAATTTTTTTTCCTCCTAGATTTTCACGAGCACTCTAAGTTATTTATTATTGAAATCTGAGAGTGGTAGCAGTGGCCTCCTCCTTTCCCTACTCTTTACAATTATTTAAAAAAACAACTTTCTCTTACATTATTATTCTTTATGTCATATGATCTTTACAACGCTGTTAGATTTTTTTTTTAAATTAGCAATATTATCCCATGTATAGAAGAACAATCAGGTTTAATGGAGATTACCTGATTTGTCAAAGGTTACACAGCTGGTAACTGATAGAGTTGGATGGAACTGGGACCCATGTTTTATTTACTAAATTCAGTGGCAGAGTATATGTACAAGACTAATCGGTATCATTTACTCAGATATTTCTTTGATTCATTTTTTTTTCATTCATCATCCTGTTGTTAGCTATTAAGAAGAGGACTTGGTGAGCCCACTCTGGTTCTGAAGAATACCTTAGTAAATGCAGCCCCCAAATCCCACTTTCTAGGCTCAGATTTCTGATCAATAACTAACTCTACCATGATCACAAATTGTTGAGCTAATAAATTTTACCCTGAAGAAATGGTAACACAGTTTGCTTGAGAGTGTGTGCCAGGCCCATCTAAGCAGATAACCCAATTTCCTTACTGAATAAATGGGAATGCAACTCTGAAAAGATTTAAAATTGAGTAATGAGATGATGAAATATAATGAAGCAATTACTTTTGGTTAAAATCATGGAAAAATGTCTATGTTTGGTAAATTCTTCTTCTCCAAGGTTACAAATATTTTCTACCATATTTTGTTCTAGGAGCTTTATAATTTTAGGTTTTATGTTGCGGTCTAGGATCTATTTTCAGAAAATTTTTGTATCTCATTCCAGGTATGGATTGAAGTTGTTTTTTTTTCATGTAGATATTCAAATGTTCCAATTCCATTTGTAGAAGATTTTTTTTTCTTCACTGCATTGCCCTTTCACCTTTGACAAAAAAAAACAGTTGTTCAGATATGCGGGTTTATTTTTGAAGTTCCTATTCTCTTCCATTGATCTATTTATCTAACTTTATGCCAATACCATACAATTTTGATGGTATTTGTAGCTTTATAAATAAGTTATGAAATCAGATAGTATCAACTTGGCAACTTTATTCTTCTTTTACAAAGTTGTATTTTATATTCATTCTAGCTTCTTTTCATTTCCATATGAATCTTAGAATCAGCTTGTCATTTTCTACAAAAATGCCTGCTGTGATTTTGATTAGATTTGTCTTGAATCCACAGGTGAATCTGGGGAAAACTGACATCCTTACAACTGTAAGTCTTCTGATTCATTTAGGTCTTCTTTAATTTCTCTTAGTAATGTTTTATAGTTTTCATTTTGTTTTGTTTTGTAATCTTTGACAACTTTTATGATTAAAACCTATTTCATATTTTTGTGATATTGTAAGTAGACGTGCTTTGTTTCAATTTCTGATTGTTACTAATATATAGAAACTCAACTGTTTTTAATATATTTTCATCCTGCAACCTTCCTAAATGCACTTATTAGTTCTAGCAGCTTTTTGTACATTCCATACAATTTTCTGCCTGCAAATAAATGCAGCTTTGCTTCTTCATTTTCAATCTTTTTTAAAAATAAGTTTAAAAAAAATACTCTGGATTACATAAGTGCAAGAAGAAAAAATATAGGGGATTCCTATATGCCCCACTCCCTAGCCCTCCCACATTTTCCCACATTAACACCATCCTTCATTAGTGTTTGTTAAAATTTGTTAAAATTGATGAAGACACGTTGGAGCACTGCCACTATGTGTGGATTATAGTTTTCACAATTTTATAAGTTATGACAAAACATATAGTGACCTGTATCCATCATTGTAACATCCTTCAGTGTAAGTCCAATGTCCCAATCTTTTTCTTTTTCTTTCCTGATTCTACTGGCCAGAACCTCTAGTTCAGTGGCTTTCCACCAGAGGGTGATTTTGCTCCAGGTGACATTTTGTAATGTCTGGAGACTGTTTATCACAAGTTATGGAGGTGGGGCAGGGCGAGGATTCCTTTGGCATCTGGTGGACCAAGGCTAGAGATGCTGCTAAACATTCTGCAGTACATAGGACAGCCCCATAACAAAGAATTAACTGGCCCCAAATGCCAATAGTCGCAAAGTTGAAAACCCTGTTTAGTACCATGTTGAACAGAAGTGGTAAAAGCAGCCATCCCTGTCTTGTTCCTGATCTTGGGGAGAAAGCATTCTGTCCTTCAACGTTAACTCAGGTTAGGTGTAGATTTTCACAAGCGATCCTTTTTCTATTTTGTTTTATATTGTTTTTGGTGAAGCATAAATAAATGTTAAATTTTGTCAGATGCTTTTCTTGCATTTACTGAGATGATCATATAGTTTTTTAAAAATAGTTTGTTAAATAGAAAGTTACATAGACTGATTTTTCAATGTTAATACAAACCTGCATTTCTAGGAAAAAGTCCACTTGAGCATGATGTAGTATCCCTTTAATATAGTGTGGTTTTCTTGGCCAAAATTTTGTTTATAATTTTTACATCCATTTTCATGATGGATTTTTGTCTGTAGGTTTCTTTCTTGTAATGGAAACAGAGATCAAATAAAAAAATAACAGAATGGTAAACTCTGGGTCAATCTAAAGGAATATTGATTGTACAAAAAAACAGTAACAACTATTGGTTGTTAAAACAATAGTAACAAAGTCTTATAAAGTTAAAATACAGTGTTTATAACAGAAATAATTCATGATGATAATAGTATCAGTCAGAAAGCTTAGGTAGTTACAGGATTTTTTTTTAAACTTTATTTTGTACATTTAATAATTGAAAATATATACAATTAAAAACTAAAAAGAAAAAATAGTTCAATAAAAACATACATCCCTCATTTAAATGTACTGGATACATATACATTTTTTAAAATCATATACTATGTTACACAGTAAATTTGGTTCATAGTAACACAATCAGTGGGAATCTGTGTCTCTTTTTGTTGTGTCATCTTGCTGCGTCAGCTCTGTGTGTGCGGCACCATTCCTGGGCAGGCTGCACTTTTTTCGCACTGGGCGGCTCTCCTTATGGGGCACACTCCTTGCACGTGGGGCTCCCCTACACAGGGGACACCCCTGCATAGCACGGCACTCCTTGTGTGCATCAGTGCTGCGCGTGGGCCAGCTCATCACATGGGTCAGGAGACCCTGGGTTTGAACCTTGTACCTCCCATGTGGTAGGCGGATGCCCTATCCATTGGGCCAAATCCACTTCCCTGCTGGGAGGTTTTAGATGACAGATTCAATCTCTTTAAATGTGATTGGTTTGTTAAGTTCTTGTATTTCTTGTAGTGTCAGTGTAGGTCAGTTGTGCATTTCTAGGAATCTCTCTACTTCATCTAGGTTGTCTAGTTTGTTGGCATAGAGTTTCTCATAACATCCTCTTATGATTCTTTTTATTTCTGTGGGGTCAATTTTAACTCCCTCCTTTCATTTCTGATTGTATTTATTTGCATATTCTCTCCTTTTTCTTTGTTAGTCTAGCTAGGGGTTTATCAGTTTTACTGATCTTCTCAAAGAACCAGCTTTTGCTTTTGTTGATTTTCTCTATTTTTTTTTGTTCTCAGTTTCATTTATTTCTGCTCTAATCTTTATTATTTCTTTCCTTCTGCTTGCTTTTAGATTGGTTTGCCATTCTTTTTCTGGTGTTTCTAGTTGTTCAGTTAAATCTTTGAATTTAGCTTTTTCTTCTTTTTTAATATAGTCATTTAGGGCTATAAATTTCCCTCTCAAGACTGCCTTTGCTGTATCCCATAAACTTTGATAAGTTGTGTTCTTGTTTTCATTTGTCTCAATATATTTACTGATTTCACTTGCAATTTCTTCTTTAGCCCACTGATTATTTAGGAGTATGTTGTTTGGCCTCCATACATTTGCAAATTTACTTTTTTCCTGGACATGAGTTTTTAAAGTAATATTAAGTTGCCTTTCATCTGTAGTTTATTTTTTGGAGTTGAAATAAAAGCTTACTTGAAAGAAAGAGAGAGAGAGAACAGAAAATGTAGCAAATAAGAGGGTAGATTTAAACCCAGTTTCAGCAATAATTATATTAAATAAAAACACCTGGTCCTGATGGAAACACTCAAGAAAATAGGAATTTATTATTTCTTAACATAAATATTTATACATATATACTAATATATACTCTGCTATATATTATATATATGTATATATATCCTAAGCCAAACTATTACTCAGTGGAGAAACACTGGAGGAATTTCTACTAAGATCAAAACAAGGCAAGAATGCCCTTTATCTACATGACTATTCAACATTATACTGGACATATTAGCCACTGTAATTAGACAAGACATATGAATAAACTTAAAATGGACTGGGAATCTAAACATATGTAAAAAATGTAAACATGTGAGTTCTAGAAGAAAATATGGGTAAATTCCTCCATAATCCCGATGTAAGAAAAGACTAATTATGACTCAAAAATCAGATGCAATGAAAGAAAAGGTTGTTTTAAAAAATCACTATGTCCAGAGAACTACTCAGCATAGCTGGTGATGGACCCAGCACTGGGCTTTGGTCTGCCAGAAACAAAGGGATCCATTCCAGATACCTTGACACTAGCAGAAAGGGAGCTCCATTGAATAAAAGGAGAATGAAGTGCAAAATAAATAAATAAAAACAGACAGAAACACTGTGACCAAAGTCAATAGGCAACTGACAAGTTGAGGAAAATATTTACAAAATTAGTGTCTTTAAAAAAAAAAACCTCTTAAAGACAGAAAAAAATAAGACCGAAAGACCAAAAACTTCTCTAGAAAAATGGGCAAAAGACATGAACAGGCTAGTAACACAAAGAATATAAAAATGACGTTAAAAATATGAAAAGATGTTTAGCCTGACTCATAATTAGAGAAATGCAAATTAAAACTACACTGGGACACCATTTTCCTATCAAATTGTCAAAAGTGTAAAAGCTGGGCACCACATTCTGTTGGAAATGCTGTGGGTAGAGAGTGATTCTTATACATTGCTGATGGAAATAAAAATTATTGTGACCTTTTTGGAGGGAGAAACAAAACTGTACTACATTTACTTTTTGACCCACCAATCTCACTTCAAGAATTTTTCCTGAAGATACACTTCTAACAATATGAAAATACACACAGGTTTTTTTTTTTCCCTTGCAGCATTGCTTGTAATTGCAAATACTGGAAACAATTTAAATGCTCTATATAAAGGAGTAGTTAAATAAACTATGTTACATCTACACAATGTTGTACTTTGCAGCTGTGAAAAATAAAGAATAAGGAGGATTTCTATGAACTGATATAAAATGCTTTGCAGGGTATGTTAAGTGGAAAAAAAGCAAAGTGCAAAAGAATATTCATAATATGCTACTGTTTGAGTAAGAAATAGAAAGGAAAAGAAAATAGTATCTGTTCATATGTACAAAAAAAATCACACAGGAACTAGAAACCCAAAATGTATGAGATTTGTTACCTAAAAGGAAGTAGAAATGGAGTGGAGAAGAATGGAGATGGGGTATAAGGGATTTGAAAGGAATACTTATTATAATATACCTTTTGTAGTTCTTGTTTTTAGAACCATGTTAATGTTTCATATGCTTAAAAAGTAAATTAATTAAATCAAGAAGGATGGGGTTAAAAAGCTCAAAATACCCAAGTGTATTTCAAGTAAATAATCACACTAAACAGAAGAGAAAAAATAAATTCAAGTACTTTTGAGAACAGTAGTGAAAGTAATAATACAAAATAAATATTAAAATATAGCTAATTTATTTTTCACATAGGAAAGAGCTAGGAGTTTTGAAACTATAATTTATGCATATTCTAGAATTGTGCAAATAAGTAAATATACTGAGGATAATGGGAACAGTTCAGAGAAGGGAGTTACAAATATGCAAAGGGAGTAGGTGGTGCTAACAGATTTGAAATGATTTGTAGTTTTAGTAGATATATAGAAATAGAAATAGATGGTTTAGATATATAGATATAGATATACAGAATTGAATATAAATATTGCTATGTGTGAGGATACATGTATTTCCTAGCTCTGTCCTCTTAAAAAGACTATGATGCCCTACTAATAAATATAGCTAGGGCCCAGATCTTAGTTTCCGAATACCATTTTCTGCTAAAAGTAAATTAGAGTTTGTATTTTTATAATGGCAGATTCCATAGCTGAGTCAGGGAAATTACAAGATGAATCTCAAGCATTGTTTTGTACCAAAAATAAGAATGTGCACAAAGAATAATGACATGTCAAAAGGATACAGGAGCAAAAGGACACTGGTAAAATAAGGGACAATTTTATGATCAAAATAAATCAGATAGTAACATACAATACAATCATCCAATAAAATAAAAAGCCATGGGGCTATACTAACTCAAATGAACAAACAAATGAATGAATGAATGGAGACAGGAGAGCTCTTCATTACAGTAATAGTCTAATAAATTTGAAGGCTTGTCTGGTTGCCAGGAGTTTAGGGGAACAGAGGAAGGGATGAACAGGTAGAGCATGAGGCATTTTTAGGGCAGCGAAACTATTCTGTATGATACTGCAATGCTGGATACATGACGCAAAGAGTGAGACCTATTCTAAATATTGGACTTTAGTTAAAAATAATTTATCAATATCGGTTCATCAGTTGTCATAGATGTACCACACCAATGCAAGATGTTAATAAAGGAAACTGCATGGGGATGTGGGAGGCAGCAAAGGGGGTATATAGGAGCTTTCTGTGCAATTTTTCTGCAAATCTGAAACTGCATCAAAAAATAGTCTTTAAACATTTGAAGGAATGATATAATTTAAAAATTCCCACTTAGAACTATTATAGTAACAATAGTTTCAGATAATCATTTATTGATGTGAAACCTTGTGAGTGAAAGCATGATGAGAAACAAGATATTTTCATACTCTCAAAGTATCTCACCACAAGGTTTGTATTAATTATAGGGGAAAAAATACAATAATTTTACAGTACAGAAACTAGCACACACTACTTTAAAAAAGTGATCGAGGGAGCTGATGTAGTTCAAGTGATTTAGGAAGTCCCGGGACTTTCTAAAAACAAAACAAAGTAGAGGCTCCGCGCCATCCTCCACTGGAGGCACAAGCCGTCTCAGGAGCTGTTCCGTGACTGGAATTGAAAGCTCCACTTCCCCAGAAAGGGGGAGGAAGAGATGGTTGGGCACCAATTTCAGCTACTGATGAGTAAATTCAGCAGGCTACAGTATAATCCTGAGAACAGCTAAAGCTTGAGCCTGTCCAGGTCAGAAAGAGGCCGGGAGCCACCATCTTAACTCTGCGCCCCACACTAGGGGAAGTGAGGTGGACTGAAAATCCCAGTGCTGGTGGGGACTGGCTCCTTCTCATCCCGATCAGATTGCAGCTCCAGCCTAGGTCCCCATGCCACCTCCAGCAGGGAGGAAGCTGCAGGAACCTGCCCCAGCCTCTCCAGGAAATTACTGGCCAAGCTGTGGAGGCTGGTGATCAATCCTACTCTGGCGGCAGGAGTGGCCCAGGAGCTGTTCTGTGAGGGGAATTGGAAGTTCCATTTCCCGGAAATAGGGGAGGAGGAGAGAGTTGGCTGTTGATTTCAGCTACTGATTGGGAGAATGGCTGGTAATAGATAACCCTGGGAACAGGGGTGTGTAAACCAGCCCAGTCAGAAAGAGCCAGTAGCCACCATTCTGACCCTGCCCCCAGCCTGAGGGGAAGCTGCATTGACTGAAACTCTCAGTGTCTGCGGCAGGAACCAGTTTCTTTCCCGCAGATCAGCCTATAGCCCTAGCCTAAGCTTCAGTCCTGCTTCTGACAGGGAGGAGGCTGAGGAGCCCTGCACTAGCCTATACAGGTAACTGCAGGTAACTTCAACTGGCATGGACTGAAAATCAGAAGTCTACCAAGTCTACCAGGGCAACTGCAGTCATCTTGGACCCGTACTGCATAGACTGCTGCCCACATCTGCAGCTCCTTCCCTGCCCCAGGCAGGGGAAAAAGGGATGTGAAGCTTTATTGGTTTCTCTGGTCAACTACAGTCTAGGCCTACACGTGGATTATTCCACACAGCTGTGACTCTGTCCCTACCCCTGGCAAAGGAGTAAGTTGGAAGAAGCTTCATTGGTCCCTGGTGCAATGAAGGCAGATTACAGCACCAACTACATGTTTGGCTCCTACTACACAACCAGCAAGGGAGAAATGATAGGAAGCCCTAAACTAAAGAGAAAAACTGCACCCAGACTAAATACTCTAGTAAGCCAGATACGAAGACACAACAAAAACACAATCCATACCAAGAAACAGGAAGCTATGGCCCAGTTAAAGGAAAAAGATAAACCTCCAGTTGACATAAAGGAGTTGAGACAACTAATTATAGATGTTCAAACAAATCTTAATAAATTCAATGAGCTGGCTAAAGAGATTAAGGATATTAAGACATTGGATGAGCAAAAGAAAAATTTGAAAGCATACATAGAAAAAGATCAGATCTTATGGGAATGAAAGGTGCAATCAATGAAATTAAAAAAACATTGGAATCATATAATAGCAGATTTGAGGAGGCAGAAGAAGGGATTGATGAGCTTGAAGAAATGGCCTCTGAAAGTGAACATATAAAAGAACAGATGAAGAAAAGAATGGAAAAAATTGAACAAGGTCTCAGGGAACTAAATGACAGCAAAAGGCATGCAAACATACATGTCATGGGTGTCACAGAAGGAAAAGAGAAGGGAAATGGGACAGAAGGAATATTTAAAGAAATAATGTTAGAAAATTTCCCAACCCTACTGATGGACATAGATATCCCTATCCAAGAAGCACAACGTACTCCCATCCAAAAAACTCCAAACAGACCAACTCCAAGATACATACTCATCAGAATGTCAAAGGCCAAAGACAAAGAGAGAATTGTGAGAGCAGCAAGAGAAAAGCAATACATAACATATAAGGGATATCCAATAAGATTAAATGCTGATTTTTCACCAGAAACCATGGAGGCAGGAAGACAGTGATGTGATATATTTAAGATACTACAAGAGAAAAACTTCCAGCCAAGAATCTTATATCCAGCAAAACTGTCTTTGAAAAATGAGGGTGAAATTAGAATATTCACAGATAAACAGAAACTGAGAGAATTTCTAAGCAAGAGACCAGAATTTCAGGAAATACTAAAGGTGTGCTAGAGCCTTCAAAGAAAAGACAGGAGAGAGGGGCCTGGAAGAGAGTCTAGAAATGAAGATTATATCAATAAAAGTAACTGAAAGTGTCAAAAGAGTGGTGAAAATAAAATATGACAGATAAAACTCAAATAGTCAGGAATAAACTTAACCAATGAGGTAAAGCACTTGTATTCAGAAAACAGCAGCTCAGTGTTAAAACAAACCATAAAGCCCTAAATAACTGGAAGAACATTCCATGCTCATGGATTGGAAGACCAAATATCATTATGATGTCAATTCTACTCAATTGATATACAGATTTAATGTAATCCTGATAATTCCACCAGCATTAAAGAAAAAATTGAAAACACGATCAGTAAATTTATTTGGATGGGTAAGGAGTCCTGAATATCCAGAAACACCATGAAACGGAAAAGTGAACCCTCATCTCTAGACTTTAAATCATAATACTTACCTATAGTGGATAAACAGCATGGTACTGACCTAAAGACAGACACAATAGACCAATGGAACCAAATTTATAGTTCAGAAACAGACCTTCAAAGGTAGGGTCAAATGATTTTTGACTAGCTTGTCAAACTCACACAGTTTGGGCAAAACAAACCACTCAACAAATGGTGCTGAAAGAATTGGACTTCCATAGCTGAAAGAAGGAAAGAGGACCTCTATTTCACACCTTATTCAAAAATTAACTCAAACTGGATCAAAAAGAAAAAATGAAAGCAAGAACCATAAAACTTCTGGAAGAAATTATTGGAAAATATCTTCAAGACCTGGAGGTAGGTGGTGGATTCTTAAAGGAGATAAGAGAAGGACTGAGTGGACTACTGATAAATGTATGTAGAAGTTTTAATTAGCTTTATTGTAAAAAAGTGGATATGTATAGAGTGGATGGTAACACATAGTGAGTAACAACTAGTTTATAAATGTGGATGTGACTGAAAATGGTAGTCTAATTATGTAAATGCCAATTGAAAGAATGCTTGAGAATAATCTAGGAACTGGATAACACAGTAAACCAAGAGGTGGATGAGAATTGTGGTTGATGGTATAGATGCAAGAGTGTCCTTTGTTAGCTAGAACAAATGTATATCACTACTGCATATCACTACTGCAGGGTATTAAGAATGTAGAGAAGCATGGGAAAATACAGTTAGAGTGACCTATGGACTGTGGTTAGTTGTAATAATATAATATTCTTGCATCTATGCAAAAGGTGTACTGTGTTGATACTGAGGCAGTATGGAAAATGTGAGCCAAATGTACACAAATGAATACGGTAATAATCAGATTATATTATTTTATCTATAGCAAATGACACACCACATTGTGGTGTGTCAGTGGAGGGCTGTTGTGGAATTCTGCACATGTGCATGATTGTTTTATAAGTTTACAACTTCTGTCATAAAAAATATATATTTAAAAAATAATAATAGGATGGGTTGGGGGAAAAACACACCAAATGTAAGATAAGAACTCTGATTATTCTAAGATTTTGACAGTGTTCTTTCATAGTGTGTAAAGAACGTCTCATGACAATGCAAGGTGTTGGTGGAGGGTTGATGTATGGGATCCTTGTATGATGTTATGCATGTTTGCTTTGTGAGTTCACAACTTTTACTACATACTTAGTTGTTTATGTATGTTCATATATAAATGATACAAAGATAATAATCAGATTGGTTAGGGGAAAAATACTTTAGTAGTAATTTTTTTTTAATTAAAATTATTTATTTTAAAAAATTACATTAAAAAAATATGAGGTCCTAATCAACCCCACCGCCCCCACCCCCCACTCCCCCCACAGCAACACTCTCCCATCATCATGACACATCCATTGCACCCGGTAAGTACATCTCTGAACATCACTGCACCCCGTAGTCAATGGTCCACATCATAGCCCACACTCTCCCACGTTCCATCCAGTGGGCCCTGGGGGGATCTACAATGTCCCGTAATTGTCCGTGAAGCACCACCCAGGACAACTCCACATCCTGAAAACGCCTCCACATCTCATCTCTTCCTCCCATTCCCCAAACCCAGCAGCCACCATGGCTACCCTTCCCACACCCATTCCACATTTTCTCTGTGGACATTGGATTGGTTGTGTCCATTGCACATCTATGTCAAGTGGGGGCTTAGATTCCACATGGATACTGGATGCACTCTTCCTGCTTTCAGTTGTAGACACTCTAGGCTCCATGTTGTGGTGGTTGACCTTCTTCAACTCCATGTTAGCTGAGTGGGGTAAGTCCAATAAATCAAAGTGTAGGAGCTGAAGTCTGTTGAGGCTCTGGGCCTGGGTGTCTTATTATCAGTCCAGAGATTCAAATCCCCTAAATATATCTTAAACCCCAACACCAACTACAATTCCAATAAAGTAGCATGCAAGTCTTGTGAGAAGAGATCCCCTCTGAGTCCAATTCCATCATGCAGAAACACCGACTCCAAAGAAGGGCCATCTGCCATGGCAGTGAACCCCATCTGCCATGACCGTAGAACCCGTGGGTCTCTTTATCCCTCAAAAGAACCAATACCTGGGGTTGTATCTACTTTATCTGTCTCTTAGACTCTGCTCAGTTGTGCATAAGGGCATTCCTTCTGACAACCTCCAGACTCTTTTTTAGAGACTCATAGCCTTATAATCTCATTTCTCCTTTCCATTTCCCCCTTACATTAGGTCAAACAGCATTTTGAAGTCATGTTATTATATATAGACAGGGATATTCTGCTGATCCGTATTGAACCTTTAATTCAAGGTCATTTTCTAGTTGCATCTTCAGCTGGTATGTGGTAGTGATCCCTCGGTGCCAGGGAGGCTCATCCCCAGGTGTCATGTCCCACGCTGGGGGGAATGCACTGCATCTACATGCTGAGTTTGGCTGTGAGAGTGGCCACATTTGAGTAACATGAAGGCTGTCAGGAGGAAACTCCCAGGCACAGTGCTACTCTAGGCCTTGTTCTTATTGCAGGTGTATAGGCTCAAAAGCATAGCCATTAGTATCAGGAGCCCACTGTTGGGCCCTCCTTCCTTCCTGGTTCTTGCCGTTGCACCTGGGGGACTGCCACTGCTCCCCCAGGGTCCACGACAGTGACCCCCCGGCCAGGGGCCCAGTACCCCCCCAGCTGTTGTTTTTAATTGTTTCCACTATGAGTATATCTAGACATTAGTAGTAATATTTTGACAATGCTCTTTAATCATTAGTTAAAAAGTTTTTAAAACAATACAAGTTATTGGTGGTAGGGTGAGATATATGTTTGTTTTGTATGTTCACAACTATTATACATTTATTGTTAATGTATGTTTATATATGAGTGATATATTTCAATAAATTTTTAAAAAATAGGAAAAACAAAACAAACGAAAAAACCAGCTCTCATTGGGGAGTGGTTGTAGCTCACTGGTTGAGCTTCTGCTTCCCATGTACAAGGTCCTGGGTTCAATCCCTTGTGCCTTCTAAAAAAAAAAGTGATTGAAGTTTACATCACCAGTAAAAGGACAAATAGGTACTGTGTGCCTCCTGAAATGATGCATTTGAAGGCCACAATGTCATTTCTAGAGTACTTCTGTCCAAATTAAAATAACTGAATCTAATTCTGAAGAAAAACCGGATAAATCCAAACTGAGGGGTAGACTACAAAATAACTTGCCTATACCTATCAGAAGTGTTAAGATCATGAAAGACAAAGCAATGCGAGTAACTGCTCCAGGCTGAGGGAGACTACAGAGACATGTCAACTGTATATTATCCTGGATTGAAATGAAAATTTTAAACTTTTTTATGAGGAGTTAGTGGGACAATTAGTCGAGTATGTAAAAGGTCTGTAGATTAGATAATATTTTATAAAAATGTTAATTCCTTGATTTTGATCGTTATAAGGTGATTATTTAAGAGACTGACCTTATTTTTAGGAAATGCACACTAAACTTTTTAGGGGTAAGAAGAATCATATCTGCAACTTCCTCTCAACCACATAAAGGAAATTATGTAAACACATATATATGTATAAATAGAGAGATGGTAATGCAAATGTGGTAAAATGTTAACATTAGGAGAATCTGGGTGCAAGGTTTATGGGGATTCTTTGTGCATTTTAACACTTTTTCTATAAGTCTGAAGTTATTTCAAAATGAAAAGGTAAAAAAAATAAATTACTGCAGGAAAATATCTGGTTGCACTAGACCATTAGCCTTGTGGTCCTCAGGATATAGGCAAAATATTAGTGATTATGAAGTCATGGTCTCACTAGGCTCGGAGCATTTCTAACCAGCAAGACTACTCTTACTTATTAGACACATAATAATAGCAAAAAGTAGATCCAAGAATATGCAAGAAAGAAATCAAATTAGTCATTTAATGTATCTTACCCTACATTTCTTTCAAGTATGGGGTTAATTTAGTATAAAAAGTTAAATATATGGGAAAATACTGATTTTTTTATCTTTATAAATTGGTTTATATTTTGTATAAATGCAATAATACAACATTACAAAGTATGTTTAATTCATAGTAATGCAATCATACAGAAATACTGATATTACATATTAAAAATAATAGTTTTCATATAAACTTTGAAAAGATACTTATTCTGCTCAGAATATAGTCTCAAGTGTAAAGGTTTTTGATTCAATGCTGTTTCAAGGGCAGTTTCACAGCTGTAACAAAAAACCTTGTTTTTTCTTTGTTTTTTTTAAAAAGGCTTAAGCGAGCAACAGCATATTGAAGAAGACCTATCCCGAAACAACAAAATGCTAAATATGATCATGTGATATTATGACAGATTTTAAAAATTAAAAGCAAGTTTCAATGTTGTAATTTCCAATCCAACCTATTTGTTTTACAGATTAGATAAATAAGTCTAACAATTTTAGAGCCACTAAAATTACTATCAGTTCTAGAACACAGTCTCTTTACATCAGGTCCAGTTCATTCATTTTTACCTTCTACATTCATTCATTAGAAACATAATGAATACTTTCTATGTGCCAGGAACTGTGCTAGATTCTAAAACTACTGTGATGCACCTCTTCTCATTTTATTCACAACCTTTTCATATTAGAAGGAGAATCTATCATCTAAACCTAAGAGCTACTAATCCAATTTTAAGAGAAAACTTAGTTAAAATTAATGAACTTAAGAAACCTAAACTTTGCCCTGATACACTCTAGTTTTATTTTATTTTCGTTATATTTCTATTGAAGGATTCTAATAACATAATTTTTTCTAAAGAAAGGACCTAGCAAAGTCTAAATTACAGCAACTTGGCTTCTTCATTTTACTCTCCATAGAAGGATAAAAGATGAAAGCTATTTTCTATACTAATACTCACCCAAAATAAAAGGGATATATACTAGCAAGCCCTTTTAAACACACTTAGGGCAAAGGAAAACTGAAAATGCAGTCTTTCATGAGACATACGCTTTGGCTAAACAGGTGGCAGGTTTCAGAGGTTCTTGCCTAGCAACCTGACATTACTTGGACAGGAATCAGGACGTGAAAATCTCAGAAATCCTGGCAAACAAGTCAGATGAAAGGTTCAATGCTTTAGAAGGAAAATCCTGGTGCCGTAAAGGCTGAAGTTTAACTATAGACCCTTCCATTCTCAAGAGCACCATCCAGGGCAGAAGTGGATCTGGGTTTCCTAGTAGTTCATGAATTTCAAGGATGCATAGCAGAATACTCAGTTATATTTCCCATTATGGTGTTTGTATAAAACAAAACAAAACAAAAAAATGACAGTAGAGAAACTTTACTGGTATAAATTCAATCTAACAAAACTTTATTATTTTCTAAGGAAACTATAATTCTTTAATTGTTAATATTAAAAGTTAATGTCATTTTTTAATATTAACAGCAAGAATACCTTCCTCTCAAAATTAAAAATATAACACTTATAATTCTATATATAATACACACACACATATATATGTGTATATATATATACTTTTTTTCCCCTTTCTTCAAGGTACTGGGGCCAGGAATTGAACCTGGGACCTTATATGTGGGAAAATGGTGCTCAATCACTGAGCCACATCAGCTCCCCTAAGTAGGTTCTTCCATCTGTTTGCTTGTTGTTTGCCTTTGCTTTTAGGAGATTCTGGGAACTGAACCCAGGATGTCCCATGTGAGAAGCAGCATTCAACTACTTGAGCCACATACACTCCAATATTTTAAAAATAAAAATAATATTTGATGATATAGAATAACTGGGTTGCTTGCAACTCACAAATATCCAAAAACTTTAAAAACCATGAATACATGAACTGAGTTGAGTAAATGACTAGAAGAAGTCCCAAAACAATGAGTATAAAGAACCAAAGAATTGAAGTTATTTGCAAGAAAGTAATGAATTATTTTAGTTTCATATCTTGGTAATGTGTTAAAGCAATAAAAAAGGAATGTAATGGCTAACTAAAGAAACTGAGGTAGTAGAGATCTTATCCTAATGAAGACCGTAATTCAAATAGGAGTTCCAATAAGATAAGGATTTCTTATGAGGGAAGTTTTTACCCTCACTAGTTATTTTTTTTTAAAGACTTTATTATTTTTATTTATTTCTCTCCCCTCCTCTCTCCCATTGTCTGCTCTCTGTGTCCATTCGCTGTGTGTTCTGCATCCGCTTGCATTATCAGGCAGCACTGGGAATCTGTGTCTCTTTTTATTGTGTCATCTTGCTGCATCAGTTCTCTATGTGTGCAGTGCCACTCCTGTGTGGGCTGCGCTTTTCTCACGTGGGGCGGCTCTCCTTGTGGGGCGCACTCCTTGTGCGTGGGGCACCCATGTAGGGGTGCCCCTGCGTGGTACAGCACTCCTTGCATGAGGCAGTACTGCATGTGAGCCAGCTTACCACATGGGTCAGGAGACCCTGGGATCGAACCCTGGAGCCTCCATATGGCAAGCGGCCCCTCTATCAGTTGAGCCATGTCCTCTTCCTCTCACTAGCTATTTAACTTAAGTGCCAAGAAATACATAGCCCATTATTTTTCTTTCTACTAGGAACCAAGTGGCATCATTTGGGAAATAAGGCATCATGGCATTAGTATGGACAGGAAAGGAGGGTTCTATCTGCTGTAAAAGGAGGGGCTGGGAATAGGGAGCGGCTGTAAAATGCATGGAAGATATGAACAACTAGGCCAGGTTAGTAGAGGTCAAAGAAAATCTGAAATTACTGCCCTTTTGTGCACTGAAAAATTGAAACACAGATTGCCAGGGTCTTGGTTCTATTGTAAGTGCTAATCTTTTGTTGTTTTCAGTTACCTGAATAATAATTATAAAGTGAAAGTATCTTCCTCATTGTTGTTCTTTAGTATATACTCCTTCCTTCATTTTTTTCAGTAGATGTTTATTTACCACTGTGGAAAGATCTAGAGATACAGTAATGAACCAAATAGATGTTTCCTGTCCTCATAAAAAGAAGAATACTCTATTATGAAGCAAGTTTGTTCAAAATAATTTTCTGTGGCTTAAAGCAATTGCCCCTCAAGACTCTTACTCTAATTCAAAGCTAAATTGCCTTAAATCGTTTTTGGAAACAAATAGATAATCATAGAAAGTGCCCACTATGGGAAAATGCTCACAATACAATGTTAAACTGAAAAAAAAGTAGGTCACCAAATTGTATATGGTATGACCTTGATTGTACTAAATATTCAAGCCAGGACATGTTGGTATCATACTGGTTGTTAAAAAAAATGAACTAATTCTGAATCAGCTTAAAAATAGCTACTACCTCGAACCATCCTAGGGTTCGCAGCCCCAGCTATCCCTACTCCTTCCCTGGGTCCTACCCTGCTTCCCAGTGATCCAGCAACCAAAGGGTTAACAACTGGCCCAGCGCTTCAGGAGCGGAGTTAATGCTCTGCTTTGTCCAACTCTTAGCTGGTGTCCATCCTGATTGCTGGCTGCCTATGCCATACTGACTGTAAAATATTTTAAACATCATCCCTATTTATATACAGAATTATATTTTTTCTAATACCCAAAAGTACTGCAGTTACTCTTACCTCCTAAAACAGGTTTTACATTTTTCTCTAGAGTAAAAATGCTTTGTTTACTTACTCACTGGGACTTGCAAGAAAAACTGGGAGAAGAACTTTCCAGGAAGAGAAACAGCATGTGCAAAGGCTGTGAACCAAGAAAGGGCCTAGAGAGTTAGAAACTACAAGGAGCCAGTATGACTGCAGTGTAGTGTGGCACAGAAAGAAGTCAGCAGGGTCCGATCACAGAACTCCTTAACTGGACTTCATTCTAAGGTCAACTGGAAGCTATTGAAAGGTTTTAATCTGAGTGTCAAAGTTACACTCAGGGTAACATCATTCTGTGTGGAGGTTGGATTGGAAGAGGCTTAGTGGAATTGAGAAGGTCAGTTAGATGTTTTTTGAATGATGCAGACAAGAGATAATAGTGTTTTGGAAATAGATGGATATCAGGAGAGAAATGAAGATGGGCATTCCAAGCCATTTTAAAAAAATCTCCAAGGAGAGATGTAGCAGATGCTGTTGATATCTGCCTAAATCTCTTGGGATCCTTTTTACTGTTTTAATTGTAGTGTCCATCATCTGATACCACAGGTGCTGTGGCTAATGGCCACATTTGCAATCTTTTCCAAAGGATTGCTCCTGTGCAATTGTCACCCTTACTGGAGTTACACCATCTACTGCACTCATCTACTTGGTTGATGACTATCTCTTGCATAGGGAAAGTGAAGAACAACAGCTCTGCTCCCTTGTTTCAAGGAAAGTAGAAAACTACAGAAAAACATCCAGAGCTCCATATGGAATTCAACCGAATTTAGACTTTACCTGCCCATTCCTGGTTAGCTACTTTCCTCATCTTGCTTCTTTGTGCCTATTATCCACTGCTGTGTAACTAACCACTCTTAATCTCAGTTGCTTAAAACAACAATTTACTATGGTGTCTGATGGTTTTGTTCATTGACCTGGTTCAGCGCACATTTCTCATTTGGGTTTTCTAATGCACTACACTCAGATAATAATTGCAGCTAGTTTCATCTGAATCATCTGAAGGATTCTTCACTCACATGTCTAGAGTATGAGCTAGCATGGCTGAAATAGTTGGTTACTTTTCTGGAGTCTTTTTTTTTCCACTCAGTCTCTCTATGCAGCTAGTTTTGAGCTTCCTTAAAGCATGTTGGAGTCAAGGTTGTTCAACTTATTAAATGACAGCTGGCTTTCCCTGGAGCAAGTGTTCCAAACACAGAGGTAAAGCGCAAGTCTTCTTATGACCTAGTCTCAAAAGTCACACACTGTTACTTCCACCATATATTATTGGTCAACATTGATTCAAAGAGCTGGCCCAGATTCAAGGCAAGGGGATTACACAAGGGTGTAAATATGTGATAGGGAAGGAGTTAAGACCTGAAACTTGGGATGGCAATATCTGAGTAGATATACCCTCTAGGCCTATATCAGGAACTGTGCAGCACATGGTATTTTACTCTGATTGCAAGCTATCAGTTAGCATGTACAATTTCATGGATGCTGACAGAAAACACAGGACTCTAGAGTCAGAGACAAAGGACGTCTTTATTCATGGCAAAAGCAGTAGCTAAAACTTAATAGAAAAGCTAAAACCACTATGGTAGACTGAGGAAGAAGAAAGCACAGGCTCAGAGAAATTAGCTTGCCAGACTGAGTAAGTAATATTAGACCTGAAAACTCATCATTTGTCCACATACTTTAGAAAGTTAGTAGGGCACTCCATTTACCAAGATAATAAAGAATAGTATACAGTGAGATAGACACCAACATCATTCAGAAGCTTAGTAGTTGCCATCCCTTATAGGTTAGACCTGGGAACCCTAGGGGTATGCTAAGGATATATATAATTCTGTTTAATACATAACCAGAAAGAATAATAATGGATGAACAGAAAACTGGGACCAGCCACCACTATGTAAATTCATGATCCCTTGCCTAGTTTCCAGATCTGCACCCAAGCAGAACCTATCAATAGAAAGAAAGGCCAGATCCCTTTGAGGAAAAGCCCTGTAATTAAACAGCCAGTGTATAGAGAAGTGATTTCCCCAGTCCTTCCACAAAGGGATTTGTAGTCATTTTCATGGGTAACTAGCTATAGTAAGGGAAACAAAAACAGATCTTTTGATGACGTTTGGATACAGGGTACAAACTGACACTAATGTCCTAGAACCCAAAGGACTCTTATGGCCTCTTGTCAGGATAGGGACATCTGAAGGTCAGGTTATAAACAGTCATGGTTCAGATTTATTTCACAGTGGGTCCATGGATTCACTTTGTAGTCATTCATCCATGTTATAAATGCATGCTCAGAATGTACTTATTTATCAGTTTGCGAAAACCTCGTATATTCTAGTCCTGTGAAGTAAGAGCTACTGTAGTAGATAAGGACAAGTGTAAGCCTGGAAACTCCTGAGTAAATAAGAAAAAAGATGTGGCATAGAAAAATTAGTGCTACTCTCAAAGATTTCAAAGGCCTAGGTGTAGTGGTCTTCATCATATTTTCATTTAATTCACTAGTTTGGTCTCTGCAAAAATCAACCAAGTCGGGGTAGAAGACAGCAGATTGCTGAAAACTTAAATCTGATATTTTCCCCAGCTGCTAGACTGAATGTGGGTAGCTTTTCAAAATCAAGGTAACATGGTCTCTGGTATCTGGTTTATGTTGTTTAACCTAGTAAATGCATTCTTTTCAGTATCCATTAGGAGGAAGATTAGAAGCAGTTCATGAATGTACATTGACTTGCCCCAGGTATATGTTAATTCTTGATATGCCATGGAACATTGCACTGTTTTAGAGATTCATTAATCTGGAGCTTGTCAGGATATCCCCTTCAAGATACAGGGCTAGTTATTGTATTTTGTGCCTCCTCAAGTAAGAAAGAACTGCAACACATGATAGGCATGTTTGGATTTTGAAGGCAACATTTCCCACACTTGAGAATATTTTCTGATCCATGTATCAAGTGATATAAAATATTGATAGTTTTGAGTGAAACCCAGAAAGAGAAAGAACTTTGCAGTAGGTCAGGGCTATGGAAAGCAGCCCTAACACTTGAGTCATAATACCCATGAGGTTTCATGGTACTAGAGCTATCTGTGATTCTGTGGTTGAAAAGTTTCCATGTCAAGTCTCTGACAAGAACCCACAGGATAATCACACATAGATCCCAAGGATTCTGGAACACAGTCTTGCCATCTGCAGCTGGAAATGTACACCATTCAGAAAGTGACTTCTTATGTGCTACTGGGCCCTGGCAGACACTGGGTATGTGTGGGACAATCAAGTAACTGGATGATCAGAGCTGCTCATCATGAAGTGGTGTGGTGAGACCCATCAAGTCATGAGGTTGTGAGCCCAAAGATAGTCCATTGTAAGATAGAAATGGTATACCTGGAACCAGACTTTAGGAGGTCCAGAGATCGCAAACTTCATGAATAGCTGTAGTCACCTCCCTGGCACCTCTGAAGTTGTAACAAAGCTTGTTCCTCAACTCATATCTATGGCATCATGTCAGGTCCCTGTGCCAGACTGATGCAGGAGGAATTGTTGCACTATGGGTCATGGATGTGTCAACTCATTGCATTGTGTGAGCCAAAACTTCTGCATTTCAGGGGGAAGGATGTCTCTGAAAGACAGTAGTAAGGAGAAATCTTACAAGCAGGTAAAATTTTGGTCATTCATTCTGTGATAGAAAGATATGCAATGGCAAATAGGTTAGCTGGTAGGACAGGATCCTGAAAGGAGTAAGAATGTAAGATTAGGGACAAGCAGTTTTGGGAAAGGGCATTAGTGGAAAAAACTAATAAAATCTGAAAAAATCTTTAATTTAATAATGATGTAGAAATGTTAATTTTTTAGTTTTGACAAATGCAGTAAGGTTACATAAGATGGTCACATTAAGGGAAACTAGGTAAAGGACACAACTGAACTCTCTGTATGTCTCTGAACTATCTATAATTATTCCAAAATTAAAAACTATTATCCAAAATACTTAGAAATCATGGGAATGAGAAATATAGTCACTGAATTTTTAAAAAAAAAATTGTTGAGATGTAGATTGTAGATTATATGCAAAGAATGAATTAGTGAAATATGCAAAGCAAAAATTGACAAAATTAACAGAAATCATGGTGGGAGAATTTAATTTATCTGCATCAGAGATCCCATCCAGCATTCTGCATTACATTTAGTCATCATATCCTCCTTATGCTCCTCTTATCTGTGAGTCTCTCAGTCTTTCCTTGTTTTTCATGACCTTGACGCTTTTGGAGAGTAGAAGTCAGTTCTGTAAAATGTCCCTCCATTTGGTTTTTTCTTATGCTCGGATCAGTGTTAAAAGTTTTGGGGAAGACTACCACAGAGGTGAAGTGTCTTTGTCATCACACTGTATCAGACATACATGTCATCAACCTGACTTATCATTGGTGCTATTAAACTTGATCCCTTGGTTTGTCTGAAAATGGATTAATTTCTACTGTTTGTTATAGTTTCTTCTGATTCTTTTCTGAAGCTTTGTTCCCTCATGTGCTTAATGATTTTTAATAGTGTGTAAAATTATTTGTCAAACTCCTTTAAGGTCTGGAAAAAAATATGTCTTCCAGAAAGGATTTGAATGTATGTCTGTCAAGGTCTTGGGTATACCTTCAGCTTCAGATTAACTTTAAATAAATTCTTAGGTTTATATTACATACAAATCTGTTAAGGGCTGCTTTGTGATTACAACTTCTCAAGGTTTTCTCCTTACCAGACTATTCTCTAGTAAGTCAAGGCAATTTTCCTTGACATTCCTCATGGGTTGTGGTGGGGTAAGTTTACTTTTGGTAGCTGTATAAGGTCCCAATTTTATGGCAGAGAATTTCCTGTTAGACTCCCTAACTTGGGCAAGGTCATGAAAATTGAAGTTCAATAACCAGATTCAGTTAATGATCTCCAGGCAAAAGAAGGTTCCATATGCTGCTTACAGAGATTTTTGTCTGGTCATTTCTTGCTGTTTTCCAGCTCTTCACAGTTTTGCTTTTTAACATTTTATATGGAATTTCTAGTTTATTTTCTATAGGATATTTGGTCTATCATATTTATTGAAAGCAGAATAAGTTATAATTATTCAATTGTTCATCAAAAGCAAATAACTGATGATAAATGATTGTCTTAACTTTAAACTATACCCATTGTAATGTTTTTTGTGGCAAAAGCAACGTTGGTACTATATTAATTCTAAAGATTAAAAAAAAAGAATATGGGGTTTGGCTTTGTGAGATATGAATACGATTAAGCTTTTTTTTTTCTCATTTTTTTCATTAATAAGGAGACCTTGACTATGTCATTAAAGTAATCTGTGTTCATGTGTTTATCTTTCTGAATACTAGAGGAACAACTGAGTTAGCAGTTGGAATTAGATGAGATAAATGTGACTGAAAAAGAATTTTTTTAGGAATAATGCTTCTATAACTTGTTTAGCTGCCTTTTTCTTTTTTTTCTTTTTGAGTTTTAAATTAAGTTGTTAAATTAGGGGGAAAAAACAACATACCCAGGTATTTGGTTTTAACTTAAAAACCATATCCAGGTATCTAATTCAGTTGGAAGCAGAACATACAGACCTAAATGAAACTATTTTAATTCCAGAAATTCTGAGTTATCTGTGACTCAGACAAAGGATAATGTCACATCTAGAAAACCCCATGTAACTTCCAAAGAGCATTTAAAAGTGATTTAAATCTAGGTTGCCATCTAAAGAAAGTGTGAGGTAGGAGATTTTAAGCATAAAACATGAAGCATTCTCTTTATTAATTTAATTCCCAAAACTTCCTGCTGTGCCTCTCTCTCTTTGTCCTTCAAAATGCACCCCCCACAAAATCACCTTTAAATTTTAATTTTGTCTATTTCACCGCTCCTTTTCTCATCTGCCAGTGCAATTCTGTTTACTTCCTTTAGAATTACTCATCTGTCTTTGTATAAATAACCAAGTTCTAGTCCTCATCAGTTATCCTCAATCTAACCAACAAAACTCAGAAATGAGCTGCCAAAGACAGAATCTCTCAGAAGTTCAGGATAGGCTGTAAACATTTGCTTTTGCCACCTGATATTGTAAAAATATTTTTAAAAAATGATATGTTTTCTACATACTCCAATAGTTGATAAATAAAATATTATCTGGGTAAAACAAAGAAACCTGAAAATGATGACTTAAAATACAAGTACCATTATTATATTTTTGTACTCTTCTTTATCCAGCCGCTTCCATTTGGCCTCTTTACTCCTTAACAATTCAGTCACAAAAAAAAAAGATATAAGTCAACCAGATAAGAGAAGTACAAATATGATACCTCAGAGAGCAATATTCAATTTCATAGCCTTGAAGAACTGAAAACGACCAAATAAAAGGCATGTAGAAAGCGGAAAGATTTGAAAGAAAAAATTTGAGAGAAAATGAAAATACTTTCTTTAAATTGTGGAGGAAAGTGTTTTATCTATATTCCCATATAAATTTTTAGGTGACCTTTCATATAAAATCTGGATGAAAAAGTTAAATAAAAATGCTTTAAAAAAAACTATGCATGGAGTTCCCCCCCAAAGCATTTATTTGATGTGCCGCTGCAGATTAATGGCTGTCTTCATTTTCTCTTTTGACCGGAAGTGCTGAAGAGTATATAAAACAAGACTTATGTTTTATATAAATGTAAATATTTATCCTTTTATACTTTCAATTTCATTTGTTAGTGTTTTCATTTTTATTTTCTAGAAGGGAAATTACTTACATATGTTTCAATATCAGGTCTTTTAAAAAAATTCTAATTGGAAAATTACGACAGTAAAATTTCCTTTTTTTTCTTTCTTTTTTTTTTGAACTGTGTGAAACAGCATTGGTTAGAATGTTAGTGGAACACTCTGGTTCTGGGCTTCTAGGTTCTCTGCTATGTCACATAAAAGAATTTAAGGACACGCCATAACATAGACAAGGGAATAAAGAGTTTATTAAGAAACAAGAAAAAAACAGTACACAGTCTAAGACACAGATTTTGGGTGTGCTGAAGGGCAGGACATGCACAATTTCATTTTTAATAAAATGTATAGTCAAAAATTTTTCCTGATTATAAAATCTTTATAATTTATAATTTAAAATAAACAAAATCTTTAAAAGTTAAGCTAGGGAAGTAGATGTGGCTCAAGCAATTGGGCTCCCATCTACCATACTGAAGGTCCAGGGTTTGATTCCCAGGGTCTCCTGGCGAAGGCAAGCTGGCCTGTGTGGTGAGCTGGCCCATGCAGAGGGCTGCCCTGTGCAGGAGTGCTGCCCCGTGCAGGAGTACTGCCCCATGCAGGAGTGCTGGCCCACACGGAGAGGTGGTACAGCAAGATGATGCAACAGAAAGAGACACAGAGGAGAGATAATAGGAGACACAGCAGACCAGGGAGCTGAGGTGGTGCAAGAGAATGATCGCCTCTTTCCCACTCCAGAAGTTCCCAGGCTCAGTTCCCAGTGCTGTCTAAAGAGAAGACAAGCAGATACAGAAGAACACACAGCAAATGAACACTGAGAGCAAACAATGGAGGGTGGGGGGAGAAGTAAATAAATGAATAAATCTTTTTTTAAAAAAAAGTTAAGCTAATCAGGTCCTGAGACATCCTGTCCAAAGACAGCAAGCAGGCAGGTGTAAACAGACAACTCCTACCACGAGTATGAGAGCAGCTTCCATGGCTCTTCTGCAAGAGGACACGACATGCCCTTTCAGAGAGGGAAGGATTCCCTTGTGCTAACTCTCCATCTGATGACCCCTCTCCCTTGTCCGCTTCAGTTCCAGTCCTCTTGCCTCTGGCCCCTGGTCTTCATCCATGCCAGACCCCCATACCTTCTCCCTGCCCTTCACCCTCATCCTTCCAAAGGCCAGGTCCTCTGCCTCTCCCCTTGCTCTTTTCCCTTTGTCTTCTTTTCTTATTTCTTATTATTTTTCATTTTGTGGAAGTTATATATTACATAGTTTTAATATCAAGCAGTGCTTCAAGGTTTATCGCGAAAGACAGTAGTCTCCTAATCATTCCTGCCTCACTTTCATAAAGGAGACACTTTGGAATGTTTTAAGTTTCTTCTTTATTTACCTCCATATATCCAGTTTACATGCTTTTATGCTATTTCTTCATTTTTCCATTTTAGACTGAATTATTGACATCCTATTCTAGAATATAAGGATTTATCCTTCTTACATCACCATACATACTGCCCCCTTCTCCATCCTCCAAATATATGTATTACAATATTATCATTATAGCCCAACTCCTGAAGGGCATGAGCTGGTGAGACCCAAGACCAAAGAACACACCTGGCATTTTGTCAGTGTGGCAACATGAGATTATTTATGAATTTCAAAAAAAGATATTGATTATGTTTGTAAGCTAGTCTGTTCCTCTGGGCATGACACCCTTTGATTGTATTAAATCCAGAGGTTTTACGTTTACTTGATTAAAGCAAGATTAGGGCTTTGATTCTACTATGTCAGACTCAGGGTTGAGTACCCGCCCCCTCGGTAGGCTATATAAACAGACGCTCAATCAAGGAGACAGAAGCAGATATGCGCGAAAGGAGAGAGTGCCCCATAGACATGAAAGAGACTCTGATCCTGCGGGCCAGGGAGAGATGAACCATTCACCTGATAGTTTGCAGCTGAAGAGGACAGAGCTGCTGAGCAGCCGAGAAGGCCTGCAAAGAAAGGAACCCAAATCATTTGTTAGATTTTCTTAGGAAGCCCCAAAAGACCAGGCAGAGTGTGCCTGGTTAGGTTGCAAACATAATATCTTGATTATACATATCTATATATATTATAATATATAAGGAGAGACCAGACCTGCCATCCTGCTTCAACACCTGGCAACTGACTTTGTGTGATAAATCACCTTGAGTTGGACTCTTCAGGGCCTTGTAACTGTAAACTTTTACCCAGATAAATACCCTTTATAAAAAGCAACAGATTTCTGGTACTTTGCATCAGCATTCCTTTGGCTGACTAATACTCTCAGGCATAAGCTTTATTAGGACTTACGGACAGGAGAGAATCTTTGATGTTGGCCAGTCAAAGAATGAATGAACTTAGTGCTCCACAAAGAGACAGGAAAAATGAGGGGTGATATAAGGGTCTCAGAACAAGGACATTCCATAGGGGTGATAACAAGGACATTCCATTGGGTTGAGAACAGAGTTCCTGCTAGGGTCCCATGATGGCACACATGGGGTTTGGTGATTATTTTTACTATGCCCACTTTTAGCATGGACACTTACTACGTTGGGAAGATCATAGTTTATGATAACATCTATACATTCTCTCCCCTCTGGGGAGGGTTGTTAACCTTTAACTTAAGCCGAAGTCACACAGCCGGCTACGTATTTAGCACTTGGGGAAGGGGACTGGGTCCCCACAATTATTTGAATCAATATTCTATATATAAGTAATGTTTAGCTGAGCCACATACTATATATTGTGGCAACATTTCTTCCTTATACAACTTTTTCTAAAGTTAATGCGTCTCTTTTTCATTTGCTTAATTTTCTACATGCATACAAATGATGCTTCATTAAACTCTACAAGAGAAAGGTAAAATTTACTAAATATGGTAGAAGCTGTTTTAATATTGTCAAAGACATCAAGTAATCTATCAGTTCCAATTTTTTTTTTCTTGAGAATATCCCTGCTGGAGTCCTTGACCCTCCTCTCCAGTCTGAGGGGATTTCTCTCTAGCTCTATCAAATGACCATCGCCGGGAGGGTCCTCTATCTCAGTGATGATGGGAGTGTCAGCTGGCTCTCTCCTGTGCTGGAACCCCTGTTTTCTGGATACAATGTCTTTCTCTTGTTTTTCCTCCTTCTCTGAGTAGTGCACACCCCTCAAGAACTTAAGAAAGGATACGTAGGAGGTAAGATTTTAAAATCTTGTGTGACAGAATCTGCCCTTATTTTACCCTGACGATTGATTGACATTTTTTTCTAGGTACAGAAGTCTACATTGAAAATCATTTCCCCTCAGAAATTTAGAGGCAATGTTCCATTGTCATATGGTTTTCCATGTTGCTCTTGAGAAGTTCAAAGCCATTTTTTATTCTCATTCCTTTGTATGTTATCTGTTTTTACTGAATTGTAGTTTTTAGGGTATTCCCTTTATCTGTGACTTATTAACATGTCATTATGATGTTTGCTGTGGTTCTTTTTTTCCCCAAGGGATTGATTGTATGGTTTATTTCCAAACAGGTAAACACACTCAGACAGAGGGGAGTGGCTGGGGGGTTCCACCTGCCCTGTGCTGTCCACCTCCCCCCATTTGTCCCCCACGTCCCCCACATTTGGCTTAATCCAGAACTTCTCTCTCTTTCCCCCAAATCCCTGGGGTGCAGAATAGACAAGGTATGCCTCCCCTCTTGGCCATCAAGAGGGCAGGTGGGGAGTGCCAGGCAGGGAGGGGTGGAGTTCTAGTATTCAGTTTCCCCACCCCCATCCCTAGATTAAACCGTGGCCAGGCCAGTAGGGGCCAACTCTGGGATTCCATCCTAGTGGGATTCTCCCACTCGGAGATCTCCAGGTGAGCTCCCCACTCCATTACCCTGAAAATCCCAAACCTCAGGGCTAAACCCAGAAGTCAGCAAGGAGGGGACCTCACGCTCCACTGGCCCAACAGCCCTGCTGACACGGAGGGATGGGGAGGCCGCGGCCCTCACCGGTGGTGAATGGGTTGGGAGCAGGGGGATATAAAGTGAGGGAAAGGGGGAGAACTGCAGACCCTCAGGGCCAGGGCAGAGGGTCCTGGCAGATATGTTCAGGCAGCTCCTATCCTCCCCACCCCACCCCATCTCCCACCCGGGGCCTAGAATCCCTGAGAGTCCAACCCAAAGGCAGTACAGTATGGGGGGAGCTGAGGGGCCTGGGAGGAGGCACTGAGCAGCACCAGGACCCCTCCCCCAGCTGGCCCTGCTCCGGGAAGAAAGGGTGTGCAGGGAGGGCTGAGGCTGGGCTCTGTCCCAGCGCTCAAGCTGACCTTCCGGAACAAGTCTAGTCCTGAGGACCCCAGAGGAGGGAGCTAAGGCCCACTCCCCAGATGCCCTGGCCTTGGGCAGAGTGGTGGGAATGGGGAAGGAGTCTCCCAAGGGTACTAAAAACAGCCAAAAGCATTAAAAACATGCTGGAGAGAAAGTGGCTCCCAGCTCCTTGTCTGCCGGTCACCCAGCAGGCAGGGCTGGGGAGCAGGGTGTCCCCAAGAGCTGAGGGAGGGGGCTGCAGCCCCTGTCTGACAGGATGGGGGCCCAGAGAGGGGGCGTTAGCACCCTGTCATGTTGGGATGCCCATGCAACCTGACTGGCCCCTGGGCAGGGCCCCCAAAGCTGGAGTGCTCCCTTGTACCCTTGAGGGGTGACCCCTGCAGGGGAGGGGAAGGACGGGGAGGAAGGTTCCCCTGAAGTCCAGGCAGGGGTCTGGGAGGATCCCGAAGGGCCCTGCACGAGTCAGGACTTGAAGAATCTTCCCACCACACACTGGCCCAACGTTCCGGATCCGGCCATGGCCCAAGTCCACGGCTACACCCAGCTGCCCCTCTGCGGCCCTTGGGCAGCAACGCAGGGCAGCACGGAGCCAGCGGGGGGGCGGGGCGGGCCGCGCTGCTGGACGCCTGGGGCCAGGCAGCAGCCGATGCCCCGGAGGCCGCCACCCCCGCTGACGCCCCTCAAACAGACGCAGGCGCTCTTGGGCAGTGACCGTGGCCGTTCGCCCTGGGCGGCAGGTGCTGCGGCGAGGCCGGGCCCCAGGGCGCCGCTTGTGTCTTGAGTGGCCGCCCCCTGCCCCGCGGGCCGCCAGGCTCCAGGGACCCGGTGGCCACCTCCGGATCTCGGAGCAGCCGCCCCTCGGCCTCCCGCGCCTGCTGCCGGCGGTCTAGCCCCCGGAGCCCCCGGCCGCCTGCCGCCCCACGTGGGGGGCAGGAGGGCGGGCAGGGCCGGGGCCTGGCCCTCCTCGAGGCCTCGTCCCGGGCCTCCTGCTGGTGCTCGGGGGGCCTGCCCCTGACCCCGCGCCTGGGGCGCCCGGGCCGGCAGCGCCTCGCAGGTGCGTCTGGGAGGGGTGCGGACCCAGGGCAGGTCTCGGTCTTCGCGCGTGGCCGGCGGCGGGCAGTGCCCCTCAGCGGGCAGGCATCCCCCGCCTAACCACCACCCCCTTTTCGCCTTTGGTGAGACATTTCTGAGCCTCCTTTGCCCCGTGCTGAAAGGCTTCTGCTTGGCCGCTTTCTGATGCGTTGGCCGGGCTCCGGAGAGGCCCGGGGCTGCGCCAGGGGCTTCCGGGGGGCAGCGCTGGAGGCGCCCCTGGCTGCGCGGCCCGCGGGGTCCAGCTTTGCTTGGGTCTTGGTAGCGGCCGCGGGAAGACCCACGCGCAGAGGACGGGACCCCATTCCGCCCCACGTTCTTCTTCAGTGCGCTTCTATTATGTTTTCATGAGTTACTATTTTCTTTCGCCTCTCTAATAATATCATTTACAGCAGGTGTTTTTTTTCTCTTGGTTCCAGCATGGCCTTTTCCCTTTGGGTGGTTTTTCTGTTTTCTTATTTGGGGATCTCCTTTTTATGTTGGAAGTTTTCCTTCGGCAGTCCATCCTTATGTAAGACTGTGGCACTACAAGACTGATGAGTTTTGGGTGCTTGGTCAGGGCCTCTTAACTGGCAGGATTCACAGTGGGATGATTAAGCAGAAGTTGTTATTTCATTAAAGTAACCCAGAAGTTACTGTTGTCTAAGACTGGACAACTTGAGGGCCGGAGTCTGGTGCCAGCATCCTAGGACCTGGGAGCAAGCCTGTTCAGTGCACAATTGCGGCTATCCCCTGTTTTCACTGACGGCCTCACCCCTGCTCCCTGATGGTCCTCTCATATCACGTTCAAAGACGCTGGTGCATTTTCTTCCATCTTTATTATTGTACGTCCTCTCTGCTCCACCTCGAGTCTAGTTTGGAAGGAAATATATTTATTCTCCCGTTAAATGTTCCTAAGAATTCCTCTCAAGGCCACACACATGCCTCAGGTTGGCCATGGGAAGGGTCTGGAGGTATACGAAAGTAAAACACAGAACACAAACATTACTCTATCAGGTTCTGACCTTGCTATCCTAAGATGTAGGCAAGATAAATGTTTCTAACATGCTAATATGTTGGAGAATTTATAGTTTCCTCCTCCTAACTACCACATCAAATTTTAATCCCTCGAAGTACTTCTCAAGATCCATGAAAATCCGATGCCACTCTGTTCTGAATTTTCTCAGTGGAACTGCACCATAAATCCTTTAGTCTGCATATGTTAGGCTCTTAAATATTCTCCTACACATGTGATATATACCCACATACACACTCACTCATACATTATACCCATTTCTGCCTTGATTATCTTGCTCAATCTGTTTCTCCCATTTGTAATGACCCTTATCTAGTAATGTATCATATTTTATTCATGCTTTAGGACCCAATATACATCACAAATAGCCGTTAAAACTTTTTCATGAAACTTTCTTCCATTCTCTGGATTCCAGAAGAAGGTAGGCTTAAGAAAGGATAAGGCATAAAGAAAGAAGTCAAACACTTATTGACAGTATACTATGTGTATCTTTTCTAACACCTTGTGGAAGTAGTAGTATTCATTTTTACATGAGAAACTGTAGCCCTGGAAGGCTAAGGAATATTTCTATCTTCCTCCAGCATCAATAGCAGCACTAGGATTTGATTCAGGTCTGACCAAAAAGCCCATACTCCATCACTAATATATAGATAACTAAAAAAATACTATATTCTTTTCCTTTAACATGATAGGTTCTTGATATTTTTCTTTCTTAAAGTCCTGACATACTTCTATGTAATTAATAATATTGGGAGTATTTGTAGATGTAGCAATAGAAAGCTAATGATGAGAAGCTTTTTATAAATCATTCATCTCACCTCCTTTTTATTTCTGAAGAATAAAATGAATCTAAGGCCCAAAGAGAATAAGTGACCTGTGTAAAGTCATATATCTCATTAACTTAGACTAGAACCCAGGTCTACAGCATTTATTAACTAATATAGGAATAATTGTTTGATTTAAATGCTGTATTCTTATACAGATAGTTTTCCATGCTAGTAAGGATTGTGTTGTTAACTGTATTAGACATGCAGTAATTATAGGAATTAAAGGGGAATATAAGGCATGGTTCTTCACGTTTTGATATAAAGACAGTAAAAAAAGTAATAAATAAAATTAATTTTGAAGAATAATGTGAGAGTCTCTTTAAAATGAATCTTTAGTATACTTAAAGAATCAAATACACATAACCTCCATTTTTTAAAAAAAGTATTACATAAAATGGACAGAAATATTAATAAAAGAATCCATTTTAAGACAAGGTACTTGCATGCTGTAGCATATGTCAGTACATCATCCCTTTCTGTGACTGAATAATATTCCACTGTATGAATAGTCCACATTTTAAAATTTATTCATCAGTTAATGGACATTTGAGTTATTTTCACATTTGGGCAATTATGGATTTTGCTGCTGTAAACATTTGTGGAAAAATTTTTGTAAAAGCTTATGTTTTCATTTCCCTTTAGTATACACCTAGAAGTGGAATTGCTAGGTCATATGGTAAATATAGGGTTAATTTTTTGAGAAACTACCAAACTGTTTTCCAAAGGGGCTGTACTATTTTACATTCCTACTAGAGTATGAGGGTTCAATTTCTTCATATCCTTATTAACACTTGCTATTATATGACTTTTTGATTATAGTCATCCCAAGTGGAAGTGGAATGATGTTTCATTATAGATTTGATTTTCATTTCTCTGATGACTAAAGAAGTTGAGCATCTTTCTATATGTTTATTGTCCATTTGTTTTATCTTCTTTGGAGAAATGTCTATTCAAACCCCTGTCTGTTTTTTAAATGGGTTACTATTCTTGAGTTATTTGAGTTCCTTATATAGTCTAGATATAAGTCCCTAATCAGATATAAAATTTACAAATATTTTCTACCATCAATGGATTATCTTTATACTTCCTTGATAGCATCATTTGAAGCACAAAATTTTTAATTTTTATGAAGTCTAACTTATCTATTTTTTCCTTTGTTCCTTATACTAAGAAACAATTGCCATATCTGAGGTTATGAAGATTTGCCTCTATGTTTTCTTCTAAGATTTCTCTAGTTTTAGTTCTTACATTTAGGTAATTTCTATTAAAAGGCAACTGACATTTTGATATGGATTTCACTGAATCTGTAGATAAATTTGGGTAGTGTCAGCATCATAAGAATATTATTTTCCAATTCATGAATCATGGACTATCTTTCTATTTATTTAAGGCTTCTTAATTTGTTTCATAATTTTCAGTGTACAGGTCTTGTAATTCTGTTAAATTTATTTCTGTGTTTTATTCCTTGTGATACTCTTGTAAATGCAATTGTTTCCTAATTTCATTTTTGGGTTATTCAATTGCTAGCGTATAGAAGTACAATTAATTTCTGTATATTGATCTTGTATCATGCAAACTGTTTTTTTTTTTTCATGCAAACTTGCTGAACTTGTCTATAACCTCTACTAGTTTGTGTATGTGTGTGTGTGTATGTGTGTACATTCCTTAGGATTTTCTTTATACAAGACCATGTGAATAAAAATAGTTTTACTCCTTCCTTTCCAGTTTGGATGCTTGTTATTTCTTTATCTTATCTAATTGCACTGGCTAGAATCTCTAATACAATGTTGACTAGAAGTGGTATGAGTAGACATGCTTGTTTTATTCCTTATCTTAGCAGGATATCTTTCAGTATTTCACCATTAGGTATGATGTCAGCATGGGTTTTTGTAGATGCCCTTTATCAGCTTGAGGAAACATCTTTATATTCCAGGTTTGTCTATTGTTTTTATCATTTAGTTGGGTTTGTCAGACACTTTTTCTATCTCTATTGTGCTGATCATGTGGTTTTTGTCTCTCATTATGTTAATATGGTGTATCATATTGATTCCTTTTCATATGCTGAGTCAATAATGAATTCTTGGGTTAAAACCATTTGGCCAAGGTTTATAATTTTTTTGGTTGTTGCTGGATTTGGTTGACTAGTATTTTGTGAGATTTTCACATCTATATTCATAAGGGGGGTTGTTGTGTAGTTTTCTTTTCTTGTGATGTCTTTTTCTACTTTAGGTATTAAGGTATTACTGTTATAGAATGAAGCGGGAAGTGTTATTTGATCTTCTGTTTTTCTGGAAGAATTGGTGAAGTGTTGGTGTTGATTCTTTTATGAATCATTTGATAGAATTTGCTAGTGAATTCATCTGGGCCTGGAGTTTTCTTTTCTGATTACAACTCAGTCTTTACTTATTATTTGTCTATTCTAATTTTCTTTGAGTCAGTTGGTAATTGATGATGTTCTAGGCATTTGCCATATCCTCTAGATTCTTCTTATTCTGTTTTAGTCCTTTTTACCTCTTTGAGATCAGTAGTAATAAACTCTCTTTCATTCAATTTTAATAATTTGAGTTTTCTCTTTTTTATCTTAGTGTAGTTAAAGATTCATCAATTTTGTTGAACTTTTTTAAGAACAAACATTTGGTTTTGTTGATGTTCTCTGTTTTTCTACTTCATTTATTTATGCTTTAATGTTTATTATTTCCTCTCTTTTGCTTACTCTGGGTTTAGTTTGATCCTCTTTATCTACTTTACTGAGTTAAATGTTCAGGCTATTTATTTGATATCTTTTTTCTTTTTATTTTATTTTATTTTTTTAGGAGGTACTGGGGATTGAACTCAAGACCTCATAGATGGGAAACAGGCACTCCATCACTGAGCTACATCTGCTCCCCAATAGAGTTTTTCATTTGTTTGTTTGTTTTTAAGAGGTACTGGGGATCAAACCTGGATCTTTGTACGTGGGAAGCAGGTGCTCAATCACTTCAGCTGTATCTGCTTCCCTCTCTTTTTTAATGTAGGTGCTTATAGTTATATATTTTCCTTTAAGCACTGATTTAGCTGTACCCCATAAGTTTTGTGTTTTTGTTTTCATTCAGCTCAAATTTTATTCTAATTTTCCTTGTTATTTCTTCTTTGACTCATTGGTTATTAGGTGTGTGTTGTTTAATTTATACATATTTGTGAATTGCCAAAGTTACTTCTTTCAATTATTTCTAATTTTATTCCATTGTGTTTGGAGAAAAGATTTTGCATGATTTCAATTTGTTTAAGTTTATTAAGATTTGTTTTATGGTCTAACATATGGTCTATCCTAGAGATATCCTACAAAATGAATATTCTTCTGTTGATAAGTGTTCTGCTGTTGGTAAGGGGAGTGTTCTATAGATGTGTGTTAGGTCTAGGTCTAGGTTTTTTTTTTAGGAGGTAGCAGGGATTGAACCTGGAACCTTGTACATGGAGGCAGGCACTCAACATCTTGAGCTGTATCTGCTCCCAGTTTATATGCTTTTCAAGTCTTTTATTTCCTATCTAGTTCTAGCCATTATTTAGGGTTGTGTACATTAGTCTTTATCCATTATTGTTGAATTGTTTATTTTCTCCCTTCAATTCTGTAATTTTTGCTTCCTGTATTTTGGGGCTCTGTTGTTAGTGGCATATATGTTTAAATTATTATGTTTTCTTTACAGATTGACCCTTTTATCAATATAAAATGTCCCTCTTTGTCCCTTTTTTGTCTTCAAGTCTCTTGTCTGATATTATGATAGCCACCCAGCTCTCTTTGATTAGTGTTTGTTTGGTATATATTTTTCCATCCTTTTAATTTCAACCTATTTGTGTCTTTGACTCTAAAGTGTGCCTTTTATAGACAGCATGTAGTTGGATCATGTTTTTAAAATATTCATTCTAGCAATTCTGGCCTTTGTGTTTATATTTAAGTTCATTTACATTTAATTTACATTTGCATTTAATTAAAAGCAGGATTATGTCTGCTCTTTTGCTATTTGTTTTCTGTATGTGTTAAGACTTTTTAGTTCCTCTTTTTCTCCATTACTTCCTTCTTTTGCATTAAGTAGACATTTTCTAAAGTACCATTTTAATTTCCTTGTTTCTTTTGCTAGTTTTAAAACTTATTTTCTTAGTGGTTTTCCTGGAGATTAACATTAACCTCCTAATTTATAGCAATCTAGTTCATATTAATATTACCTTAATTTTAATATTATATGAAAACTTTGCTCCTATCTAATTCCATTATATCTGCCCTTTCCCTGTATTGTCAAAGAAATTACATCTTTTATATGCTGTATACTCATCAACACAGAATTATAATTATTACTTTATGTAGTTGACTTTTAAAGCAGCTAGGAGAAAAAAAGTCATAAATACATTTTATTGTGTTTTATATTTACTTGTGTAGTTTATATCCTGACTTGTGCTTTCTTTTTTCATGTGCATTTGGATTAATATATCATTTCATTTTAGACTGAAGGACCCTGTTTGTATTTGTCGAGCAGGTATGCTAGTGATGAATTCTATAAGTTTTTGTTTATCTTGGAATGTCCTACCTTTTGCTGCTGCTGCTTCTTTTTTTTAATCTGGTTACCTCATGTCATTTTTTTTTGGTGTATCACTTCACCACATGGGGACCTGCATTTCTGGGCAGGTCTGGGATGCCTTTTTCTTTTTTTTACCAGGAGGTCCAGAGATTGAACCTGGGTCCTCCATATGGTAAAAGAGAGCTCAATTGCTTGAGCCACAAATGCTTCCCTCTGCTTCATTTTTGAAGGATGGTTTTATCAGATATAAAATCTGTGGCCAACATTTCTTCTCTTTCAGTATCTTGAATATGTCATCCCACTACCTTCTGGCCTCTAAGTTTCTGATAAGAAATTAACTAAATCTTATTGAGGACCCTTCATACATGATAAGTTACTTATCTCTTGCCGTTTTCAAGATTCTTTGTCTTTTGACATTTTTGTTATGATATGTCTAGGAATGGATCTCTTTGAGTTTATATTTGTTTGAGGTTGTTGAGCTCTGTGCATGTATAGATTAACGTGTTCCATCAAATTTGGCAAGTTTTCAGCCATTATTTCTTCAACACTCATTTCCTGCTGGGACTTTTGTTATTGTATATTGGTATGCTTGATTATGCCCCACAGATTTCTTAGGCTCTGTTCATTATTCTACATTCTTTTTTCTTTCTGTTCCTCAGACTGGATGCCAGGTCACTTAACTTTAAGTCTTCTGACTCTTTCTTGTGCCTATTAAAATCTAAATTTTTCGTTTCTATTATAGTAATTTTCAACTCCAGAATTTCTACTTGATTTCTTTTTATGATATATATCTCTTTATTGATATCTCTACTTAGGGAGACAGTATTGCCATGCTTTACTTTAGTTCTTTAGACATGGTATCCTTTAGTTGTTTGAACATATTTAAAATAGCTGATTTAGAGCTTTTATATAGTAAGTCCAACATCTGGGCTTCTCCAGAGACAGCTTCTATTGAGTGCTTTTCTTCTGTGTATGGACCATATTTTCTTGTTTCTTTGGATGTTTCATATATTTTTTTATTGAAACTGGACATTTTAAATTATATAATGTAGACTTTGGAAATCAGGTCTGTCCCCTTCCCAGGACTGTTCTTTCTCTTATGTAGTTGTTTTTTTAGTAACTTTTCTGAACTAAATCTGTAAAGTTTGTATTCTTTGTTGTGTTTGGGCATGTAAGTCTCTTCTTGGTGAGCTTAGTGGTCAGCTAATGATTGGACAGAGATTCCTTTAATGTCTGCAACATTAAATGCTGACAGGCATTGTGGCAATTTAGGGTATGTGTTCAGCACTCAGCCAGACAGCTTACAATTCTGCTTTAGTCTTCACTTCCTGCTTGCAGAGAATCTCAAAGTCAGGGGTGAGGGCTTAGGGCTTTCTTGGGTCTTTCCTGATATGTGCACAACCTTACAGACTCTCGGGATTATTGTCAGAGCTTTTCAAAGTCCGTTATGGATATCTCATTCTTCAGAATGTCCTTTTAAGTGTTTTTGTTAGCCTCTTGTTAGCTCCAATTGGTTACACAACCTCAAGCAACTGCGTATTAAAATTTTGCTCTGATTGCTTTCAGCAAAAGTCCAGAACCAGGTCTAAATGAGGTCAAATAAAGATAAACCCTGCAAGTAAGAAACTACCATACATGTCAAATAATAATAATTCTACTTCCTCTAGGGGTTGCTAGGCTGCTGTTTTCATCATGACTGGGGCTTTCATTTTCAAGGCTGCTACAGAGTTGGAGAGAGGGAGAGGGTAATGGGACTAATTATAATACCACAATGCTCATTGTTCTTACTGAGTTTTTGCCATATTTCTTGAGTAAATAGCCCTCAGGGGAATAGGCATAGCTCAGTGGTTGAGCATCTTCTTCCCATGTATGAAGTCAAGGGTCCAATTCCTGGTACCCCCTTAAAAAATACACTTTTCAGATTGTTGCAAACTTTTGGTTAACTTCTTGAGTTCTGAACAAGTTGATTTGACAGTTTTTGCCAATGTTTTCACCTTTATGGAGAAGAGTATTTTCAGAGATCCTTGCACTACCATTTCTGCTCATGATGCAAGCATAATGTTTCTGCATTTCATCCATTGTTCATTCATCTTTATTGCTGAATAGTATTCCATTATATGGATATACATTTTGTCTATTCACTTACCAGTTAATGTACATTTAGCTTGCTTCCAATTACTGGCTATTATGAAAAATGCTGCTATGGGCATTCATATACAAGTCTTTTGTGACCATACGTTTTCATTTTTCTTGGTAAGTACCTTGAAGTTGAGTTGCTGGGTCATGTGTTTTATGTTTAAGTGTTTGAGAAACAGCCCAACTGTTTTTCAAAGTGGCTGTATCATTTTATATTCCCACTAGAAATGTATGACAGTTCCTATTTCTCCATATCCTCATCAACATTTGTTTTTGTCTCTCTTGTTTTTAATAGCCATTCTAGTGGGCATAAAATAGTCCATATGTGTTTTTAACACTTATGTGGTTATGTGTCCATTTTCACAACAAAAATGTTTTTGAAAACTGTACCTTTTATAGAACTTTAGTATTTATAAGACACCTTCCCTTAGGATTTGATTGTGACAACAACAATGAAAATTGGGCCAGACCGTTATTCCCATATGAGATCTAGGGAAATGGAGACAATAAAATTAAGAGACTAGTTAAGTATCAGGTGGCTCCTAAGTGACAGAACTCAAAATATGGATGACTAATCCTGTGCTCTTTCACAACTCCCCAAATAGAAGTCTTTAAATTTTGAAAGGAAGAGATATTTTTTTTACATTTCCCAGAATCCTGAATTCCTTAATGGGTATATAAAAATGAAATACCAGGATAGAATTGAAGAAAGATATCCCAACAATAATATAATCAGAGAAATGTCCTTAGCTACTGAGAATATGACAATGTATGTGGTGGTAAGTGTTGGTAGTGATAGAAACAGGTGGGGTGGAGCAGAGAAAAAGGAAAAAAATGAAAAAAGATGGTAAATTGACACCAACAATCAAGGGAAAGATTTACCCACTTATTTATATCCACTACAAATATTTGTGCGTGCATCCAGTGTGCTAAGCAGTTTCTAGGCACTATGGATATACATAAGTTAACAGACAATAATTCTTACGCTTGTGGAACTTATATTTTAGCCAAGTGGGACATGATTATCAAAATAAATAAGTGAAATATATCATATTTAGTGGGTAATAAATCCTATGGAAAAATTTTAAGCAGGGAAAGGGGATAGAAAACATTTGTGATGCAGGGTGGCAGAAGGAGGCTGCAATTTTAAAAAGACTATAAGCATAAGCTTCATTGAAAAGGTGACATTTGAACCTAAACTTGAAGGAAATGAAGAAATTAATTAAAAATATATATATTTTTAATTGTTTTTAAAGATACTTAGAGTACACAAAATGTTACATACAAAAATATAAGGGATTTCCATATGCCCCACTTCCCATACCTCCCATTGTTCCCCACATTAACAACTTCTTTCATTAGTGTGGTACATTCATTGCAATTGATGAACACATTTGGAGCATTGCTACTAAGTATGGATTGAGGTTATGTTGTAGTTTACATTCTCTCCCACTGAATTCTGTAGGTTATAGCAGGATATCTAATCACCTGTATCTTTCATTGCAATGTCATTCAGGACAATTCCAAGTCCCAAAAATGCCCGCATATTACACCTCTTTTTCCCTCTTCCTGCCTTCAGCAACTCCAGTGGCTACTGTCTCCACGTCAATGATATAATTTCTTTCATTGCTAGAATCCCAGTAAGTCTATAATAGAATACCAGTAAGTCCACTCTAGTCCCTATTTTATTCCCTAAATCTGAGGATCTGGGATGTTGATGTCCCCTCTACCTCTCAAGGAGAGGGGCCTTGGTCCCATATGGCTCATGGATGGGACCCTTGCTTGTAGTTGTAGACTCTCTCGGTTCCTTGGTATGGAACCATCCTCACCTCCTTGTTAGTTGTCCTGGGTGAGTCCAAAGAACTGGAGAGTAGGTGTTGCAACTGCACTGAGGCTCAGGGCCAGGCTGGCACATGGACAGCCCAAAGATTCCAGTGTCTTCGACGTATACCTACCAACTCCAGCACCAACTATAGGTTGAAATAGAAAGGACAGAAGAGGCACGTGTAGAGAAGTCCAGCTGAGCCCAACTCTGTCATACTCGGGAGGACAAGAAATTAACTTTTAAGGCAGGAGTCCTGTTGAAACTTAGAAGGGAGTAGCAGTATATGGAAAGAGAGGTCTAGGAAGAGCAAACAGACACAGTGCAGTCTCTGTGGCAGGAACAAGCCTAATTTGTTGAGAGAAACAGCAAGGAGGTCAGCTGGTTAGAGCGTAATGAGCAAGTAGAGCAAACTGTAGAAGAAAATGTCAAAGGGGAAACAGAGCCAGATCATGTGGGACCTCATAGGCCATTGTTAGAAACTCTCTAGCTTTTTCTTTGAGGGAAATGGAGAGTCATCCAGGGCTTGGAATGGAGAACCGACAAGGCAAGACAAGTTTAAACAGGATTTTTCTGTTTACTAGATTGAGAACAGACTGCAGGGGTCAAGGGTTGATCATGGAAACCATTTATAATGCTATTGTAGATCCTAAAAGTTGTGTCCAAACAATGGTGGTAGCAATGAATGGACAATTGGTGTACATTTCAGTGATAAAAATAAATAAATGCTTACTTTTTGAGTGTTTATTGAGTGCCAGGAATGCAGCACATTGTACCCATTATCTCATTTAATGTAACAATAAACTCATACCATAGGTATTATCATCACTGTTTCAATAGATAATGAAACTGGAGCCAAAGAGGTTAGATAATTTGACCAAGATTGCATGGTGTAACAAAGATTAGGTTTGATCTGTTTAACCACAAACCCATTGCCTAAATAACTATGGTGTATTAAATTACATGAAATTAAAGAAAATTTGTAGATTAATATGAGAGATTTAATAATGTTGCTAAGTTCTGAAGTCATCAATTAGACACTAAATATATTTTGCTAAATTATCCAGTATGTGTATTAACTAGATTATTTTGGAGTTTTTAAAGGCTGTAACCAATATGGCAGGTAATCACTTCATTTTTAATTTTCTCTGAAATGTTTTTTATATGCGTTTAAAAAATGTATTGGGATAAGGATTGTGGTAGGCTAAATAATGCTCCCTCACCTCAAAGATGTCCAGGTTTTAATCCTTGGAACCTGTGGATATGTTACTTTACATGACAGAAGGGGCTTTGCAGATGTGATTAAGTCAAGGATCTTAAATTGCAGAGATTACCCTAATATATCTGGGTGGGCCCAGTGTAATCACAAGGGTCTTTAGAAGAGGGAGGCAGGAGAGCTAAGCCAGAGATGATGATATAATGATAGAAGCAGAGAGTAGAGCGATACAACCATGAGTGTGGAATGCCTCTAAAACTGGAAGAAATAAGGAACTGATTTTCCCCTAGAGTCTCCAGAAAGAAACAGCCCCACAGACACCTTGATTTTAACCCTGTAAGACTCATTTTGGACTGCTGACCTCTGGAACTTAAAAGAATATATTCTTTTAAGCCACCAAGTTTGTGGTAATTTTTTACAGTAACAATAGGAATCTAATATACAGATATAAAAACAGACTAATAAATCCTGGCTGATAGAGCAAACCCTCCACTCTGGACTATTTTGTTTTCTTATAGTTAGAAATGGAGAACTGCAGTTCTACCTGCTTTGCATTTGTAGTCGTGGTAGTAGTAGAGAGCGTTGGATGGTGATAGTAGCTTCATCAGCAGTAACCATCCTCCGTTCATAAGCATACAATATCTTTAGAGAGAAACCTGATTTTACCAACATAGTCCAATAAATTGCAAAAGGATTAAGAACTTTTAAAGGAAATACTGGATACATGAAACTACTTATGAAAAGTTTTGAGGTTTTGACATTTTTACATCTTTTATAAAACTTGTATCACTAGTAAAAACAGAAATTTAACTATATAATTGTCTTCTCAATATAGCAAAGGCAGGAATGAGGATCTATTATTTAGTCACTGTAAGTGTTGGTAAGACCGATACTGAAAAGGAAAAAGGAAGCCAGCAGTTCTGGTTTGTACAACTAGATGGTGCTACTTAGCTTTGAAAATCCTAAGGACTGCAAAGCACATAAAACATTGACCAAGAGTTTCATTATAAAGCAGCCAAACCATCAGCACCTTTTATCTGTGAAACATGTGCTAGACAATCAGTGACGTGAACATTTTTGCATGTTACAAGTTCAGATTATTGTAAAAGTGTCTCAAGCAAATATTTCTTTATTGTCAGTTTTTCTATAGATAGATACTCTACTCATAGAGGTGTTAGGATACATGTAAGATCTAGTAAAATTATCCTGAAGTGAAGCAAGAAAACATTGGACCACACAATGCTTTAAAAATAGTATACAAATGATCTAGGTTTAATTTAGAAAACTTAGAAAATGCATATTATCAAAAATATTAAAGTGCTTAAAATATTTCAACACAGCCTTTATAAAAGCAAGACTAGATTTTGTGATATTGGAAATCTAGAAAACCAAAAGGGTCATCAGCGCTTTATGTTTTTAACTGTTTGTCCTTCATAATGTTCTGTGGAAGTACTATTCTTTCTAATTTTTCCACTCTCTCGGCCTTAAGTCCTGAATTTCATCGATTCTGTGATGCAGGCATGTTTCACATTGTAATTACCTGAAATTGGTATACTTTCTACCACTGATGTTGCCTTACTGTCTCTGGGGGCCAGGTGGAAGTTGCGATGTGGCTGTTGTTGCCTGAGCTTGGCAGAGCACTGACAGCGACGTTTATTGGAAAGAAAATCTCGTTGCCAAATGACCCTTTTTTTTTTTTTGAAGTCCTGGAAATCAAATGGTTATGGGGAAAAGGTGGGAAAGGAGGTGAAGAAGATGCATTTAGCAACATTCCTGAAACAGTCAAAAGTAGACCGGTGCTCTTAATTGAAAAGCTGGCGTCAAAACCCAGCAGTAATAACTTTTAGTTAGATTATGAATTCTCTTAAGAAATGCTGCATTACTAATGCTTTAAATGATACAAAGGATGAGGGGTAAAAAAATGTGGATATTGAGATCTCTGAGACAAATGCGTTTCAGAAGGTTGGATTCAAATATGAAAAGGTTTTAGAAAATTAATATATTTTTTATAATATATTAATACATTATAAATTAATATATACTTTGCTTGTGTTTTCCCTTTTTATGTTAAAATTAATATATGAAACAAATCTGTGTCTAATTTAGTCTACATGGGTTATTTGAAGCACTATATAAATAATCCAAGTGATAATTGTATCACGGTTTAATTGGCAGGAATTTTTTCTTTTCTAGTGGTACATAAAATGTATGTATCTGTACATACATACATTTTATATGTATTTATGTATGTACATAAAATGCATGCATCTTATAATTTTAAGATTGTAAATTTTAAGATGATGCATCTTGGATAGACTAGAGGTAGTAAGTATAAATTATTCTTATACTGAGAGTAGTGTAGTGTGGTGTAGTGGTTAAATTTCACCAACTTTAAAGTTATAAGACCCAGATCTCACACTTACTGTCTATGCTGGGAGCATTACTTAAGCTCCCTAGTCTTTAGTTTTCTTACCCGTAAACTGTGGATAATGATAGTATCTATCTTTTAGGCGATAATACATAAAAATCACAGCATTGTTTCAGGCATATATTATATAACCAATAAATGCTAACAACTCATTGATAAATAGGCACTGTAGAAAGCAGACATCATGAGAAGTGTTGCTAGTAGCAACAATCTATTCTAAAAAATTTGAACTCTATTCCATAACATATCCATGGCTATCTTATATAAAAATCCTTTTTTAAAATTAATTATTTTTAGGAGGTACTGAGGATTGAACCCAGGACCTCATACATGGGAAGCAGGCACTTAACTACTTGAGCTACATCTGCCCCCAAAAATCTTTTTTTTTTCTCTTTTCCAAATCTTCGTGTAAGAAGATAGATTCTCTATCTACCTTCTCTAACTAGGATTAATCTTATCTGTTCCCGTGGTCTCAGATACCATCTATTACCCCATGACTCTCAAGTTTATATCTCCACACTAAACCTCTTCCCTGGGTTCCCAAGTTATATACCAAACTGCTATCTCAGAATTTACATTTTAATAACTTTTTAGCATCTTAAACTTAATATGTTCAAAACAGAACTGATTCATTTTCATTTCCCTTTCCCGAATCTGATTCCACCTAAACAGCCGCTTCTCAGCAAATGGCAGCATTATCCAAGTACTTCGGAGACATCCTTGATTTCTCTTTCCCTTCTCTACCCATGCAATCGGACATTGCTCTTCCTTCTGAACATACATTGATCCTGAACACTTCTCAACATCTCTTTAAAACACTTGTCTATGCCATCATCCTCTCTCCCCTGCGTACTCTAGCAGCCTCTTCTACGATCTCCCTGCCCTCATCATGCTCCTTTCAGGTTGACCTCATAGAGCAGTCAGAAGCCATCTTTCCAGAGTATAAATCAGATCATCTTTACCCTGCTTAAACTCCTTCAGGGGCTTCCCACACGACACTCAGAATAAAGCCCACAGACGTTGCACAGCGTGTGAGGTCCTCCCTCTCTCTCCAAACTCGCCTCTGCTTTTCCCTTGTTTACAGTGTCATCCTAGCCTTCTTCTGTATCTTAAACACATCTTCAGGCCTTTGCATTTTCTGTTCCCTTTGTTCTTTGTTTATACCAATTTATCCTTTTGGTCTACATTGAAATGCCACCTTCTTATAAGGGGGCCCAAAGTCAGTCATTTTCCCCCCAGATGGCTTCCTTGCTGTCAATGAGGGAATATCGATCTGCATATATGTAATCAATTGAATTTTGACAAAGAAGTCAAACTAATGCAATATGAAAAGGATAGTCTTTAAATCAAAAGGTGCTATAATAACTGGATATTCATGTGGGAAAAAATGAACCTCAACCCTTACGGCATACTGTATATGAAAATTAACTCAAAATAGACCACAGACCTAAATGAAAACTGTGAAACTATTTAGAAGAAAAATACAGGAGAATATCTTAACCTTAGGGATATTATTGAGTGAAATAAGCCAGGCACAAAAGGATCAATATTGTTTGGTCTCACCGATATGAACGAAATACAATGAGTAGACTGATGGAGTTGGTAGGCTGGTGGGAGATGGCATGTGGGGTGAAAAGGAGAAGATGATGCTATATGTATATAGAATGCTTAATAAGATCAAGTGTAAAGATGGGGTAATGGTTGGACTTGATGGTAACACACTATAATGAATGTAACAAACACTGTTAATTTATGTTCATTATTGAGGCTGAAACAGTAGTCTAGGAAGGTTAATGTTAGTTGGAGGACAGCTGGAGGCTAATATAGGGAATGTGTAACAATGATTTTGGTAGTAGATCAGGATTAAAAATAAGAGACAACATAAATGCCTCAATGGAGAAGTGATCAAATAAATGTTTTTATTAAAATATATGTATTATCTCACCATTAAATTGGTCATAAAATGAAAAGTTTAACAACATCAGAAAGCTGCTTATAATAATTTTAAGTGAAAATTTGATTCAAAATAAAACTACCTGATTATTTCAATGACATAAATTTTATGTGTAGATGAACAAAGACTTAAAATGGAAAAATCATAAAATAATATTTTGGGATTATGTGATATCTTTCAAATGCTTTTGGACCAAATCTGTGAAATTCAGCATAAAGTGATATATACATGAGTAAAATATGATTTGGGTTATAGTGTTATTAGTAATTATATACCAGTTTTAATTCATAAGTGGAGAAGCTCAGTTTTCTAAATAACTGAGTAATGGGATAAAATCAAGAGTAAGGTAAAGAATAGTTTCACTCCATTATAAACTCCAGGTATTATCCAAACATTTGTTTTGTTAGGATTGTCAATGAGGGTGACATCCTCAGGCATTGGCAAAATTCAAAATAGATTTTCAATAGCATTTTCCACCCAAGATTCTTAAGTTGCCAGGTAAAATAAACAGAAAAATTAGTGATATTATTTATGAATATTTTCTTCAGACTGGATTCTTTAAAACTTTTAATGTTTTCTTATATTGGAATAGTGTTTTTCAAATTCCAAGGCCTGCAAATAAATAAGTAAATATGTTTATGTGTAAAAAAAATAATATAAATACAGGAATGTTCTACTACAAGGTATTAATGTGATGACACATGGGGAAATTATAACTAATGGAATATATAGACTATAGTTAACAACATTGTAATGTTTTTGTAGCAAAAGCGAAGTTAGTAGTATATTAATGCTAAAGGTAAAAAACAAGAATCCGGAGTTTGGTTTTGTGAGATTTGAATATGATGAAGCATTTTTTTTCTCTTCTTTTTTTTCATTAATAAAAAGACCTTGGCTATGTCATTAAACTAATGTGTGTGCATCTGTGTATGTTTCTGAACACTAGAGGAACAACAGAGTTAACATTTGGAAGTAGATGAGCTAGAAGTGCCTGGACAGAACATTTTAGGAATAATATTTCCATAACTTGTTGACCTGCCTTTTTCTGTTGTTTTATTTTTTTGAATTTGAAATAAAGTTGTTTTTTAAAAAAAACATCTTAGGGAAATCTAAGATTTCATGGGATGGAAAAAGCATGAAATATTAAAAAAAAGATAAATTGGGCATCATCATCAAACTGAAAATATTCAGTTCTTCAAATGATACCAACAAGAAAACAAAAAAGATAAGCCACAGACTAAGAGTACATATTCACAACATATGCATCGGACAAAGGACTTCATCAAATGTTTAAATAACTTAAAATGTTTTAATGAGAAAACAAATAATCCAATAAAGAGAAATGGGCAAAAAGACTTGATACAAAGTAAATGAATGACCAATGAAATATATTTAACATTGTTAGTCGTCAGGGAAATGCAAATTAGAACCACAATGTGATAACATTTCACACCCACTAAAATGACCAAAATTAAAAAGACTAACAGTACAAAATGTTGACAAAAATGTAGAGCAATTAGAACTCCTGTCCATTTCTGGTAGGAGTGTAAAATGGTACAACAACTTTGGAAAACAGTTCTTATGTAGTGAAACATACATGTACCATACAATACAGAAATTTCACACACAAGTGTTTACCCTAGAGATATCAAAACGTTTGTTCACACACAGGCTTGTCTATGACTGTATACAGTATTTTAATTCACAAAAGTCCCAAATTGGAAACAAACAAAATGTCCCCCAACAGATGAATGGATAAATAAAATATATTCACGCAATGGAACACTACTCAGTGATAAAAGAAATGAACTGCTGATAGATGGAACAAAACATGGATGAACCTCAAAAACATTAGACTGAGTGAAAGAAATGAGATACAAATGGCTTCATACTAAATGATTTCATTTCCATGAACTTCTACAAAAGATAAAACTAATTTATGATGACAGCAAGCTGATCAGTGGCTGGCTTGTGCAGGGTGCTGGAAGGAACTTTGGATTGATGGAAATATTCTGTTTCTTGGTGTGTTGGTTACACATCAAACAGGATGTCCAAAATTGATGCATACTGTTTGTATGTAAATTAAGCCTCAATAAAGATGATTTAAAAAGAGAAAAAATTGAGAGTACTCATCATCCAGAATTATTGTGAGAAATTCTGTAAGAACCAGACTTTTTAAAAATGTGCAAAAACTTAGCTGAATCTGAATCTAAATCTCTCCTTTTGGGGAGAGCTGTCACCTCAATTGACTTTCTTCCTCATAAGGTCGCAGGAGGTTGCCTTGGGTTCAGGATGGTGGAAGTTAAGTTGACAAAGAGCCAACATAGCTCATTATGCTGAGTGAAGGATGCAGGGACTCAGCTTGGTCTCTCCAGCATGGCTGGGAAAGAGATTAAGAATGGAGTGCTCATTGGGAAGTGGACTTGGCCCAGTGGTTAGGGCGTCCGTCTACCACATGGGAGGTCCATGGTTCAACCCCCAGGCCTCCTTGACCTGTGTGGAGCTGGCCCATGTGCACTGCTGGTGTGTGCAAGGAGTACCATGCCATGCAGGGGTGTCCCCGCATAGGGGAGCCCCACGCACAAGGAGTGCGCCCCGTAAGGAGAGCCGCCCAGCATGAAAGAAAGTGCAGCCTGCCCAGGGATGATGCCACACACACGGAGAGCTGACACAACAAGATGACGCAACAAAAAGAAACACAGATTCCCGTGCCGCTGAACAACACAGAAGTGGACAAAGAAGAAGATGCAGCATATAGACACAGAGAACAGACAACGGGGTGGGGATGGGGGAATAAATAAATAAATAAATCTTTTAAAAAAAAAAAGAATGTAGTGCTCGCCGAAGTCTCACTGTAATGGATCCCTTTCTCATACCTTATTTTCCCTTTTGATATAAAGAATCTTAGGTTGTTGAGTGGGAAGAAACCTTGGAAATTACCTATTTCAACCTTAAATTACTTGATCATTGCCATAATCTCTGACATGCTTTCTCATTAGTGCCTCCCTAGGATCTAATGAACTCCTGCTTTCTTTCTCTTTTTAAATCTTCCAAGAGTCTGGCAAGGTCTTATTTATTGGCTTTCCCTTTTCCTAACCCATGCTCGACTCTGCTGCTTTGACTTTTGTGTCTAAATTTCATGTGCCCAAAGTTGAAGGTTAAAATTTATTATGCAAAGTCAAGTGAAACTCATCCTGAAGGTACTGATGTAAATCAGGCTTGTTTATCACCATTTACATAAACACATACATTAGGAGATGTGTAAAGTGTCTCTCTGTAGTGGTATCGAAAATATTCCTGGACTAATTTACTTCTCAGGAGTTTCTTTTCATTTAATGATACTTGGAAAATGGCAGACACTAGATACCTTCTTTCTCAGTAGGGAACTGAGCACGGGCAGACAGTGGGCTGAAGGAGACTCACCAGCTCTAGATCAAATTCTTGATCTGTCAGCTACTGCTGCTGTGATTGTGTCTGCCGTGGCCAAGTTATTTACCTTTTCTGAGTCTCCAAATGCATTAACCACTATCACAATCAATAGCTTTATCAGCCTGGGGGCTGGGATCAACTTTCTGAGCAAGGTGCATGAGGTGGAAGAAGCTGTTACCAATCTAGAAGATTGTTTTTCTTTTGTGAAAATTCAAAAATAGAAGCAGTTTGGGACATAATAGATATAGAAAAAAAAAGTGCTCATTTCTTAATCTTTCCCCCATCTATCCCTCTTACCTCCCAGATTCTCTTTTTCGTTTGACTCCCATAGGAAGTCTCTCTGGTGTAATAGTTGTCAGGGGAGAAAATTTCTGGGGTGTGTTAAGATAGGGTAAATGTGTTTATTTGTGAATTCTCTAGTTTAGCTTGAATGATTGGCCTAGACACTGGATATAAAATAGTAGCTTCTTTTCTATCTTTTGTACCAGAGCTTTGCAGGCAAAGGAAGGGCATTGCAGTCTCTTTCTACTTTTATACTAAGTTTTTGATACAAGAGAATTCTTTTCTTTCCTCCTTGACTCCACAGGGTGAGCCCTCCTAGCTTTCCCCTGCTCATTTGTCACTTTGTATAACTGGAAAGAATCATATCGACTATATTAATTAACCTTAAATTATTGAGTTTCCAGCCTTTCCAAGTGGATGAAAATTATTTGTAATTTCATTTAAAATTTGTAAATATATATAGACCAAATGTTTCAAGGCTTTTGCCTTCTGCTAATTATGACTCCAATTTTTTTCACTATTTTGTGTATAATGTGGTAGACAATTCATTTCTGTTGGAAGGAGGGGCAGGGAGGGACCCTGTTAGTGGGAATAATCATGAGCCACATTCTCTCCTCTCCGGGGCAGAGTAGCAACACCAAATCACAGGGAATTCTTTTGGAGGAAAAAAGGCAGAGACTTTAAGGGAAAAGGTTAAAGAGCAGGAAAAGGAAATTTCAATATTTCAAGAGAGTGGTTGGAGTGACAAATCCCACGGGAGCTTTGTCATTTAACAAAATGACAAGAGGATGACAGAGGAAAAGGAGGGGTCAGAAGGTCAGAGGCTTCAGCAAGGCTGAAGAACTGCCACTGTGGGACTCAGTGAGTGTGTAACCTGGAGATAGGCATCACACTGTGGAATTCCTGAAACTAATTTCAGAGGTGGATAAGTATCTAGTGATCAAAAATTAGTATGTGGTTTTGGGAGGAGACGGCAGGACAGGATCATGTCTTGGTACTTGGTGAGTTCTTTTTATAAAAATTTAACTTAATTTTTTTATTTTTAAAGGAGCTTTAGATTACATAAATGTTACATAAAAAATATACGGGATTCCCATATGTCCCACCCTTCCCCCCTCCCACACTTTCCCACATTAACAACATCCTTCATTAGGGTGGTACATTTGTTACAATGGATGAGCACATATTGAAGCATTGCCACTAACCATGGACTGTAGTTTCCATTATACTTTACACTCTGTTCTGCACAATTTTGTGGTTTATAACAAAATGTATAGTGACCTATACCCATCATTCCAATGTAGTGCAGGACAATTCCAATGTCCAAAAAATGTCCCACGTTATACCTGCTCTTCCCTCTCTCCCCCCTCAGAACCTCTGATGGCCAATGCCTTTATGTCAATGATAAAATTTCTTCCATTGATAGAATTATAATAAGTCGATAATAGAATAATAATGTCTACTTTAGTCTGTTGTTCATTCCCCCATCTTGAGGATTTTAGGATGATGATGCCCACTCTGTTTCTAATTGAGAGGGGCCTTAGATCCCATGGGGCAGATGAATGGAGCTATCTTGCTTGCAGTTGCAGATACTCTCTGTTCCTTGAGATGGGCATTGTCCATCATCATCTCCTTGTTAATTGTCCTGGGTGAGTCCAATGAACTGGAGAGTAGGTGCTATAACTCTGCTGAAATTCAGGGCTTAACTGGCACATGGATGGGCCAAAGGTTTAAGTCACCAGGACATATATTTAACAAATATAGTGCTAATATTAGAAATAGGGGAGTGGGAGAGCACCTAGTGCTCGGTGGTTGAGCACCTGATTCACACGTATGAGGTCCTAGGTTCAATCCTTGGTACCTCCTTAAAAAAAATAACAAAGAAAGAAAAAAGAAATAATTGTGTAGCAGAGGCCATTGTTACTAGAGCTTAGTATAGTTGTGTTTTGATGTTGTATCACAATATTAGTCTAGAGTTGTTAAATCTGAATATTGACAAATTATATCCTGAACCAGAGGAAAAACTGAAATTTCAGGTCAAGAATAAATGGTAGGTTTTGTTATTTCATGTGCTGCAGGTTGGAGGAAAATGTCCTCAATAAATGCTTCCCTAATTGAAGGGGATGGAAATTAAGAGTTAGTGTAGAAAGAGGTTTCTCCTCCTCCACTGTTGTGAATCCGTAAGTGATGTATTCATGCACTTTTGTCTCTAGAATTCTAATGCCCTCTAGAGTTTAAAAAAATAGAAGCAACATGTTTTTTTTTAAAAATTCATATATTAATAAGGTATATTATTACTCAATCTGTATTCTTTATTGTGAATAAAAAGTTGAAATGAATTTTCTCTGTATTATAGACTCTGTTTTCAATGATTTGTTCAAAATGAATCCCTAAGAAATGACTCCATTTTCTAAAAAAATATTATGGAGGAATACAAAAGAACCACTTGGCATTATTACTTTTTAAAAAAGATTTTATGCATTGAATATTTTCCTCATGCTATAATTTTATTGTTATTTGGCTTATATATAATTTTCTATCCTTCCCATCTTGTTATTTTAAAAAAATTTTTCTCTATACAACAGTTGACTTTAGCTTTGCTTTCTTCTTATTATGTTCACCAAGGTCTTTAACTTCTGAGCACAAAGTAGCATGATTAGGAAATAATTTGCAGAAAATAATAAAATACAAATATGCTTCACCCTAGAAAAATGTTTGTGTAAGGATTTTATCTTTTATAAAGATGAAAGTTTTGACCCTGATGACAATCTTCCTTTCAATTCTGGGTTCTGTCCTCTGGAATTTGCAGCTTCCCTATTAATGAACCTCTAAAGTTTTGCTATTATAGTTCTCGGACTTTTTAAATTCCAATCACCTTCATCTCTTCCCTAACTCAGACACTCAGCAAGGTGAGGCCTCATTGCTTGTTCTCTTTATTTCGCATATTCAGACTTGGTTGTAGCTAGGCATGTGTTTTAGTTTGTAGAAGGGCTGCCAATGCAAAGTACCAGAAAAGTGTTGGCTGTTATAAAGGGTATTTATTTGGGGTAAAAGCTTACTATTCCAAGGCCATGAAATGTCCAAATTGAGATTCCTTCTCACCAAAGTCAGCAACTGTTGATCCTGGCACGTTGCCATGTGGAGAAGCAAGATGGCTTCCAATCTCTGTCTAGGTCTCTTCGTTCCCCCACAGGCTCAGGGTCTGCTCTTGAGCTGCTCTTTGAGCCCAGCCTCTTGGGGACTTTGTGTTTAAGCAATCCTCTCTCCGCATTGCAGAATAAAAATTGCTGGCTCCCTCTTTTTTTCTGCTTGTGTAAAGCAGCAAGGGGACAGGGACTCAGCCTGAGTCACACCTCACTGGCAGAGTCCAATCAGTCTTAGGAAGTAATCTAATCAAAGGCCCCTCAACTCAATTTAATACAAAGAGTATTACTCCCAGAGGAATAGATGAATTTACAAACATAATCTTTCTCTTCTTGGGTTTCATCAAATAATTTCAAACTGCCACCACATGTAACTCAAAACTGCCTTCCTCTGAGGTCTTGAGCTTAGACGTTTTCCTATTTGACAACAGCCTTTTACCTTTTCCTTTGTTTCACTGCTCCAGCTCTTTGGTTTTGTGGGGCTCTCCAGTTCCTTGCTGGGGCCCAAATTTTCCAGTCCATCACTCCCTATATGGTTTCATTTGCCTCTCAAACTGGCCTAGTTTCCACTATCAGCCATTTCTACCAAGCTCTAACTACTGCTTTAGAATTTGTTGGTTCTTTGTCACGATCTCTGTTCCATCCCTGGGACAACATAGCGGTAAGTGGGACTTGGTGAGGGACAAGAAAACAAACTGGCTAACAGAAGTTGAAGAGAGGGACTAGTGGATTTGTCTTAAAGGTGTACTGTATATCAAGCACACTCTTTTTTAATATATATTGTATGGTACAGATAAATACAAAGGCAAATATTTGTAAAGATTTTTTTCATTTGTTTGGTAAGTTGTTTTTTTTTATTAGAGAAGTTGTAGGTTTACAGAATTTGTTAGCTATAGTAACTTGGTTGCAGGTTCTTCAGGATTTTCTGTGCATAGGATCATGACATCTGCAAATAGCAAAAGTTTTATGTCCCTTTCCAATGTGGATGCCTTTATATCTTCTTCTTGCTTAATTGCTCTGCCTAGAACTTCCAGTACAATGTTGAATAACAGTGGTGACAGTGGGCATCCTTGTCCTGTTCCTCATCTCAGAGAGGGGCTTTCATCCTTTTGCCATTGTGTAAGATTAGCTGTGGGTTTTCCTTTTATACCCTTTATCATGTTGAGGAAGTTTCTTTCTATTCCTACTTTTCTAAGTATTTTTAATCAAGAATGGGTGCCAGATTTTTTGTCAAATGCCTTTTCTGCATCAATGGAGATAATCATGTTTTGTTTTCTTCATTCAATTAATGTGATATATTACAATAATTGATTTTCTCATGTTGAACTACCCCTGTGTACCTGGGGTAAATCCCACTTGATAGTAGTGTATAATTCATTTAATATGCTGTTGTATTTGGTTTCTAGTATTTTGTTGAGAATCTTCACACATATTTTCATAAAGAATATTGGCCTGTAATTTACTTTTCCTATATTATCTTTATCTGGCTTTTATATTAGGATGATGGCCTCATAGAATGAGTTAGGGAGTGTTCCCTCCTCATCAGTTTTTTTTGGGAGAGTTTGATCAGGACTGGTGTAATTCTTGAAATATTTGGTAAATGTACCAGTGAAGCCATCTGGCCCTAGGCTTTTCTTCTTTGGGAGGTTTTGGTTACTGATTGTTTTATTGAGATAATCTATTTCTTCTTGTGTCAGTTTAGGTAGTTTATGTATTTCTAGGAATTTGTCCATTCCATCTAGCTTACCTAGTTTCTTGGCATACAGTTGTTCATACTACCTTGTTATAATCCTTTTTATTTCGGTGGTGTCCTTAGGAATGCCCCCATCCATTTCTGACTTTACTTATATGCATCCTCTCTCTTTTTTTCAGTCTGGCTAAAGGTTTGTTGATTTTATTGATCTCTTCAAAGCAACTTTTGTATTCATTGACTTGCTCTATTGTTTTCCCATTCACTACTTCATTTATCTCTGCTTTATTTTTCTTTTCTTTTTTTTTTTTGTTTCCTTCCTTGTCCTCACTTTGAGTTTAGCTTGCACTCCTTTATCTATGGATGTTCCAGTTGTGAGGTTAAGTCTCATTTGGATCTTTCTTCTTTTTTAAATTAGGGATTTAGAGGTATAGATTTCCCTCACAACAGTGCCCTCTCTGCATCCCATAAGTTTTAATATGTTGCATTTTTATCTTCATTTTCCTCAAGACATGTCCTAATTTCCCTTGTGTGGTAGTTTGGAGCTGTGTGTACCCAGGACAAAACATAGTCTTGAACTTAATTCTTTCGTATGGGTATGAGCCCATTGTGAGCAGGAACTGTTGATGCGGCTGCTTCAGTGGAGGTGTGGCCCACCTCCATCAGGATGGTCTTAAGCCTATTCCTGGAGTCTCTTAAAAGTGAGTGTCAGACAGATAGCGAGAAAGCAACAGAAGGAGCAGCCAAAACTGAAATCAACGGAACCCTGACGAGAAAGGAGGGGCCAGGAGAGGGGTGTTTGGCTTCTTGAATGTGTATATTCCTGTGTTTCATTAAGTTCTGGTAAGTTTTCTGCCATCATTTAATTTACTCAAAGAACCTAACAGATTTACAAGAGCTGTCATTTCCTCTCCCTTCCAGGGAAGCAATTTGGCAATCCCACTTCTCCAGAGAGTGCAGGGCTTTCTGTCTCATAGCTTATTTTTGAACTTCCACTGTGCACCCTGCTGTAGGACATGCACCTTCTTTTAAAAACACCTTGCAGTCTCTGGAGGTAGGAGAGATACATGCTTGAGCATCATAAGAATGTGTATGTGTGTGTGTGTGTGTGTGTAGCCTCAGTTCCTTTCTGCAAAGAAGCAGTATAGGAGATCAGAGCACATTTTTCATGAAAGAAATAAAACTTCCGGAGAAGGGTTGAATTTTGGGGGTAGGTCATGATGAGAGGGGAGGGCGTTCCAGAAAAAAGGAGCATGAACAGAGTTTCAGAATTGTGTTTTAGTCATTTTTATCCTCCCCACTAAGTATAGCATCTGACGGGAGCAGATACTTTATACAGACATATATATATGCAGACAAATGCATGTATATTTGTGAATAAATATAAGCAAGCGTGAATTAGTGAAGGTAAGAGTGAGAATTGCATTTTTAAGTGGTAGTGAATAATTAGATTGGCTTGCCTAATTAATAAGCTGCACATGACTAAAGTTGGGTTGGTAGTAAGGTGATATTAGGAAAGACAACAAGTAATAAGAAAAGTCATTTAATTTAATCTGCAAGTAAATCATAAGGCATTATAGCTTTTTTGTTTCTTTGTTATTCTTAGTGAGGGTATAGAATTTCTTTTTTTTTGATAGCCTTCTTTTTTTAAAGATTTATTTATTTATTTATTTCTCTCCCCTCCCCGGTTGTCTGTTCTCTGTGTCTATTTGCTGCGTCGTCTTTGTCTGCTTCTGTTGATGTCAGCAGCACGGGAATCTATGTCTCTTTTTGTTGCGTCATCTTGCTGTGTCAGCTCTCCATGTGTGCAGCACCATTCCTGGGCAGGCTGCACTTTCTTTCATGCTGGGCAGCTCTCCTTACAGGGTGCACTCCTTGCACGTGGGGCTCCCTACGAGGGGAACACCCCTGCGTGGCAGGGCACTCCTTGCGCGCATCAGCACTGCGCATGGGCCAGCTCCACACGGGTCAAGGAGGCCTGGGGTTTGAACCGCGGACCTCCCATATGGCAGGAGGACGCCCTAACCACTGGGCCAAGTCTGCCGCCTTGATAGCCTTCTCATAGCCATAAGACTTAAAATTAGAGACATCGCTTTTGTTAAGATTTCATAAGAGATGAAAAGAAAGCTATCTCAAATGTGGTCTTCTTGTTTCTTTTCTTTTGCTGGCACTTGCCCAGTCCTAATGGCTCACATTTTATTGATGGTCTGCTGTGCCTGGTGTTTTGTAATCCATGCAATTGTCTAACAATGGCTTTCCGCTTTGTATTTGTGGATGTTTTTAGGTTGTATGGAAAGGCAGGGAAAAGGCTTGGGTGTCTCTCAAGTAATAAGCAGGTTCTCAAGGTTTTGCTCATTAACAAAACATAATAGCAAAAAGCTTATAGAAAATTAACTAGAATATGCAATTGACAAGGGTCATATAGGAAAGCTGGGACCTCACGACACTGAAGAATAAAGACTAAATCCAAGTTTTCTCTTTAGATTCTGATTTAAATTTTTCTCCATTGAGAATGTTATCTTTTGTTTTATTTTATTGTATATTTACTAGGATTTAATATTGAGCTCTCCTTCAAAGACAGCTTTTTCAGCAATATATCTGAATTTGATTTAATTTTATGCCTCAGCTGTTATTTGAAACATCTAAAAAGACATTGACTATCCAACTAGATTCTGGTAATAAATGCTTTTCTGTTTTTATTGCATTCAGGCAGGCATGTGCATTTTTAGCTAGCTGATGCCGCATTGATTGTTTTAAGTCAATGGCCATTTCAAAATTAACCTTTATTAGTTAAAAGTAGATTTAAAATTTTAAAGACTTACATGTAATATAAATGAAAATGATTTCTAAGATTTTCAAAAGGAAACATCAGTGGTGGGAAATGATTATTTTGGCAGAGATATTACTTAAAATAACACTTGGATTTTCAAATTGAAGACTGTCAACAGGATAATTCATAAATGAGCTCATTTCCTCCCTGCTGGTTATTCGCCAGGAATATAATACAGCATATGGCTTATTATTCTTGTAGTTGGAAAGAACAGAATTAAATCCCAAGATGAATGACTTTTTCTTCCAATTTCCAGTCCTTCCATATTTGCAGGAACAGGGTGATTTTGGTATGTGGTCTGCTGTGAAATTGCAGGCCAAAGTAGAGGTAGGAGAAGGACATACCCATGGAGTCATCTTCATTGAATGTAGGACATAAGCTTGACTAACCTTCAGTCCTGGTCAAATAGAGTCCCCCAAGGGCATGCTGGCTTTTGGGTTAGCCCCTGGTTTCTGGAGATAAAGTAGAAGTGCTTTCCCCTACTCCTCCTATTAAGTTCTACTAAAAAGCCTGGAGCATTATGTGTAAAACAAGGATACAATGACAAGGTGGAGACAAGGCAGAAGAGCTAAGGCCTTTAGGACGAGGGATGTCAGGTGCCAGGTGGTATCAGCCAAGGCTCCGTGGGGAGCTGAGACTCCCACTTCCACCCAGCAGTAAAGAGCAGGCCAAGGGGGCCAAAGGGGCACGTAGACTTCTCCTCCCACCTGGCAGTAAAGAAGCGGCGTTCCCTTTCTTGCCATGGGATTTTACACTTGCTCCCTGGAATAGATTATGTTAGAGGTATTGAACTGGATGTTTCTCTGTTCTGTTCTTCAGCGAAACTGATCTCGGATTTCTCAAGATGGTTTTTGACTTTGTGGTAAGAAGTTGTAAGCCCCTATAAAAGACCGTGGTTTCCGATGAACTCTAATTAATCTTATTCTTGCAACCTTAGTATTTGTGCCCTCGACATTTAGTATAGTGTCTAGGCACACAGGTGCTTGAAAAATGTTACTTGAATTAATGAAAGTATAAGTTTTGCTCAAGCATTAGGGGGAGATCTCTAAATAGACGTCTGCAAATATATTTTATAGAGATTGACCTAGACAAATGTAAAGTCGCAATTGCTTTATTGCGAGGAAGGAAAACTGCTGTAGAGTGATGAGAGCTGCCATTTAGAAACTTTCATAGGCCCAGAAACTCTGTTTTGTTTGAGTACCCCCTGAGTCAGGAGAATGACTCTTGGTGATCAAGCCAGTAAGAAGGTGGTGAATAAATCAGATGACCATTTACTAAATTACCATGAAAGCATTAGTAATAAAAGGATTGGGATTTTTCCCTGCTGGAGGAGATATTTTGGAAGTAACATTAAAACAGAATACTTGGTGTTCAGGGAAACTGAACAAATGATGACCCTAATGGCTAACAACTTCCAAACTCTGATAGCTTGAAAACTCCAATTTTGTGATAGAGATTTAACTGCTATCAGAATTGGAAATTACTACTGATAACATCCTTTTCTCTGGACAGTATTGAAGACATTCAGAATTCTTACTTATCCATATAAAGTTTATGGGATTTAGAATCAGACTTTAATTCAAATTTCAGCTCTGTGTCTCGAGCAAGGTCTTATATATGAGTTTTCTCACCTGTGAAACAGATTATCTCCCCAAATTATTGTGGAAATTAAATGAAAAAAAAATGAAAATATCTAGCATGGTGACTGGTCCATAAATTAATGTCTTTATCTCCTAATACCACACTAGACTTCAAATTAGGTACAATGAGCTTTAAGTTTTCTTAAATAATGAGCAATATCTTCCAGTGACTACAAATGATCACTTAGGGAAGGTAATTTCTTCTACTGATGACTGGGTTTATTTATCACAAGCCCTTTCCCCTAATTTTATTAGGGAGAAACAGCTTTTAATCTCAAGTTCACATTTTAGGGGTACTTGCTGTTAACCTGCCTACAAATATATACATATATTTGAAATAAATAAATAATTATAATATGAAAGTGTTCAATATTGATCTGTCTTTATTTCAACAAATTTGTGAAAACAGTAATTGGCAGAAAAGCCGTATTTGCAAGGTAATATATCCTCTATAAGCAGACTCTTAAATTTCATATCATGTTCATGAAAATTTTATTAAGATACTGGACTTCATGTGAGGTCAGCCAATTCTTGTCCTCATGCATTTTATTTCCATAGCTAGAGTATTCCTTGTCTCTTATCCATCTTCTTATTGCAAAAGCCTGGATTTAAGATAAATGACTCTGTAAAGTAAGTAACCACCCTTAGAAGAATAAAGGGCAACTGATAAATTACGGTGAATATGGAAGCTTGATGACTACAGTCTGTTAGCCGGCTTATACCTGCTTCTCGGTGTTTAGAATGACAGGGATCAAGTTTGCTTACTTCAGCTTGCGGTATCCTAGAAAGAACACAGGCTTTGGAGTTAGACTTTCTTTTTGATCTTGGCTTCGACGCTTATCAGCTCTGGTACTTTGAGGAAATAACCTATTTTCGCTGAGCCTCCATTTCTTTGTTAAAATAATAAAAATAGTTAAGAGGTATTGATGTTTACAATACACTAGGGGCAGTGTTTGTAATCTACATGTGCTGTCATATTCAGTTTTCACAAAGTCCATGTAAATTTGTGATTAGTATAACCCATTTTTCAGATGAGGAAGCTAAGACCAGAGAGATTAAACAACTTTCTCAAGGTCTCACAATTAGTAAATTATGGAATTGACAATGGAACCAAAGTGTGTCTGGCTCTGAAAACTGTACTCTTAAAATGGCACCATAGGAGGTAGATGTAGCTCAAGCAGTTGGGCACCTGCCTCCTACATGGAAGGTCCTGATGTGGGAAGTCCTGGGTTTGGTACCCAGTGTCTCCTAAAGAAGACAAGCTAATGCACTGAGCAGACACAAGGAGCAGGGATTGAATGTGGTTCAAGCAGTTGGGCACCCGCCTCCCACACAGGAGGTACTGATGTGGTAGGTCCTGGGTTCAATTTCCTGTGCCTCCTAAAGAAGATGAACAGACAGATGAGGGTGCCATCTCAGGTGGGGAAAATCTGCACTATTTCGTTTCATCTATGAATTGGATAAAAATAAGATCAACCTCAAAGGGGTTTAAAATGATGTATGTAAAATATACAGAGCAACATTTAGCTCCAAGAGCATATGTTCAATGAAGATAATTATCATGTACAGAATAAGCATGAAGAGAAGTGGCATATAATAATATATTAATGGATTACCACTTATTAAGCACAGTACATGTCAAAATTTCTGTTAAAGGAATATATGTACTATTGCATTTAATGTTCATAAAACTCTATTATATAGATTTTTAAAGTTATTTTCCTTTTATAAATGAAAAATTAATGGTTTAGAGAGATCAAGTATCTTGTACAAAGTCACATATGTAGCATTGAGGACCCAAACCAGGTCTGCTGCCTCCAAAGTCCTGTTTCTCTATTTGTTGGCTTTTGTCTTTACCACTCTGCGGTATGGCCTTCCTAGAGAAGAGAAGCTTCTCATCCTCTAGAGGAAACATGGATCTTGGAAGATATATGTATGAATTTGTGTTAGAACACCTATGTGAGGTAAGCTTGTGTAGTAAGGACAGAGAAAGAATAATACAGAATTTCAAAGATCAGAAGAGCAGGTAAGGAAATGTTTTAAACCAAGAAATGGTGAATGAATTAATCTGAGGGTAAAAAAACCAACAAATATATATTCAACAAAAGCGAAAGCTTGGAAGTAGCATAGTGAATCTTGTTGGAATCATTGATTTTGACTTTCTCCTGTTCTGTTCATTATACCTGAATAATCACTATGATCTAATCTATAAATGGTAAAACTCCTAAGTCAGATAGGACCTAAATCTCCATTTTGTAAACTCTGAATTAATTCCGTGAGACATTTTAGTGTCATGCAACGTTATTAGTGTCACATTTAATTCCATTGGTCTTTACATGAACCATCACGTTTGTCTTGCTTCTAGAGATAAATGCCATTGTAAGTTTTCAGGATTCTCCAGTGTTTCAGTGGAGTTTTACTCGAGGGCTGTTGCCTCCCGCCTAACCTTGTGCAATGCCATCTTTCTAGTCCTTGTGACTGCTTCCTCCAAGCCCTTCTGCAGGTGGATTGCTCAGCCCACAAAGCCCTCCACACCCTCCTCCTTCGGCTCAGCCAGCTGTGCTCATCCTTCTGAGCCCAGCTCCCACATGACTCCAGAGAAACTTTCAACCCCAATGGAATGTTTCCTGTTACCTGCCCTAGTGGCAAATCACATGGGATAATTGAATAATGAGTAGTATAACAATGAATAATGTCTATTTTCCCTGCTGTATCCCCAGAGCCTGGCCAGCTTTATTTCAGGCTGATACACATGAAATCCCTGATAACTATTTTTTACCTTTAGTAGTGGCAATTGCGAATGGCTTTACCAAATACCTAACATCTAATAGATGCTTTTCCATACCCTTTTAAAATTTCAGCCACCTGCCTCCAGCCCCACCTTCTCATTTCTCAAAAAGGAGAGGAGTGGGTGATTTAAGAGACAATTGTCTTCCTCTTCAATCTACCTTCCAAAGTCATTTTCCAGTTCCTGGAACTAAACAACTAAGGGTGGGGGGTTTTGACAAGTACCAGGGCAATCAGTCAAACTGACCTTGGGCTGAATCAGTGCAGATCCTCATTATAAACAAAAAACTGAAGTGATTGAGGGTTAATCATTTAGCTGCAGTGTACTAACTGGAATAGTAAATAACTGGTCACGTGTATTTATTTTCTTCAATATCTTGGAAAGAAAAAGAAATTGCTAATTATTGATTTTTTTTCCTCTAAAATTTTACTGATCAATAGAAACTTAAGCAATTCCCAGAGTTTACTCATTTGCTGTAGCCAAACAGTCTCAACAAGCAGCATTCGATAAAACAAACTCCACAACAATGCTTCAAACAAGGAAAAAAATGAAGCCAAAATTAGAAGTTATTGAAGGTCATAAGTAGGTCACAAGCACATAAGAAATGGAGACTTAACGATGATTTCGGTTGGGCCTGCGGCTTCAATCAATACTGAGTATTGCAAAGCTAGGGTTGCCTGATGCTTTCTGGGGGAAAAAAGTGGAAAAAACTTAAGCTCTGAAGTATCCTGACATTCTGAAAGCAAACTTTCCAATGTTACACAAATTAACCCAGAAAATTCCACTTACAAAAAAGTGTATTATCAAATTAGGAACTATTGTTACAGAAATAAAGCCCCCAAGTTTAGGTAACCATGACATGTAATGGGAGGGTAGACACAATTAAAGAAAAGAAATATATTTCTTTAGGTTTCTATGGCACAAAAGCCTGAAATCCTCTAAATCTTGATATTTGTGCAGAAATTATCAGGAGCATCCTTACTTGACTTAAATATAGATGACAATGCTGGTTACCACCACCACCACTGTCATCATCATCATCATCTAAGTTTCATTCAGAAAAAAACAGTCAACATAAAAACATATTCCCCTTTCTATTTCTTTTCTATGTAAAAGGCTATAAATAAATAATATTAACCTTGAGTATTGCACGTATGTGTGTATGTATTTTTTTATTCCCCCTACCCACCCACACCTAAGTTTCCTTTAGGGAAACTAGTTGTGGCAGTTTGGTATTGTTTATGAATTCCAAAAATAGATATTGGATTGTTTTGTAAACTGGTCTGTTCCTCTGGGCATGTTAGATTGTATTAGATTCAGAGGTTTCAATTTACTTTATTAAATCAAGATTAGGGCTTTTATTTGACCACCTCATTAGGTAGATACTCAGTCAAAGACAGGGGAGTAAATACACAGAGAGTTTAGTTTTGGATGCTGGAGCCCCAGGGAGAGAGCTGAACCATGCACCTGATAGTTTGCAGCTGAAGAGACCAGAGCCCTGAACAACTGAGAAAGCCTAGAAAGAAACAAGCCCCAGGAAGAGATAAACTTTATGCTAGCCAACGGCTGAGATTGGAAGAAGCTCGGACCACGGAGCCTTGGGAGGAAGAGGAAAGCTGAAGCCGCGTAGAGACCGGCAGCCATCTTGCTCCAACACCTGGTAACATACTTTGGTGAGGGAAGTATACTTATTCTTTATGTAAGTTACTTCTTCTTCTTTTTTTTAATTTATTTATTCCCCACCCCCCAGCCCCCAATTGTCTGTTCTCTCTGTCCATTTGCTGTGTATTCTTCTGTGACCGCTTCTATCCTTATCAGTGGCACTGGGAATCTGTGTTTCCTTTTGTTGGGTCATCTTGCTGTCTCAGCTCTCCGTGTGTGCGGCGCCATTCCTGGGCAGGCTGCACTTTCTTTTGCGCTGGGCGGCTCTCCTTACGGGGTGCACTCCTTGTGCATGGGGATCCCCTACACGGGGGACACCCCTGCGTGGCACGGCACTCCTTGTGCACATCAGCGCTGCGCATGGGCCAGCTCCACACGGGTCAAGGAGGCCCGGGGTTTGAACCGTGGACCTCCCATGTGGTAGGCAGATGCCCTATCCATTGAGCCAAGTCCACTTCCCGTAAGTTACTTCTATAACTTACAGTCACACGGGGTGTAAGCTTCTACCCCAAATAAATACCCTTTATAAAAGCCAACAGGTTTCTGGAATTTTGTATCAGCACCCCTTTGGCTGACTAATACAGTAGTCTTCCGACATTTTGTGCAGTCATGGGAGTACATTGAGGTGCTTTTTTTTCCATTATTGAAACTGAAGTGGCCAGATTCTTCTTCTTTCTACCAGGTAAAGCTCACAAGGATCAGGTGACCTGCACTTTACCAGCTGGATTGCCTCCCAGCATGTGGCTTATTGAACGAGTGGCTCCAAGACGAAAGAAACAGCTGAAATGGACTCACTCTAGTTCTGGTGTTCTCTTAGGTCTGTTTTTGCTCTGAGGTGGTTACCATGGTTCTTGTTTCTTTGTTTCTTATGGTGGCCCAACTGGTAGATGTTGTCAGTTCTCAGCACTTGTGAGGAATCCTTTTTGCTCAAGTTAGTCTGAGTCTGTTTCTGTTGCTTGTCACCAAGGAGCCCACCCTGAAATACTTAATGCCACTTGGACTAAAAGATAGGAAGAAGAGTCTAATAGCATGGCACTCTTGATTTGCTAGAGCAAATTCTAGAATTGTGGGAAAGAGTGACTGACCATTCTTTACCATGTCTGGGTTCTAGTTCCTTATCTGCCAATTAATAACAGTGTGTCCTGGGGTGGTCTCATAACTTTTCTAAACTTAATTTTTGTTTTGTTAGAATGGCCATAATATCTTCCTTTTGTTGGAAAGGCTAAATGGATCCGTGTATATTCAAATGTATCGTAAACTCTACATTGCTATGTAAAAGGTTCCTGTTACATACGTGGAGAGGTGACCACCTCATAAGCTTCACTGTACAGTGCAGGACTTCAGAAAGCAGTTGACAGCTTTCAATTTTTCATTTGTTCAATCAACAGATATTCACTGAGTGTTTCCTACGTGACATTAACTGTTCTAGGCTATTGTGAGACGAAGATAAAAGAGACAGTGGCTCTGGCTTCAAAAAGGTCAAACCCTGAGGGAGGAGTCAGAAATGTAAGCAGACAATTGCCATTCACTGTGATTAGAACAAAACTGAAGGAAAGCAGCAGTAGCTTCAGCAGTGGCATTAAAGAAAGAATCATTTATTTTGCTTGAAGGGGTTGAGGAACCCCTGTGCTTTCCCTTGGAAGAAGACTGGATTTTCATCAGAGGGACAGCAGGAATGGATACTCTAGGCAGAGAGAGTATATGCTGCATCTGGGGACCCATAGGAATTTGATATGACTGAAATTTAAAGTACATCGAAGTACTGCAGGAGATGGGGCATCCGGGACTCTTTGACATACCAGACTGCATGTCAAGGGGTAAAGGACCCAGAATGAATGCCTAAGTGGGTGAGTTCTCCTATGGCTCTGCCCCATTCTGCTCTCACTCTTTGTTGCTCTGTTGTTGTGGATATGTTTAGTAGGCACAGTGAAAAAAGCCACAGGGTGTGTGGTTGTTGCTTCCATAATTTGCATCCAGCAGCCCACCTACTGGAAGGGGATTAGGCTCACTCATGAAGGTTGCTCCTATCACTAGTCTAGAAGGAAGAAATACTTTTACACACAATTTTGCTTTTAGCAAGGATTGTTTTCATGCTGAGAATTCAATAAAACCAAATTCCACTGTGACAGTCTAAGCAAATCAACAAACAAGCCTGAGATTGGATTCACAATGTGGAGAAGGCAGGGGAATCTTGGGAAAGACAAAAGAAAAGAAAAACCACAGTAGCATAGAAATATGCTATGCTTCCCTGACTTCAGTTTTCTATTTGTTTTTCTTTATATTCTTATCACTTACTTTATTTTGCTTATTTCTATTCCCCATACTTTTTCTGTAAGTTCCAAGTTTTTAGGAAAGAAGAGTCTCAGGTGTGGATTCTCAGTCACTTCTTGGCTGAGGATTTGGGCTTGCAGGTGCCTGCTGGATTCCCCAGGTGGCCCCACCTGCTCTGGAAGGAGAGGAGCTGGTCCTGACTTAAGTCAGAGTCTGCATCAGAGGTTCCAAAGCTCGACAGTTTAGTGGCTTCTTTAGTATAGCAGTAATTTTTTCACAGCATCCTTAAGGCCCCAAAATATATCTACATGTTCTGTTTATGAAGAAGGGAAAATCAAATAACTTAATAAACATGTATGTCTACCAATGTAGTAGACATTTGAAAAAATAATTCACATAAATGAAATATTTCTTAAAGAACCACAGTTTCTCAGTTAGTGGAATCAACTTGGACACCAACCCCTTCGTTTCCTTTTCCATATTGATTTTCATCTGTATTTGCTTTATATCCAAACAACAATCAATTGTAACAAATGTACCATACTACTGAAAGGTGGTGATGTGGGAAAGCATGGGAGGGGGATAAAGTGGGGCATACTGGAATCCCCTGTATTTTTTATGTAACATTTATGTAATCTAAAACTTCCTTAAAAATAAAAAAATTTAATAAAAAAGCAAAAACAAAATGATTGCATACAGTCAAAAATAAAAAAGAATATATTTTTATAAACAGTACACCTTGATCTTTGCTACAGTGAGTAAATTGCCTTTCCATCAAAAAATAATAAATAAATAAAAAATAAAAAACCTACCTTCACAAAGATACAATGTCACCAGATGTTATATTCTTTTAACTTTTCTTCATTCTTCCTTTTAATGCAGGGGTCAATAAATTGTGGTCTGTGCACTGAATTCAGTCCAATGCTTGTTTTGCATGGCCTGTGAGCTAAGAATGATTTTTATATTTTTAAATAGCTGGATAAAAAAAGAATAATAATATTTTGTGACACATGAAAATGAAATAAACTCCAAAGTTTGATGCCCTTATATAGTTTTATTAGAACAGCTATGCTCATTCATTTATATGCTGACTATGGCCCTTTGGAGCTCCAGTGGCAGAGGTGGGTCACTGTGACAGGCAGTACATGATCCTCTCTTTGCTTCATACTGCTGCTCAGCACCCTGTGAACTCAGTCACTCATAGTGTTTCAAGGGCCATATGTATCACCTATCATCCCATTTTATTTTTTCCTACACAGTGCATTCCTTCATATCCAAACAAAGATGCAAAGAGTAATGAAAAAGCAGACTTTGAATGGCACATTTCTAAGGCACAGTGGAGTGTCAATTATTTTGTTATTGAATTAGATGTGATTATTTTGGGTATGTTATTGAATATGACACTAGGACACTAAATATATACTGTTATATATGATACTGAAGTTGTGCTAAAAATACAGTAGGCACTGTGATGGTTAGGTTCATGTGTGAACTCGTTTAGGTTGTGGTGTCCAGTTGTTTGGTTAAGCAAGAACTACCCTAATTGTTACTGTGAAGATAGTCTGTGAATTTAAATCAGCGGTAAGTTTCCGCATGTATGGCTGAAGACATCTACAATGAATTAAGAAGACCGCCTTAACACCAAGAGAAGTTTCATCCGGTCAGTTGAAGGCTTTAAAAGAACTGGTGACTCAGCAGTCAGAAAACAGAATTTCCATCTCTACTTCAGCCAGACAGCTTCTCTTAGGGAATTCATCAAAAACCTTCGGAGTTCCCAGCTTATAGTGTGCCCCACAAAATTTGGACTTGCCCATTCCCACAGAGTGTGAGCCAATTCCTATAATAAAACTCATTATATGTGTATCCTGTCAGTTCTAGTTCTGTTTCCCTGGAGAACCCTGCTACAGGTATCAACATTGCAACAATACAATGCATATTTACCACAATTTTCCTAACTTAAAGGAAAGCAATTGTCAAAAAAAAAAAGAGAAAATTTAATGCAGAATATCTTACTACAACAGAATTACTTCACACAAATTTTTTAAAAAAGGAAAAAATCAGACTGTGTCCTAAAGTATGTTTACAAGTGGCTCATTTATTAGCCAGGCAAGGGAGGTGGTTTACTGATGACAAATTAATTAAATCATGTTTGATTGCAGTAGCCAAAGAAAGGTGTCCACAGAAAATAAATTTGTTTAAAACTATCAGCCTTTCTGAAAGACCAGCTGCTCAAAGAGTTGAAGAAATTGATAGCCATATCATTTAGTCTGTGTGGAACAACTACTGATGAAAATATGGTCAAAGAAGTTGAGAAAACTCAAATTTAGTATAATCTGAAGTAGAATCTGTTAAGATGTGTTGTAACTAATATTGGGGAAATATATGTAAAACATACAAAGTCTTGGACAAATTTACAGTTTTTGAAAATATGAAGCGTTTAAAATCTATGATTGTTTATTATTCATAGGCAGATACTATGTGGAAAATATTTGAATATAGCATATGTTATTAAACTAGTAGTGTCAATGATGACTTTCATTCACTCTCATTGACTTGCCTATTGTCAGTTACATAAAATGTTAGCAATAGGAGCTATCTTGATTAATCTATCACAGTAATTCAGTGGCTCAGGGTGGTAAAGATTTTTTTGTTTTTTTTTAAATTTTGAGCTCAGGGTTGAGACTGAAACTTTTCTAAATGCAAAGAACTATTTTCAGTCACTATAATAGAACAATGTTCCATTATACTTTGGAAATTAGCTTTTGCTGCAGACTTGCTAATATTTTTAAAATTAATTCAACCTAAAATGACAAGGCAAAAAGTGCTTATATGTGAAACTTACATTATAAAATCATTTTAACAACAACTAATGCTGTTGAATCACAAATAATGTCAAACTGTTTATACTCTTCCTCTGCTGTCAAAAGTTAAAGCAAGAAGTGAGATCTCCATTCCCATACTGTTTTGCTGCAGACGTATTTTCCAAGCTCAAACTAATGTTTCAGTGCATTTTTTTGGACCTTGATGGAGGTGCAAAGGAAATTTCCATATTTCAAAATCTGTTTAATTGTGCAAGTGAGGTTCTTCTACCTAACCTTCAGTGGAAGTTAGTAACTGTGCAGTTGAAGAGCATCCACCTAACTACAAGTGATGCATCTGTAATATATTGACCTGCTAAAACCCAAGAGAGGATTCCAAGAGAATCCTAAAATACTCAGATTAACACTTGTTAATAATTTGCTTCAGGTCTATTTTTCTTCCTGTTTTATGAGAAAAATACTGTAGAGTATGTGCTAGTTAATTTCATGTGTCAATTTGCCTAGGTTGTAGATACAGTTATTTTGTTAAGCACTGGCCTGCTTGTTGCTATGTGGGTATTTTATAGATGGGAATTGCATCTATAACCAGCTGATTGCATCTACAATCAACGAAGAAGATTTCCTTCTGAAATGTGGGGAGTCTCCTCATCCAATTAGTAGGAGGTCTTAAAAGCCAGAACTGTGGTATCAGAGGTCAGAGAATTTCTGCATTGGTTTTGCTGGAATTTCCAGCCAGCCAGCTTCCCTTGGGAATTCAGACTAAAGACTTCAATATCACCTTTATTGGAGTCCCTAGTTTGTGGCCTTCCCTAAAGAGTTCAGACTTGCAGGCTCCCATGGTCACACGAACCAGTTCTTTATAAGAAATATCTTAGAATATGTATATCCTGTTGGTTCTGTTTCCCTGGTGAACTCTGGCTAATCTACTCACCCATTTCCTTCTCACTGCCTGCATCTCAGAGTTAGTCATCAGCTTGAAATTGGTATGTCCCATTCTGTACATGCTTTTGCAGTTTTCATATATGAATAGGTCACTATTTTACATTTAAAATATGCATAAATGCTACTATATGGTGTGTCTATATATTTTTTCAATTCACTAAATTGCTTTTGAGATTGTTTTCATGTTCTTAAATATAGATCCAGTCAATAATTCTGACTTCTATATAATATACTATTGTATCAATTTTTTTACCCATTTTCCTACTGAGGTGCGACTAGTTTCCACTTTTTTGTTGCAGCAAATCTTCTGATATGTGTTTCTTGGTATAAATCTGGGTGTTTTTCTAGGAGTAGGAATTGACAGGCAAAGGGTATGCTAAATGTCAATCTACTAATATTTCCAATTGTTCTACTAAGTGTAACAGTTTGCATTCCACCAGCCATGTATGAGAGTAGCGTGTTCTTCACATTTCTTGTAACTAATTGGTATTGCTAGTTTTAAAAATGTTCTTCAATCTAAAGAATCTGGAATGTTTTATCATCATTTTAAAGTGTTTTTTCCTAAGTATTAATAAGGTGGAACTCTAATTATATGTTTACTGATCATTTGGGTTTCTTTTTCCATGAATTGCCTGATATATCTTTTGCCCATTTTAATATTGGGTTTTATCTCTTTCATAATGATTTATATATGAATTATTAATATATTCTACATACAAATCCATTGTAGGTTATATGGATTACTTAGAGATTTTTCCTAATCTGTAGCTTCATTTCCCTTTGTTCATGAAGTTGTTTATATATATATATATATATTTTAAATTTTAATGTAAATGTATTTTTCAATCTTTCCCTTTAAGCTTTTTGCTTTTTTGAGAATATAATTTAAGAAATCATTTTTTCATCAGAAAGGCACATGCTTTCTTCAGGAATTTTAGTTTTTCTTATAATGCTTAAAGCTTTAATGAACCTTGTGTTTTATTTATGTGGTGATTGAATTTAATACATTTCCATTTTGAAAGCCAATTATTCCAGCACAATTTGTAGAGTAATTCATCTTTAGCTTGCTGATTATTAACAACATATAGCAAGGCTAATAGATTGTTTTTTGGTAAGTGTTGCATGGGCACTTAAAATATAAGTTTGTTTCCTATTATTAGGGTACAGAGTTAAAATATATAATAAAATATACCTTATTAATTATGGAATTTAGACTTTTCTATATCTATTATAATTATTACTTTTGGTTTATGTGGTCTGTTTTGCACTGAGAAAGGTAAATTAAAGTAACTCACAGCTACTTTTACTATTCTTCTTTGTGTCTCTTTAATTTGGGTTTATAACTGTTGCTGATTTATTATTACAACTGTTACATCTTCATTGTGCATTTTACCCTATACCATTATAAAGTGCCTCCTTAGAACACTCATTTAACAGACTTTCATTGTTTGACTTCCACCTCGTCTGGCATTGGAACTGTGGTTCCTGAATTGTATGTATTCAGTATAATTTGCCTAATTTTTTTGTATTGTTCTTTCTTGATTTTACTATGAGATACAATCTGAAAAATCTTTTTTCTCATAACAGCTGAGATAAGCCGTTTTACATTTACTAATATGAAAATGATGTTTGGTTTTATATCATATTGTTTAATGTTTTGCTGTCTGTTTTATGTTTACAAAATAGCTGTGGTTTGTTTGCTTGGTTTCTTTGCTGAGTTTTAAAAAAAATTTTGGTCTTGTTTTTGCTCATTATTGCTGAGTACTTTTCATAATTAATAACACTTGGATTTATACCACAGAGCTCTAGTTCTTTAAATATCTATTAATTCCCATCCATGAACAATGATAAAATTAGCTTGTTTTCTTTTTCCCTCCCTTTGCACCCCTCTACTACCAATTTTATATTTATTATTATTCATAATTTTGTCTCAGTACTATTTCATATGTTTAGTGTTTAACTGCTTTATTCCTTTAAATTATATTTTTAATCTCCCAGATACTTTGGATTAAGCATTCAGTGAATTCACTCTAATTTCTACTCTTTCTCCTCTTCCTCCCACATGTCTGTTAATTGAGTCCTTTCTACAATGTCAGGGCATATGACATATATATTATAGTCTGTCATTATAGATTTTTTTTATATATTTATATAAATATATTTATATATTTATATATACATTTATATATAAATATATATATTATATATTATAAATATATTTATATATTATAAATATATAATCCTTATGTATTTTAAGTCTTAGTTTTATATTCAAAGGTCACAGCCATTCCTTCTGCTGTTATTATCCTAACTTGGTTGGCTGAGATGCATCCTTTATTAATTTCCTCAGGAAGGCTCATGAGAACCCTGTCCCCTGAGTTCTTGTATGTTTATTTTTCATGATATAAAGTTTAACTCTTCAATAATAAAGAACAATTTTAAACATGTAAGAATATAATAAATTACCATAAGAAGCTAAAAATGATAGAATGACAGGGAATCTAGTTAGGTCTAGCTTCTAACAACAATGTCCACTAATCTATAGATCAAGCAGACAAATTAATAAATACATAAAGGATTGAAACAATGAAAATCTTTTCCATAGACAAATAGGTTTTTGTGTCCTGCAAAGAAAAACTATACATTTTTCTTAAGTTTCTGTGGAAAAGTTACAAAGAAACCCTGGAACTATTATGTACTAGTCCATAAAGAAATCCTCCACAAATTCCTTAAAAAATTTTTTTTTCTTGTATGTTTTTAACAGTTTGTCTGTAGTATTCATACTTGAAAGACTGATTCTGGCTGCCACAGAAGCAGACTGCTTCCAGCAAATATGACTTATCCATGCCATCCTGCCTTTTCAGTTTACTGAGCCATACAGGAGGCTAGGGGAGTGTGGCAGTTTATGAATTCCAAAAATAAATATTGGATTGTGTTTGTAAACTCGTCTGTTCCTCTGGGCATATTAGATTGTATATGACTCAGAGGTTTCAATTTTACTTTATTAAATCAAGATTAGGGCTTTTTTTTTTGACCACATCATTTGGGCAACTCAATTTGAGTCCCCAGCTACAGCTAGTCTACAGCTGTGGCTATGTAAACGGATGGTCTATCAAAGACCAAGAAGTAAAAACATGAAGAACACAGAGGAACAGAGACAGCTTCACAGACACTGCAGATGCCCTGAGAAGAGAGATGAGCCTGGAGAGCAATGAGTCTCTGGGAGAAATGAGCCTTATGCCAGCCTACAGCTGAGACTGGAAGAAGCTGGGACCATGGAGCCTTAAGAGGAAGAGGTAGGCTGAACTCTCACAGATATTGCCCATCATCTTGCTCAACACTTGGCAAATGAGTTTGGGTGAGAAAGTACCTCTTATGGTACCTTGAGTTGGACATTTTAGGGCCTGGTACCCTAAGCTTCTACCCCAAATAAAAACCATTGATAAGGGCCAACAAGTTCTGGAACTTTGCATCAGCACCCCTTTGGCTGACCAATACAGAGAGCTTCTGCCACTACCCTCGCTTGCCCCAGTTTCCATACCCAAGGTTGCAAATAAGCCCTTAGTGCCCTCAGTGATCCTCTCATCCTCAAGAAGTGTATTTTTGCTGGTGTTTTTCAGATAAACTGCCACTGTATCCTCTTCTCTTCAGTTCCTCTTGAGTGGCTTTTGACCCAAATCATTGATTTTTGGCAACCTTTATAGATACAGTCTGTGGGTTGTATCTGCCTCCCAGTTTCACTGAAAAAGAAAAGGGGGGTTTGCAAAATGGTTTTTCTTCTCCTTATTGCTTTTCTATGATTTCCAGGAGGAGACTGAGAAATATGCTGACTCACAAAGCCTTGTTTGTACTTACGTTCAGAAAGCTTTTAAGTTCTAAATATATTGCTTTCTTTTGGTTGTAATTTTAGATATTTATTTCTTACCTTATTGCTCTCTGATCAAAGAACATGGCCAGTATGATATTGATTCAATTATATTTATTGAGAATATCTATATGTTAGTGCATAGTAAATTTTAATAAATGCCCCCTGTGCACTTGAAAAGAAAATGTATTTTCAATTTATTGAATACAGGGTTCTATATATACTTATTATATTTATCTTGTTTACATTTTTAATGCCATTTTAATTTTTTTCTTGTTTGTTTTACCATTTGATAAGAGAGGTTATATTAAATTCTCCACTATGACTGTGGATTTGATCAGTATCCTTGCAATTTTTTCCATTTTCTTTTTTTAAAATTTTAAAAAATTTATTGAAGTTTATCACTCATACATAAACATACATAAGCAATAAGTGTATAGTAATAGTTGGGAATTTACAAAACAAACATACAAAACATCGTACAGGGCTCTTATACCTCACCTTACCACCAATACCTTGCATTGTTGGGAATCATTAATGATGAAAGAGCATCCTCAAAATATTACTACTAACCAAAGTATCTTATATTTTGTGTGTTTTACCCTGAGCACACCCTATTATTGTTATTTTTGTATCATTTATGCATGAACATACATAAACAGTAAATGTATAGTAAAAGTTGTGAACTTACAAAGCAAACAAGCATAACATCATACAGGGGTCCCATTTATCAACCCACCACCACTATCTTGCATTGTTGTGAGATATTTATTACAAATTATGAAAGAATAGCATCAAAACCTTGCTACTAATTATAGTCCATATCTTACATTTGGTGTAATTTTCTTCCAACCCACCCTATTATTATTTTTTAAGCATATTTTTATTACAGAAGTTGTGAACTTGCAAAACAATCATGCACCTGTGCAGAATTCCCATAATACCCCTCTATTAACACACCACACCATGGTGGAACATTTGTTACAGATTATGAGATAGTATCATCAATCTATTACCACTAAACATGGTCCATAGTGTACATTGGCACACTATTTCCATATTCCCTCATTATCAATACAGTACATCTTTGGTATAGATGCTTGAATATTACAGTATTTCTGTTAATTGCAGTCCACGGGTCACTCCAGTTGTATTTTCCCCCTACTTCTCCACATTCCTACCACCCTGCAATGTGACATACATTTACTCTAGCTCACAAAGGACACTCTTGCATCTGTACCATCAACCAAAATTCTTATCCACCTCTGAATTTACTGTGTTAATCAGTCCCTAGATTATTCTCTTGCTTTCTTTCAATTGACACTTACATCCCTAGACTACCCTTTCCAGCCACATTCCCAGTTATAAACCATTACATTATCATTAACTCTATACATTTCCACACTTCTACATTCAAGTTAATTAACACTTCTACATACATTAAGCATCAGTAGTCCATCTCAGCCCTTATCTCCTTTAAGAATCCACTTACCACCAGGTCTTTAAGATGTTTTCTTACATTTTCTTCTAGTAGCTTTATGGTTCTTGCTTTTAAATTTAGATTTTTGATCTATTCTGAATTACTTTTGTATCAGGTATAGATAGGGGTCATCTTTCTTTCTTTTGGCTATGGATATTCAGTTATCTCAGCACCATTCATTGAATGGACTGTTCGGCCTGAGGTGAGTGGGTTTGACAGGCTTGTCAAACATCACTTGACATAGATGTATGGGTCTGTTTCTGAACCATCAGTTTGGTTCCATTGCTCTATGTGTCTGTTTTTATGTCAGTACCATGCTGTTTTTACTACTGTAGCTAGATAATATGGTTTAAAGTCCAGAAGTGAGAGTCCTCCAACTTCACTTTTCCTTTTAATGGTGTTTCTGGCTATTCAAGACCACCTCCTCTTCCAAATAAATTTGATAATCATGCTTTCCATTTATTTTTAAAATACTGGTGGAATTTTTATTGGGGTTGCATTGAATCTGTATATCAATTTGGGTAGAATTGACCTCTTATAGATATTTAGTCTTCCAATCTGTGAGCACGGAATGTTCTTCCAATCATTTAGGTCTTTATTTCTTTTAACAATGCATAGCAGTTTTCTGAATATGAGTACTTTACATCATTGGTTAATTTTATTCCTAAATATTTGTTTCTTTTAGTCACTATTGTAAATGGAATTGCTTTTTCATGACTTCCTCCTCAGATTGTGCATTGCTAGTGTCTATAAAGTCTATTTCATCAGATATAAGTATAGCTACTCTGGTCCTTTTTTTTTTTTTTGTTACTGCATGAATGGAATATCTTTTTTTTAGCCTTTCATTTTTCAATTTATTGGTATCCTTGGGTCTCAGGTCTCTTGCAGACAGCATATAGATGGCTCATATTTTCTTATTCATTCCACCAGTCTGTGTCTTTTGACTGGGGAATTTAATTCATTAACATTTAATGCTATTACTGTAAAGTTAGTTCTTATTTCACCCCTTTTGACCTTTGTGTTTTATCTGTAATATATTATTTTTACCACTCTTTTGACAATTTTAGTTACTTTTACTGATAAAATCTTCATTTCTAGAGTCTCTTCCAAGCCTCTCTCTCCAGTCTCTTCTTTTCAAACTGTAGCACACTTTTCAATATTTCCTGCAAAGGTGGTCTCTTGGTTACAAACTCTCTCAGTTTCTGTTTACTTGTGACTATTCTAAACTACCCTCATTTTTGAAAGGCAATCTTACCTGATGTAAGATTCTTTGCTTGAAGTTTTCTCTTGTAGTATCTTAAATCTATCATACCTGTGTCTTCTTGCCTCCATGGTTTCTGATGAGAAATCAGCACTTAATCTTATCGGGTATCCCTTATATCTTATGCATTGCTTTTCTCTTGCTGCTCTCAGAATTCCTTCTTTGTCTTTGGCATTTGACATTCTGATTAGTATGTGTCTTGGAGTTGGTCTATTCACATTTATTTGGATGGGAGAAGAATGTGCTTTTTGGACACAGATATATATGTCCTTCAACAGGGTTAGGGAATTTTCTACCATTATTTCTTCAAATATTCCTTCTACCCCTTCTCCCCTCTATATTCATTCTGGGACACCTTTGACACATATGTTTGCACATCTCTTGCTGTCATTTAGTTCCCTGTGACCTTATTCAATTTTTTCCAGTCTTTTCTTCATCTGTTCTTTTGTATATTCACTTTCAGAGGCCATTTCTTCAAGCTCACCAGTCCTTTCTTCTGCCTCCTCAAATCTGCTGATATATGATTCTGGTGTATTTTTAATTTCATTTATTGTGTCTTTCATTCCCATAAGATCTGCTATTTTTCTATGTATGCTTTCAAATTCTTCTTTGTGCTCATCCAATGTCTTCTTAATATCCTTAATTTCTTAGCCATGTCATTGAAATTATTAAGGAAATTGTTTGAACATCTATGATTATTTGTCTCAACTCCTTTATGTCACCTGGAGGCTTATATTATTCCTTTAACTGGGCCAAATCTTCCTGTTTCTTGGTATGGATTGTAATTTTTTGTTAGTGTCTTGGCATCTGGCTTACTAGAGGTATTTATTCTGGGTGCAGTTTCTCTCTTTTTTTTAGGACTTTCTTGCCCTTTCTCCCTTGTTGTTTGTGTAGTGGGAGCTAAGGATGAAGTTGGTGCTGTAAGTTGTAGGGCTCAAGCTGCCCTCATTGCCCCAGGGACCAAAGAAGCTTCTCCCACCTTTCTCCTTTGCCAGAGGTAGGGACAGAGTCACAGCCATGTGAAATAATCCAAGTCATGCAGTTGCCCAGAAAGACTGATGGAACCTCATGCACCTTCCTCCCCTGCCTGGGGTAGGGATGGAGCTCCAGGTGTGGGCAGAAATCTATGCCATGTGGATCCAAAAAGACTGCAGTTGCCCAGGTAGACTTCTGACTATTCAATCTGTTCCAGGTAAAGGTACCTGCAGTTACCCAGATAGGCTGGTGTAGGTTCTGCCAACTTCCTCCCTGCTGAGGTGGGACTGAAGGCTAGGCTAGGGCTGCAGGCTGATCTTGGTGAAAGAAGCAGGTCCCTACCATCACTGTGATTTTCAGTCTGCCACACTTCCCCTCATGCGGGAGTGGAGTTAAAATTGTGACCACTGGTCTCTCTCTGACTTGGACAGGCTCAAACTTTAGCTGTTCTAGGATTATACTTTAGCCCACCAAATTTACTAATCAGTAGCTGCAGTTGGTGCCCAACCCTCTCTCTTCCCCCAATTTAAGGGAATGGAGTTTCCAATTCCAGCCATGGAATAGCTCCCAAGGTGGCTTGTGCCACCAGTGGAGGATGGGCACTGGCCTTCATGGTGTGGAGTGTTCTCCTTATGAATCTTCTCAGCAGATGGGCAGTCTCCTCCTTCCATTCTTTCAAGGATGTTGCAGGTTGCTCTTCTGATCTCCTGGAGCCCCCAAACAGGTGCTTCAGGTAGCTCTGAGTGATTACTAACTGCCCTGTAGCAGGAGCTGACTCTAGGAGCTCCTTACTCTGCCACCATCTTGTTAGTTGTCCTATTTATTTTCACTGTGTATTTTGAGGCTATATTGTTAGGGTCACACAAGTTCATGCATGTTGTATTTTTCCTAATAAACTGATTCTTTTTTCTTTGTACAATTCTCTTTAACTCTACTATTGCTTATTGCATTAAAGATACTTCTTTTACATAATTTTTAAAAATTTAAATATATATATCACTTTAAATCAACCTATCATTTTACTTCAACCTTTCTTAGTCATTGTGTTTTAGGAGAACTCTCTGTTAAATGGCATATGGCTGCATTTTTTTTTTTTACATTTAAAATTTGAGTCTGTTATTTAACTTGTAAGTGTAGTCCTATTATCATGATAAATATTTGGATTCATTTGTGTTTTCTTTTTATCATACTTTTATGTTGCTTTTTTACATGTTTATTTTTCTTTTGTATTAGATTGGTTGAGTTTTCTTTATGTACCTCTTCTCACTATTGATTTGGATTTTACCTATTGTGTTTCTTTTCTTTCAGTGATTGTCTTTATATTTTTAATATGTACACAGTATTTAACAAAATAGTTATTTGCTATCTCTATCTTTCTACTGAATCATACGAAGACTTCAGAATATTTAACTCTGATTGATAACTTCCTTTCTTACATGGCACTTTCTTCAATATTTTTGACCCAACATGTTTTTGATTTTCCCAAATTTTTTACTATTATTGTTTTAAATAGTCCATGTTTATTTAAATTTACCCACATCCTTATCAATTCCTACTCACCATTACTTGTTGTTCTACTCCTTCCTTTGGATTCAGTATCCTTTCTGAAGTGTGTCCATTAAGAGTTAATTCAGAAAGATTCTGCAAGTTGGAAATAGTCTTAGTCTTTGTCTGAAAATGTCTTTAGTTTCCCTTCACGGTGTGATGATAGTAGCTGGATATACAGTTTTAGATGAAAAGTTCTCTATCAGTGTTTTATTGGTCCACTGTCTTCTTGCTTTTTAGAGTTAATCTTCATTTTTGTATATAATCTTTTTCTTTCTAGTTGTCTTTAATATTTTCTCTTTGTTTTTTCTGTATAAACATTTCACTGAGAAGAGGCTCAGTGGAGGTTTATTTTTATCTAGTGGGGTGCATAATAGTTATCTTTTACTACATAACAAATCACCCAAAAATTTAGTGGCTTAAAACAACTCATATTTATTACCTCACAGTTTCTGTGGGTCAGGAATGCTAAGTCTGCTTCAGGGTCTCGCACAAGGTCACAATCTGGATGATAGTCAAGGATCCCTCTGTCAGTCAGGGTTCTTAAGAGAAACAGAACCAATAGGATATATGTATGTACATAGATATATGTAGAGTTATATATGTCTCTTTATACATGTGTGTGTGTGTGTGTATATATAATAAAGAGATTATTTTAAGGAATTGGCTCCCATAATTGTGGCAGCCAGCAAATCTGAAATTTGCGGGGCAGGTCGGCAGGCTGGAAACCTAGGCAAGCACAGATGTTGCATCTTGAGTCTGAAATCTGTAGGGCAGGCTGGCAGGCTGGAAACTCACACAGAAGTTGAGGCAGAATTCCTTTATCTCCAGGAAACTTCAATTTTTGCTCGTAAGACCTTCAACTGATTGCATGAGGCCCACCCACATTACTGAAGGTAATCTCTTTTCCTTAAAGACTTTACTGATTGTAGATGCTAATCACATCTACAAAATACCTTCACAACAACATCTCACTTTGTGTTTGACCAAACAACTGGATGCTATAACCTAGCCAAGTTGACACATAAAACTAACCATCACAGCCTCTCACTAGGCTGCAATCAAGTCTTTGTTGGGACCACAGTCATGGCAAGGCTCCACTGGAACAGGGTCTGCTTTCAAGCTCACTCATGGGCTTTTGGACTTAGAACTTCTGTTCCTCGTTGGCTCTGGGCCTAACGCCACACTCAATTCCTTGCTAAGAGCCCTGTCCCATCAGAGCAAATGGGTGAAAAGAGCTAGAGAGAGAATGTCAGCAAGACAGAAGTCATAGTCTTTTATAACCTGATTTCCTACATGGCATCACATTACTTTTGCTCTATTCTATTTGTTAGAAATAAGTCACTAGCTTCAGCACACATTTAAGGGTAGGATCTTATACAAGGATGTGAATACCAGGAGGTTGGTATCATTGGAAGCCAATTTAGGAGACTATTTTATATAGGACATGTGATTTTTAAAAATCTGAATATTTATGTTTTTCATTAATTTTGGAAAATATTATTTTATTTTAATTTGTTGTTTTTTAAAATTTTCTTTTCCCTTCTCCTGTCCTTCAGGATTTCATGCAGGATAAATCTTGGGACTTCCTTTTCTATAATCCCTTTGGCTTTATCTCTTTTTCATATTCCAACTCATTTTCTGTCTGTGCTGCATTCTGAGTAATTTCTTCAGTTCTGTCTTCCCCTTTACCAATTCCCTCTTAAGCAATGTGCTGCTTAACATATTAACTAAATTTTTAGGCATTTACCATTTATTTTTTTAAAGTCCTATTTGGTTCTTCTTTTTTTTTTTAATAGTATCTGCAGTATCTTCTTTTTTTTTCTTTTTTCTATTTGGTTATTTGTAGTGTTCTCTTTATATTTTTCAATTCCTTTAAAAGAATATTTAGTTATTTAATTTTACTATATTTTTTTAGATTATTGTTCTATTAACTAATGTCCCTGGTAATAGTTATCCTCTATTTGTGGTGGTGTTTTGTTCGTGGTGGATTTTTTCATCATATATTTGTAAATTTTGATTATAAACTATCACTAGTGGGACTTAATCTGTGAATTTCCCCCTTGAATTATTTTGTGTTTGCATCAGCATGGATCCCGGTGACATCAAAATTTTGTAACCAATTTTTGCATGTTAATTTCCCTCTTTTCGTATCCCAAAATAACCTAGGCAGAGTAAATTGGAACACGATATTTTAGTTCCATGATTGCCAAACTTTGTTTGTAAAGGGTCAGATAAATCTCTCAGGCTCCGTAGGCCATACAGTCTATTACAACTAATCTTTCATTGTAATGAGATAGCAGTTATAGACATGTAAATAAATGAGTGTGATAGTTTTCCAATAAAACTTTGTTTACAAAAACAAGTGGTCCAGTTGATCCCTAGTCCAGTTAGATATAAACCCAGTTTTGCAATTTCTCATGGCTGACTTTTTTTAAAAAGCCAGATCTCAGAGAGAGACAAAGTTCATTGTTGTATTTTTGTATCCTGTATTTTGTATATTTGAGTTTTCTGACTAACCTCCTTATTAAGTGTTCAATCTTTTTACATAGGTCTCATTTCTAACTCCATCCTTCTTTCAAGTTTCAAATCCTCATTGCCCTTTAGAAGATGGGATGGATTTTCAAATGCCATTCTTCAGAATGTTTCAGGTATCCTTAAGCATTTGGCACAATTTTCACTGAAAAAAAAGTCAGTGATTTCTTTATCTTTAATATTTTTTATTATTTATTCTTAAGAGAAAAGTCTTGATATGCCAATGTATGTTAGCATTAGGGAATTCCCAATTTGGGTCAAAGCAACTCTGAATATCATTTACAAAGTCCATTTAACCTCTGATAAATTGCACAAACATATATTATATAACAAGTTTTATCACATTGGAAACCAGTGATGTGTGCACTTTTTAAAAGAATTAATTTTTTTTACCCCCCTTGTGGCTTTTTGCATGCTATCTGTTCTCTGTTCCATTTGCTGTGCATTCTTCTGTATTTATTTATTTATTTATTTATTTAATTTCCCCTACCCCCTTGCGGCTTGCTTGCTGTCTGCTCTCTGTGTCCATTTGCTGCGTGCTCTTCTGTGTTTTTTTGCTTGTCTCTCTTTTTTTGTTGTTGTTGCTGCATCACCTTGCTGAGTCAGCTCTCCAGGGTGCCTGTGGGCCAGGCAGCAGGCCACAGTGTGTGGGCGAGCCTGCCTTCACAAGGAGGCTTTGGGACGCGAACCAGGGCCTCCCATATGGTAGACGGGAGCCCAACTGATTGAGCCACAGCTGTTTCCTGATATGTTCACTTTTTAATGTCATTGATTATTTTATAATAAGTAAGTATGCAAATGTGAAATGGAAAATTACTCTTATTTGAAACTAATAAAATGATGTTTTTATCTATTTTCATATTAGGTTTTCATAACATTTTATTTGAAAATTGGTTCTGTTGGTTAATAAAAGGTTTGAAAACCACCACTTCAGAGGAGACCTGAGACCTCTGTCCTGCCGTCTAACTGCACTGTTGAGGTGGAGGCATATTGATATGCTGTCAAGGTCAAGGACTCTATGTGACTGTGATGTCAAAGGGAAGAGCCCAGGGTGAAAGAATGGTGTGCTCTCCTGGAACATTCTGTTTGGATTCTATTTTTTTATTTCCTCTCATCCCCTCTTTTCTTTATATTACGAGAGTTGTCAGGGCTCATTTCTGTTGTGAAGAAGCATCATCATCTTCTTTAGGTGGCCAATTTGAAAACAAAGTGGAACCCAAGGGAAAGGAGCCTTCCGGAAGCCATCTGTCCTCATTTATCCTTCTTTTAATTCAGGCAAAGGTATTTTTTTGATGCCTAAAATGGTTCACTTCACTTTATGGAGTAGGAAATCACAGAAAATGGGGTCATTGTGGGGATAACAATAGGCCATTCATTTACCTGTGTTTGTTCTTTGCACTTGTACCCTTGGGGTTCTAACAGGGTTACTGCATGCATGATACTTGACTGGGCAAGTTTCACAGGTTTAGGGTCCTGACATATATCATAAGACCTTACATGCAGTTTGAAGCATTATATATTTTGTCTTTTTCCATTTTCTTGCTTTCTTTCCAAGCAGCTACAGTTCTGCACAGATTGATCTATTTTTCTCAATTTCCACCATATAAAATTTTCCTGTCCCAGTTACAGTTTTGTCAGATTATATCTCTCCTCAGTGCTTCTCTCTGAGATCCTTTGAAAGTTCCAATAAAACTGTATGTATTTATATGGAGTGAATAAGCAAGACTCTAGTCCTTTTAATGAATGAAATTTTTCTCTTTATAATGTTACTCGTTAATTTGTATGGCAAAAACAGTGAGAGAAGGTCGATGTGGTTAAAGATAATTAGCAATTGAATAGCACCTGAGAAGCTAAATAAAGCGATACATTTTCCCACAATGACTTGAATTGATAAAAACAAGAATTCTTGTTTGGAGCAAGACATGGTGTGCAGGACTGTGATGGAGAAAAATCTCTACATTAACATAGGCATGAATCAAGGTGAACATTTATTTGGGAAAAGAGACAGGAATCATTTCCAAGTATTTATTATAATATATTTTGTTAAAGAATATCTGTCACCAGAAATCTAAAATCCTTACAATCATTTAGTTGCAAAAAATTTTGAAATTCTAGTATTGCAACACCAATTAAGCCTACTTCTCCCCCACTTGTATTCAATATTTTAAAGGAGGCTCTTCCTTTTCCTGACCTTTTTCATGTAGACTCACAGAAATTCAGTTCTTTGGAACTGGAAGTAGGTATGTGCAAGTGAGTAGAGATAGGACTACTGATTGCTGAAATGTGGAGAGTAACCCCTCCCCCAGACTGCAAGAGCCTGCATGTAATCAGAATTTCATTCGTAATTGTCTCTCTTGGGCCTTACACACATCTGAACAATATGGATGCTGAATAAGTCCTCACTGAAAAAAAAAAAGGATTCAGAGTTTTCTGATTCATTTTCTTTTTGTGCTTCCTGTTCCTTATCCTTCTCATTCTCTTTCTTTCCTCTTGCACTGGGTGTTTGAAGGGACCTATAGTAGTTTCTACATCAAGTGGGTTGAAAATGTTGGAGGGCTATAGGTATAACATTTTTTAAGGCTAAAATTGCTTTAAACTGAAAGGAAGTTAGAGGCCTGATCACACATTGTGAAGCATAGACAAACAGTATCCTTCTTCATTTTTGATTATAACAAAAGTTTATGGAAAGTGGATTTGGCTCAATGGATAGAGCGTCCACCTACCACTTGGGAGATCCAGGGTTCAAATCCAGTGCCTCCTGACCCATGTGATGAGCTGGCCCACACACAGTGCTGATGAACCCAAGGAGTGCCCTGTCATGCAGGGGTATCCCCCATATAGGGGACCCCCATGCATAAGAGTGTGCCCTGTAAGGAGAGCCACCCAGCACGAAAAAAGTGCAGCCTGCACAGGAGTGGCGCCACACACACGGAGAGCTGACACAGCAAGATGATGCAACAAAAAGAGACAGATTCATGGTGCTGCTGACAAGAATATAAGCAGACACAGAAGAACATGCAGTGAATGGACACAGAGAGCAGATAACTGGGCGGGGGGGCGGCGGCGGGAGTGGTTGGAGGGTGGGGAAGGCGAGAGAAATAAATAAAAAATAAATCTTAAAGTTTATCAGAAACACTTTAGACATTTTTACATTTCTACAAAAGCACTTTCTTGCTTTAAAGTGGGCATGCAGGTAGAAATTTTGTATAAAAAAAATAGAGGATTGTGGGAAGATGATGGAGTAGGGATCCAGGATCTAGTCCTACCACCAAAACAACTATTCAACAGGCAGTAACTATCTGAAATAGCTAATTTGAAGTCGTGGAGGCCAGGAAAACACTGCACAACATCCAGGGAAGATTAGGAGGAAGAGACTGATACATTTTGATAAAGAACAGTAAATTGCAGTCTCCATGCTGCAGCTACTGGAGCCCATCCTCCATGCTCATGGCAGGCTGTCGTGGAGCCAAAACCCTACCTAGTTTGCTGGTAACAGAAAGAAAATTCTTTTCACCAAAACCAGAGGTGAGCACAGTTGATTGTGTTTTCATTAGCAAATTCAGATCCCTGGGAGCTTGGCTCTGAGGAAAGCTGTTGTTTCAACTGCCTGGACAAAGGCTGTGACAGCCATTGTTTAAACTAACCCCAGACAGGGGCGGTGACAGTGGAGACTTGAAGTCATTTTACTTCCTCAGTGTTGCAGAGGACATTTATGAGAAGGGCTGCATATCCTAGGCAGGTTAGAAAAGCTCACCACTGGGGGGTCATCAGAGAAGCTCTTGGCATCCTTCCTGATCCCTCCCAGGGTACTTTGGAGCTGGTCTGCACCCACTTTGTGGCTCTGTGGCCCTGCTTTGGCTGGGAAGGACTGACTTGGGAATGTCCTCTGTGATGAACTCTCCTCCCAGAATTTGCCCTCCAGGCAAAAGTAGCTGGAGACCACAAAAGGAGGGTAAAAAACTATAGAGACAGTCTGGGACAAAGGCCTGACATCTTCAAATCTTCAAACACTAGGAAGAGGGACATCTGTCCTTGGGAAACAGAGGAGACAATCAAACTCCTGTAAACAGGGGAACTTCAGAACAACTAAAAAGCAAAAGTCCAGAACAAGGCAGAAGCTGAGAAAGACAGGAAACTCCCTGCATACTGTATTTGCTTTGGGCAGAACTTCCTTACAGAAGGGCTGAAACTTAAGAAAATGTGTTGTAACACAAGCTGGTTAAAAACAAAGAAACAGACAACTCAGGGAATAAATCCCAGAGTTAACATTTTAAAATATTAAAATGTGTAGTGTACAACAAAAAAGTACAAGACAAAGAAACAGGAGATGATGGCCTATCCAATGGAAGAGAATAAAAATACAGAAAACCTAATGAAAAAGACAAGAATGTGGGCATACAAAAAGAAAACAACTCCAAAAAGGATCTTAAAATGCTCGAGGAGATGAAGGAAAATACAGAGAAAGAGCTAAAGGATATCTAGAAAACAATGAATGAGCAATATGAGAGTCTTAGTAAATAGATAGAAATTTTAAAAAGGAACCAAACAGAATTACTGAAGTTGATGACCACAATAACTGAAATGAAAAATGCCCAGGAGGTTTACAAGAGCATATTGTAATGGTAGGGGATTTCGGGGTATAGGAAAACTATACATGCATGTTATTGAGGTCAAGTTGGTATCAAACCAAATATGATTGTTCTATCATATAATAAATATGTTGTCATATCATGTAACAATATGATGTTATTTCTTGTAACAATATGAAAAAAGTCTGATTCATTTCAAGTTAACAGATTCTTTCTTCTGTCAGCTAAAATCTGTTATAGGATGTTAAATTTTAACCCCCTAGGTAATCACAAAGAAAATAGATGAAAATAGATCCGTATAGAAATGAGATGGCACTCGATATAGTACAACACAAAAAATCAAATATAAAAGTAGACATTGATGGAAGAATTGAGGGATGTGAAGATATGAGACTTAAAAAGGCTAAATAACAAACAATAACAGCAGAAAGTCCTGCATTATCAGTAGTGAATTTAAATGTAAATGAATTAAACTCTCTAGTCAAAGGACAGAGATCCATAGAAGGGGTAAAAAACATGACCCAACTATATTCTGACAAAAGACACCCATCTTAAATTAAAAAATACAAGTAGATTGAGGGTGAAAGGAAGGAAAAATATATATACCATACAAGTATTAACCAAAAGAGAGCTGAGGTATCTCTACTATATCTCTAATATCAGGTAAAATAGATTTTAAATCAGAAGCAATTATGAGGAGCAAAGATGATCATTATATACTGATAAAAGGGACAATTCAGCAGGATAATGTAACAGCTATAAATATATATCCTTCTAACACTAGAGCCCCAAAACATATGAAGCAAATATTGACAGATTTGAAGGAAGAAATTGAGGGTTCAACATTACTAATAGGAGACTTTAATAAACCACTGTCAATAATGGAAAGAATATCTAGTCAGAAGATTAATATGGAAGTATAAGATTTGAATGATATTCTAAAACATTTAGACCTAATAGACATATATAGAACACTTAACTGAACAAAACAGAATTCACATTCTTCCTAATTGTACACGGAACATTCTCCAGGATAGATTATAGTTGGGTCATGAAACAAGGCTCAATAAATTAAAATTAAAATTCTACAATGTATATTTTCTGACCACAACAGAATGAAGTTAGAAATCAATAAAAGAGGGAGAATTGGAAAATTCACTGATATGTGAAAATTAAACAGCATACTCTTAAACAACAAATGGGTTAAAGAGGAAATCCAAAGTGAAATTAGGAAGTGTCTCGAGGCAAATGAAACAAAATACAACACATCAAAACTTATGGAAGTATGGATGTGGCTTAAGTGGTTGAGCTCCCACCTGTCACATGGGAGGTCCTGGGTTTGGTTCCCAGTGCCTCCTGAAAAAACAACAGCAACAGAAAAATGAATGAACAACAAGCAAAACAAACAAACAAAAAACCAACAAAGGGAAGCTGATGTGACTCAGTGGTTGAGTGCCAGCTTCTCACATACATGGTCTTGGGTTCAATCTCCAGGCTCTGGTACCTCCAGAAATAAAAATAGAAAATAAAAAACTTATGCATACAATGAAGGCAGTTTTGAGAGGGAAATTTATAGATCTAAAGGTTTATATTAAAAGAAAAGAAAGACTTTGTCAGAGACTTTACTCAAAACTGGAAAAACTAGAAAAAGAAGAACAAACTAAACTGTAAGTGGACAGAAGGAAAGAAATAACAAATACTAGAGTAGACATAAATGAAACAGAACAAAACCTAATAGAATCAACAAAACTGAAAGATGGTTCTTTGGAAAGATCAATACAATTGATAAAACTTTAGCTAGACTGACAAAGAAAAAAATAATGGACACAAATAAATATCAGAATGCAAAGGGGGACATTTCTAGCAACTCGACTGAAATAAAAAGGACTATAAAAGGATACTATAAACACCTGTACACCAATAAATTAGATAACCTAGATGAAATGGACAAATTCTTAGAAACACACAAACTACAAACATTTATTCAAGAAGATATAGAAGATCTCATCAAACCGATTGAATCAGTCAACAAAAACTTCCCCAAAAAGAAAAGCCCAGGACCAGATGGCTTCCTTAACAAAATAATTCAATCGAATTACAAAATAATTCAAACTGAATCCAATACCATTATTAAAAGGATTATACACAATGATCAATTGTTTTTTTCCCTGGTATGCAAAGTTGGTTCATCACAAGGAAAGCAATGTAATATAACAGATGAACAGAATTGACGGAGAAAAAATACATGATCATTTCAGCTGATGCAGAAAAGGCATTTGACAAAATCCAGCATTTCTTCATGATAAAAACCTAGAACAGAAGGATAGAAGGAAACTTCCTCAACACGACAAAGGGCATTTATGAGAAGTCCTCAGTTAGCATCATTAAGTTAATGGTGAAAGAATGAAAGCTTTCCCTCTAAGATCAGAAACAAGACAAGGATGCCAGCAGTGGACTTGGCCCAGTGGTTGGGGCGTCTGTCTGCCACATGGGAGGTCTGCAATTCAAACCCCACACGTGTGGTGCTGATGTGTGCAGGGAGAGCTGTGCCATGCAGGGGTGTCCCCCGCATGGGGGGGGGCCCACACGCAGGGGGTGCGCCCTGTGGGGAGGGCTGCCCAGCATGAAAGAAAGTGCAGCCTGCCCAGGAATGGTGCTGCACACACGGGTTAGAACTGACACAACAAGATGATGCAACAAAGGGGAAACACTGATTCCCTTGTGCTGACAACAACAGAAGCTGACAGAGAGGATGCAGCGAATAGACACAGAGAGCAGACAACTGGGGTAGGGGTGGAGGAAGGGGAGAGAAAGAGAAATAAATAAATAAATCTTAAAAAAAAAAAAAAGACAAGGATGCCCACTGGCACCACAGTTATTCAACATTATATTGGAAGTTCTTGCCAGATCAATTAAGCAAGATAAAGAATAAACAGCATCTGTATTGGAAAGGAAGAAGTAAAATTCCCTATTTGCAGATGATATGAACCTATATACAGAAAATCTTGAAAAATCCACCATAATTCTCCTAAAGCTAATAAATGAATTCAGCAAAGTGGTAGGGTACAAACTCCACACTTAGAAATCAGCAGTGTTTTTATATACAAGGAAATAAGAATTGGAAGAAAAAATAAAGAAAAAATTCCATTCACTATAGAAAGTAAAAAAATAAAATATTTAGGAACAAATCTAAGCAAAGATGTAAAGGACTTAAACACAGAAAACTACAAAACATTGCTAAAAGAAATCAAAGAAGACCTAAATAAGTGGAAGGACATTCCATGTTCATGGATTAGAAAGGCTAAATATCATTTGGATGTCAGTTGTACTCAAAGCGATTTATAGATGCAATGTAATCCCAATCAAAATGACAATAACCTTCTTTGCAGAAATAGAAAAGCCAATCATCAAATTTGTATGGAAGGGTAAATGTTCCCCAAATAGCTAAGCCTCTCTTGAAGAGGAAAAATGAAGTTGGAAGACTCATATTTCCCCATCTTAAAACTTTTATTATAAAGTCACAGTAATCAAAGCAGCATGATACTTGCACAAGGGCAGATCTATAGACTAATGAAATCAAATTGAGAGCTCAGAAATAAACCCTCACATTTATGGCCAACTGAATTTTTTTAAATTTTATTTTTAAAGAAGCTTTAGATTACACAAATGATAAATCAAAAATTTAAGGGGATTCTCATATAGTCCAGCCCCTCCCCCTCCAAAAATTTTCCCATTAATAACATCTTTGATTACTGTGTACATAACTTACAATTGATGAACACATATTGAAGCATTGCTACTAACCATGGTCAATAGTTTACATTAAAATTTACACTTTGCACTGCACATTTTTATAGGTTTTGACAAAATGTATAATGGCCTGCATCGGCCATTACAATGTCATTCAGAACAATTCGTATATCCCCCAAATGCCCCATGTTACACCTATTCTTTGCTCTCCTTCTCACCAGGGCCTCTGGTAGCCACTGCCTTTATTTATTTATTTATATTTATATTTATTTATTTATTTGCTATGCAAAAACATCTTTATTCAATCAAATGAGTTTCAGGTTATATCAGATGATTTTTTATTTTTGTCTTTATTTTTTAATGTTACATTAAAAAAACACGAGATCCCCATATACCTCCCACCCCCTCACTCCCCTCTTTCCCCCATAACAACAACCTTCTCCATCATGATGAGACATTCATTGCATTTGGTGAATACATCTCTGAGCACCGCTCACCTCATGGTCAATGGTCCACATTATAGCCCACACTCTACCACAGTCCACCCAGTGGGCCATGGGAGCACATACAATGTTCGGTAACTGTCCCTGCAGCATCACCCAGGACAACTCCAAGTCCCGAAAATGCCCCCACATCACATCTCTTCCTCCCACTCCCTACCCCTAGCTGCCACCATGGCCACTTTTTCCACACCAATGCCACATTTTCTTCAATTACTAATCACAATAGTTCATGAATAGAATATCAGTAAGTCCACTCTAATCCATACTCTATTCCTCCATCCTGTGGACCTTAGAATGGTTGGGTCAACTCCACATCTATATCAAGAGGGGGCTTAGATTCCACAAGGATGCTGGATGCAATTCTCCTGCTTTCAGTTGTAGGCACTCTTGGCTCCCTGGTGTGGTGGTTGACCTTCTTCATCTCCGTGTTAGCTGAGTATGATAAGTCCAATAAACCAGAGTGTAGGAGTTGCAAGTCTGTTGAAGCTCAGGGCCCGGCTATCACATGGTCAGTCCAGAGATTCAGGTCCCCTGGGTATGCATTAAACCCCAGCACCAGGTACAGTTCTGGTAAAAGTAACAGGAGAGACTTGTGGACAAAGATCACATCTGAGTCCAGCTCCATCACATAGAAACACAAACTCCAAAGTAGAGCCAACTGACATGGCACTGAATGCCATCTGACATGACCATAGAATCTGTGCATCTCTGTAGCCCTCAGAAGAACCAATAGCTGGGGTTGTATCTACTTTATCTGTCTCTGGGACTCTGCTGAGGTGTGCATAAGGGCAACCCCTCTGATAACCTCCCGGCTCTTTTTGGAGACTCATAGCCAAAGAAACTCATTTGTCCTTTCCATTTCCCCCTTTTATTCAGGTCAAAAAGCATTTTTAACTCCTGTTATTATATGTAGACTGAGATTTTCTGCTGGTCCGAATTGACCCTTTTATTCAAGGTCATTTTCTAGTTATATCATCAGCTGGTACTTGGTAGTAATCCCTTGGCACCAGGGAGGCTCATCCCCGGGAGTCATATCCCACACTGGGGGGAAGGCAACACATTTACATGCTGAGTTTGGCTTCAAGACTGGCCACATTTGAGTAACACTGAGGCTCTCAGGAGGGAACTCTTAGGCACCCTGCAGCTCTAGGCCTTGTTCTTATTTCAGGTGCACAGGCTTACAAGCATAGTCATTAGTATCAAGGGCTCATTGTTGGTCCTTCATTATTTTTGGTCTTTGCTGTTGCACTTGGGGGATTGTTGCTGTTCCTTTAGGGACTGTGATAGAGCTCCCCTGGCTAGGAACTCAGCACTTCTTCAGTTGTTGTTTTTAATTGTAACCGCTATGAAAATATCCAAACATTTTTATGTACCCTAGATATATGCCCTGTAGAACTCCCTGCCAACCATGTGTCCCCAGTCAATAACATCCCACACCTGTATTCCTCCCCTGCCATTGTTGAACCTCTCTGTGATCCAAAACTTCTTCAAAAGAGCCACTGCCTTTATATCAGTGTTACAAGTACTTCCATTTTTAGAACAATAATAAGTCTACTTTAGTCCAAAATTTCATTCCCACCTTATGTTTGTTCATTCCTCAATCTTGAGGATTTCAGGATGGTGATGGCCTCTCTGTTTCTGATTGAGGGGGAGCTTAGATCCAATGGGGCTGATGGATGGAACTGTCTTGCTTTGCAGTTGTGGATACTCTCTGTTTTTTGGGATGGGCATTATTCATCATCATCATTTTGTAAGTTTTCCTGGGTGAATCTGATGAACTGGAAGGTAGGTGTTGGCTGTAACTCTGCTGAGATTCAGGACTCAACTGGTGTATGAAGAGCCAGAAGATTTAAGTTTCTGGTATGTATATTTAATGGGTAGAGTGCTAACTATAGTGCTAATTATAGGTTAGCACTCTACCCATAATTGAAAAAGGGGGCAAAAGAGCCATATGTAGGTAAATTATAAATGAGTCTATCTCTGTTACATTGGGAAACATATATTCCAAGGTAAAACCCAGTGACAGGGTGCCAAGTTCCTATGATTTTCTGCCCTGCCTATAGTGTCTAGATGTCTCTAGAGTGTAGCCAACTGATTTTGGACAAGGGGACAACACCACTCAATTGGGAAAGAAATCTGGAACAAACGGTGGTGGGAAAAATGGATCTCTATTTGCAAAAAATAGAAAGACCCTTACTTCACACCATATATACACAAAAACCAAATAAACTGGATCAAAGACCTAAATATAAGAGCTAGAACTATCAAACTATAGAAGAAAACATAAGAAAGCATGTTCAGGACCTTGTGTTTGTTAAAAACAAATTCTTCAACTTAACAACCAAAACCGCAAACAACCTGGTTAAAAAATAGGCAAAAGTCTTGAATAGACTTCTTTCCAAAGAACGGATCCAAATGTCCAGAAAACACATGAAAAATGCTCAGCATCATTAACCTTCAGGGAAATTCAAATAAAAATTACAATGAGATACCATTTCATATCCGTTATAATGGCTGCTATTTAAAAACAGAAAATAAGTTTTAGAGAGGATGTGGAGAAATAGGACCACTGATTCTTTGCTAGTAGCAATGTAAAATGGTGTTGCCACCGTGGAAGATAGTTTGACAGTTCCTCAGAAAGCTAAGTATTAGAACCACTATGTGACCCAGCAATCCTACTAGTAGGTATAATATACCCAACATAATTGAAAGCAGAGGCTAAAATAGATAACTTCACACTGATGTTCATAACGGCATTAATAATAATTGTCAAAAGATGCAAGCAACCCAAGTGTTCGTCAACGAATGGATAAATAAAATATGGTATATACATGCAATGGAATGTTATTCACCTGTAAAAAGGAACAGAGTACTGATACATGCAACAGCATGGATGAAACTTGAAGACATCATGTTGAGTGAAATAAGCCAGACACAAAAGAGCAAATATTGTATGATCTTACTGATTTAAAACAATTAGAATAAGTAAACTCATAGAGTGAAAATTTACAATATGGTTTACTAGGGGACAGGTTGGAGATAGGGGACAGGTTGGAGGCATAAAATATGGATTAGAGTGGACTTATTGCCATTCTTCTATAGAACTACTTTGACTCCAACAATGGAAGAAATTCTGTCATTGATGTGACACAGTGGCCAGTAGTTGATGAAGGCAGGGAGAGTGAAGAAGAGAAGTGATATGGGACATTTTAGGGGTTTGAGGTTGTCCTAAATGATATTGTAGGATCAGATGCTGGACATTATATATCCTGCCATAACCCGCTGAATGAACTGGGGGAGAGTGTAAACTACAGTGTAAACTATAATCCATGCAGTACAGCAGTGCTCCAAAATGTATTCACCAAATGTAATGAATGTGCCACAATGATGAAAGAGATTGTTGATGTGGGAGGAGTGGGGGTGGGGTGAGGTGTGGGGTATGTGGAATCCTCTTATATTTTTTCATGTGACAGTTTTTGTGATATATGTATCTTCAATAAAAAAAGACAATAAAAAATAAATGGAGTTAAAGAGAAATACACAGGCAAACAGGAAAGGATTTGAGTTTCAGCTTCGACTCTCTCTCAGATTTCTTCCCCTTTCTCTGCTAAGGATCTGACAGTAATTTCTTAAGGCAGAAGATCCTTAAATGTCCAAACATTTACTAAAGATTTTGTGTGTGTCTTCTCTTATTTCACTTAATTACATGATGTTTTACAAGAATCTTTCAGAAACCCAGACTCTGCTCCTCCTGTCTCCCTTCTTTAAAGTCCAAAAAATTCAGATTGGCTAAACATGAGCAACTATAAAATTCCAAATTAAGGTGAACCAAGTATAAAGAGGGGCTTCAGTACAAAGCCAACCAAATAAAAAACCCTAGATTAAAGAGAGAAAAGGGGTCAAGAATAAATACATCTAGTAAATCAGATGTTGAGACACCAACAAAAAATTACAATCCATACCAAAAAAAACAAGAAGATATGGCAACATCTGTGGTTCCATCTCCTTAGTGGACCAACCTAAGCTACCAGATAACATAAAATATCTCAGATAACTAATAAAAAATATTCAAACAAATCTCATTAATAGAGAAATTTACATTCCTCAATGTTTACATTTAAAAAGAAGAGAGAGCTAAAATCAGCAACCTAACACAAAGCTGGGGAACTAGAAAAAGAACAGCAAACTATGTCCAAAGCAAGCAAAAGAAATGAAACAACAAAGATCAGAACAGAAATAAATGAAATTGAGGACAACCCCCCCCCCAAATAATAGAATTAACAAAACCAAAATTTGGTTATTTGAAAAGATCAACAAAAAGACAAACCTTTAGCTAAACTGACAAAAAGAGAGAGAAGATTCAAATAAATAAAATCAGCAATGAAAATGGGGACATTACTACTGACCCCACAGAAATAAGAGATCATAAGAGGATATTAGGAACAATTGTACCTTCACAAACTAAACAATGTAGATGAAATGGAAAAATTACTAGGAAAATATGAACAACCTACACTGACCCTAGAAGAAATAGAAGACCTTAACAAACCAATCACAAGTAAAGAGATTGAAACAGTCATCCAACAACTCTCCAAAATGAAAAGCCCAGGACCAGATGGCATCACAGTTGAATTCTACCAATCATTCAAAGAAGATTAAATATCAGTCTTACCCAAACTCTTCCAAAAAATTGAACAGGAAGGAACACTAGCAATCTCATTCTATGAAGCCAATAACACCCTAATACCAAAGCCAGATAAAGATATTACAAAAAAAAAATTACAGACCCATTTCCCTAGTGAATACAGGTGAAAAATCCTCTACAAAATGCTCCCTAATTGAATCCAAAAACACATTAAAAGATTATTTCTCATGATCAAGTGTGTATTATCCCAGGCATGCAAGGCTGGTTTAACACAAGAAAATCAGTCAGCCTCAGATTAATAAGTCAAAGGAAAAAAATCACATGATCATATTGATTGGCAAAAGGCATTTGACAAAATCCAGCATCCTTTCTTGATAAAAACACTCCAAAAGATAGGAATCAAAGGAAACTTTCTCAACATGATAAAAGGAAAATATGAAAAGCCCATAACTAAGATCCTACTCAATGATGGAAGACTGAAAGCTTTCCTGTTGAGATCTGGAACAATACAAGGATGTCCCCGTCACCACTGTTATTCCATATAATAATGGAGTTTCGAGCTAGAACAATTAGGCAAGAAAAAGACATAAAAGTCACCCAAATTGGGAAGGAAGAAGTAAAACTTTCACTATTTGCAGATGGTATGATCCTATACTGAGAAAATACCAAAAATCTACAACAAATAAACAAATTCAGCAGAGTGGCAGGATACAAGATTAATAAGCAAAATGCAGTAGTGTTTCTATATACTAGTAATGAGCAATATGAAGAGAAAGTCAGGAAAAATATTCCATTTACAATAGTGACTAAATGAATCAAATATCTAGGAATAAACTTAAACAAGGACATAAAGTACTTATATTCAGAAAACTACAGTGCATTGCTAAAAGAATTCAAAGACCTAAATAAATGGAAGAACATTTCGCGTTGATAGATGGGAAGACTAAGTATCATTAAGATGTCAGTTCTACCCGAACTGATATACAGATTCAATGCAATCCCATTAAAAATTACAACAGCCTTAAAAAAAAAAAAAAGAAATGGGAAACCCAATTATCAAATTTATTTGGCAGGGTAAGGGTCCCCAAATAGCCAGAAACAGCTTAAAAAGGAAAAACAAAGTTTGAGGACTCTCAGTTCTGGACTTTAAATCGTATTTACTGGACACAGTGATAAAAACAGGATGGCACTGGCATAAAGCTAGACATATAGACCAATGGAACCAACTTGATGGTTCAGAAACAGACCTTAACTTCTATGGTCAAGTGATTTTTGACAGTGCTGTCAAACCCACACAGCTGTGGCAGAACAGTCTTTTAAACAAATGGTGCTGGGAGTACTGGATATCCATATCCAGAAGAAAGAAAGAGGATCCTTGCCTCAAATCTTATACAATATAACTCAAAATGGAGCAAAGACATAAATATAAAAGATAAGGCCATAAAACTAGAAGTATATGTAGGGAAACATCTTCAAAATCTGGTGGTAGAGTAGTGGTTTTATAAACCTTACACTGAAATCATGAGCAAAGAAAGAAAAAAATGGATAAGTGAGACCTCCTTAAACTTAAACACTTTTGTGCTTCAAAGGACTTTGTCAAGAAGGTGAAAAGGCAATCTACTCAATGGGAAAAAATATTTGGAAGCCATGTATCCAATAAGGGTTTGATTTCCATGTTATGTAAAGCAATCATACAATTCAACAATTAAAGAGCAAGCAATACAATTTAAAGATGGGCAAAAGACTTAAATAGATATTTCTTCTGAGAAGAGATACAAATGGCAAACAAGCACAGGAAAAAATATTTTATATCACTAGCTGTTAGGGAAATGAAAATCAAAACTACAATGAGGGAAGTAGATGTGGCTCAACTGATAGAGCGTTCACCTACCATATAGGAGGTCCAGGGTTCAGTACCCAGGGCCTTCTGACCTGTGTGGTGAGCTGGTCCATGCACAGTGTGCCATGTGCAAGGAGTGCCATGCCACGCAGGAGTGTCCTCCACATAGGGGTGCCCCACGTGCAAGGAGTGCATCCCTCAAAGAGAGCCACCTTACGTGAGAAAAGCACAGCCTGCCCAGGAGTGGCCCTGCACACACGGAGAGCTGACGCAGCAAGATGACGGCATCAAAAAGAGACACAGATTCCTGGTGTTGCTGAGAGAACACAGAAGAACACACAGCAAAAGGACACAGAGAGCAGACAACGGGGGGGGGGGGAGGGGAGAGAAAGAATAAAAATAAATCTTTAAAAAAAAACTACAATGAGATATCATCTCACACCTTACAGAGTGGCCATTATGAAAAAAAAATAATAAAACCAATAAGTGCTGGAGAGGATGTGGAGAAATAGGAACAGTCCTTCATTGTTGGTGGGAATGTAGAATGATGGAGCCTCTGTGGAAGATAGTTTGGAGGTTCTTCAGGCAGCTGAATATAGAACTGCCTTATGATCCAGCAAGCCCTCTACTAGGAACATATGTAAAACAACTGAAAGCTGTGATGCAAACAGACATTTGAACACTGCTCTTCACAGTGACATCATTCATAGTTTCCAAAAGATGGAAACAACCCAAGTGCCCATTAACCAATTAATGGATAAACAAAATGTGGTATGTGCATACAATGGGATACTATACTGTAGAAGAAATGAAATTGGGACAAGTATGATATCATGGATGAAACGAGGACATTAGGCTAAGTGCAATGAGCCTTACACTAAAGGAATATTGTATGGGTTCACCAATATGAACTAAATACCAAGAAGAAACACACGAAATTAAAACCTAGACTCTAGCTTACTAGAGAAAGAATGAGGACTGAGAAGGGGTACCGATGCTTAATGTATGTAGAATTTTCAGTTGGCTTGACTGTAAAAGTATGGGAATGGATAGAATTGATGGTAACACATAGTGAGTATAACTAACATGGTTGGTTTATAAATGGGATTGTGGCTGAAAGGGGTTGTCTAGGAATATAAGTGTCAATTGAAAGAAAACTAGAGAATAATCTAGGGATTGAATAACATAGTGAACCCAGAGGTGGATAAGGATTGTGGTTAATAATACAGATACAAGAATGTTTTTCCATGAATTATAACAAATGAACATCCCTATTACAAGGCAGTAAGAATACAGTGATGCGTGGGAATATACAATTAATGTAACTTGTGGACCATAGTTAAAAGCAATATTGTATTTAATATTCTTGCATCAATGCCTGAGAACATTATCAATGCTAAGGGTCAATAACAGGGAGGTATGGGATTTTTTTTTTTTTTTTGGACTAAGGAAAACATTCAGAACTTTCCTGGGTGATGACTTCACAACTCTGTGATGAAAGTGAGAGCCACTGAGTGTATACTTTGGATAGAATGTTCAAAGCATGAGACTATGACACAGTGAACCATATGGTGGAAGATGGACTGGTTAACAGTAAAATTATGAGAATGTTCTTTCATGAACCATAACAAATGTACAATACTATTGCATAGTTTTAATAATAGAGGATGTGTGGAAAAATATACCAAGTGTACATTCTGGACCATGGTTAGTGGTAATAATCTGAATCATGTTCTTTGTAACCTATAACAAATATTCCACAACAATGTAAGATGTTGGTGGAGGGGTGATGTATGGGAATTCTGCACATTATGCATAACTGCTTTTTAAGCTCACAACTTCTTCAATAACAACAAAAAATTTTCTTCTTTCTGCCTGCTGAAATTCTTAGTTCTCCATATAAAACAACCAAATGGACTGAATGAGGGGATTTCTCTTATTGTTGAAGGCACTCTCCTTTGTTGATTGTACATGCAATCAGCCATGGATATGATCGACTGAGTAATGATATAAATTGATGAAATACCCTCACAGTAACAATCAGGCCAGTGCTTTCTTGACTAAACCTAGCCTTGTGGACACATGAAATTAGCCATTGCAATTCACCCTTGTCAACTTGATACCACACACATCTCCATAAATCATACTTAATCTCTAAATAAATACAACAACATAGTCATACTTTGTCCTAACATAATTCAACTGTCCTGCATACAACTGGAAATTCAATAACCCTTTCTCCAGAAGAGGATGCAAGTCCTTGGGAAAGATTCAATCTTAAACTTGATATCCAGTAACTTAAACACTGTGACATAAAGTTAATATAACACATGTTATATGATAAGGGGATATGAGAGGGAAGAATAAAAGGATTTTACTTTATGTATATATAAGCATATTCATATCAAAGCAAAGAAGAAATATTCATAATCATTACAGTTTTCATTTCTATAATCATTCACATGGTTGTAGTTTATAAGTATCTTCTTCTACTCCCCATTCCATATTCCCTTTATTTATTTATTTTTTTCCATTGGAAAGTATTTATATTTTTGTTTATTTTTTATTCATTAAAAAAAATATTACATTAAAAAAATATGAGGTCCCCATTCACCCCCACCGCCCCCACCCCACCACTCCCCCCTCCATATTCCCTTTACCCTCAGCTGTTCATGGTTCTCTATCTGGTGAGGTGACCCAAATGGACATTTCTGAATGACTTGGACCCTTAGTTGTCCTGCCTGGATTGCATTATTGCAGTCTTCTATTGACTCTAATCACAGGGCATGTTAGTACTAAGATATATCCTAAATTATTTCCTGGATTCCAGGCAAACTCTTCTTTACCTCCATTGTTTAGTTGCAGTTCCATAGCCCCTTGATAATCAGAATCAATCACCCCGGCCAGCACAGAAATTCCTTCTTTGCCTGTTGACTCAGGGGCATGAGAAGACCTCTTAATTCACAGTTCAATGAAGTCATTGTCGTGTCTCCTGATTGAAGCACTCTTCCTTTTGGAACTAAAACCTCTAGGCCAGCAAAGCTTAAGGTCACAAAGACAGGAAGCAAATAATTTTCTAGGGGATCATTAGGGGTAATAGTGAGTGGTGCAACTCCCATTTCCACCTCTTGATTCCTGGACCCAGGAAAGAATATTGGCTATGGGAGAAACATCACTGTACATTTGGACATTGATTTAGACCACAGGCTGCCACCTGCAGAACATTGCCTCACCCCTGCAAGGTATGGGTATCCAGTCGGTGCCATAATTGAGTCTTCAAAAGGCCATTCCACTGTTCTATCAATCCAGCTGCTTCAGGATGATGAGGAACATGGTAAAACCAGTGAATTCTATGAGCACATGCCCATTTCTGCACTTCATTTTCTGTGAAGTGGGTTCCTGATCAAAAGCAATGTGGCTATGTGGAATGCCACAACAGTGGATAAGGTATTCTGTAAGTCCATCGATGGTAGTTTTGGCAGAAGCATTGCATGCGAGGTAGGCAAATCCATATCCAGAGTATGAGTTTATTACAGTAAGAACAAAATGCTGCCACTTCCATGATAGAAGTGGTCCAATATAATCAACCTACCACCAGGTAGCAGGCTGATCACTTTGGGGAATGGTACCAAATTGGGCTGAGTGTGATCTCTGCTGCTGGCAAATTGGTCACTCAGTAGTAGCTGCAGCCAGATCAACCTTGGTGAGTGGAAGTCCTTGTTGCAGAGCCCATGCATAACTTCTATCCCTACCACCATAGCCACTGTGTTTGTGCACCCATTGGATGATGACAGAAGTGGCTGGGGAAAGGAGCTGATTGGTATTCACAGAATGGGCCATCTTATCCACTTGATTATTAAAACCATTCTCTGCTGAACTCACCCTTTGCTGAGCATTCACATGGGACCCAATTATCTTCGTGATTTCTGCCCATTCAGAAAGTTCTAAATATAAACCTTTCCCAAGTCCTCTTTGTCATCAGTTTCCCGATCATTGTCCTTCCAAGTCCCTGACCATCCAGCCAACTTGTTGGTCATAGCCCAGGAATTGGTGTACAAATGCACCTCTGGCCTTTTTTCCTTCCAAGCAAAATTAACAACCAAGTGCACTGCTTGAAATTCTGCACACTGAGAGGATTTCCCTTCACCACTGTCCTGAACATCCCAGAAAGGACCTGTAGGGTTGCAGCCCTCTACTTTTGGATAGTAGCTCTCTATCATGAAGAACCATTTATAAACTAGGCCTGGGACTTCTCTTTCTCAGTGAACTGATTATAGGGAAGTGCACACAAGGCCATAGCTTGGGCTGGGAAAGATAAGGTAAAGTGGCAAGAGTATGGGCCATGGGTATTTGGATCACTTACTTGAGTAATTTTCTTGTGCCTTCAGTGCCTGCTTGAACCTAATCTCATATACCACCTGTATATGATGATGAAGTTTTACTGTGCATGTCCACCTTTATGGCTTGGTGGATCAGACAACACCCACGATGGACAACTCAGGTTTCATGTTAACTTGATAGTTCACGGTTAAGCATTTGGTCTCTACTAAGGCCTAGTAGCAGGTCAAAAGCTCCTTCTCAAAATGATGATAGTTATTTAAGGAGGGTGGTAGGGCTTTGCCTCAAACACTTAAGTGTGCTGTGATTCTCCAAACAGCATCTCTATTTGCTTCTGGCACTTTCAGCCCTGTTGACTCTGCTGCATTATGTGGCCCAAGAGGCAGAGCAGCCTGTATGGAGGCTTGGATCTATTGCAGAGTCTCCTCTTTTTCCAGTCCCCACTTGAAACTAGCAGCTTTTCGGGCCACTCAACTTATGGGCCAGATTACCATACCCAAATGAGGAATGTGTTACCTTCCAAATCCAAAGAGGTCAACTAGGCATTGTGACTTTTTTTTTTTAGTTTTAGTTTTAGTTTGGGCCAAATGCAACACCTTAGCCTTCACTCAGGAAGGGATGTATTGACATACCCCATACCATGGACACCTAGAAGGTCCCTGAATTTTTGTTGGATTTATCTTCCACCCTATGACTTGCAAATGTCTCTGGAGTAGTTGCTACTTCTGACTTACTAGATCCAATCAGCATAAGTCATCAATATAATGGACCAGTATGATATCTTGTGGAAGGAAAAGACAATCAAGTTCTGTGAGTGGTGCATGACATAGGTTTGGAGAATTGATATACTCCTGAGGTAGGACAGTGAATGTGTATATTGGCTTTGCCAGGTGAAAACAAACTGTTTCTGGTGGTTTTTGTTAACAAATATTGAGAAAAGGCATTTGCAAGATCAATCACTTCATACCACATGCAGGGCATGTGTTGATTTACTGAAGCAATGATATCACATCTGTAACAGCAGCTGCTATTGGAGTCACCACCTCATTAAGTTATTTTTTGATCAATATACCAGCTATAACTTGTAAAGATTCTGTTGGGAAAGATGCTGGAATCTCAGTAGTGGGCTGACGGCATAAGAAAGCAAGATGAGACTAGTCATACACAGAGCTATGGTATCAACTTGGCTATATATCTGGCTGTCTCATAAATTAGTAGGCCAAACTTACGTTCAAAGGTATGAGGAATTAAGTTTTATTTGTCTTGTGTTCATACTCAGGAGGATCTGGTCTGGTGGGTTTGCTACAACACATACTTCTGAAAGCATTGGTCGCTGATATATTTGTAATTAGTTAAGTTTCACTGTTAGGGTTGTGTTAGTTATTCCAGGCTTGGAGGAGCACCTTAGTCATTTTTTAAAATTTGGGGGTGAGGCGGCTCTAAGCATGTTCCAGCTGTTCTGAATTACATTGAGTCACTTTCAATATGCAGGGTGGATTAAAGTGAGCTATGTTCATAACATGACTCATTCTAATTCGCAGTAAATAAGAGAAATTAGATATATTTAGGGACTGTGAAAATGTGATTGGAAGGAAGAGAAAGCTGCAGTTTAGCAGGTGTGTAAGTGTTCAGGGGTTTTTCTTGCTTGCCCGCAGCTCACTAATTTCAGCAAGACTAACTCTAAACAGCCGTATTTCAGCTTTTATCTGAACGCCCTAGAACAGTAGAGGCGTGAGTCTACAGGCTGAATCATTGTCCACAACAGAATGACGGCACCGGAGAGAAAACTAGGAGGTAGAAAAACTGTTTTGTGACTTCAGAATTAACTTGTTCTGCATTATCTCGTAAGCTCGTTCGCTGAGAATAAACCTTACTGGCTTTCCTTCTGAAATTAAACCAATCTAAACATGGTAAACTGATCACTACAAGTTTAGGAAACAGTGAAAAACCTACTAAAAACAATTGATTCATTATGTCTTTTTGTACAAAGCTAGATTTTTTTTCCCCTAAGAGCTTTGTCAGGTTTTTATTTTTTTCTGGCTGGGCTTTCCTTTGAATTCACTATTTCTCGGAGAATATTAAATAATAATGAACTTCTTGCTGACTCTCTTTTGAATTATAAAATGCATACTAGATAATTTTTAGTAATGTGTTCAATCAAAATGGACCAAACAAAATGCATTAGAAAATTCTAGCTTTAAGGAGTACCTGGTTATATCTTTTGTTGTGTATAAGTGGCTCTTTTCTGGGAAAAAATATGTGATTTTAGAGCTACACTCAACTATATTAGAATAGTCCACAGAATATCTTGACCTACAGTAAAATATCACATCGTGACCATGTCTGTTGATTCTGGAACAAGGAGCCAGGGGTTAGAGATGATGAACTGCCAGATAAAAATGACTGGTGTACGTGGCATTTGCCAAAACTGGGAGATCAAATATACAGAGGGCAGATGTGTGACTGGTTCAGCTTGGTTGCCCTAATGTTTCACACAATATTTGGCACATAATATGTGTCTGATGAGATTTTATTAAATCAGTGAATGATTCAGGAATGCAGGGTCAAAATTCTATTGCATCTAAGGATTTTGAGGGTCAGGAATTGAGGCATGGCTCGGCTGGGTGATTCTTCTGCTACAGGTGGCATTGACTGAGGTTCTTTTTTCATCTACAGATGGGTTGATCTGGAAGATCCAAAATGGTTTATTTGCATAGCTAGGTCCTCAGCTGGGAGAACTGGAAGGCAGGGCTTAGCTGGCACTGTCCATTGGAATACCTACATGTGGACTCCCCAGCATGGCGGTCTCAGCGAGCAGTCCAGGAGTCAGGGAGGGGAAGTTGTCAGCTTTTTAAGTCCTGAGCACAGTTTTATTTCTGCTGTATTATATCCATCAATCAATCATGGAGCCCACTCACATTTCAGGAGAGGGAACTTCAAACCCTCCTTTGGATGCAAAGGAGTATCAAAGAATTTGTGACTATCTTTAAAATACTATAAAGAACACCAGATTAAAAATGTGGCAGTTCTCTATTCAATGTTTGATTTTCCCAAAGGTCTGAGGGACTCCATAAAGATTTCTTTTGGATTCATCAAATGCAGTGAATGTACCACACTAATGAGAGAAGTTGTTGAGTTGGGAGGAGTGGGGGGTGGGGTGGGGAATGGGGATATGGGAACCTCTTACATTTTTTAATGTAGCATTTTGTGTGATCTATGTAATTAAAAAAAAAAGAATAGAAAAAAAGAAAAAAAATCTGAAGGGTATCTGAAAAAACAAACAAACAAACAAAAAGATTTCTTTTGGGACTGGGAGTATCTTCATAACCTACCTCTGAGTGTTTGGTACCTAACCTGTTCTTTCTTCATACAGGATACTGTAGTCTCACTGAAGTAAGTGGAAACGCAGATATTTCCAATCTTTGTACCAACGGGGATAAAGCAATTAGATGATTTGTGAGAATGTCTTAAGTAGTAAGTCCACTGAAGACTTTCTTATCCCCAGGAAAATTTATTTCTGAATTATTAATGTTGTTTTGTTACCTTATTAAAATATGTAGATTAGAGTAAGTTAGAGTTACTAAGAAATACTTAAACTCATCTGTCAGTATGTGTCAGCAGTTAACATATGATGCCTCAACAACCTTGCTTACTTGTTGCATGCAAATTATTTCAATTTTATTTTGCAGGGATAACTGCTACATGACAGAATGACAGACCTAGTAGTTGAAGGGAAGCTATAGTAGTAATTTATCTTAACATTTGAAGGGTTTTCTGTTGTTTTTTTCCCTCTTGGAACAAATATTTTATTCCCCTGCATTTTTCTATAATGTTTGTTTTGTTATTTCAGAAAATGTAAAATATAATACATATATAGAAAGGTACACACATTATAAATATAAAATTTGATGTGTTTCCATGAAGTGAGTACAACCGTGGAACCTAGAGTAGATCAAGATAAAGAACATTTCCAGAATACCCGTGACCCCCCCTTACTGTCAAAAGCCATCACCCCAAGAGTAGCCTCACTTTTGACTTCTAATACCATAGACAAACTCCCCCTGCTGTAGAGCTTTTTATAAATGGAATCATACAGTACATACTGTTGGGTGTTGGCCTCTTTTGCTTCACATTATGTTGGTGAGATTCACTCTTGCACTGCCTGTGGTTGTAGATAATTTAATTCTTGTTGTTTTATAGTATTCAATTTTATTAATATGCCACAACTTATCTATCCATTCTGCTGTTTGGGCTATTTCCAGTTGTTTTGGTTAATATGGAAAGTGCTGCTATCAACATTCTTAAACAAATCTTTTGATACAGATGTGCCTGCCTATCTGTTGGAGAAATATAGAGATGTTGAATTACTAGGTCACAGGGTATATAAATATATTACCTTAATTGTATATACTGAACAATTTTCCAAAACCAGTTCTACCAATTTATACTCTTACCATTGATAGGAACTCCGTTTTTTCTACATGCTCTTCAATCTTGGAATTGCTAGTCTTTTCATTTTGACCATTCTGGTAGTGGATAGTGATATCATACTGTGGTATATATATGCCATTTGAATAACCACTTTTATGACGTGCCTGTTTAAGTAATTTCCCATTTTCATGTTGGTTTGTGTCTCAGTTCCCTGGTTATGATGGCCAATACCACAAAATAGGTTGGCTTAAACAGGAATATATTGGCTCATTGTTTTGAGGCTAGGAGAAGTCTGAAATTGAGGCAGAAGCAAGGTGATGCTTTCTCCCTGAAGACTGTGGCTTTTTGAGGCAGGCTGCTGGCAATCCTTGGGTGCTTGGCTTTTCTGTCACATGATAGTACATGCGGTGGTGTCTTCTTTCTCTTCCAGTTTCCATTGATTTCCCGCTTCTTCCCATGGCTTGCTTTCTGTATGTCTGAATTTTATTTTACTTATAAAGGGCTCCAGTAATCTGGATTGAAGTCCGATCTCACTAGCTGGCCACACCTTACGTAAAAAATAAGATCTTCAGAAGGCCCTTTTTACCTCAGGCTCACACCCACAGGAATGCATTAAGATTAAGAACACCCTAAGAAGACACAGCAGAACAGGGAGCCGAGGGGGTGCAAGAGAGTAATCGCCTCTCTCCCACTCAGGAAGGTCCCAGGGTCAGTTCCCAGAGCCGCCTAATGAGAATACAAGCAGACACAGAAGAACACACAGCGAGTGGACACAGAGAACAGCCAACAGGAGGGGAGAAATAAATAAATCTTAAAAAAAAAAAAAGAACACCTTTTTTTCTGGAGTGCATTATTCAACCTACCACAGGTCATCTTCTTTTTTCTTACTGACCCATAGGAGTTTTTTTTTTTTAGTATCCTCTGAATATGTGTACTTTATTGGATGTATTTATTGCAAATATAGTCTCCTACCCAGTGGCTTTTTTTTTTTTTTTTAAGATTTATTTTATTTATTTCCCCCCACTTGCCACTTGCTGTCTGCTCTCTGTGACCATTTGCTGCATGCTCTTCTGTGTCTACCTGCATCATCTTGGTGCACCAGCTCTCCGTGGGCATGGGTCAGCCTGCCTTCACAAGGAGGCCCTAGGACGTGAACCCAGAGCCTCCCATATGGCAGATGGGAGCCCAACTGATTGAGCCACAGTCGCTTCCCCCTGTGGCTTGTTTTTAACTCTCTTAATTTTGATTTTTGATAAACAGAAATCCTTAATTTTTCTGTATAGTAGTATAAAACAGTTTTTCAAGTTTTTTTCTTTCTGCATAGCACTTTTTTGTGTGTCTTTTGTTTGACATCTCCCTATGACAAGGGCATGGAGATAGTCTCATGTTTGCTTCTAAAAGCTTTATTGTCTTTTTTGTCAGTTTTAGATTTGCCATATTATGATGTGAGATAGAGTTCAAGATACATTTCTCAATGCCCTGAATCAACGGAATTTAACCCCAGGGTTCCCTGAGATGTCCGTTAATAATATTGGTAGATGTAGATGTATCATTCACCGCCTGCTTTAGCTGTCCATTTTTCCTTCCAGGCAATTTGAAGTCACTTAGCTTGGGAATGGCATCAGAATGGGAAAGACTAGTCCCATCACCAGGCACAAAACAAAGGGTTGCTGAAGTTGAAAACTAAGTACGGACTCTGTGCTTGCTCCCTGCTTTGTTTAGAGTCTGAAATGTCAAAGAAGGGGTCAGTGAATAAGAACAAGATCAGAGGAAAAAGATGAGGAACAGGAAAGTCTGTGTTGCCTCCAGAAAGATGCCTGGTCCAGTGAGCGGGGGAGGGAGCTTTTTTGAAGGATGGCTGTGTCCCCAAACAGCTAGATCAAGGTCATCGCCTCTGTGGCCCATTCACACACTCTGACTCTGAATCTTATGATTTGGTGTACTTTAGCGTTTTCAAGTCTGTCTATTGGAGTGCATCTCCTTTAGATTACACTCGTTTTACCATGTTAGTCTTTCTTCCCTCTGCTGTAGAGAAAAGAATTCAAGAGGAGTAAGTGGTTGTTTGTAAGGCATAATCCTATTCAAACAGTAGTAAGGACCAAGGGGGGGAGGTGGGGTGGGTGAGGAGGAGGAAGAAGAGGTGGGGGTAGGGAGAGGAGGAGACATTCAGAGTCCTTACTCTCAGGGCTATTTCATTATGTGCAAATCTGCCCTTTAGAACCTGCAGGCACCTCAGGGGAAACTATTATATCAGGTAATGAATTTTTATTATCCTTTATCTTACACCTGAGCTATCTCATTGAAGCTGTGGTTTATTACATGAATTGTATGGGCTTTTTGGAGCTATTGATTGTAAGTTCTGAGAAATAGTATCTGCATGGCATGCACCATTGCAGGTATTGGGATTCTGGAGGATGCTTCTTTGAGGTTTAATTCAGCCAAGAAGTCTTACGAAATTTTTCATCAAAGGCAAGTTATAAAGTGTACTCTTAAATAAGATATTAGCATTCATCTCTGTGCTTGATTCCTTGAAAGGCAACAACTCTGCAGGTTTTAAATGCTAGTCAAGTATTCTCTCAATAATTGCCCCCCTCTTTTTGTTACGTAATCCAGTGTTGATTAAGATGATGATGAGGATTTTCTAATTACATCATTTAAGACTAAGTTTTATGCATGATGTGTATTCAGACAGACTTAGGAAAGGCATATTTATTTTTGGCTACATACAGAAGATACTAAATATTTATTTGTTGACAGAATGAATAAAGCTACAAGTATTACTTTAAAATGACATGTTTCATTTAAACTGTATACTTTTTCCCCAAGTTTTAAACCCTGGAAAAAAAGATCCCTTTAGTAAATAGCTAATTTTTCACACTTGCCTTCTGTCATTATAATGCATACATATTTTTCAGTACAATTAAAGTGTTACTGTTGTAGAATTTGAGAGAGATTTAATTTTTTGCATATAGAAAGGCCAGGACTCAGGAATGATTTTGAGAAGGAAAAATGATTCATTGATGGCTGGCCAGACTCGGGAACTTTCTGTTTCAAACCCGAGCCCTGAACAAGAATTTTGAGTTCCTTTTATACAGAGAGGAAGGGTCAAATTGTTCTTTGTTTCAGTGCTCAATAGGCTTGAATTAGCATATATCATCCACATCCTAGGTAAGCTTTTAGCATGGACTTTATACATCCTAGATAAGCTTCTAGCACATTTGGTTTGCATTTTCCTTGAATATTTAAAGTTTATAGTGTTTGTATTGCTAAACTGTTTCCTGGGACTGGAGTCGTTGCTATGGTCACCAAGGGCAGGACTGCAGCCTCTTACCTTCCGACACCCACAAGTCACAGGCAGCTAGGTTATCTATACAGAGATGAAGAGCCTCCCACCCAGAGCCCGCATCATTATGAACCCAATGCCCTGCTCACCCTAATGAAAATTTATCTCATTGTGACTATAGCTAATGTAGCAGTTTGATATTATTGATGAACTCCAAAAAGAAATATTGGATTATGCTTGTAATCTGATCTGTACCTGGGCATAATTGAGTTATGATTAGGGCATTGAGTCCCTACCCCTTGGTGGGTGGGGACTCACAGATAAAAGGCACGGTGAAGAACAGAGTTGAGGGTTTTTGATGTTGGAGATTTGATGCTGAATACTTAAACTGGAGTCCCGGGAAGTGAGCTCACATAGGAAGGAGAAACCAGCCCCAGGAAGAAAGGAACCTTGAACCCAGAGAAAAGCAAGCCCCAGGAACATAGGAAGCCAGGAAGCCTGAACCCTCACAGACGTCGGCAGCTGTCTTGCTCCAACATGTGACAATAGACTTTGGTGAGGGAAGTAACTTATGCTTTATGGCCTGCTATCTGTAAGCTCCTACCCCAGCTATCTATAAGCTCCTACCCCAAATAAATACCCTTTAGAAAAACCAACCAGTTTCTGGTATTTTGCATCAGCACTCCTTTGGCTGACTAATACAGCTACCCAAGTACAAACAAACAAACAAACACACAAAAATCCTCTCTGTGGTGAAGAAAAAAAATGAGAGCATTGGAAAATCTTTGAAGCACTGAAATTCTATGTAAAAGCATCCTTTTATAGGGCTCCTTTCTTCTGACTCTCATCTTCAGAAAGGACTACCAGACTGTCATTTCAAGGATGTGCTGCTTATTTATATTGCTTGATGCAGAATATTACAAAATGGACAACCAGAACCTTTGCTGCTTAAGCTATCCACCTACTAGATGCTACTGCAGCATGTTTGAATTCAAATAAGTAACAGATATGAGAGTAACAAGTGTGAACACAATGAGAAAATTATATACAACAGCATATAAAATGGTTCCTAGGAATTTACTTAATCTTTTTTAGTATGTCTAATTGCTTCATCCTGTTTTATGCAAGATGGAATATCAGCATAGCCTAGGTTAGATAAATGAGGTGTGGGCCATCACCAAAGCAAAAGCTGATCAGGATCTGACTTAGTTCATGGGACAAGATAACCGAAAGACATAGATTTTGTACGAAGATTTTAATCTAAGATTGAGGTCTGCAGGAGTTGCCAAGAACACAAAGCAAAGGAATCTAGAAAGTGTGTGTGGTAGGTCCAGATAATATACTTTTTAAAGATGGAGCCCATCTTCCATAAGTACCCTTCCCCTGGTTTTAATGTAGAGCGCAGTGAATCTGCTTTCTCATAAGAATGTTTACCTGATCTGTATGTTATATATTGTATTATGAATTCTCTAAATTTATGTCAGTTTGGCTAATGTGTTATGGTTGGAGAAGTTGGAGAAAGGAGAATCACTTTTCTGTGGCAATGGGGAGGCAGAACCCCTTGTCAGACTGGCATGATTCCAATACGAGGCATATTGATCCAATCCTCTTCTTTGTTGAAGGGGATAATCTAAAGGAAGATTCTTCTGTCCTTTATGTCCATATAGTGGGCCTTTGTAGTGTAATCTATTAGGAAAGAAACACTGATAAGAGTGATCAGCTTTTATGATCGGTACTGAGAATGAAAATACATATCCTGGGAAGCCTCATTTGATTATGATTTCAATCTTTTAATAGATAAACTCTTAAATTGTTTGCCTGTCTCCAGTCCATGGGATTCCAGTGTTGCACTCATCTCCATTTCCCCCAGGTTGTGGCATCTTTCCTGTGAGTGGGACATTTCTTGGGCACCACAAGAAAAAGAGAAGAACAAAACTCACAGGGCCCTGCTTGCCCTGTGTCTCTTGAGGCTGATCCAAATGCACAGCTGCCACTTACATCAAAGGAAACAGCTCACAGGGATGTGAAGAAAGAGCAGACACTGGCACTTAGCATTTTCCTTTTATTTTAGCATGATAATGAATGCCAGTGCTGCATAGGAGAGGGATTCATTTCAACAGAGACAGAGCTCTCTTCTAAGAGTACTCATGTTTGTAAAGGACAGAAGCAAACAAATGCCTATAAAGACATTTGTATGCATATCTAGATATATTTTTATAATAATTTAATTTTCTGCTTATGAAAAGAATCATGTTCTTAAAAATGGAGGAAATAAAAATAATAAAGGAAAAGATAAAATTTCATCTAACATTAAACAGTCAACTAATACTGAACATTTATCATGGGCCAGGTACTGTGCTTGAAATAAATACTATTGGGGATTGAATCAGGTCCCACACAAAAGGCATGTTCAGGTTCCAAACCTTGTCCTGTAGGTATAAAGATGATCTTGGAAGATGCTATTAGTTAAGGGGTGCCCAAGCAGAATGAGGGTAGGTCTTAATCCAGTATGGATGAAGTCCTTATAAGCAAAGAAAATTGGACACAGAAGAAGCCATGGGGAGCAGCCAGATGCTGGAAGTCCACAGAACATGGAAGAAAAAAAGAGGATGCTGCCATGTGATAGAAAAGCTAAGGAACCCCAAAGATTGCAAGCCAGCCGTCAGAAGATACTGTTTTAATTTTCTAGGCTTCTGAAAGCAGATACCACAAAATGGGTTCGCGTCTAACAATGAGAATTTATTAGCTTTTAGTATTTTTTAAAAAGATTTATTTATTTATTTATTTATTTATTTATTTATTTATTTATTTATTTATTTATTTCTCCTGGCCACCTTGTTGTTTGCACTTGCTGTGTCTGTTTGTCTTCCTATCAGGAGGCACTGGGAACTGAACCCGGAACCTCCCATGTGGGAGGGAATTGTCTAATCACTTGAGCCACCTCCACTCCCTGCTTTGTTGTGTCTCTCATTATATTTTCCTCCTGGGTCTCTTGTTGCATCATCTTGTTGTGCCAGCTCGCTGTGCCAGCTTGCCATCTTGCTTGTCTTTTTTAGGAGGCACCAGGAACTGAACCCAGGACCTCCCATCTGGTAGGCAGGAGCTCAATCCTTGAGCCACATCTGCTTCCCATTAGCTTACTGTTTTGAGGCTGGGAAAAATGCCCAAATCAAGGCATTATCACAGCACTGCTTTCTTCCCAAAGACTGGCTGCTGGCAATTGCTGGGTCCACTGCCACATGACAAGGCACATGAGCAGCATCTGCTGGTCTCTTCCTCCTCTTCCAGGTTTCATTGCTTTCAGTTTCTTGCTTCTGTGGCTTTCTCTCTCTCTGTCTGAATTTAATTCTCTTATAAATGACACCAGTATGAGGATTTAGACCTGTCCTAGGCCTTAACCTGAAATAACCTAATTAAAAGGTCCTACTTATGACAGGTTTACACCCACAAGAATGGATTAACTTTAAGAACATGATTTTCTGGGGGTGTATACAGTTTCAAACCACCATACTCCACCCTCTGGACCCCAAAATGATGTGTTAATTCCATATGCAAATACGTTAATTCCATCACAATATCCCAAAAGTCTTAAATCTTTTCAGTAAGAATACTAAGTAAAAAGCCTCATCAAAATAGGCTATAGATGTCACCTGTCCAGGGGCACAATTCCTCTCTGGTTGTAAACCTGTGAAACCTAGAGACCACTTTATCTGCTTCCAATATACAATGGAAGGACAGTTATAGGATAAACATTCCCACTGAGAAACTGGAAGAAAAAGGAGGTCACAGGTCCCAAACAATTCTGAAAGCCTGCAGGGCACACTCCATGAGATTTCAAGGTCTGAGAGTCATCCATGGAACAATGTTTCATCTTCCCGGCTGATGGCACTGCAGCCACACCCTTCCAAGGGCATACATAGTGGCCATGCTCTCCCCAAACACTGGGGTAAAGGTTCCAACATCTTCAGGCTTTGGGGTGATGGCCACACCCTTAGCTCCACCTTCGTCAAGGATTGGGGTAGCAGCCAAGCTATCCACAATACCTTAGCCATCTGAGAAAGCTGGGATGGTGACACTCCTTCTGAACAAAGGGTCAGAAGGCCCGCACTCTCCAAGCTCTGGGGCATACACACAGTTTCCATGCACACGGGTGGGCTTTCTCTCTTGGCCTGAGAAGATGTCTTCCAGACCGCAGCTTCCATGGTTCTGCCTTCGAAGTCCCAAGCTGTCCCTTTTCTGTTCCTTTCTGTCCAGGCTCACACTGGTTCCGTTCATACAGACCTTGCAAACAACTTGTTGGTTTCACATCCATTACCCAGGGGTCCAAAGCATCAGACAGGAGGACTTTCCACAAGTCCTTTCTGGATAACTGCACCTCCGGTCCTGACTTGCACTGATGGCTTGACTGGATCCATGTTCACTTAAATCCTCACATGGAGCGCTATTCTCTGGGGACTTATTTCCCAGAACCTTAGAATTTTCCAAACCATAAACTTCTGGTTTCTTTGTGCCCATGAGTTCAGTTCTCAGTTTATCCCTTTCCTCTCGAGTTTTACTATAAGCTGACAGGAGAAACCAGGCAGCACTTTCCACATTTAGTTTTTGGAAATCTCTTCAACTAAATATCTAAACACATCACTTGCAAATGAGCTATCTCTCTTCCTCTGTGTTCTTCTCTGTGTATTTGCTTCCATGAGAGTCTGTTTTATCAGGCCAAGGGTGCAGGGACTTGAAGCTGAGTTACACTCTAAAGACATGGTTGGATCAGAGCCCTAATCTTAACAGAGTTTAATCAGACATCTCAGCTGAATCTGATACAATCAAAGGGTTATCATGCCAGAGGACCTGACCACTTTATAAACATAATCTATATTTCCTTCTGAAATTCATAAATAATAAACTGCCACAGTGGGGGAACAGATATTTGGAGAGCTCTTTTCTTAGACTGTCTGCGGGGAGAAAGAGAAACAAAGTAGGAGAAGTAAAGTCACTGGAAGTGCTAAGGAAAAGAAGCATCCGACTAGCAGGTAGCAGGAACGGGATGATTAGACTAAAGGGAGAAACACCTGTCCTAGAGGATAGTTACTAAGTACTCCACAGGCAGAGGGCCTGCATTTGAGTAATGTATGACCTTGGAGAAGTTACGCAACCCTTCTATGCCTCAGCTTATCAACCAAAAGGTGGGAATGACAAGAATACTCACTTCATGGGACTTGGGGGAGGATTCAATGAGTTTCTACACGTTAAGGACTTAGAATCATGTCTGTCACATAGTGATCCCTGAATAAATAACTATTAGCTGCTCTCGTACACAGTCAGACACATCCTTCTAGCGGCAGGTTCTCAAATGGATCAAGCTGTGTTGGACATCATGGTCTCCTGAAGAAACATTGTTGGTAGAGTATTTCCAGAGCTTTAATGGTTTTGCAATTTCCACCTACCCTCTTCACATGGACCTTCTTATCTCATCTTTTCTCCTTCTCCCCTCCCTCCTTCTTTCCTTCCCTTCCTTTATTCTTTCCTTCCATAAGTATTTCTTGAGTATTTACTATTGCTAGGCACTGTCCTAGGCATAAGGGCAAAAGCTTTGAATGAAGAAGACAAAAACTCCTGCACTATTGGACCTTAAAATCTAGTGTACTGTCTTAGTTTGCCAAAGGGCTGCCAATGCAAAGTACCAGAAATGGGTTGGCTTTTACAATGGAAGTTTTAGATAAGGTAAAAACTTACTGTTCTGAGACCATGAAATGTCCAAATCAAGGCGTCAGCAGAGACGCTTTCTCACCAAAGTCGGCTACTGGCTACCCTGGCATCCTGCCATGTGGCAAAGCAACCTGGCAGCTGATCTCTGTTGAGGTTACCCCCTTCTCCCACCATCTCCTGGGCCCTGGCTGAGGGTGATCGGGTACATGGCCTGTCCCTTCAGGCTTGAGCTGCTCTGTGGGCCCAGTTACTCGAAGGTCTCATGCTTAAACTTTGGCTGCTAGCGATTCTTGAGTCCTCTCTCACATGGCAGGGTCAAAATGGCAGCTTCCTTTTCCTGTGTCTCTCTCTTTCTGTGTCTCTGTTTTTATCAGACCCAGCCTAAGGGTAGAGACCCAACCTGAGTCACATCTCACTCACATAGCGCAATCCAAAGGGCCCCACGCCCACAGGGATGGATTAGTTCAAGAGCATAATCTTTTTCTTTTTGGGATTCATAAAAGAACTTCAAACTGTCACATGTACATTTCTAGGTTTATATGTTCCATGCTTTATTTTTCTGATTCTGGGTCTTTATTAATGTGTTCCATGGAATGCTATTTTCTCTCATTTGTCATTAAGTAATTACCTCACTTCTTTTTAACACCCAGTTCAGATTGCACTTCCTTCTCCAAATCATCCTTAACCCCTTCAATTGAAATCCAAGTTTATACATTTATGCATTTATTAGACATGTGCTCTGGAGTAAGCACAATATTGATTTTCCTATTTTTTAATCCTGTGGAAGTACTTATCACTGTCTACTTTGCACTATGGTTATTTATGTTCATGGCTATTCTCTCCTATGAAATTTAAAGTCCTTTTTAGTTAATGTCCAAAGTCTTAGTCATCTTTGTCTCCCTTGCATTTTCAAATATAGGGTCATGAATATAATTGATGCTTAATAAATGTTTTTTGAAGAAAATAAATGAAGGAGGCAGCTAGCCATGACTAATGTTTTATATGGGCACATACCAGACACTCACCAACTTGCAAAAGAAACAAAATATTGTCCTTAGTACAAATAGGTCTGAGTCCTTTTCAGTGAAGTTTGGAGACAGGCCATGCTTAGAGCAACTACAGTGATTTTCACAGATTGTTTGTATCTAGTAGCATTTCAGATAAATGTGAAATTTGTTTGTGCCAAGCAAAATTTCCAGAGGACTACTATCCAGCTGAACTTCCTTGGGCCCTCAGGTATTGTATTAGTTTCCTATTGCTGGCATAGAAAATTACCACAGATTTAGTGGGTTTAAACCAACACAAATTTATTATCCTACAGTTGTGGAGGTCAGAAGTCCAAAAGGGGTTTTCCTGGGCCCACCTCAAGGTGTTGGCAGGACTGCCTTTCTTCTGGAACCACCAGGGGAGAATCTGTGCAGGTGGCTTTTCCATCATCAGAGGCTACCCACATCCTGGGGCTTGTGGCCTTCTAAAAGTAATCACATAAACCAGCTTTTGCTTCCATGGTCACCACTCCTTGTTCCTTCTTTCACTGAATAGAAGACTTGAGATTGCATTGGATCCATGTGGAAATCTAGAATAATCTCTCCATCTTAAGGTCCTTTTCTCTGTAAGGTCACATTTTCACAGGTTCTGGGTATGAGGATGTCGGGGGATTTTTGGGGGGTGGGGGTGGGCAATACTTGGTCTCCTATAGATGTTATTGTTTCCACATCCTTGGTTTGCAGGCCTCCAAACAAGTTTGGAGTTGACAGAAGGTACCCGTGTCTATGGCTGGTATTACAACCTAAGTAGAGAATGAGGGCCTGTAGATACCTGATTCAGAATAGCTGGTGCTAACACTCTATAGGCGCATCCTTCCCAGTCCAGCAATTTACTATTTAGAGCACCCCTAGGTTCTTTGGGACCTACTTCTTTTTTTTTTTAAAGACGTATTTTTTATTTATTTCTCTCCCCCCACCCTGTTGTCTGCTCTCTGTGTCCATGTGCTGTGTGTTCTTCTGTGTCCACTTGGATTCTTGTCAGAGGCACTAGGAATCTGTGTCTCTTTTTGTTGCATCATCTTGTTGTGGCAGCTCCCCATGTGTGCGGCACCACACCTGGGCAGGTTGCGCTTTCTTCGCACTGGGCGGCTCTCCTTACGGGGCACACTCCTTGTGCATGGGGCTCCCCTATGCCGGGGACACCCCTGCGTGGCAGGGCACTCCATGGGCCAGCTCACCACATGGGTCGGGAGGCCCTGGATTTGAACTGCAGACCTCCCATGTGGTAGGTGGACGCTCTATCCATTGAGACAAGTCCACTTCCCGGGACCTACTTCTCGAATGTTCTTTTACCCTTTTTTCCATAGTCACCTCCCTACAGCCTGGACCAATAAGAAAACAGAATAGTGAGGCTTTAAAATCATTTGTGATGGTCCTGGAGGTGGCAATGTAGGAATATCAGGGAGGAAAATGAGGGATGGGGAATAATTAATAATTAGAGTATTTTATTTTTTTGTCCAGGTAATGTAACATCTTGTTAGACTAGTTGGCTCAAAAATTTGGAAAAAAAAATTTGTACCCAGAAAATCCCTGATTTTTTCTTAATATTTTCATATTCTGATCTGTAGCATTTCTTTTCTATTTTGTTTTTTTTTGGCCCAGAAATGTAGCAAAATATATTATTTGCAAAAACAGTAAAAGATCATCTACAGACAAGTTATGTTAAAATAAAAGTTTTGAAAAGCATGCATAAATCAAAACCAAAATGGAATTCATTTTTTATTTTTCTTTTCCTCACAATGCTTTTTTCTGTTAACTGAAATTTTTCTCTTGTGAGATCAGTCATCACTCAGAAGCTAGTGAAAGCACAAGAAGTAATGTCACATGAACTATTATATAAATATTAAATTAGGAACTTCAATAATACAGAAAAATCCCATTGTCAATCTCATGGAGATAATTAGAAAGTTTACAGGCAATCAAGTGAGGTAGAGGAGAGACAGAGTCTCTCTATATTATTCTGAAAGCATAAATAACATTGTTTTGATTTTATTTAACAGAAAATACAGAATGAAGATCACGTTTGTTCCTCTTTCAAACTATCATATCTTGCAAGTTCAGGATAAGTTTAAGAAACAGAGAAATATGATAACTATGCTTAATATAATTGCTAAATGTCCAAAGAAATTTTATTTCATTGCTGTTTAAAAGTGAAGCTCACTGTACTCAGTAGGGATTTAATATCTGAGAATTAAAAATTAATTTGTAATATTAAATTCAATCAAGATTATTTAATTTAGTTAGATAATATATATAAATCAGAGGTGGTATCCTAATTGTAAATAAGCAGCACAGGCTATATTTTTAGAAATAATTGGATTATTTTTCAACTCTTTGTATTTTCTTTAACCTTGAGAAATATATTTCAGTAAAGAACATATTTTTCCTTTGGTGTGTGTTGGAGAAAAAGGGGGTGCTCACGGTGACATGGAGACTGATTGCAGGCAGAAAGTTTATTAGGAAGCTCTCCCAATGGGGGGCGTCTGAAGAATAGACTTCAGCGCCCCCCCACTGGCATGGTGGGGGTCTGAAGAGAGACTTCAGCCTGCTTCTGGAAAGGGGGCATTTGAACTTACACAGTACATTCCTAGGTAGGGAAAGGATAGTCAGTGGGAAAGGTCGAGGGTCCAAGTGAGGTGCAGGGGTCAATAGGAAGCCTTAGAGGTGAAAATTTTCTCTTGTATGGCTAGAGGGTAGTGGGTTAGGGAGTTATGTTTTCTTGGAATGCTGGAGGAGCAGGTGCTGCTTTGATCTGCAGGGAGTGAAGGTCTTTATCTCCTTTACTCCAATTTCTTTGTTCAACCTTTGGGGAAGTGCCATGCTTTCAGACATGTAGGCGATGGGGAGGGCTTGTCTTTCCTCCATGCATGTCGGGGGAACTGAGTCACAGCTTGTTCATTATTGCAAACCTAGTGAGAGGGAACCTCTGACAGTGTGGTACATGGCAAAGTTGTCTAAAATAATTTCACCTATCTTCTCGACAAATGGACAATATAAAAATATTGACTTTTGCGACGGTTTGCTCGGTCGGTAGAGGTGGGGTCTGGCTGCGGACGAGGGGTCGGTCCTGCTTGGGACGAAGGGTCGGTCCCACTTGGGACGAGGGGTCAGTCCGGCAGCAGACGAGGGATCGGTCTCACAAGGGGTTGCGCGGTTCGGCTGACGGGGTTGCCCGGCGAAGCCGGCGACGAAGGGGTCGCCTGGAGAAGCAGGCGATGAAGGGGTCACCCGGAGAAGCAGGCGACGAACTGGGGACAAGGGAGGCCAGGCCCTTGTCGGGGGCTCTCAGGACTGGAGGGCGCACGGCAGAAGAACTACCGCGGAGACAAGGTAAACACGCAAGTCCACTTTATTGAAGGAGAGGCAACAGTTTTATAGGGGCTGGGGAAAGCTGATTGGTTGAAGCCACGCCCTGTTCTGATTGGTTGCCGGCGAAAGGTCAGTGGGCGGTACCGGACGGGGGAGGGGTGGTGGTTAGGGATTGGCTGTCGCTGTTGCTGGGGGAAGGGGCAGGGTTTAGGGATTGGTGGCTGCTGTTGCTGGGGTGGAGGGCAGACTGGAGTTTCCCGCCCACGCCTGGCTGTTGCTGCTGTCAGGGGAGGGAAAAGGGCAGACTGGAATTTTCCGCCCTGCGCCTGCGCAGGAAGAAAGAAGAAGAAGGGTGCCGCCCCATAGGCATCGTGTGGCGCCATCCGGGAGGAGGGGCGGCCGCGGAAGCATGGCTGCCGAGAAGGGGAGACCCGAGGGCACTCTGCGCCCATGCCGAGCTCCCTTCAGGGGTGGCGGTGAGTCCGACCAGCCACCCTATTATGGGGGCAGCGGCTTGGCCTGCCGCGGCTGCTCCCCCGCCAGGCCAGCAAACCACACTTCAGCCCGAGGGGTGACCACAACTTTTAATTGGTTTCTGACCTCTATTTAGCAATGACTTACAGCTTTTTAACTAAGTGGGCTGGCTTTTATATGTGTGTAGTTTTCAATTTAAAGTGGGTTATGATCTAAAAGGCTGCTTATAAATTAGCTGTTTTGAGCTTAGGAATGTTGTTTGTCAATCATGGCTGCATTTTGCAGCTCGCCCATTCCGGTAGCAGGTGTGGGGAGCACTTTTCAGAGGAGCCTGCAGGGGAGGGCAGGCTGCCGTGCTAAAGGCAGCACAGGGGAAGGAGAGGGCTGCCTGCAGGAATGAGCCCACTGTCCTAAGGTTGTGCCTGAAATCGCTGCCTCTCCTTACGATGGGAGTCCCTGCCTGGCAGCGCTTGGCTTCTGCTTTCATCTCTGTCTTGGCGCCTCTTCCTGCCTGGCTCCCAGGACTTCCCAGTGGCCTCCGTCTTCTACTGTGACTGGGCTCCTGGACTTCATGTCTTGGGTGACTGACCCTAATATCCATTCAGTGCTTTGGGTTAACAAGTCAGACCCCTCTAAAATAGGTATTTCCCATTGCAGTGGGTGGGGCAAAAAGCCTCTGTAACCCATGATATATCGGAATTAGAGTGGAAACCAGAGGCATGGAATCAGACTTGGATAAAATCAAGTCCTGGTTGTCTCCTGCAGATGAGGAAGTTTCCACCCATAATTGGTTTCCAGTGCACCAGGAACTAGACTCTGCGGTTACAGGCATAGGTTCATTCAATTTTCAAATCCAACTTAAGAGGCAAGAATTGTGAGCCCTATCTGACAGCTAAAGAAATTGAAGCTTAAAGAGATTAAGTAACTTGCTCAGTTTGTGAGTGGTGGAGTTGGGATTCTAAGGCAGGTTCTTACTAACTCATGTCCGTGCTGTTAATAATGACAGCTACCCCAAATCCTGCTTCCTGGGATCCATCTGTTAATCTAAACTTTCCACATGTATTAACTAATTTAGTCCTTATAACAAAAGACTCTAAGAGAGGTATTATTACTATCATCATTAACAGTCCTATTTCAGAGATAAGAGAAATTAAATCCTTGCCCAGGGTCCCCCAGGCAGCCAGGGACAGTGGCAGTGGCAGGATGGCATAAAACCCCAAGGTGTACTGTCCCTTAAGGCACAACACTTAGCATTCTTTTAAATGCTTTCCATATATTAACTCCTAACTACTCTGTGCTCTTTCTACTGGAGATACTACCTATTTCATATAGCTTGTGTTCAGAGAGAATGATCAGCCAGCCTGGTTTGCCCAGGACTAAGGCGCCACCCCAAGATGAGGACTCAGTGCTCAGAGCTCAAATGCGTATGCTCCAGTCCCTGCAGGATGAGTTGGCCCCTAGCTGAGCAGGAACCAGCACCTTTCTTGTCTTCAGTCTCGTGACATTTTCTTTACACCATATTGTTTCCCTCATCAGATTGTTCTATGGGTTAGTTGAGCCCATTTCCGTGGTGCTTTTGTGTAGCTCCACCTGTCTAGATTATTGTTTCTCTTTTCCTGTGCTTCTCCAACCCTTCAGTGCTAACCCAAGTCACATTTTCACTATCGTTACTGTAACAACCTTCAAAAATAATACTGCCTTGGGAACCTAATGGATTCCACAGACTCGCCAGGAACCCAAGTACCACAGATAATATTGATTCTTGGAAAATGTATTTCCTAGTGTTGAGCGAGAATGGGACTGCTGCAGTAATAAAAAATCCATATGCTCTCCCACTTCCTAACCCTTCCAGCCGTTATGAGTTACTGTGGCCATGGCGTGAGGTACCAGACCATGATAAGAAGCTAATGAAGTAGCACTTTAACACAACTTTTTAAAGCTGCCCCTTTACTTAGTTTCTCCCAGCTGCCATGCAAGATTCAGGCATTAGCTATTAATAGAAATATGGAGAGAAAATGCACAAATCTTGCTTTTTAAGAGGAACTTGCCTTTTCCTTCTAACAGGAAGGCCATAAATGTGTATGTGTATGTATATAGCTTAAGCACCAGGGCACAGAAAAAACTAGTATGTTACATGAAGTTTCCTGCACCTTCCCAAAGCCTAGAAAAGAAAGACATTTTTCCATTTTCTACCACTATGATATAATGTATTAGAAGAAATTTGATAATGACAAGAAAAATTAATGCCAGCTGAATTCTCACAGTGTCCCTTCCTGGGTGTTTTCTAAGATTACTTACTGCCTCTGGAAGGAATCTGACAGAATCTAAGTTTCTACTTGGTATTTATAGCTCCCTAACCTAGGCAGATATGATTATTCTGCCATGTCGTTGCTCTAAAGATATAGAGCAACTGGCAATTCAATTCTGTGGTCTGATCACTGGTCTCTGTTAGGACTTCTTGGCTGGCAGGCTTTGCAATGCTTTTTAATTTGAGGTAGGAAGAAGCCGAGTTGTGAGGTCACTGGGATTGCACAATCAGGAAAGGAAAGAAGCCATGCATGGCAACCAACAAACAGGAGGTATTCTGGATGATTCTGGAAAGGGGCTATAAAAATCCATGGCTGGATTTGCACACATTCATTTGAGAAGATTTGATTCATTTGTTGGGGCCCTATAGTGGATGACGTTGGCTCTCTGCCCAGACCTCCTCAGGTGCATTTCATTTTACTGTTTTTGTGGGTTTGATTGTGTAGGACTCTGAGCAGCAGCACATGTGACTTTTTGCTTTTGGCGCCATCTTTGCCTGCATGTGCAGAGCCAGAAGTACCTCTGGGTGACTTCTGACGGGTGGGTGACTATGAAAATTCCAGCATCCTTGCCTTGAGTTGGGATGCCTCTGAGGTGTCATTTTTTCCTGAGGGATCAGCCTTAAGCTTCCCTCTTTGGGGCTTTGCTGAGATCATTCCTTTTCTCAGCTCCTTCCTTTTCCACGTCATGTTTCCCCAACTGAAGTTTTCTTCCCAGAGTTCTTTCCTATCTCAGGATCTGCTTCTGGAGAACACAATCCAAGACAGAACTAGAACGGATTAAATAAAACGTGGAATCCCCAAACACAGGAAATTTGCTGTCACTAAAACTAATAACTTAGTATAATTCCAACTATATGGCATTCTGGAAAAGCCAAACCTATATGAACAGTAAAAATATCTGTGGTTGCCAGGGGCTTGGGGGGAAAGAGGGAGAGATAAGTAGGTGGAGAACAGGGTATTTTTAGGGCAGTGAAATTATTTTATATGATACTGTAGTGCGGCGGCTTGCTCAGTCGGTAGAGGTGGGGTCTGGCTGCGGACGAGGGGTCGGTCCAGCTTTGGATGAGGGGTCAGTCCCGCTTGGGACGAGGGGTCGGTCCGGCAGCAGACGAGGGGTCGGTCTCACAGGGGTTGCGTGGTTTGGCTGACAGGGTCGCCCGGCAAAGCCGGCGACGAAGGGGTCGCCCGGAGAAGCAGGCGACGAACTGGGGACAAGGGAGGCCAGGCCCTTGTCGGGGGCTCTCAGGACTGGAGGGCGCACGGCAGAAGAACTACCGCGGAGACAAGGTAAACACGCAAGTCCACTTTATTGAGGGAGAGGCAACAGTTTTATAGGGGCTGGGGAAGGCTGATTGGTCGAAGCCACGCCCTGTTCTGATTGGTTGCCGGCAAAAGGTCAGTGGGTGGTACTGGACGGGGGAGGGGTGGTGGTTAGGGATTGGCTGTCGCTGTTGCTGGGGGAAGGGGCAGGGTTTAGGGATTGGTGGCTGCTGTTGCTGGGGTGGAGGGCAGACTTGAGTTTCCCGCCCACGCCTGGCTGTTGCTGCTGTTGGGGGAGGGGAAAAGGGCAGACTGGATTTTTCTGCCCTGCGCCTGCGCAGGGAGAAAGAAGAAGAAGGGTGCCGCCCCACAGGCATCGTGTGGCGCCATCCGGGAGGAGGGGCAGCCGCGGAAGCATGGCTGCCAAGAAGGGGAGACCCGAGGGCACTCTGCACCCATGCCAAGCTCCCTTCAGGGGTGGCGGTGAGTCCGACCAGCCACCCTATTATGGGGGCAGCGGCTTGGCCTGCCGCGGCCGCTCCCCCGCCAGGCCAGCAAACCACACTTCAGCCCAAGGGGTGACCGCACTGTAGTAGTGGATACATGACATCATTTATTTGTCAAAACCGAAAGAACTGTATAGCACAAAGCATAAATGCTAATGCAATCTGTGGACTTTAATTAACAAAGTAATAATAATGTTTTATCAATTGCAACAAATGTACCACACTAAAGCAAGATGTTAATAACAGGAAAAACTGTGAAAGAGGAGAGGGGAGTAAATGGGAATCCTTTGTACTTTCTGCTTAGTTTTTCTGTAAACCTCAAACTGTTCAAAAATCTGTTAATTCTTAAAAGTGATTATTTAGAATTATAATTATGGATTCACAAAAATATACAATATGTGTATGGTTAGGTAGAAAATATAGTTAACCAAACAGTATATATGCTATTTAATTTGTATAAGAAAAATGTCAGGATCAATATACCTGAAAATGTTTTAAAAGATGCCACGTGACAAAATGGATGAATCTTAAAGGCCTTATATTGAATGAAGTAAGCCAGTACCTAAAGGGCAAATATTGCATGATCACATTGATATGAACTAAAGATAATGAGCAGACTCACAGAGGTAAAAATCTGGAAGATAGGTTACCAGGACATAGAAAGGGAGTAGAGAGTGGTGAGCTGGTGCTCAATCTGGGAAGAATCTATGATAAGGTGAATGAGGGTGGTTTGACAGTGAATGGGGGTGATGGTGGTGCAGCAATGTGAGTGGGGTCATTGATGCTGGAGTGTGAGTGTGAGCAGGATTGTAGGAGCTCTGTCCATAGAGGTAAGTGGAAGGCTAGAGGAAGGAACAGGTGAACTCTGGAGAGGTTGAGGATTGTGGTTGAGAATACAATTGTGGAAGTGTTCTTTTGGCAAATATGGCAGGGCAGGGTCACTGGTGCAGGGTGCCAGTGGTGGTGGGATGTATGGGAGAGGGTGCACCTGGGCATGCTTCTGTAGAATATGAATGTGTTCATCTTGTCATAGGTTGTTATTTCAGTGGGTGGAGACCCACACATTACCTAACAAAATATTAAACTCCCATCCAAGGGAGTCCTGCTATGCTCTCAAATAGAGGGACAAGAATCTCTGGGGTACATAGGCAGTGCCTAATGAGAGAAAACAGACCAGTATGCCAAGCCCTTAATACTAATGCTTGTACTTTTGAACCTTATCCTTGTAAAATTGAAATTTACTCTAATAATAACTATTGCCTAAGAGTTACCTCTTGAAAATCACCTTGATACTCAAATGTGACCTCTCTCTAAGCCAAATTCAGCATATAAATGTACTCACCCCCATACCCCTGTCCTGGCATGGGACATGACTTCCTGGGTTGAGCCTCCCTGGCACCGAGGGATTAATACCAAGCACCAACCAGCAATGCATTTGGAAGAAGACCTTGACCAAAAGGGGGATATATGAAATATAAAAGAGCTTTTACAGCTAAGAGACTTCAAAATGAGTCAGGAGGTCATTCCAGAAATGACGCTTATACGTGTCTCAGGAAGATCTCACTGAATGCCATAGTAAACAAATCTCAAACATGGGCACTCCAGAGGGATCTAGAGACATCCAGACATGATAGGCAAGACACATGAAATCAGCACCCTGTTGTTGGACCTCACCTTAGACTATATGCTAACTCTGTTAAGACTCATTTATAATTTTCCTACCCATTATTTTTCTACCCCTTTTATTTGGACCTATAATTAGCACTATGCCCATTAAATATATATCCCAGAGACTTAAATATTCAGTCCATTCATATGCCATTTGAGCTCTGAATCTCAGCAGAGTTGCAGCCAGCACCTACTCTCCAGTAATGATGATGATGGACAACCCCACCCCCCAAAAAACAAAGAATATCTACAATTGCAAGCAAAACAGCTCCTTCCAACTGCCCGATAAGATCTAAGCCCCCTCTCAATCTGAAGTAGAGTGAACACCACCATCCCCAAATCCTCAAGGTTGAAGAATGAACAAACATAATGGGGGTAAACAGCCATAGACCAAAGCAAACTTATCATTATAGTAATGGAAGAACATGTAACATTGGTATAAAGAGAGTGGTTACCAGAGGTTCTGACAGAGAGCGAGAGGCAAGAATATGTGGATCATAGGGCTTTTTAAAGCATTGGAATTGTTCTGCATGATATTGCAATGATGGATACAGGCCATTATACATTTTGTCAAAAACTATAAAATTATACAATGCAATGTGTAAACAATATGTAAACTATAGACCTTGGTTAGTAGCAACACTTCAATATTTGTTCATTAAGTGTAACAAATGTATCACACGAATGTAAGATGTAATTAATAGGGGAAAGTGTGAGGGGAGCAAGTGGTGGGTTATACGGGAATCCCCTCTACTTCTGATGTAACTTTTCTGTAATCTAAAACTTCTTTAAAAAGAAAGTTTATTATATGAAAAAAAATTTTAATAAGTTATTTTCAAGATAAAGCATGCTTTTAATTTTATTCCATTTGTTTGCTTGTATTTTTAAACTTTTCTGAATTCAAAATAACAGTCAACATTTATTGATTGTTGATTATGTGCAAAGCTCTGTGATAAGCCATTTCTATTTGGTGTCCAGTACTCACAACAATGCTCTGATTCAAATTAGTCTGACCTCAGAGCTGTGCTCTTAAGCACTACAATCTCCCACCCTCCAAATGAGCTTCTATTACCCATATTACTAAGTTTTAAAAGTTTAAAGTTAAGAGCTCATAAAAATAAAGATCCTGAGTCAGGATGGACAGCCAGGAGTCTTTCAGATCACTTTCAGTTCCTACAGGGAAAATCTAGCACATCACACCTCTCCAGTGACTTCCACTCTCTCCAGCAGGACCTATAATTTTCTAGGCCCCTTTTGTGCGCTGCCCTATTTACATGGGACAGCTGGGGGGATGGGACAAGGGTATTGGTTGACATGACTCTTTGCATGACACTGCGACCTTGAACAAGTCATTATGTTTACAGAATGCTTAGCTTTGCTTCCAGAAGCAGAGTTTTTTGAACCAGGTTAATATAGCCTACCATGTGTATAGAACGATCCTATCTGTGAATTATTTTTTTAGTTTTCTATAGACAGTTGCTATTACTCTTGAAAATTTCACTGAAGCTGAGGTAATGAATGTGATGGTAAAGATTTTGAATATAAAAAAAGATGGCTTCAGAATGGACAGTTTTAAACATGTCTTTATGTGCTAAGATTTGTTTGGTTCAATTTTTCATTACTGAATTGTTAGCTACATATTTGTTTTCTGCTTACGGCTTTGTCTGATCTTATCTTAAAAAATAAACAAACCCTTTATTAGTCCGATATTTCTGTGGCCAGATGGCACCAGTTCACTCCCAGCTGAACTGATGCTGTTTGACCACACTCCACGCTGACAAATAAGATTTAAAGATTCTCTTGCGTGGTATGAAAGTGTTTAATATCTCAAAGAATTTTCTTCTAGAAATGGAACTGCTGCTGATAAATGTGATATTGAACAACGGTGGACCAGATTTTTCCTTATAGTAAATGTTTAATTTAATTTCCCATTAGTCTTCTGCTTCTGGTGTTATCTCATCATCCCTAAATGTAAAACCATCCCCAGAACTCACATTAGTGTAGAAAGTTGTGCTCAGGAAGCTCAGCACAATGAAAAATAACAACTTAGGAATGGAAAGGACTAAAGGGGGCCTCGCTGGTTCTTATTACCTTTGCTTATACTCAGTTTGCCAATTTTTTTTTTCCTGGGGCTGCTTTAGTGATAACATACAGGGCTTTGGTACCGTAGAGCTCATGCCAATTTGGTTTACAAATCTTGGCAGTGGAATTACCCTAAACACACTTTTGAGGGTTATGATTAGAATCCTTACAAAGCACTGTATATAGCTGCAGGAAGGGAAGATAATTTGATTCTAGGGATAAGACAATGACCTTTTCCAGGTGAGAAGTGTTATTAGCACAGAAACCATCTGACAGTGATGAATTAGCATATCTTGACCATATTTTCTGAACCCCAATACTAGAGTGCATGGAGTTAATCTGAATAATCTGAGATGTATGGTAATGAGTCCTAGGATAGCAGCTGTTTTATGATCCTAATTCTCATTCAGAAACTTTCCTTTTGTCAATATTGCCTGGAAATTTGAAGATTTTGCTTTTTCCAGCCATTATTGGTCACATTGGAGTTATCTTGGATGTATTTGACTCATGGGCTGAAATGATGACAGCGTTGAAGAGTATACATGGAGAAAATGTTCCAGACCACACTTGCCTACTCTGGTGTATGCTGAAGGGATGTAGTTCTCTGTGTCAGTTGCATTTGGAGACTGCTTGCACCTAGGATCAAAGAGAGACTCTTGAGAAGAGGATAATAAGAATATAACAGGTACTCTTCTTCTTCAGTGCAATCGTAACCTAATTATTTTTTATGTAACTGCTACTTTGATTTCCCTAGGACCTACTGGTGTGAGTACACATGGGATATTATGTTTTTCTTTTTTTTAAAGATTTATTTATTTATCCCCTCCCCTCCAGTTGTCTGCTTTCTGTGTCCATTCACTGTGCATTCTTCTGTGTCTGCTTGTCTTCTCTTTAGGCAGCACTGGACAGTGATCCTGGGACCTTCTGGAGTGGGAGAGAAATGCTCAATCTCTTGCACCACCTCAGCTCCCTGGTCTGCTGCATCTCTTATTGTCTCTCCTCTGTGTCTCTTTTTGTTCCATCATCGTGCTGCACCAGCTCTCCATTTGGGCCAAGACTCCTACAAGGGTTAGCACTCCTGAGTGTGGCAGCACTTTGCTCAGGCCAGCTCACCATGTGGGCCACCTTGCCTTCACCATGAGGCCCTGAGAATTGAATCCTGGATCTCCCATATTTTAGACAGGAGCCCAATCACTCAAGCCACATCTGCTTCCTTTCCTTTCTTTTTTATTTGAGAAGTTGTGAGTTTACAAAACAATCATGCATACCATACAGGATAACCATATATTACCCCACCACCAACACTTTACATTGTTGTGACATATTTGTTGAAACTGATGAAAGAACATTGTCATAATATTACTGCTATCTATAGTCCATAGCTTATATTTGGTGTGTTTTCCCACAAACCATCCTATTACTAACACCATGCATTAGTATTGTATATTTGTTATAGTTCATGAAAGAAATTCTCGTATTTGTACTGTAACCACAGTGCGTCATTCATCATGGGGTTTACTGTGTTATATAGTTCCCTGCTTTTACACACCATCCAAAGTGTATCCTCAGGGCTCTCAGTTTCATGACATAGTTATGCTGTCATCAGCTCAGTTCATTTCAGAATGCTTTCATACTCTAAAAAGAAAAATGCCATACCCCAATATTGACCCTCAGCATTGGTATAGTAACTTCTTTGCCATTGCTGTAAATATATTACAATATTACTGTTAATTATAGTCAATACATTACGTTAGTTGTATTTTTCCATGTGTCTCCATTTCCTTAACACCTTGGAATATAGGAACATTCTTGTGTTTATAATATTAACAACAATCATCATCCACCACCAAAATCACTATATTATACAGTCTCTAGATATCTCCTAGCTTTCTTTCAATTGTCATTAGTCCCCTGTATTAGTCAGCCAAAGGGGTGCTAATGCAAAGTACCAGAAATCTGTTGGTTTTTATAAAGGGCATTTATTTGGGGTAAAAGCTAATAAGGCCCTAAAGAGTCCAACTCAAGGTCCCATAAGAGATACTTCCTCACCCACTCTGTTGCCATGCGCTGAAACAAAATGGTGGGCCATGTCTGCCTGGTCTCTTGGGACTTAGCTGCTTAGCTGCTCTGTTCTCCTTGGCTGCAGACTATCCAGTAAATGGCTCATCTGTCCTCTGCTGTGTCTTTTTCTGTGTTTTCCTGTGTATCTACTTCTGTGTGTATCCTTGATTGAGTGTCTGTTTATATAGCCACTAACTGAATCACCCTAATGACATGGTCGAATCAAAGCCCAAATGTTAAATAATTTAATCAAAGTCATCTCAGCTTAATCTAATACAATCAAAGGGTATCATGCTTAGAGGAACAGATCAGTTTACAAACATAGTGTCTCTTTTTTTGGAATTCATAAATAATCTCAAACTGTCACACCCCTAGACTACACCATTCTACTTACTATAATGTATCGCCATCAATTCTATCCATTTCCTCACCATTTTAATCCTCCTTCTTAAACATCCAATATACATTCTGTATCAGATCCCCTTTCTTAATGCACATCCTATCTCCTAATATCTATCCTATACTCTAAAATTTAACTTGTGAGTTTACTCATCTTATCTAGTTCATATTAGTGAAACCATACATATATTAATATTTGTCCTTTTGTGTCTGGCTTATTTCACTCAACATAATGTCCTCAAGGTTCATCCATGTTGTCATATGTATCCCAAGTTCATTTCTTCCTATAGTTGAATAGTATTCCATTGTGTGCATATGCCATGTTTTGTTTATCCATCCATAGGTTGATGAGTACTTGGGTTGTTTCTGTCTTTTATCAATTGTGAATAATGCCACTATGAACATCAGTGTGCAAATGTCTGTTCACATCCTTGCTTTCACTTCTTCTGAATATATTCCTAGTAGTGGGATTGCGGGATCATATGACAGTTCCATATTTAGCTTCACCAAGAACCGCAAACCTATCCTCCACAGAGACTGCTCCATTTTACATTCCCACCAACAGTGAAGGAGTGTTCCCATTTCTCTGCATCCTCTGCAGCACTTGTAATTCTCTATTTTTTTTTTTTGTTTTTGATTTTGATTTTAATAATGGTCATTTTGTAAGGCATGAAATGGTATCTTATTGTAATTTTGATCTGCATTTTCCTAATAGCTAGTTACGCTGAGCATCTTTTCATGTGCTTTCTGGCCATTTGTATTTCTTCTTTGGAAAAATGTTTGTTCAAGTCTTTTGCCCACTTTTAATTTTTTTTTTTATCATTGAGTAGTATGATCTCTTTATATAAGATATATATATATCAGATATGTGGTTTTTGAAAATGTTCTCCCATTGAGTAGGCTGCTATCTCACATTTTAAACCAAGTCATTTGAAGCACAAAAGTGTTTAATTTGAGGAGGCCCCATTTATCTAATTTTTTCTTTCATTCTCATGCTTTGGGTGTAAGGTTTAAGAAGCCACTACCTACTGCAAGATCTTGAAGATGTTTCTCTACATTTTCTCCTAGGTGTTTTATGGTTTATAGTTATAGCTTTTATATTTAGGTCCTTGATCCATTCTGAGTTAATTTTTGTATAAGGCATGAAATAGGGGTCTTTTTTTTTTCCTTTTAGCTATGGATATCCAGGTCTTCCAGAACCCTTTGTTAAACAGACTGTTCTGACCTGGCTAAGGGAGTCTGACAGCCTTGTCAAAACTCACTTGACTCCAGTAGTGAGGGTCTATTTCTGAATTCTCAATTCAATTCCTTTGGTCAATATGTCTTTCTTTATGCTAATATTATGCTTTTTATACCACTGTAGCTGAATAGCCTTTAAAGCTAGGGAGTGAGAGTTCTTCAACATCATTCTTTTTTTAAAAGATATTTTTGGCTATTCAGGGCCCCTTAACCTTCCAAATAAATTTGGCAATTTGCTTTTCTATTTCTGCACAAAATCTGTTGAGATTTTTGTTTTACATTGAACCTATAGTTCAGTTTGGGTAGAACTGCCATCTTAACAAGATTTAGTCTTCTAATCCATGAACACAGAAGGTCCTTCCATTTATTTAGTTCTTTCTTGGTTTCTTTTAGCAATGTTTTATAATTTTCTGAATACAGGTCCTTTATGTTCTTGATTAAGTGTATTCCTAAGTATTTATTTCTTTTAGTCACTATTAAAAATGGCGTTTTTTCTGACTTCCTCCTCAGATTGCTCGTTAGTAGAGTATAAAAAGACTATTGAATTTTACCATAGTAATCTTGTATCCTGCCACTTTGCTGAACTTGTGTATTAGTTCTAATGCTTTGTTGTGGATTTTTTTAGGATTTTCTAGTTAAAGGATCATATCAATGAAGAGAGAGAGTTTTACTTCTTCCTTTCATGTTTGGGTGCATCTTATTTCTTTTTCTTTGCCTGACCTAGCTAGAACTTCTAGCACAATGTTGAATAATAGTGGTGACACTGGGCATCCTTGCCTTGTTCCTGATCTCAGGGAGAGAGCTTTCAGTCTTTCACCATTGAGTACAATGTTAGCTATGGTTTTCATATATGCACTTTACCATATTGGGAAAGCTTCCTTTTATTCATATCTTTTGATGTGTTTTTGTCAGGAAAGGATGTTGTATTTTGTCAAATGCTTTTTTTTTGCATCAGTTGAGATAATCGTGATTTTTCTTCTTCAATTTTAAAATGTGATTTATTACACTAATTGATTTTCTTGTGTTGAACCACCCTTGTATACCTGGCATAAAATCCACTTGATCTTGGTGTATAATTCTTCTAATGTGCTTTGGATTAGGTTTGCAAATATTTTGTTGAGGATTTTTGCATCTATATTCATTAGAGAAGTTGGTCTGTAATTTTTCTTTTTTGTAGTATCTTTTTCTGGCTTTGGTATTATGGTGATGTTGGCTTCATAGAATGAGTTTGGTAGTGTTCCTTCCTGTTTTGTTTTTGGAAAAGTTTGAGCAAGATTGGTATTGGATCTTCTTTGAATGATTGGTAGGATTCTCCTGTGAAACCATCTGGTCCTGGGCTTTTCATTTTTGTAAGTTGTTTGATGACTGTTTCAATATCATTACTTGTGACTGGTTTGTTGAGGTCTTCTTTTTCTTGTAGGGTCAGTGTAGGTTGTTTGTGTCTGTCTAGGAATTTGTTCATTTCCCTCCATGTTTTCTAGTTTGCTGGCATGCAGTTGTTCATACTATCCTCTTCTGTTCTCTCTTATTTCTTTGGAGTCAGTGATGTCTAAAGTTCGGTGACTCATTCATTGGCGATGACACAGAATAACAATACTAAGAATCCTAAGGCTCATCTCACATGCAAACACAAAGTTGCTTAAATTCTTCTAATTAGCATCTGTAGGAAAGTCCTTTGCCTGTAAATCATTTCAGTCAGGTGCTTTGGCTTTGCCAATTTTACTCATGCTCTGCGAAAATGTTGCATCCTTGTGAGTTCTGTGAGATCTTACTATTATCTCATAGTAGGATTCCTGGGTAATCCTTGGTAGAAACTAGGTGTGTTGGATAAATGACCCCCCTCAGCTTTGGACTGGCTTTTGAATATAACTGATGCTGTTCTCCAATTTTCTGTCCTCCTTTTATCTTCTCCTGTTTCCCCAATATGTCAAAACAAAGGCTCCATATATCTAAACACATGCACATTGGTCTCTAGAAAAATGCTGTTTTCACACACAAATCTCACCACCTATGTTATCTTATGTGAGTTTCAAAATCCTGTAAAACATTAGTGTTTCCAATTTAATAGATATGAAAAATTGGTTCAGAAATATCAACTTGACTTGGAGAATGTCAAGCAATTTAATACAAGGTAGAGATCAAAGTTGAACCCAAGCTATTTGTCTCCAGATCTATGCTCTTGTCCCCTCGTGTTATGACTCTAGTGGTGAGCCAGGCCAAGCTATATTTTGATTTAGGCAAGCCTTCTGGTTTCCTACAGTCCCATCAGACATCCCACACATTTAAGTATTTGGTAGCTTAGGCACTGACGTGGACCTCTAGAAGAGACAGGTGAAGTTTAAAATAATAAGCAATATCCAACACAGAAACAAATCCATCTTTACAGTGCATGTATTAATAAAAATGATATACAAATGTGCAAATAATACATGATCTGGTAATTTTAATTTGATTGTAAAGGAGGTATAAGAACCTAATTGTGTGCCTTATTCCTGATTCTAAAGCTGTTTTTCTAAACCCAGCTGTCAACAACTTTTCATTTTCCTTTCTACTGGTATTAAATCTTGTGAGGGCAAGAGGAACCAGGAGCAGGATGGTTATTTCTGTTTATGATTAGCATAAAGATGTGTCCTTGTTATATCAACAGTGATCCATCAGTCTGTTTATTTAACCTCTGCCAAAACTCAGTGTCAATACTTTCTTCAGATTCATAAACGATTTTCTTCATTCAGGAAATGTATCACATGTTGTGGTTGTCTGTGCAAATGTTAAAAAAAAAAGAAGAACAAGAAATTTTAGAAAATAAATAAGGTAACTACTGTTATCTAACCTACTAGATGCATAGCATCTACTTGCTGATAAGAAAAAATCAGGCAAGCTTAGCTGTTAAAGGAGCCCAAATTAGGAAAGAACATATTTTCATTGCAGACTTGACTAGAAAATAATTACGTATTCTGTTTCCTTTTTGGATCAGTTGCAACAGCATCATACTTAACTAATGTATGGGCACATTTATGGGCATATCAGAAACATCAAGGTGCACCCACAATTAAGATATAACTTCATTTTAATTGAGTTTATATGGTTATGAGTCTCCAAAAAAGAGTTGGGCGGTCATCAGAGCGGTCGCACTTATGCATGCCTCAGCAGGGTCCCAGAGACAGCCAAAGTAGATACAACACCAGGTACCGGTTCTCCTGAGGGCTACAGAGACCCACAGGTTCTACAGTCATGGTAGATGGCTCTGGAGTTCAGTGCCATATGAGTTGGCCCTACTTTGGAGTTTGTGTTTCTGAGTGTGATGGAGTTGGACTCAGATGTGACCTTTTACACATACCTCTTCTGTTTCTCTTACCGGATCTGTGGTTGGTGGAGTTGGTGTATACTCAGGAGACCTGAATCTCTGGACTGTCCATGTGACAGCCAGTCCCTGAGCCTTAGCAGACTCGAAACTCCTACCCTCTGGTTTATCGGACTTACCCCAGCCACCTAACAGGGAGGTGAAGAAGGTCAAGCACCACACCAGGGAGCCAAGAGTGCCTACAGCTGCAAGCAGGAAAATTGCAGCCATCATCCATGTGGAATCTAAGCCCCCTCTTGATATAGAGGTGGGGTGGACATAACCATCCCAGGGTCCACAGGATGGTGGAATAGAGTATGGAATAGAGTGAACTTACTGATATTCTACTATGGAACTATTGTGATTAGTAATGGAAGAAATTGTGCATTGATGTGGAGAAAGTGGCCATGGTAGCTACTGAGGGTAGGGAGAGGGAAGAAAAGATATGATGTGGGGGCATTTTCAGGATTTGGAGTTGTCCTGCGTGGTATTGCAGGGACAGATGCTGGACATTGTATGTCCTGCAATAGCCCACTGGGTGGAATGGGGGAGAGTGTAAACTACAATGTAAACCACTATCCATGTGGTACAGCAGTGCTCCAAAATGTATTCACCAAATGCAATGAATATGCCACGATAATGAAAGAGGTTGTTGATGTGGGAGGAATGGGGTGAGGGGGGTGGGGGATATATGGGGACTTCATATTTTTTTAATGTAACATTTAAAGAAAAAAACAAAGAGAGAGAAAAAAAGATATAACTTCATTTTAATTTGGTAAGCTATCCTCTTCACTTTCACGTTTATTTTCTTGAAATAAATCACCAGATAATGCCTTTGATGGTTGAAGGGAAGAAATTAAAATTCTAATGGCAATAAATGACAAATAGACAATATGTCTACAGTAAACCTTCATGTCTTTCTCTCTCAATTACCTTTTACAATCAGTAGACAGCACTTGATTGAAAACTAAAACAATCAGCTAGTGCCTTTTCATTTTGGGTAGCAACAATACAGCAAAAATGATCAATATGTAACTGTCTTGGTATTTATGATCCCATGACATATTAAAAATGTATTACATTGAATTTTATGACATACAATAATGCCTGCATGCTATTTTGCTTGGATTAATTGATATTATGTTATGAAAACAGATGCACAGCATTAATGTTATTGTACTAAAGGTCTGTAGAAGTGGAAGTGAGGCTCCATTTCTTATCAGGAAGGATTCATACAAACCAGGCACATGGACCTTTCAGTAATAAAACATGGGAAATCCTGGCGTGGTGGCTTCAGCTTCATTTTTCATGGACCGGATGGAGAGAGATAACTAAATTGGCTAACAGGGAGCAGTGAGTGGCTGTCAGTGAAGTAAACCTTGTGCATATTTTCAACTTGCATACATAATGATGCAGACTTCTGTTTTTCTGGTACTCGTTCAAGCATTCAGTAAGTGAAGTTCCAATGAGCTGGAACCTCTTCCTTCAACAGATGTTTCAGCAAATTATTTTCCTACTTCATAAGATTTTTCTAACTCAGTAGATGACTTAACTGCCTGTAAGGCTTATATGTTCCCCTTAACTTATTTTACAATCTCTTTTGTCATGCAAAGCATCATAGTTTGGGTCATCTTTATAGTAGGAGTAGAAAATCAGGCTAAACTATACTTTTCTCACTTTTCTTCGAGCTCATAGGTCATTAAGTTCACAACTGCACTTCCCTGAGAGACTTATGTTATAAACATTAAATTGAACTCTAATCTACTTCAATTTGTAAATGGGATACATGTTTCTATCACAGGAAATTCTCCTAAGTGACACTAAAAAGCTGCCTAATTCTAAAGCTACCTTATATTTGTTGTTTTGACATATGATTCTTAGCTATTGTTGCATGTATCTTGTTGATGTAATAACTGAGTTTTTCCCTGGTTTTCAGACCCCTTTTATGTTTGTTAAATAGAGCCTGAACATCATTTCTTTGTTGGCTATATATTACCATTATCTGTTGACTGAATGAAAAGAAAATGTTTAAGGAAGTTGATATTAATCCAAGGGTTATTGCTAGATCAAACATAGAGGGAGTAGACAGTCTTATGTTCTATTTCATATAAACTTCTGTATTGTGTTGTCATAGTATGCACAATTTAAAAATCTATATAAAAACTTAAAATCCTGTCACTATCAGAATGACCCTATCTTCAAATTAAAAATAAAACTAACTAATGAGAGACTGTAGCTCTACCTTTGTGCAGATCTTCCCAACACTTTGGGCAAATCATTTTTTGGCAACCCCACATATGCGAAGATTGCAAACCACCTGAGAGGCAATGATCATTTTAGAAGCTTTTTGACCCAATGAGTACATTAATTAGGTTATTTTGGTTAGGGTGATAGAAACTCCACTAACATGAACAAATAGAAAGGTAATATATTGGCTCATGAAACTAAGTATGTGGGGATATGTGTGACTCATTTCAGGTATGACTTGTTCCCAGGGGTTCAGACAATGTCATTGGGCCCCTGTTTCTCTCTCTCCTTATCCTGGTTCTGTTTCCTCCATATTTTGGATTGACTGTCAGGCGTGCTCTGTTTGCAGGATGGGAAAAATGACCACTGGCCACCAGTAGTCCCAAACGTGTTCAAAAAGGAAGAGAAAGCTATTCTTTTTCCCAGAGTCCACATAGAAAATCCCAAGAAAATATTAACTGACCCTGATGATATCATGTGGTCGTCTCTGCCAAGGAGACGGAGTTCTTTGATTCGCTGGGTTGGATCATGTGCCCACCAGGGTGTTGGGGAGATGGGACCTGATATTTAGCAAGCTTGCTATGGTGGAGTGGGAGTGGGGTTGTCTCAGAGTAAAAGTCACTGGATAGATCAATTACAAGTCCACTTCCCTAGGAGCTGGTAAATTTAACAGCACTTAGGTTGATGCCTGAAAGGTAATTAACTTTAGGCATTAGATAATTAAGTAAATATCATTTTTTCTTAACTTTTAGTACTAGCCAAGCAGTTGTAAAAAAATTCATTTAGTCATAATTCACTTTGAAATCTGAGCGGAAAAAATAATGCTCAAATAAATTTGTGTCAGCTTTGTTGAAAATGCACCTTGATGACCATTGATTCCCAAATCTTTTCGACTTCTCCAATTCAGTGAAAACACCCTCTTCCCATCTTAAATTCTGGGACTATCATGAAATAATTATAATTATGGTGATGATAATTATGATAAATGGTATTGTTCATGGAATGATTATTCTGTCAGACCCCATGTAAGCCTTATCAAATGACATCTCTTACATAGTTCTTTAAAAAATCCTGTGAGATAAGTTTAAAATATTCACTTTTATAAATAGACAAATAGGTTTGGAGAAACCAAATAACTTAGCTGCTATCACTACTATGGAGTGGAGAGAGATTTGAACCAGATTTTTCTAATTCTAAATCCTTTCCTCTTAACCACTATACCATAATGCCTTTGCTGTACAGGAGCTTGCCTATGCAAATAAAGTAAAATAACAAGTTAAACCAGTTATTCATATAGCTGAGCATGGAGGTTGGGTGAAGAGTGGCTCTTTTTTGGAGAGGGAGATTTCAGGTCTTACATGACTTAGGAGTATAATTGCTATGTCTAATCTTTTTTATTTTATTTTTTACACTTTTTAAATTAAAGTTAATAGATCACAAAGAACGTTACATTAAAAAACATTAAAAAAACATAAAAAACATAAGAGGTTCCCGCATACCCCACTCCCCAACCTCCCACCCCATTATTTTAGTAAATTGTAGTTTTTTGAAGATATATACATCACAAAAAATAGTTACATTAAAAAATAAGAGGTTCCTGTATACCTTCCCCCCCCAACTCCTCCCACACCAACAACCTCCTCCGTCATTGTGGCACACTCATTACACTCAGTGAACACATTTTGGGGCACTGCTGCACCACATAGATAATAGTTTCCCCTGTAGTTCACACTCTCCCCCAATACATTCAGTAGGTTAAGGCAGGATTTTTATTCAGATTAACTATATTTTCAATCTAGGAACATACTTTTAATTTCCACATGTAAAATATATAAAATAATCATCAAGGAGATTGTATCCTTAATGAAATTCCAATATATTTTTTACTCTTTTATTGCTCCAATTGAGTTTTTGAAGGATAAAGTCATAGCAATTAGTAATAGTAATTAGCAATTAGTCGTATGATGTTTCACAATTTACTAAGCATTTTCCAATTTGTTGCTTGTAATGTAGACAGATCAGACACTAGCATCTCTCTTTTACTGATGAGGAAACTTAAATTTCAAAAGGTTATGTGACTTCCACCAAATCTTCTGACTCCAAATCTTATGCTCTATCAATTACAATCTTTAAAAATCCATTTCCTTTCTGGTAAAGAAAAGCTTGTTCTTGTTTGTTTCTTTTTATTTGTGGTTTTGGAGAGAGGTGTTTGGAGGTGGCAGTGGAAGGTGAGCAAAACTGTCCCGTAATCAAATAGAGATTATCATTTATAATGGAGGTAAAACTGCCACAGGAAGAAACTGTAATGGGGTTAATCAGAAGCTATTACTGATTTCTACAGGGCAGTCGTTTACAGACTTATTTTTACCAGTAGTGTGGGTGTCATCACCACTTCCCCCTAGCACTTCTGTGCTGATGATTATTTCCTTTTTCTTTTATGCTCTTAGTGTGGAGAATTACATTGATCAATTTTCTAGTCTTAACACAATCTTGAATTCCTGAAATAAATATATCATTATTATGTATTACTGAATTTGATGTGCTAGGATTTTATTTATTATTTTGCACTTATATTCATGAGACTAGCCTGTAATTTTTCTTTTTGGCAATATCCTTATTAGGTCTTAGTGTCCAGGTTATGTTGGCCGAGGAAACCTTTGATTCAATGAATATATTAATAAGACTCTTTTGGTTAGAGGTGATGGAAACTACACTAAAACAATATTTTCCTTTTTTCCCTATCTTCTGAAAGATTTTATGCAAAATTGATATTATTTCTTTCTTAAATATGTGTAGGAATACCCTGGTGAAGCCATCTGTATTTGCAATTTTTCCTTTGGGGCAGGTTATAATTATGAATTAAATTATTTTAACATACATGGTTTTCAAATTTTCTATTTCTTCCTGTGTTTGTTTCGGTAATTTGTGGTTTTCAAGTAATTTTTTTTCATTTTGTCTCAGTTTTCCTACTTAACAGTACGGAGTTTTTAAAATTATATCTTATTATCATGTTAATATCTCTAAGACCCTAAGTGATGTCTATCTTTCATTTCTGATCATTGTATTTAGTTATATCTTTCTCTCTTTTTTTAATCAAGATTGCCAGGGTTTATCTGTTTTATTGGTCTTTTCAAAATTTCATTGGGAAGCAGACAGGGCTAAACTGATAGAACATCCACCTACCATATGGAGGGTTCAAGGTTTGATCCCCAGGGCCTCCCGACCCATGCGGTGAGCTGCCCACGTGCAGAGCTGCCGAGCACAAGCAGAGCTGTGCCATGCAGGGGCATCTCCGCGTAGAGGTGCCCCACGTGCAAGGAGTGTGCCCTGCAAGGAGAGCCACCTCGCGTGAAAAAACTGCAGCCCGCCCAGGAGTGGCCCCGCACACACGGATTGCTGACGCAGCGAGATGAGGCAGCAAAAAAGAAACGCAGTTCCCTGGTGCCACCAAGGGTGCAAGCGGACACAGAAGAACACACAGCAGTGGACACAGAGAGCAGACAAGGAGGGAGGGCAGGGGGGGAAGGGGAGAGAAGTAAATAAAATAAATCTTAAAAAAAAAATCACTATTTGACATAGGTGATTTTCTTCTATTATTTCATTATTTCATTATTTTATGGTTTTATATTTATTATTTTCTTCTCGTTAACATCTGTGGGTTTCATTTGTTGTTCTTTTAACTTTTTGTGATGGATACCTAGATCACTGATTTTCCAGCTTTTTCTTTGTATAAAATATGTATAACTTTTCCTTTAAATATGACTTTAACTGCGTTCTACATTAGTTCTGAAATATCATATTTTTGTTAAAATTAGATAAAAATGTTTTCTAATTTCTATTTTGATTTCTTCCTTTGACCCATGGGTAATTTGAAACATTTTGGATTTTTAAAATTATCTTTTTATTAATGATTTTGCTATAATTTCTAATTTCACGCTAATAAAAGAACAGGTGTGTAATTCAAACATTTGATATTTATTGAGACTTGTTTTATGACTCAGCATATGGTCAATTCTGGTAAATGTTCTAAATGTATTTGACAATTATATATATTCTGCTGTTATTAAGTATAGTGTTCAATGTATGTAGGATTAGATCAATTTTGTTAAATGCATTATCACATATTTCATATTTCTACTTCTTTCATTTATTGAGATATATATATATTAAAGTCTTCTTTGATTGTGAATTTTTGTTTGTTCAGTTTTTGGAGCCATAGATTAAAATAAAAGTTCTTGGAGTTATGTTGTAGGTGCAAGGAAATTTAGGATTATTTTATCTCCCAGAGGGTAATCCTTCTTTATTTCAATTCATGCTACTTGCTGTAAAAACTACTTTAATTTTAATATAGCTATATCTGCTTTCTTTTGATTAATGTTTGCATGTTATATCTTTTGCAATCATTTTACTTAAGTTTTACATAATTAAATATGTAAGCACAATATCTATTCTACTAATCATTTCCTTTAATTGGAGAATTTAGTGTACTTATATTTACAATGGCACAATTATTTAGCTCATTTATACAATGCAGTTATTGAAATATTTGGGTTTGGGGTTTGAATCCACCATCTTACTATTTGTTCCATCTCTTTCTTGTTTTTTACTTTTTACTTTTCATTGCTAGGGGTCTGTTTAATCTTCCTGGTTGTAGCTACACTTTCACCTATACATCATAGGATTCTCATGCATGTCTCCAATTCCCAAGACTTTCTTAGGCTTAGCAATCTGAATCATAAATAATAAATTTTTTTTTTCTTTATGAGGTACTGGGGGTTGAACCCAGGACCTTGTACATGGAAAGCAGGAGCTCAACCACTTGAACTATATCTGCTTCCCAATAATAAGCATTTTATTATTCCATTTCCCCTCTTAGTTTGCTAGTTACCATTATATGCTTTTATTAACTTTCTTGTATTTATTTTAGAAATTAAAATATGCATCTTTGACCTTTTACAGTCTATCTAAATTATGCTTGTCTGTATTTTCCATCCTTTAATCTTTCTGTATTCAAAGTGGATAATTTTTTCAGACCTACCATACTTTTCACAATATTCTCTTTTACTGGACTTACTCTGTTCTTATGTCTATCTATTGAATTCTTAATTTCAGTTATTTATTTTCCAGCACTAGAATTTTCATTTGATTTAAAAAAAATAAATTCCTGCCAAATTCTTCGTCTTGCTATCTATTTTCTCGAACATATTCATTGCAGTTATTTAAAAATCCATGTGTAACACCTGTGTCTGTTTTCCTTATCTACTTTTTTCTTGAATTTCAATAATTTGATGAAACTTGAAATTTTGTGTATAAAGAACTTTATGAGCCTTAGGTTAAATGTTATCTTCTTCCAGACGGATTCCTTTTCTTCTGGCAGGTAGTTTGGAAGAGTGGTAGATCACTGATCTAATCGGTACTGAGATGATTTGAAGAAGTTCAGTCTTTTCTTTCTGAGGCCTGATTTATTTCCAGTTTACCCTTACTCCTAAGGCTTATCCTGGGGTGTTTTTGACTGGTCTTGAATTTCACATTTTTTTCCCCAATGCTACAAGACTGCTGAACATTTTTGGCTTTTTATTCTATTGGTTACTACTTTCTGCTTAGTTGCTAGTCTCCAGGAATACTGGACTCAGTTCTCCACAAGTTCGTTTTTCCCCCAAGATCATCTCTACTAAAATCCTGGCTGCCTGGATAACTTGATCAGTCTTTGTTTCCCCACCTCAGAGACTATTGCAAGACTTGAGCAGTGACCATCTGCTTGGTTTCTCCAGGCTCTCACTCTGTGCCTGTGATTTGGCCTGTGCTTCAGAGGAAGAGGGGTGCAGAGTAACTATCTCGCCTTCAAGGGTTCTCTTTTCTCTCACCTTCTCCTCTCAAGTCTGTGGTTCCTTTCCTGTGTTTTCAGGCAGCATCTTAAAAATCATTCTGATTTGAGAGTTGTTTTTCCTGGGAGAGTTTGATCTTATAAAAATTATAATCGTTCAAAACAGAAGTCTCTTCTTGATTTGATTTTTGGATACATCTCTGAGATCCGTTTTCCCCTTGTTTTTTGTTTGTTTATTAAGTGTTTTTGCTTGGTCTTCCATGGTATAGATTTCCTTATACAAAGTGTGAGAAAAACAGCATCTGCGTGGGTGGGCAGGGCTTCATGACTTGGCTTCTGTGTAAGGTGATTATGATGGGCAGTGTCTCTGGGTCTCCCTAATGATTTCCATCTGTTGGTCTTTTCAGTCAAGCTAATGTCCAGGGGGAGAAATCCCCCAGTCTCTTGCCTGGGGGCATTACCCTGACTACAGGTGATGTGAGGGCCAAAAGGGAGAATCTTGGGGTTCCACTTAACCCTTAGTTTCTAGTATTGTAGTGTCCCCTTCAAGCCCTGCGGGGCACGGGCTACTGCTTCATCCTCTCCACAAAATCAACTTCGCATCTTCTAGAGGATTGAGGGGGCGCCTGCAACCTTGGGCAAACTTTCAACTAATTCTGCTGATTTCAGCTGCACTTCCCTCTGCTTCACAGGTGCCGCGTGCATGCCTCTAAGGCCTTGGATTTTCTGGGGTTTAGCAATATACCAATATACCAGCCCATTTCTGGGTAACCCAAACTGAGAAGTTATTTGTCAAATTTGTCTGATCTGCCAGGCCAAGTCCCTTTCCAGTTTCCACAGTTTTTTGTTTGGTAGTTTGTTTCTAGGAGGTGCCAGGAATTAAACCTGGGGCCTTGTACATGGAAAGCAGACACTCAACCACTGAGCTATGAACACATCAGCTCCCCCCAGCTCCTGCAGTTTTTGTGCTGCAATCTTCTCTCCTCTTCTTTTTGAATGTGTGAATTGGTGTGTATTTCTGGTATCTGCTGACTGTCATATTAGTGTGACTTCAGGAGGAAATTACATTAATGCCTGTGTTCAACCTATCGTGTTTCCCTGGAAGTTTACAGTGCTCTTAATAACTAAAAGCATTTCTCTAGAAACTTTATCACTGGGTCCTCACTAAGGAATTGATGGGTGGGGTAATCAATCCAAACAGCAAACAGCAAACAGCCCCTGCCATTCAAGGGGGCGGAATAGTTAGCAATTTAAAACCAAACCAGGAGCCTTGCGTTCACGCTCTTGCCTTACTCTTTTGCCTGCGGACCTGTCCTGTCATCTGTGCGCCGTTGTCGCCATTTTTCCTCTGCCAGGTGGCCACACCAGTAACCCTGGGGAGTTATACTCTATAATGGGGACTTGTAGCTTGTAAATCAGCCCTCTTCATCCCCTTTCATCCCCTTCCTCACTACCTGGGACCCCTGCTCTGTTATTTTCTGTTATTTTTCTTCCATTTCTCTTCCCTCCCTACCTGAATAAATTACTGGCCTAACTCAAAAAAAAAAAAAAAAGAATGAATAGATGTGCTGTCCTCATGATATAAAAAAATATTTACTTAAGTTTCCAACCCAGAGAATTTTTCGTAGACAAACACTTTAATTACTGGCCTATTAGCATCAGAAACCTAAATGTAGTACAAATTTGCCTATTTGACCATGACAATGTCATTTAGTAAAACAACCCAAATCTAGGGATTATTTTATGCGGGTTGAGGGAGGGACTTGGGATATTAGGTTAAAGGGTTTTCATTAGAAAATTATAGGTGAAACAATTTTTGCGTACTTGCTAGGGCAAGAATATGTCTTAGCTCAGCTTCTTCAGTCAAACACTTTTTGAATGTGCCCTGGTGTGAATTTGTTACACAAGCAACTGATAATCATTCCAAAAAGTTTCATTCATTGCTAGAATTTTGATTTGACCTGGTAGAGCGTGTCAGTGCCTGTTTAAAACAAGAGAGAACATGGACACTGAGAGTGTGGGCAAGAGAGGACTAGTAAATATCCTCTATCTGAAGTTACTCACTTTCTTTAGAAATTCACACTGGAAATAGCTAGTGACATTGATAATGCATTTGCTATCATGAAGGAGAAGATTGGGTTCTTATCTGGACTATAGTATCATGGAAAGAGTTATGATTCCTTTATTAGGAAAGAGCTGCAGGGAATCAACTCAGGGACATACGGGAAGTTGGAATTTCATTGAAGTTATTTATCTCAGAGAGGAACAGAAGAGACGGCTGAAACAGAAAATAACTGTGTGCTAAATTTTGGAAGGTGAAGGTCCTCAGGGGAACAGGACCCAGTTTGAAATGTCAAGAACTCACGGCTGGTGAGCGGAGGTCTTTCAACATTCTTCCTTGCTCTGCTGCCATGATTTGACCAAGGAATCTACAACTGACTATTCACTTTTAATTGAATGTAGATTAATTTCTGAATACTTTCTCTCTTCCTTATAACCTGTAACATCTTTGCTTTCTCTACATTTAAATATAATGGTTTCACACCTCTTCTCATTATGTTTACTTTATTCAATAAGCATATAGTGAGATTATTCTAGGTGTGTGCAGCCATGTATTAGCTGGTCTTCCCTCAGGACTTCGTCCACCTATGGACCTTATTTGTGTTACAGGCATTCCTTACTCCAAATGTCATACCCACCCATACTCCAAATGTCCTTATATTAGTAGAACTATTTTGTCATCAACAAAAGAATCCCAATTCAAATTATCTTATACCATAAAGGGGATTTATTGCCATACCTAATTAGGAAATTTGGGGTACAGATGTCTTTAGGCACACCTGGATCCAGTAGATTAAACATGTAATCAGGATTGGCTTACCCTCTCAGTAGCCTCTGGGTCACCTTTATTTTCAGGCAAGCTTTTCCATATGGTTTCTAAGGTGGCCACCAATAGTATATGTTTATACCATAGCACAATCAGCAGCCCCAGTGGAAAGAGACGCCTCTTCTGGGGTATCCAAGATAAGTTCCTGTGATGTCTCCCAGTGGCATGTCCTGGCCATTTGCCCTTCCTGACCCCAACATTCTGCCTCAGGTAGTGGAGTGTTTGACTGACTGGGCCTTGGTCACATGCTTTTGGAGTAAGAGGGAAGATTAAAGTGTCCTTACTACAAAATTTCTTGTCGTGAGTGGTGGTTTGGAGTTGTATATATCCCAGAAAGATAAGTTCTTAAACTGAATCCATTCCTGTGAGCGTGAACCTATCGTAAGTAGGACCTTGTGATAGGGTTACTTCAGTTAAGGTGGCTTTTAATCCAGTTTACTGGATTTCTTGATAAACAGAATGAAACTCAGAGAGAGAGAAAGCCACAGACAATGTGAAGCTGAAATTCAATGGAAACTGGAAGGGAAGGGAGTGGCTAGAGAGGCCACCATGTGCACTGCCACGTGACAGAGGAGCCCAGGACTCTAGTCTTCAGGTATAAAGCATTATCTTGGTGATGCCTTGATGTGGGCTTTCTCTTATCCTGAAAACTGTGACCTGTTAAAAGTCCCATTGTTTAAGCCAACCCATTGTATGGTATTTGCTTAATTGGTCAAGAAAGCAAAAGCAGCATGCAAAAAAAAAAAAAAAGAAGAATCCACTGTACTCCTGTAAGTAAAACATTTCATCCCCAATTTTTTCTGAAGCGATTAGATGCTCCTGTCCATTCTATAATTGGTTTATAATTGATACAAAGAAAGTTCTCTACCCATTTTTTTCTTTCTCTAAAATTTTATGCCGCTGAAAGCTCAGAGCACAGTTAAGTCTAACCCAGTCACTCTCTTTCTCACTCATACATGTTTAAATCATACTAGATACACTAGAATCCTTTAAGGTTCAAAAGTACCCTTCAGAATCTTCATAAAGTCCTCCTTCATTTCAAATCATGGTCTAATTTAATATGTTTCTACTCAATTATTAACATTTAAAATAAGCTCTTTCACAGTAAATTTTCCTTTAGTTTTGTTTAATTATGGGTGTTTCAAAACCATTGCCAAACTTGCAGTTACATCATAGGCTAAATAGTTCATGTATTAAACTGGAAAACTAATAATGGCTTATAATTCTTCTATACAAAAATGTATTTTCTTTTCTTCCATTAAACCTGCTGTGATGGTTAGGCTAATGTGTCAGCTCAGCCACATAATTGTGCCCAGTTGTTTGGTCAAGCAAGCACTGGGCTAATTGTAATACAAGAGCATTTATGGATTTTAGTCACCAGTGACTTTACTGCATAGATAGTTGATTACAGTTACATCAGTCAGGGAGATTTCCATCAGCAAGGAGTGATGCTTTAGTCAATCAGTTGAATGTCTTAACAGGGAAAGTGTTTCCAACTTTCAGGGAGAATTTCCAAGCTCATCTTTGGACAGCCAGTGTCTCCCAGGTGCTCATCAAGGACCTTTGCTGGACTTTCATTGGAACCCCTGGTTGCAGCCTGCCTGCGGAACCTGGACTTGTGCATCCCACAGTCATGTGAGAAACTCTGATAAAATCTCTTACTATTGACAGATATGTCTTGTTGATTCTGTTTCCCTAGAGAGCTCTAAGTAATACAGCTTGGTATGAGGAATGGAGTAGTGCTTTTGCAATTACCAAAATGCTGGAATGGTTTTATAAATGGGTAAGAGGCACTTTTTGGAGGGATTGTAAGATGCTTGCTGGAAAAGGCCTAGATTGCTTTGAAGAGACTGTTGATTGCAATATGGATGCTAAAGAGACTTTTTATGACATCTTAGAAGTAAATGATGAAACTATTATTGGAAACTGGAGGAAAGGTGATCCATATTTTCAAGTTGTGGCTTAGCAAGATTAACTCCTGGTGTTTTATGGAAGGCATAATTTGAAAATGGTGAGCCTGGACATTTAGCTGAAGAACTTTCCAAAGTACCTGGAGAATGGGGCGTGGCTTCTCCTTGCAGTGTATAGCAAAATGCTAAATGAGAGAATTACACTGAGGACTGAACTGTTGGGCACAAAGAAAACAGAAACTGATTCTGGAAATGCCAAACCTCTGGAAATCAAGATCCCAGAAAATAGTGTCCCATTTGAAGGCTTAACTAAACTTGGAACTTGTAAATCAGGATTTAAGATGTAGTTATTTAGGAAAGACTTGTGGAAAGTCTTACTGTCTGATGGCTTAGATCCCTCCTTCTTGCATGCTAAACCAACAAGCTTTTTGAGAGCACTGTATGAATAAAACCACTGTCAGCTTGGACTAAAAGGAATATGGAAAGGAGAGACTGAAGAAGAAACAGCTTTAAGAGGAAAACCATGGAAGTTGAGATGTGGAATTGAGACATACTTTGGGACTGTCCCCCCATGGATTAAGGAAGGCCAGATGGTCAACTCATTGCTCTGAGAGGGTTGAGTCTATATGCTAAAGGTTAAGGAAGATGTTGCCTTCACCTCACTATACTGGGGGGGGGGGGGTGCTAAGACTCTAACCCAAAGATTGAGTAACGTGTGACAATCACCTCAATGCTCTTGGAGGGTGACATCTAGAGCTTGGTCAACACCCAGATGCTTGATGAGGGTGGAACCACGAAAATGACCATTGGGCATGCCTGTGGAAAGGGTGAGTTCCCATAAGTCACCAAGGAGAAGAAACTATTGTCTTAAGAATGACTTACAGACTTTGAAATCAAACAGAGGATGCCCTGCAGGTTTACTGAACTATAGAGGACTCAGGACTCATGTTTCCCTCCCAATTTCTTCTTATTATAATGAAAATGTTTATCCTTTGTTTGTCCATTTGTGCACTGGAAGCAGACAAATTGTTTTGTAAGTTTCAGAGGTCCTATAGCAGATGGGCCTTTGCCCCAGGACAAACTATTTATTTAAATTGATTGTGATGTGATTTAGTGCTTGCATTGTTACTGATTTAAGGTTTTGTTTTGTTTTTTAATATTGTAATGTCTTTTTGGAACTCAGAGGGTGGAGTGTAGCAGTTTGATATAGTTATGAATTCCAAAAATAGATATTGGTTATGTCTGTAAACTGGTCTGTACCTGGGAGTGATTAAATTATGACTAGGGCTTTGATTGGGCCACATCAGTAGGGTATTGAGTCCCGCCCCTTGGTGGGTGGGAACTCACAGATAAAAAACATGGCAAAGGACAGAATTGGAGTTTTTGATGCTGGAGGTTTGAGCTGGAGTCCAGGAAGTAAACACATAGGAGAATAACATAGAGGAATAGAGACGGCTCATTACACATGGCAGAACCCCCGGGGAGAGAGACAGAGCCATTTGCCTAATAGTCTACAGCTGGCCTTGTGGCGTGAGCACAGCAGCTGAACTCAGAGAGAAATGAGCTCCAAAAAGAGAGGAACCCAAAGATCCTGAATTCTTGGCAGACATTGGCAGCCACCTTGCCCCAACACGTGGTAATAGACGGGTGAGGGAAGTAACTTACACTTTATGGCCTAGTAACTATAGGCTTCTGCCCCGAATAAATACCCTTCATAAAAGCCAACAGATTTCTGGCATTTTGCATCAGCACCGCTTTGGCTGACTAAAACACCTGGCATACCTCATAAAATAAAAATTTTGACTACAACTTTTTTTGAGACAATTCAAGAAATGTGCATTTATTAAGACTTGCTTATAACAACCCTGTGTTATGTGTTCAGTAGGGTCATAGTGCTGGATGTGGGGAAGGGGTAGAGGAAGGATAAGGTTTTAAAAATTAATAGGATATTATCTCTGCCCTCTGGGAATTTATAGGCTTGTAAGGAAATGAAAATGGTGAGAAAAGGTCTCTCAAGAACGAGGCTGCTGGGATCTGTCCTCAGTTTCTCCTCTACGGAAGGTAAAATCTGCTTTTCAGGCTCCTGTGAGTCTAAGCTCCTCGATGTGGCAAACAAAAGTGTTGCTAAATATAATGTAATGGCCTCAGTACAGAGAGTACATTTGTGGTTTTGAACGCCTAATGTGTTTGTACTTCTTTGAGTCTGTACGGAGACTATGAGTCATTGTACTATTTAGTGTTGCCCCTAGAATTTCCATCTCTGAAGTCTAGTGTGAGCCCAACTTCTGATTACTTTATAAATCAAAAAGACTTCTAGATTCTTTACAAATGGGATGGTGAATTTTCCAGAGAGGAGGGAATATTCTCTTGCTATAGGGCTTGCTTGCTACTTGCTTAACTCTATAACCTACAAACATGTGCTCTTGTTTTTCTCCTAGCTCAGTCTGTTCTGCATTCTTCCTTTGCTCCGAAAAGCTTCCCCTCAAATTAATTTCAGGAAAGTAGGGGCAAGAGAATGCCTTGGCCCAAATGCCTTTGTGTGAAACACTTCTCATTTTATGCCCATCTGAATTCTGCTACAGAAAATTTCAGAAAGCCGACAATGTAAGTGAAGATCTTCACTGAAATACACGGGGGCTTGTTTGTGGGGAAATTAGACAGGATGAGTGTAATTATCAAAGCAAATTGGTCCCTAAGGAGGGTAAGACTCGAGCCGGGCCTCTTCCTCCTGCATTTGCCATTGAGTTAAGAGGAGACATGCACACAACCAGAGAAGCCGGTCTAGCAGTTTCAGTGTAATAGCACATCAACAGCTATAGAGATGTGATGTCATCATCAGTTAGTGTTAGGCCTGTGCTTATTGATTGGTGGGTTGTAACAAAATTAATTAGTTGCTGAGGCATAGGGTTGTCAACTCATGTTAAAAGATTTTATATCCAATATGGAAATCTAGATCTATTAATTGGATTCAAGATGCAATGCCGTAATTATGAATATTGAATTAAAGATTAAATTAAATCCATAGGATGGATTATCATACAACTTTTAAAGTTGTTGTTTTTTTTCCCCCAGAAGAATGTCTGGAAATGTCTACTGCTTTTTTGTGCGTACATGTATATCAGGAATTTAAGAGCTTACTGATTTTTAAAAAATAGTGTAGGTAAGTATGTCCTTGAGTAGGCTTATGAGGAACACAGACTCTTTTCAAACCACAAGAGAACAAGAATTGTAAAATAGTAATAAAAATGCAGTATTCACCTTTAGAAGGTGAAGGATTCTCAATACTATCTCCCGAGGAAATTACTTTCTGTTTTAAATCTGTAAAAAAAAAAAATTCAAGTAGTTGGAACAAGTAGTGGAACCAAATTATACCTTTAAAGGCTCTCAGTCTCTAGAACACGGTGTGTATGGCAGCACTGGCACTGCGGCAACATGCTATACCAGTGCCTACAGGATGAGCAAGACTTGAGGACACCAGGAGACATACAGGTCTCTCTCTTCCTGTGCCCACTACCTTAGGGCCTTATCACCATTCTGTTGAACTCAACGAGGGACCACTATCAACTACCAACTGATGATGCAACTGGAAAATGACCTTATACGGAAGGTTCAATGCGGATCAGCAGAATATCCATGTCTACATAAAATACCATGACTTTAAAATGCTGTTTGACCTAAAGTAAGGGGGAAATGGAAAGGAGAAATGAGTTTATATGGCTACGAGTTTCTAAAAAAGAGTCTGGAGGCTGGCAGAAGGTTTGCCCTCATGCACAACTGAGCAGAGTCAGAGAGACAGATAAAGCAGATACAACCCCCAGATATTGGTTCCTTTGAGGGCTAAAGAGACCCATGGGAGTTATGGTCATGGCCGATGGGGTTAACTACCAGGGCAGATGGCCCCTCTTTGGAAATGGTGTTTATGTGTGATGAATCTGGACTCAGATGGGATCTCCCTTCATAAGACTTTCATGCTAATGTGCTGGAGGTGCAGTTAATGTTGGGGTTTAAGATATATTTAGGGGATTTGAATCTCTGGACTGACAATGTGATAGCCAGATCCTGAGCCTCAACAGACTCCAGCACCTACAATCTGATTTATTGGACTTACCACACTCAGCTAAGATGGAGGTGAAGAAGGACAACCACCACACCATGGAGCCTAGAGTGATTACAACTGAAAATGGGAGGATTGCATCCAGCATCCAGGTGGAATCTGAGCCTCCTCTTGACATAAAGGTGCAATGGAAACAACCAATCCAGTGTCCACATAGAAGAGGTGGCATTGGATTGGGAAAAGTGGACATAATGGACAAAGGGTATGGGGAAAGGCAGGAAGAGATGAGAGGTGGAGGCGTCTTCGGGACATGGAGCTGCCCTGGATGGTGCTTCAGAGGTAATCACCGGACATTGTAAATCCTCACAGGGCCTACATGATGGAATAGAGGAGAGTATGGGCCATGATGTGAACCAATGTATATGAGGTGCAGAGGTGCCCAAAGATGTACTTACCAAATCCAATGGATGTGTCATGATGATGGGAACGAGTGTTGTTGGGGGGGGGGGAGAGGGGGGGGTGGGGGGGTGGGGTTGAATGGGACCTCACATATATATTTTTAATGTAATATTATTACAAAGTCAATAAAAAATAAAAAAATTAAAAAAAATAAAAAAAAAATATGCTAAAAAAAAAAAAAAAAAAAAAAAAGCCTCTTAACTGGTCAAGCCACTCCCAGTTACTCCTCTTTTTGTCTCCCACCATGCTCAAAGAATGTTTTTCCTAAATTACACGTCAGCTTTTGAGGCCATGGGTAGTCACATCTGTGCCCACATTGATTAATCTAGCTAGCTGGCCCCCTTCTATCCTGTGTTTGTGGATTGTTTCTCCCAGCCTGCAAGCTTATTTGATAAAGAGAGAGAGATGATGATGCCAATCCCTTGCTTTAAGATCTTTGAAGCTGCACCTTGCTGAAGTATTAAGGGCACACCCCTCCGCAGGGCACTCCAGACCACCCGCAATCTGTACGTAGCCCATCTCTTATCCTCACCGAACACTTTCTCAACACCTCACCCTCACCCCTGGACCTGAGCTGTGTTAGATACCATGGCATATCTAGAACATGCTGTTTCTTTTACTCCTCCTTTTTGCTAAGTAGTTTTCTCTGTTCAGAGTGTTTTTACAGTACTTCTTTACCGAATAGTCTTCTTTATTCTTTAGTATCCAAAGCCTCGTTTGTGAAATGTTTTCTGAACACTGATCCACAGGAAGACCTCAGTTCCTGGTGCTTTCTCTGTTCCTACAGAATTTTACCTCTTTCTATTCTATTTCTTATTACAATCTAGTAAGTGGATTAGTTTATGTGTTTAACTCTCCAGGAGGTTCTGGTAAGGTAAGAAGCATATAGTCATATAGTGTGGCAGAGAATTCTACCTCCTCATTTTTTGTAGCACAGTCCTGTAAGAGCTTCTGTTTCTGTATGCAGATTGACCCCAACTTAGTTCTTAACAAAACTACCTACCTCATTTGTCCTTTAGTGCTTGAAAAGAGTTGGGAAACATTAATGGAAGGAATGAATGGGAGCATGCCATGATGATTAGGGAAAGTATTAACATCTTGTACAATTTGGGGAGCAATGGAGGTAGGGCTATGAATCACAGGAACTAGAAGAATTCTGTGGGAGTTCTCACTCTTAACCCCTGCATTATTTTCAGACCTCCAGGGGCCAGGAATGTCACCTGGTTCTTTTGGTGGCAGGTGATAGAAATCCAACTCAAACTTGCCTGAGTGGAAAAAAAAAAAGAATTATTGTTTCTGGTAACAGAGAGTTCCCTGCTATAATCACAGTCAAGTTGAAGTGCTCAAATCATGACACCAGAACTTTCTTTGTCTTTCTCCAGCACTCAACTCTACTTTTTTGGAGATTTGCTTCATTCTCAAGTAGACTTTCCCCACAGGGTGCCAAATACAGCCACTAAGAATTCACAGCTTACAATGCCTTTAAATCCTGCAGGTCCAGATAAAAGTGATCTCTTTCCTAGTATCTCCAGCCATCCTAGGGATGACCTGGCCATTCCTAAAGAAATCCCTGTGTTTGGGGAGAGAGGAGGCTAGTAGGCTCATTGTCCCGTTTTACATAATAGACACACTCCTGTAGATATGAGGGTGGGGTCAGGCCCACCCAAACCACAGGAAGGGGTGGTTTCCCAAAAGGAAGTGACGAGGAGAAACAAAGGAGAGGAGCTGATGTCAGTTATGCCTGTAAACTAGATGCATGCAAATGAAAAGGGTGGCCTTGTATATGATTGAAAATATTCATAGGAATAAGGTAGAAAGAAAAATATGACTTGCTGAAGTGATCACTGTGATAAATTTCAATTGCTTGCAAACAGAAAAAGAAAAAATAAAATAGCAGCTAGGGTAATACTTAAGCATTTGAACTAGAAATATATTTCATATGAATCACCACGAATATTAGCATTAAGGGGGCACTTATGGAGTGGGAACAATGTGATTCCTAAGAAAAAAAGGAAGAAGCATCACTCTTATTAAATGCCATACTCATGCCGCTGTGAATGCGTTATTGCAACCTTGAGTGTCTCCAATCAGTAAACCCAATGACCTGCCTGTGTATCAACGGCAGTCTCTTTGTTTGAAATAGTAGCATACTTTGCCCTAGATGGTTATAATAATGGAGTTTAAATTGGCGGATACACATGCTATAATTTTCACTAGGTTGTTATTCTTGTGGAGAAATTTGAAGAATCAATTCAAGACACATTTCAGGGTCTATCGAGGAAGGTGGTGAAGACTACAGATGCACTGATTTATCTTGTCTCTTAGATCAGTTTCTTCCCCTTGAATCCATTCTTCACGTTGCTGCAAGAGCTGTCTTTCTAAAAAACAATTCTCATCGTGTTTCTTCCCTGCTTAAAATCTCCTGATGAGTCTCGGTTGGCATCAGACTTAGATGAAGTCTGGAATCCTTAACAAGACATTCAAAACCTCCTTTTACTTTCCACATTTGCTCTGTGTCCTCCAGTCCCATCTCTGCTATAGACACAAGACCACTTTATGATTCCCCAAATGCTCTGCTTGTCCATGCCTCTGAGCTTCCCTCATGTCATTCCTCTAGGATGGAAGCCACTTCCCTGTCCTTTCTCTCTATGGCTAACCTGAATCTACTCTCCATTAAGCCTTCTAGAACAGCCAGAGCACAATTCCGTTCTTCACAGTGCTTTTATCTTCTCCATTATCACACGTATTGAAATAGCACACATACTCTCTATTTTCCTGACAGATGTAAGCCTTCTACAGTGTCTTTTTGTCTTCTGACTCTCAATTGGCAAGTAAAATACTTACAACCTATTAACGTTAGATGGGCATCCTGGTCTGAGGAAGAAATGAGATACCTAAAGAGAGGGATGGAAGTGGGATGCGAGGAAGGGATGGAGAAGGGTGAGGAACGCTCTAGAATAATGTTTAGCCACCCTTTCCTTTGCTCTCAACGCAATTCCCTTTACCGTGTGGACTTCAACATGACCTAAGCCCTGGCTATCATCTGACAGCAACATCTGGATGGAAGAGTGTCAAAGAATTTTCAGACAATTTTTAAAGCCACCACAGCACACAATGACTGGTGATGCGAGATGATGGCGAACTAGCTGCAGTCAGAAGCCAAAAATTTCACATTTCATGCAGCTGAGCATAGAACACAGGCGACGGGACCCTGCCGCCTCTTGAATTCTCTCGCTCATCCTGGGCAGAGGCCCCTCTAAACTGCTTGGAGATTTTGGAACACACCAGACTGCTGGATGCTTGTTCTCTCTGATGGGATTTTCCCGTTCATTGGTAAACAGCTACTCCCCACCACATTTGACTCAACTATCGGCTCTTTTCTGAAGTCTTGTCTGTCTGCTCACCTATATGCGCCTTCTGGCTTTCTCACCTGCCTGCTGACTATTCTTGTTCTTGTGTTCGCACTGTTCCTATATAACATAAGAGGGATATCTTATTCCTATAATAACACTTCAACACTTCAGTGCATGCATTTGTTCATCTCTCTCTCTCTCTTGCTGAGTTTGCAGGCTCTTTGAAGACAGGGACTGTTTGTGTTCTGTTTTGTTCATTCTTGTATCCCCAGTGTCTGGCACAATGTTTGGACAGGCGAGACAATTAATTGTTATAAAAATAACTGAATAAACTTATGAATATACTAAGTTATGTTATTAGTGATTTATACTGGCCTATACTCAACAGAGGATGGCAGAAAACTGGCCACTGGAGAACCCGAGCTTTCCCAAGTGTTTCTGCACATTAGGCTGGGTAGAAGTTGCAGGGCTCGGTTATGGAGTTATTGTCTTTGCTATGCTGTGGAAGAGGTTGGCTGCCCAACTTTCAGGGGGATAGTCGAAGATCAGAGTTCAGCTGTGAATTTCATATGTAAGGATCTTGGAAGATAGTTCATCAGGGAAGATGGCATGAGAGTTGGAAACCAGGAAAGGACGCCAGATCCACACCTTTTTATGAAAACTGTATTGCTCACTTCTTTGCTAAAGTGGGGGGGGGACCCAGTTGGTGTCTGCATTGCTTTGCGTTCTTACAGGTCACAAAGTGAGTGAAAAAGAGGCCTGAAGAGATCACCAGTCAGAATTGCCTTTAATAGATAGGTGCTTTGGGCAAGACCCTTAACCTGTCTGTAAAAGGTAATTGTTGGACTAGATCAGTGGTTCTCATCCTTGGGAGTTTAGCACATTTGCAAGTATTAGAATCTTACTTGAAGCCATTAAAAGTTAGACACTAACTTAAAATAAAAAAACGAGTTTTTGTATCCTTAAAGAAATTATGCAGTTATCAAATGGTTGCTCTTTGGGTCTACCTGGCTTCCGTTCTGACTGTGGTATTTTCTAGTGTTGCTCTTGCATGGTCCATTAAATTTGCAACCCTTCATTGACCCCAGCTTGAAGTTGGCCTTGCTCCTTCTCTTACTTGTAGCGGGTTGTTCCCTACTCAGTATCAGCATGCAGGACCTTCTCATTTCCACCTTCTGTCTAAAGGGCATTGCTGAAACAATGTTTGTCCTTAGTTGTAGCAAAAATAACTTTCATCCACTAACTGAAGTTTGAAGGTGTGTGTGTGAGGAGCTTGAGGTTCCCCAGACTCTAATATCTCAGAGGTTGGCAATGACTGGAAAGTATGATCTCCAAGGTCCTTTTTAGCTCTTGCACTTCTGAATGAGTCTCTGATCAAGTAAATCTTCACTTTCATTTTTTCCATCAATGGAATCCATAATACTTTTAAAGGGAACTTTTATTATGGCCAACTATATTGAGTGTATATGAAATTTGGCATTTGAAAGCATTAAATGTAAGGTGCATTGAATCTTCAGGAAGTTGATACCAACTTTCAATCTACCAACTAACATGGAAGAAAATTAATATGTAAACTCGAATTTGGAATAGGTTGTATATTTGGGAAAAAATTGACACCATCTGGACAATGGGGAGCGTAAATTGTCCTGTTTAGGTAAAGGTATGTGAATTCAAAATACAAGCAGTCATTGTGAGAATTAATCGATGGCGGGAAGGAAAGGCCACCTGCCCTTGCAGATGGTGACAATCATAAAAGGGTACTTTAAAGTGCCATGAAGAAATTTAGTCTTGTGAATGACATCAACAATGACAAAAAGAGTTGTCTGATTCCCTGTATATTGAATATACTGCTTTTTATTCATAAAAATTTCAATTTGTTTATAATGTGAAAAAATGAAAAGTTCCCGTGATTTCTAGTATTCATTTTTAGAAAGTCAGTTTATTCATGCCTACATGAGAAGAAAAACCCTAAGGTGATTGAGAAAGTTAAGAGAATTCCAAAACCATCCTGGTTAGGAACCATTAACAAGTTATATAGCTCTGGGCAAGTTACTTAACCTGTCTCTGCTGCCTCAGGCCTCAGAGGATAATATAGCACCTGACTGGGTCATTCTGAGGATTAAATCAATTAATGCATATTAATAAATTCTTACAGTAGGACTGGCCACATAGTGAGCACTAATAAATGCTGGAAATTGTTACTATATCAGCCTGAAGAAACAATTGTGTGGAGGAAGTACATGGGCATTAGAAAAAGACAGGTCTGTATTAAACCCCAGCTTTTCACCAGTGATTGCATAGGCTCATTAAACTCTCCAAAGCTTGCGTTTTGCACATGTAAACTGGCAGTAATAATAATTACCCTTTCAGGTTAAATGGGATCATAAATGTTTATAAAATACCTGGTGTGAATGGAAAGACACACAGTTGGTGTTAAATGTGTTTCTACTGCAGATTAAGAAATGCAGGGTAAGGAACTATTTCCCTACTATCAACTACTATTTAATCTACCAAGTGTTTTTTAAGTGATAGCTATTTCTAATTATAAAAGTAATGTACAACCATTGTAGAAAAATTGGAAAATAAGGGAAAGCACAAGAGGTTAAAATCCAAAATTTGAGATATAACGCTCTTAATGTTTGGCATATATCCTTTGTCATTTATATGTATATATATCTATCTTCTCTCTGAATCTGGTAAAGTGTGAAGCACTGGGTGTAAATCAAAGGAACATAACTGTGTTCTCATATTCTCCTGAAAGACAGGGGTGGTAATACCAAAGAACTAAATGATAAGTGAACACTGCGTATAACATACCAAGTAGAGTTCATTTTAAAAAGAGAATATAAGAAAAGGGGAGAGAGATGTAGACTTGGAAGTTAGAAGAGGTGGGGCAGTGACTGCAAATTGGTCCCTGATGTTCTCCTCTTCTTTCTTTTAGTAACAGAACTCCTTTTCAGGGTGACAGATCATTCTGGTCTGCCCAAGTCTGTGGTGCATCCTGAAACATGAGACTTTCAGTGCTAATACTGGGAAAGCACGCTATCTGAGACATAACTATAATAAGGCTGCCCAATGTAAGTTCTGAAAATGGAGACATGAGCAGAAGTGATGTGTGTAAATTTTTGGTCACATCCTTTGACAAGGAGGGTTGCCCCACTCTCTTTCTTTATTCCTTAAAGCAGGAAGGTGGCTGTGGTGCTTGGGAGTCAGTGTCCACGAAGTACCATTAGATGATTTCACTGACTTCAAAGAAAAGCACTTGACACTCTGGCCCATTAAAACACAAGTTTTTAAAAAAATAAAACCTAAACCATGTAAGCAAACCAGTAAAGCTAGAAAGAAAAAAGATATCTAAGCCAATCAATATAGTAAACTTTTTAAAAAAGAATCTATTTTTACTTTTTAAAAATTTTATTTATCCCTCGCCCCCCTGATGGTTCTCTCTTCTGTCTGCTTGTTGTTTGCTTGCCTTCTCCAAAAGGCATTGGGAACCAAACCTGGGACCTCCCACATGGGAAGCAAGTGCCCAACAGCCTGAGCCACTTCCACTCCCTGAGGGCTGTGGCATCTGCTGGCTGTGGCATCTGCTCGTTTAGGCACCTGCCCATCTTCTTTAGGAGGCACTGAGACCTCCCATGTGGCAGGCGGGTGGGCAACTGTTTGAGCCACATCTGCCTTCCGACAGTGCACTTTGAGCCCACATTTATAACATCCAGAGAGGCAAGAGCCACTGGTGCCTGCTGGGTAATCACCCACAATGAGCAGGTGATAGTGCATACTCCCCTTTCCCAGAGGAGAGGGAAATGCTAGCTCCGACATCCTTGTACTTGGGGTCCAGAGGGGGGCTGAGAGCCAAAATAGAAGGAATTTGGGTCCCTGGATAACTTCATAGGCAGAGTCACTTACCAGCTCTGGAGCATTCATTTATCCCTGTACACTAACAATGAAGAGAAATAGCAAATATTTTTTGAGCAACAGTATTTTTGGACCTCTTTCTAATAGAAGTTTGGCCTGTACTCTGAATAATATGAGACGCTTCACGGAATAAGTGGTCCTTGCAGAGGACATGAAGAAGGGCACTTGAGATCTGGAGAAAGTTGCATAATCAAGGTAGAGGTAATATTTTTGGTAGCATCACAGATTATAAAGGAATACTAAAATGTTCCTTCATAGAGGTCTTAGTAACTTCAGAATATTTAGGAATTTCCTATGTTCAGAATAGAAAATAAATGTCTTTAAAAATTCCTTGTAATGATGGTTCTATTTGCCTCACTCTTTCCCAAGAGCTAAGTGCCCTTATTAGTTTCTGAGGAGAAAAATATTACTCTAGGGTATTACCTTACTATGGACTACTTTTTTCCTGGTAATTGAAGGAGTCACAGTATGCACGAAAAAGATTAAGGCTGTATAGGTAGGAATTAGAGTGTTTTTATTTTTTTTATTTTTTAAGTATTGTGCTCTTCTGTGGTGCTATTGAAGTAACATTCTGTACTGATTTCTTAGCAGCGATCTTGAAAGAAACAACTCCTTTATGAACTTGTTCTTTGAGGCCACAAAATAAATGAAACCTCTCTGCATGGGATTTTTGAGCAATACATGTTTTGCAATATTTGCTAGTTGGAATGTTATAGTTATTTGATTATACAATAATTAGTATTTTTACATATAGGTGCACACTGAAGTAGGTACCTTGTAAACTAATTAGTGAGAATATATTAGTTGCTTGGAATGCAAGTAGTTTGAGGCAAGCTTTGTTCTTAATAAACTTACATGACCAAATTCCTTAGATGACTTTGGAAACTTTTGAGAGGGCATCTGAAAAGATGACACTGTGTACCCTCAGTTTATTGAATACAAGTCCTTCTTAAATGATTATTTTTAAAGTATTTAGAGTCTTATGTGCTAGAGTAAACACCCTTGCAGACTATTCTCCTCTATTAAATGGTTGCAGACCGGGATCCATGAAGTGGCATGGGGTTAGAATGCATCTCATAGGCCGTGTAATCCAAGTGCTGACAGAAATGCTGATCTGTACAGCTCCTGAGGTGACAACATCACTCTCGGAGTGCACCCTTAGTTAAGGCAAGACTGTCATGAGCAGAGGCAGTGATGCAGCACATGAAAAAATTTCTTTCAGTATATGAAATACCACTCATTGATGACTTAAGGTAGACATTTCACATTGTCAACAAATATTTATCAAACATAAAATACGGATGAGAAAATGTTCCTAGCCTCTGTGAAGCATTCCAATACAATTATGACAAAGTTCCTGCCCTTGGTGAACTCACAGTTTGAGTATGTGATATTAATGAAAACATGTCAGCTTCGACCAGCTTCCATGAGGCAAGGACATTCACTGAATACAGGAGCTTATATTTAGAATTCTCTTAAGGGAGCAAAGGCCAAAAAAACTCTCCTTTGCAGAATGGGAAAGGGGTCTACTGTAAGTAGATGATGTTACAGATATTTTTCATACTTAGTGAAATAAAATATGGTTCCTCATTGTTTGGTTACTTCTCATGGAAATACCAGCTAACTTTGGGAGAGGACTGGATTCAGATAAGATTAATCCTGGTGAAGTGGCCTATTAAACCAGGTATTTATCAAAATGTTTTATGAGGCCAGTGGTTCATTATTTTCTCTGTTCGCTGTTCTACAGGGAACATTAGCTTTCTGGATAGGTCATTTTGAAAGTACTCTCTGTGATACGACTAAGACTTTATAGATTGCCTCCAGTGACTTTGGCTGTTGCATGCTTTCAATTTAGAAATAAAGCAGCCCGTGGCCTCATATCCAATTCATAGGCTTCTAGGCTGAGGCCGAAGTTCTGCATTATAGAAGCACCTTACTGCTCGGAGCAGTTTTCTTTAAGCAGGCAACTTTTAAAGTTGCCTATTGATTGAACAGTTAGTTATAGCAGCACAAAACTCGACACTGGTAAGCATTTTCTCTTTCTGTCATTTGAAGCCTTGGAGAAAGAAGAGTATACAGTATATTGAGAGATATTTATAAGTTATCTTGAAGGGGACAAGGGAAAATGGGGAAAGGAGTATTGATTGCTTCCCATGGCTTTCCCATACTCTTGGGGAGTGTTTCACAGGCCATTAAACTTGGTGAGCTTTAGGTGACTGATGGAAAAACAAATGAGGGTCAGTAGGTGTCAGTTTCATCTTTTAAATTGCACTTTGACTTTACTACATAGCAAGAGGAATATAATTAATGTACGATTTCATATAGAAAACTTGGGTCATCAGTGCTATATTATTCTCTTGAACTCTGCTGTGATTTGCAAATTGGAGATTATGATCAGTGTTCTAAGTCTCTATTTAAAAATGCTTTGATTCACCGGTATAAAAATATATGTCTTCAAAATAATAGATATTCCTTTACTTCCATGCACACATGCAGACACACACCCATACACACACACACACATATTTGCATGGCAATATTGCTAATGCAGGGAAAAATGGATTGTACCTACATAATTGATTTCTTGGGATAGAAATTTAAGCTGAAAAAAAAAAACCTCACAACCCCTGCAGGCTTCCTCTAGATAAGAGAGAATTTTTAAACCAATTCTTCCTTTAAAAAGTTAATTTCCATTTTTTTTTTTTTTTTGGTTTGTACCGTTTCTTTGTGCAGAATATTTGGAGAGATGAAGGAGGTTGTTCTTTTGTTTAATGAATGACTTTAGTGAACTTTTAGGTGAAGTTTTTTTTGGGGGTGTGATGTTTCAAAGAGAAAATTGTTCTGCGAAATTCTCAATCTTCTTCCTTAAATTTGCTCATTTGACATTCTGCCCTGTCTCAGAAATGGAAACTTCATCTTCCCAGATGCATAAGCTACAAAACCTTGAAATTTGTGACATTTTTCTTTTACTCCCATGTCCAACACATCAGCAAATTCAGTTGGTATCACTTCAAATTATATATAGGATCTGATCACTCTTACCACCTCCATCTGTTACCTTCCCCTTTCCCAATGTGTTACCAACTACCATCAGCTCTTTCCCAGCTTATTGCAGTGCCTTGTAACTGATCCTGCTCTGCCCTGTCATCATCTCCCTTCTCATAAGACGATCATTTCATCCTCTGTTCAAACATAATCATGCCTTCCAGTCTCACTCAAAGTCAAAGGTAAACTCTTTCCCATGATCTGCCAGGACTTACAAGATGTGGTCTCTTCTTGACTCTCTGACGCCTCCTACTTCTCTCCTTCTTGCTCATTCTCTTCCAGTCACATGAGTCTCTGTGCTTTCTTTTAAAACCCAGACGCTTTTTTTGTTTTGTTTTGTTTTTTGCCTGAGATTGTCCAGGTTGCTCTTTGCCTGGTCTAGTCTTCCCCTTGATATCCACATGGCCCACTTACTCCTTCACATTGTTGCTCAGTTGCCACCCTTTCAGGGAGGTCTTCCATGACCGTGCTGTTTAAAACTGTACCCCTCACTCTCCTTTTCTACTTTATTTTTTTCCATATCACTTTTCACAGTCTGGTATACTATATACATTCTTAATTGTTTGTTGTCTATATTGATCCTCTTGACCGTAAACTCCAAAGATGCAAGTCATTTTGTCTCTTTTGTTCACTGCTTACTCCCCAATGCCTAGCATAGTGCCTGGCCTATAGTGTTTCAGTCTACCAGGCTGCTGAAAGCAATATACCAAAAATGGGATTGGCTTTTACAATGACTTGCAAACGTAGTCCTGAGGCCAAGAAAAATGTCCAAATAAAGCATCATCAGGCAATGTTTTCTCCCTAAAGATTGGCTGCTGGCCATCCTGGACTTCTCTGTCACATGGCAAGGCACAGGGTGGTATCTACTGGGCTCTCCCTTTTCCCCCTGGCTTCCTTGCCTTCAGCTTCCTGCTTCTGTGTATCTCTCTTTGTATTCATCCCATTTATGAAGGACTCCAGTAAGAGGATTAAGAACCACTCTGGGCCATGCCCCAACTTAAGTAACCCAATCAAAAGGCCCTACTTTTAGTAGGTTTATACCCACAGCAATGGAATAACTTTAAGAACATAATTTTCTGGAATCTATTCAGCTTTAAACCATCACAGTGCCCAGTTAGAATTTGGTAGGGGTCTCATTCCAGCTCCAGATGGAGAAGATTTTGAAAGTCTTGGAAGATAAGCCCAAGTGGAGATAGAGAAGAGAGAGGGAATACATGAAAACAAAGCAATCATAGTCAAGAATTTTAGTTTATGCTCATTTTTGTCTTTGTTCCTCTTCTTGGTAATAACCCTCAGTGTCATTGTCTACTTAAATGGTTGAAGAGCAATAATCCATTGGTTAATATTTTAGAACTATGTCCTAATATGTTTACATGGGTATATTTACCTATATTTTATATATACTCCTTATTTTATGTATCTGGATTTAATTGAATTATTTTCCAATCTCAGAACATTAAATATCATATGATAATCTAGTTTTCAGATGAATACATTGAGATGAGTTCATTAAGACATATGAATAATTTTTTTCTTATCATTATTACTTTTGAAGAAAATAGGATATATGGTAATGATAAATGTATATGTTCTGTATGGACAGGCATGGAGTAACAAGCGATTAATTAACTCTCTGAGCTGATAAAAGTATCTTTATACTTTGAAGTAAAAAAAGATCCCATAGCATTTTCAATCTCAAATAAATTTAAAAAGACATTAGTACAAAAGAGGATATAAACATCATTGGAGAAAAAAGATAAAAGACAATATTACAGAAGAATTCAACAATCCTTATTGTCTATAGGCACAATACTTATTGTCTTTGAGGACTCTCATGTGATTAAGGAAAGATTTGGGAGGGTTTGAAAGAGCTTTATTGGGAAAGAACAAAAACGATTTTGCCAGAGGGTCAATGAGAAATCCTTTACTACAATAAAATGAACAATTATACATGTAGTTTACTTATATTTGTTTAATATTTTCATGTAGTCAGCGTGAATATTACCTGTAGGCCATTAGTCAAAATTCTGGACTATACTTTTGGGGCACACTAGTGAATAAAACATTGTCATTCCATTTTGAATTATTGGATGATATTATGTCTTGATTGTTCAAGTACTTGGAAATGCACGTGTTGTTGTAAAAAACTGAAATTAATCCTTTTTTGATCAGTGATTGTGATTGATATGCCATGATAGATCAGTGATTGAAATGACATTCAGTATTAGAGTCAAAAATCAGAGTCTGGAGTGGAGGATACATGGGACCTCATATTTTTTGAATGTAAAATTTAAAAGAAAATAAAGAAGAAGAAGAAGAAGAAGAAGAAGAAGAAAATTGCACCAGAACCCAGAGATCACTCTCCCATGCAAACCTACCAGTAGATGTGTGTCTCAGGTTATATGACTTCTATTTATGGATCACGAAAATATGGATAATAAGGGTACCTATGAATGTAATATAAATTTGCCTCAGCACAGAACTCCCAAACCCAGTCAGATCCAACCAATATATTTCTTGCTTGATCCTACGGAAATTTCATGTGACCCAGAGTACTGGCTTCCTCCACACTCGTTCACTCTCACCTCAGATGAGCTCCCAATAATAGCTAATGTTGATTGCTTCTTCCTTCTCTATCCCAATTTTCAGAGCTTTTTTGTACCTTTATTCTAAACTCAACATCTCTCAACAAGGGATTTGGCTTCTAATTGCTCTAAAATAAAGAAAATTATATATATATAAAAAATAAAGAGCATATGGGTTTAAAAACGTTAAACCTAGAATATGTACAATATAAATAGGCATGCAGTTTTTGACTGGAAAGGAGGAAAGCATAGACAAAGCAATGTTTCAGTTATTTTTTTTTTCAGTTATCTATTGTTTTCTGGTAAAATATCTCCAAATTTGGCCACATAAAAGCAACCATTTTATTATGCCTGTGGATTCTGTGAGTCAGACAGGATACTAATGAGATGGCTGGTCTCTGGTCTCTGTAGAACTTAACAGAAGCACTTACATGTGATATCTCTAGTTGCTTGGTCTTCTTCACAATATGGTGGCCTCATCTATCCCTAGTGTTATTTTTAATCATCAGTGGATGACACATTTTGACAGTGCTTTTCCACATTTATTAAGATAATCATATATTTATTCAGATTTTTCTGTGGAGGTGGTAGATTACATTGATTGATTTTCAAATATTGAACCATCCTTACATTCCTGGGATACATTTTACTTGGTCATGGCATATTATTCTTTTTTATATGTTGTTGGAGTCAACTTGCTAATATTTTGCTAAGGATTTTTATAGTTATGTTTATGGTTTATAGTTTTCTTCTAATCTGTTCGCTAGATTTTAGATAGGGTGATGTTGGTTTCACGTAATGAATTACAAAGTATTTTTTTCTCCTTTGTTTTCTGAGTATGTTGAATTGATATTTCTTCATAAAATGTTTAGAGGAATTCGTGAGTGAAGTTACCTGGGTTTATTTTCTTTGTTGTAGGGTTTTAAAACTATTAATTAAATTTCTTTAAAAGATATAGGATTTTTCAGGTTATTTTTCTTTTTGAATAAACTTTTGTAGTTTGCCTTCTTCAAGGAATTTGTCCATTTCTTATATGTTATTCAAATTTTTGGCATAACATTGTTCATGATATCTCCTTATTATCCTTTTAATGTTTGTAAGATCAGTATGAATGTCCCCCTTTTCAGTTCTGATATTGGTTATTTGTATTTTGTGTCCCTCTCTCTGTGTCTTTCCCTCTCCCTCTTTCTGTATTAGACTAGCTGCAGGTTTATTAATTACATTAAGTTTTTCAAAGAATCAGCTCCTGTTTTCAATGACTTTACTTTATTGCTTCTCTGTTTCATTGATTTCTACTTTCATCTTTATTATTTCCTCGATTCTGCTTTCTTTGGATTTAGCTTGCTCTTATTTTCCAAGTTTCTTTAGGTGAAAGCTTAGATATTGGTTTGAAATCTTTCTTCTTTTCTTACACTAGCATTTAGTGCTATAGATTTTCCTCTATTCACCCATTAGTATGGTACCTTTGTTACAATTGATGAAATTATTTTATTATAATTATACTTTTATATTATATATTAGGGTTCACTGTGCTATATTGTCCTATGTTTTAAAAAATATTTATTCTAGTAATATATATCCAACTAAGATTTTCCTTTTTAACCACATTAAAATATGCAATTAAATGGTACTAATTATATATTTACCACCACCATCTATTACCAAAACTTTTCATCATCCCAAATAGAAATTCTATACTGATTAAACCTCAACATACCATTGCCTACAACTGCCTCAGCCCTTGGAAAACTGTACTCTAGTTTCTGACTCTATGAATTTGCTTTTTCTAATTATTTCATGTCAGTGGGATCATACAACACCTGTCCTTTAGTGTCTGGCTTATTTTACTCTGCAAGACGCCTTCAAGGTTCATCCATGTAGTCGCATGTATCAAAGCTTCATTCCTTCTTATGGCTGGTTATATTCCATTGTATGTACATAACACATTTTGTTTATCCACTCATCTGTTGAATAACAGTTGGGTTGTTTCTACCTTTTGGCTATTATGAATAATGCTACTATGACCATCGATTTACAAGTATCTGAGTTCCTGCTTTTAATTCTTTTGGATATATAAGTTGGAGTGGAATTGCTAGGTCATATGGTAATTCTATGTTTAACTTCTTGAGGAACTGCTAAATTGTTTTCCACAGTGGCTATACCATTTTACACTCCCAGAAGTGTGTTTTCTCAATTTCGAAATATTTGGAATATTTAGGGATTTTCCAAATATCTTTCTGTTATTCACCTGGATATTTTTGTAGTTTCCATGTCTGATTCTTCTGCCCTGCTTTCATTGACAAGAATGTTTGTTGGTTTATTGAAAATAATTATTAAGAAAGCACCCCCATGGAGTATCTGAGCTTTAGTAAAAGTTTAAGTTACATGGTGTTAAATCTTTTCCCTAATTTCTCTGCACACATGCCCACTGAAGCAACACTTCTGATGAGGAAGCATGCTAGATTAAGGACTAGCCAGTTCTACTGCTAAGTAAAATTTGACCTTGGCTAACTTACCTAACTTAATGGAGTCTCAGGTTTTTTTTATCTATGAAGTAGAGATAATAATTCTTGCCTATGTCACAGGGTTTTTGTAAAGATCAAATGAGATAATTAAAACTCTTGATAAATTGTTAAGCATGTAAAATGTAAGATATTATTCTTGTGGGACATTTCCTTTATGTAAAATTATTTATCATGCTATTCTTTAATAGAGCTATGTTTGACTAGTTAAATAGGTATTTATAAAAACCCTTGTAAATTAACAGAGTTGAATGAAAATATTAAAATATGAGATTAAAAGCAGTATTCACTTCATTAACCTCTAATGACCAAATTTATAACTAAGAAGTGTGTTTATGTTCAACAGCTACCAGTTTGAATAAGAATATGAATATAATTTTATGGATATTTTCATTGATGAACAAAGTAAGCACTTTTGGGAAATCTATGCTGAGTAAAAGGTGAATTGAACAACTCTGAAATGAGATTTTTCATTATAGGCATTATTCTGGAATTTCTAAAGTACATTTTCTTAATCTTGCCAGCTCATCTGATACCATCAGTGTGATGGATAGTAATTCAATTTTTCCTTTTTAGGAGGAACCAGAGATTGAACCTAGGACCTCATATATGGAAAGCAGGTGCTTAACCACTGAGCCACATCTGCTCCCCAATGAGAGTTGGTTTTTCATTTTTTGTTTGTTTTTAGGAGGTACTGGGGATCAAACTGGAGATCAGACCCGGGACCTCGTGCATGGGAAGCAGGCACTCAACCACTTGAGCTACTTCTGCTCCCCTGGTTTCTAATTCTTAATGTCTTACTGGACCATATTCTACGTCACGTAGAAAACCCGAGTTGGATAAATTTTAATGTTTGATATTTAGGCTTCAAACAACAGAGAGAACTACAAAAGGAAAAGCTGGGGAGACCCCTATTCTTGTGACTCATCCTACTGGCAGCAATTCAGTGGCTTTCACATTCATTAGGGTCCAAGTATCCTTTAAAAGGAGTAACAATTTGAATTCTAATAAATGTGATTCTGAGCAGAGTCTGTCTGGGGGAATCTTTGGACGTATGGTCTGCTCTGTTATATTATATGGTCTTACCGAAGTAAACCAGAAAAATTTTCAAGCTTTTACAATTAAAACAACAACAACAACCTTTCTTTAAAAAAAAAAAATTAACCACAGTCTGCTCTCTTTAAAAAAAATTATTCAAAAATTTTGGCAGTATTTTAGATAACTGAGAAATTACACTGAATAAGAGAAAAAGAGAGTCAAAGTTTCCCCTCACAATTCCCCATGGGGAGGCATTTAATATACAAGAAAACAAAGAAGAAAATCTCCAAGAGTGACAAATGCTCTGAAGGACTCGGCTAATGATATGGGAAGGAGTTGTCGACCACAGCCTTCGGGACACACCTGGCTCTTAGCCATCTAAAGTTATACTGGGTCACAGCCACACTCACTCATTTGTACATTGTCTCTGGCTGCTTTTTCACTGCAAAAGCAAAAGGTGAGTGATTTCAGCAGAGATTGTTTGGCCCACAAAGCCTAAAACATTTACTATCTAGCTCTTTACAGTAAGAGTTTGTCAACCCCTGGAATGGAGAATGATGGAGGGAGAGGCCAGGAAGTTTTCTCCGCGGAGGAGACTTTGATCTAACACTGGGATGATGAGAAAGAACTAACCACGCCAAGATCTGGTAAGTAGCCTTGCTGGCTAAGGAACAGGAAGTGCCCAGCTCGGACGGGCTCGGGTGCAGAAAGAAGGCTAGTGGCTAAAGTGTGGAAATGAGCATCAGTGGTAAGGGATGGGTCAAGGCCACCCAAGGCAGGCGTTCCTCAACATTTCAGTGCCTTGGAACCCTGCAGTAGTCTGGTAGAATCTGTGGCGCACCTCCCAGAGGAATGTTTTAAAGTGTAAAGTAAAAGGAGTAGGGTTACCAACGAAACTGATTATAATGAAATGAAGCTATCAAAATATTATAAAAACATATTTGAATTACGTTAATAGCTGTGCTTCATTAACACATTAAATTGCAAGATCTAGAAGCAGGTCTAATAACTACTGTAAGTTTGTTGTAGAGATAAGGATAAATGTGATTTTGAGTTATCGGCAACTCTAATGTATTAAAATATCTGTGAATTTCTATTGGTGAAAAAGTCACAGGTTCTGCTAAAACCTCCTGATTGGCTGCCTATGTTCATAACTGGAGGATATGCGAAATTTCAAACTGAGGTAAAATTTTCCTCCATGTAAGTTCTTGGGCCCCTGGGACCAGGTTAAATCCCCCTGATGTACAACCTTGATTTATTCTACTCACAGTATAGCCAATGGAGAGTTTTTTTTTGATTACATCTTTTTTTTTTTTTAATTGACTTTGTAATAATATTACATTAAAAATATATATGTGAGGTCCCATTCAACCCCACCCCCCCACCCCCCCTCTCCCCCCCCCAACAACACTCGTTCCCATCATCATGACACATCCATTGGATTTGGTAAGTACATCTTTGGGCACCTCTGCACCTCATAGACAATGGTTCACATCATGGCCCATACTCTCCTCCATTCCATCCAGTGGGCCCTGTGAGGATTTACAATGTCTGGTGATTACCTCTGAAGCACCATCCAGGGCAGCTCCATGTCCCAAAGACGCCTCCACCTCTCATCTCTTCCTGCCTTTCCCCATACCCATCGTCCACCATGTCCACTTTTCCCAATCCAATGCCACCTCTTCTATGTGGACATTGGATTGGTTGTGTCCATTGCATCTCTATGTCAAGAGGAGGCTCAGATTCCACATGGATGCTGGATGCAATCCTCCCATTTTCAGTTGTAATCACTCTAGGCTCCATGGTGTGGTGGTTGTCCTTCTTCAACTCCATCTTAGCTGAGTGTGGTAAGTCCAATAGATCAGATTGTAGGTGCTGGAGTCTGTTGAGGCTCAGGACCTGGCTATCACATTGTCAGTCCAGAGATTCAAATCCCCTAAATATATCTTAAACCCCAACATTAACTGCACCTCCAGCACATTAGCATGAAAGTCTTATGAAGGGAGATCCCATCTGAGTCCAGATTCATCACACATAAACACCATTTCCAAAGAGGGGCCATCTGCCCTGTAGTTAACCCCATCGGCCATGACCATAACTCCCATGGGTCTCTTTAGCCTTCAAAGGAACCAATATCTGGGGGTTGTATCTGCTTTATCTGTCTCTCTGACTCTGCTCAGTTGTGCATGAGGGCAAACCTTCTGCCAGCCTCCAGACTCTTTTTTAGAAACTCGTAGCCATATAAACTCATTTCTCCTTTCCATTTCCCCCTTACTTTAGGTCAAACAGCATTTTAAAGTCATGGTATTTTATGTAGACATGGATATTCTGCTGATCCGCATTGAACCTTCTGTATAAGGTCATTTTCCAGTTGCATCATCAGTTGGTAGTTGATAGTGGTCCCTCGTTGCCAGGGAGGCTCATCCCCGGGTGTCATGTCCCATGCTGGGGGGAAGGCATTGCATTTACATGCTGAGTTTGGCTTCGAGACTGGCCACATTTGAGTAACCTGAAGGCTGACAGGAGGAAATTCCCAGGCACAATGTTGCTCTAGGCCTTGTTCTTATTTTAGGTTTATCAGCTCACAAGCATAGTCATTAGCATCAGGGGCTCACTGTTGAACCCTCACTCCCTCCCGGTCCCCGCCACTGTACCTGGGAGACTGTCGCTGCTCCCCTAGGGACCACGACAGAGCACCACTGGCCAGGAACCCAGTACCCCCCCTGCTGTGGTTTTTAATTTTTGCCACTATGAGTATATCCAAACATTACCATGCACCCTGGACATATGTTCTGTACAGCTCCCTGTCAGCCATATATCACCTGTCATTGGTATCCCATACCAGTATCCCTCCATTGCCATTGTTGAAACACTCTGTGATCCAGAACTCCCCGAAATTTGAAGCCCAATATAATGTCATGGTCCCTTACTAGGGAATGGCATATAGCGATGGGTTTAAAGGATAGATAAAGAACTTGGATAAAGTTAGATAAAGAACTTAGATAAAGAATGTTGACTTGAAAAAATTCCACATCCTATCTTTTTCTTTTTTTTTTTTTTTCCCCCCCTAATTATTCAGCTTTTCTTCACAGGAGTCCTAGACCACAGCAATGTATATATATAATATACAGCACTCCCACACATCCACCAGAAAACCTTTTCCCTTCCACAGTGATACTCTTACGCCCTATTCATATCATATTTACTTAAAGTGATGTACAGAGTCTGAGACATTAGCTTTCTAACAAGGTGACATCTGTGCTTACATTATGGTGCATACTTTAGGATACACAGTTCTTTACATTTTTAGTTATCCTATGTTTTACATTATGGTTTACATTATCAGTCTGTCATCTCCTATATGTTATGGTGTAATATTACATGTTTTATATCCATCCTTGTGTACTCTCAAGAAACTCCTCTCTTACCCCCCATTTACTTTGGTTCCACACATTTAACGTCCATTTTCCCTTCCACCTTGGTGCCCACAGTGACAGCCAACCTCCGTTTCCTGAGGATCCACTTCCAGAGATAGATGGAATAGTGTTCAGGGCCTAACTTGCTCAACTGCCCCAATGCCCTGGGAGCCACCCTTTCTCTCGAGGGATACAGTTCCCTCTATTTGATGGCATTAGTCCTCCCCAGGATGTGGGTCCACCCCCACTCTCACTACTTGGGTTTCTACCCCATGGTGTCACCCACTCTGGCAGAATGAGCATTTAGACATTCCCCAGGAGCCCGTCCTGCATCAGACCCTCCCCTCTGAGCATTCTAAACAGGTAAACCTCTTTATTATATTTTGATATGATTTTCTCGGCATTTTACTCTCCACCAACACCTGACCCTCTCCTGTGTTCGTATGCTACCCCTCCCTCCCCCCACTTTTGGGCAACGTTACCCATCCGTCCCTCCCCAGCCACCCTCAAACCCGCAAAGCCCCAACCAAAGGCAACCCCTTGCCCCCCTTTTATCTCTTCTTTGTGTTCATACTTACCACCATCTCATCTTAAATTCCACCCCTGCAGACATCGGCTCATGTCCTTCCTCCACCCTCCGATTTCCTGTAAGCCTATCGTTCAGTCTCTTGCTATCTAGGGCAGCTTGTTTATTTCATATCATTGAGGTCATGTAGTATTTGTCCTTCAATGTCTGGGTTGCTTCACTCAACATAAGGTTCTCAAGATTCATCCATGTTATCACATGTGTTTGTAGTGTGTTTGTTCTTACAGCCGAGTAGTATTCCATTGTGTGTATATACCACATTTTATTGATCCACTCATCTGTTGATGGGCATTTGGGTTGATTCCAACTTTTGGCAATAGTGAACAATACTGCTATGAACATTGGTGTACATATATCGGTTTGTGTCCTTGTTTTCAGTTCTGCTGGGTATATACCCAGCAGTGGTATTGCTGGGTCATATGGCAAATCTATGGCTAGTTTTTTGAGAAACCGCCATACTGTCCTCCAGAATGGTTGGATCCTTCTGCATTCCCACCAGCAGTGGATGAGTGTTCCCCTTCCTTCACATCCTCTCCAGCACTTGTATTCTTCTTTTTTTTTCATAGCTGCCAATCTTATGGGTGTAAGATGGTATCTCATTGTAGTTTTGATTTGCATTTCCCTGATAGCTAGAGATTTGGAACATTTTTTCATGTGCTTTCTTGCCATTTGTATTTCTTCTTCGGAGAAGTGTCTGTTTAAGTCTTTTTCCCATTTTTTAAATGGGTTGTTTATCTTTTTATTTTCAAGATATAGGAGTTCTTTATATATGCAAGTTATAAGTTTCTTATCAGATATATGATTGCCAAATATTTTCTCCCACCGTGTGGGCTCCCTTTTTACTTTCTTGACAAACTCCTTTGAGGTGCAGAAGGCTTTAATTTTGAGGAAGTCCCATTTATCTATTAGTTCTTTTGCTGCTCGTGCTTTTGGTGAGATATTCATAAATCCATTTGCCAATGGAGAGTTTTAAGCAGGGCACTGACAGGCAAAAATTTCAAGTATAAATTTTCAAAGCATTTATACTGAACAATGATCTCTTTTGCCGCTGCGTGGAGAATGGATCCTAGGGAAGCTAGAGTGAAAGCAAGAAGACGAGTGATTGGTGATTTTCATTACACTGCATTATGTTTTGCTTTGCTGTTGGGGCCACCCTCTCCAGAAGTTGAAAAGTGAAGTTTAAATCACAATAAACTGGAGAGTCAGTGGGTCAAGGTCAGCTCTACCCAACTGGTCCTTTGCTCTGGGTCTCAGATCATCTGAAATTGATAGCGTTGAATTAGATAGCCTTTAAGGCTCATGCCAACTTTGATACTTTGATTTTACATTTTGTATTTTTTATCATACATTGCCATCAGTAAGTGTCCTCACTCATAAATAGGTAAAATGAAATAGAATGAACTGTTTAGAGTGTGTTCATGACGTGTTCTATTTATCATTGTTTAAGAGGCTAAGTCACAGCAAGGAATACAGAATGTTGTCATTTTTAACTGAAAACAGTACCAAATTATCACAATATTCAGCTGGAATAAAATCCAACATTTCCAGCCTTGCTCCATACTCAATTTCTGCTTCTGGTTCTATTGCCACCACTACCTCTGAAGTCAATATTCTTTAACTGCTTCTAATGTTTTCCCATCTACAATTAGATGGTCTTGTGTTAATTCACATTTGCAGTGAAATATGGATCTTCTTCATATTCAGTCTAAATACATGAACTTTAATTGTTATGTTGAGCTGTTTGATCAAGGTCATTATTACACTCTCTAGCCTAATTCTATTTTTAGTTTGCAAAGTAAAAAAAAAAGCAGCATACTTCCCTAAGATTTCAATTGAAACTAAAGTTCACGCTAAAGGTGATGTGAAGAGGGAAAAGTACCATACTGCATTTGCCTTTTCCAGTATGCCTATGGTATTCGGGTATTACCTAACGATTATAGTTCTTTAATTATATAATACAGATGTGCCCAGGAAAACTGGAACATATTGCATATGTACAAAATGATGACTTTTACTTGCCATGTTTTGCAGAGATTCCCTGAAGAAAGATTCACATAATAGATGGGCAGTTTTTTCATTTTTGAGACCTTGGCTATCACACTGGACTGGTTGGGAGTGTGTGAGCAGAAATCACTTGACAAGGAAAACTCAGCAAGTTTCCAAGGAAGATTCAGCTTGCTGAGAATTGATCCTTTTTACCTTGCTTCTTGGTCCTGACTTTCTCTACCTCAGGAGGGCCTTAGGAGGGTTCTCCAGTTTCCTCTTTGTTCTTTCACTTTCCAGAGAAGTCAGGAGATCAGTCTGCTCTGACTGTGCTGAGTTGACCCATTTTTGCCTTTAGCTTCCAAATACACTAAGCAGGCCAGGAAATGAGAGACAGCTGTGGCATAATGGTAAGAACATTTGACTGGGTATCAGGAGACAAAGGTAGAGTCTGAAGAGCCCTGCAGATGGAAGACGTGACTACCGTTGAAAGCAAATACCTGAGATAAAAAGAGAGGTGATATACTTATTCTTCTTTCTGTTTATATTTTTTCTCCATGGCTGCAGTTAAAGGAAAAGAGAAGCACCTGGAATATTTGTAAAGTTAAAAAAAATATTAGTCTTTGAATCATTATTTTGTAAAATATTGAAAAAGTGAACATTTTGTGACTATAATTTGAAAAATAATTGTTTTCTGGGAAATTTAATATTCTAAGTTTTATCTTCAGATGTGGTAGAATGTGTGAGTCTATATGCATACACATATGTTGTACATAGCTTTTTATATGTGAGTACATTCAATAGTTTTGTGAGACCTGATATTCACATCCCAGAAATTTTTTGAAGTTGTGTTGTAGATAATCAGATGGAAGGAAACCACTACAGTCATTAGATATTACATTAAATTTCACCCAAGAGATTGTAAATTTTAGTGGGAAAGAAATGTTGCCTAAGAAAGTATATTTTTTAGGAAGAGTGTCATAATTTTAACTATTATCTAGATGACCCTGAGAAGATAAAAGAGAACACATGGCCCTCGTATCTTATCAGTTAGGACACCATTCTTTCAACAAAGCATCAAGGAGAAAATCTGATGGAGAATCACAGTTTATCACCTCCCCCATGTGTGCATTCATGTCCAGTCTCGCTTCACTCTTTCTGGTTTCGTAGTCACACTGATTTCTTCAGTGCTTTTTCATTCCACACGCCCTGTTCCTTGCACCTTCTCTCTGCTAGGAATCCTGTGCCCTGTTTCCTACTTAACTCTCATTCATCCTTTGTAACTCAGCTCCAGTCACTTCCTCACTGAAGCCTTTTCTAACCTCCATTAGTTAGATATCCATATTAGAATTTCCCATAGCCTGTGCAACTTGTAACTGTCCTTTAAAAGTACCTAACATCCTCTCTCTTTTATAGTCGTTGCTGTTTAGGAGATGTATGGCTGTGGAATTTGGCAAAGCCCTTAGTGGATTTAACTTTCCATTGGATGTATTTTATGCCTGATTTTAGTTTCTCTAACTTTGAGTACTTTACCAAATGTTGGGGGGCAGGGGACGTCTCCAACTTTAAAGTGTGTGTTTTGTTATACAAATTTCAGGTAAATAACTTCCTCCCATCTCTTGAGACTTAGATAACTACTTAGAAACATTCTCTCTCTCTCTTACCTTCTCCTAAAAGACTGAGGTTTCCCCAAGGTGCAACATTTATGGGTTTGTTTTTTTTTTTTTAAAGATTTATTTTTATTTATTTAATTCCCCTCCCCTCCCCTGTTTGTCTGTTTTCTGTGTCTTTTTGCTGCGTCTTGTTTCTTTGTCCGCTTCTGTTGTCGTCAGCGGCACGGGAAGTGTGGGCAGCGCCATTCCTCGGCAGGCTGCTCCCTCCTTCGCGCTGGGCGGCTCTCCTTATGGGTGCACTCCTTGCGCGTGGGGCTCCCCTACGCGGGGGACACCCCTGTGTGGCAGGGCACTCCTTGCGCGCATCAGCACTGCGCATGGGCCAGCTCCACACGGGTCAAGGAGGCCCGGGGTTTGAACCGCGGACCTCCCATGTGGTAGACGGACGCCCTAACCACTGGGCCAAGTCCGTTTCCCACATTTATGGGTTTTTGAATTCTATATTGCCTCTTTTGATACCAAGAGTATCAGTGAAGTCTGAGTTTCCCAACTCCCCTCAATGAATCAATACTGTACTCATGGTTTTGAGGTTTATACTTGTCCCTTTTGCCTTCAGCCAAGCTCAGTATCCTGTGTCATTGACCTTTGTGGTCAATATGACTGAAGATGCTCATTCACTCACAATATAAGCTCAGTTAGGTTAGGGAGAAAACCCATTTGGTGTCCCACTTGCCTAAACAACTTACTGCAAGAACCAGAAAAATATTTGTGGAAGGAATATAAAATGAATTAATGTATAAAATAAAAATAGCCGTTTTTCCTTGGAAAATGTTGTATGATGACATCATGACAGGGCCACTTACAGTGGCATGATAATAACAATATCATCTACTGTATTTGCTTAGCTCTATTCATTTATAAAGCACTTTCCTGTATTGTTTTATTTAATTCTATTAATAATCATGTAATGGAGATTCAACAGATTTTATCAACTCTAATTTTCAGGGGAAGATACTTCGGTCAAGGTCAGACATGTTTCAAGCCCACAGCTGGGATGTAAATTCAGGTCTTCTAATTCCTAGCCCAGTGCCCTCTCCACTGTACCAGGGGCTGCCTCCTGGCATGATCTGAGTGCCTGCACGTTCTTAATATACCTGAATGTTGAAGCCCTCCTGTGTCCTATGAGGAGAGTTTACCTTGCAGAGTTGGGTTTGGATTCTGGGGTTGGTTTGTGGGGAATAAGAGCCTCATTGTGCAGAGGCTTTGCGTCAGCATGCCTGCCCTTGGGGAAGCCATGCCCGGCATCTTCTTCTTTGTATTAGCTTCCCTTGACTTTTCAAAACAACAAACGTGACGGGTGTAGGACAGCTGCCAAGACCCTCGTCCAGGCAGGAAGGGAAGAGGGAGGCATTTTGCTGCCTGCTGTTTTGCTGAAATGACATCGATTTTTTTTTATTTGAAACCATGAGAAACATACAGATTAAAAAACCAAACCAAACAAAAACAAGAAGAATAAACCCATGGACACACATAGGCTATCCATAATAGCAATTTTCTTTTCTTTACTAACCTGTATGGAATTTTTAAGCTGTCCTCTTCTCTTGGAACATGTTCCTACATGCATTTGTCCATCATTCTGGAAGGATTCGGGAAATTATAGACGTTACTGTCTGTGTCTGAGATGTATTTGTAAGGTTGGGTCATAAATGATGTCTGTTTATTGGCCCATCTGAAATAGCCATTACTTGTTTTCTTTTTAACCACGCTCAGTAGAAGAAATACTGTCTTTAAGAAGAAATGAAAAACAATTAAAAAACATGGAGAAAATAGGTTTAACAATATTGCTTTGATCTACTTTGTTTAGATGAAATGGGCAGCTTGTATAAATCACAGAAAGATTCCAAAACTCACATGTCTCTTACAGTTTTGCACACCTTTTTTTCCAAGGGAAGAGAGGATTACAGAATGGGGTATGTTCTGTGCTTACAATTAAGTGAATTACTTGCTGGCTCATCTCTAACTTTAATTACTTTCTCTTCCTCAACTTTGCAATTAGCTGATGTTGCTACAAATTTTTGTCACATACTTAATCTTTATATAGCATTTTTGGCCAGAGTGCAGTTAAAATCTATGAGTTACTCTGATATCTCTATCCAGAGGTGAGGCTCTCAGGGTGATAGTGCCTAACCAGGTACAGCCTTGCAAAGAGTTGCCTGGCTAGGACAGTAAAGCAGGTGAAGTTTATTTTTGGTGCTCTGTGCCCCTACCTGAATCTAGCAGGTGCATATCATCCTTCGGGCTGCACTTTGCTCTTACCCTACGCTCCCCCGTCTACTTCATAAGTATTTATTTTGCACCAGGAGCTTTGTATGGACTACATCAGTTCTTTGCAAACATGCAAATATAATTCCATCCAGTGAAAAGATAGTAAACTGAGTCTCAGAAAGGTTAAGTAGCCTAGCTAATGGCAGGGAGAGCTAGGATTTTCACTCAAGAATGGTGAACCTTAATGCAGTATAACTAAAGTCCTTATAGACAGAGAAAATTTGGGCATAGGGATTAAGAGAGAAACAGGAAGAGAGATGGCCATGTGATGGAGGCTGATATTGGGCTAGCATCGCTGGCAACAGCCTCCAGAATGCCATAGACCACAAAGAAAGCATTATCCTGACAACATCTTGATTTTGGACTTCTAGTCTTCCAAACTGTATTATTGTGGAAGCAGAGAGATTCAGTGATCACGGATGGAAGGCCAGGACTCAGTAATAATTTGGGGAAGGAATATTTATTAATGACTGGCCAGGCTCGGGAACTTTCTTGTTCAAAAACCTGAGCCCCAAGTAGGATCTTTGGGTTTCTTTTGTACAGAGGATGTAGGAGTCGGGAGTCAAACTGTGGTGTTTATATGCAAAAGGACTTTTTGTTAATTTCTTAGAGTTTCAAGTGTTTTTTCTGAGTATCAGATCGGCCTTGAATTAACACATACTCTCTAGGTAAGTCTGAATTGAAACAATCCCCCCGCCCCCATATCTTCCACAATTCAGGTAAGCTTGAATTAAAATATTTAGCTTACATACACAGCCCAGGTTATTTATGAAGAAATATACAGCACCCTCCCCCCTACAGAGCCCATATCAGTATGATAACAAATTATTGTTTAAACCAACCAGTCTGTGTTATTTGTTATAGCAGACCTGGCAAACTAAGCCACCTGTGAATATAAATCACTGCAGTGTTGTATGATGCAATTGAATGCTGGAAGGAAGGAGGAGGTATTGGCATTTTAGAGGGAAACAGGATAAACCACAGCTCTGAGTTGGGAATTAGCAAGCTCATATAGGAGACAAGCCAAAATATTTTGTGGCCTGCCTGGTGAAAGAAGAAGTGGATCATAATCTCCAAGTTTTAAACTTTGGCAATTTGGAAAGTATAGGAGAGTTCACTTCGGTGTTTGTTCATACTGAGTAATGTGAAATTTGAAAGACATTCTCTTTGAGGGATTTAGATATGCTGTTTCAAATGTCAGAACATATGCAAATATCCTGTAGACATCTGGATATACATATTTAGTGAAGAGTAAAGTAAGCAGTAAAACATGTAGAATTGAGTTACTCACATACAGGTAGTATTTGAAGTCAGAAGAATGTAAACTACCTAAAAAGTCTTTACAAAAATCCGTCAATCCATTTCCAAATGTATGGAAGAAGACACTAAGGCTTAGCATGATTCAAGGAACTTGCTCAGATTTACTTAGAAAGTGGTGGAGCTGGATTAGAATCTAGCTCTTTCCTTAAGTAGAGGGAAGGAGCATTGCCGGGCAAGAAAGCGCTGAATTCTCCAGGAGAGGGGGTAGGGAGGGCTTCCCTGCTTTTGTCCAGTTGGAGCCTTAGAACATTAGCATCATCTGGTCCAGGTAGCAATATGCAAAAACACCGTTGAGTTCTTACGATGGATGAACCTTGTGAATCTTTGTGTCCACGCACTCAAGGATTAACAGTATACTGTTTCCTGTGCCTGATTACACAGATCAAATTATATAGACCACACGGTGGCTTCAGGTAACTGTCTCCAGTTGCTCTTCACTGACACACTGCCGATGATGTTGAAAAACTTTTTTAAATGAACTTTTAGAAAACTAGAGCAAAATATAAAGAAGAGCACCCCAAGTGACTGACCATATACATCTGTCCATCGGAGTCTCCAATTCTTAATATTTTGCCATATTTGCTTCGTTTCAATAACTTTTGCTGAACAGTAAATTCTTTTTATTTTAATTTTTAAAAAATTAAAGTTAATAGATCACAAGGAATGTTATATTGAAAAACATAAAAAAATAAAAAACATAAGAGGTTCCCATATAAACCACACCCCACCCCCTACCACATCATTTTTGTAAATTGTATTTTTTTGAAGATATATACATCACACACAAAAAATGTTACACTAAAAGATATAAGAGGTTCCTGTATACCCCCTACCCCACTCCTCCCACACCAACAACCTCCCTCATCATTGCAGCACACTCATTGCCCTCGGTGAACACATTTTGGAGCACTGCTGCACCACGTGGATAATAGTTTACCCTGTAGTTTGCACTCTCCCCCAGTACATTCAGTGGTGAACAGTAAATTCTAACTATCATGACACTTCATCCCTAAATATTTCAGGATGAGCTCCAAAAATTAAAAACTTTCTTCCTAATGACTCCTGTCACCTGTAGTAAATGGCCTCTAATCAGGAGCTGGGTGGAGCAGCCTCCGCTGCGTTCATCTGGATGCTTTTCTGTGTTTTGAACTGGGCTGCTTGGAGACATCGGGCTCTACCTTTGGTGTCCTTGTGCTGTATGAGTGAATTCTCGTGGGATAATGGGACATGTCTAGGGCTTGGAGCTCGAGGATGGGTTCTTGGCTTCCCACTCCACTGCCCCTACCCAGCAACTGCTGCCACCCTCAGCGCTGGGTGGATGCCTGGGCTCGAGCTTGCCGAGGGTAGGGTTTGGACGTGCCAGCCTCGTGTACTCGTCTCTCCAGGCAGGCTCGGGCACCCGCGGGCATCCACCCTGCTGTACCTGCACCATTAAATAGCAAGCAAAACCACACCATGACAGGGCAAGGGAGAGAGGAAGATAGAAGAAAAGCTTTCGTGCTTTTTCAGCAAGAGGTTCCAACTTCTCATTTCACTTGGGGCCCTGTAAGTTATGTAGCCAGCTCTGCTTCTGACACCCAAGTAGCTTCACGGACCCTCAGGAATTTGGCTATAGATCAGAAATAGCTTTTGATTTTATGTAGTAGAGGAAAGTCAGAAGTGTTCAACTCCTGCCTGGGGAGAAGAGGAGGGTTATATTAAGCTGCAATTTCTGGTAATGGGACAGCAGGATTTGGCAGAGGTGGAGTCAGAGTGGGAACATGGCCCTGGCATCTGGAGCACGAATTTTAGAGGCAAGCTGCCTGAAGAATGGAGGAGAGTCAGAGGGCAGCTGGCTCATGCAGCCAGGGCCTGAGCTGCTCCAATGGCAGAGGCAGAGAACCCATGTAAAATGGGGGTGATGGAGGAAGCAGAACAGGATGAGATCAACTAGTAATAGAGGCTGACCCAGCACCTAAGGCCCAGGGCCTCCTGTGACAGCTTTAGGTGGAGTAACTCTTAACTTCAGGAGTCGGGTGTTTTCCCAAGGCAAAAGTAAATTGCCCAAGGAAGGGAGTGGTAGAGCTGGGATTTGAGCCTTAGGGGCTTAATCATAAACTCTACAGCTTCTCAGACAATTCCATCACCCACGGTGTGGCTCTAATCGGAAGGCATAGGAGCCAGCGAGGCTACGCAAGAGCGGGCATTTTCAGGCCAAGAAATGTAGTTGGAGCATTTTACCTCATGGAGGAGGCTGTTAGTTCAACTGACATGTCGGATGATTTTAGTGGCTCTCCCCTCAGGGGGACTCCAATGCATTAAATGGCTTTTGACAGAGAATTAGAATTAGGCTGTTGGGGCTTTTTCTTTCTGTGTTTGTTGATTACGGGTATATTCTCTGTTTGAAGGACTATCTCTTCTGAACTGGAAGGAAAGATGAGAGGATAGGCTGGGAGCAGGGAGGTGCTGAGGTGGGAAGAGACCTCTCAGAGCTGACTGAGCCTCCTCAGCAGTTGTGTTGTTCTTCATTTTAGCCCCTGAGGTGATGAGTGATTTGTGGGCATCAGTGAGAAAGGGGAAGTATATTTCCTAGAAAATTCCTTGAAATGTGGGAGTATTTCCTTAAGAGGCATATGAATATGGTGAATAGTCAATCAGTGGTCACAGAAATTTGAAGCTGGAAACTGAGTTTAGTTTCCTTTGTTAATTTAGTTGTTTGTCTATGCCCAAATGTTCAAACACTAGAAGCTAGTCAGGTTCTTGTTCAAAAGGATTCGCCAGGTTTTCAGACTCCTTAACTATGATTATGGCAGAAGCAATAGATCTGCCTTTTTACTGTTCATATCTCCAGGGGAGTGTCGACTGTGTAAGCTTGGCCCCAAACAAAACTGATTTAGGGCCTCATAGCACCTCTCATCCCCTGTCTAGCCTTCGCCCTCCCTCTTATTTTATCTAGTACCTTATTGCTCAAAGAGAATGTATCCCATGCTTTATTTTCTCAACGTCAATCAGTTGTTGCTAACCTGATAAATTAAACTTTTAAAAATAAATTTTATTGAAATATATTCACAAACCATACAATTCATCTAAAGTGTACAATCAATGGCATTGGGTATAATCACAGAGTTGTGCACTCATCACTTCAATAAATATTAGAGCATTTCATTACTCAAAAAAAAAAGAAAAATTAACCAAAAAAAACCCTACCCCTTCGTAGCCACCTCTCAATCTCTCTACCCTTCCCCTGCCATACATAACTGCTAGTCTATTTCTGTCTCTGTAATTTACTTGCATTTATATATTTTTAACAAATCAATTTTATTGATACATATTAATAAAGCATAAATCTATCCAAAGTGTGCAATCAGTGGTATTCAGTGTAATCACATATTTGTGCATTCATAACTTCAGTCATTCTTAGAGCATTTTCATTATTGCAATACTAATAAACAAAAGCAAATAAAATTCATCACCTCTCAATCTCTCTGTGCTGTACATAGCTGTTATTCTTTTTCCTTTTCTCTAGTATATTTGTATTTATACTTTGTAAAAAGTTTTATATATGCAATATCACCCATATTTGTGTTTTACATGAGGTTTTACTATCTTATACAGTCCCATGCAGTTTTTAGCATTCCTTCTATATATGACCCTAGACATTCTCTTTCAACCACTGTCACACCAATATACCAGCACTGCTAGTTACAACCACCATAGTGTGCTTTCACCCTTTCTGTTTATTTCCAAAGATTTACAAACAACCTTTTTTACAAATTCTGCACAGATTAACCCTCAACTTTCCATTCTCTACTCTCTATTTTTTGGCGACCTGTATTCTAATTATTAACTCCATGAGTTTGCACAACATATTTTGTTCATAATATCACAATCATACAGTATTTGTCCTTTTGTGTCAACATAATGTCCTCCATGTTCATCCATGTCGTCATATGCTTCACAACTTCATTTCTTCTTACTACTGCATAATATTCCAATATTTGCATACACCACAATTTGTTTATCCATTCATCAATTGATGAACACCTGGGTTGTTTCCAACTTTTGACAACTTTTGAACATCATTGTGCAGGAGTCCTTAGTGTGAATCTGCTTTCAGTTCTTCTGAGTATATACCAAGCAGTGGCATTGCTGGGTCCATGTAAATCTATATTCCACTTCCTTAGGAACTTCCAAACAGTCCTCTGCAGTGGCTGTACCATTCTACATTCCTACCAACAGTGAGTAAGCATTCCTATCTCACCACATCCTCTCCAGCATTCACAGTTTTCCAAATTTTAATAGCATCCAGTCTAACAGGTGGATCTAAAAGATCTAAAAGATCTTCTTTTTAAAGATCTTTTTGGCTATTACGGGCCCCTTACCCTTTCAAATAAATTTGATAATTGGTTTGTCCACTTCTGCAAAAAAGGTTATTGGCATTTTTATTGAAATTGCATTGAATCTCGAATTCATTTTTGGTAGAATTGGCATCTTAAGGATATTTAGTCTTCCAATCCATGAACACAGAATGTCCTTCCATTTATTTAAGTCTTCTTCAGTTTCTTTTAGCAATGTTTTATAGTTTTATGAATACAGGTCCTTTGTCCTTGGTTAAGTTTATTCCTAAATATTTGATTGTTTAGTCACTATTATAAATGGATTTTTTTCTGATTTCCTCCTCCAATTGCACATTAGTAGTGCATAGAAATGCTATTGATTTTTGTATATTAATCTTGTCTCTTACTACTTTTTTGCCCTCATCTATCAGTTCTAGTAGTTTTGTTGTGGATTTTTCAGGAGATTCTAGATATAGGATCATACCGTCAGTGAATAGTGAAAGGTTTTACATCTTCCTTTCCTATTTGGATACATTTTATTTCTTTTTCTAGCCTAACAGCTAGAAAACTAGAACCTCTAACTAGAACCTCTAGCACAATATTGAATAACAATGGTGACAATAGGCATCCTAGTCTTGTTCCTGATCTCAGTGGGAAAGCTTTCAGTCTTTCACCATTGACTACAGTGCTAGCTGTAGGTTTTTCATATATGCCCTTTACCATATTGAGAAAACTATCTCCTATTTCTTTATTTTTGAAATGATTTTTTTATCAAAAAGGGGGCTGTATTTTGTCAAATGCCTTTTCGGCATAAATTGAAAGGATACTGTGATTTTTCTTCTTCAATTTATCAATGTGGTATATCACAATACTTAATTTTGTGTTGCAACACTCTTGCATATCTGGGATAAAACCCACTTGAACCCACGGTGTACAATTCTTTTGGATTCTGTTTGCAAGTATTTTGTTGGCATCTATATTCATTAGAGACATTGGTCAATAATTTTCTTTTTTTGTAGTATCTTTATCTGGTTTTGATATTAGGGTGATGTTGGCTTCATAGAATGAGTTTGGTTGTGTTCTTTCCTGTTCAATGTTTTGGAAGAACTTGAGCAAGATTGGTATTAGACTGTCTTTAAGTGATTGGTAAACTTTGCCTGTGAAGCCATTTGGTCCCAGGCTTTTCATTTTTGGGAGATTTTTGATGACTCTTTAAATTGCTTCACTTGTGATTGGTTTGTTGAGGTCTTCTATTTCTTTAGGGTCAAGGTAGGTGGTTTGTTTGTTTCTAGGAATTGGTTTGTTGAGGTTTTCTATTCAGAGTCAGTGTAGGTGGTTTGTGTGTTTCTAGGAAACGTCTCCTCTGCATTGCCTAGTTTTTGGCATATTGTTGTTCATAGTATTCTCTTATGAGTTCTCTTATTTCTATCGGTCAATGGTAATGTCTTCTGTCTCATTCTTGATTTTATTTATTTGTGTCTTCTCTCTTTTTTCTGTGTTAACCTAGCTAAGGTTTGTCGATTTTGTTTATCTTTTCAGAACCACTTTTGGTTTTGTTGATTCTCTCTATTGTTTTTTCATTCTCAATTTCATTTATTTCTGCTCTGATCTTTACTATTTCTTTTCTTTGACTTGGTTTGGGATTCATTTCTTGTTCTTTTTCTAGTTCATCCAGGTACAAAGGTAGATCTTCAACTTTAGCCCTTGCTTCTTTTTAATGTAAGCATTGAGGGCTGTAAATTTCCTCTCTGCACTGCCTTTGCAATGTCACATGGGATTTGATTTATTGTGTTTTCATTTTCATTCTTCTCAGGATATTTGCTGAGTTCTTTTGCAATTTCTTCTTTGACCCACTGATTAAAAGTGTGTTATTTAATCTTCATGTATTTGTGAATTTTCCTCTTTCCATCCAGTATTGATTACCAGCTTCATTCCATTACAATCAGACAGAGTGTTTTGTATAATCTGAATATTTTTAAAGTTTTTGAGACTTGTCTTGTGACCAAACATATGGTCTATTTTGGAAAAGGATCCAGAAGCAAAAAAGAGTATATCCTGCTGTTTTGGGGTGCAAAGCTCTATAGATGTCTGTTAGATCTAATTTATTTATCATATTATTCAAATTCTTTGTAACTTTATTGATCCTCTGCTCAGATATTCAATCCAATACTGAGTGTGGTGTATTGAAGTCTCCAACTATTATCATAGAGAGATCTATTTCTCCTTCAGTTTTGCCAGTATGTGCCTCATGTATCTTGGGGAACTAAGGTTAGGTGCATAAATATTTGTTATAGTTATTTCCTCTTGGTGCACTGACCCTTTTATTAATATATAATGACTTTCTTCATCCCTTATAACAGTTTTGCATTTAAAATCTATTTTGTCCAATATTAGTATCGCTGCTCATCTTTTTTTTCTTTTTTTTTACTATTTGCATGGAATGTCTTTTTTCAACCTTTCACTTTTAACCTGGTTGTGTCCTTACATCTGAGGTGAGTCTCTTGTAGACAACATGTAGATGGCTCATATATTTTATATCAGTTCTATCAGTCTGTTTCTTTTGATTGAGGAGTTCAATCCATTTGGCTCTCTGTTGTTATATCGTTCTATTGTCTGTCTTCTTACCCTTTATTTTACCCTCCCTGATATCTTCATTTCTCCACTTGTCTTCAAATCTCCCACTCCTGTTTTTTCCTTTCAGGTTGCAGTACTCCCTTTAGTATCTTTTGCTAATCTGGTCTTTTGGTAACATATTCTATCAGTTTTTGTTTTACTGTGAAGACTTCAAACAAACCCTCAGTTTTGAAGGACAGTTTGCCTGATACAGAATTCTTGCCTGTCTGTTTTTCTCTTTCAATACTTACATACATCATACCACTTTCTCCTCACCTCCATGATTTCTGTTGAGTGGTCTGCACTTAATCTTATTGACTTTCCCTTGTATGTGGTGCTTTGCTTTTCTCTTGCTGCTTTCTGAATCCTCTCTTTATTGTTGATATTTGTCATTCTAAATAGTAGGTGTCTCAGAGTAGGTCTATGTGGATTTATTCTGTTTGGGGTGCATTTTCCTTCTTAAATATTGATATTTATGTCTTTCATAAAGGTTGGTAAGTTTTCAGCCATTATTTCCTAAAATATTCTTTCTGCCCCTTTTCCATTCTCTTTTCCTTCTAGATAGTGATAATGCAACTGTTTGAGGATTTTGCATTTTCATTCAGTACACTGAGACTGTCCATTTTTTCTGTTTTCTTCTCTTTCTGTTCTCCTTTCTTTTCCAGTTCAGATGCCCTGTCTATGAAATCACTAATTTTGTCTTTGAGCAATTCACATCTGCTCTTACGTGCCTCTAATGTATTTTTTTAAAAAAGATTTATTTATTTATTTATCACACCCCCTTGTCTGTTCTCTGTGTCCATTCCCTGTGCATTCTTCTGTGCCTGCTTGTCTTCTCTCTAGGTGGCACCAGGAACCTATCGTGGGAACTTCTGGAATGGGAGAGAGGTGGTCAGTCTCTTGTGCCACCTCATCTCCCTGGTCTCCTGCATCTCTTATTGTCTCTACTCTGTGTCTTTTTTTGTTGCATCATCTTGCTGCACTAACTCTCCACTCGGGCCAGCTTGCTGCATGGACCAGCATTACTGCACAGGCCAGCACTCCCCTTGCGCTAGCTTGCTATGTAGGGCAGCACTCCTGTGTGGGCTAGCACTCTGCTCGGGCCAGTTCAGTGTGTGGGCCAGCACTGTGTGTGGGTCAGCTCTGTACTCAGCCCAGCTTGCCACATGGGCCAGCTTGCCTTCACCAGGAGGTCCTGAGAATCAAACCTTGGACCTTCCATCTGGTAGACTGGAGCCCAATCACTTGAGCCACATCCACTTCTCCTCTAATGCATTTTTAATCTCATCCATCATGTCTTTCATTCCTGTATGGTCTTCAAATTGTTCTTTATGCCCACCCAGTGTCTTCTTAATATCCTTTATTTCTTTAGTCTATTTTCTTTAAATTCTTTGAAGGGATTTAGGAGAGTTCTGATTATCACTGATTAATTTTCTTAAATCCTTTACCTTTTCAGGTTATTTGATTTGTTTTTTTGCTCAGCCATATCTTCTTGTTTCCTAGTAGGGCTTGTAATTTTTTGCTGCTGTTTAGGCATCTGAATATGTTGGTGAATTTACTTTGATGGACAATTTCTCTCTCTTGCCTGTTTTTTTTCACAACTCTTCTTTGATATTTGGTTGAACTTATTCTAAGTGTTTAAAATTGCCCAGCTTAAGTAATCAAAATTAAAGAACCCATTAATGTGGTCCAGATTTTCTACCAGGGGTTAGGATACTACGAGAACTGAAACGTTTTTTGCCCATGCAGTTTCCAGACCAGCCAGCAGATGGCATTTGTTGACACACCTTTCCATGGAGGTGTTTCAGTCTCAGCTTTCCTGTGTTCCTGCATTGAATCTCCAGAACCGAGATTCAAAGCATGCTCTTCTGGCTGAATTCACTGAGGAAAAGCCTCCTGGTCCCCCCTTCTCTTTCTTTTGAAACAACTGACAGGGAAGAAGATGTCTGTTCCCCTCTCAGTCAGCTGCAGTGAGCCAAGGGTTTTACCCAGCTTAATATTTGGGGTGTAGGGAAGCCCTTCCCAGCTGCTGCAGGGGATTGGTAACTCATGTTCATTTTTCCCAGTTCTTCATATCTTTGTCCCTCACCCACCTGGGAGTTGTGTAGCACTGCCCTGGTCTGCTGACCCCCAAAGTAGGTCCCTTGATAGCTTTTGATTTTTCCTCCACTGTTTTTTTTTTGAGCATTGAGCCCTGTGTATTAATCCGAAGGCATCTTCCCATAATTCCTCCTGATAAATTAAATTTATTGCTCTTTTCTTCATACTTCACTCTAAAAGTTTTTGGATTTGTTGAATGGAAGAATGTGAAAAAGCTACATAGCATTCTTCCCTTCTAGATTTAAAAACAAACTGCCATACTTAAAAAAGATGTAACCATGTTGTAGTGGTATTGGGTAGAGGTGTTGACCCCTATTCCAGAATCTGAATCCAAGTTTAGCCAGAAAAAATTTTAGATTATTATATTTCATGATAAATAATTGATTATCAGGTGTTCCCATTTATTGAAAAGTTTCAGGTACAATGTTAAGGACTCCAGAGGCCTTATCCCATTTTTTATTCTCACAAATCTCCCTGAGGTATGAATTTTATTACAACTTTATAAATTGTGAAACTGAGGCTTAGGAAAGTTTAAGTAAATTACTATCTGTAAATATAGTTGCTGTAACCAATGAAAGCATACTGAAATTGAAAGTAAACTTAGCATTTGAAAGCAGATTCCACATGACTCCAGTTTGAATGCTCAATGCAATTCATCTGCGTTCTTAATTGCAGCTTCCAATACGACCAGTGCACGATAGCCAGGGTGAGGCACACAATACACTTAAAGATGGAGGGTGTGAGTTCTTAAAGTTCTTCAGTTTGAGATCCACTGGACAGGAGACAACTTACCTTTTAAATAGTGAACTTTGGAGGCAGGTCCAAGATGGTGCCAGGGGAGGATCGAGAGCCAAAGGCAGCAGGCAATGGTCTGATCACAGGATGTCAGCAAGAGCAGCAGCAAATCTACAGCATGGGCATTGCAGTCTGGGCATCAGAGACCTGAGGTCAATCTGCCTCAACCTGATGCTCACCAAGGCAGCATCTGTAATGGAATTTTATGGGATGCCAGTCTGGCTAGTACATATCATTTCTTTGCATAGATATCTGGTTATCACTTATTACAAAAACACATTTTTCTTAACTTGTTTACGTTTTATTTGTAGTCAACACGTTCACAAGTTTTTGGGATTCAAGATTATTAATATCACTTCAATACACAAGTTACCTATGTGAGAAGTTTCCTTTCTTAAGTTTACTCAATAACAGAAAATTCATGCATTTTAATGCATGCATAGTAGTTTATGTCAATATTACAAATTCTCTCTTTTAATATGTAAGGCAAAAGAAACATTTATTGAGCTTATTCTAATATCAGGCACTGATATTATCTCATTTTAATTTTCACAACTGTCTTTGCATATGGTATTGTATTGTCTTCTTTACAGATGGAGAAACTGAGTCTCAGAGTAGTGAGATAACTTGTCCAAGGTAAAGCAGCTAGTGAGATGTGATGCTGAGAGTTAAATCAAGGATGGAGATGGAGAGGAGAGACGAATCAATCATCTATAATTGCACAGGACTTGGGGGCGGGGGTTGTGGTGGTTCTCAGTGGAGGTGGTAGGGAGCTTCTGTCCATTTCTCTCTGTAACAATTTCCCTCCATTCCCACTTCCCTGTGAGATGAAATATTCAACTTTCATCTAGAAGTTGTCTTCTCCTGGTGAGGGATGAAAACTTGTGTATTGCTCCCACCCATATTCTTCAGCCCTCTAACTGAACCCTAAAGGCAAGGTTGAATCCAGACAAGTTCATTCTTACAGAAACTTCACAAGGAGTAGGAGGTGGGGGTAACTACTTCACCGTGGCCTGCCATTGTAAAAGGTTTAGTCCCTCCCAAGTAAGAGCCCAACTTGACGTGGAGTGGAGCATGGTCACACACAGTTCAGGAGATAATGCAGACTGTCTTTAATGTAGACATCAGGCCAACGCTTGTCCCTGTGTATCTGTCCCTGATGGGGACGCATACGTCCTTTCCCTTTTATTTTACATTCCTTTCTTCCCTCCGTTTCTAATGCTCTCCAGTTTTCTTCTGTTTTCTTTCTGTTTTCTGTTTTCTTCTTACCCCTTTTAGCCAAGAACAGAGTCCTAATTTCCTTGAATCTTTACATTTTTCAGAGCAGAGCTCTTCCAAGACCTTCAACCCCTTTGAAGCCAGCATTAGTCCGATCTCATTGTCCTTCTGAGAAGTGTTGCTACACTATGAGATCTCCTGATGTGCCAAAGTGGGGGAAGAACATAGACAACCTTGTCCAGGGTTAAGGGAGGACATGAAAAGAAATCATCTATGGGGGTTAGACACAGCCTACTAAAAGCTGGAACCAAGAACCTCAAAAGTTAAACAAAAATTAGAAAAGTCAGTGTTAGAAAATGGCTTGTTTTGAATTGCTCAGATGAGGTGTGCCTGAGCTCTAAGGACTGTGGTTTAGTTTTCATCCTTGAGCTGATTGTCCACTGGACAGTCCTTGCCCTGAATTCCTACTTTACTCTGCTTGATTATATGACCATAAATATTGTTCTGTAGAACATTTTAAGTGACCCCTGCCAAGGAAATGGCTTTTTAGCTAGTGAATCACATCTTTAGGTGACATTTCTTTCATTTTCATTTCTTTATTTCCATGTAAAATATGTCAGAAGACATTAAATGTGCCCAAAATTGTCACAGAAAAAAACCAAACCAAGTGCTTAGAAATATCTGCATATTCAGGAAAATCATTTGCCAAGTATTAGCACACAAGAGTGAGTAAATCACGTGGAATAAAGGAAAAGGTTACATTCCAATTTTATGAAGCAACAGCTGCCATAGCAGAAAAAAGAGAAAGCTCAATAACATACTTGATTTTAAAGGTGTAACAAAGCAGAAAGTTTCAAATTACAGTTCTTTGTCCATGTCCCAATGTTCGTTTTTACATAATTGGTTTTTGATTGCTTTTTCTTTCACAGCATCTTTCAGAATGGTTCACCCATAGTTGTGTAAGATTCAGTATGAGGTTTCAAAGAAGTATGGGAGTAGGAGTCTGTGAGATTTAAATTTATGGTCTGGCTGGCTCTGTCAGTCAGGATAGGATATGAATGTGAGTGACCAAAACTACAGTGCCTTAAGTGACATAAATATTTATTTCTCTTCCACACAAAAATTCAGAGATGGACAAGCCAGGGAGCATATATTTGCTCCAGGGGTCTAGACTCTTTCTAGCTCATGTTTCTATTTTGTCTAGTTTGACTCGTCTTCATGGTTCAGCATGTTAGCCAGGGCACAAGCTGTCTCAAGCATTTGAGATAGTAGGATGGAGGAAAATGAGAAAGAAGGAGCAAAGGGCATTTGCTGGGTGCCCTCTTTTAGATAAAGCTCTTATAATCGGCATATAATGCCCATATAAAAATGTACAGCTTAATAAATTATCATAGAGAAAATGCCTATGGCATTACCACAGCATGAAGAAATAAGTATTGCCAGCACTTTGGAAGTCTTTTTACTCTATTATGCCATCTCTAAACCAACACCCCTTCTTCCTTCTCAAAGGTAATTATTTTCCTGACTTCTAGCAATATAGCGAGTTTGCTTATTTTTGAATTTTATTTAAATTGCATCATACAAGATTTAATATTTTAATTCACTTTCTTTTGCTTAAAAATATTTGTGAGATCCATCCATGCTATATAGTAGCTGTAGATAATTCAATTTCATTGCTTTGTACAATTATTTGCTTATTCTACTGCTGATGATTTGTATTGTTTCTGATTTGGGGCTGTTAAGAATAGCGCTGCTATGAAGATTTTTGTGTTTATCTCTTGAGGCACCTGTGTTAGTATTTCTGTTGGATATATATATTTGCATAGAGAATGAGTATGTTCAGCTTTATTAGAATATGCAAAAGCATTTTCTAGATAATGTAAAAACAATTTACCATTTAGAGAGTTTGAGAGTTTTCACTGCTCCACCTACTTTTCAACACTTGGTATTGTCTTTTTTTGTTTTAGCCATTCTCATGGGTATATATTGGTATTGTATTGAGTTTCTTATTTTCAGTTCACTGATTATTAATGAGGTGGAACAACTTTTATGTATTTATGGCTTTTTGGATAGTCTCAATTGTGATGTGCCTATTTGTTAATTCTATTTTCTTTTGGATTGACTTTTTCTGATTTTTAGTCACTTTTAATATATTCTAAATATTATTCTATTGTGAGTTAAATGTGTTGCAAACATCTTTCCCCACTCCATGGCTTGCCTTTTATTTTCATGAAGCATCTTTTGATGAACAGAAATTCTTAATTAATTTTAATGGGATCTAATTTCTCAATTTTTCTCTTATGGTTAGTGCTTTTTTTGCATCTTGTTTAATTTTTCCCTACTCCAAGGTCAAGAATATATTAATTTTCATTATGTTCTAGAAATTATTGTTTTAAATTTCACATTTATATTTAATACCTTCTTGTGGTTAATTTTAGCAAATGGTAAGGAAGAGATATCTAGTTTTGTTTGGTCTTTCCATATGGATACATATTTGACTAAGAACTATTTGTGGAAAATAACTTCTTTCCTCTTTCCTGCAATGCCAACTTTTTTTCTAAGTCATGTTAAGACACTGAAAGTGTTTCTCAAATTTGTATTCCGTTTCGTTTGTTCATTTGCTTAAACTGTGATAATACAACACTGTCTTTGATATATATATTGTAGCTAAATATCAAATCTTGATATTTGGTAAATCCACCTTGATCTTCTTTATCAGGTGCATCTTGCTGAATTTTGGCTTTGTACTTTTCTATATAAAATTCAGAACCAACTTGTCAGTTTCCATAGAAAAATCTAATGGGAATTTGATTTAAACTGCATTGAAATTATAGGTCAATTTAGGGAGAATTGCCATCTTTACAATATTGTTTTATTTTTAATAATATTCATTTTAATTTAAAAAATTTCTCTCAATAATGCTTTAAAGCTTCCTGTGTATTAGCCTTGCATATTTTTGTAAACATTTATCCTAGACATTTTATATTTTTGGAGATACTGTAAATAGCATCCTTTTAGAATTGCATTTTCTTAATTTTTGTTGCTAATGTATAAAAATAGAATTAATTTTTGCATATTGACCTTATATCCAGCAACCTTATGAACTCACTAATTTTTAATGGTTTTATGTAGATTTATTGGTGTTTACTTCTTACACTTCATATGGTTTGCAAAAAATGACAGTTTTACTTCTTCTGTTTCAATCTTAAAACATTTTAATATCATTTTCTTATATTATACCACTGGCTAGAACCTCTAGCACAATGTTTTTGTCTTATTTTGGAACTCAGAGGGAAATTTCACCACTGAGTATGAAGTTTGTAGTAGGTTTTTGTAGACATCTATCAAACTAAGAAATTCCCTTGTATTCCTAGTTTTTAATAAGTTATTTTATTATTATTTTAAAATCTTGAATTTTATTAATTTTTTGCATCTGTTACAGTTTCTTTTTTATTCTGTTAGTGAATTAAGTGATTGATCTTCTGATATTGAATCAGTCTATTAATCTAGAGACTAAACCTATTTTGGTCTTGAGAGATTATGCCTTTTATATATTCCTGAGTTTGGCTTACAAATACTATGTTTAGAACTTTTAACAATATTCATGAATGAAATAGAAGTATCATTTTTCTGTCTTGTAAGGTCATTATCAGGTTTTGGTAATAAGATTATGGTGGCTTCATATCATTAGTTGGAAAGTGTTGCTATTTTTCTATTCTCTGAAGAATTTGTATAAGATATAACATTTATTTCTTCCTTAAAATTTTGGTAAAATGTGCTGAAGGTTTATTTATGGATTTGAAGTGTTTGATAGTTTTAAACTCTTCAGATTTTCTGTGTCTCTTGTATCATTTTTGATGTTTCTTTTTAAATATTTTATTTTGAAATACCGGTAGATACACCAGAAGTTGCAAAAAATGTATTCGGAAATGTTATGTCCCTTCATCCAGTTACCCCCAGTGGTTATATCTTGCATAACTTTGTATAATATAAAATCCAGAAAATTGATAATGATACAATCCACAAGGCTGACTCAGAGTTTACCAGCTTTACATGTACTTCTGTGTGTATATAGTACTAGACCAATTTGATCATATGTGAAGATACTTCTCTTTGCCTTTTTGCCTCCTTGGTTTCTGATGAGAAATCTGCATTTAATCTTATGTATTCCTTGTACATGATACATTACTTCTCTCTTGCAGGCTTCAGGATTGTCTCTTTTGTCTTTGCCATTTGACAGTTAATTATAATGTGTTTTGATGTGGATCTCTGAGTTTATACTGTTTGAAATTCATTGAGCTTCCTGGATTTTCATGTTTTATTAAATTTGGAAAGTTTTCAGCCATTATTCTTTCATTATTCTTTCTGCCCCTTTCTTTCCTCTCCCTCTGGGACCCCCATAATTCAAATATTGGTATGCTTGATGGTGTCCCACAGGTCTCTCAGACTCTGTTCATTTTTCCTTCATTCTTTTTTTTTTTTCTCCTCTGACTGAATAGTTTCAACTGTCTTCCCTTCAAGTTGTATGATTCTTTCTTTTGCCAGCCCCAATTGATTTTTTTCTCAGCACACATTTACTATTTATTATCAGACCTGTTCTTAAAGGCTAAAAGGGGGAAGTCAGGACCAGCTACTTGTACAATCCAGAGGCACCCTATTGTGTGATAAATTTTTAAGCTATTGCTGCAGCTTTGTTTAAAAAAATTGCTGAGATATTAAACTATCAACCACTATGCAAATTTTTGTGCACGGAAAAACTCAACCCAGGGAATTTAAAAGCCACAGTAGGGTCAATTCTATTTGAATGGGTAAAATTAGGTGAGGTGTTTAGGAATTCTAATTTTTTTAGCCTATATTTTTCATACTGCCTATCCATTTTTATCCTCTGTTTCCATCTTCCTGGATTAAATTTTATATTTTTCATCCACTACAAAAATTGTGCTAAATTTATATAAAAGATTGATTGTAATGTTCTACTATTCATATGTGGAAATTATAGTAATTCTTTTCTTAAAATTAGGTCATTAATTTATCAAGGTAGGGAGGGAAGAGAAATGGAAGAAAATAACAAATCATGTGTCCCAGGTAAAGAAGAAGGGACTGAAGAGTGATTTAAAAAAAGGCCAATTTACAGACTATAATTCCCCATTACAGATTACAAATGCCCAGGTTTTACTTGCGAGCTCATCATGGCGGGGATGGGGGCAGCAAGAGCAGGTGCAGAAGGCAAGAACAGGGCACAGAAAGCAAGAGCAGGAACAGGGTAGGAACAGGGACAGGGATAGGTCATTTAACTTCCTGCTTGCCTTTTTTTTAATTTTAAATTTTTTATTGAAGTATATTGTTCATACACGAGCATGCATAAACAATAAGTGTATAGTAAAGATTGTGAACTTACAAAATAAACATATATAACATCACACAGGGGTCTCATACATCACCCCTCCACCAACTCTTTGCATTGATGTGAAACATTTGTTACAAACTATGCAAGAGCATCATCAAAATATTACTACCAACTATATCCAATTGATTTTGAAAGCCCCTAGACATTTTTTTTTGTTTGTTTATGAAGTCTTGAGCTCATTTTATTGGCTTTGTTCTTTTCTATATAAAATTTGGAATCAACTTGCTGATTTCCATAGAAATTGATAAGTTGTTTGGATCCATTTTATGCTTGGTATTTCTGTTTGGTTCCATTTTATGCTTTCTCTCTCTATTGAAATTCTCATCATTTGCTTTATTTCCTTTAGTTGTTTTTCCAAGTTTTCATTTAACTCCTTGAATGTATTTAAGAGACCATTTTAAAAATCTTTGCCTGGTTTGTCCAAAGTTTGATATTCTTCATTGATGACTTCTAATATTTTTTCTTGCTCCTTTGCATGGGCCATCATCTCCTGTTTGTGTGCCTTGTAATGTTTTGTTGTACACTATGTATTTTAATATTTTAATATATTATCTCTGAAATTTAGTTAGTGAAGTGTCTGTTCCTTAAACTTGTGTCTAGCTAGTGTTATGACTGAGATTTCCTTGAATTTCAGGAGCTAATCAAAGAGAGAGAGAGAGAGAGAGAAAGAGAAAGAGAAAGAGAGAGAGTGAGACTGCCAATACCTTGATTTTGGACTCCTAGCCTCTAAACTCCTGAGCCAGTAAAATTCTATAATTTAAGCGAACCAGCACGCTTGGGGCCTCCTTCCAGCTGGGACACCTCAGCCCTGCACCCAGAACATCAGGTCTGAAGTTTCTCTAAAGACAGGTGTCAGGAGAGGTCAGTGCTTTGAGGGCACTGGAGCTTTCCCATTTGGGAGGTACCACCTTAACGAACCACATGTATAGATAGATGCCTGGAGCCCCACTTGCCATGGGCTCCTGCATCTTTTTTTTTTTTATTGACTTTGTAATAATATTACATCAAAAATATATATGTGAGGTCCCATTCAACCCCACTCCCCCACCCCCCCCTCTCCCCCCCAAAACACTCGTTCCCATCATCATGACACATCCATTGGACTTGGTAAGTACATCTTTGGGCACCTCTGCACCTCATAGTCAATGGTCCACATCATGGCCCATACTCTCCTCCATTCCATCCAGTGGGCCCTGTGAGGATTTACAATGTCCAGTGATTGCCTCTGAAGCACCATCCAGGGCAGCTCCATGTCCCAAAGACACCTCCACCTCTCATCTCTTCCTGCCTTTCCCCATACCCATCGTCCACCATGTCCACTTTTCTCAATCCAATACCACCTCTTCTATGTGGACATTGGATTGGTTGTGTCCATTGCACCTCTATGTCAAGAGGAGGCTCAAATTCCACATGGATGCTGGATGCAATCCTCCCATTTTCAGTTGTAATCACTCTAGGCTCCATGGTGTGGTGATTGTCCTTCTTCAACTCCATCTTAGCTGAGTGTGGTAAGTCCAATAAATCAGATTGTAGGTGCTGGAGTCTGTTGAGGCTCAGGACCTGGCTATCACATTGTCAGTCCAGAGATTCAAATCCCCTAAATATATCTTAAATCCCAACGTTAACTGCACCTCCAGCACATTAGCATGAAAGTCTTATGAAGGGAGATCCCATCTGAGTCCAGATTCATCACACATAAACACCATTTCCAAAGAGGGGCCATCTGCCCTGGTAGTTAACCCCATCGGCCATGGCCATAACTCTCATGGGTCTCTTTAGCCTTCAAAGGAACCAATATCTGGGGGTTGTATCTGCTTTATCTGTCTCTCTGACTCTGCTCAGTTGTGCATGAGGGCAATCCTTCTGCCAGCCTCCAGACTCTTTTTTAGAAACTCGTAGCCATATAAACTCATTTCTCCTTTCCATTTCCCCCTTACTTTAGGTCAAACAGCATTTTAAAGTCATGTTATTTTATGTAGACATGGATATTCTGCTGATCCGCATTGAACCTTCCATATAAGGTCCTTTTCCAGTTGCATCATCAGTTAGTATTTGATAGTGGTCCCTCGTTGCCAGGGAGGCTCGTCCCCGGGTGTCATGTCCCACGCTGGAGGGAAGGCATTGCATTTACATGCTGAGTTTGGCTTCGAGACTGGCCACATTTGAGTAACATGAAGGCTGACAGGAGGAAATTCCCAGGCACAATGTTGCTCTAGGCCTTGTTCTTATTTTAGGTTTATCAGCTCACAAGCATAGTCATTAGCATCAGGGGCTCACTGTTGAACCCTCACTCCCTCCAGGTCCCCGCCGCTGTACCTGGGAGACTGTCGCTGCTCCCCTAGGGACCGCGACAGAGCACCACTGGCCAGGAACCCAGTACCCCCCCTGCTGTGGTTTTTAATTGTTGCCACTATGAGTATATCCAATCATTACGATGCCCCCTGGATATATGTTCTGTACAGCTCCCTGTCAGCCATATATCACCTGTCATTGGTATCCCATACCAGTATCCCTCCATTGCCATTGTTGAGACACTCTGTGGTCCAGAGCTCCCCGAAATTTGAAGCCCAATATAATGTCATGGTCCCTTACTAGGGAATGGCATATAGAGATGGGTTTAAAGGATAGATAAAGAACTTGGATAAAGTTAGATAAAGAATGTTGACTTGAAAAAATTCCACATCCTATCCTTTTTTTTTTTTTTTTTTTTTCCCCCCCTAATTATTCAGCATTTCTTCACAGGAGTCCTAGACCACAGCAATGCATATATATAATATACAGCACTCCCATACATCCACCACAAAACCTTTTTCCTTCCACAGCGATACTCTTACACCCTATTCACATCATATTTACTTAAGGTGATGTACAGAGTCTGAGATATTAGCTTTCTAACAAGGTAATATCTGTGCTTACATTATGGTGCATACTTTAGGATACACAGTTCTTTACATTTTTAGTTATCCTATGTTTTACATTATGGTTTACATTATCAGTCTGTCATCTCCTATATGTTATGGTGTAATATTACATGTTTTATATCCATCCTTGTGTACTCTCAAAAAACTCCTCTCTTGCCCCCCTTTTACTTTGGTTCCACACATTTAACGTCCATTTTCCCTTCCACCTTGGTGCCCACAGTGACAGCCAACCTCCGTTTCCTGAGGAGCCACTTCCAGAAATAGATGGAATAGTGTTCAGGGCCTAACTTGCTCAACTGCCCCAATGCCCTGGGAGCCACCCTTTCTCTCGAGGGATACAGTTCCCTCTATTTGGTGGCATTAGTCCTCCCTAGGATGTGGGTCCACCCCCACTCTCACTACTTGGGATTCTACCCCATGGTGTCACCCACTCTGGCAGAATGAGCATTTAGGCATTCCCCAGGAGCCCGTCCTGCATCAGACCCTCCCCTCCGAGCATTCTAAACAGGTAACCCTCTTTATTATATTTTGATATGATTTTCTCGGCATTTTACTCTCCACCACCTCCTGACCCTCTCCTGTGTTTGTATGCTCCCCCTCCCTCCCCCCACTTTTGGGCAACGTTACCCAACCATCCCTCCCCAGCCACCCTCAAACCCGTAAAGCCCCAACCAAAGGCAACCCCTTGCCCCCATTTTATCTCTTCTTTGTGATCATACTTACCACCATCTCGTCTTAAATTCCACTCCTGCAGACATCGGCTCATATCCTTCCTCCACCCTCCGATTTCCTGTAAGCCTATCGTTCAGTCTCTTGCTATCTAGGGCAGCTTGTTTATTTCATATCATTGGGGTCATGTAGTATTTGTCCTTCAATGTCTGGGTTGCTTCACTCAACATAAGGTTCTCAAGATTCATCCATGTTATCACATGTGTTTGTAGTGTGTTTGTTCTTACAGCCGAGTAGTATTCCATTGTGTGTATATACCACATTTTATTGATCCACTCATCTGTTGATGGGCATTTGGGTTGATTCCAACTTTTGGCAATAGTGAACAATGCTGCTATGAACATTGGTGTACATATATCGGTTTGTGTCTTTGTTTTCAGTTCTGCTGGGTATATACCCAGCAGTGGTATTGCTGGGTCATATGGCAAATCTATGGCTAGTTTTTTGAGAAACCGCCATACTGTCCTCCAGAATGGTTGGATCCTTCCGCATTCCCACCAGCAGTGGATGAGTGTTCCCCTTCCTTCACATCCTCTCCAGCACTTGTATTCTTCTGATTTTTTCATAGCTGCCAATCTTATGGGTGTAAGATGGTATCTCATTGTAGTTTTGATTTGCATTTCCCTGATAGCTAGAGATTTGGAACATTTTTTCATGTGCTTTCTTGCCATTTGTATTTCTTCTTCGGAGAAGTGTCTGTTTAAGTCTTTTTCCCATTTTTTAAATGGGTTGTTTATCTTTTTATTTTCAAGATATAGGAGTTCTTTATATATGCAAGTTATAAGTTTCTTATCAGATATATGATTGCCAAATATTTTCTCCCACTGTGTGGGCTCCCTTTTTACTTTCTTGACAAACTCCTTTGAGGTGCAGAAGGCTTTAATTTTGAGGAAGTCCCATTTATCTATTAGTTCTTTTGCTGCTCGTGCTTTTGGTGAGATATTCATAAATCCATTTCCTATTACAAGGTCCTGTAGATGTTTCCCTACACTGCTTTCTAAGGTTTTTATGGTCTTGGCTCTTATATTTAGGTCTTTGATCCATCTTGAGTTGATCTTTGTATAAGGTGTGAGATGGTAATCTTCTTTCATTCTTCTACATATGGCTATCCAGTTCTCCAGACACCATTTGTTGAATAGGCCACTCTCTCCCAATTGAGAGGGTTCGGTGGCTTTATCGAATATTATGTGGCTGTATATGTGAGGTTCTATATCAGAGCTTTCAATTCGATTCCATTGGTCTATGTGTCTCTCCTTATGCCAATACCATGCTGTTTTCACCACCGTAGCTTTATAGTATGTTTTGAAGTCAGGTAGTGTGATTCCTCCAATTTCGTTTTTCTTTTTCAGTATGTCTTTGGCTATTCGGGGTCTCTTTCCTTTCCAAATAAATTTCATAGTTAGTTTTTCTAGTTCCTTAAAGAATGCTGCGTTGATTTTTATTGGGATTGCATTGAATGTGTAGATCAGTTTTGGTAGGATAGACATCTTAATAATGTTCAGTCTTCCTATCCATGAACAAGGAATAGTCTTCCATTTATTTAGGTCTTCTTTGATTTCCTTGAACAATCTTGTATAATTCTCGTTGTATAAATTCTTTACCTCTTTAGTTAAATTTATTCCTAAGTATTTGATTTTTTTATTTACTATTGTGAATGGTATTTGTTTCTTGATTTCCTCCTGATCTTGCTCATTATTGCTGTACAGAAATGCTACTGATTTTTGCGCATTGATCTTATAACCTGCGACTTTACTAAACTCATTAATGAGTTCTAGAATCTTCGTTGTAGATCTCTCAGGCTTTTCTATGTATAGGATCATGTCATCTGCAAATAATGAAATTTTGACTTCTTCCTTTCCAATTTGAATGCCTTTTATTTCTGGTTCTTGCCTCAGTGCTCGTGCAAGTACTTCTAAGACAATATTAAATAGGAGCGGAGACAGTGGGCATCCTTGTCTTGTTCCTGAGTTTAGAGGGAAGGAGTCTAGGATTTCTCCATTGTAAACAATATTGGCTTTAGGTTTTTCATATATACTCTTTATCATGTTCAAAAAATTCCCTTGTATTCCAATCTTTTGGAGTGTTTTTATCAAGAAAGGGTGCTGTACTTTGTCAAATGCTTTTTCTGCATCAATAGATATAATCATGTGATTTTTTTCCTTTAATCTGTTTATATGGTGTATTACGTTGATTGATTTTCTTATGTTGAACCATCCTTGCATACCTGGGATGAATCCCACTTGGTTGTGGTGTATAATACGTTTAATGTGTTGTTGAATACGATTAGCAAGTATTTTGTTAAGTATTTTTGCGTCTAGGTTCATTAGAGAAATTGGTCTGTAATTTTCCTTTCTTGTGATGTCTTTGTTTGGCTTTGGTACTAGGGTAATGTTGGCATCATAGAAGGAGTTGGGTAATGTTCTTTCCGTTTCGATGTTTTGGAATAGTTTCAGCAGGATTGGTGTCAGTTCTTTCCGGAATGTTTTGTAGAATTCACCTGTGAAGCCATCTGGCCCTGGGCTCTTCTTAGTTGGGAGATTTTTGATAACCAATTCTATCTCTCTGCTTGTGATTGGTTTGTTAAGATCATCAATTTCTTCTTTCGTCAATATGGGCTGCTTATGTGTTTCTAGGAATTTATCCATTTCCTCTAGATTGTCATTTTTGTTGGAATATAGTTTTTCAAAATATCCTCTTATGATAGTCTTTATTTCTGTGGGGTCAGTGGTGATATCGCCTTTCTCATTTCTTATTTTGTGTATTTGCATCTTCTCTCTTTTTTTCTTTGTTAGTGTTGCTAAAGGTTTGTCAATTTTGTTAATCTTCTCAAAAAACCAGCTCTTGGTCTTGTTTATCTGTTCAAGTGCTTTCTTATTTTCTATTTCATTTAGTTCTGCTCTTATCTTTGTTATTTCCTTCCTTCTTCTTCCTGTTGGGCTACTTTGTTGTTGTTTTTCTAATTCCTTCAAATGTGCAGTTAGTTCTTCAATTTTTGCTCTTTCTTCTTTTTTGATATATGAATTTATGGCTATAAATTTCCCTCTCAGTACTGCTTTTGCTGCATCCCATAAATTTTGGTATGTTGTGTTATCATTATCATTTGTTTCAAGGTAGTCATTGATTTCTTTTGAGATTTCCTCTTTGACCCACTGTTTTTCTAAGAGTGTGCTGTTTAATTTCCAAATCGTGGTGTGAAATTTGGGCTTCTGTCCCTTGCAAATCTCCAGCTTGACTCTGCTGTGGTCAGAGATAATGTTTTGTATGATTTCAATCTTTCTGAATTCGTTCAGCCTTTCTTTGTGGCCTAGCATATGATCTATCTTGGAGAATGATCCATGTGCGCTTGAGAGAAATGTATATCCTGCTGTGTTTGGGTGTAGCGATCTATATATGTCTATTAGATCGAGCTCCTCTAATATACTATTCAGATGTTTTGTTTCTTTGGTGATTCTCTTTTGAGATGTTCTGTCCAGAGTTGATAGTGGTGTATTAAAATCCCCCACTATAAGTGTAGATGTATCTATTCTTTCACTTAGTTTTTCCAGCGTTTGCCTGACGTATTTAGAGGCACCCTTGTTAGGGGCATAGATATTTATGATTGTTCGATCTTCTTGACAGATTTTCCCTTTCACTAAAATGTAGTATCCTTCTTTGTCTCTCACAATTGTTTCACATTTAAAGTCTATTTTGTCTGATATTAATATAGCTACTCCTGCCTTTTTTTGGTTATTGTTAGCTTGTATGATTGTTTTCCAGCCATTCACTTTCAATCTCCATGCGTCTCTGGGTCTAAGATGTGTCTCTTGTAGACAGCATATGGATGGGTCATATTTCCTTATCCAATGTCCCAGTCTGAATCTTTTGATAGGTGAGTTTAATCCGTTGACATTCAGTGTTATTACTATCAAGGAATTATTTGTGTTAGCCATATTTTGATTGGATTTGTGTTTGTCATATTTTGTTTGTATATATTTTTTTTTGTCTTTTTTGTTGTTGTTGTTGGTCTTATACTCTCCTCCAACTTTGCCTTTCCTGTTTTTTCCTTTCTTCCTGCAGAACTCCCTTTAGAATTTCTTGAAGGGGAGGTTTCTTGTTGGTATACTCTTTCAGTTTCTGTTTGTCTGTGAATATTTTGAACTCTCCTTCATGTTTGAATGCTAGTTTAGCTGGATAGAGTATTCTTGGTTGGAAGTTTTTTTCCTTTAGTACCTTGACTATATCATACCACTGTCTTCTTGCCTCCATGGTTTCAGAAGAGAAATCAGCACTTAATCTAATTGAGCTTCCCTTGTATGTGATGGTTTTCTTTTCTCTTGCTGCTTTTAGGATTTTCTCTTTGTCTTGAGCTTTGGATAATTTGATAAGTATATGTCTTGGGGTGGGCCTGTTGGGGTTTATGACTTGTGGAGTGCGCTGTGCTTCTTGGATATGTACATCTGTCTCTTTCAGTAGATTTGGGAAGTTTTCAGCCATTATTTCCTGCAGCACTCTTTCTGACCCCTTTCCCTTCTCTTCACCTTCTGGAATGCCTATAATATGTATATTTGAGCGTTTTGCATTGTCATTCAGGTCCCTAAATCCTAATTGGATTTTTTCTATCTTCTTATTGACCCCTTCTACTATCTGTTTGATTTCTGATGTACTGTCTTCCACATCACTAATTCTCTGCTCTGTCTCTTCTAGTCTGCTGATATTTGCTGCAAGTGTATTTTTGATTTCTTGAACTGTGGTGTTCATTCCCATCATATCTGTTATGTTTTTGCGTATGTCTGCAATTTCCCCTCCAAGTGATGTCTTCATGTTGTTAACCTCTTTCATTACTGCATCAAATTTATCGGTGATAAATGTTCTGAGTTCTTTCATTGCTTGTGCCAAGTTTTGCTCCCCTTCGTGATTATTGGTTTGTTGATTGGATTCAGTCATGTTTTCTTGATTATTGGTTTGGTTTGTAGATTTTTGTTGCTTTCTGGTCATCTCTTTATTTTGACGAATTTAATCAGTTCCTTAGCTTCTTTGTCTGCTTTTGGAGGTTAATTAGTTGTTATTTTTGCATAGGTGTTATATCTTCTTTTTGTCACTTTTTTCTTCTTATTCAAGTTACTTGTTGTTGGTTAAGTTCACTTTAGAAGAAAGTATTAGTGTTGGGGAAAGGCAATTGTGTCAGCAAGGGAAAAGTGTAAAGTAGTATTAGTAATGTATGTTAACAAAGCAAGAATATGAGATCTGGGAGGATGGAGGTTAGATTCATGTAGATTGTATAGAGTTATAGTTGTAGGTAGAGTACCTTTTATGAAGTAGATGACTGAATATGGGCGGAATATGGTATGAACTACAAAGCTATTGTTTTCATGAGAGAGGGAAAAAGAAAAGAAAGGTAATAGTTTCAAGAGTGGATAACAGACAGAAAACAGAACAAAGGTATTAGAAATTAAGAGTTAGACACTTTGTGGATCAAAGAATGGGAGGTGGGGGGTGGAATATAGTAGAGACAGTAGATGATAGTGGATATCAAGATGCAGGGGAAGGGGGATAGTGTAGGTAGCCTAAATCAGTTCACACAAAAATGAGGCAGTGGAGGATGGGAAAACCCAGCAAATGTGAGGTGTTCCCTGTAGCACCTATTGTGTACTTGAATTAAAATAAAATAAGTGGAAAATGAGGGACAAGAGGGAAAGAGAAAACCGAAAAAAAACTAATTATAATAAAGAAAAAAAGAAAGACAAGAAGAAAGGAAGAAAGAAAAAGAGGATAAGCAAACGGTGGGGAACAGATAGGGGGAAGAGTGATACAGGTATACACGTGTCACAATTGCAACACTATCTAAAACAACAACCAAAAAAACCCCTAAATAACTGTATAAAAAAAAAAAAGGACTTTGGGGGACACGCTAGGAGAAAAGACTAGGGGATAATGCAATATTAGCAATCAGGGCATCAAACAGAGTAAAAAATAAGATAAAGTGAAAATAAAAACAAAACAATATGAACCAATATAGATAAAACACAAAGGTTAAGGTCCAGAGCACTCAAGGATCCCAGGTAGAGCCCAGAGCGTGATGGATACGGGGGTGGAAAGTCTGAGACACTGGAGACTCAAGAGGCGTGAGTCTGGGGTGTGGACCGCCAGAGTCCAGGGGACCCAGACCTGGCAGCCTCAAATCTGGTCCACGGAAAGCTTAGGAGCCCCGCAGTGCAACACAGCCCTCAGGGATCCCCGTAGCTGGGTGCCAGCCCCGTGGGGGAAGCCAGATCCGCGAATTCTATATTGACTGTCTGATCCCTGAAATTCACCTACACCTCAGGGCATCAGCCTTTGGACAGCTCGCTCCCTGTGCTCCCACGCAACGGCCACTTGAGGGCGCCTCTACACCACAGCCAGTTCAATGACCCAGATCCCAAGCCCCACCGGGTGGGGTGGGCTTCAGCTGGAAACGCGGAAAACAGACTCTAAGATCCGAAATCCCAAACTTCGCAAAATATTCCCCAATCAGCTTCCAGACGTGTCCTCCTCCCTCACTGCACCCTACAACAGTCTCCCAATTGTGTCCCCTTATTGCTCAAAATCCAATTCCGTTGCAGATCTGCAGCCGGACCTGTGGGGATGGGGCTCCAGGCGGAAGCGCTTCCCCCCCTGTCCGGCGACCAAAACGTCCCCCACTTCACAAGAAAACACCGTCTGTCTCCCCAAATCAATCTGCTAAGGAGTCTTGTCCCAACAATCCCTCACCAGCCAGCCCAGTATCCGTGAATTTCTCAGCACCGCAAAACCTCCAGAAAGAGGAAAAAAAAACCAAAAACCCCTGGCCGCCACGGCTCCGGAGCTGCAAGAGCGCCCTCTACCGCGGCTCCGCCCACCCAAGGAGGGAACTTCCCGCGCCCAGCTGGGACCTCCGTTTATATATTATAGACGTATCCTCTCTGTTACCTTCCCACTGAATTGACTTCCAGACACCTTCCAACCAGCAAAAATCCCCGAAACAGCGCGGTCCTAAAGAGCCTTCAACGCTGCCCAGCCGCCCCCTGCAGAGACACTACCAGGCAAGCTCACGCAGCCACCATCTTGCCTCTCCTTCTCCTCCTGCATCTTAATGTTCAAGTGCAGTCCTTAATGGTCAAGGTGTCCCTCCCTGACATTCCACTCCCACATCGCCCACAGTGTGGCCGCTTGAAATTATTTGATGAATACCAAAAAAGAGAAAGATGATGTTTTTGAAGTCATCTATTCCTGTGGATGTGATCCACTTTGAAATTCAGTAGAGAAGTTCAAAGCATGACTGTCAGTAGAGAGGCCTTTGATTAGATGACTTAAGATCACTCGAGGGTCTGGATTGGACTATGTCAGTGAGGCCTGACTCAGGTCAGGTCTCCCCCAACTGCCCTCACTGGCACTGATAGAAGAGGAAACACAGAGAGAGAAACAGACAGAGGCAGGGAAAGCATGCCGCCATGTGTGATCCTGCTGTGCCAAGATGGAGTGAGGAGGCCCAGAAGAGAGGAACCCCACTCCAGCTTTGCTGAGAGCTGCGGAAGAGCAGAGGCCTTGGCAGAGACCCACAGCCATCTCACTTTACCTTGTGGTGGCTGACTTTGGTGGGAAAGCACCTGTCACCATACCTCGAGTTGGACTTTTCACGTTCTTGCAAGCTTTGACCCCAAAAAAATCCCCTAACCAAAGCCAACCCATTGCTGGTACTTTGCAATGGCCACCCTTGGGCCAAGGAACACATGCGGCCTGTGGGGGACCTGGCCTAGTACGGCCATGCTCACCCTGTCCACCAGTCAGCCTGCTCTTCCCACCATGCCCGCCACCCCCCACCTGCACCATTCCAGGGACTCCCAGTGCTGTCCACGGCCCCAGGTAGCCTGCCTTGATGTGGCCCCTCTGGAATGGGCAACTTTCCATGTGCCCACAGCACCTTCTCTTTGTCTTTGTGTTAGCAGTGACCATATTCTTATGCCCAAATCTATCCCTCTTCAGCTGTCAGCTTTAGCAGGGCCCAGACAGTGCCCGACTCTGAGTCCCTGGTGCCAAACCCCCAGGAGGCACGCCAAAAAGGTTTGTGGAGCAACTGCATGACTGGGAGGCAGTGGGAAGAAGAGATTTGAAAGCCTTTCCAGCATCACCTCTGAGCTGGAGACCATCAGGCTGGTGACCGCAGGCTTTTGGGCCCTCAGGAGGAGGATAGGACCTCGAGGTCAGAAGTCGTCTGGGCACTGACCTTCCCAACCTGCTGATTGATGCTTACACTGGCAGTGCAGCCAGCACAGTCAACGGGGAGGTGACTGCACCCCCACCGTGTTCAGAGCAAGAGACTGGTCTTCTTACCGTGGAGGTGCTTGGGGACCCAGGCCTGGGTGTGGGGAGAGCTCGTGCCCCTTCAGCAGCCCCCAGCTCTGCTGTTCTTTGTGCCATGGCAAGGAAGCCTCCTGGTGTGCCCCCCACCCTGCATTCCAGCTCCACGGGAACTTTGTTCAGCCTTAAGCAGGCAAGGCCTTGTCCACCCCTGAGCCCCCTGCCCGCACGGCTATTCCCTGTAACCCACCACCTCCTTGGGCTCTTCTGCAAAGCACAGACTTTGGAGTCAGAGTGTCCAAGGTGGAAAACACACAGCTGGAGCAGGTCACAGCCCTATGTCGGGATCGCAGACCCTGCCTTTTCTAGAAGGCAAAAGGAAGCCAGTGATGGCCAGCTCAGGCGGGTGTGTTGGGGTTGAAGAGTTGGTGTGAAGCCTCTAAAGAGCTTCGACTCAGGAGGTCCCTTGGCCCAGTGAGCACGCCACGGGCAAGGCCCCACTGAGGAAGAGGGGTGGGCGAGAGCAGGGACTGTGAGCCCACCTCGGAGGCCGGGCTCGTTCTCTCGGAGCTGCAGGATTTGAGCGCCGGAGCTGCCTGCTCACCGTCCACGGGGATAGGGCCAGGTGGCCCAGGAGGGCTCCTTAGCAGCAACGAGCACCCCAAACCTCAGCGCTGGGCGTCTGCCCTGCCTCCACCCTGGGTTCCCCTGCCCCTCTCATATCCCCCTGGGCTCTGCTAGAGACGGTGTGGGTTCAGGTGCCCTGGGTCTTCTCAGGGAGGACAGGAGGAGGCAAAGGGGAAGGAGCACAAGCCTGAACTGCCTTCTCCCCTGCTCACACTCACAAGGCTGTGCCCGCCTCCAGGTCTGCTCCAGGTGTGCTGTCCGCTGGCATGTGAGAAAATTAAAAAGAAGTAAGAGAGGTTTTTCCAGCCTTCAGAGATTCCCTCCCCATGGCTCTAAGAAGCAGGTCTGCAACCAATTCCTGAGTCCAGAGCCCAGTTTTGAGTAAGTAGCAGGGCCCATCCTAACAATCCACGTCTGGGTTGAGCCAAGAATCAAAGAGCAGTGGTAACACACAGCCTCCCGCCACTCCATCGCTACCAAAGAAAAAAAGGGAGCATCTGAGTACATCACATTCTCATTAGATGCCCAGATATCAGCAACAAATTATGGGCCCTACTAAAAAATTGGAAGGCATGGCCCAAGAAAAGGAACAGACCAAAGCCCCAGAAAAGATGCAGGATTCAAGAGGCCTCATTGGCAAGATGAGCACAAATTTCCAAAATCACAATAATGAGCTGAGGTATAATGTGGCTAAGGAGATAAATGACAACAAGAAGACATCAAGAGAGTATAAAGACGCATTTGAAATCTTGACCAGAGAAATCACAGAGCTCATGGGAATGAAAGACAAAAGAGGTGTGATCCATAGCCCATTGGAGGCACGCAATAGCAAACTTGAAATGACAGATGAAAGAATAAGTGACACTGAAGACAGAACAAGTGAAATTAAAGGGAGCAAAGAACAGAGAGTGAAAAGAACGGGAAAGAATTTAGCAGGGGCTCAGAGAGTTGAATGACAACACGGGGCACAGCCATGTACAAGTCATGGTCATTCCAGAAGGAGAAGAGAAGGGAAAAGGGGCAGAAAGAGTCTTTGAGGAAAGACTAGAGGAAAAATTTCCCCACTCTCGCAGAAGAAATGAACTTACAAGGCCAAGAAGTGCACCATACCCCAATCAGAATAAATCCAAAGAGACCTCCTCCAGGACACATACTACTCAGAAGGTCAAATGTCAACAACAAAGAGAAAATTCTCAGAACAGCAAGGGAGAAGCAAACCATCACCTACAAGGATGCCCAGTAAGACTCAATGAAGATTTCTCTTCAGAAACCATGAAGGCAAGAAGACAGTGGCATGATACAATTAGGATAGTGAAAGAGAAAAAACGCCAGCCTAGAATTCCTTATCCAGCAAAATTGTCCTTCCAATACGAGGGTGAGTATAAACCATCCTCAAAGAAACAGAAACTAAGAGACTTTGCCAAGAAGAGAATCCACCTTTGCAGGAAATAGTAAAGGAAGCCTTAGAACCTGAGAGAGAGAGGCCTGGAGAAGAGCAGAGAAGAAAGACTAGCAGAAGGCTAACCCAAAGAGTAAGAAGACCAGCAAAAATAGCATATGACCTAAGAAAACCCAAGAATAAAACAGTGGAAGTAAATAATGCATTTAAAGTAATATCATTGAAAGTGAGTGGATTAAACGCCCCAATCAAAAGGTACAGACTGACAGAATGGATAAAAAAACATGAGTCATCCATATGCTGCTTTGTAGACCCAGGGCTATGAAAGGACTGAAAGCGAAAGGTTGGAAAAGATACTCCATGCAAACAATAAATAAAAAGAGCAGGGTGAGCTAGACTACTATCAGGCAAAACAGACTTTAATGCAAAAAGTTATGAGAGATATAGAATATATTAATAAAAGGGATCATCCACCAGGAAGCAATCAGTCATAAATATCTATGTGCCTAACCAGTGTAGCCCAAAATGCACGAGACAAACTCTGGCAAAACTCAAGGGAGAAATAGACATCTCTACAATAATCGTTGGAGACTTCAGTGCCCCACTTATATTATGAGAAAGAGCAATTAGACTGAAGAGCAACAAGAAATGAGAGAAGTTGAATGGCATGATCAACGATTTAGACCTAACAGACATCTACAGAAGGCTGCATCCCAACTCAGTGGTTTCTACATTCTTCTCAAGTGCCCATGGATCTTTTTCCAGGAGAGACCACATGTTAGGGCACAAAGCAGCTCTCAATCAATAGAGAAAGATTGACATGAATCAAAGCACCTTCTGAAATAAAAATGGAATGAAACTGGACATCAGTCACAAACAAGACAGAAGTAAATTTGCAAAGGTGTGGAGGCTGAAGAACACATCCTTATTTAATCAGTGGGTCAAAGAAGAAATTGCAAGTGAATTCAGTCAATCTTTTGAGACAAAGAAATACGAGAACGCAACTTATCAAAACTTAGGGGATACAGCAAAGGCAATCTTGGGAGGGAAAATTAGAGCCCTAAATGCTGACATTAAAAACAAAGAAAGCACTAAATGCAAAGATTGAACTGAACAACTAGAGAAACTAGAAGGAGAACAGCAAACCAATCCCAAAACAAGCAGGAGGAAAGAAAGAAATAAAGATGAGAGCAGAAATAAATGAAATTGAGAACAACCACAACAAACAATAGAGCAAATCAACAAAACCTAAAGCTGGTTCTTTGAGACAAACCCCTAGCCAGACTAACCAAAAAAAGAAAAGAAAAAAGAAAAAAAAAAGAAAAAAAAAAAGAGAGAGAGAGAAGATGCAAATAATTGGACTCAGAAATGAATGAAAGAGGGGACGTTGTGATTGACCCCAGAAAAATAAAAAGGATCCCAAGAGGATATTATGAGAAGCTGCATGCCAACAAAGTAGACAACCTGGATGAAATGGACTAATTCCTAGAAATGCACAAACAACCTACACTGATGCTATGAGAAATAGAATATCTTAACAGACCATCACTGTGAAAGAGATTGAATCCATTATCCAAAATCTCCCAGGCAAGAATAGTCCAGGGCCAGATGGCTTCACAGGTGAATTTTACCAAGCATTTTGAAAAGAATGAACACCAATTCTGTTTAGACTCTTCCCAAAAATTGAAGAGGAGGGAAAATTACCCTAGACAGCTGATGAAGCCAACATCAGCCAGGTAAAGATACTACAAGAAAAGAAAATTAGAGACCAATCTCTCTAATGAACATAAACGCAAAAACTCTCAACAAAATACTTGCCAATAGAGTCCAAGAGCATATCAAAAGACTTATACATCATGACCAAGTAGGATTTATTCCTGTAACGTAAGTCTGGTTCAACATAAGGAAATCAATCAAAGAGAAAAAACACATCTTCATCTCAATCGATGCAGAAAAGGCATTTGACAAAATCCAGCATCCTTTTTTAGATACAAATTTCAAGCAATAGGAATAGAAGGAAAACTCCTCAATATGATAATGGGCATAGATGAAAAACCTGCAGTCCTTACATGCTCATGGACTGGAAGAAAAATTATCATGAAGATGTCAATTTTTCCCAAACCGATTTGTAGATTCAATGCAGTACCAACCAAAATTCCAACAGCTGTTTTACAGAATCAGAAAAGGCCATTACCAAATTCATTTGGAAGGGAAAGTGCATCCAAATAGCCAAAAGCATTCTGAAAAAGAAGAGCAACATGGGAGGAATTTCACTGCCTGGCCTTAAAATGTATTACAAAGCTACAGTGGTCAAAACAGGAAGGTAGCGGCATAAAGATAGACACTTCTATCCGTGGAATAGAATTGAGAATCCAGGAAAACACCCTCATCTCTACTGTCAACTGGTTTTTGACAAACCTACCAAGTCTGCATTAATGGGACACAACGGGTTTTTCAACAAATGGTGCTGGGGGCACTGGATATCTATAACTGAAAGAATGAAAGAGGATCGTATCTCACTCTCTACAAAAGAATCAACTGAAAATGGAGCAAAGACCTAGATATAAAAGCCAGGACCATAAAACTATTAGAAGAAAATATAGGGAAGCAACTTCAAGACCTCATGGTAGGTGGTGGTTTCTGTGACCTTACACCCAAAGCACAGGCCACAAGAGAAAAAATAGATAAATGGGACCACCTCAAAATTAAACACTTTTGCACCTCACAGGACATTGTCAAAAGGGTGAAAAGGCAGGTGACTCAATAAAGGAAGATATTTGGAAATCACATGTCTGATAAGGGTCTAATATCCAGGATCTATAATGAGACATTTACATCTCAATAGTAAAAGGAGAAATAATCCAACTTAAAAATAAGCAACAGACTTGAGCAGACATTTGTCCAAAGAAGAAATACAAATGGCAAAAAACACATGGAAAAAATGCTCGAGACCTCTTTTGATTAGGGAAATGCAAATCAAAACCCACAAGGACTTATCATTTCACATCTATCAGAATGGCCACTATTCAAAAAGACAGAGAACTGCAAGTGCTGGAGAGGCTGTGGAGAGATAGGAACACTTCTTCCCAGTTGGCTGGTGGCAATGCAGAACGGTCCAGCCACTGCGGAGGACTGTTCAGCAGTCCCTCAAGAAGTTGCAAATAGACTCGCCATGTGACCCTGCAGTACCACCACTGGGTATATAAAGAACTGAGAGCAGTGACACAACAGACATCTGCACGTCAATTTTCACAGTGGCATTCTTCACGATTGCCAGAAGTTGGAAACAACCCAGGTGTCCATCGACAAATGAGTGGAAAAACAAGCTGGTGAATTCACATGAAGAAAAGTTAGGCAGCAGTAAGAAGAAATGAATTATAAAGAAGAAGACAACATGAATGAACCTGGAGGAGATTTTTTTGAGTGAAGCAGGCCAGGCACAAAAGGGCAAATACCATAGGATTGTGTTATTATGAACCAAATTGATTGTGTAACATACTCTACCATAAAAAACAATTTCTACATAGCCAGTATGTTTAATTGAAAATTGTATGGTTTTATGCAATTGTGTTTGCTTTTTCTTTTTAAATTATTGCTTATATCTCCAATTCTTAAATGGACAAAATAGAGTTAGAAATGATAAAGGCAATGGGAAGCCTCTGGCAGGATTGGTGGCACAGCAGCAATGTTTGACTTTGGTCTCATTTCCACCTCATCACGGGACAGACGGAGACAGCAACCCAGGAGGGCAAGTGGGTCTCCTCAGATCACATGGCGCTCCCCCGGCCCTGTGTGGAGTGGGACTCAGGGTTCTAACCGTCCCCTTCCTGCTTCTCCTGTGTCTGAGTGTGTGAATCCACTCCGTGTGAAACAAGACTCCGGGGCTTGTAGTGTCCACCCCATGTGGACGTGACACTGTCCCGGGAAGCCGATGCTAGAATGGTTCCTGCTGTGTGGTGAGGGGACTGGGGGGGTGGGGCAGCCTCAGTGACTAGCCTGGGCTCCTCAAAACTGAAAGGATGGAGCGGCAGGCTCTGAACCCAGTTGGGTCTCCCCATAGCTGGGGCCCGAGCTGCCCACAGCCTTCCCAGGGAGCTGTGGAGGGGACGTGTTGGCAGAACTGCATCCAGGGAACAAGGCGATCCAGGAGAGGGGATGGACAGATGGACATGCAGAGGGATTTTGGCGGAGTTCTTACAGTTGAAGGGCCCAGGGGAAATGACCTAAGGAGGTGACCTAACTTCCTTGGTGACAGAACTTGGAACCTTGGTAACCAGGCATCCAGATTCCACAGGCAGCCCCTTCCCAGCTCACTTGGCAGGAGACGCTCGAGAGAGCAACATGTTCCCCTGTTGCGTTGCGCGACCCCGAGGCTCCAGCCTCCACCAAAGCGGGAAAGAATCCCCTTGCCATCGGTTCCGACATTGGCTTAGGCCTCAGCTACAGAACCGCTGGCCATCGGCACCCAGGAGGCACCCAGAGGTGACAGAGGGTGGCCCAGGGGAGCCGGTTCAGCATAGGCCACTGCTGTGCTCCTCCTGGGCAGCCCCACGTCCATCCTCTTCCCAGGGTGTGGGGGCGTGGATGGGGACCACCGCGGGCAGGAGCTGCTGTCAGGGTTGGGGACCCAGAGGGCCTTCCCTGTCCCCTGCCAGGTCACGAGCAGGGGTGGGAAGAGGCAGCTTGGGGACATCCATGTGGGCATGTCTTTCCTGAGCCTCGAGCTCCCCTGTTCTCTCCACCAGGCTCAGGGGAAGGCAGAGCCCACCTGAGCCTGCCCTGGGCCCTGGCCTGATGGAGGGCCAGCGTCCCCTGCGGGGGAGGACAGGCCCCTCGCTGACGCCCCTCGGCCTGGCCGCCGGGCACTGTGTTCACAGAGCTCCATGCAGGTGGTCGGCGAGGAACTGGAGGAGGGGCTGGTCTACACTGTCTCTCTGAGGAAGGTGCCGGTCCATCGGGGCCCCGGCCAGGGCCAGCGCTGGGTCCAGGTGAGAGCAGGGGCTGAGGAGGGGGCCCGAGGCAGCCGGGGAGCACCCCGGGGCTGTGTTCCACCCTGACGCCCCCTGCACACTCTTCAGGGCTTTCCCACCCAAGTGGCCCCATATCCTGCTTCCCGAGGAACCTGGGGCCTCCCCAGCCCCCCAGCACACTGCCACTGCACAGACGAGGGAAGGTCACTGCACACGTGGAGAAGAGCGGGAGAGGGTCTTTAGCGCAGGATGCCGGTCAGGGCCGGCTGGAGGGTGGGCGTGCCGCAGACACGTGCGCATCGTGCTGCTGTGTTTGCCAGTCCCCTCCTCGGCCCCACGTCCCCGGCAGCATCTCCGTGACTGTCCTTGCCCATCTGCTCCGAGCCGTCCAGCTCTCCTGCTGAGGAGGGTTCTCGCTGTCTCCCAGAACTGCCCCCTTGACCCTCCCGGGTAGGAGCTGGGCCTGCCTCGGCTGCCCAGGATCCCAGGAGGGCAGCGGCTCGGAGCAGCCTTTCGGCCTTCAGGGCTGCTGGAGCTGAAGGTCCTGTCCCGGGGCCCTGCCGGCTCTGCTGCCCTGGACACTGCCCGCAGGCCCCAGGCAGTGGTCCTCCCGGCCCCTGCAGAGGCCCCAGGAAAGGGCCTGCCGGGCAGAGGACACGCAGACCTCCCTTTCTCCAGTGAGGGCAGGCTGACCTCGCGGAGGGGCAGCGGTGGGGGACCACCGGCTGTCTTTGGGGGGAGTGTCCCTGCAGCCCCTGGCCCTGGCCCTGGCATCTCCCTTCCTTGTCCTGAGGTCTAGTCAGGGTGGCCAGTGGCATCCCCTTGTTCCTCTGGCCCCGTGACGGTGCAGTCCGGAAGGTGGTCTTCTGACCAGGAGGGTCTGCAGTTGCCCAGGGTCTGCTCAGCCCCTCGGCCCTGCAGGGGCCTTTCTCCCCCAAGGACCCTCCAGGCACCCACCCTTTCAGGCCAGGGGCCTCACCTTGCAGGTGTCGGCTCCCCTGTGGTTCCACGTGGAGGCCGAGGACCTTTCTCCACTAGGGGCCTGCACTGCCCCTCGGCCCGACGTCGCTCAGGGCTCGGGGCAGCAGGTGGGCCCTGGCCCTGCCCGGCTGGCTCCAGGCGCTGCGTCTGACCACCCTGCCCCCTCTGTCCCACCCAGAGGAAGAACGAGGGGGACCTCGCGAGGGGGGAGAGCCGCGCCGTGCTCACGGTCAAGGCCGGCCGCTGGGAGGCCCTGGCGGAGCACCTGGTGCCCGCCTGGCAGGAGGGCGACCTCGGCTACGTCCGCACCTTCCTGGGGACCTACCGTGTGTTCGCCTCCACCGAGCAGGTCCTGGACCGGCTGTTCCACCGGTGAGTGCCCGCCCCCACCTGCCCCCTGGGCTGCTGCGCCCCCCACGCGCTGGGCGTCTCAGAAACGCCACTGCCCCCGCTGGCCTCAGTGTCCTCCTTGGGAAGGGGGCGCCCTGAGGACCAGCCCCCAAGGCTGATTGTAGGACAGACTGGGAGGGTCCGTGGGAAGGGCTGCCCCGAGCCTGGCTCCCGGACAGGGCGGCTGGAGGCGCAGGGCTGCTCCTGGGCAGGACTTCCCTCTGCCCAGGGAAGAGGCTCTCGGCCTCACCCCCTTCGGATCCAGTTTTCTCATTTCTCAGGGAGGTCTGCGAGCCCTTTCAGGCCTCCCGCCTCAGTGTGGTCAGAGCAGAGATCCCCCTGGGCTGCCAGAGGGCTCCAGGCCCACCCCAGGTCTGAGAGGTGCCACTGAAGGCTCACCCTTCCCCTGGTAGACAGCACGTGTCTATTCGGTGCACGTGCTCTCTTTGGCACCTGGCTTCATGCAGCGGACATGGCAGACCAAAGATCCTGCCTTCTGGGTTCCTTTGGAGGGGGGCCACGAGCAATAGGCCGAGCCATCTTCAGCAGGGGGGACACTCAGCAAGCAGCTGTGACAGCCTCACGGTCTCCCCTAGGTATGGGGACCTCAGTGGGAGGGGCAAGCCTCGTGGACGCCTTGACGTGAGAACGTAGGTGCACTTTGGGTGAGGGCGAGGGGCTCTCATGCCCAGACCCCATTGTGGGGAGTTGGGTGGTGGGTGGCTGGGTAGGACTGGGCAGGGTCTGGGGCCACGCATCCTCTGTCCCCTGGAAGGCTGAGTCCAGAGGACTTCCCCCTCCCCTTGCAAAGGTGGGGTCCTGGGGCACTGTCTGCTGAGGACACCAGGGGGCTCATTCCCCAGAGAAGCCCACCCCTCCAAGCCCCCAGGCCCCCAAACACCACCTCAAGCAGACCCCAGATAGGAGGTGGTGAGCGGCCTGCTGCCAATCTGCGGGTGGCCTCAGTCCTGTCTGCCTCCTGCAGGGGTGGTGGGACGGCTGCGTCCCCATCAAGGTGGGGAGGGGCAGTGTCCCTGGGAAGGGAAGACACATACGACACCAGGTGGAAGATGAGACAGCTCCTCGGGCAGATGCTCCTGGTGGCCTCCTGGTGGGGGCCACAAGGGCCTGGGGAGGGAGGACGGGCCCTGCCTCCTCCGCACTCACCCGGGCTGAAGCTCCTACTGTGTGCCAGCACCAGGCTGTGGCCAGGCCAGTCAGAGCCCTTGCTGTCCTCATGGACTTTGTGTTGATTGGGAGGGTCCCTGGGGGCAGCATGGAGGGAAAGGCTGGTATCTGACCATGTGGCCCACCCTGCCCTCAGCACCCTGTGCTCCCTGCTGGGCACCTGGATGGACCAGTACTGGGAGGACTTCCTGCAGCATCTGGACTCTCCCTGCCTCCAGCTGCTGGCGGCCCACGCCCAGAGGCACCTGCCGGGCTCTGATCTGCAGCACCGTGCCGCGCTTCTGCTTGCACAGGTGACACACCCGGAGCCCACGGAGGCAGAGCCGGAGGGTGAGGGGCCTCGGGGTGGGGGCAGGTGAGCTTGTGGGCTGGGGGCCAGGATTACACCGCAGAGGCAAGAGCCAGCAGAGGCTGCCCTCAGGCTGCGAGCAAGGCGGAGCCCCAGACATGTCCCTTGGGTGCCTGCAGGCAGGGAGCACTTTCTTGGGCAGGATCTTCCCCTCGAGGGAGTGGGATCTTCTCTGTTTTGGAATGACATTCGGAGCCATTCATGGTGGGGAAACTGTCTCTTGTCCAGCTCCTTTGTCAGGTCCAGAGCCACCGATGCCTCCAGTGTGCCTGCCAGCGCCAGTTCCACCCCCTGTGGCCAACACAGGTCCAGAGCCAGAGTCGGCTCCATCACCACCTGGACTGCCAGCTAGTGAGGTGGCACCAGCGCCTGCCGTGCAAATAGAGCCTGATGCATTCCGTGCTGTGGTGCCAGCTCCTGAGCTGAAGGTGGCTCCAGCACCACCACAGCTGCCCCCCGCAGAGATGGGGCCCGTGCCCTCCCTGGAGCTCGACCATCTGACCCCGTCAGCTGGAGCAGCTGCTTAGGAGCCGCGGGCAGCTGCAGCACCATCAGGAGCATGAGCTGCAGAGCCGGGGGCAAGTCTAGCTCCACCTGCCTCGCCACCGCTCCACTGATCGGCACTGCCCGCTCTCGAGGGTGAGCCTGCTCCTCTAGCAGTAGAAGCTCCGGCTTTTGAGCTGGAAGATGCCTCGGGGCCACCTCCACTGCCACCTGTAGAGGGAGCGTGGGCCCCTTCTGCAGGGGCAGCCCCTGCTGCACCATCCGCACCACCAGTTGGCGAGGGGGAGGCGGTCCCACCACCACCTCCAGTACCACCTGCACAGGTCGCTCCAGTGCCCACTCTGGAGCTCCAGCTGGTTCAGGCACCTTCAGGAGCAGCGTCTCTCGAGGGGAAGACAAGTCTGGCAGCAGCACCTGAGCCACGGCCAAAGCTCAGCTCAGCAGCAGGGCGGGCTGCCCCCCCCACAGTCTTCCTGCCCCTGGCCTGGGACATGCGGGGACGGTCTGCGTGAGCACAAGCCTGAGCTCCTGGCCTTCCCTCCTGAGCTGGTGGCAGAGCAGCTGTCGCTCATGGATGTGGTGAGCAGCTGGGCTCGGCAGGGTGGGGCTGGGGGGGACCTTCCTCCCAGGACCTGCCACCCCAGCCTTCCCTCCCTGATCCCAAATCCTGGGATCTGGGTCCAAGCCCTGGTCCACTGCCAGCCTTGTTCCCTGGGCGAGTTTCTTGAGCCCAAGCCTGCACTTGGGCCTCTGGAGAGGAGACCTAGGACCCCAGCCATCCCTGCCACACGCACTGCTGTGACGATGACCCCGGCCAGGGTCCCGAGGGCCCACGGGATCTGAGCTGGGGGCGGGCGTGGCCGGCTGACTTGCCCTCCTACCCAGGAGCTGTTCAAGAAGGTGGTGCCCCACCACTGCCCGGGCTCCATCTGGCCCCAGCGCCACCAGAAGGGCAAGGAGCACGTGGCGCCCACCGTGCGCGCCATCATCAGACAGGTCAACCTCGTGGCCGGCTGTGTCATCGCCACCTGCCTCGGGGACCACAGCATGAAGGCCAGAGACAGGGCCAGGGTGGTGGAGCACTGGATCGAGGTGGCCAGGGTGCGTGCCGGGCCCTCTCTGGACTCCTGGAGCCCCTCTGCGCTCTGATGGGCTCTTGGTCTCCAGGCCCTGCCCTGCCTGGAGCACAGCCCTCCTTCCTCCTCACGTCCCCCCCAGGCTCTTCCCTCAGGTGGAGCGTGGGGGTCCTGCTCTGGGGCCCTGGCTCACCCTCAGGGGCTCTGTGGGGGCCTCTCATCCAGAGGGGGAGGTCAGCTGAGGGGGCTGAAGCGGGAGCAGCTGCGCTCAGACCACCCCTCATGGCCCATTCTTTCTCCCTCCCCAGGAGTGCCGAACCCTCCACAACTTCTCCTCAGCCCGCGCCATCCTCTCTGCTCTCGAAAGCCATGTGATAGGCCGTCAGAAGAAGACATGGGCAGAAGTTTCCAGGTGGGCAGGCTTCTCTCCAGGGGATGCCAGGGGGGGATCAGGGGCCCCGTGGGAGGCTGGGCATCGCCCTGCAGGGAGCCTGGAGGCAGCGGGACCCAGGCAGGGGCTGGGCAGGCTGGGGCTCCAGGTCTCACCAGGACCTGAGGTCAGCTGTTGGGCGTCACCACTGGTGCCGGCCGCGGTCAGTCACAGAGTTGAGCCAGATGAGAGCACGTCCAGGGTGTGCTGGTCAGCAGCCCGCTCTGTCCAGGGGACAGCTCCCCGTTTCAACACCAGCCTCTCGTCAACTAGGAGTGGGGGTCCCCGCAGTGCCCGCATGAGAGCTCAGCTCCCAAGCCCACGCTGTCCTGCAGTGCTCAGAGCTGCCCAGTTTCAGCACCACCCACTCAGGCAGTCCGGGTCCCAGGACCCGGCTACAGTGCAGTGGGTTGTCCCCTGGATGCTCCCACCCACACCCACCTTTCTCCTTCCTCCTTGCCTACCCCCAGGGACAGCTTCTGCCTCTTTCAGACACTGTCTGAGATTTTCTCCACTGAGACCAACTCCTCCCAGGGCAGTGAGCTGATCTCCCAGGTAAAGAGCAGGTGGGGGGCCCAGGTTCAGGAGGTGGGCTTATGAGTGTTTCCCTGGGTGTTTCTTTGCAAACATCCTGTCTTGCCTCTTCTGGAGGAAGATGAAGAGGGATCTGCCTGGTTTTGGGCAGGTAGGAGGCAGATGCAGGGCCATAGGCTGGGGTTGGTGCTCGGACTCGGTGGGGGGGGGGGGCTGGGATGTTCCAGGAGGAGATGATGAGCCAGCAGGATGAGAAGTCTCCATGCATGTGGGGGTCTCAGAACTGCGCCTCATTAGGAATGGCTTGTGTCAGAGAGCTAGAAGTATTTGAGAGATGGGAAACCACGGTGGGTCCTTTCTGACTGAATTTAGAAGCGTCCACCTAGAAGATGCAGCACGACTTCGATATCCAGTACTGCAAGGACATGTGGTCCCAGCCATGCAGCTGGAGGACGGGGTGCCCCTGCAGGCAAAACATCCTGAGTGGACCCCCGGGAGGGGGCGCCTGTGTGCGGGCCTCGGGCAGCCTTTGGGTTTTCAGTTGTGTGGGCTGTGGCAGGCAGGATCTGCTCAACTAGGCCTCCCGGGACACCCCATCCTCCAGCTCCACGGCTGGGACGACACGAGGCACTTCGCACATCCACGTGCAGAGGCCGGGAGAAGTGGACAGCTGTTGGCAGTGGGAGGCCATGGGGTGACGTCAGCATAGACGAGGCCTGCAGCCGGAGGAAGCCGCCTGTCCTGGGTGCCTTGAGTGCATCCTTCCTTGGGCCTGTGTGTTCTCCTGCGGAATGGAAGCACGAGCATCCATTGGTGCCGCCCTCACGGCCAGCTGGCGGGGTTGACAGGAGAAAAGGAATGTGGTCGAGCATTCCCGGGACTCCTAGGGGGGAGCGGGATGGCCAGAGCATCCATGCCACTGGCGTGCACCCCTGAGGCCTCTGGGATCCTGAGAAGGGGTCAGATCTTTGTGGTCACGTCCCAGATGTACAAACAGGCGCAGGGAGGCCAGGACGCTTGCACAAGGCATGTGGTGGCAGCAGATTTCCACCTGCCCACTTGGTCCAGGGACCCAAGGCCCCATACACAACAGGGAGGGGTGGAGGGCCTCACTGACCCCAAGTTGCTTAATCCTGACAGAAGGGGAACCCCGAGTTTGCCACCCTGGACGCGAACCCCAATGGAGCCCAAAAGCGGCAGCAGCAGCAGCAGGAGAGGGTGAGTGTGGCTCATGCCAGGGGGCCAGGGCCATGGCCTCCAAGTCAGGGTGGGGCTCTCCTCCCAGCCATCCCTCCTGGGCCCCTGAGCCCGGGCAGCCTCCCTTCCATGTCTGTTCCCCTGCAAGCTTGAGGGCCGGGAGCCGAGGGAATCCTCGGGGTCTAGTGACAGCAGGTCAGAGCCAGAGCCTGGAAGAGCCGAGGCTGGGGGACTGGGTGGGGTGGGGTGTGGACTTGTGATGGAAGAAATGCCGGTGCTTGGAAGTGACGGCAGGGGAGTTTGGGGTCCTTGGAGGCCGGGCAGGGATCTTCAGGGTGACAGCTGAGTGCCCGAGTGTGGGCCAGGGTGATGCTGGGTGGTCCTAGGAGTCTGAGCCTGTGGGGTTGACAGGGTGGGGTGTCGGGGGCACCTGAGCACCTGCACTCATACCTACCCACTCCACGCCACAGGGTGCCATCCAGGGCACTGTCCCATGGCTGGGGACCTTCCTCACTCGGTTTTCGATGGTGGTGGACTCTGCCATGCAGGAGTTTCTGGATGTGAGTGAGCTGGGGGGCCAGGGCCATGTGGGAAAGGGTCCCAGAGGCTTGGGAGTAGAGGCCAGCCCAAGCCCTGAGTGCTGAGCAGTGGCACACTGCGTCTCCCGAGAGCCTCCCAGCCATCCCAGAGCTGGGTGCCATGGACTTGTGGCAGCAGAGTGAGCACAGGCTGGTGCCAGGGCGTCCCTCCACTGTGCTCAGAGGCTGGGCCGGGCAGACTCTGGGGCTCCCCTGGCGGGCCCCACTCCTGTGCCCACAAGCCTGCCTGGGTCCTTGTCTGGTCTGGGCTGTCCTGTGCCTGTGGAACCTGCAGTTGTGCCGCACGACAAAGGCTCAGAAACAATGGGCACGGCAATGGCTGGGGGCCCCCTGGTGACGGATGTGACCTCTCTGCCTTCCCAGGCACCATGGTGAATTTTGAGAAAAGGAGGAAGGTGAGCAGCTGAGGCCAGCAGTGCAGGGGTGAGGCTGGGGGTGGGGGCTGGAAAAGAGAGCCTCCTGGCAGGGCAGCCCTGGGCTGCAGGCAGCTTCCTGGAAGACTGCTGGGGAATTGGAGGAGAAAAGACAGGGCCGACCCCTCCCTTGGGAGGGTGGGGGTTCACCTGGTGAAAGGTAGACTTCCTGGAGGAGGAGCTGTGTGAACTCAGCCCTGAGGGCAGGTAGAGCCTGGAAGGTAGGGGAGGGCTGGGGCCAAACCAGCCCCCAGGCCCTGGCCCACCGGGCAAGCCCACCCGGGCCTCGGCAGTGCCTCCTCCTCCGTCTGACCCCAGGAAGACCAGCTGGTGGCCGAGCTGCAGCAGCTGCAGGTGCGCTGCTGCTATGACTGCCTTGTGCCGGATGGGCGCTTCGGGCCTGGTTTGAGGCCGTGGAGCAGCTCGGCTGGAAGGACAGGTGAGGCCAGGGGGGCATCAGGCCCCAGTGGGGGCGGGAGCGTCCTGGTGTCTCCGGGGCCCATGTAAGCCCTGCTGCCCGAGAAGGCCAGGACACGTGGATGCCAACTGCTGTGCGGACCCTGACGGCTGCCCCCGCTCCTGTAGCCTCCTCCTGTCTCATGAGTGGGAGCCGCCACCCGAGTCGGCCAGTGAGCGCTTCCAGGCCCAACAGCCCCCGGAAGGCAGCGAGCCTTGGAGTGGAGAGTGAGATCCCCCTGTGGGGCAGGCAAGGGTGGGCTGGCCGGGGCTCAGGGGAGCTCCAGGTTGAGCGTGGGCGAGGGGGACCTGCCTGCCACTGAGCGCTGGGGTCCCAGTTCCATGCCTGACCAGCCCTGGGGTTGGGAGAGTCGCCCCATACCTGGGCCCGTTTCCTCCTCTGGGCAATAGGGTGGTGCGGCGTGAGCTCTGGGGCAGTCGGGGCCCACTGGCTCCTCTTGATGGACCTAGGACTTAGCTGTGTGCAGATTTAGCAAGGCAGAGGTGGGCAGGCATGCCAGGGGAGGCCCCCGAGGTAAGCTGAGCCTCCGTCCAGCTGCCAGGGCCCCGACGCTGAGCCCAGTGGCAGCAACACCGCCCACTCCATCGTCCAGCTCCAGGGTGGCCCTGACTTCAGTGGCGGGGATGCCGTGGATTCTCTTCACCTGCACGTGGCTGACTCCTTCGGCTCTGTGGTGGAAATCCACCTGGACCACGTCCCGGAGGCCCAGGACAGCCAGGACGCAAAGGTGACTGCCCAGCCCTGCTCCCTGGGGCCCTTGCCCTCCCGCCACCCCTCCTGTGCCTGCTGGGCCCTCCCCGTGTCCACAAGGGGTGGAGCCCCGTTGACTCATCCAGACCTTCTAGAGCCTCCCGGAGCTTCTCGAGCAGCCCGGGTTGCCCCGAGGCTCCCGGCCTTCTGCTGACCTCCCGTCCCCCACAGCCGGGGCTGTCGACCTGCGCATTGTCTCAGATCAGCTCCACCGTCACGTCAGCATCAGGAAGAACGTCCTCTTCCTCCATCCAAGCCAGGGCCACCCAGATCAGCCAAAAGCGCCGTGACTCACGGCCGCGCTACAAACGGCATGTGGGCGACCGCTGCTTCGTCCGTGTCACCCTGGCCGAGGACAGTGGCCACAAGGTCCAGAGCATCCTGGTGAGCCGGGTGTGTGGCTGCCCCCTGGGCTGCGGTGGCTCAGGCCGTAGGCACCTGTACGGTGCTGTGGTCCTTGCCTGGCACCCTGGAGCAGACTTGCCAGTGGCTGGGGAAGGACAGACGGCCACGTCCAGGGGCAGGAAGAGTGTGTGTGCGACGGCGGTCAGGGCTCAGGACGGTGGACACAGGCAGGCCCCAGGAGGCGTGTGCTTGGTGGGCCGAGGAGCAGCCGGGAGGCCAGGGCTAAAGGAGCAGGGGTTGGGGAAGGGCTGGGGTCAGAGAGGCATTGGGAGCTGGGTCCCATCAGGCCCTGGAGCTGCTGGACAGAGCGTGACTTTCTCAGGAGCCCCTGAAGGGTCAGAGCAGAGCAGGGACAACAGGAGAGCTTTGGCCTCAGAGTGGATGGTGAGGCAGTGCGTGGAGACATCTGTCGGCGAGGGGCTGCTGCCATGACCCAGAGGGGAGGACGGGGTCTGCCCCAGGTCAGTGGCTGTGAAGGCATGAGCAGGGCCCAGATCCTGGATGGAAGTGCAGGTGGAGCCACCCCTGCCCCACGGCCCAGAGGCTGCAGAGCTGCGGTGGTGCACAGCCGACGGGCTGCAATTCTCTTGTGGCCAGGAGCTGGCATGCTTGTTCTAAGCTGTCACTGAGTGGCCCTTAGCCTGAGCCCTGCCTGCACCCGGGCCCTCATGCTCAAGGCAGCTGCAGTCTAGACCTAGCTGAGCACAGCTGCCTCCTGGAGCCCAGGGCATCCTGCGGGGCCGTAGGGTGTCTTCCAGCCTCCTCTTGGACATCTCGGCTTGGACTGGATGTGTGTGTGCTGCCTGGGGGTTCACTGCTACGCAGAGGCCTCCTGGAGGGGCAGGGGCAGGGCAGGGGCCCTTCCCGAGGGTGAGCCATCTCCTGTGATGGGGAGGGAGGAGAGACAGAGAGAGGCCCCGAGGTCACTCCGCAGTCCCCACCCTCTGCTGCAGGGCCACCCTTTGTCCCAGGGCTCTGGGAGCCCCTAGCAGTTGTGCAGGCGGAAGAGCCAGGGGACAGGGTTCAGCTTGCAGGGCAGGGGATTTGGACCCTCCCTTGGAAACACCCTCAAGACAGAGGTGCAGGTTCTTGTAGGAGATGGGGTGAGGAATGACTGGAAAAGAGCCCTCACTGCGTGGAGTGTCCCCAGGGGAGCAAGAGAAGACAGGGAGGCCCCTGTAGACCCAGGCCCGAGCAGAGGGGCCTCCTCGGGGTCTCTGGCAGCTGTGCCGTGGGGAGCCGGCTCCAGGACCCATGCCCTGAGGCCTGTCATTGACCCACCGCAGGTGACTGACCAAGACAGGGCTCCAGCCATGATCCGCAAGGCCCTGGAAGAGCACGAGCTGGCTGGGGAGCAGCCCGCGGACTACCAGCTGGTGCAGATCATCTCAGGAGATGGCAGTGAGTCGGGGGTGAGTGGAGAGGGTTGGGGTGCAGGGGTGGGCAGGGGCAGCACGGCCCCAGGCTGAAGGCGTGAGGCCCCGCTCAGGAGGCCGGGTGCGGGGCTGCCCTGGCCAGGCTCGGCAGTCTGGCCCAGGGAGCGCTGGGCTCAGGGGCGAGTGCTGGGCTGGAGAGGGCATTTCAGCACCGCGATCCCCAGCAGGGAGGCGGCAGTGGTGCTTGGGGGAGGAGACGACCTCGTGGCAGCTCCACTCTGAGGCTGGCAGTGGGAGTCAGAGTCGCTTTTGGAACAAGGGTCCCCACGTTCAGCTGTGCCTCTGCAGAGTCTTCCCTGGTCGTTCAGGCGGCTCCTCTGTGGTCCAGGAGGTGGACTGGGGAAGTCGGGTGCCCGGCGGAGGCCGGCTCTCGTGGGGACACAGAGGGTGGGGTTCATGCATGCCCCGGAGCATGGCTGACCCCCCCTCTGTCCCACCCCCCCAGCGCTGCAGATCCCGGACGGCGCCAACGTGTATTATGCTATGGCGCCCTTGCCTGATTATCGGTTTCTTCTCCTGAGGAAGACCACGCCCCTGGACGCCGAGGTCAAGGAGAGAGCTCTCTCAGCCCTGCGGGGGAGTCGGCGGAAGGGACCCAGGTTCCGAAAGGGAAAACTGTAACTGGCCCCAGCTGCCCCCCAGCCTCAGGGCCCCCTTCCCTTCCAGGTCCGCCTGGCCGAGTCGTTCTGCTGACTCCAGCCACCATGGGCCAGGCCAGGCAGGCACTTCCCTCCCCAGCAGCCAGTTTGTGCCACCCCCAGACTCCACTCACACCCCTGGGCCTGTCCTGCCGCCAGAAACATGGCTAGTCAGAGGGAGGATCTGCGTGAGATTGTCAAAGAACTGAATTGAGAATCGACAGCAACAAAGACTATCTATCTAAAGGGGAGGGGCAGTATCTACTTTTGTCTTTAGGACATGTTGGATGTGAAGGTTTTATTATTAAATTCTTGTTTCTACTACAGCCTGGGAGTTGAGTTTGGTTCTTGCATTTCCTGTGTTAATCAAAATGAGATACAGGCTCTCACGGTGCTCAATCAAAGGAGAAATCCTGCAGAATCATCCGTTTATTTTAGAAGGGAGAAGTGACAAGAGCCAGCTGCCCCTCCCCGGGTTCCTGAAGCAACACTGGAATCCACAGTGCGTTTCGGTGTTTCACCTGGCGGGAGCCGAGAGCACCAGGAGGACTGTCGGGCTTCAGACCATTCACAAAGACGGTTTCCCGAGCCTGGGCAGGGCAGCGGCCGCCTTTCTACCACTTTGGAGGAAGAAGGAACCTTTTCTGCTTCTTGCCTGAGGCTTTGCTTGCACACCAAAGAGGAACTTGTCATTTTCAAGGGCAAACGATAGGGTGACAGCAGCAGTAGGGCAAGAATAAGAACATAGCTGAGAATGTGGAATGGAAAGGGATAGAAGAGGAAAAGAGGAGGATTCTTGGCAACAGTCCAAGGGCAGGCAGACCCGGCCTCCTCAGTGCCCCGCAGGGCCTCACGGTACACACTTGACCTTGGAGTTCCTGTTTTGCGATCCTCATCCCTGGCACCAGAATTCCTTTTCCTGAGGTGGGGACGGGGTTTGAGCTGCAGCGTCCTGGGCTCCAGCTGAGCCTCCTTTGTGTCCACACCACTGCCCCCTGTGAACGAGTGCTTCCCACTGCTGTGCCATTCCCTGTGCACGTCCTTCCCCCGGAAAATCCCTGCAGGCCCTGCCTCTGTGCGGGCTCCCCATGGGCTCTCCTTGCTGGCCGGGGCCTGCGGCAGCATGCGGGAGCTCTCGATGCCAAGGCAAGAGCGCTGCTTTCTGGCGTCCAGAGACCCCACGCGCCCTTTTCTGCGGGTCGAGGGGAAGACGGGCCGTGTGGTCTGAGGTCCACACTCCCTGCTGTGTGGCCGCTGCCTGGCCTCAGGAGGAGTTTGGCTCTGAGCGCTTCGAGTTCATGGGACCCTGGGAGGGCTGCATCCATTGGTTCACAACTCGGGCTTTGCTGATGTCACTGGGGTGTGGACAGTTCCTGTCAGGAAGGGGTGCAAGTCATGGCCTGATGTGACCGATGACCACAGTCTGGCCCCAATTCCCCTCATGGCATGTTCAGTCACTGGGCGGCTCCCTGTCTGGGGGGTGACAGGCCCTGTCCTGAGCTCCCTGTGGGCTCTAGCCTGGCTTCCCCATGACCGGGAGCTAAAGGTGGAAGCCCTGGCTCAGCACAGAGCCCAGGAGCCTGCACCCGCCTCCCACCTGCCCCAGGTGAGGGCTGAGAGGCCCCTTCCCTCTAGGCGATCAGGGAAGTCCAACACACTCATCGCACACTTTGCTAAGGAAATATTGGTCTCGAATGCACTTTCTCTGTAAATAACAGTCTCTAGCTCCAGTGGTCACCAGGAGCTGCTGGTGCTGGATGCTCACCTCTAAAAGGGAAAGATTCACTGATTGCCAGAGGGTTGCTGTGTTACCAGTCATTGTCCCCCAACCCTCGGTCCACCCTGGGGCTCGAGTCCCTAGGCTCCCTCACGTCCTCTCACACACCAGCTGGGGACAGGCTGGACATCCAGTTCAGGGATCCCATCTGCAAACACAGGGGCTGGGAGGCCAAAGAGGAAGAGGAGGGGGCCACCTGGCCTTGTCGTCGGCCACACTCCCCTGCCTGCCTCCAGGTGCCCTGCTCCTGGCTGTCCTCTGTGGGCGGCACCGGGGCACCTTGACCATGGGGAGGTGGCCAGATATCAGGTAGCCCCCCACTCCCCGCCCTCTTCACCCCCAGCTTCTCCAGGCTCTCCAAGCCCACCAAGCCCATCAGCAGCATGGCCCCCCCACCCGGCAGTGTTCCAGGTGCCCCCAAGGTCCACGGGACCAGGGAAGCATGGGGAGGGCTGGTGGCACACGGCGTTGGCCAGTGCCTGTGAGCAGAGCTGTGGATGCATCGCCCACGTGTGCCCTGCAGTGAGCAGCGGGCACCACTGCCCTGCACGCAGAGTCCTCCTGGTCGGCCTAGCTGGCCAGGGCCTGCAGGCACATGCTCCCGGATCCTGCAGCAGGAGCAGACCTCTGGAGCCTGCTGCTCACACCTGTGGGTCCCTGGGTGGCTTGGTCTTGCCAGGGACTCTCCCCGCCCACTCCTACCCGAGCACCAGAACAGAAGAGGAACCAGGCAGCAAGGGTGGAACATTCAGCAGGGTGGCGCATCCTGCGACGGGAGCCACGGCAGCTGGGGAAGCTGCCAGGCAGCGGCTGGTGGGACAAGCCCCAACCCTGGGGCGGCTGGGGGAGGACGTCCCTGCCTGGAGCCCAGCAGCAGGCCAGCAGTCGGGAGCCGCCTGGAGAGCCACAGGCAGGAGAGGAGTGGCCAAGCCCGAGGCTGAGGGCAGTTTCCCAGATGAGAGCCCTGTCCTGTCCTCTCCTGGGGTGTGGGCGGTAGGCGTGCCAGCCATACGCCTACACCCCATCCACGCGAGGCGAGCTGGCGCGTGCTCTGAGTGCACGCTCACACACTTTATGTTCAGCTCTTCCATATAAAATTGGGAAACTGACACCGAGAGAGAGGGAGCGACTGGCCCAGGGCTCAAGGCTGGGCAGAATTCTGAGTGTAAGGTAGGGTTGCAGCCTCCAAGCCAGGGCTCTACCCTCGCCAGCCCCACAGGGTTTCCTACCCAGGCAGAAACCTCCAGGGATTGTCTCAGAGCCAGGAGCCAAGGGCAGCCTCGGACCACTTCCCCGGTGGAGCGCAGTCTGGGAAGATTCCTGGGCCAGGGCTTCTCCTAGAAGCAGGAGCTTCTGTTCCTCCCCTTCCTGCTCCAGGTCCCAAGGGACCTTCAGGAACTTCTCTATGTGAAAAGAGAAGGATGAACTCCAGTGCTGCAGTTTCCTTGGGATCACTGCTTTGGGCCAATCGGTGCTCTCTCCCACTCGACAGAAGGTGAGTGCATCAGGCTGCTCACAACCACGCCAGCATTTCCAGTGAGGAGCACAGAGTGAATGAGTGGACAGTCAAATGATGGTGCCACAAGATCCCTTGACCCCAAGGCAACAGGACACTCTCCCCTGGCTCCAAGTCCCCCACTGAGACCTCAAGACTCTTTTGGCAAAATGGACTAAAGGAGGACAATTCCAGCTGAGCACTGGTCTTTGCCAAAGCAAGCCCAAAGAGACGTTATTCAAACAAAGGTCAGTCTTTGACCATCAATGATCATGGACCAGGGTCCTCAGGGTGTCCCTGCCCCATGTGTAAGGAGATGCAAACCAAGCCCAGCCCCTTTCCTAGCTGCAGCGTCTTCAACTTGAGCTCTTCCTGTCTCAGTCAGAGAGTGATTGTGACAACCAGCTCTGCCTGCTGGACAGCGGCCTGGTTTGTGGATGCACTGAACCAGGACATCCTTCCTTCAAGGAATGTCCCCTGCACCCAGGCCTTGGAGGATGGCATCAAGCATCATGTCACAGTTAGTGCCAGACCCAGCTGCTCCCAGCATTGAGATCCCAGTTCTCCGAGAGGGTCCTGCCAGGGCTTTTCTGGCTACTGCACTGACAGCAGGGGGCAGGGCTTGTCCTGAGCTCTTCATTAGACCTGGGCACAAGCTTCTGCCAGTTAGGGCAGCCCCAGCCTTCAGTGCACGGAGTCAAGAACCTCCACATCCATCTCGATCTCATTCCTGTCCAATGGCTTGAGCGCCTCTCCCTCATCTTCATCATCCCCCTCCTCATCCAGAGGCTGAAGTCTTTAGAGACCAAGGATCTTGGACATAGAGCCAGAGCTGAAAACCAGGAAAAGCCAGAGATAGAGAGAGACAGACAGTGGGGTGGGGGGAGGGGGTGGGGGGGGGAGAGAGAAAGAGAGAGAGAGAGAGCAGTTAGGAAGGAAGAAAGGAAGGCACATTTCCTAGTTTTTTCAGATTGGCCTGTGTAAGTGTTCTCCTTCAGGCAGGCTTAGCTGCCTTAACAATGGGTCTAAATAGGAGCCTGATTTTGTGAAACTGAAACTTAGTCTAGTAATATATTGCCTAAGATTTACCTCCTGAAAGCCTCCCTGTTGCTCAACTGTATTCTCCCTCTAAGCCAAACTCAGCATATAAACTGACTACCTTCCCCCTGGCATGGGACATTACTCCTGGGGATGAGCCTCCCTGGCATTGAGGGATTATTAAGTGCCAACTAGTGATGCATTTGGATAAAAGACCTTGACCAAAAGGGGAAATATTAAATACAAATGAGTTTTTATGGCTAAGAAATTTCAAAGTGAATCTGGAGGTTATTCCACAGGTTACACTTACTCATGTCTTAGGAGGATCTCACTGACTGCCACAGGAAATAGTGCCTCAAGCAGAGGTGTACCTGAGGGCTCTAGAGACAGGCAGGGCAGACGACCCCAGGAAATCAGCAGCCTGTTGGTGGGACTTATTGGAATATATGATAACCTATCTCCCCAGTCTATCAGAGGTGGACTCATTTATGATTTTCCTACACATGGTTCTTCTGTCCCTTTTATTTGAACCTATAATTAGCACTCTACCCATTAAATATGTGTCCTAGAGACTTAAATCTTTGGTCTGTTCATATACTGTTTGATCCCTGAATCTCAACAGAGTTGCAGCCAACACCTGTTGTCCAGTTCATTGTACTTGCCCAGGACAATTAATAAAAGGATGATGATGGACAATGCCCATCCCCCAAAACAAAGCATATCTACAGCTGCAAGCAAGACAGTTCCACCTATCTACTCTATTTGATCTAAGCTGCCTCTCAACCTGAAGCAGAGTGGGTACTACCATCCACAAATTCTCAAAATTGAGGAATGAATAAACATAGGGGAGGAAGGCAACTATGGACTAAAGTAGATTTATTATTATAATTATTTTGTCAAAATCTTTAAATTTGTGTGGTGTGAAGTATAAGTCATAATGTAAACTATAGACCATGGTTAGTAGCAATTCTTCAATATGTGTTCATCCATTGGGACAAATGTACCACACTAATGACAGATGTTAATGAGGAAAAGTGTATGAGGGGAGGGTGTGCGGTATATGCAAATCCCCTGTATTTCAATGTAGCATTTATGTATTCTAAAGCTTCTTTAAAAATAAAATTAAATGTAAATAAAAAAAGAAGAACCTCAGGGAAAAGCATGGGGTCCTTTCAGTCTTTTCTAAGCCCACATCTTGTCCTGGGCATACATACATGACCTTAGGAATTCCCCTGCTTACAGGGATCCACATGTCCCTTTCTCCCTGTGAAATAATCTTTCTTTAGTCCTGCATGGTCTAGTGTATATCTTAAAGCCAGAAATCCCTTAAAATGTGATATATCGTTTTCCTAAAGCATATTAGCTACCCTGTGAACCACTACTACGGGCTGGGAAAATTCTGGGATATTGATTCCGCCTTTAGGCTGCCACAAGCTCCCTAGTGCGTACACAAGGGCTGCTCTGCTCCCTCCAGAACCAGGCTGAGGCACCTGCCCTGGATCATGAGCCAGCTTTGCACCAGGCTGGGAGAGGACAGGGGCGGGCCAGCAATGGTGCCATGAGGTTTTCTACCATTCTTAAGTTGCCTTCTTCTTTTTCTTTTTTCTCCCCTGCCCCCTCCCCACCCTTGTCCACCCCTCCTCCACCCTGCTGTTTTTGCGGTGTCCACTCCCTGTGTGATCTTCTGTATCAATTTTTCTTTTTTGTCTTCTCGTATTTCTCCTCTAGGATTCACTGGGATTCGATCCTGGGGCCTTCTGATGTGGAGAGAGTTTCTTTGTCAATTGTCCCACCTCAGTCCCTGGTCTCTGCTGTGCTTCACCTTGATCTCTCCTTCATCTCTCTTTTGTTGCATCATCATCTTGCTGTGTGACTCGCTTGTGTGGGCACTGGCTCACTGCGTGGGCACTTGGCCTGTTGCGCCGGCACTTGGCTTGTTGCGCAGGCACTTGGCTTGTTGCGCAGGCACTTGGCTTGCCACGTGGGCCTTTGGCTTGCCACATGGGCACTCGCCTCAGCACTTGGCTCACCATGCGGGCACCCACATGGGCACTCGGATTACCACAAAGGGACTCATACGGGCACTCAGCTCACCACGTGGGCACTCAGCTCCCTGCACCGGCTCACTGCAGCTCACTTGGCCACTGCGTGGGCACTTGGTTCACTGCACGGGCACTCTGCTTGCCATACAGGCACCTTTTCTCTTCTTGTTTTTCACGAGGAGGCCCCAGGAATTGAACTTGGGTCCTCCCATATGGTAGGCGGAGGCCTTATCACTTGAGCCACATCTGCTTCCCAGTTGCTTTCTTAATTTGGCGTTGCCCAGTTACTGCAACATTTTAGCTAGTTTCTGGAGCTCTGAGAAAGGTTGTTCTTTGGTTTGTTGTTTAATACCTCAGTGGGAGGGCGTAACCCTCCGTTATCTTGGTTATGGTCACTTATTCTCAAGTAATTTGTATTAATGGTAATTGAAGCACTGATTTTAAGATTATGCTTATAATGTCATCACTCTCCCTTGAGTTCTGATGCTTTTTGTGAGAGAGAAAGAGATATAAATTACAGGTAAAACACTAGAAATTGAAGATAACTTATAGCTGATCTAATACATGTATGTGCACATATATACATATATACAGATATATATATATATAAATATATCTCCACAATTTTCTATTGATCATTTCAAAGTTACCTGGTGTGTGTGTTGCACTAAGAAAAAGAAATTCAGAAGTTCCAGACTTGATGATATCTATGCTCTCATCCATTTTTAAAATTTCTGATTGATTTTTAATAATATTATTCTGATAATAGTAGTACCATATATAGGCTCGAAGACGGGAATCTGTTATAATCATCTACGAGGAACAGTAGGGTCATAGTGAAAACAATTCGGAATCAGAAGAGCTAAGTTTGAGATCTGGTGCTGCCAAATACTTTTGTGAGACATCTTTGAAAAATCACACAAGCTCTTGGACATTCTTGTTTTCATTCATAAAATTGGAACAGGATATCAGCTCTGTCTCCCGCACAATATTATATTTAAGATGTGAATGTGTTTATAAATTGTAAACACTTAAGCTGTTAGTCATTAGAAATGGTAGCTAGGAGAATTGTTGAAAATGAAGAAAAATAAAAGGTTTTTATGTGATTATTTCCATGAGATGTTTTCTACCTGAGACATTACATTTTATGTTTATTTATAAAACCAACTTATAATTTCATAGCATGTTGTTTCTTCAGCTTTAGAATTAAACTAACTAATAAGGAAAGTGGGTCTAATTTTTAAATATTTAATATAAAATATAAGTACTTTATTACCCTAATGGAAATAAAGAGAACTTTACTTGAGACTTGCAGTGGGTTAATTAAGTTTTTAAGCTAACTTACTTATGTACAATATCTTGGAACATCTAAGTGGCCAAATAAGATCTTTTAAAGTAGCATTATATTAGTGGCCTGGAACAACTGAATAATTTGTATTTTATTTCTAGAAATATAGACATAAAATGTACTAAGTTCTTCTGTACTGCAGTACATCTAAATATTCAGGTACTATCAGCACCAGAGTCTTAAGTTAATCGAATGTAATGGTTCCTAAGAAACTGTGCTTCACTGATTATACAAATAATTTTCATTTAGCTATTTATTGAACTTGTTGATGATATGGAAAATATATTGAGTGAATCTGCCTGCCAAGAATGCCCATGAAGGAAATTAATTTTGTGCTAGGTCATGAATTTATTTATAGAAAAAATACCAGAGTACTTTTGAGTCTTTTTCTGATAATGCATTTTCTTCTGTTACATGCTGGAAAGCCATTAAAATCAGTTAATATTGAGATACTATTTATTACAGATGTTTAGGCTATCATATTAGTATTTTACTAACAAGCATATCCTCAATTTTACATGCTATGACTTTATGAAAAAATAAAATATGATTAAATCTTCTAGATAGATTAAGTTGAATTTTATAAAATGACAATGGACTGTTTTTAGAGTGTTTTCTAAATTACTTTTGAGTTAACCCAGAAATTCGCCTTAAATGCATCTCTGCTATTTTATTAGAGTTTTTTTTTTCTTCCTTAGAATGAGCAAGTTTATATTTAATTTTTAAGTAAGTGTTTAGTTAAAGCCTTGGGGTATGAATAATTAGAATGTTTACCAGGATTCTTTTAATGCTTCTAAAAGAAGTTAGAGAACACATTAAGTATGTACAGAAAACTTGTTCCCAACTCTCTACAATATAATTAACAACAAAAAATTCATACTCCTACGGTATTATGCCTGGGTCATATACTTTATTCTGCTGTCATAAGTGGCTTATGACTTATAAATCTAAATGATCATATTCAAATTTAGAAATAGGATTATTATTATATTTCAATAATGTAATCTTACGTATTACAGGCGATTTTGCATCCAACAGTTAAAATAGCAACATAAGCAATTTTTAAAATGGTTGAGTGGAAATGACTGAAACAGTTAAAAATAAAAGGTATTTCTAAGAATGATTAAACATTATCTATTCCTGGTTGTGAATTTCAGCTTTGCCATGAGATTTTTGTCATCTTGGGTAAGTGACTTAGCTTCCCCTGGCCTCAGTTTCCCCATTAGTGATGAAGTGGGACTCAATCACTGAGGGCTCTTTCTGCTCTCTTTTTCTTCATCTGAGCCTGATATTTACTTTTAATACATGCATTTGGGGGCTTAAAAAAAACCAAAAATTTTTTGTAAATATTCCAAACACAGAAAAAGAGAGAAAACAATAACATTAGTCTGCATATCATATACATTCAAATTCACAGGTCAATATTTTGCCATATTTGTTTTTTTTAAAGAAGTGAAATGTGCCACACACCAGGCCCTCCTTGGTTCCTTCACTTGCTCTGCTCCAACCGCCCATACTTCCGGTTGAGAAGCCTGCTAAGCCTGCTCTTGCCTCCGGGTCCCCTGGCGGGGATTTCCTTCCCCATCTCACCTCCCCTGTCCCTGTTTGCTCCTTCACCTTCTCAGTTTGACCTTATTCACCATAACACTGTTTCCTCTCTTATCCTATTTAAATTTTCCTTTCAGTTCTTATCATTATTTCACATTCTGTATATTTTTCTTTTTTCTTTTACTGTTTATCTTCCTTCAAATAAGTGGAAGTTCCATGTGGCCAGGAATTTTAATCACTGTATAATTCGCCATGCCTGGCACAGTGCTTGGCAGGGAGGAGAGAACAAATAGTTTCGTAAGGTGGATTTATGGTTTTATGTGGTCTAGAGCCATCACAACTGGGAAGGTCTTCTTTAGGGAAAGAACACAAAAATACAAGTAAAAAAGTGGAATTGAATATTTATTTAGAATGAAAAAGGAATAAAAACAAATCACATACTTTGAAAAGCTGGCAAAGAATACAGATATACACAATCCATAAATGTAATGCATTATTTTTATTATTTGCCTGACGTTCCTTACTATATTTTTCCTACAATTTATAGCTCATATTCTGATTGCCACTTTAAATGACAAAGATTTCATAATACTGTTTTTTTTAGGATGAATAGAGAGATAAATGTTTTTTTCTCTAGCATGTGTGATCAAAATTGTATTTAATTATTGATAGTTTAGATAACAGCTACACAACTTGCTACTGAATACGTCAGATAAAGCTGTAGCATTTTTATCAATTTTGAAAAAACCTTTCTCAAATTTCTTTTATGCATGAGATTTAACAGCTAGGAAATTTCACATTTTTTCAAACAATGACAAATCTCAAAGACTTTTTAAAATCGAAGACACTCTTTTCCCGGTATATTTGAATTTTTGATGTGACCAATAATGCTGAAAAATTATGAAATTGGTTATATAAAATATAAAAATTATATAAAATTGGTTAAGGCTTGTCAAGAATATTCCAAGTATGTATCAGAGTTTTGTCACTGGAACACTTTAAACTGTCGGCTGATTCACTACTTTTGTGACTGGGCCTTTGGGAATATGAGGAGATGTGTGTATATGTGTGTGTTATAACATGATATAAAACTGGGATCCTATCGAGGAATACTTTAAATATCAGAATAAAGAGGTTTACTTAGTAATTAAAATTCTTGATTAGGGGATTAATAGGGCTTGAGTGACTTTTCGTGTGAAACCACCAGACTTCATCTAGACAAGATGCATTAGATAACACTAAAGTGTTTCATCTGATAAGTTGCAACATCAAAAATAGAAAACTTCATATACAGACATGCTTGTATATAGCATTGCTACTGGCTAGTGCCTCATAAGCAGTTTGAATAAACTGTATTTTTTGAGAGCCCCACCCACACATTGGAAGTGCACCTAATATAAACATACCCCACATAATGATACCCCATATGGTTTCTGGTGCTGCACTCCCATGTCTTGTTGCCAGGAGAACTGGCAGGGGGTGGAAGGTGCACGCCTAGAAGCCAGCCCCCCACCAGGACAGCTAATAACCCAATTCCTTCAAATGATAATTAACCACATTAATACCTTCTACTAAACCCAAACTTTTGTAATATCAACAACTGCCCATAGCAAATCCAACACATCAGGAAATGATGGAAAGTGTTACAGAGAAGATGGAGAGAAAAGTGGCAGTGAACCTAATTGCTGATAAACTATGTTGTATTTGCAAACTTTACAGAAACTTACGACTATCTGAAACTTGAAAGGAGTGTTTTTGTAAGTGGTGAGCTCGGAAGGATAAGTTTCAAAAGCTTCATGGTAAGTCTTCCTTATAGTTTCTCACATTCCATAAAAGTGGAATTCCTGGGTCATAGGGCATGGACATAGTTAACTCTATATTTCCAAATTCTCTCTGACTGACATGTTCACTTGTTTCCCTCTCACCCTTACCGCTCTTGATTTTATCTACTTGCCTCGTCTTGACCATTTATTCTTCCACTTGAAGAACTAAAATCTCTGCATAAAACTGAGGCATTGAAAATTCCATTGCCAAGAATGTCTAGAACAGCGCCTGGCACATAGTAGGTGCCTGATAAATACTTAGTAGTCCGGCAATGAGTAAGTGAATTTCTACTTTTTGGATTTTCTAGAGACATGACCAATACATGCTGTTTTTTACCTTAAACTAATTTGACTTTGCATTTCTCTGCAGTCAGTGTCCTGATATATGTAAATATATAACAGATACTTGCAGGTTAAATATCTAAATTGTCTCACATCATGATTTTTTCCCAATTCATTCTTTTATCAAGCATTGAAACCTGTTCAAAGCATGTATGCTACTGAGCTAAGTAATTCTCCTTGAAGAAGCTGAGGCTTTTGTTGTAGGTCTTTCAGCAGTTTGCCCACTTATACCTCACATATTAACATGGAAAGATAGACTAGAAAATGTTAATCTCTATAAAATGTAACCACGTATCACCAGTTCATTCCTTAAAGTCATTAGTGGATGTATCTACAGGCCAAAAATTTTGTTTGGGTGTTCAGGGTGATGTGGTGGGGCAGGTGAATGGGGAGGGTGTGTAGAGTTGATGAAATGGGTGCTCACACCAAATGGAGAGTTCAATTTCAGCTCAGGCTAATTAGTTGAAATAACATTCTCACCAACCACAAGCTCCCAGTTCAACTAGTTTCAGGCAAATTAAGAAAATTCGGTAGTTTAATTCATTATAAACTGTTACCGCCTCTCTCCACCCCTCCTCCCCCTTCCCGCCAGTCCCGCCCATATTGCCAACCTACAATCTGCCCTCTTCCCCAGTAACTGCTTACCTCAGGTCTATCCATCAGCTTCAGCCTGTCCACAGCCGCCCCTTAGCCAACCCTCCCTTCATCCCTCTACCCAACCCTATATAGCTAAGTGTACTTCCGTAATAAAGCAGACCTGTTCTTGCGCTCAAGCGGTCTCCGTGGTTTTTCCCCAACCGCGCGTCCCCCACGCCTGGAGAACCGGTGCTCCCTCTCGGGGCACCCCCCGCCGGCTGATCGGCAGGAGCAAGCCCCCCCCGACTCTTGGGCCTGAGCGAGGATGAAACCCTCTCGCCCAGCTACAATAAACATTAACTGAATCGGGAGTAAAGTTAATGGCCATAGTTGAGTAACATCTATTTGACAGCCACATCTTCTCTCTTTTGGATGGTGTCAAAAGCATTTTGGAAGGGTTACTTTTAACCTTAATGTGAATATTCCTCCCATTTGAGGCATTCTAAGTTAATTCATCAAATATATATTGAGCACCTACAATGGGCCAAATACTGTACTAAGAGTTGGAGATATAAAGATGATAAAGACTTAGCCTTCACTCTTAAGGAACTTAACAACTATTATCTAAATTCTTATATTTCAAAATTGAATAAGACCAAGTCCATAAGAGGTTAAAAATTCAGTGTGTGAATCAAAGGAGAAAGATGCTACATGGAGTAGGAAGGCATCAAAATGCCATTGAAGTGCTATTCGAGATGATCCTTGAAAAGGAGTGAGGATTTCAATTCCAGAAATGGGGACAAAGAAGTGGAGATGGAAGGCAGGAAAAATGTTCAGGGAATAGTCTTCTTTGGCTGGGACTTTGGGAATATGAGTTAGATATGTATATTTGTATGTGTGATGCTATGATATAAAACTGGGATCATTTTGAGGAATGCCTTAAATACCAGAGTGAAGAAGCTTACTTAATTAAAATTCTTGATTAGGGGAGAAATAGGATTGAAGGTATACTTCAGAAAGATGAGTCTGGGGAAACAGACTTTGGCCCAGTGGTTAGGGCGTCCGTCTACCACATGGGAGGTCCGCGGTTCAAATCCCCGGGCCTCCTTGACCCATGTGGAGCTGGCCCATGTGCAGTGCTGATGCGCGCAAGGAGTGCCGTGCCACACAAGGGTGTCCACCCCCGCCTAGGGGAGACCCACACGCAAGGAGTGCGCCCTTAAGGAGAGCCACCCAGCGCGAAAGAAAGTGCAGCCTGCCCAGGAATGGCGCCACCCACACTTCCCGCCGCTGACGACAACAGAAGCGGACAAAGAAACAAGACGCAGCAAAAAGACACAGAAAACAGACAACCGGGGGAGGGGAGGGGAATTAAATAAATTAAAAAAAAAGAAAGATTAGTCTGGTATTGGTGGATAGCATGGATTGGAATAAGGAAGAGATGGGAGATCAGTTTGAAACTATTGTAATAATATATGTGAAAAATGATAAAAGCCTGAATGGGGACAGTGGCAGTAGAGTTCTAGATGAAGTATTATAGGACTTAATGTCAGTAGTGTGGAAGGACAAAAGTGAAGATGAATCACAAGTGTTTCCCAGGTTTTAAGCCCTAGAGTCCTGAGAGGATGACACTTCCATTAACAAAGAGAGGAAAGTAAGAAGCATGGTTTCCTTTCTTTGCAGGTAAGATGAGGTTTTAGATATTTTGAATCCAAGATGATGTGAAAATGTTTATCTGGCAGGTGGAAATGTAGTTCTGGAGCTCAAGAAGGAGATCAATGCTTGTAAAAAAGATTTCACAGTGATCATTCTTATGGCTCTCCAGGAAATAGCATCAACTATTTCCAACTACTCCAGGAAGTAGGCATCTCCTACTTCTCCTTCTCCACCTCCGTCTTCCCCTCTTCATCTTCTTGATAGAAGGATCAGTATTTATAATACTTCAGTGTTTTATACATAAGAGCATTATAGAGTTATCCTGAAAGTACAAGAAGGTAGTGATTCTCAATTAGGGGAGAGGGAGAAGGGACACGTCCCTCTAAAGTGGAGTAAGGATAGTTTAAACACTTACTACAGAATCACTCCTCTAAGGGAGAAGGGGGCTGCACACTGAACATGAACTGCAGGACAATTTTTGCCTTGGGGAGGCAGTGGAGCATGAGAAATTCCATTGCAATTTCCTAATGTTGGAAATGCAGTAGGGATCTGAGATGCCAACTAGGGAATGGGTAGTTTTTAACTGATCCCTGACTCAGAATGTCTGACTCTTCTGGTAGTATTGATAAATGAATGAAGTTTCCAATGTTTATTGGATGCCTACTCTGTACGAAGTTTAGCTTTTAGATGTAGCCCTCTGTTCAATTGTTTGGCTCTAACTGTATTACATGTGTCACTTGGTAACCAGTGACCAGACGTGAGAGAAACTCATAGTTCAAGAGATTTGGCAAGCACCAGGTTGACCCATCCACAGGATATTGGGTAAGGAAATAGGAGGGCCATCTACACTCACTTTTCACCTGGGACCAGAATGATTGGGCACTCTGGAAGGTTTCCTTTTTTTTTTAAAGGGTGTAACAATTTTGTTAAAAATACTCTTTACTGTAATAATAAAAGTAAAGTAACTCTACAAACTAATCACTGTAATTTTATAAAAATAACTAGAGAAATTACAATGACCTTTTATAAAAAAATCATACAAAAAAATCTACAGTGGGTAAATGAGATTAAAAAAAAAGTTGGATTCTTTAGCAGCCCCAGCACATTCCATATGTTTCAAGTATATGAGGGTGATATATAAATTGTTTGTATTTCTTATAGCTTTCAGACATGACAGACTAATCTGAGCAATTAAATTCTTGAGAAAGATCAAGACACTTATTAAATCTTATCTTAGTACTCCTAATTACATACATCCATTTATCTCTGTGGAATGAATTACTAATGCAAAGCTACAATTCAATCCCCGCAAAACTAAGTTATTACTTTAGATTATTTAAAAAGCAGTGTTATTGTCATATATACATAAAGGTGATCTATAATTAATTAAAGAAGTTAGAGCCTACAGATATGCTATTGTATGAAGATGCAAATTTTATATTCCAATTTGCTCCATAAAGTTATGGAAATGACATTATATGGGAAACAGAGACATACAAATAACAATATTTACTGAGCGCTTACTATGTTCCAGGCACTGTTCTGAATGTTGCTATGTCTTAGCTTGCCAAAGTGGAGTGAGGCAAAATACCAGAAATCTGTTTGGTTTTTATAATGGAGATTTATTTGGGATAAAAGCTTACAGTTCCAAGGCCCTGAAAAGTCCAAACCAAGTCACCATCAGAGATGCTTTCTCACCAAAGTCAATTACTGTGGATCCTGATGCTTGGCCATGTGGTGAAGCAAACGGCCACCAAATCTGTGCCAAGGTTTCCACCTTCCCCTCCAGAATCTACCATCCCTTGGAGCTCAGCTTTGAGCAACCAGGCCTCCTCTATCAGTCTTCTTTCCAGGCCTCCTCTATCAGTCTCGGCTATCTGCTCTCAGGTTCAGCTACAAGCTCTCAGGCAGATGGCTCATCTCCTCCTCGGCTGCTTAAGCCCTGTCTTTCTGTCACATGGCAGGTCAAAATGGTGGAGCTCTCTCTCCCTATGTCTGTCTGAGTGACTGTCCATTTATCTCAAACCTAGCAAGGGGGGAGGGGACCTGAGCCTGCCTCCCTGACAGAGTCCATCAAAAAGCCTGACAGCAAGCTTCTCAAGTAATCTAATCAAAGGCCCCTCAACTGGTTAATACAATCAAAGGGTATAATGCCCAGAGGAATAGATTAGTTTACAAACATCATCTTTCTCTTTTGGAGATTCATAAAATAAACTCAGACTGGTATAAATTGTTATCAGTGAACAAAAAAAGTCCCTGTTCTTATTGAGTTAGATTCATGTAGATACACAGAGAGAAATAAATAAGTAAAACACAACACGCCAGGTGGGGCTATGTATTTTCAAGGAAAGTAAAACAAGTAAAAATAAAAATAAATGAGAGTATGCATGGTGAGGATGGAGAGGTGGTTAGGGCAGGTCTGTCTGCTAAGTGTCATTGAGCAGAGAGCTGAGAGGAGAGAAAGAGCCATGCAGATGTGGGGTGGGATGAAGAGTGTCATGGACATCGGAGTACCAGTGACAGTGGCCCCCGTGGAAAGCAATTTGATGTGTTTGAGGAACAGCTGAAAGGTCAGTGTGACCAAAGCATAGAGAGTGAGGCTGGGGGTGGGAGGAGAGAAGGTCAGGGAGGACCTGGGGCCATGGCAAGGACTTTAGATTTTATTATGGGTGGGTGGAGAGCCATGGACAAATTTGAACAGAAGAGCAATGTGAAGGGACTGTCGCTTTTGAAGCCAGCTAATAAGATAGGGAATGAACAGATGGTTCTGGAACCTGGCAAAGGGTCCAAGTGGACATCAATAACCCCAGGATGGTTGCTGGAAGACCCTCCCCAAGACTCTGCCACTCAGAACAAGATCTCCTCCAAAAGCCAGGAGAAGCCCTGGATATTCCCCAAGGACTTTATCATTGGACTCTCCCACGGGATTGATGGGTGGAGTAATCAATCAAAACAGCCAACAGCTGGGACTCCTCCCCTGCCCTTAGCAAAGGGGTGGAATAATTAACTGCTCAAAAAGCAGGCCTGAAGGCTCTCTTGCCTTCACCCTGTCCAAGTGCTGGTCCTTGTGCCTGGCCCTGCCTTCTGTGCCCTGCTCTCGCTGTTTTTCTTTGCCATGGTCACCACACAAGTGAAACCTGGGCATTTATACTCTATAATGGTGAATTGTAGTCTGTAAATAAGCCAGCTTTATCACTTTTCAGCCCCTTCCACTCTACCTGGGACGCATGATCTGTTATTTTCTCCCATTTCTCTTCCCTCCCTACCTTAATGAAGCACTGGCCTAACTCACCTGACGTGCCCTTGAAATTCATCCCTGCAGCACAGTCCAGAACCTAGACAGGGAAGCGGATATGGCTCAACAGATAGGGCATGTGCCTACCACATAGGAGGTCCAAGGGTTTGATACCCAGGCCTCCTGGCTCGTGTGGTGAGCTGGCCCATGCGCAGTGCCGCTGCGTGCAAGGAGTGCCGTGACACACAGGGAAGCCCCTGTGTAAGGGTGCCCCCTGCGCAAGGAGCGGCCCCTGCATAAGAGAGCTGCCCTGCGTGAAACTGCAGCTTGCCCAGGAGTGGGTGCCACACACACACAGAGCTGATGCAGCAAGATGATGCAACAAAAAGAGACACAGATTCCTGGTACCACCTGATGAGAATACAAGTGGAGAAGAACACACAGTGAAAGGATACAGAGAACAGACAATGGGGGAGGGTGGTGAGAAATAAATAAATGAATCTTTAAAAAAAAAAAGAACCTAGATAAAATGTAGTAACACTTTAGCAGGAGTTTTCCAGCTGTCGTGTGACATCTAGATTGTAGGGGAGCAAGAGTGAAAGCAGCTTCCTAGGTGAGAGCTGATTGGCAGTGGTGGAGGCCTACAAAGTCTACTCTGGGCACATCAGGACATAGAGCCACAGAGTTTTCTGATAGATTGGAGGTGGAGTATGAGAGAAGAGAGTGGTTAAGAGTGCATGTGAGAAGTCCTGTACTTTCTGGTGATTTCTTAATCTCTATTCTGTACATTCAATAGCAAGTCAGAATTTGGGTCTTTTTGAATTATCTCTCTGATGATTTGTCCTCACCCTTGGGCCTCTGTCTTTATCACATTGTGTCCCCATATCCGCTTGTCCTTTCTTCCAGTAGCTTCCAGTTCCAGGCAGTCGTATATTTCAACCTCGTGTTAGAGGTGATTGTGCCACAAGGCCTCAGCACCTTTCAAAGATTTCTGCAAAATGTGGTTTATTAGACACAAAGGATACAAGGTGGAAGAGAAGCAGGATTCCAGCAGCACTGGTAGGAGGAGGTGACCTTGTACAGAGATGCTCCTCTGATCTCCCCAGCAGTATATTAACTTCCCCAAGTGGCCCAAGCACTGTCTGCAGAGCAGGGGGCACACTCCCAGAAGCCCCTCTGTGGCAGTTTGAGATTATTTATGAATTTCAAAAAAGAGAGATTATGTTTGTACACCAGTCTGTTCCTCTGGGCACGATCCCCTTTTGTAGTAGATTCAGCTGAGATGCCTTTGCAGCAGAGGAGAGAACTTGGTCATTTTGGTGACAGAAAGGAAAAGCCTCAAATATTGAAAGCCCTGGGGAGAGCTGAGCCATTCACCTGATAGTTTGCAGCTGAAGAGACCAGAGCCCTAAGCAGCTGAGAAGGCTGGGAAAGAGATGAGTCCTCCAGCCTGAGCTGAGATCGGAAGACGCTGTGCCTATGGAGCCTAGAGAGGAAGAGGAAGCCTGAGCCCTCACAGAGATTGGCAGCCGTCTTGCTTCAGTACGTGGCAACAGACTTTGGCAAGAAAGTGCTTCATATGGTATCTTGACTTGGACTATTTAGGGGCTTGTAACTATAAGCTTTTAACCCAAATAAATACCCTTTATAAAAGCCAACAGATTTCTGGTACTTTGCATCATCAGCACCCCTGTGTGTATGTTTTATCTACTAACAATTTATGCCACGTAGCTTTGAACATTTATCAGCAATGAACGAGCACGCTGCATTTCTGTTAAATGACAGTCTTGCTGCTGATTGCCTGCACGGTTACATGGCCCTGTGTCCACAGGTGCCTGGAGACACTCTCTTGTGAGTTGACCTCAGTGTGTCACACACACAAGTGGAAATGTGTTATTACAGTAACACTTAAATTAAAAACTCCATGAATACTCTTATTTTTAAATGGTTTGAGGAAATTATTTGGGTGACTCAAGCTCTGTAACGTTGTCACCCAAACTAGTGTTTTCTGGTCTCGGTAATTATCATATGCCCCTTCTCGAAATAGGTGCAAATGCAGATGCATTGATTTCCTTCCTCATTAAACTGCATTCACAGGATGTTCCTGCTCTTCTTTAGAAACCCCATTGTAAAAGTGCTGACTTCTTCTGCAAATGCAAAGCAAATACCGGGTAATTACAATAGTCGTTGTCACTATAGCAACTTTTGACACCAAAATTCAGCATCCTCTTACATCTAATAGAAGACAAGAAAGACAAGAGCCACACATCGTCTGAAGCCTTGAGATCCGTGGAGTAGAGGAAGAGGCAGAGTTCTTGCCATCTGTGGGGTCCCTTTATTGCTTACTGTACAAACAATGAGTCATGAATTTGTCGTCAGTGACTTTTTTTCTGGGGCGTCAAAATATTTCTCCAAGGTTTTTTTTTTTTTTTTAAGTGACAAAGTTCCCCTGATGTCTGGTGGCATTCCCTAGTGTCTAAGGATGATTTTCACAATGTTTATACTCTTTTGGCCATTTTTCTTGGCTTATCCAATATGGGAAGGGAATGAACATTTTTCTGACATCTTTCCAAATGTTTCATACTGCATTTTATTTTATATAAAATAAATAAAATGATAAATATATAAATATTTTATATAAATAACTTTTATATAAATAACTCTTAACAATTCTAGTCAATTATTGTGATGATTTATATGCACAAAGAAATGGCAATTAAATTCCTCCTTTCCCATGTTATGGGTGAGAGCCTCTTTGAAAATGGCACCATCCACTGGATGGAATTCTCAGCTCATAAGACAGACAGATTCAGGAAGGAGGTGAATGCTGTTCAGCAAAATATATTTGGATCCATTATGTCACTCGGGATGGGCCCAATCTTATTTTATAGAACAAATATACATGCTTTGCATGAGACTTGATGATGTTTTTTTTCCCAGGGAAAAAACCCTAATATTAGTGATAAGGTTTGTGTATACCTACGTATTTCAGGAAAGGGAGTTAACTATAGTCTTTTATGGTCAAGAGAAAACAAACTAGAACAAAGGTAACTACTGTTACTTGTCTACTATTGTAAAATAAAAACTTCACCTTTCCTCTTTTGGAGTGGAAACCCTTGGCAGAAGAAACCACCTCTGGAATCTAGATGAAGCCTTGGGCGGCAGAGTTTAGGAAAAGGAGGACAAGACCTGGTACCTACTTGTGAAGGGCAGAAGTGTCCCAAGGAGGCAGCATAGAGGGCCTGTGTATATGCTGTGCTGTTTTCAGATCTGCTGAAATCTGTCGGAATCCAGAGTGTGTGTGCTGCAGGAAAGATAAAAGGTCAGAGCAGCAGGACTTGGAAAGGGCTTAATCACTGGTAAGGCATTGGTCCTTACTGTGTGGATTTGTAGGCAGAGAGGATTATGGCTGTGACAGAACTTCTTAACTCTACAAATGAAAAAGGGAGGGCTCCATCAGAGAATTCTTTCGTAAATCTATGTTTGGGATGGATGGGGGTGACTTCTAAACTAATTGAATTCAGTCACATAATAGCATGACTTTTCCCCAGGCAAAATTACAAATACACTCTTTTTAAAAACTATAAAAAATTTTTTACCTTTTCATTTGGAAATAATTACAAATATACAGAATAGTTGCAAGGATAGTGCAAAAACACCTATAAACCCATCACCTGGAGTAAGTTGTAGACATCAATCCCTCTTACTCCTAAACTCTCTGGACTTTACTTTTGAAGAGCCCTGGTTCCTTTTTGTTGACAATGGTATTTAGAAACCAAGATCTGTGGTGTCAAGTGTGTTCACTGCTATGAGGGTGTCCTCGTTTCTAGACTCGGTGCACTGAGCTAGAAAACATTATGTACTATGCAGATACACATATAAGCACACCTCTTTGTACCTATTGCTATATCTATTAATGTATTAAAAATCTTGGATTTATACCAATGCTTCTAATTCCAATTCAAATCCACAGGTTTTATTTTAGCTTTTCCTGTTTGAACCTCCCTTCCTCACCATTGAGAAACCTGGCTTCCATTTTCATCTATATATTACTCTTTTGCTCATGTTTCTAGATCAGGTAGGCTGCTCTTCTGACCCTGGCCTGGACTCACACATGTTGGTCAAGTTCCACTGCCTCTTCCTTTCTCCCTAGTTTCCTGGTGCTGGATCAAGAGCGGCCACACTGGCTGTGTTTCTTGTCAGAGATTCCCCCATCTGTGCCATGCACAGCTGTGCTCAGTTTGGTCAGACTTGCTTTTGTCTCCTCATTCCTCAACTCTTCTAAATTTTAGTGACCTCCCGCCCCCACAGGCTTATTGTAATTTAGCACTAATACATATTAGGGAAAGAGGCAAGGTAGAGCCTTGGTAAAAGCGCTGACTCTGGAACCAGGTTGTCTGGGTTTGACCCGGGCTTCACTGTTTCTTATCTGGGGATCTGGAATGAGTTACTCAGCCTCCCTGGCCCTCAATTTTCTTAAGTGGAAAATGGAGAGTATTAATAGTACTTACCTCCTAAGGCTTTTGTTGAAATCCAGTGAGGCATTATGTGCAAAGGACTTAGAAGAGTGCCTGGCACATCATATGTGCCTGGAACATCTTAAGTACTATTTAAAGGTTAAGTTTTTAAAATTAAACGGTTGCCTGATCCAATTTCTTGTGTGTTCATTTTGGTTTCCAACCCAGTGTAGGAAGCATGGATCTTTTTTATCTTTCCCAAAGTAATAATCGTGATGTCTTACTTTCTTAGGGCTACTGTAACATAGCACCGCTAATTTTATGGCTTAAAATTATGTAAATGTATTGTCTCACAGTTGTGGAGGCAAGAAGTCCTAAATCAAGTTGTCAGCAGGACCATGTTCTCTTTAAAAATCTGTAGGTGAGAATTCTTCCTCGCCTCTTCAGGCTTCTAACAACTCCCCATGTGATTATGCGCACTGAGTATTCGAGGCAGTGCCTTCATGCTTGCCCCATGAGGCACGCCTCCCTTGCCAGTGTTTCATGCTCGCTGTGGTTGTCTCCTCTTTGCTAAAGCTTGTCCATCATTTAAAAACCATTCTTTCATAGAAATCTCTCCCATTTAGCATATTTGCATTATAAAAGTAGGTAGTAGATGCAGTTATTTAGAGCAACTTTTCTCAGTGTGTTCAATATAGCTCTTTACTTATCTAATAAACTTATTAGATCAGTAAACAGAACCTTTAATATGGCTATTAAAGTTGTGAATTTTCAAGAAGAAGACTATGGTATGCAATGTTTCCCAGATTTATTTTACCATAAAATCTTAGGTTGAGGGGAAGCATTTAGAGTTCTTAAAACATATTTTTGGAAACACTGCTTTATTGGAATAACACTCCTGATGGAAATTCAATGTATATGACAAGAATGAATTATTTTTGAAAAGGTCCTTAAATTTCACTTTCAAGATACTGGGTTCTCAGGAGAGGCCATTAGAGTACGATCGAATGCAGAATCCACTCAACAATGCCTATAAAATTGAAAATAAAGACATTCACCCAAGTACTATTGCCCTTTTCTTCTATTTTACCTAAGATTAATTTTGGGAGAGTGAAATGGTTTTGATCAATGTAGATTAGATTTTACGTCCCTCCCAAACTGTTTTAAATAAGATCACAAACCTCAAAGCACATATAATATAAAGACAGACAGAGATGAGTTTGACTTCTCTGAGGAATGTTGCTTAACATTTTTAAGTCTATAAAGAAAGAAGAACACGGGATCCAGATTTCGGGTTAAGGTTTCTTTCTGCTATTCTGCCATTTCACAGCTATGTGATAGATCAAGGACTTAACTATTTAGTTTGATGCTTTTTGATTAAGCATCAAAGGGCCTTTCTGTAGATTCTGCTTTGATGTTTCCTTTGCAAGACCAAAAGAAAGAAAAAAATATAGTTATTTTAAATGCACCCACTAAATTATAATATAGAGATTTTCAAATTGTTCCTCTTTGGAATCAGACACACTCATCTCTTGTTGATGAATACATTTTGCATAGGATATTTTCTTTGCTGTGGTGCTGAGTCACATACAATGATAACAATTGCAATTCAAAATATTACCTTTGATTATTTCCCCCAGTATGCTCATGCTGAGAATTTCTTCTTCCAAAACTATTCATCTGAGAATAGAGAATATAGTCCTATTTTTCCTTTTTAAAAGAACAGTACATAAATACAAGTATTTCATGTGAATTTCCTTAGTAAAAGTAGATGCCATTATTATACATTCACTGATTCTGAGAAACTTATTTACAATATATCGTGGACATCATAGTTTTATACAATCTCAAATTGTGCCTGCATGGACTTGACATAGCAAACTTAGAGATCATTTGCTGTACTCTTAGCTTTTGTTCTATTTAAGATATATTTCCAATTATTACATTTTATTATGAGAAGGAAACATGTTCTAGTAGACAACATCAAATTAAATAGAGAAATTAAAGAAAATCACTTTAAGATTCTCCTTTAGACCTGTAGAGCCATAACAAGACATGTATAAAAGTGGTATAGCTATTACATCTTCAATGCAAGGTTTCTTGAGATAACTCTACTTGATAACCACTGCTATTTTTTGGTCTTTTCCATCCCTTCCACACTCTCATTGGATTTTTTTTCTCATTTTTTAGTAATTAATTATTAGTCCCATCTCCAATTTTATCACCTTAACCTCTGCTCCTACAGCCTAGAGCTTCATCTCTTAGTATCTAACACATACCAGCTCAACATTTTTTAAAATCCTTGCTTAATATAGATTCTTCTGCAGCTTCTGTCATTCATTCAACAAAAATTTTCTAGCACCTAATATTTGCTGGTTACTCTTCTTCATCAATGAATAAAACAGAGAAAGATCCCAGAACTTTGAGTTTAATTTCTTTAGGGAAGACAGGTAATAAATAAAGAACATATTAAAAAGTGAATTACAGATCTAAGATGACAGGGTAGGAAATGGCAGACTGTACTTCTTCTCCAGAAGCTGTGAGAAAACACTTTAACATGGACAATTCTAAGAGTTGAGGATAAAAGGAACCAAGTGTCAAAGAAGACACTTAACACAAAGACAAACAAAAACAAAACCCTAAGCAGGAGAAAGAAACTGACTAATAGAATAAACCCATCAAGATAAACATGCCTAGACAGCAAAAATTACAAGCCACAATAAGAAACAGGAAGATAAGGCCCAGTCCAATGAACAAACTAAAAAGCAAGAGGAGACCCAGAATACCGAACAACTAATCATCGATGTCCAAACAAATATCCTTAATCAGTTCAACAGGATGACGGAAGAGACAAAGGATAATTAGAAGACACTGGATGAACATACAGAAGAAATTATAAACATACATTCAAAAATAACAGATCTTATGGTAATGAAAGGCACAATGGAAGAAATTAAAAATACACTAGAATCACACAATAGCAGATTTGAACAGGCAGAGGAACAAATTATGAAGTGGAAGATAGAGCATCCAAAGTCACTCAGATAGTAGAACATTTAGACCAAAAAAAAAAAAAAAAAAAAGGAAAGAAAAGAAAAAATTCAGCATGGATTCAAGGAATTGAATGAGAATGCAAAACACACAAATATACAAATTATGGGTGTCCCAGAGAGTGAAGAGAAGGGGAAAAAACAAAGGGGCAGAAGAGTTTTTGAGGCAACAATGGCCCCAAATTTCCCAACTCTTATGAGGTTCATGGATGGATATATTCAGTAAGTACATCATACTCCAAACAGAATAAATCCTACCAGACCTACTCCGATACACATACTAATCAGATTGTCAAATGCAGAGAAAGAGAATCCTAAAGCAATCAGAGTAAAGAGATCCATCACATATAAAGGTGGCTCAATAAGGTTAAGAGCTGATTTTTTAAAATCTGAAACCATGGAGGTAAGAAGGCAATAGTATGACATAGTTAAGGTACTGAAAGAAAAAACCTGGTAGCAAAGAATTTTGTACCTAGGGAAATTGTCCTTCAAAAATGAGGGAGACTGCCACAGTAAATATTGCCTCAAATATTGGGGCTACTGAGGACACTGGAGACATTCAGACACTATAGGCAGGGCTGACAGCTCAGGGGTTTGGCACCCTGCCAGGGGGCCTTACCTTGTCATTTATGCTCCCCAGTGTTACAGACTTGGACTCAGCCATGGATTCCCTACACATGGCTCTTCTGCCCCTTCTATTTGAACCTATAGTTAGTACTAGAGTTGATAGGTTTATGTTTAAGAGACTTAAATCATTGGGCTTTCTGTGTGCCAGTTGGGCCCTGAGTCTCAACAGAGTTGTAGCACCTACCCTCCAGTTCACTGGTCTCACCCAGGACAACTAATAAGGAAAGGATGATCGGCAACAACCATCCTAGGGAACAGAGAGAGTCTACAACTGCAAGCAAGATAGTCCCATCCATCTGCTCCATGGGCTCTAAGCCCCCTCTCAATTAGAGGCAGAGTGGACATCACCACCCCAGAATCCTCAGGATTGGGGAATGGACAATGGACTAGAGTAGACTTACTGTTAGTCTACTAAAGATGTATTGTTATTAAAAAAATGGAAGAACTTTTATAATTGATGTGGAGGCAGTGGCCTCTGGAGGTTCTGAGGAGAGAGAGAAAAAAATAGTTACAAGAATATGGGGGCATTTTTGGGACATTGGAATTGTTTTGAATGATGTTGCAATGACAGATACAGGCCATTATATATTTGTCATAACTTAAAAAATTGTGAATAGAGTTTAAACTATAATATAAACTATAATCCACACTTAGTGGCAATGCTCCAATTGTAACAAATGTACCACACTAATGAAGGATTAGGGGAATGCAAATCAAAACTACAATGAGATATCATTTCATACTTCTTAGACTGACTGCTATTAAAAAATCAGAAAACTGCAAATGCTGGAGAGGATGTGGAGAAATAGGAACATACATTCACTGCCAAGAGGAATGTAGAATGGTGCAGCCACCGTGGAGGATAGTTTGGAGATTCCTCAGGAAGTTAAGTATGGAATTGTCATATATCCTGACAATCCTACTACTATCTGTAACTAGAAGAATTGAAAGCAGGGACATAAACAGATGTATGCACACAAATGTTCATAGCAGTATTATACACAATTGTCAAAAGAGGTAAGCAGCCCAGGTGTCCATCAACAGAAGAATGGAAAAACAAAATGTGGTATATACATACAATGGAATACTATTCAGCTCTGAGAAAGAAAAACGTTTTGACACATGAATAAACATGGATGAACCTTGAGTACCTTATGCTGAATGCAGTAAGTCAGACACAAAAAGACAAATATTGCATGATCTCCCTGATATGAATTAAGGATAATGATCCAATTCATGGGGGTAGAATCTAAAATATGGGTTACTGGTAGATAGAAGGAGAGTAGAGATTGGTGAGCCAATTGCTAATTCTATGAAGAATTTATAATTTGGTTGATTATAATAGTTTGGAAATGGATGGATGTGATGGTGGCAAAGTGATATGTGTGTAATTACAGCACTGACATGTGAGTGTAAATGTGAATGAAAGGGGAAGTTTTGACCTGTTCATGAGGCTAGAAGGAAAGCTAGAGTACAAAATGGAAGACTGTATAACTCAGTGAATTCTGGGGTGGCTAAGGATTGTAGCAAATAATACAAATATAAGAATGTTCTTTCAGGATCTATAACAAAGGATGTTATGAGTACGGGGTATTGTTAGTAGGGTGATATATGGGGAAAAGTGCACCTAAAATGTATTTCTAGGGGTGTGGATGTCTTTGTATTGTCATAGGTATGTTTTCTCAATAGACAGAGGTCCACAAAATAGTGAACAAAATATTAAACTTCCATTGTGGGGAAACCATGCTACTTTCTCAAATAAAATAGCAAAAATCTCTGAAATATATAAGCCAGGTCTAAGGAAAGAAAACAGGCCTGTATGCCAAGTCTTTGATCTTAATGCTTGTATGTATGAACTTTAATTCTGTAAAAATGAAATTAGCCTAATTATAATCAATGCCCAAGAGTTACCTCCTGATAACCTCCTTGTTACTCAAAGGTGGTCTCTCTCTAAGTCAAACTCAGCAAATAAACACATTACATATTACCTTCCTCCTGACATGGGACATGACTCCTGGGGATGAACCTTCCTGGCACTGAGGAATTATTAACAAATGCTAACCAGTAATTCATTTGGAAAAAGACCTTGACCAAAAAGGAGAAACATTAAATAAGAAAGAGTTTTTATGACTAAAAGATTTCAAAGTGAGTTGGAAGGTCATTTTGGAGGTTACACTTATGTAGGTCTCAGACAGATTTCACTAACTGTCACAGTAAAGAAAGCCTCAAACAAGAGTGCTCTTGAGGTCTCTAGGGATGTTCAGACACCAGAAGCAAGGCACAGAGCTGCATGAAATCCATACCCCTTTGGCAGGCCCTATTTGTGAATATATGATGATCTATTTGCTTAATATAATATAGATATACTATTTATAACTCCCTTAATCATGATTCTTTGACTCCTTTTATTTGAACCTATAATTTTCAAAGTGCCTGTTAAATATATTTCTTAGACTTGAATCTTCAGCTTTTTCATATGCTGGTTGAGCCCTGAGTTCCTGTAAAATAGTGGCCAACTCCTACTTTCCAGTTCTTCAGGCTTGCCCTTGGGTAACCAACAAAAAGATGATGATGGACGAGTCCCATCTCCAAAAAAGGAGTATCTACAACTTCAAGCAAAACAATTCCTTTCTTCTGCCCCTTAATATCTAAGTTTTCTCTCAGCCTGAAGCAGTCATAGTGGACATCAACCCAAATCCCTCAAGATTGAGGAATGAACAATCATAAGGGGGGAATATAATTGTGGATCAAAGTAGATATATTGTTATTGTAGTCATGTTGTGTTATTGGAAGAACTTGTAATATTGATATAAATAGTGGTTGCCAGGGATTTAACAATGGTGGGGGCAATGAGTGAGAGGAACATGGGGCATATTTGGGGTGATGAGATTCCTCTGTATGATACTGCAATGATGGACACATGACATTATGATTTGCCAAGACCTATGGAAATGTATATAACAAAGGGTAAACAATAATGTAAACTATAGACTTTGGTTCAGAGCAATGCTTCAATATCGGTTTGTCAATTGCAACAAATGTACCACACTAATCTAAGATGTCAATAGTAAGGAAAACTATACATATGTGTGTGGGTGGATTATATGGGAATTCCCTGTACTTTCAGTGAAAATTTTCTGTAAATGTTAATCTAAAATTTCTTTAAAAATAAAATAAAAAAATGGTTTACATAGTCTTTTACAAGGGATAAGTTCTGTTGGGAAAAGGTAAATCAGAGTGAAAGGGACTAGAAAAGTTTATAAGGGAGAGTAGGTGGCAGTACTAAATATAATGGTCAGGGTAAATCTCTTTAAGGATATGACTTTGATTAAGGATTTGAAGCTGGTAAGGTTCTTTTAAAGATGTAGGGGGGAAACATTCTAGCCCATGGGAAAAGGCAATGTGGCTGCAGCAGTGAGTGTGAGGAAGGAAGTAGAGATGAAGATCACAGATGTAATGTGGACTAGATTATTTAGTGCCTTAGATGATTGTAAGATTTTGGCTTTTATTGTGAGTGAAATTGCAGTGTTCTGAGTAAAAGAGTGAATCATAATGTGTTATGCAGTTTAACTGGGAGCTGTGTTGGGAATAGACTGTAGGTGTATAATATTAGGAATAGAGAGACCTGCTCAGAGGGGATGGAAGTAATCTAGGTGAAAGATAATGGTGGCTCACACAAGGGTAGTAGCAAAGGGGCTGGTGAGAGTTGGTAGGATTCTGGATATTTTAAAAATCAGAGTCAACAAAATCTGTTGATTGACTAGATGTGGAATACAGGGGAAATTAGAGCAGTGTGAATGATTCCAAGAAGAAGAAAAAATGGAGTTGCTATCAGTGTAATTAGGAAAAATGGGTAGAATAGGATTTTGGAGAAATACAAGGAATTAAGTTTTGAGGTGAGGTATCTATTATATAGTTAGAGATCTTGAGTAAGCAGTTGGGTATATGAGCCTTGAGTTGGGGAGTGATGTATAGGCTGGAGATATAGAAGTGGTCAATGAATAGATGGTGTTCAATGCCATGAGAGTAGATGAACTCACTAGTGCAAGTGTGTGTAGAGAGAAGAGCACCAAGACTGAGAACAGGCCCTATTGACATTAGAACATTGAGAAGGAGGAGACTAAACAGCAATGTAGTTTGAAACGGAGCGGCCCTTGATTTAAGAGGAAATTAAGGGTGTTTGGGAGTTTGAAAGCCATGAGAAGAAAAGTGTGTAAGGGGAAGGGAATGATCACAAATACCAAATAAGTTGAGGAGTGAGAATTGACCCCTGAGTTTAACAGTTTTAATATTGGTGATCTAGACAAAGAGTAACTTTGGCTTAACTGAGTAAGAATGAAAGGAAGGGAATTGGAGACTCAGTTTTGCATCTTTGAACTGTGATACATCTTCTCATCAATGATATCTTACCATAGTCACCATAGATTAGGCAACAGCTGTGATCTGGTTGTTGTTGCCTGCACATGTATGCCTGTGCGCCTAGCTGTCCATGTTGTCACATGGGCATTGTTGGTACTTTTATGTGTGAGCTTAATTGCCACTTAAAATGCTTTCTTCATTGTTGTCTGAAAATCCTCCCTTGACACGTTGTATAAAATCAAGAATATGTAAACATCAAAACTTGCAGAACAGATGTCAGTATCTTGGAAGAAACCTCTGAAGATAAGGGTTTTGACTCTCATGCAAAGAGAGTTTTTGATGGGACCAAGGTCTATATTGTATGAAAGAGCTTTAAGTAATGAGAGTGAATTGGGTCAATTTAGGCAAATTTTTTCTTTCTTAGACGTCATAAAATAATGTGTCTTACAATTAATGGAGTATTAGATTATATGAAATATGGTAAATATAATGTTTTTGTTTGTGAAATGTTACAATTTTATAGGATGTAGATTCCTTACATCAACACATATACACTCAAAATTATTGCTCAGTTGCATTTGCAAATTTCTGTTTACCTGGTATCAATAAATTATGTTCTCTAAGGAGAATCATTATTCAGGTAAGATTATTGAAACTATCAGAACTGATTTAAATAAAAGGTTTACAAAAGTCATATGTGTAAATTATTCCACTTATGGTTGCAGTAATTTATTCTAAACAAATTGGATCCATGGCCATCTGTTTGAGCTGTTAGTATAGGTAAAGCCTGTGCTTTTCTATCTCCACCAAACTTATGCTCAAATCACAAATGCAGAAGTATGCAAATCAGACAATGTATGATTTTTGAAGTAAAGAAAACTGTCAGCAGAATAGCAGTTCTGCCTCAAAGTTCCTGTCAGCCTCTCATCCCGGATCTAGGATGATTCTAACCCAAAGCCAGATTCTGAGTGTTTTCATCTTGGTTGAGGATTGTAAAATAGTCAAGGATCAGGGAAATGTAGAACTCCTTCTTTGGACCTGGCTCTGTTCTTCTGTTCCTATCCAAGCCCTGCCTTCTATTTTACCCATGCCTTTTCCCCTGTGTGCCCAGAAGCCTTTAATGTCACATCAATGAAGGCCGCTTGGTTCTCTGCCACCACCATCTCTGTTTTGAATCTTATCATGAATTCTCTTTCTGACAGCCCTAGGATGAATTTAAACCAAATACAATCAAGATGTGAATAGTCCTCTTGAGAAATTCCAGCTCTTATCCCTTGCCCAGTGTTAGAGAAGAATTCCAACCTCATAGAGAATGGCAAGGAGTAATAGGGATCCAAAGAAAATAACTAGGCATCAAGCAGGATGACTTGCCATGACTCCATAGGTGCTGAAAGGAGACAATGAACTCAGTGGACCGAGCACAACAGTTTATTACTCATAGCATGGTACCCAGCAAGAGCATCTGGATGGTAGCACAAATTTTTCTGTCTCTAAAACCCATCGAGTGAAGTGATAGACCATATAGCAACTATACAAACATTGGGTTGTGCCTCAGTTCAGAAACACAGGGCTAAGGGCTCAGGACCATTTATATACAAATAAATAAGCCAATCCCCCACTTTTCCCTCAGGGAGTGAGTAGTCATATATTAACCATGTTGTGGATGCCTTGATTTATTAATGCTAATGTGACTAGCTACAGAAATAGCCAGGGTCTAAGAATAGTTAGGCCTTGTGGGTTGACAATCTTAGCAAGGAATGTGCAGGGGTGCTTGGGCCCAAGGCCAACTGCTTCTCCCAAAAATCCACTCCTTGGTCCTACAAGTTCTTGAATGGACTCAAGTTTTTGCATGAGCATGCCACCCTGTTAGTAAATCAGATTAGCCATGAGGTGGAGTCAGGGGACTAGAGACAGGGTTTGAGGCAAGATTCCTTTAATTTGTTTCATACAACATTATTTTGGTCAGTAGGAGGAAGATAACCTATAATATTTATTTCAGCCAAGTGCCCTAGATCCTGATCCTAGTCAACTGAGTGAGTCCAGAGGGGACTAGTAGGTCTTGTTTCAGATAAGCATTTGGATTTATTTCTTATGGTGTATATGAAGAATTGATGATCATAATAATCCTCCTTGTTCAGGAACTATGTAGTTTAAGGCCAGTCTATTATCTACTATGACTGATTAGGAATTTCTACTGACCTGTTAATCTTCTAGGGCTTGTGCTGTTATTAAAGTTAAGAATAGGTTCCTGGGAAGCAGATGTGGCTCAACAGATAGAGCATCTGCCTACCATCCAGGAGGTCCAGGGTTCGAACCCAGGGCCTTCTGGCCCATGTGGTGAGCTGGCCCACGTGCAGTGCTGCCGTGTGCAAGGAGTGCCATACCACACAGGGGTGTCTCCCACATAGGGGAGCCCCACGCACAAGGAGTGCACCCCACAAGGAGAGCTGCCCTAAGTGAAAAAAGTGCAGCCTGCCCAGGAGTGGTGCCACACACATGGAGAGCCTACGCAGCAAGATGACGCAACAAAAAGAGATACAGATTCCCGGTGCTGCCAAGAATGCAAGTGGACACAGAAGAACACATAGCAAATGAACATAAGAGAGCAGACAATGGCGGGGGAGCAGGAAGGGGAGAGAAATAAATAAAATAAATCTTAAAAAAAAAGTTCTTGAACATTGTCTCTAGGGTGTGGATTTTTTTTCAAGATTTAATTTTTATTTATGTCTCCCCCCACCCCCACCAGTTGTCTGCTCTCTGTGTCCATTCACTGTGTGTTCTGTGACCGCTTCTATCCTTATCAGTGGCACCGGGAATCTTGGTTTCTTTTTCGTTGCGTCATCTTGTTGTGTCAGCTCTTAGTGTGTGTGGCGCCATTCCTGGGCAGGCTGCACTTTCTTTTGTGCTGGGAGGCTCTCCTTACGGGGCGCATTCTTTGTGCGTGGGGCTCCCCTACGCGGGGGAGACCCCTGCATGGCAGGGTTCTCCTTGTGCGCATCAGCACTGCACATGTGCCAGCACCACATGGGTCAAGGAGGCCTGGGGTTTGAACCATGGACCTCCCGTGTGGTAGACGGATGCCCTATCAATTGGGCCAAGTCCGCTTCCCTAGGGTGTGGATTTAGATGCCAGAAAGTAGTACTCACACTGCTTTATGGAATAGGAGTTATTGTATCACTTGGGAAGGATAGTCCTCTTTACCTGGAGGCCCAACAAGAACATGGTATTAGGGCCAATAATTGTAGGGCTGCAGGTGGACCAAAAAGTTACTCCCATCCCCAGTGGAAAGCCTGTCATGACTCACTGCCCCCACATACAATATTATATCTAAAGGAGCATAGGTCACTCCAGTTTGAGATTTGTTGCTAAACTTCAATCGTATTACATTTTCTTTACTTTTGTTGAGCCACATGCAGTATCACATAATAACTGTAGCCTCAATAGCTATACGTGGCATAACACAAGGCAACCTGGGCATCAGAAGAAGCATGTGAATTTCTCTTAGAACAAAACAAGGGTGTATCTTGTGTGTTTATAATGTATAAAGGCGGTCAAATTAGAAAACGCTGTCGAAAGTATCAGGCTTAAAATAATGCAGGACCAGCCATGCCCACATGAATTCTCTCTTACATAGCAATGGATATAAATTACAAATCTACCAGTTGGTCAGATTACTAGTCACGTCTGTCTCACTCAGGAAAACTATGTGATTGTTTTGTCAGGTGTGATGCTAAGTCTAGAGGACAAAGAGAGCATTAATTAATCCCTACTCCCTGACCCACTCAAGCTCTAAGGTATCACCTCCCCAAGTGCTGGGGTTTTCTTTCCCTCCATAACCAACTAGTCTTTTTTTTTTCCATTCTAGTAGCCACTACTTCTTCCTTTGTCCTTCCAACCCCCCACCTGAACACAGAATTTCTTTCTATACAGGTCAGGAGTTTTGGGGGATAGGCCATGATGATACAACTTGCAAAGGCCCATGATGCCCCATATTGCTGTCTGAGTAGACTACCCTAGAGTTATTCAGGAGTTATTGCAATCCTTGTGGTCTGCGACCTACTCTACCATTAAATGAAGCCAGGTGGTGGTAGAAGCAACAGGTTGGATTCAACCTTTTCCTGTTGTTTAGCTGCCACCCTAAGAGGATGGTTGTCAGGCTTCTCTGAGTGCTAGGGCCAGTGGTCAAAAGAAAAGGAGTGGTTGGGATTGCTGGGGTAGAATTACAAATATAGAAGCTGGTCTCTCTGTTCCTCCACTCCTCTGTCATTCCAAGGGGAACAATCTCTTGTGGAAAGCAGCTACATTTAATATCCACACAAGGTTTTAAAGCAGCAATCATAAAAATGCTTCAACAAGCAGTTATGAAACAATCTTGAAACAAATGAGGAAAAAAAATAAGCAAACTATCAGCAAAGAGATAGAAGACGTAATAAAGAACCAAAGGGAAATGACGGACCTGAAAAGTTCAATAAGCAAAATAACCTGACCAAGATGTATAGTCCCTGTTGCTGATAATGAGGTCTGTCCATTAATCTTTATCAATTGAGTCTTTCAGAGGCCTTTCAGTCTATTGATGATGTCAAGAGGATGTCCATCAAGTACCATGTCCATGAACCCACTGTTGGGGCCCTTTTGCCATGAATAGTGTGCCATTGTCTGATTATAAGTGGCTTGGATAACCAAATCCTTGGGACAGCTTGTTCTCAAGTGCTACAATTGTGTGGTCACAATCTGCCACTCTCTTAGGAATAGCAACTTTTTAACTTGAGTTAAGTGCCAATGGCCATTAGACACTACTAGTAGCCATGAGGTAGAGTCAGGGGACCAATTTAGTCTATTTGACAACAATGGGTAGTGTCTCATCTGCTCCACCCTCTTGAACTACATGTCTTTTCTCACTTTTAAAAAATCAAGCCAACTGCTGACAGGTAAGACAGTCCTAGTACACCATTTCAGCCTGTGAAGTATAGAAATAGAGGCCCATGTTTTGAGCCCATTGGGTTACGATGACAGGCTTGAGAGGCTCAGTGTGATGGTGAATCCAGGTAATGAATCTGACAACCTGCTTCTGTGGTTCTGATCGATTTCATTGTTGTATTCAGCATCATCTGGGCACATATGTTTCTCACTGGGTGATGGCAATGTCTATCTAGAGCTGGAGGCCCATAGAGAGGTGTCTTTAATATTCCAACTCAGTCTGTTGTCACAGGTACCCAAAGAGGAAACTATACCATTAGCCACAGCCCAGGAATCTGGGAAAATATAAAATGTTTTGTTAATTTTTGTTCCTTAGCCTCCGTTGCTCCTGAGAATTTGGGTATTAGTATCTCGTCAGGATTATTGAACCTTAGTATCTACTCCAAAGCTACTGCTCTTTTGTCTTTATTGGGACCTATCAACACGATATCTTCAATATAGTAGAACCAAATGATCCCCAAAAGGAGAGGGATTTGCTCTATGTCTCTGCTTGCCCATTCGTGGCAAATAGCTGGTGAATTCATATATCTCATGGTAGCATATAAATATGTTATTTGATCCCCAGACAAGTAAAGATTTTGATCTTTCCAAAAGGATTGAGAAAAAGCATTAGCAATGTTCCAGATAATATACTAGGTGCTGTCTGTTTATGCAGTTGATTCAGTTATAGTCACAATGTCTGGAACAGTTGAGGCTACAGGAATGAAAATTCAGTTAGTGATAATTCCTGTAATCATATAGTTCTTGTTAGCTTTTTTACTGGCTACAAAAGTCTGTCATATTGAGATATTGGATCTGTCAATATCCCTACTTTATTTAAGACATTGATCAGGGTGTGAATTCCTGTTTTTTTCTCTTGTACATTCATCATTTTTGTTCTATAATAAGGGAGGAAATTGGAAGCACTTGTCCTACCATCACCTCTACAAGTGACATTTCCTGTCCTGGAAAATCATCTTTGGACATCATGAGCATCACAGTACAAACACATAAATCATCAGTACCAATTATACATTCAGAAGTGGAAGAAACAGTAGCTGTGCACAGTAGGAGTCTTATTTTAATGGTCCCACTCAGATGGTTACATTTACCTCCTTCCCCCATTTTACAGCATTTCCAAATCTGGTCAATTGAGTTCATGGACCTTGTCCCTCAAGCAAACCTTGTAAGTTAGTCATATTAGCATAAAAAATATAAACGTTTGTATCCCCTCCCCTTACCCCTTCCCTAAAGTACCCTTGCTGGGGCTTAGGACCTCTATTTTCCCTGGGGACAGAGACCTTGGCCCCACTCAGTTGTCCCTTCTCTTTACAGGCTGTCAAACTGGAATACAAGAGAGCAGGGGCAGCAGAAAATGAGTTGAAGTATTGTTCTAAGGCAGCAACCCAATTTCTTAGTTCCTCTCGTAGAGGGAGATTAATTATCATGGAGGAATGTTTCGCTTCAACCAGGTAGACACCACTGCTAGTTACATGGACTGAATTTCTTTGGTCATTTCCTTATTAATCTTTTCTTTGAGAACTTCCTGTTTTAATTCCCATTGTTTAATGGCTGGATCCCTTTGGAGGAGGCTTGCTTTTATTCCCACTATTGTTTGCTCTTGGATTGTGAGTCTTTGCTGTGTTTAGGAGGGTCTTTCTTTATCCCAGGCATTTTTGGGCCCTAAATCCTCACACCCCTCCTGCTCATGGCCACTAGTACTAAGAGCAAAGCTAGTGGAGTTCTCCATATTTGTGTGTTGGGGATAGATCTTGTAAAACTTTTCAATCATTTTTGGGTTAGAGGCTGTCATTCTGTCAACTGTAAAGCCAGTATAGAGCAGCTACAGCCTTTAGGCTGTGAAGAGCTGCTTCTGTGATGTTCTATAAGCTTTTATTAGCCTTGGGGAATAGTCCCCAAGTTGGCCACAATGTGATCATTGAAACCAAAATCTAAAGTAAAAAGCCTGTTGTGGGATGATGTGATTCTTTCTCAGGAGAATAGATTGAATATTGACCTGGAGCATGGATTGCGCACAGGATAGCCCAGTTGTTGCCTTTCACTCTGTAAGAGCATAACCTCTTTCCTGCCTCATCTTACAGGTGCCCCACTCAAATCTCTGCTCTCCAGTCTGTTGACCAAAGAGGCTCTGTGTTTCTCTCCTCAACCTCTCACTATAGAGTCACATGCCAATACTCTGTATGAGAGCACGCTGCCCTTCGCGGATAGCTTAAATTGAGATTGTTAACAGAGTGCAGTTCTGCTTTCCCTTGGCAGGGCGCAGAGTGCTCTTCTGGCCCCCTATCCCATAGGAGAGCAAATACTCATCGAGGCACCCATTAGGTGGTTTGTTTCGACTCCTCTCTTTTTTCAGTTGCTATCCATTGACTCAACTCATGGTCATCAACAAGTGGACAGCAATGGACCACTGATTTCCCTTTTGCCCATCACTTGGGAAAGAAAACTTGCTAATCGCTCCCAGGGAGTTTAATCAAATTCTTGAACCTGGCCTGTAAGATCCTTGCTTTTTCTCTTTCAAAAGGTTATGGTCCTTCTCAGCGCCCTGCTCACTGCGTTAGTCAGTCAGGTAAGAGCTTCAACTTCGTAGAGCAGCAGTTGACAAACCACAGCCCACAGGCCAAATCCTGCCTTCTGCTGCTTCTTTTAGTATGGCCCATGAGCTAGGTTTTTAAATTAAGTTAAAGTAAATGAATATTTTTAAATGGTTGAGAAAATAAAAATAATAATATTTCATGATACTTGAAAATTCAATGAAAATCAGTGTCCGTGAGTAAAGTCTTATTTGAATATAACCAGTCATTCATTTATATATTACCTATGACTGTTTTAGTGATAATGTTGGAGCCGAGTAGCTGTGACAGAAACCATGTGGCCCACAAAGTCCAAAATATTTACTTATTATCTTGTCCTTTATAGAAAACATTTGCCAACCCATATTATAGAGAATGGCGAAGAGCAACGCGAACCCAAAGGAGATGCCTATGAAAGCAAACAGGTTGACTTGTTACAACTCCATAGGTTTTGAAAGCAGAAAACAAGATTCAATGGACCAGAACAAGTCAGGGTATTACTTCCTGCATGGCCAAGGGCAGGAGCATCAGCACGCTAGGACCTGTTCCTCTGCCCCAAGACCTCTGGAGTGAGGCATTAGTCAATGGTGGCTACGTATGCAGTAGGTGGTGCTGCAGCTGAGGAATGCAGAGCAAGGGCTCAGCACCTTTTTTAGCAAGCAGTAAACAAGTCAGCTCCCTCCGCCTGAGGAGTGTGGCTCTAGGATGGCCATGCTGTGCTTGCTGTGACCTGCCCACCTACCCAATGTGTCAAGCCAGAGAGTAATCTCAGGCTCAGAAGATGACTGGGGCTTACGGTTTAGCATACTCAGCAACGATGTGCAGGACTGCTTGAGACCCACAGGGGAACTTGTCTGACGCAGGACATAGCCTTGTGCTGCTTACTTCGCAACTGGATAAATGCAGTTCCACCAAGCATTAGCAAGTCATGTAGAGTTCCTAAAGATTTGATGGAGATGGGGGAAGAAGGGGAAGTTGTATACTGAAAAAAAATACTAGTGCCCATTAGACATCTCTGTTCTAATACCCTGTCTTCCTTTTAAGCCCCCCATCAGTGCTGACTCTCCAGCCTTGATGGTGTCTGCCTTTTCTACTTCCCTAAACACCCACCTCCACCAACCTCTCTAAAGTCCTCCCTTTCCCTGAGAAGAATTATTTACCTGTTTTCCAGGTTCTCCTCTTGTGTATTCTCATACCCATTTCTGAGCTCCACAACCAACAGGCTCAGCTTCGTCTTCATCTGCCTTCTGAGGGGGTATTATGAATAAAAAATAATTTTACCTTTTTCAAATACATTAAACATTTTTTACGTCACCAAAAGGTAAAGTAATAAGTTGACTTTTATACCTTAGATCAGTCCTGTTGAGTGGTATCAGGGATAATTTTGTGTCTTAGGTGCCCCTGCTTTCTCTAGCTGTAAGTCGTGGGTTCAGTTTGCCTTATTGTTCCATATTTGTGATAATGTGAAACTCTCAGGGACTCTCAAGTGCTCACCAGACTATATTAGTTGGGTTATTTACCATGAACTCAAATTTAAGGCTAGGTCTCCGTACCCTTGAGTAAAGTGCATAAGGCCTCTTTCTTCCCTATCTTTGGCAGAAACACTTGTGTGGTTCTTTGGGGTTTTCCCTCTTCTAAACTTTTCTCTTGAATTTCATAGGGCAAAAGCAAAAGTGAGACAGTATTCTCTCAGCATTCCGTCCAAGAGACTGAGGCCTGGATTTGCTTCTCTAACCAGGAGAGTGAAGCTGAGTCCCTTTCTCTTGCCCACGCTCATTAGTAATACACTAAGTGGTGTACCCAGCCGAGAAGATTTCCGTTCCTCATTCCCAGCTTCAGGAACATGGCCCAGCGGGCAAGTCCTGAGCCCCTGTGAAATGGAGCACCTTGGCGAGTGGGCACTATTGCTTTTTATCACTTGTGACTAAAATAAGCATGACAATATTGCCCTGATGTTGATGGCAAGTCCTAGTTTTCAATATTTATAATGCCAGTACAAAATGTATACATTTATTATATTGCATGGTGCCTTTCCTCCTTTTTCTGTTTCTTCCCACTGTGATATAATTATTTAAGACAAGGAAGCTCAAGGGTGTTGTTATAAAAGACCAATTACTAAAGATACAGAATAGTCAACAGCCACTATTCTGCCTGGGGTTTACTCTGCCTGGATGGCATCTTTTTCTTAAGATTTATTTTTTATTTTATTTTATTCTATTTATTTCTCTCCCCTTCCCCCGCAAACCCCTGATGTCTGTTCTCTGTGTCCATTTGCTGTGTGTTCGTGTTCTTCTTTGTCTGCTTCTGTTGTTGTCCATGGCATGGGAATCTGTGTTTCTTTCTGTTGCTTCATCTTGCTGCATCAGCTCTCCGTGTGTGCAGCGCCATTCCTGGGCAGGCTGCACTTTTTTTGGCATTGGGCGGCTCTCCTTACGGGACGCACTCCTTGCGTGTGGGGCTCCCCTACGCGGGGGACACCCCTGCATGGCAGGGCACTCCCCAGGCGCATCAGCGCTGAGCGTGGGCCAGCTCCACACGGGTCAAGGAGGCCCGGGGTTTGAACCACGGACCTCCCATGTGGGAGACGGACGCCCTAACCACTGGGCCAAGTCTGCGTCCCTGGATAGCATCTTTAATTTCCTTAGGAAGTAAAAAGTTAGTATGTTCTCTTAAAGTATTTACAGAATAAATCTTGCCATCTTTCTGTCTTTTCTCTGGGGCATCACTTTCTTTTTCCCTTACAGGAAGTTTACTTCATAGGACAGATCATTCCAGTTTTGAAATGCTCTAATCAATAGAAATGCTTTCTTTCTAATGAGCCCAAATCCACATTTTGCAGCTTGGATCTGGGAGTTATACAGGATGCTCCTTTTTGAAGCTTTCCAGGAAGTCTCCACATTGAGCATAAGCAGTGCTGCAATCATCCTTCTTAGACATGATTCTGCTCTCGCACAGCTGGGGGCACTCCTCCTTTGACTCCGTCTAGTTTAGCAAAGTCCTACTTAAATTATGACACCTGGAACTGAAGACAAGTCATTAAATGTGTTTTGATTGGTCAGAAACACCTGATCCCCTGATACGTAGTCCTTGTTCAGCCTCTCACACCTCTATTAATCTAACCTGAAATTACATGGATTATTCTTTTTCTGGTGGGGGAATTTATAGTTGTTGTACATTATCATGTTATTCTCACTCAGAGTGTGCGGTGTGTTAGCTATTATAGTAAGTAATAATCATAAATAAGTAATAAAATAGTATATTGTCTATTCCAAGATCCAGAATTACTAAATCAGATCAACCTTAATAGCAACATCTTATTTGCTACATTTTCACTTTACCCTATTAGCTTTATTAGCTTTTTTCCCTCTGTGCATGTCTTTTACATTTGCATCATCTTTTCTGCTTGCTAGAAGTTATGTGAGTACTGATTGCGACAACCAATGAATGTGCTGTTCTTTTTGGCTTGTAGCTTCCATGATGAGATAAGAAGTTTTTATGTCTTTATGGAAATAATTATTAAAATTTTGTATAAGTTTGGGAAAGAAGCTTAATCATGTGGCATGCTGCTTGAGGCTTTCCTTCAGTGTTTCATTCCATTTGTTGACATTTTCAGGGGAATTATTACTGTCAACCAGCTTTGAAATCCCCTAATTCCACTCTTATTTAGCTCAATATTTTATGTTTCACACAAAATAATGTCAAGAGAGACTTTTTCAATTTACTGACACCCAGCTCTGCTACTATGCTTATGAAATTCTCTTGATCTCTTCTATCACATAAAATGAAAGAAATAGTTTTGGTTCGACCTTTCTTAGTGAAACTGTTAGTTCCTACTGATTATCAGTAACTAAGTGTGAAACAATAATTCATTTGTACTACAATTTTGCCAGGTTTGATACCTATCTCATTTGTTTGTTTTTCCAGAGTCATCTTCTCTCATTTTAGACAATTCAGATATTGCTAATTTCCAGTCTTATTACATTTTTCTGTTATATTTGATAAAAAACTAAATTTAATGACTTTTTAAAAAGAAGAAACCTCAAACCAGTTGTCTATTTTGAAAATATCCAATAATTTCAAAATACTTTCCATTCTATTAACTGATAAAGGAATAGAATATCAGAATAGATCCTTGTTTATCATCATATTTTCTTGGGAAACATTACAGTCATACCTTGGTACTCAATTGCTTTGAAACTTGTTGAATTTGGTACTTGATGCATTTTTTTCTTTTGGTGGAGAAGAAAGCATTCCTTCTTTCACTATTTAGTGTGATATTAGCTTTGAGGTTTTCATAGATGCCCCCCTTTTTTTACATTAGCCCATATATTAATATTTATACTAAGCTGTATTATCATAAACATTATTTGGTTCCATGTCTCCAACTCTAATCCAGTATCCAGTATCTAATATATATATATATATAATATATATAATTACATATATAATTATATATAATTTATTTACTTATTTTTTATCTTTTTTTAAAAGATACATAGATCACATAAAATGTTACATTAAAAAATATAAGAGGTTCCCACATACCCCCACTCCCCACCTCCCCCCTTTCCTCCCATATCTACAACCTCTTTCATCATTGTGGCACATTCATTGCATTTGGTGAATATTTTTGGAGCACTGCTACACAGCATGGATTAAAGCTTACATTGCAGTTTACACTCTCCCCCAGCCCATTCAGTGGGTTATGGCAGGATGCATAATGTCCCACATCTGTCCCTGCATTATCATTCAGGACAAATCCAAGTCCTGAAAATGCCCCCATATCACCCCTCTTCTTCCCTCTCCCTGCCCTTGCAATTCCCATGACCACTGTCTCCACGTCAGTGATACAGTTTTTTCCATTGGTAGAGCCACAATAATTCTATAGTAGAATACCAGTAAGTCCACTCTACTCCATAGTTTATTCCTCCATCCTGAGGACCCTGCGATGGTGATGTCTGAGCCTCTCTCAGTTTAGAGGTGGAATGGACATCGATGCATTTTGATGTGAAAATTTTGTCCTGGTACAGGTCGTTTGTTTGGTACTCGACATGCAAGCTAGAACTCATTGGTGTTGGTTGCCTCGTGACTTGCTGCCCTGTCCAGCTGAAGCAAAGGGTTATGTGTTAGCCAGGCAGTAGCTCTTGCCCTGTGCACATCCCATTGTAGTCTTATCTTAGCTTCTGGGGTCATTTTGCGTATTTTTGCATTTTTTTTTCTTATTATGGTTTCTAAGAAAATGAGCAGTGACAGCACTGAGCCGAAAAGAAGACTACTCTGCACCACAGTTGAGAAAAAAAGAAAGAATAGGTGACTTTGAGAGTGGTATGTGCATTACTGATCTTGCTAGAGAATAATGGTAGCCTAGAAAAACTGTCTCCACCATCATTAAGAATAAAGAAGCGATAAAACAGGCTGATGTTGCGAAAGGAGTTAAAGCAGTAACAGAGCAGCATTCCCCAACACTTGAGGAAGTTGAAAACCTGTTATTAATTTGGGTAAACAAGAAGTAGTTAGCAGGTGACAGTGTATTGGAAGACATGAAACGTGTAAAAGCGAGTGTTGCACGCCGATCTTTTGAACAATGAACCAGAACCGAGTGAGGAGAGTGTTGAAGATTTTAAGAGTGGCCATAGCTCGTTCGGTAATCTTAAAAAGAGGGCTGGCATCCACAGTGTCGTGAGGCTTGGTGAGGCAGCGAGTGCTAATAAAAGGCTGTTGATGAATTTGTTAGTGAATTTCAAGACTATGCAGAGGCTGAGGGTTTTTTCCCCCACCAAGTTCTTAATGGTGATGAGACTGGAGGTTTTTGGGAAAAAATGCTGAGTAGAACCTACATCATGAAAGAGGAGAAGGTATTAACAAGGCCAGAATTGGTGGCCAGAAGCTGTGACTCAGAGAGACTTGGAAGGGTTTGAGGCTGACCCCAAGCCTGCAGGTGCAGAGGGGACAGTTGTGCAGGATATTGTAACTTCAGGCCAGTCCATGAGTCTGGAGGCCGATGCTGCTGATGTTGAAGAGTCAGTGGAGAAACATCATGAAGAGCTCAGCTAAAAGGAGCTGCAGGAACTATAGACGGAGCAGCAACAAGAGGTGGCTGAAGAGATTTCTTCAGGTGAGGAGATAAGGGGGGATGTCCCCAGTTCCTTGATAAAAGAATGTGTGCAAAGTGGGTAGAAGTTCAAAACTCTGTGGAGAAGTACCATCCGGACTAAGCTTTGACAAGCAGAAATGTGAATTTATTGAATGACCATATAATTTCACACTAAGCTTTGACAAGCAGAAATGTGAATTTATTGAATGACCATATAATTTCACACTTTCAAGGAATTCTGAAAAGAAGAAAGAAGTGGTCCTCTTTGGATCAGTTTTTAGTGAAGGTGACAAGGGGTGTGTCAGAGCCTGTGGAGCAAGTTGAAAAAAGGCAGAAAAGAGAAAGAAGTGCAAGTGCCTGATATTCTATTGGCGGGGACTCTCCTTCCAAGCTACATGCCCTGTAACCTGCCTTCCTCTCCACTCTCCTCCACCATATCATTAGGCCATGGACTCTTCCCAATACAGGCAGAGTGAAGTTTTTTATTTTATTTATTTATTCATTTTTAGGTTTATTTCTCATGTCAAGTAATAATATACAATCCTATCATTTTACATATTGCCTTAAAAAATATGCATTGTCTTTGGCTTGGGAATGCATTAAATTTATTTGCATTATTCCTTATGGGAAAAATTTGTTTGGAGCTCATTATTTTTGGTACTCATCGAGCCTCCCAGAACCAACTGACAAGTACTGAGGTATCAGTGTACTTCATTCAGTCTTTGCTCCACTCCTCGCTCCGTGTTCTTGGTATCCCTGACTTTCAGTTCTAAGACTTTGTTCTGTTGAACACTTTGCTTAGGTCTTTTCCTCACCAGCCATTGACTGGCTTTACAGTGTAATCTGATATCCACCTCACATCCCTCGATGACCCATTGAAACCTCCTATTTGGATTTTGCCATCCAAAATAACCTCTCATCACTACCCAATCTGCCTTAATCCTAATTGTATGGGCATGCATGTATAAAATTTGACTGTAAATTAAGGACTAGAATAGAATAGTATGATAATTTGAAGTGGAGACTTGTAATGATGGGAAAATATTCTTTTAGTATAAAAGCTATGTAAGTAAAAAAAAGAAGGTGCTAATTTAAGGTAACTCTACTTTTGAAGCTGAGATATTATTGAACCCCTTACTATGTATTAGATAATATATGTTTGTTGAATGAACAATTAACTTAGGCTTCATTTATTTCGATCTTTGTATTTGCGTATATGCATATCTGTATATACAGATTTCACATTCTTAAAATTCTGCTAGGTTGCATGTTTAAAATATTTCTCTTTTATTTTTCCAAATTTCACTGGAATGTTAAGCCAGAAACAAGGGATTTCATTATCTCATAAGAATATGGAATTTAAAGAGAATTGGGTAAATAGGATCACCACATATCCAGCTGTTTTTTTTATTTCATGTTCAACTCAGAATGTAATTGAATTTGAAGCTCCAGAAGAAGTAAATTGAAACTAGCAATAACTGAGCCTATCACTTTTGTTCCTAATACCATGATTGAAATGAGCGCTCCATCAAGATAGAAGCATGTTAATACCAGTTATTTACACAGCACCTTTCCATAAAGACCTCAATTCACTTCACACTTTGTGGACTTGATTCTACTACTGAGGAAAAAAAAAAAGCTTGTTTCATTGGAGGAGGTACCATGTCAGATGTGAAATCCTCTGGATGACTTGAACAGCTTGGAAAAAACTTGTACCATTTTGGAAAATTTATGTCTCATTTATCACCGCAACAGTTTTCACTGTTCTTCCTTGCTGGTACCATCAGAGGAGAATAAACTTACCTTTACAGGGGAGTCTTTGAAATCTCAAAGGATAGCATTTTCCTTCTGCTCAAGATCCAGTATTGATTCTTATGGGAAATTTGGAAAGATGGCCATTGGTTTACTGCAAATCTCTCTAAACATGCATGCTACCCTCTGATGAGAGAATGCGTTTCTCACTTTCCACATTGTGAGGAAGAAAAGAACAGGAAACTGTCTGCTCCCTTTATGTGTTTTTGTTTTGAGATCTTTGAAGATCTCTCTCTGCCTTTACCATACCCCAAACCTTTTCATCTTTACCAGTGAAGTAGCTTATTCTTCTTGTTTCAATGAGGAAGAATCATTTGGTAAAGGGATCTCATAGTGAACTTATGTAGTAAGGATACACTTAAATAATATGTGTTAGCTTGTGTTGTATTGCATATTTCATATATAATATTATATATATACTATTATATATACTAATATCACATGATGATAATGTATACTGTATCATAGTATCCTTAGCTTTTGCTAGGTTAAGTCTCATGTTCAAATAGTTAAATAGTTAAAACTAAACTAAACAGCATTAGGTAGACCTCCCACTCTTAGTTCATTTTACTACGGTTCAACACAATAGGTGCTACGGAGCACCTGTAATTGAAGGTCCTGGTCTACTTGCTAGAGACGTGGATGAATAGGACATGTTCCTGTCCTCAAGACATTCTGAGTATCTTGTGAGAGAGAGAGAGGGTACTCATTAGATGATACGTTAGATGTTAGATCTGACTTTTAGCTTGAAAAGAAATAATTGACTGGAAAATTAATTGGTCAAGAACAGATCCCATGATTTCTGCTTCTGTGACTTTAATCAACGGACATTTAGCCAACCCCTTCTGGTGCCAGCACCATGCCCGGCAGTAGGGATAGATTCATGCATGAACGGTTCTTTCAAGGAACTCCCAGGGAAGATGGACACACTACATGGTCAGCCCATTAGTAGCTTTTGGTTATCGTACCTGGAGACCCCTTTATGGTTGGGGCATTCCCTGAACCTCACCTCCTAGGTAGGTGTCCTTGTCTATGCTCCCTTGGAATCTGGCATAAACCTCTTTCATTACAATAATATTGGTTTAGTGTTTGCACCTACCACTGGAAGATAATGTTCCTATTTACTTTTCTGGATAGGCCACTAGCACAGAATCTGAAAATATTTGTTGTTCAATAAATATGTGCTGAATTGAGCAAAAATGGGGTCCTGTCTGTGTGAAAAAGACTAACTTAGCTTAGTTATGGGAGATGTTTTTCCATCAGATTCTCTGGTTTGTGACCTTGCCTGCCTTGTAACCTTTAAGAAAGAGGTTGTTTATCGTTGTGGATAATGGTGGCTTAGCCACAGCTCTCCAAATAGGCCTATCCCATCCATGTTGGGCAAGGAGAGCATAAATGACATTATTTCGCCTTGGTGGAAGCCTTTCCCCAACTCATGCCGAAAGAAAATCCGAAAGAAAATAGAATGTTTGTCTTCCTTCACCACTTGCCATCTGCCCCCAGCCTTGACGGCAAAGCACATTCAGCGTCCAGGAGAACAGAAGAGCCATTTTGTGCCTGTGGAGCCAGGAGAAGAATCGCGAGGTTTGCTGAGAAAGGGAGCACAATGTGCAGTTATTCATTTGAAACACTGTTTGAGTGACTCTGAGAGCTAAATAGCTGACTAAATTCTAACCGGATAAAAAGAATTATGTTCTTAAACACCAGATCAGGGTGACCTCTGAATCGGCCATATTATAGGTTATTATCTTCCTACTGTGTTTGAAGTTTAGAGTATAATTAGCTCGTGTATTTTGCACAACAGTGAAAGAGGACTGTGCTGTGCCTTTGAGCTCCAGCAAGCCACTTTGTTTCCTTACTTTTGACAGACTGAATCTTCAGGTCTGATGAGGGCTTAAGGACTTGAAAAAGAAAAAAGAAAACCACGTTCTTATTTCCTCCATTCAGCGTTCAAATAGGGCATTCTGAAGTTTGCTTTGATGTTAACCCCTTCTCTACCAAAAGAATGCTTAAGCTCTTGACTTGGCTAATCAGTTAATTATAAATTACCTAATGAAATATCTACCTTAACTCAGTGACCAACAAGGATTTACTGACCTTGCTTTTTTGCCTCACTGTGTTGGGAGAAAAGGGCGGTTAAGACGCTATCTCTACTTGTAGGGAATCTTGTAGATTATGCCTTGGGCCTCAATTTCCCTCTTACATTATAATAACGTGGCTGAGCTTTTAGATGGGCTGGAGCCACGTAACTGGGCTGACAGAGAGCTGCTTCCTCCGGGTGAATGCCATGATTTTGCCATCAAGTAAAGGATTTAAGACACAGCGTATCCTAATTACTGTCAGAAGGAGATGCTCAGTATCGTTTATGTGGAATCTTGGATCATCATTTTTAGGCAGACACGTTCGGTGTTCTGTAACATGGTGGACAGTGTTAGGGTACCCTACCTGCAGGGCAGTTTTTTTCAGGGCATCCTTTCCAAGGCAGATGCTTCCTGGTAAGGTCTGTAGGAAGGCAGTGCTACTTAAAAGGAGTTTTTCTGTATAGTCAAGGCAGATGGCTTCCAGAAACACAGTACCACCAATCCCTGAGCCTCTGGGGTTCCTTGATGTCAGTTAGGGTGCTGATTTTTCTCATTCAGGCTCAAGAACAAGCCTGCTGGGGTCTGCTATACTTCTAAGTTTTTCTTTCTTTTGCCTTCTTCTGTTCATTTCCTCCTTTAAATAATTCCATTAGAGACATTTTTGAGAGGGATTGAAGAACATGTCATGTGTTCAAGCCACTAGAAGACTATTCCCATGAGTGTATTTCAAGGAGGTGATTTGTTGTATGTGTACATCTGTGCATGCAAGAGAGAGAAAAGGTATGAGAGTGCATGTGTATTTAAAGAACCATGCCAGTTTTGCTCTTGGTTTGAAATTAATTTAAAAGTCTTGGCCTTATTCTATATTCCCAGGATCTCATTTCTTCTGTAAGATGTACCCGAACAGCGTATCTAATGATTATCTTGGAGAGGATTGATGACAATGGCTGGGTGAGGGATACGCTGTGTGAGAATTTGCTTCCCTACAAGCTCCCCTACAAGGTTCCCCTCTTCCTTCTTTACCCGAAGCAAGTCTGCTCCCCACACACAGCCCTCTGGTATTTTTCTGCCTCTCCACCCCACACTTCTTACCTTCCTTCCTCCAAAAACTATGGTATTGTCTTCAAATATTGTCACCCTGAAAGATGCTATGATCTATAGACCATTCTACATGGAAAACACTCTTGACATTTCACCTTGGTGGGGCCGCTTTTACAGGAGGGGTGCTCAGGCCTCGGCTTATTGTTTTCACCTACTTTTGGCTTCTCTTTGGTTTTAGCAGTTTTGGCAAGGCCAGCAAACACTAAATCAAATGACTTTGCTGCCTGTAACTATCATTAATTAATGACTTAAATGTCTACCATATTCCAGTGAGGTTCTAGACATACAAGGAGATAGGAGGGACTGACTTGCCGTCAGGGAGTGGAGGATTAGCCGTAGGCAACAGATCACAGAGTAAAGTGTATAGTGCTGTCCACAACACGGCAGGCAGAATGAGGGGAGTGGTCACTTCTGCAAGGACTGGGTAGAGCAAAAAGGCTTCAGAGCACAGATTCATGCATCGAAGCTTGAAAGGTGACTGGGGAGCAGAGAGCCTTCTCAGTGGTGAAAACCGTTTTAATAAAAGCCCTGGTTGGGGAGGACACTAAGACTATGGAGTTGAATAGACTGTGGTTTCATGGTTTGGGGATTATCTTCAGATTGAGAATTAATGGGCTAATTATAAAGAGTAATTGAGAGCTCGCTGCAGTAATCACAGGAATCTTCTCCTCAGTCCATTTCTTTTCTGCGTGTTCAAGGCCTTAACCACATATCGTTTTTAACACACATACACTCGCATACTTTTTCCCTCTTTCTCATGCGCGCACAGGCATTGAATAGATGTTTGTTGAATGAGTGAGTAAATAAATAGGCTAAATTTTTAAAAGTTTGTTCAGTTTTATCTTTTTAAAAAATTCTTTTGGTATTTTTGAAGTTGAATGCCCACTCCTTAACACTGACTGAGATCAGCAATTCATTTTATAAAGGTCTCTGCCAAGTAAGACTTTTAATTTCTTACAATCCACTCTGGCTTTGAGTCCGAATAGTTGCTGGAGAAAGCTTTCAAGCTCTGTTATTAGCTCCTCAGGGCATCTGTTGTTAACCTTCTTGAATATGTCAGCAGTTCTGGTGCTGTGGATTACTGGTGCCTAGCTGAAAAGCCGTGTCCTAATTTTAATCAGGCTCAGGAATTTTCTGTCAGATTTGGGTTAGCTTTGCCTCTCTGGATTTCTGTCGCCTTACTCCAGGAGGATCTGTGATAGCACCCCCAGGATACTGCCAGGAATTTTCATCCTCCATACTGCCTCTTTGCTCAATTTGTCACCATCGTAGCAGCATAATCTCCTATTGCTATGCTGATGGCACTGAGCTCCACTCCTCCAGCTCTACAGGGGCTGCATTTGCAACTGATGTCTTGTCTCAGAATCTGGCAGAGGTTCAGTGGGAATTGCTCAGATTTGAACTAAATGTGCAGGAGACTAAAGAGAAGCTGATTAAATCATGGTGGATACACAGAGCATTTTTCTGCTGCTATATGCCTCAATCTGCTTGTATTCTTTTCTGCAGTCTATTGCCGTGTGTGATTTAAATGCCAGTTTTTACTTGAGTGACCAACATTGCCCAGTTTTAGTAGGTAAATGAGTTCAATGTAAATTACCAAAGTTCCTTTTACTGACAGTTTAGAGAGAGCTAGAGACAGAAGGGGGAAAATTCTTTTTAAAAATTGCTAAAAGATGTTGATTTAATTTCCAGAGAGCAGAATAGATGAAACTATTCTTTTCTTGGTGTTATTAGGCTTTAATAGGATTAAAATTTTAAATTATTTACTTGCTTGCCTTGAATAATTATTCCATGCTATATCTCTCACTTTGCTACTCTGGTATTAGTTTCTTATTAGCTTTTAAAACATATTGGTGGTTTCTATATCATGAGAAGTTCGAGACCTTATGAATACAACATGCTCTTTGGCAAACAGACTATAGGGCCAGTCAGGTTACTTTTCTTATAGGTTTGTTTGCAATCTGCAAAATTTTGCTGAAAATTTATGCCAATGAGGTTTTTAAAAATTGTAATAAATTAAGACTAGTTTACTGGAAATTAAGAAATATCGAAATTGCTGTCTTGCAGACTCCACTTTAAGAGTTCTTCAATATTTCTATGCCCTTTCTAAACAGCAAAGGTGTCTTTTTTTTTCCTCAGTGAAAAACAAGGAATATTCTTTGGAAGAAATTGTTGGGGACAAATTATAAAATATACCTTTATATACACAAAAAGGCTTTTAGACACGAAGCTGATTAAGCACGAGATTACATGTTTTGTCTTAAAATAGAGACTCGTAATAATGTTTCTCCTACGTTGGTTTAGGAACATCTAAATCCTCCAGGAAGATTCTTGGTTAAAGAGGTGGGTTTGTCTCTGTTTTAGTAACATTCTCAGCAGTTCTATAGGGAGAACCCAAGACAAGTGGGGAAGGAAAGAGAATCATTTTAGATACCAATTACAATAGTTTAGAAGCAATTACTTCATAGAGACCAGGCATGGTTTTGTTTAAAAAATTGTAGATTTAGATTTGGATCCTGTTGGGAATTCCTGATTATCAGGGGCCAGCTGCATAAAGCAACACTCTGAGCTCTGTGACCACGGGCACTTCTCAGGTGCTCTTTCACTTCTACCACCACGACTCTGGGCCTAAGGCTTCACTGAACTTTTGTAGGGACCCCTAAGATGGCCTTCTCACTGCCATTGTGCCCTCCATCTAATCCAAACACACTCACGCTTTCTCCATACCCCCCTGTGAGATGGCTCCCTCATTTCTTTGCTTGATTTTTGCTCATTGTCTGCTTGCTTTTTCTTTAGGAGGCCCTGGGAACTGAACCTGGGACCCCCATGTGGGAGGCGAGTGCTCAGCTGCTTGAGCTGCATCTGCTCCCTGCTAGTTTTGTTTTTATTCATTGTCTGCTCTTTGTTTTTGCTCAATATCTGCTCATTGCTCGTTGTTTGTTTGTCTTCTTCAGGAGTCACAGGGAACCAAACCTGGGACCTCCCATGTGGGGGCGCTCAACTGCTTGAGCCACATCCACTCCCTCATACTTTTTTTTCCCTACGTAGGGGAAAACACCATGATAAAATACTCTATCCTTCCAAAGGCTCGACAATGAAGTGTCACTCTACAAGTCACTCTGGGCTAGGTGAGTAGATTTGCTTTGGCAGAAGTGTGAGTGGGTCCTATTTCGAGTCCAGCTGGTGCGGGTCTTAAAGTCTAGGGACAGAACACTGAGAAGCTAATGGGCTTCGTAACACGAGGGGTTAAACAAACAACCCAACAAAGGACATTGTAACCAGAAGCTAAACTAACAATGATTGATCACTGAAACACAAAAAATGCCAGCAATTTGAAAACACAGGCAACTCAAAAGGTTATTGATAATGAACCAATAACTTGACTGAAAAACTTCCAGAACACCAACTCCTTAGAGACACCTGTGCAATAAAGACTTTGCCTTGTCACCTAACATTTTAGTGGCAGCAACACCTCTTACTAGAATACTGCATTAAAATCCTCAGTACACACCTCAAATGTTCTGTTTTTAGTGTATAAATACCGAAGTTTAATTACCTTGACAATGAACTTCATAGAGTGCTAGTAAAAAGCCCATGTAACCACGGTCCCATCCAAAGTGGACTCTGTTGACAGTGAAAGGTGTTAATGAGCACATCAGGATAACAAAGTCACTGGGGACATTCCAAGGCACACTGGGACAGACACAGGGTCCCTGTGTCCTGAGGCAGGTGTGAGTGTCTATATCTCTCTGTGCTTTGGGAAAGGTGAAGGGACCTTAATTGGGGTCTGTGTGGACCTCCAAGGACCTCCAGGAGGACCTCAGCGTCCTCTCCTCTGGGTACTTAGCCATCTAACCCAGTCTGTACACTGTTCCCAAACCCACCCTTCATCTCCATGCTCTCCTGCTCAGAAACTCTCAGCAGTTAAACTGCCCTCAGGAGCTTGTTTGTGCAGGGCCCCTTAGTCTGAGTCCTCACCGCCTATTTCCTGCAGGAGCCTTCGGCAGAAGCCTGGGGAACTTTCCCCGCTCCAGCTCCTCTTCAGGTGGTCCCTCCACCTGGCGTGTCACCTCTTTCTTGTCACCCACTTAAATCCCATCTATTAGTCATATTATACTTTCCTCAAGAAAACCTTCCCAATAATTCCAGTTTATTTTAATCAATCAGTTTTGTGAACTTTGAGAATTACAAACAAAACAAAACTATCTCATATATTTGACCCCGAATCATTTGGTAGCTTAGCATCCTCCCTTGAATGTATCTTTCTCCTCCTGACTGTATAGTAAGTTTGTGAAGAACAGTATCCCTATTTTATCTTTCCCTTTATTTCTGATTTTTTTCTTGTGCTCAGAACATAAAGACTATTCACACCGTAATAGTTGAATCGGTGACCGTTGATATCTTAGACAGACTGGAAAGTTTTGGAGATCAGATTGTATAATTGTTATTTTCATTGTTTTGGAGATCAGATTGTATAATTGTTATTTTCATTCATGGCATTTGCAATGTCCTTGTTTTGGCTACATCTGTCTTATGTAGCTTGCATAATGCTTTGTCTCCTTTATGTCTAACTCTTATCTCTCTGTTGGATACTTAGATACATATATTCAAAATCCAAATATATTTTAAATTTCTATTTGTTCCCTTGAAAAATGACAACTTTTGTTTATATAAAGATAAAACAAAATATAAAATCTTATCTATTTGTTCCAAGTCCATTCAGCATAACGTGGCAGATGCCTTCAGTTTCTCTTTCCTTCTCTCTGAAAACTACCTGAAGCATTCTCAAACTCAGCCCTAAGTGAGCCTTGTATCTCTTGTTTGGTTCATTTGTCTTCCTTGAGCAACATTTGCTTTCCTTTAGGATTATATGCTTTTCCTTTACAGTACTTATCACAGTTATATAGTTCAAGCAAACCAGGTTTTAAAAGACTCAACGATGGAGCTGGCCTAGACAGAAATCTTTTCCCTGAATGAATTGTGCAGCATATTGGCATATGGAAGTAGCACAAGGAGGAAACATTTGGAAAGCAGGAAGGAAAAGACTGTATAAACGTATTTCAGTACGTTTTTTTTCCTGTCACCGTTATTTTCTTGCATGAACTTTCCTTCTAGTAGAGTGATTTGTATTCGTAAATATTCAACAAATGACAGAGAGCTGATGTTTTATAAATGAACTTCTCTTTGAAGTGACTGAACTCAAAATGAAATCAGAAGTTGCTTTGGACACTGTACCATTTCAAACGTCACAAAACACAAACATTACCAGAAGGATTCTTTTTTTTTTCCTCCTAGCTTCAAAAGAAACATCTTTGGATGGAATCTATTCATGAAGAATTAAAATCTGAGTGAAAAATTAGGCAAACATTGTAAACTTTTATAAAGAGATCTTTCAGAGGAAGACCTGATTGAACTTGGTCTCCTCCCTCCGGATGGCAGAGTGGGTTACCAGTTTCATTCAGTACCGACACGTATTTATTGAGCACCTGTTGAATACCAGGTGCTGTGAGTCCTTGACTATGCACTGGCACACCACCCAGACACAGTCCTTGCCTTACTGAGCTTACAGACATGAAGTGGAAGATGATGGCGCCACATCGCACAAACACACGCATAGATGGAAACCGTGGTAAGTGCTGTGAAGGAAAACCACGTAATCCAACAGGAGGGCAAACAAACGAGGAGTTTACATTTGGAGGAAACAAAGTAGTTCCTGAGGAAGTGACCTTTATGAGACAGGAAGGTTGGATGAGAGCCAAGAGAGAGGAGCAGGAGGACATTCCTGCGAGGGTGACGGCCGCCGGAGGTGTGGCTGGAGCCCTCTGTGCACTGCGGAGGTGTCCCGCGGCCGCTGTAGGGGCGGTGGCCTTGGAGAAGGTGTCCTAACGTCCAGGGGGTGCCACAGGGTGTCCTGGCCTGGCATGTCAGGCTAGCAGTGGGGTCATCGTGCCCAGGCTGGGAGTCTGTCCCTCGTTCTGTCCATGGCAGTGGCACTAGCGCATCCATCAATAATTCCGGATAGACCTCTTCACCTTTGCACTTCTCTTTCATCTTCATAAAATGAAGAGTCATAACTGCCTGATACCATTAACTGTGCAATATGTAAAATAACACGAGGCTTCCACCTATAAAACCAGGTTTATGCTTCATACTTACCATGTCGGTGCCACGATACAAAGTGGTTACTGCAACTATAGAATAAGAGAACAATGAAAATATTTGTAGGGCCTAGTGACTGGGCTTGGTGGGAACAAACAGTAACGTTTTGCTTGGCAGGCAGTTGATTGCAATGTTTTGGCACATATTCTCAAGGCAAACAGTTGGGTTCACAGCATTTTAGTTATGGGTGGTGTCCCTGCAGGGAAAATGCACAGTCTAATTTAATCAGTTTATTTTTTTACTACTCATGTCAGCTCACTTAATGTATCTATTCTGGAGAGTAAGTTCAGAGCCGTGAGAGATGTTCCAATTGGTGCAGCTTTCGCTGAAAATTGCTTGCTGTTCGGAAATTCCTCTCCCAGACTTGTCAGATGCTTTGGGATATTGTTGTTGAGATATTAAAGCACATGTCCTTCGAAAAGATGTGCTCCTCCTGCTGTCCCCGCGTTTCCCAGGCACACTTCAAGGTCCCTGGGCAGTGGTCTATCGGGCTTGCTTGAGCCTCCCCATGTGGCTGAAGGGTCAGAACCTCTGAAGCACTAGGGCTGCTGGGAGGGGTTGCTGGTGTCCGGGGGGACGCAGTCATTAACGTCGGGTTGTTGAGGCGGGAACCGAGCCCTGACTCCAGGCCCAGCGCCTGTCCCCTGAAGCCCCACGTGTGCAGGCAAGGAAACCCTTGTGACCTTGTGCTGCTCCACCGTGGTGGCCGAGTGCAGTAACTGGAGACCTTCGCACTCATGCTGATGAAGGCCCTGACCTCCCGCAGCCCTCTCCAGGGGAAATTCCATGGGGGGGGGGGGGGCTCTCGCTAAACTTTATTTCTTGGCCATTTACAAGTTGAGACAATCTCCTTGTCACATGTAGTTAAGGAAAATGTCTCTTTATACATAATATGGTTGTGAACAGTCCATCACAAGATTTCGAACTACTTTGTGCAAGGTCTAACTAGGTAAACCCAGTTAGGCAGTACTTTGGATTATTATTGTTCTCTCTAGGTACAGTGGCAGAGAACTTGAGTGAGAAAAACACTGAAGCGGGTGTGAGGCATTCTGGGTTCTGCTCCCTGCTCAGCCATTCACTTGAAATTTGGTTAAAGGGCAGCACCAGCTCCTCTCTCAGGCTCAGTTTTCACAGCTGTAGAATAAAAGGATTTAACTAGATGGTCCCGAGGCCGCTTCTGACTCTTAAGGACTCTACTGTTTGTTCATTTTTATTACAAAACGACTATGTTCTTTATAATTTGTATTCCCACCAAGCACGCGCTCCACGATTGCGCTCTCCACAACACTGTTCTCCATTTCTCAATTGCTATTTTATTTATATAAGTCGATACTACATCTGAGACCTCATGATAGCAGGCTTAATTTAATTTGTGGTAGTTCCTCTTAAATATCATCTTGCTCTAGAAACATTCGCTTCCTCAAGCACTGGCACATCCAGGGCACAGCCCTAGGCTTTCTTTTGCCCTCCTGCTCCGTTGTTTCACTCTTCCTCACCTTTCTTCTCTTTGGTGTTCGTTTTCCCTCTCCTCTTTCTTTCTTCTTACCTTATTACCCAGGCATACTTCTACTTTTTGATCACTAGTTTTATTTGTTAGAGCAATCTAGGCTAGGAGGTGATAAAAAGTTAACCCTGAAATTTAAGTGTTTTAGCAAAATAAGAGTTTATCTCTAGCTCTTGTCGAAGTTCCTGGTAGGTTGGGCAGCTCTGCTGTTGCTTCCTCTCCAGCCTGTGCCTTAGCCATCCCAGCTCCTTCCATTCTGCGATGTCATGCAGCGTTCTTTTTTTTTTTTCATTTTTTTCTTTATTTTCTTTTAAATGTTACATTAAAAAAATATGAGGTCCCCATATAACCCCCACCCCACCCACACCACCCCTCCCACATCAACAAACTCTTCCATCGTTGTGGCACATGGCTCTGGAGTTCAGGGCCATGTCAGTTGGCTCTACTTTGGAGTTTGTGTTCCTGAGTGTGATAGAGCTGGACTCAGATATAACCTTTCTACACATGCCCCTTCTGTTACTTTTACCGGACCTGTGGTTGGCGTTTGGGTTGGTGTATACTCAGGAGACCTGAATCACGCAGCATTCTTAACACAGGCCCCAAATAAGTGGAAAAGCACTGGGCAGGGAGTTGGGCTGCTGTATGGCCCGGCTTGGAAATGTGGTGCATCACCCTAGCTACACGCTAGTGACCCAATCCAGGCATACAGTTATAATCTAACAGTAAGCAGACCTGTAAATCTTACTTCCTGAATGGCCAGATCATATTACACCAAATCATGCTAAAGCCCAAGTAGTCAGAACGAAGAAAGTTTAAAAATTGGGGCAATTGAGAAATTGATTAAGAAGGGGATGGAAGAGAAATAAATGAGATTTAGTACTTTTAGTAAATTAAAATATAAAAAATAATTATTTATTCATGATACGAGATCAATAATTATCATATTAATAGCATAATGATGATAATAATAAGAGGTAATATAAATCGAATACTTTCTTTGTTGAAAGCACTAGGCTGGCATATTTTACATACATTAGTTCTTTTCATCCTTACAATAACACATATAGGTTATTGTTATTTCATTTACAGATGAAAAACCTGAGGCTTAGAGATTAAGTAACTTGCCAATGGTCTCTTTTTTTTAATTTAGTTTTTTTTCCGTGGTCTCTTAATGAGTAAGTGATAGATTAGGATTTCAAAGCCAGACTCCAAAGCCCATCCTTTTTACTACCTTCCTAGGTTGCCTCCCTAAAATAATCAGGATGCTTCATCTTGTTGAATTTAATCCTCGGAGCGGACTTCTAAAGCAGAGGTTTTGTTGTTGTTGTTTTCATATATTTTATTATTTTAATTTTTTAAATAATAAACTTTATTTTTAAAGAGATTTTAGATTACAGAAAAATTACATCAAAAGTATAAGGGATTCCCATACACCCATCTTGCTCCCCCTCCCACGTCTTCCCCTATTAATAACTTCTTACAATAGCGTGGTACATTTGCTACAATTGATGAATAAATATTGAAGCATTGAAGCAGAGGCTTTTGCCACTTTAGAGTTGAGGAAACTGAAATTCAGAGAAGTTATGTGACTTGTTGCAAAAGTACAGCTCTTTAAAATAAAAAGGGCAAATAAATCTGATTGATTTTATTGAAGTTTTATATCCTCCACAAATCTTAGGGTTTCCAGCTAAATAATCTCCATCTCTTTCTTGCCATCCCCTTTTGAGCAGAGGGTCTATCATTACTATTTAACTCTGGCAAAATATACAAGGTGATATCTCCAAAGAATTATTGATCCTGATTTGATCAGTAATCAAAAGAATTATTGATCCTAACTTGAGTGCTTTGGTGACTGCTGCTGCTTTAAGGTAACGCTGTGCTGTTTCCACCACAGTTCTGATGTTTTTATGCATACAATTCTTAATTATTAAATTTTAACGAAGTGTGGCACAACTTATCACTTATTTTAAAATATTCTATATCTTTAGCTACGTCATGAAACTGGCTAAAGTTTTCTTAAAAGACCTGAGCATAAAATTGCCTTGCTTATTTGAGAGCAATTTATTTTAACAGCCTCTTCTGTACACATGGGGGAAAAAAAGCAACTATGATAAAACCATAAAGCAAAATATTCTAAAGTTTACTTGACAGTGGGCTATATTCAAGTCGTTTTCATAAGTTAACTAAGAAAATGGATAATATAACTTCAAACCACGTTCAAATGGTAACCTCTAAATTGCATTCCTAATGTTTAGTACATTTTGCTTTCAGTGGCAATGAGCTAATTTTATATCAGAAATAGGCAATTCATATAACAATTTTTTCCTTCTTGTTTTAAACTGCATCCCAAACCCACATGTAGCTGAGTTGTGAGCTGAGAGCACAGGCTGAACCCAGAAAGCCCTGTTTGCCCCTTCTCTCGGCCACCTCGTAGTTGAGTGACTTGCTCAGGTGACCTAACTTTCTGTGTTATGGTTCGCTCAGGTGTAAGGGGCTGAAAATACCTACTATGCCGTTCTGCATGACATTACAGTGACAGATACAGGCCATTGTATATTTTGTCATAACCTACAAAATTGTGTGGGACAGAGTGTAAACTACAATGTAAACTATAATCCACGTTTAGGAGCGATGCTTTGAATATGTCCATCAATTATAACGAGTTACCGCACTATCGAAGGAGGTTGTTAATGTGGGAAAGTATGGGAAGGGAGGGAGTGGGGCATGTGGGAATCCCTTATATTTGTTATGTAATATTTATGTAATCTAAATCTTCTTTAAAAATAAAAAAATATTTATTTAAAAAAACAACAACCATAGAGTGGTTATGAAATTAAACAAGACATTATGCACAAAGTACTTAGAGTGATTCCTGACACAATGAAATGGCTATCAAAGTATTTGATTTTTATAATTCTGTATTTTACGTCATTAGTTTGCAGTGTATCCTTTCGTATAACCAATATCATTTACATTTTATTTGGATATTGTTCTGCTGAGAGAAGTCAACCCAATTATACAGCAGTAGAACAGCCAATTAGTGCCTAGCCCCTGCCCAGCGCTGAGGTCTCCTTTCCTTTCTTTTGCTGATAAAAGACCCAGAAGAAACAGACTAAATAATGATGAATCAAATACACCTCCTCACTCACCTTAAATTTTCTCAAATAGCAAGCTCACACTCATGAGCAGTGGACGGAAATGTACGTAAATAGCTGTGTTACGATGGGACACGTGCTACAACGGTCGCCCGTGAAAGGGCTCTGAGAGGAGAGAGGACAGTGTGGCTTATTTTGCAGGAAGGTGTCCACCACAAGAGGCTGTAGAGCGGTGACAGAGATGGGCTTTCTGCAAAGGAGCAACCCCAAATGATTCTTCTGAATCAATTTTTTCTTCCTTTGATTCTTCTTTTCTGAACCTGTTTTCTCTTCTCCATCCTGGTTGTCAAGCCCCCACCCAGGCCCTCCTTAGCTTCAAGTCAATCAATTCCTGTAATTTCCTTCCTGGTTTTCCTGCACGTTGGTTCATGCCTTTCTAATTTATTCTCTTTTATTCACTCTATCGGGGAAAGAGTTCTGTAGCATTAGTAGGTGCTACTTCCTGAACAGAGCAATAATTTGAAACATTGGAAAGCTGGAAATACACTTTGTGTAATAAGGTTCGGAATAAAGAAATGTAGTGCAAAAGGAACATTCCTTGGGAAAGATGGCGGCAAATGGACATTGCTGTGGTGAGAATGGGTCAGAATCCAAATGGTCTATTGGAAGAATATACTGAGAGTCTAGAGGGTGTGATGGTGAATGAAAGGAGGACCCTGACAGCAGATTTGTTGGTACTTGAAAGAGAGAAGGCAGCTGGCCCTCTGGAATTCCAGAGGGACCTTAGGCTTTTGGGGAAGGAGCTAACCCTCATGTCAGTTGAATCAATCTTGGCAGTCAGTGAGATGGCAAACCTGGCAGTCCCAGCATCCTACTGGAATCAGAAGACCTCACTTGGTTTTCCTAGTTGCACCTATAATTTTCACAATCTTGTTTTCCTGTCTGGACAGAGATCTGAGTTTGGAATGCACAGAGCCCCAGATCCCTTTGGGGGCTGCTGGGGAACTCTCCTGGACGTCTTGACTGTCTTTATATGAGGCACTATGACAGTTCTTCTTTTTTTCTTTTTTTAAAAGATTTTATTTATTTTTTTACTTTATTTTCTAATTTATTCCCGATGTCTGCTCATTGTCTGCTCACCGTCTCCAGAAGGCTCCTGGAACCAAACTCGGGACCTCCCACCTGAGAGGCAAATGCCCAATGGCCTGAGCCACGTCTGCTCTCCACAGGTTGTGGCATCTGCTGGCTTGTGGCATCTGCTCGATGTGGCGTCTGCTTCTTGCAGCAGGTGTGGGCATCTAGCTCTCAGCAGGTTTTGAAGACGCCAAGGACATAGGTTCTAGCATCGATCCATGTGAAAGGAAGAGCATGGTAAGAATAACATCCCGTATGTTCTTTTTGGAGAGGAGCTCTAGGAGAGACTGAGCATAAGAGCAGCAAACACATTTTTTACTTTTCTCCTCTGTCTTTCCTCTTGTCACATACAAATATTGTGAGAAAGCAAAATAAATAGGCTGAGGTCAGAGTTCAACTAATACCCTTTCACAAATCATTCTTTCTCCACAGTAGGGTATACTCTTTTGAGGCTAATAGATTTCACTCCTAGATTTTGACCTAAATTAAAGGTGTATATCTTCATGACTACTTCCTTGTTCTCCAATTTCAGACTCTCAATAAATAGAAATCAAAGGCTCAGTACCTTGCATATAGGGGAAATTCAGTAGTTTTTTCCTGGATTACACTGAATTATAGCAGTAGTGAAAGAAACAGGTGTTTGTTAACTGAACACTCTTGTAAGGCACATACTTCAAGAAAATCAAGTAAGCCATGCCTCCTGGGGTTACCTACATTGCCCTTTTTTTTCACGGGTATAGTGGGAACCCATCAAGTGTTATATCACACTTTCAGATTTTAAAACAATTTAAAAATATTTTCATAATTCCTTACTAAGCATTTACAGATGAGATATTATATTTTATATGTGGAAAATACAAAACAGATGACTTAGGTCATAGGGAGATGGTTGTTTTATACATTATACTACCTTGACTATTGGATAATTATGCATTTTAATCAAATAGTTTCCAGGGATGGGATATTCACAAAACGAAGAATCCCTCCATTGTCAAATGATACCACTTAATAATTTCACAGCATAGGACTTCCAGGAAGATGTAGTTAGCTTTCATTTTTAATATCATGGAAGTATGAGAAAAAAGAAGACATTGAAATAAATGCACTTTCTTCATGTTTTATAGTTTATAACCTATATCTCCTTATGTCTCAAAATATAAACTCAGAAGCTGAGGCTTATGCCATGTTGGTGTCCTGTCTTGGGGTCGAAGCATACCTGGGGCTTGGTCTGGGGTTAGGATCCGTGAGAGCTGAACTGGACTCATCTGGCATTTTTCAGGATGTCTAAAAATTGCATAATACAGGGCATGTGTGAGAAACAGCAAAGGAAGTTCGACGTTGGAAATGAGGCCATGCTTCACCAAGGGTGAGGAGAAAAGGAAACGTCTGAAAACAGAATACAAGCTACCCTGAGTAAAGTGGCTCAGGGCATTGTGGGGGCAAGGCATGGGGCCCAGAGACACATCTGAATGGCTGCGACTTTAGGGGTTCATTGGCAACAAGGGTACAGAGGCAGGTCGGGCAAAGGCTGTCTCTTCCTCCCTCAAAACATGGTGGGTGAACCTATGACTAGTCTCACCCCAAAACCAGAGATGCGAAAAGTCTAGCTCTGTATTTCCCAACATTTTCTCTTCTATAGCTCATCTTGGGGGTGCTAGGACTGTGTGTTTGGGGACTGGGAAAGGAAGCAGTCCAATAGTATTTTACACAGAGGATGGTGAACATTGACCCTGGATTAAATGTGGCTAGGGAAGGCTGGTTGGCCTCCATATGTGATCATATGTGATCAGGCCCACGTCAACCTGTTCAGAAAGATTGGGCCTCCACCACAGCAGCACAAAATAGAACCTTAGTTCTGCCCTTCTGGTGACTGGTGATTTGCATTCCAATTTATCTTGCTTTCACGACCTCCTCTTCGGTCTAAATGAGAAATCTGCTTACTTCACTTTTCAGATGAATGACTATAGAACTTAAATGTGAAACACAAAGTTCAATCATTTGTAGAAAACAAGGCATGTGGATTATTTGCCTTTAGACAAGATAATGTCTGTGAGGAAGCATCGACACCCTAAAATTCTTGGCAACAGGAGCAGCCTCAGAGCGTTCCCTCCTTCCTCAAGGATGGCACAGGAGTGTTTGGTGGACAACTCTGAGAATATTACTATCTTGACTTAAATGCGTGACAGTCTAAGTCACCCTGGGTCAAAGGGGAAATCACTTTATTAACTCTAAGTGTGACAATTGTAATTTCTTTGGAGAGAGAGAAGACCTATGCATTCATGTGAGTGAGTCAGGGCAGAGTCTTAGAAGCAGAAAATTGGAGATGGAAATCTCAGTTGCCTGTGTTTCCTAAATAGTACTATAGTACTTGTTACATGAAGAGCTTAGTACAGTGCCATTCCCATGGGGTGTGCAATAAATATTAATTAATCTTCATTTGATCATCGGTAAAAGAGTTTTAAAGAGAATAATGAATGCACTTAGTTGTTTTCTTAAAAGAGGATACTTAGAGGCTTTATTAATATAGTTGAAGAGACCTTTCAGTATTTTAATTAAATTCATTAATTTTTTTCAGACTTTCAGGCAAGAAACATTATGTTAATAATAACTTAGACTTGAATGTGTCTCAAGCAAGTGTTCTTACTAACTTATGGATGAGTCAGATAACATTAGTATTAATAGTGGACATTTGTTAATTATCACCTCAGGATTTCTTCCTCTCTCTTCTTTCTTATTACCCCCTAATTTCTGTTCAGGGATCACTGAGATTTCAGAGAAACTGCTTCTGCCCCTCACTTTCAGGGTCGAAACATATGACTGCAGTTAACCTGATGGGCACGTTCCAGCTCCTTAGCCACAGGTGAGTTGGGGGTGGGATGGGACTTAAGCCTGTATAATCGGAATAAATCACAAGAAGTTCCTGGAAATGTTAGGAAGAGGAGGCTTTCCCTGGAGGGCTGTGAGTAAATGAGGAAAGGTGAGCTACTGGGAACTGCTGGCCATTATCTTGAGACCCTCCAGGGACTCAGATGACACTGTGGAAGGCAGAGCAGAGAAGCAGAAGGAAGGGAGGCGCTGGCTGGCTTGGCTGGCGTTGGGAAGTTGTTGGCTCAGTCTTCACCTCAGGCTTCAGAACTTCCTTTGTACTCGTCAACATGTGAGTCAATAAACTTCCTTTATTGTTCCTCGGATTGTATTGGGTTCCCTGAAACACGCACAGGGGAGATTCCTTTCCTGACACAGAGTTCATACCCCAGTGCCTCTACCGGGGGCTTTCCTTGACTGCTTTGCTATCCCCCTGGCAAGACAACGCTCCCCCCAGGATGCTATTACCAAGTGCTCCTCAAAGTTGCAAAACTGCCAGGTGCCAAATGGGTGCTTCATTCCCATAAGACTTTACTGTGTAGGAGAGATTCCATGCTCCCCAGAGAGTGGGAGAATGCCCCATTGCAGGGTATTATCATATTTTTTCCGTGTAATGCTTTATTTGATAGCCAAGATTACAAGCAGATTGATGAGAATCAGGGCCTCCAGCTACGTTATTGTTTCCCCTCGAGACCTTGTTGCTTCTCCGATCTTCCCAAATTAAACTTCACCAAGCCCTTTAAAGTCAGATAAACTCTACCGTAGCCTTTTCCTCACACAATGGTTTTGCAGCTGCAGGATATCCCTGAAGACTGAGTTGAGTTTTATCAACCAACAGGAGCATTCACACTGTTACGCATGTTGTCAACTTGTTTTGTGAGCTTTTATCTGGCGGTAATTCACTCCGAGAAGGCACTTTGTGTCGCTGCTCATCCGTGGACTTGAGCTGCAGTGCAGCTTCATACCCTGGGGCGGTCCAGATCAGAATGCACCTGCTCTTCTGCCAGCAGACCCCGCTCCACCTCATGGCGCCGACCTCTTTCGAATGCTGGGACCAGGCATCATGCTTCAATGCCCTCTGCTCTGAGCGCCCCTGCACCAAGGGGTTTCTTTCTTGAAGGTTCCCTTTGCCATATGCAAAACAAAAATTATGCAAATCGATTTGTCTAGTAATGTGGCAGAGCTAGTATGAGTGTAGACGAGAAAAGAGCATGAGGGACGGTGGAGACCTGGCTCACATTTCATTAAAAGTGCAGTTTCTGGTTAAAGACACTGTTTTAAATGTCAAGTTATTGAATTTCTCCAAGCCTCAGTTGACTCGTTTATAAAAAAGAGATGAATAAAAATTTTTCCCTTAAATTAGTAATTAGAATATAGGTAACCAGAAACTAGAAGGTAGAGAATGGAAAGCTGAGTGTTACTCTATGCAGAATTGGTAAAAAGGTTGTTTGTAAATCTTTGGAAACTAATAGAAATAGTGAAAGCACATCGTAGTGTACGTAACTAGCAATACTATTGTATGGATGTGATGTTGGTTGAAAGGGAAAGTCTACAGTCATGAATATAACCGGAAGGAAAGCTAAAAACTGTAACAAGGGACTCTACACAAAGTCAAACCTCATGTAAAACATGAATACGGGTGATTTGCATATATAAGACTGTTTTTACAAAATATAAATACAAATATCCTAAAGAGAAGGAAAAAGAATGGCAGCTATGTATGGCTGGGGAAGCAGAGAGAGATTGAGATGTGACGAGTTTTGTTTGTTTGTTCTTATTGGAATAATGAAAGTGCTCTAAGAATGAAATGATGAGTGCACAAATAGGTGATTATACTGAATACTGTTGATTGTACAGTTTGGATGGACCTGTGCTTTATTAACAGGTATTTTTTTTGATTTATGAAAGGTATTGATTTATGAAAGAAAACCCCATAATGTTGTGATCTGTTATCACCCATCATATAGTCCCAACTCCCTTGGCAGATGGAGATTCTGAGGCCAGGCAAGGGAAGTACAGGATTGTACCAAGGCCTACAACTGACCACTGGAAGAGGAGGTGTCTGAGTCCAGGCCTGATTCCCTGCCCCTTTCCTTTCCATGCTGCTGCCTCTCAGCCACAACCCCTGGAGGATTTGGGGTCATCTTGGTTGCTTGGTTATGATAAAAATCATAATTGATATCACATATTATGACATTTCCAATATTTGCATTTTAATATACTTTTCTCAATTTCAATGGCTAAATCTGTCAAAATCTCATTTTCTTCATCTGTAAAAATGGGGATAATAGTATTATTTGTTCCAGTGGGATTTTGTATTTTGTGAGGTTTAAAATAACATCTTTCCTTGCTTAGAATTGTGTCTGGATATAGTAAGAACTCAATAAACTTTAGCATATCAAATCACCAAAAAAAAAAATTTCTTTTTCTTCTAGAGGATTGTTGTGAAAAGAATGAGGTGTTGTATGTAATGGGTCTGGTATATAACAAGCTCTTAGAAAATACAGCCCCTGTTGTACTCAACAAAAGATTAGACCCCTGATTCTCTAGTTCCTATGCTAACGTTCTTTCTATGATAGCTTGTTGTTTGAAAACCTGATTTTTAATGGTACTTAATGCACAGATAAGCACAGTCCATAGGTCATACCAATTGTATTTATTCATGCATCTATGACAAAGATGTACTGTGTTGAAGATGGGGGAGTATGGAAAAAGTGTGCCAGATGTACACTATGGACGATGATTGGTGGTAATAGTCTGATGATATTATCTCATAATCTGTAATAAATGTTCTGCCACAGATTGGTGTGTTGATGAAAGGTGTTTTGTGGGAATTCTATACATGTGCATGATTATTTTTTAAGTTCACAACTTCTGTAATAAAAATACATTAAAAAATAATAGGGTGGTTTGGGGGTAAAATATACCAAATGTAAGATATGGACTATAGTTAGTAGTAAGATTTTGATGATATTCTTTCATAATTTATAACAAATGTTTCACAACAATGCAAGATGTTGGCAGTGGGTTGATGGAGGGGAGCTCTGTATATTGATATGCTTGATTGTTTTGTAAGTTCACAGCTTCTACTATACACTTATTGTTTATGTATGTTCATGTATGAATAATATACGTCAATAAAATTTTAAAAATACACAGATAAGATAACCAGACACTGTACTGAAAGCAATTCATATTCCAAATGAGCTATTGCATATAAAATTCATTTCCTTTTTATAAACACAAGGTCCCATCCTGTCCACTGTGCTTCATCTGGTTAACACCTGACTTCTTTTCAAGATTTACTCTGGAATTGATTCCTCTCCGACCCTCTGCTTGAATACATGTTGATCTCCTCCTTCCTACTTGTATTAGTCAGCCAAAGGGGTGCTGGTGCAAAATACCAGAAATCTGCTGGCTTTTATAAAGGGTATTTTTTTGGGGGTAGAAGCTTACAGTTACCAGGTCATAGAGCATAAGTTACTTCCCTCACCCCAATCTATTGCCGTGTGTTGGGGAAAGATGGCTGCCGACCTCTGCCAAGAGTTCAGGGTCCTTGGGTTCCTCTCTTCCTGGGGCTGTGTTTCTCTCTGAGCTCCGCTGCTGTGCTCACTCCACAAGGCCAGCTGTAGACTATCAGGCAAACGGCTCTGTCTCTCTCCCCGGGGCTTCTGCCATGTGTAAGGAGCCATCTCTATTCCTCTGTGTTCTTCTCCTGTGTGTTCACTTCCTGGGTTCCAGCTCAAAAGTCCAGCATCAAAAACTCCAACTCTGTCCTTTGCCATAACTTTTATCTGTGAGTTCCCACCCGCCAGGGGGCAGGGGCTCAATGTCCTACTGATGTGCCCCAATCAAAGCCCAAATCATAATTTGATCACACCCAGGTACAGACCAGTTTAAACCCTAATCCAATATCTATTTTTGGAATTCATAACAATATCAAACTGCTAGACCACTTCATCTCCCTAGCCCTCTCCCCAGCATGGACTGGCAAACTTCCTCTCGTGGGCTTTCGTGGGTTTTCGTGGCATCTCTGTGTGATGTCATTGAGTGGGTGGATCTCGTTCCACCACTAGACCGGGCCTAAAGGATGTCAGAGGACTCAGGGGAGAGTGCCATGTGGTTTAGAAGTTGAATCTTTGCTTTTGAACAGTATGATTTTATAAAGTCCAACATTAATGAAAGTGCTTTTATGCTATTTAAACCGATTGATATGATTTGTCTTTTCTTGTATTAACATTGCCAAGAATGTGGAGGCCTCAGAAGTGAGCACGTTCAGAAGCAGGCCTGTGAAGCTCACTCACTGTGTGCTGGAGTTGTAAAAGCAATGTCACATCCCATCGCACAAAGAGAGGACGTATGCCTACTCACAGAAATACAGAGATCATAAGACTCAGAAACTTGGGGGAGGAGAACCCGCCTGCCCCGAGAGCCTGGCATTTCTTAGAACTCTGGTACATTTAACTTATCCTACAAATATTATAAAGGATGAGCATATTCACACTTATCTGTGCATCAGGAATATTCTTTGGACAACAAAACCCTTGAATATGCAGGGAGCTTGCAAACTGCCCACTTTGAGCTGCTTTTGGTTACCTGGTGGCGTCTTGGAAGGAGATAATCACAGATGTGAACCAGAATGGATTTTGGTCACTTTAATATATAGGAGGGATTGAGGGAACTGGCAGTAATCCTTATTAACATAATTTCTAACTTCCAAAATGATAGAGGTCACCTTTTATTTTATTTTTTAATTGAAATTGAAGTATAAATAACTGCTTTTGCATTAATTTCATTTACCAAGAGTAATTCCACTGTTCATTTGAGGAATTATCATTCAGCCTTGCGTGAGCACTTCATAATTTAGCATTTGAAGTGATTGAACTCATCCTTTGGCTCCCAGCCTCTGCTGTGATATTGGACGTAGTCTGATTAAGAAGGAAGAAACAGCATTAGGAATCCTTGCCTTGTAAAAGGTTAGTGGTTCATGGTCCTTATTTCTATTTTCAATAGAAAATGTTCTATTTTCTCCTGTTATCAAGCAAATAAGGAGAAAGAAGACTCTAATCAAAAGCAGCATCTGTTACATCTCCAATTCAGATTTGTTGAGATGATTTAATTAGAATCCCAAAGAGATTCATCTGTGCATTGATGTTGGAACCCACACTCTGCTGGTCACAGTAAGGGTAGCATGGTGTCAGAGTTTGGCATTTCAGAAGTTAGAGGATTATTGCAAGTGACGCCCGTGTTGCCACTCCATAATGAATTAGGACGTGCTGTGAGGTGGGCCCTTTGGAAAGAACATGCTAACACTTGAACAATACACTTTAAACATCCTCGTGCGTTAGAGTACAAGGCAACTTGCAGGAATTACAGGTCAGCACGTGTGAGTCCCTTGAGGCCAGGTCATGTCTTTCTTACCCTTCCACGGTTCTGCAGCATCTAGCACACTGTCTAGCAGGAAGTAGGTGATCAGGAAAATGTTTTTTAGGCTAAAGTTTGAAATGAGAAAAGATGTAAGAATGAAAGTACTTACTCTGGCATTCAAGGCTGTTTTTAATCTGACTTCACATTACCTGTGTGAATTTACCTGCTAATGCTTCTACTCTGATTTCCTCCTCCACCAATACACCTGTGCCCTGTAAGTTCCACATTCCAAGCTGGTGCCTACTCTAACCTCGACTGGACTCCTCTCCCATAGCTTTGCCTCCCCACATCCCCTGGATCCTTCAAGATGATGTGATGGATTGAATTGCGTCCTCACAAAGACACATTCAAGTTCTAACTCCCAGGCCTGAGGATGTGTGCTCATTTGTAAATAGGGCCTTCCGAGATCCTATTATGGTGAGGTCCACCTACACCAGGGTCACTTCATCCGATATGACTGGAATCCTTACAGCAGAGGAAATTTGGATGCAGGATGAGGAATGAGGAGACAGATGGGCATGTGATGGTGTAAGAGGGCGAGTTACGGATCACTGCGTCCATCGCCAGAACGCTACAGACTTCAAAGAAAGCACGATCCTGCTGATGCCTTGCTTTTGGACATCTGGCCTCTAGAGCTATGAGACGATTATGTTCCCCTGTTCAAGCCAAGCCCTGGCAAACTAAGACAATTCAATCCGGACCTATATCCCCACAAGCCTTCTTTATTCATGAAGATTACACAGAGTGATCGTAAGATGGGCTTGGGAACGTCATGGCATTTAGTCAAGTCATATTGCGAGAAGGCTTGAGGGCCATCTTCTGTCGTCTTCTGCTGTCCTCTACTGTTCCCAGGCTAGCGTTTGTAGGGGCTGCCCAAGGAGCCTCTCCTTCTGACCCGTGTGGCTGCTGTAATCAGGGTAGAGCGCAGTCCAGGGTTAACGTGCTTGAAGATGTTTATCCAGTCCAGTTAGCAGCCTGCAACTGGAGTCAAGCTATTAGTTTGAGAGGTTTAGAACCTAGAAGTAAAGCTTTAGGAGAAAGGAATTAAGTTTAGGCACTCAAGAGATATATACAGCCAATTGTATCAGGGACAATTTGGTTTGGAAGGGTAGGGCAGGGAAGGCAAAAAGAACTAACACTGTGTGTTCACTGTATATCGTTAAACACTAATTTTAACATATGAGATAGTTTATAAATGAGGAAGCCAATATTCAGAGAGGGTTGCTTATCCAATGTTACACTGCTATTAAGAAGCAGAGACAGAATTGAAAGCCAAGTTTCTCTGACCCCAACATCTATTCTCTGTCTTGTATAACTTATTGCTTCTCTGTCTCCTCCAAGAAAGTTCTTCAGGCTTTTTGTCCATAAATTATCCCGCTTGGCTCCTCTCTCACCAGTGCTTTGTCTTTACTTGTATTCTAGCACTTACTTCATTCTGCCCTGAAACTGAGAAACCTAGATTCTGACCTGGGTGGGCTGCACAGTGCTGACAACTTGTGCTCAGTCTTCATCTATAAAATCCAGGGTCAGGCCAGGTTATTGGTAGAATGTGTGTTGCAAGAAGAGGTCGGGGACTTGTCCACTCTGTATTCCAGTTCCAGAAAAGTGGTTAACACATCGCATGGGGTTAATATCTTTATTAGGTAAATTGAATACATAATTTAAAAAATATCTGCATGGTCTTTGTATAAATAAGCTCTTGAGTGGAACCGTAATGCAAAAAACAGACAAATCATGGCGGTTCTAGGTGGAGGCGCTTGAAACCCCATCTACCTGCCTCCTTCTGTTATCTGAGGCTCTTCCTCAGAACTTAGGGCTTTGTGGTCAACTCCAAGATCATTCTGGAAGTGTGTTTTACCCTGACATCTATTTCAGGTTGTTAAACCAGAGTCAGGAGCACCCGACGTGGAAGTCCTATAAATAACTGAAGAACAAATTGCTGAGGGAGGAAGTACAACGTAAGGGCAGCAGGACAGCCAAGAAAGGAAGGTTCTACTGATGCCACTGAGAGGAATGTTTGGGAGAAATGGCCATTTGAGATGAGCTTTGAGGGATGAAAGAACTTTGATGGGCAGGTTGGAGAAGGGCAGACTCTGCAGGCTGAGTACCACTCAATAAATATTAATTGACTCAAATAAGGATGGGGTTTTGGCTCAGAAAGGAGCCCTGAGAAAGGGACTCGAGGTCCTTAGGCAGGAGTTTCCCTAAGGGGGATCCTCTCCTTCCTCTCCGCTGCAGTCTCATGACCCACTCCAGGTGTTCCCTCCCCCTTGTTCTTGGTTGAGCACAGGTAAATTCCTTAACCTGGATCCAACCCCTGTCCTCCCTCCTGTGTGTTCCAGAAGAGGATGGAAGAGAACTCTTCACTGGGTACTGTATTAGGTGTTATCACATAACTTCTCATTTTTCTTCAGAGCCACGGTGTGGTTTGCAGAATAAAAACTTCGTGAGGCTCAGAGAGGTTAAGCTACTTGCTCCGGTCCCTCAGCTGATAGGTAGTTGGGCCGTGAGTCTCATGTAGGTCATCTGACTCCAAGTTCTAGGTGATTTTAGTAGATCTTGCTTAACTCCTACTGCTCCTGGGTACTATGTACAACCCCTGGAACATTCTGCAGCATCCAGTTGAGATGGGTTAACTGGTTAGCTGGTTAGACCTTCCAGTTCCTGGGATAGAGACAGTGACTGAGGGGTGCTCGGTGCTGGCTTTCCCCCCATCTTTGGGTTGGGTGTTGAGGAACCTCTGATTGAGACAAGAGGGGAGCTGCCAGCAACACTGCCCTCCTTCTTTGGGGACCTCCTCTTTCACTTCCATGGCTTGAATCTACTCTTTATACCCCTTGGAGGTTGCAATTAGTGTTATTTTGCTATCAGCTTTTCTGAGTTATTGGGCAAGTTGATTTTAACTTCAGTCCCTGTTGCCTTAACTGGAGTTTAGCTATCCTTACACCAGTAACTAATGATAGTTTTATTTAACTTTAATTGTAATTTTGGCCTATCTTCCCACCCCATACCACCCACACAAATTACCCTGGTTAATTAAGAATTGATTTCAATTTCGTTGGTATTTAATTTGTTTTTTTTCATTTATTTATTTTTCAAGTTGAAGTCCCAACTTCTTGCCATGCATCCCATTTCCTCCTATATTTTTACCTCCTGCTGAGAGTGAAGTTGCTAACAAAGGAGTGTTTCATTTGGAATGCAGCCCTCATTTTAATGGAGACATTACAGATTGTTGGCAAAAGCATTTTTAGGAGCCAAGCAGCAAAAATGCTTTGCACAGAGCTCCTCCTAGGTAGATGTGGAACCAGCGGGGCCTCCTCGAGAAGCGTCCTGCACAGGGGGAATTGTAATTATGAGGCTGGATTTATCCAAGTGCAGCCTATGTTCTGTTTGTAAAAAGTTTATGGGGAAGTTGAGGGAAGCCTCTTCTCATCAGGAAAAAAAAAAAAATGATGTTCTGGCAGCCTAGGAGAAAGGGTATATCCTCCTACAGGCAGACACAGAAAACACAACTCGATTCTGCCTCTTGGACTCAGAGTTAGGAAGCAGATGACTAGAAAAAAATATATGCTTAGAGTATGTTCAACAAAACATAATTTAGAGTTAGAAATTAAAGGAATGAGAAAACAGGGCACAAAAAAGTATGGGATTGGTTATAAAGCTTTTTGTATATTGGCCTCCACTAAAATTTGGAAAATATGCAGTAAAATTCACATTTGCACAAATATTTTTCCAGTAACATTATTGTGCTCTAGGACCCCATCCATGGTTCTTGGAGTCAAAAGACTGGAGAGAATAAGAATCCTGACTGGTCCCCTGTCTTTGGTCATTCTGCCTCCAATCCCTCTCCCACCATCCTCTTTACCAATTCATTACTAGCGTGATTGCTCTGCAGTGTATATCTGAGCATGCCATCCCTTGGCTTAAACTTTTTCAAATGTAGAATTCTTAGGCATTCCATGTCCAGCTCCTGTCTGCCTTTGCCTTTTTGTCAAGCTTCCCTTGCACACATTGTCAAGAGACACTGAACTGCTTAGTTCCTGGCAAAGCCCCTCAGACCTCCATATATTTCTCATGTTCAGAGGCATTTGTATTCTCACTTGTTTCAGAAAGAATTTAAAAAGCACACTGCCAGAACACGTTTGCCCTGACATATTTGCCTGGTTGAGGCTTATTCATCCTTAAATATCTAATTTAGGTGTCCATTCCCCTGGAAACACTCCCTGAGCCTCTCCAATCTGGATATAATGTCCTGTTTATGTGCTCCTGAGGCATCTTGTTTACACTATCATAGCATATACCTCACCTCACTGTACCCGTTTCCCCACTAGATGGCATGCCACTTAGATAGGGACTATGCCCCACTCTTCCTACAACATAAAAGATAATTGTTTAAACTATCAGGAATATATTGTCTACCATCACCTGATATAAATTTAAATTGTGACAGGAGAGCAAAATGCTTCCAGGGACAAGAGGTAAAAATGAAAGCCAGTGAGACCAGCAATTCCAGAACACAGAAAATATTTGATTTAGGAGCCAAACAGCTAAGATGTTTTTACTTGTTAAAAAAGAAAAGGAGAGGATTGTGGGAAGATGGCATTGGATTAGGCAGACAAGGCTCATATCTCTACCAAAAAACAGAGAAAGAGCCAAAAGCTGCCTGAGGGACCTGCTTTGGAGGTCAGCAGATGAGGACAGTGCCTCACGACTCCCAGGGGGGTAAGGGACAGAGACACAAAGAGCATAAAACTACAAACTGTGAGTTTTTAAACCTCCCTGCCACCAGGAAGGGCTCTTCTCCCCCACACCTAAGGTATTAAGGGGAGGTAAAACCCCAGGCTCCCTGTGGCTGACTGAGGGAGGAACAGATGTGTTCCTTCCTGTCAGCTGTTAGAGGGGAAAGGCAGGGGGAGTCAGGGGGGCTTTTCTTTAGTGATTTTGGCCAGCAGAGTCCACTTTGAATCTCAGCTCCAGTCAGAAGGAAAACCAAGTGCGGCGGCTTGCTCGTTCGGTAGAGGTGGGGTCTGGCTGCGGACGAGGGGTCGGTCCAGCTCTGGACGAGGGGTCGGTCCTGCTTGGGACGAGGGGTCGGTCCCACTTGGGACGAGCAGTCGGTCCAGCAGCAGACGAGGGGTCGGTCTCACAGGGGTTGCGCGGTTCGGCTGACGGGGTCGCCCGGCGAAGCCGGCGATGAAGGGGTCGCCCGGAGAAGCAGGCGACGAACTGGGGACAAGGGAGGCCAGGCCCTTGTCGGGGGCTCTCAGGACTGGAGGGCGAACGGCAGAAGAACTACCGCGGAGACAAGGTAAACACGCAAGTCCCCTTTATTGAGGGAGAGGCAACAGTTTTATAGGGGCTGGGGAAGGCGGATTGGTCGAAGCCACGCCCTGTTCTGATTGGTTGCCGGCGAAAGGTCAGTGGGCGGTACTGGACGGGGGAGGGGTGATGGTTAGGGATTGGCTGTCGCTGTTGCTGGGGGAAGGGGCAGGGTTTAGGGATTGGTGGCTGCTGTTGCTGGGGTGGAGGGCAGACTTGAGTTTCCCGCCCACGCCCGGCTGTTGCTGCTGTCGGGGGGAGGGAAAAGGGCAGACTGGATTTTTCCGCCCACGCCTGGCTGTTGCTGCTGTCGGGGGAGGGGAAAAGGGCAGACTGGATTTCTGCGCCCATGCCTGGCTGTTGCTGCTGTCGGGGGAGGAGAAAAGGGCAGACTGGAATTTTCCGCCCTGCGCCTGCGCAGGGAGAAAGAAGAAGAAGGGTGCCGCCCCACAGGCATCGTGTGGCGCCATCCGGGAGGAGGGGCGGCCACGGAAGCATGGCTGCTGAGAAGGGGAGACCCGAGGGCACTCTGCGCCCATGCCGAGCTTCCTTCAGGGGTGGCAGTGAGTCCGACCAGCCACCCTATTATGGGGGCAGCGGCTTGGCCTGCCGCGGCTGCTCCGCCGCCAGGCCAGCAAACCACACTTCAGCCCGAGGGGTGACCGCAACCAAGAGAGATACACCTCGTTGGAAAGGTGAGCCAATGAGCACTATCTGCTGGCTAGTCTGGAAATTGCATGGACAAAAGCTGCAATTGGGTCTCTCTATTCTCTAATTTTTGGGAAAAATTCTGTGTCCCATTAGTTAGTCCCTGGCATGATTTGATAACTTAACCTGGCTAATTTTAGAGAGTGAAAATAAGTTGAAACAAATATTGAAGAAGAGCTGTGAAAAAGTAATAGGCAAGAGAGAGAAATTGGCCATTCAGAGTAAATTTGCCAATATATACAGATGCCTGGACAGCAGCAGCAAAAAATTACAAGCCATACTAAGAAACAAGAAGAGATGGCCCAGCCAAAGAAACATACCAAATATCCTGAAATGATACAGAATTTGAGACAATTAATCACTGATACTCATACAACTCTCCTAAATCAATTTAAAGAATTGAAAGAAAATATGACCAAAGAGGTAAAGGATATTAAGAAGACACTGAGTGAGCATAAAGAACCATTTGAAAGCCTTCAAAGGAAAAGTAACAGACCTTATGGGAATGCCTTTACAGTATATCATTGAATGTTAATGAATTGAACTCCCTAATCAAAAGACATGGACTGACATAATGGATAAAAAGAATATAAGCCATCTATATGCTATCTATAAGAGACCCACCTCAGTACAAGGACACAACCAGGTTAAAAGTAAAAAGTTGGAAAAATATTTTCAATGCAAATAGTAACCAAAAAAGAGCTGGAGAAGCGATACTAATAATGGACAAAATAGATTTTAAATGCAAAACTGTTATAAGGGATGAAGAAGGTCATTATATATTAATAAAAGGGGCAATTCCACAATAAGAAATAACTATACAAAATATTTATGCCCCTAACCTTAGTGCTTTAAGATACATGAGATACACACTGGCAAAGTTGAAGGGAGAAATAGATTTCTCTGCAATAATAGTTGGAGACGTCAATAAACCACTCTTGGTATTGGATAGAACATCTGGACAGAGGATAAGTAAAGAAAAAGAGAGTTTAAATAATATGATAAGTGAACTAGATCTAACATACATCTATAGAGCATTGCATCCCAAAACAGCAGGACATACATTCTTTTCAAGTGCTCATGGATCCTTCTCCAAGATAGACCACATGTTGTGTCACAAGACAAGTTTCAATAAATTTAAAAAGATTTAAATCATACAAAACACTTTCTCTGATCATAACAGAATGAAGAAAGAAATCAATAATGGATGGGAAAAGGGGAAATTCATAACCTATGGAGATTAAAAAATGCACTCTTAAATAATCAGTGGGTCAAAGAATAGCTAGCAAGAGAACTCAGCAATATCCTGAAATGACTGAAAATGAAAACACAACATATCAAAACCTCTGGGACACCACAAAGGCAGTGCCGAGAGGGAAAAATATAGCTTTCAATGCTTATGTTAACAAATAAGAAAGAGCTAATAACTGAAGATCAGGCTGCACACTTGGAGAAGCAGCAAACTAATCCTAAACCAAGTTGAAGGAAAGAGATAGTAAGGATCAGAGCAGAAATAAATGAAAATGAGAAAAAAAGTAGAATCAAGAAAACCAAAAGTTGGTTCTTTGAAAAGATAAAAAAAATTGACAAACCCTTAGCTAGACTGACAAAGACAGAAAGAGAGAAGGCACAAATAAATAAAATCAGAAATGAGGGGGAGGAAACGGACTTTGGCCCAGTGGTTAGGGCGTCCGTCTACCATATGGGAGGTCCGCGGTTGAAACCCCGGGCCTCCTTGACCCGTGTGGAGCTGGCCATGCGCAGTGCTGATGCGCGCAAGGAGTGCCGTGCCACGCAAGGGTGTCCCTGCGTGGAGGAGCCCCACGCGCAAGGAGTGTGCCCGTGAGGAAAAGCTGCCCAGCGTGAAAAGAAAGAGCAGCCTGCCCAGGAATGGCACCGCCCACACTTTCCGTGCCGCTGACGACAACAGAAGCGGACAAAGAAACAAGACGCAGCAAATAGACACCAAGAACAGACAACCAGGGGAGGGGGGGGGGGAAATTAAATAAATAAATAAATCTTAAAAAAAAAAAAAAAAAAAGAAATGAGGGGGAGACATTACCACTGAACCTGCAGAAATAAGAGAGATCATAAGAGCATGCTATGAACAGCTGTACGCCAAAAAAACCTAGAAAATGTAGATGAGATTGAAAAATTCCTAGAAACACATGAACCAGCTACACTGCCCCTATGAATTAGAAGACAACAACCTAATCACAAGTGAAGAAATTGAAACAGTCACTAAAACCTCCCAAAGATGAAAATCCCAGGACCACATGACTTCACAGGTGAATTCTACCAGTGTTTCAAAGATGACCTACTACCAATCTTGCTCAAGCTCTTCAAGAAATTGAACAGGAAAGAATGTTACTGAACTAATTCTATGAAGCCAACATCACTTTAATATCAAAACCATGTAAAGATACTACAAAAAAAGAGAAGAAAATTACAGACCAATATCTCTAATGAATATTGATGCAAAAATCCTCATCAAAGCCAAATCCAAAGCACATTAAAAGAATTATACACCATGATCAAGTGGGTTTTATCCTAGGTGTGAAAGAGTGGTTCAACACAAGAAAAATCAGTTAGTGTAATAAACTACATAGATAAAGTGAAGAAGAAAAATCATATTATCCTTTCCATTGAGCGGAAAAGGCATTTGAAAAAATATAACACCCTTTCTTGATAAAAACACTACAAAAAATAGGAATGCAAGGAATATTTCTCAATATGGTAAAGTGCATGTATGAAAATACTTCAGCTAACATTGTAATCAGTGGTGAAAAACCAAAAGCTTTCCCACTGAGATCAGGAACAAGACAAGGATGCCCACTGTCACCGTTGTTATTCAATATTGTGCTAGAGGTTCTAGCTAGAACAATTAGGCTAGATAAAGAAATAAATGTATCCAAATAGGAAAGGAATAAGTAGAACTTTCACTATTTGCTGAAGATATGATCCTATATCTAGAATCTCCTGAAAAATCCATAACAAAGCTTTTAGAACTAATAGATAATTTTAGCAAAGTGGCAGGATATAAGATTAATGCTCAAAAATCAGTAGCATTTCTGTACACTACTGATATGCAATCTGAGGAGGAAATCAAAGAAACAATTCCATTTATAATAGCGACTAAAACAATGAAATATTTAGGAATAAACTTAACCAAGGACATAAAGGACCTGTATTCAGAATACTATAAAACCCTGCTAAAAGAAACTGAAGAAGACTTAAATAAATGGAAGAACATTCTGTGTTCATGGATTGGAAGACTAAATATTGTTAAGATGACAATTCTACCCAAATTGATAGATTCAAAGAAATCCCAATAAAAAATCCCAACAGCCTTTTTTCACAGAAATCAAAAAGCCAATAATCAAATTTATTTGGCAGGGTAAGGGTCCCAAATAGCCAAAAATATTTTTTTAATAAAAGGACTAAGTTGGAGGATGCTCACTTCCTGACTTCAAAGCATAATTACTTTGCTACAGTGGTAAAAACAGTATGATACTGGCTTTAGGACAGATAGATTAACCAATGCAACCAAATCGATAACTCAGAAATTGACCCTCACATTTACAGTCAAGTGATTTTTGACAAGGCTGTTAAGCCCACCCATCTGGGCCAGAATAGTCTATTCAATAAATGGTGCTGGGAGAACTGGTTAGCCATATCCAAAAGAAAGGAAGAGGACCCCTATCTCACAACTTACACAAAAATTAACTCAAAATGGATCCAGGACCTAAATATAAAAACAACCACCATAAAACTCCTAGAAGAAAATGTAGGAAAACACCTTCAAGATCTTATGGTAGGCTGTATTTCTTAAACCTTACACCCAAAGCACGAACAACAAAAGGAAAAAAAGATAAATGGGACCTCCTCAAAATTCAACATTATTGCCCCTTAAAGGATTTTGTTATAAGGGTGAAAAGGTAGCCAATTCAATGAGAGAAAATATTTGGCAATCACATATCTGATAAAAGTTTAATGTCCATGATATATAAAGAGATCATACAACTCAGCAATAAAAAGAAAAACTGTTCAATTAATTAAGGGCAAAAGACTTGAAAGGACAACTGTCCAAAGAAGAAATACAAATGGTGAAGAAACACATGAAAAAATGTTCAACATCACTAGCGATTAGGGAAATGCAAATCAAAACTACAATGAGATATCATTTCACTCCTATTAGACAGGCCACTATAAAAATGTCAGAAATTTGTAAATGCTGGAGAGTCTGTGGAAAGATAGCAACACTTAGTCATTTTTGTTGGAAATTAGAATGGTACAGCCACTGTGGAGGACTGTTTGGCAGTTCCTAAGGAAGTGGAATATAGACTTGCCATGTGACCCTGCAATGCCCAGACCTGGAGAGCAGTGACACGGGTAGATGTCTGCACACCAATGTTCATAGTGGCATTATTCATGATTGCCGAAAGTTGGAAACAACCCAGGTGTCCATCAATTGATGAATGGATAAACAAATTATGGAGTATGTTCACAATGGAATATTATGCAGCAGTAAGAAGAAATGAAGTGAAACATATGACAAAATGAATGAACCTGGAGGACATTATGTTGAGTAAAGCAAGGCAGACACAAAAGGAAAAGTAATGTATGGATATGGGTAAAATTGCATAGTTAAGACTGTTTTTCTTTGAAGCAGAACAAATGTATGTTAATACTACAAAATGTAAATGTCAGACAAAAACAAAATTTTATACTAAATGCAGGAGACCAGACACAGAGTACTCATATTGTATGATTCCATTTATATAAAAATTAAATATAAATCAATTTATAGAGGTGAAATTAGATTAGTGCCTACGTAGTGCTGAGGAAGGAATGCTAAGGGGTGTGGAGTCTTTTATTTTGGAATAATGAAATTGTTCTAAAATTTTTGAGATGATGAATGTAAAGCATTGTGATTATACTAAAAGCCATTGATTATACACTTTGGATAGATCATATGGTATGTGGATATATCTCAATAAAATTGCTTAATAAGCAAATAAATAATTGTGCAAGAATAGCCAGAAATACAGATATGTATAGCAGGGGAAACAGAGAGAGATTGAGAGGTGAGGAATTTTCTTGTTTGTTTGTTTTAGATTTATTTTTTATTTATTTCTCTCCCTACTCCCCCCCAATTGTCTGCTCTCTGTGTCCATTCACTGGGTGTTCTTCTGTGACTGCTTCTATCCTTATCAGCGGCACCAGGAATCTGTCTCTTTTTGTTGCATCATCTTGTTCTGTCAGCTCTCTGTGTGTGCAGTGCCATTCTTGGGCAGGCTGCACTTTCTTTTGCACTGGGCAGCTCTCCTTACAGGGCACACTCCTTGCACGTGGAGCTCCCCTACATGGGGGACACCCCTGTGTGGCACGGCACTCCTTGCGCGCATCAGCACTGCACATGGGCCAGCTCCACACGGGTCAAGGAGGCCTGGGGTTTGAACCGCGGACCTCCCATGTGGTAGACGGACGCCCTAACCACTAGGCCAAGTCTGCTTCCCTGTTTTTTTTTATTATTATTGAAATAATGAAAATGTTTTAATAATGATTGAAGTGATGAATGCACAACTATGTGACTATACCCAATGCTGTTGATTGTACATTTTGAAAAATAAAAGAAACGAAAGCAATTGGCTTTTCCTTCTTAGTCATCACATAAATAGTGAGGCTAATTCACTCTTCCCTGCTGCCAGCCCCGCATGTCACGACTGGCCATGGGTGAATGACCTGTGTCCTACTGAACTGTGTTAACACACCAGCTCCTCTCTGCCTGTCTCCTGAGGCCCTGTCTGCATTTTTGGTGACAGCCTTGTCCCTGGCAGCTACTTTCTTTTTCTTTTTCTTTTTTTGTTTTTATTTTTTCCTGGCAGCTACTTTCATATTTAGAGTTGACAATTCTTGCACATATATCACAGTGTGGCTGGAAAATCAAAGAATGGCATGTGCCTCTCCCTGCCTGTGTCCACAGGTCATCTGCTCTGTGGTTCAGGGACCTTTTACCTTCTGAAGCGGCCTTCTGGAAATTCACTTCCATCTCACTGCTAAGGTAAAACTGTGAAGTAGGAGAAGCCTGCTTCTCCCCTCAGGTTTAACTTTTTGGGAGTCTCCTGCTTTGCTCATTTTCTTGGGAATTTCTGCTCCAAGGGTTAATGCCAGGCCTAATTTCACTGCCCGAGTGACAGACAGTACAGTGGCCTTTAGTGCATAAGACTCGTTTCTGCCATTCTCTGCTCTTTGGTTGTCATTCGGTAACATTCAGTAACTCCTAATAGCTCTCATTTCCCTAGTAAGTTAGTGTTAGTGCTATCAGCTATTGCAAACAGAGGTAATCATGTCCCTGGAGGGGCAGGGCCCCAAACTTTCCCAGGAATGACGTGGACATGCATGGTGTGAAGATAGTTAAAATAGTGGGATCTTAATGAATCAAGTCATTAAGAATCCATGCTCATACTGACTTTGGGCCTATACAGGTGAATGCTCTGGTCATAAGAAGATTAACAAGCATGACACAAGCAGACCTTGATAAGGGCTTATCTTCTGAAGGGTGCCTTCTTGGAACACAGCCCCAGATAAGAAACTGAGCTATTCTGGTACCCGATAACAGCCTTAGCTAATACCATACATGTGAGTGAGGCCTCTTGGGTCATTTGCCCCAGCTGAGCCCCAGATCACCGCAGCTGCTTCAGCGACACCAGGCGAGACTAGCAAAGAAACCGGCCAGCTGAGCCCAGCTGAAATTGCAGGAGTGGGAACAAATACAGGGTGGTGGTTGTGTATCTATAGAAACTTTATTCTTAAAGAGCTTTTAGAGGCAGAAAAGTTGCCTTGAAAGTGTAAGAAGCTGCAATGTACCCCACACCCTCCCTTTCCTACATCTTCCCCTATTAATAACATCTTACAATAGTGTGTACGTTTGTTGTAATTGATGAATAAATGGTGAAGCATTCCTACTAAGCAAGGTCTATAATTTACACTTACTTCCAATGCCCTAAAAATGCCCTATGTTCCACCCATTATTCCCTACTTCTCTCCTCAGAACCTCTGGTAACTATCTTTGTATCAATTGATATAACTATCTTTATATCAATGTTACATATTTTTTCTTTACTACAATATGAATAAGTTTACTTTGTCCATGGTTGCATTCCCCCATATGTTTGCTCATTTCTCAACCTTGAGGATTTGGGGATGGTGATGCCCACTCTGCTTCAGACTGAGAGGGGGTTTTGGTCTTATGGAACAGCTGTAAAGAACTGTTTGCTTCCAGTTGTAGATACTGTTTTTTGGAATGGGGGTTGCCCATCATCATCATTTATTTAATTAGTTGTCCTGGGTGAGTCTGATGATCTGGAAAGTAGGTGTTGGCCACAACTCTTCTGAGATTCAGGGCTCAACCAGCATGTGAACAGCTGGAAGATTTAAGTCTCTGGGACGTCTATTTAACAGGTATAGTGCTGATTATAGGCGCCAACGAAAGGGGTAGAAGTAACATGTGTAGGGAAATTATAAATGAGTCTGTCACATTGGGGAAATAGATAGTTATATATTCCAAGGTAAGGCCCACTGGGAGGCTGCTGATTCAAGGGGTCGTGTGCCCTGCCTATAGTGTCCAGATGGCTCTAGAAGCCTCAGGAGCACCCCTGGTTCAGGCTTTGTTCGCAGTGGCAGTTAGTGAGATCTGCCTGAGACACGCACAAGTGTAACCTCTGGAATGATCACCTGACTCATTTTAAAATCTCTTATTCATAAAAACTCTTGTATTTAATGTATCCCCCTTTTGGTCAAGGTCTCTTCCAAATGCATCGCTGGTTGGTACTTGGAAATAATCCCTTGGTGCCAGGGAGGCCCATCCCTGAAATTATGTCCCATGCCACAGTGGTGGTACTGTGTTTATTTGCTGAGTTTGGCTTGGAGAGAGGCCACATTTGCATAACAAGGAGGTTTTTAGGAGGAAACCCTTAGGCAATAGTTATTAGGCTAAGTTTCAATTTTACAAAAATAAGATTCATAATCATATGCATTAATATTGAGGACTTGGCATATGGCTCTGTTTTCTTTTACTAGGCACTGCCTATGTACTCAAACGTTTCTTGACCCTCTATTTGAGAATGTAGCAGTATTCCCCAGGAAGAGAATTTAATATTTTGATGTTTATTGTATGGGTCTCCATCCACCAAGATAACACCCTATGTTAAGATGAGCACATTCATATTCCATAAAGCATGCCCCCTGTGCACCCCTCCCCACATAGAAGCATGCCCCATTTTTTTTAGGAGGTACCAGGGATTGAACCCAGGACCTCATACATACAAAGCAGGCACTCAACCATGGAGCTATACCTGCCCTGTGGAGGTATTTATTAGGTTTTATTGTGATTTTTTCAATTAGCTCTAGATAACCGAGACAGCAATTGGCAACTAGAAATGAGAGAGTGCTGTTAAAATGAAAGAAAACTCCTAAAACATGGCACTGGATTTGACACTGGGCATCAAGAGGGGGTTGGAAAGGAGGCTGTTAGTACAGGCTGGAAGAATGGAAAATAAACAATTATAGAGCCTGGAAAGATGTTGGGAAAGTGCTAAAGCTTTGAAAAAGGGTGACCTACATTTTGTAATATTTTAAAAAATGGCAGAACTCTCATCTGCAGTGATTTGAAATATAAAAAGTTTATCTAATGCACTTGTGAATCTGGGTAAGGTGATTTCCAGGCAGAATGTTGAAAGTGCCTATTGTCTGCTTTTAACTTTTTATGACAAGATAAGCAAAGAGAGAGATGAGGGTAAGAGAGAAAACTATTCAGTTTGGAAGTAGAATTTAGAGTAAGAGCCAAGACTTGCTGATTGGAAAATGAAACATTTCCAATCTCTTTGGCAGGCAAGATCCTCAAAGTAATAAATGGCCTTGGAGTAAACCTTAAATCAAGGGCATGGCTCTAAGACCCTTGGGTATGACTTCAGGCAGATCTAAGGCAGTGCCTAGTAAACCATACTGGGTAGACAAGCAGGCTTTTAAGAATCATAAGGGTTCTATCCCACAGCATCCTGACATGACTACAGTAGAAAGAGGTTTGTCTCAAAATGAATTCTGGTATGTAAGTTTCATAGAAAGCCCACAGAACATTTAAGAGACTTCTATTGGTGATAGTACCATCATCTTTGGCTAAAAAGGTCTGAGACAATTCAAAATGAAAAGAGGTGTCTTCCAACTTTCAATGGGGAGGAAGCAGGCTAAGGACAGTATTCATCTATATGCAGATACTGTTCCTTAAGAAAATGGAAAACCTCACAAAAGATGGAACCAACAGTCTAGAGCAAAGTAGGCTAAGGGACTACTTCAAGGAAGCAGAAGTAAGGAATATTCCGTTCCAAGGTTAGAGGACTGTGATATCTGGCTGAATTTCAGAATTGCTGTGAAGTTGCTGTGCCTGACTGCTGTGCTTCTCATTCTGTCCTTTTTAAATGGAAGTATCTACTATGGTTATTATTTTTCTGTACCTGTTGGGTATATGCTGCAGGAGCAAACGGATTGTCTTTTTAGGTCACAGGTCTTTGGATCAAGAGGATGAGTTCCAAGGATCCTCTTCCACATTCAGGCTTGCTGCAGTTAATAAGATCATAGACGTCAAGCCTGATACCATTTGGGGGTCTTTGGAGGTGGTGAGTATATATTTTTGCATGTGGGAGAGACATGAATCATAGGGGCTTGAGAATGGACTATTGTGGATTACTGCAGTCATAGTTCTAGCAGGTGCAGCCTTAGATAGTCCTCTTTAACACTGAGGAGGAGCTTAGCCATGTGATTTGCTTTATCCAAAGGACTTCAGTAAAAAAGACACAAGCAGAGGTTAGATGAGTGTTTTTAAATGGGTCTTCCCCTCTTGAGTAGTTATAGATGATGTATGAAGCAATCTTCCTATGAAGAAGTCCAGGCTTTCCTGTTAGAAGGACCATGAGGAGGATCTTCCAGTCATTTGGCTGACAGCTGCACCTGACCACTCACTCACAGCAGTCTCATTGACCCCCAGATGACTGCAGCCGTGCATGATCACCGTGAGACCAGCAAGAAACTGGTCAAATGGAAGAATCATGAGAAAATCGATGTTGGGTGATATTGTTAGGCAGTGATAGTTAACCCGGATAGATTCTTTTCAGGAATTCAAATTCTACATCCTCATCATTAATATGTTCACTTTCTTGGGACTGTGCCTGTGTTGGAGGCATTGCGCTGGGTCTCCTTTTCAGTCTCACAATTACCCTGCCCCTTTATAAAAGAAAGCTAGCTCATAGTACTATGAATCTTATTAAGTTTTCTGATAGCTTATACACATAAAAACAAAAATAGAAAAGTGCTGCCAAATCTTGTTATATTCATCGCTGGATACATGATGTAAATTTTTAAAAGCCTTATCTGTCTCCCTTAGAGGTTGAGTTTTCAATTTAAATTAGTTTTTTTGTTTAATAATTATTAAAATGTGTAATTTGCTTTTGTCTTTTATTGTGTAAATAATTGCAAATGATTGTAAAAATTTGGAGTAATTCTTATAATAATTGTAACATTTTAATACTATAATTGAAAAATGTTAATACTTAGAATCTTTTAGTATGGAAATTTTTTCCCCACTCTGAGATGGCTCCCTTGTTGTTTGCTTATTGTTTTTCCTCATTGTTTATACTCATTGTCTGCTCCTTGTCTGGTTTTTCTTTAGAAGGCACTAGAACTGAACCTGGGATTTCACAGGTGGGAGGTGGGCGCTCAATTGCTTGAGTCACATATACTCCCTGCTTGTTTTTTTTTTTTTTTTGCTCATTTTTGTTTCTTTTCTGCTCATTGTTCGTTGTCTTGCTCTTGTTTTTGCTTATTGTCTGCTTGTTGATTTTGCTTGTGGCTGCTCATTGTTTTTGCTCACTGTCTGCTTGTTGTTTTTCTTCTTTAGGAGGCACCAGGAACTGAACCTGGGACCTTCCATGTGGGAGGTGGTTGCTCAGCTGCTTAACTCACATCTGCTTCTTGTATTGAAATTTTTCAAGTTCATCTCTTCCTCTCTTTATGTGTGTGTGTGTGATTATGCATACCACAGATCAGAGAAGTTTAAGGGTAATCAATAAGCATTCTCAAACATAAAAATGTGTTCTACAGGACAAATGCTCTGGTGTAGAATGGAAATATAAGTTTAAGGAGAAAAAAATGTAACATTTCCAGTTGTTAAATAAGAAAATTTTAACTCATCAACTTGGTTTTGTATTTAAATTGCATTGCATTTAAAATTCACATATGTATGCAATGCTTTATTTTTTATTTTGTTAATGTCAACATTTGCAATACAGCAGTAAATGTATTATTATGTTATTCTTCCTCAACTATTTAAACCTATGTTGGCAAATTTTACATGCCAATTAAAAATGTGCAGGGGGGCAGGGTATTAAGTTTTTCAAAATTATTTTGGGTATTAAATAAGCAAAAATTTGAAGATACTATAACTTATCCTAAGTCAATTTTCTGTGAGACAAAGTTATTGAAAATTCCTACAATAATGTAAAATACAATGAGATAATAAATAGTAAACTCTCAAAGAATGTATAAAAATACAGGAATAATAGAAATTAGGATAATTAGTTTCTTCTGTATGTTAGAGCAGAGCCAGAATTGTTTCTTGTGTTGACTATTGGTTGTGCCTTGGTTTTTGATTCAGTTTCTTAAACTTTTTGGGAACTAAATTTTTCCCCATAGTTTGCTAGACTACTGTAACAAATACCATGCAATGGGTTGGCTTAACAACAGGAATTTAATGGCTCAAAATTTCAGAGGCTAGAAGTCCAAGATCAAGGCATAAGCAAGACCATGTTCTCTCTTCAAAGCCTGTAGAGTTCTGATGTTTGTGGGCTTCAGTCCTTGGGGTTCCTTGGTTTGCATCTCTGCCTCCTTCCCATGCTGATCTCTTGAGCCCTCTATCTCCTTTTGTCTGCTTTTCCAGCTTCCCCTGACTTCTAGCTTCTGGCTCCTTTTCATTAAGCCTCCAGTAATATGGATTAAGACCCACCCTGATTCAGTGGGGCGTACCTAAATAGAGCCTTTGAAGACCTATTCACAATTACACCTTAATGTATTCAAAGATACTATTTACAAATGGTTTTACACCCACAGGAATATGAGTTAAGATTAAGGACATGGGAAGTGGATGTGGCTCAAGTGATTGGGTTTCTGCCTACCATATGGGAGGACCCAGGTTCGATCCCTGGTTAAAAAAGCATGCCCACATGGCAAGTGTCTGCGTGGTAAGTTGAGTGCCTGTGTGAGTGCTTGTGTGGTAGCCAGTGCCTGCGCAGTGAGCCAGTACCCATGCAGCGAGCCAAGCTCCCAGGAGGCAAACCAAGTGCACGCAGAGTGAGCTGGCGCCCACACAAGTGAGTCATGAAGCAAGATGATGATGCAACAAAAGAGAGATGAAGGGGAGAGTCAAGGTGAAGTGCAACAGAAACCAGGAACTGAGGTGGCACAAGTGATAAGGAATCTCTCTCCACATCAGAGTTCCCCAGGATCAAATCCCAGGAAATCCTACAGGAGAAAGATGAGAAGACAAAAAGAGAAATAGATACAGAAGATCTACCAAGATAGTGGTATAAGACACACCAGGGCGCTGAACCCCCAAAGAATCATTGAACTACTAGCAAAACTGGCAGAACTATCTTCATCCAAGCTCTGTAAAATAATTAAAGGCTTGCAATAACTGACTGAGTGCTGAACCAAGAAAACACAGCTTTAAAAATGATAGGCAAAGCTTGTGGCATCCTTGCTGGCCTCTCCCTCAACCTCTCCCAGGTGTGATGTGGAGCTAGCCTGCTCTGGTGATGGTGCTTGATGCTGTTCTAGAGGGAGCAGCCTGAAAGACTGAACCAAGAGACTTGTCTCAGCCTCACCTCCCAGGAAGAAGCAGCTTGTGGACAGGCAAAGAAGAGTAAGAAACAATTAAGTCAAAGCAACCTGGGGCAAAGGAATGCCTGCTCTAAGTCATACAACAGAGCATCATAGGGAGAAGAGGGGGCATTTGAATTCTTGTAAACAGGGAATTCCTAAGGCCACCAATAAGCACAAGACCAGGACAAGGCATTGGCTCATAAACACAGAAAGGACCCTTCACTTCACATTTGCTTTGGGATGATCTTCTTGATAGGAGGGCTAAATCCTGAAGAAGAGCACCAGCCAAGGCAGGGACCATTTGCAACAACTGTGAAATGTGTTTTTTGAATGGTTTATATGTTTTGGTTAGCTCAAGGTAATCTCTGTCATATCACTAGCTGGATACAAACTTAAGGAATAGAGAGCTCAGAGTTAATATTTTAAATATTAAAATGTTTAGGGTATAAGACTACAAGACAAAGAAACAGGAAATGATGGCCATCCAAAGGAAACAGGGAAAATTCCAGAAACCATCAATGAAGAAGACCAGACTTTGGACATGTCAGACAAAGATTTAAAAGAAAAGATTCACAATATATTCAAGAAGGTGAAGAAAAACATAGAGAACTAAAGGAAAACAATGAATGAACACTATGAGAATATTAATAAAGAGACAGAAAATTGTTAAAAGTACTCAGCAGAAACACTGGAATTGAAGATCACAATAACTGAAATGAAAAATTTCCTAGAGGGTTTCAATAGCAGATTTGTACTGGCAGAAGAAAGAATCTGTGAACTCAAACCAAGACAACTGAAAGGACTCAGACTGAGGAGAAGAAAGAAAAATAATGAAAAACAAAAACAAAAACAAAAAGAATCTAAGAGAGCCATGGTATACCATCAAAATACCAAGGTGCACATAATGGGAGTCCCAGAAGAGAACAAAGAGAAAAAGGGGCCGAAGGAATATTCATTCAAAGAAACTATGGCAGAAAACTACCCAAATTTAACAAAAGACACGAATATGCACTTTCAAGAAAATAGTGAACCCCAAACAGGATAAATTTGCAGAGAACCATCTGCAGATACATAGCCAAACTTTTGAAGGCCAAGGGCAAGGTGAGCGTTCTGAAAGCTGTAAGAGAAAAGCAGCATGTTATGTGCAAGGGAGTCACTACAAGTTTAAGTGCTAATTTAACATCAGCAATTGTGATGGTTAGACTAATTGTCAACTCAGCCAGGTAATTATGCCCAGTTGTTTGGTCAAGCAAGTACTGGACTAAGTGTAATACAAGGGCATTTATGGGTTTTAGTCACCATTGACTTTACTGCAGTGGTAAATCATAGGTAGCTGATTACAATTACATCAATCAGGGAGATTGCCATCAGCAAAGAGTGATGATTTATCTAATCAGTTGAATGCTTTAAAAGGGGAAGTGATTCCAGCATTGAGTGAGAATTTCCTGGTTCATCTTTGGACAGCCAAAGTCTCCTAGAATTCATCAAGAACCTTCACTGAACTTTCATCAGAGCTCCTGGTTGCAGCCTGCCTGCAGAACCTGGACTTGTGCATCCTCATGGCCACATGAAAAACTCCAATAAAATAGCATGCTATTGACAGATATCGCTTGTTGATTCTGTTTCCCTAGAGAACCCTGACTAATATAACAATCATGGGGGAAAGAAGGAATTGGGAAATATTTTATATCCAGTGAGACTTATTTAAAAAATGAGGGAGAGATTAAGGCATTCTCAGATAATTAAAAGCTGAGGGAGTTCTTCATCACTATTATATTGTATTTTTTGATATGTAAGTCCACTTGTTACTTCTTATACACCCTAAAATGCAAAGACATAAAAAGTAATGATATGTCTATGGTTTTTGACATACTATGTGTAAAGATATAGTTTCTAACAAGTATAACAAATAGGTTGGGGGGCGGGGGTATAGGAAAAGTATATGTGTATGCTATTGAAGTCAAGTTTGTATCAAACCAAATGTGATTGTTACATATTTATGGTGCTAAATTTTATCCCCATGTTAACCCCAAGGAAAATAGATGAAAAATATATCCAGATAGAAAAGAGAAGTTACTCAATTGGTGCAATATAAGATCTTAAAGAAATATAAGAGTAGGCATTAGTGTCCACATTAGTGTCAAACAGATGCCACCAAGGTACTGGCTGAGAGTGCGGCCCTGAAGTTTTGCGCCAAGATGGTGGACGTGGCCTGTCTGAACCACTTCACAGGAGGCAGTACCATGGTATCTAAGCTTGCCCAAACCTGTACCCTCTGCATCAGCCTGGATCAGCTGAACTTCATCCTTTCAGACGAGGTGGCCTTTGGAGGGGTGAGCATGTGCTGTGAACTGGAACAGGAGAACATCTTCAGTGAATTTCAAGCAGCAGGTGTCTCCGCAGAAAACAATGACATTTATTTAGAGCTGACCTTGGAAACCTTTTCTCGAGCCTTGAAGAATGCCCAGGATGCCAGAGCTTTGAAAATCAAGCTAATAAACCCTTTCCCTGCCCCACAGTCTCTGTAGAACCGTTACCCACATCAAGCACTAATCGCACCGTGTCACATGACATCTCCATAAAGGTTATTCCCAGGAGACTATGGAAGGAGTTATAAGAACCTACAATCCCAGACTCTGATGTTGGTACTAATATTTACTTACTGGTGGTGAAGACTATGAAAAGTGGATTAGCTGAAAAACATCATCGGTGACCTTGCTCTTGAAGCAAACCTAAATGGAGAACTTGACTTGAAAATAGAAACTGAATTAGTGTGGTTACAACTCATTTTATTTTTATTTTTATTTTATTTTTTAAAGATTTTTATTTATTTATTTCTCTCCCCTCCCCCTCCACCCCGGTTGTTTGTTTTCTGTGTCTATTTGCTGTGTCTTCTTTGTCCGCTTCTGTTGTTGTCAGCAGCATGGGAATCTGTGTTTCTTTTTGTTGCGTCATCTTGCTGCGTCAGCTCTCCATGTGTGCGGCACCATTCCTGGGCAGGCTGCACTTTCTTTCGCACTGGGCGGCTCTCCTTACGGGCGCACTCCTTGCGCGTGGGGCTCCCCTACATGGGGGACACCCCTGCGTGGCACGGCACTCCTTGCATGCATCAGCACTGCGCATGGGCCAGCTCCACACGGGTCAAGGAGGCCCAGGGTTTGAACCACGGACCTCCCATGTAGTAGACAGGCACCCTAACCACTGGGCCAAGTCTGCCACCACAACTCATTTTAAAGACCTTGAAAATCCTCCAGTAGCTTCTGAAAATGCCCCACCAGATACAAACCCAGAGCAAAAGGCTGAGGTGCACAGAGATATTAGGAAGCTCCTACAAGTTCTTGCTGGACAACAAGTAAATCCTACAAAGGCCCTGTGCAATATTGTGAGTCACTGGATTGTCTATTTTGATTTGCTTCCTGACGATGTTTCCCTTCAGTATTTCACTCTGGCCTGGTAATAGCATGTTCTCACCAGGTTTGGAAACTCGATGACCTTGGTTGTAGTGGGAAGAGACAGTAGGTTCTTGTGTCTAAGTCATTTGTCCATGTCCTTTGAGTAGCCCGAATCCTACATACTTATTTCTTCCCTTGTAATATTTTAACTAGAAATTGAATTACTGAAAGACAGTTGGATAAACAAAACTGCTTCTTTTTCTCACATTTGTTGTGTTTTGCTTTTAAGGCAGTGACAAAAGCTAGACCTTCTTTATGCAGACTTTAAACTTCAGTTTCTCCTTGTTGACATCGTGCAGATCTCATGGATTTACACCTGGTGGGGTAATTTATAATGTAGAGAATCTGCAAGTCTGCGGAGCATGGTTCTGTGTGGTCCACTCAACATACCGCTGTAGTGGGCAGCTTGTTTTTGACACTGTCCCCCCCTCACCCTGACCCCGTCACAAGGATGGCCCTGCCTGTGTGCCAGGGGGCTCCATCCTGCTGCTCTGGCTTCACCTGGGGCCAGCTTGAGTTTTAGGTTATAATTCCTTGGGATGCTGGCTTTCCTGTGTATTGACTCTGTCATTGTGGAGATAATAGCAATGTATTTTTCTTGAGAGACACCACTTAACATAGGGAAAAAAAAACCCAAAACTTCTAAGCCAACATTTGCATTAATGATAAAACTATATTTCTGTGTATTTATCAGAGCTGGTTCAGGTAGGTACTGATGAATATGCTTTCTCATTCTCCCTCAAGTATGTTCTACCATGTTTCTTACTATAATTAAACCTTATGTGGGCTGCAGAGATGGACATCACAAAAGTTATTTTAGGTTCGCTTTACAAAGTTGAGACTTAAAAGGAAAGTAGTTGCTTGGGATTAGATACAGAAATGGGTTCAGCAAAAATGAAAAATTCTTTTATGGCTTGTTTACTATTTGGTAAATCCAATGATTCTCCCAATGTTTACTAATGCTAGTTTAAATAGGGAGTAGCATTTCATTAAATAAACATTTTAAAATGAGAGGATATAATTTTATTTATTTTAAAGCCCCTTTCCTCTCTTTGACTTGTGACAAAATGTATTCCAGCTGCAGATATTTATATTAAGTTTATATTTTTATTTAAGTTTTGACTTAAAAATCATAACACAAAATGAAATGACATCTGAAAACAGTTTTATAAAACCTATATTTCCTGTTAAAAACCTTTAGAGGTTTACCAATCCAGAAAATTGATGATTTCTGATGCTTTGAATGATGATTTTGGATGTATAAAGAAGATATTATAATGTACTGGTGTTCGGGTAAGGTACTACTAAAGCAGCATATTTCCTCCTCTGCAGTCCAAGTGCCCTTGGGATTTTTGCTCCTTAGGAATTCAGCAAGCACACGTCTGCCTCCGTTATTAGAACGTCAGATATCAGGGGCTGCTCCCAGGATGATGCGCTTGGGTGGGCCTTTCTGGACCAGAATGTCTCAGGTGCCCAAATTATGCAGTGCTGCTGCTTTATTTTGAAGATTAGTTTGAGTGACTTGCCCAGGGTCACATAGTGGCAGGGACGGCTCTAGAGCCAGGAATTCTGACTCTAACATATAACCCTTTCCCTCACACTGCTCCGTGCTGAGTGACCTTAATTAATCTTTTGAATGAGGAACGAATGATAGATTTCAAAGTTGACATTCACCAATCATTTCATGAGTTCAGAAAGAGTATCTTAGTTTTAAAATCTGCTATAGTAAAGAAGATTGATTTGCAATCGTTTAAATGTCATGGAACCAGATATAATTTCCCCCAGCCCTTTATAGAATTTGTCATCAGTCCAGACCTGACTTTGATGATTTTATGTCTCTCAAGATCTTCTCCCTGAGGGGAGTGTGGCTTGTGCAAAGAGCCTTACCTGGGAGTCAAGGAGCTGGGATCAACTTGCCCTTGATTGTTGGCAGGTCTTCTACCTCTTTGCATCTCAGCTGTCAGTTAAATGACAATGATTCTTACATCCCACAATGGAGGGATTAGATAGAAACCTGCAGACTTACAGAAACGCACGGTGCCATTTTATTGAACAATATACCAAAGTAAAATTGTGTTAGGTCAAAGAGTAGCAACTTATTCCATTTAGAGGAAGTGATGTAACTTGAAAAATTAACTTATTTTAAGACTAACATTCTCAGAGTGTTTAGATCTCTTTAAATAGCTTTCTGGATTTTAGAGGAAACTCTGCTGGCTGTGATCATGTAAGAATTTGTGTGGCTCTGTGGTGTGCAGAATGTCCTCCTCCATGCCAGGGAAGGTAAGAAAACAGTAGCCAGCCCAGCTCATGCTCCATGCCCGTGTGTTTCTTTGGTAATCACCTCTCGAGCTAAGTTTTGGAACCAATCGTGGGTTGAGTTAGGAAGGATTGAGAATTCCTAATCCAGCAGCTCTGTGACCTTGTCATACTCCCACCCAGCCTTCCCTGGTCTAATGAGGAACTGATCACCTGCTGTTTCTCCCTGGCTGAGTTTACACAGTGGTGCCATAGCTGGCAAGAAGGGCCATGCTCACACTGGATTTCTGGGGTTCTGGAGTTTGGTCTCAACCTCGGTGTCTGGGGTTGGGACTTTGCTGCCAGGTACTGAAGATATCTGATGACATCCTTGTCCTCGATAGATATTACTAAATTGGCAGAATGTGTTTTCAAAGAGATACATGGTGAACTAGTAGATAAGAATTATTTGTTTGGGAATACTGGGTTTCCATAAACAAAAGAATAAAGGGGATCCCCACCTCACACCATATGCAAAATTTAAATGGCAGTGGATCAGAGACCTAAATATAAGAAGGAAAAGTATAAATTTCTTGAAAAAAAATAGAGAAGCTTCTTCAGACCTTGTGTCAAGCAATGGTTTCTTAGACTTTATACCAAAAGCATGAGAAACAAATGAAAAAATAGATAAATGTGACTTCATCAAAATTAAAAACTTTTTGATATCAAAGGACTTCATCATTAAAGTGAAAATATACCCTACAGAATGGGGGAAAATATTTGAAAACCACATATCTGATAAGATTTTAATATCCAAAATATATAAAGAAATCCTACAACTCAATATTAAAAAGACAACCCAATTAAAAAGTAGGCAAAAGATGTGAATGGTCATTTCTCCAAAGAAGACATACATATGGCCAAATAGCACATAAAAAGACATTCAACATCATTAACCATTGGGGAAACCCAAATCAAAATAAATGAGATTTCACCTTTTCATACCCATTAGAATGGTTACTATTAAATAAAAAAAAAAAAGGAAAATAACCAGTGTTGGAAAGGATATGGAGAAATAAGAATACTCATTAATTGTTGGTGGGAATGCACAAAGGTGCAGCCTCTGTGGAAAACATTTTGGGAGTTCCTAAGAATGTTAAAGGCAGAATTACCACATGACCTAGTAATTCCACTTTTAGGTGTATGCCCCAAAGAATTGACAGCAGGAACTCATACAGTTATTTGTACACTCCAATATTCCTAGATGCATTATTACAATTGTTCAAATGTCTACCAACATATGAATAGGTAAACAAACTGTAGAATATCCATACAATGGAATATAATTAAGCTGTAAAAAGAAATAAAATTCTGATTCATGTGATAACATAAATAAATTTTGAAGACATCATGTTGAGTGAAATAAGCTGGACACAAAAGGGCAAATATTTTATGATCTCACTGATATGAAATAAATAGAATAAGCAAATTGATAAAGTCAGAAAGTAAAATACAGGTAACCAGTGGCTAGGATGGAATAAGGAATGGGAAGTTGATGTTTAATTGGCACAGAATCTCTCTTTGGGATGATGGAAAAGTTTTAGTAATGGATGGTAGTGTTGGCAGCGCAAAATTGTGAATGTTACTAATATCCAAGAATTATATATTTGAATATGGCTAAAAGTTAAAATTTTAGGTTTTATATATGTATATATATGTAACTAGAATAAAAATTAAAAAGCACTTAGGACTGTACAACACAGTAAACCCTGATGTAGATTATGGACTATAGTTAATAGAACAATTATAATAATAGTTTTTTTATCAGTTGTAACAAAAATACCACACTGATGCAAAATGTTAATAATAGCGAAGAATGCATATGTAAGGGGGATTTATGGGAAGTGCATTTTTCCTCTATATGTATAACTTCCCTAAAAAGTAGTAAAATTAAAAAACTGCATTAAAACCCCAAATTAAATTGATTGTAGTGATCCTGGCACATCTCTGTACATTTACAAAAACCATTGAATTGTGCACTTTAAACAGAATTTTATGTTATGTAAATTATCCTCAATAAAACTCTGAATAAAGATTAAGAATACATTCTTTTGGGGGAATATGTAATTCAGCCTACCACAGTTTTCAAAAGTAGAAGTCAGTTCTTTCTCTACCGACACACGGTAATTAAATAGGCATATATATTAGAGCAGCATTCAGCTAGTTCTGTTTAAGCATAACCCTAAACTCACTGGTATCTTGCTATATAAAAGCAATCAGTTGAGGGCAATGATATTTACAGAGGATTTTGTGAGAGACGCGAGGTTCAAGTGCGGCAGTACGACCTCATCTTGTAATCAGTGAGACGCTTACAGAGCAAGACCCTGGAGCCTGCTCCAGGCTCTCCACCAACTGACTTGCAGTGTGTGGCCCTTGTGGTGATGGGGGCATGGATAAGGAACAGTCTACGGGGAGGATGTTGGTGTATGGGAGTCCCCGTAGTCAAAAAGAAAAAAGACAGTCTGACGGTTTTGTTGAGGACGTAGGTTGCTTCCCAGAGGAAACGTTTCCCACATTTATTAAACTATTGGTCGAATGCATATAACAAGCCATGTTTCTCACTTTATATTGATTGCTAGAAAATTTACAGCTAAATTTCTGTATAACTCCAGCAAATGGAAAGCAAATATTCTGGGTATTAATTCTAATCCTGGCTTTCTGTTATTTTTTTCTTAGTCTAGACTTCCTTGCTTGGTTGGTTTGAGTTTAAGTGTATCAAACAGTACATGTGCTCAACAAGTCATCTTAAATTTTACCTAGAACAAGGAGCAAGATAAATTTTTAAAAAAAGCAAACTAACAGCTTCTAGGAGGTGGCTAATGAAGAGTTCATCATTTTGTGCTTGCTGAAGAGAAGGATTTACCATGAGCCTAATGAAGCTAAAGCTGTAAGGCCCCTCACTTTCCCGGGCTCCGTCCAAGGCCCTACATCTAATTTTGCATTTGTAATTCTGTATTTTTTTTTTTTTTCTTTAAGCCAACCGTTCCTCCAAATTGTATAACCTTCAAGTTCCTAAAACCTGGATCTGCCCCTGATCTAGTATCATAATGACTTTTGGTCAGTAACTAATAGAAATTTTAGCCCAGGGAGAAATATAGGATCAATATGTAGTGACTAGCAGGGCAATTCAGGTAGGTTGGGCTATAGAATATCTGAATGTTAGAGCTAGACATGTTGTACTAGTTAACATTTGGTTAATTAAAAAAAAATATTAGGAGGTACTGCGGATTGAACCTGGGACCTACTACGTGGGAAAGGAACCAGTTTGTTCCTTTCTGGTCCTGCCACTTGATGACTCTAAGTGGCAGCTACACATAGATAGCACCAAAAATAACTCATATCAGATAAACCTAGTCATCTTCTTTAAGTACATAAATGGCCTTGCAAGGAAAGAGAAGCCATAATTGTTCTTTGCAGAGAATTTTTTGATTCTTCCTGATCTGAGTTCATTTGATGAATATGCCCCAAGAGGAAACCCTGAAGTGTTTTTTAATTGTTCATTAAATGGAGAGGAGGTATTCATTGGTTGTTATCTATAAATTCCTCTTTCATAAGCACTCTGCAACTTTAATGGTTTCTTTTTGTTTTGGGTTGCATTCTAATAAAAATTCTGAGCTCAGGAGAGGGGGGGAATGTCCTAATTTTTCCACACATTTTCACAATAACATTTGAAATGCACTCCTAATTTTAATAATTGTTTTCTATTTCTTTTCCTTTTCCTAATCTAAGAAATAGTAATTACATATGCTATAGAAACAATGTATCGTAGCTTAAAGTGATAGTAGTAAAATGAGGCTTCATTCTACATTTGCATCTTCAAACCTGGGGATAGAGTCATATCTGTTACCATGGACAGAAAAGATTCAGATGTGATGTCCATTTTCTCCTATTACTATTATACAGACAGGAATAAGACAGAAGATAATGGGACATCTTGGCATTCTTCAAAGGGCAAGATGCATTGGGTGTTAGTGCTGATATTGAAAATGGCCCCTTATATCTGCTGACTTTTGTAGCTTGTATACTGAGAGGGATAGCTTTAAATTTGCTGAGCTATGTTATTTAGAAAAGGATAGCTAAGTGCCCTTTTCATTGAAGCTGTATTTTCTAATTACCATGATTTATTCTTTTCTCTCTGGATTGCACAATGAGGTGAAATCCACTCATCTTGTCCTCCTCCTAATACTCATTTTTCCTCCTTTCTGTGTTTCCTGGGTTTTGTGGTTGTTTTAGAGCCTCTTAACTGTTCTCCCTGCTTCCAGTGTTTTCTAGTTCAGAATCATCCTCCACATAGCTGCCCGAGTGATTTATCTTCAATGGCTCACCATTACCTACTTTCTCTTTCCATGTCCTTTAGCAACGTGTTCCTCTAGCAAAATCAAGATGGATTTAGTTCCCTGCACGCAGAGTCATGTTTCATGTCTTTGAAGGATAGTTTTGAGCATTCTCCACCTGGCTATCTCTTCCTCCTTTTAAAGAAGAAGTTCACTTCACAGTCTACCTCTTGCAAGAAGTCTTCAAACCACCAGCCCCTACTAGGTGCCTCTTCCTCATGCTCTCATGATACCCTGTGCATGACTTTATCATTATTTTTGTATTGGCTTTATTGAGTTATAGTTCACATACTATACAGTTTACCCATTTAAAGGGTATAACTCAATGTTTTTTTGTGTGTACATAGAATTGTGCAACTATATTACAAATCCATAACCCTAAAGCATTTATTTCTGATAGCCAAAATGTGAAATAACTCAAATGACCATCAGCTGATTAATGGATAAATAAAAGGTGGTACATCCATACAATGGAACATTATTTAGCAATAAAAAGGAATGAAGTATTGATTCATGCTGTAACATGGATGAATCGTGAAAACATTATGTTATGTGAACGAAGCTAGTCTAGCATTATCTTTTCATTTTATAATTATATTGTTTTATAATTACTGATTTCTGTTCCTGCCTCCTCTCCAAAATTATGAACACCCTAAAGCCAGGGCTATCTAGTGCATTTTTGTATTCCCAACATAGTGTCTGATATAATGGCAAGCACTCTTAAGTGTTTATTGATTTAAACAAAGAAATGAATCAATGCTACAGATGTAGCTAGGTAAAGCAGAGGAGTAAGAAGCAAATGCACTTATATCCCATGGAAATGTCCCGGCTATGGTCTGGCTCTTGAAATTCTCAAAATAAGATGAGCAAGTTGAGGGAGAAATATTCTTATTGGAGGCATATTAATTCTTCATACTCATCTCTACCTTTGCATCTCTTACCACGTGAAAAATTGAGGTGTTTTTTTTTTCTTTTGTTAATGCTGCATTTAAAAAGAGGACAATAGCTTGAACTGATTGCCCATTTTTCTCTAAGAGACTTTGACATTTGTTCCCTCATTCGTACCGGTTTAGTTGACCCCAGTCACCATTGGAATCCAAGCTTCATTCCCCTACTACATGGGACATACTAAATCTGCCCCAATTTCCTACCCCTTCTCTCCCTTCTCTGACAAACCCTGTCTGGATTTGCAAACTCCCCTATATACTCAAACTAACCTCTGAATTCCTAGACCACCCCTTTACCAAAAGCTGGCTGTCTCTTGAGGGTGTTGCCTTCCTTAGGGCCATGGCAACTGGAGATCTTTATTCTCATGCTCAATTCTGTAGGTCCAGGAAAACGTTTCCTCCTTTGAAACTTCTAATGCACTGAAGTCCATCATATCTGTCTATACCAATGTTCTCTTCTTACTGTTCTAGTTGTTTTCCTTCATTTATTAAAGATCTCAATACCAGGCTTAAGGGTTTCCTCTCCACCATCTTTCAGAGACCCTTAACATCCTCATATGTGATCCATCCATCTTGTTGGCCCTTTTATGTCTTGGTGTTCATAGCTTCAGCCTTCTTCTTCTCCATTCCACCTCATCTACTTTCATGGCCAAACCCTAAACCTAGTCATCACCATAACTATACTAACTCTTAACTCTTGCTGCTAACAATACGTAAAGTGGATTACTCTGCCAGACTCAGTCCCACACACTGCTATTTATTACATCATTTAATCCTCATAATCACATCACAAGTAGGTATTATTACCCACATTTTATAGGTAAAGACATTGTTTAGAGCACTCTCTGGCACTTCACCATCCTTCCAGCTTGTGCCGTTACAATTTCTCTCCAATTTATTGGAATCTATTCATTTGCCGTGTCACTACACATAAAAGAATTTAACATGGAGCAGACAATAAATATGTAAAGATTTTGTTTTGTGTTTGGCCTAGGAAATAAATGTTAGATATCCCACAATTCTGGAAAGACCATAGATAAGGTTATTCCTCTACCTGGTGAAGTCATTTTTTTCTTCCTAGTTCTTCTCATTTTCCATGCATGTTCTAGTCTGGACCTTCCCACTGTCTTGTCTGGTCATCTAAGATATAGCAACTACTTCTCTTCCAGACTGATGCTTACTATAGCTAACTCACAGCTGAGGGGCAAGCCTTTTTTTGGTCTCAACTTCCACTGACCAGTTGCTCTCATCTTCCCAAAAATCTTTTTTTTTTTTTTACCTCTTCTCTGCTGCCATTTCTTTGGTCACCATATTTTATTATTTTTAATATTTCTAGAATTTTCTGCCATTCTCTCAAGCATGGGCAAATCAAAGAGAGATCCTATTCTTTTCACTCATTTAAAATATTCATTGATTTATCCCTTCACTTATTGAAAATAGTCATTGAGATGCTTAATAGGAGCTAGGTACCATGCTGTGTATTGGGAAAACAGGACCAAACTTTCTACCCCTAATAAGCTTACAGAGAATTAATATGAAGTTTTTCTAACGACATCAGCACTAGTATTAGAAGTGCTCCTGGTGGTTTAAATTCATTGAACATTTACTATGTGCCAAAGACAATGTAAAATACTTATAAACATCCATATTTTATAGATAAGAAACCTATAACATAGAAAGATTAGATATGTTATCAAAGACCACTAAACTATATGTGTCAAAGCTGGGATTTGGATTTGGGTAGTCTGATTTCAGATACCAAACTTGTAATTACTACTGGAAATGAAATTTCAACCCAGTCAGTGTTCCTAGATCTCAACTTTGATGTAGTGCAGAACCAAAGTATGGCAATACAAAGTATTATCAACAACAGATTGCACTGGTGATTGCAGTTAAGAATTTTTATCTCCATCAACTCGTTTGAGTCTATCATTTATTTGTGGTGTTTGTATTTAGTTTTGAGTTTTGCAAACTTTTTAAACCCCACCATGATCTTTAAGTGAAAAATAAGAGTGTTAAAATTTCTGGAAATAAATAGTATGGGGATTATGCAAGAAAAGAACACAGAAATAAAGTGCTTTGAAAAAATTTTTGAGGCGGTAATCTAATGTTATAATTGTGCATGGTATGAATTGTTGGATGGTTGGAACAGAGAATGAAACAAACAAAGTGTTGTGTGTTATGTACCAACAAGATATTAAAATCATTAACAAAATGCAAACAAAACAAAAATATATCTTTTGAGAATTTGCCTGGAAAGCAGGCATCTGCCTCAGTTGCTTCATAGCCTAGTATTTGTTCGGAAGAAGTCAGGGAGTTTGAGAACTTTAAAGCTAAGTACAGGAAAATTGCCACTGCTCAATCTCTTATTGCTCCTTTAGCTTCAAGCCCTGTCTCAAACTGGCCAAAAGGAAAGGGCTTCCCCAGGCCGCCAGGGATGGCACTAGAGCTGCCAAGCAGTTCCCAGAGCCACCTTGGAGGTGATGGAGTGGAGGTGACCCACCTCAGCTGCTTTTCACTGGAGCCCAAACTGGCTTCCTTTGTAACAAGATTCGCAGTAGGCTCTACTGGAGGAGGAAATGAAGAGGGCCAGCTTTTAGAGCTTTGAATGGCTCACTCATTTTTCTAATTGGTGGATATGTTTTGAAGGACTTCAAACTTAAAATACTCGATCACTTTTAACTTACAAACAGATACCGTTATGGAATAAATTTTTAGAATTTAATTTAACTATTTTCTAGATAGAGGAGGCTCTGACTGAATACAGGTGGTAAATGCTGTACTAGTGAGAAGCACAGTTTTCTATACAACACAGGAGAAGGCATCCAGGTGAAGTTTGGAAAGGTAGGAGTAGAGCAAGTGTGGGAAGTGGGTAATACTTTGCTTCCTGGGGTTATGGGCAATTTTAAAAGCAGACTTGGACCTTTAAAACAGTTTTAAAATGCCAAAGAATCCTGCTATACTGATAAAAATTTCAGGTGCCAAAACTGGCAGTAGCATGTGCATGAGGCGTTTTCTAGTGTGCTTTCAGTAATATCAGTGAACAGCTATTCACTATGCTGCATTGGAAAGTAGACCTGCTGGTGTCTGAAATTAAAAAAAACAAAACTGAAAAATTTATTCCTGTTAGTGTTACCATGGTGGAGTGCAAAGTATAAGAGAATAGTATGTATGCACTAAATGGAAAAAAAGTGAAAATGTGGTATAATATAAAATTTTAACAGAATTTCTGTAAGTGAGCAGCATTTTAAGAAATTTAAACTTAAGAAGAAAATGGGAGAGTTAAAATGCAAATATAAGAAAGGTATATATTTCTTATATTTACAATTTAACTCTTTTATTTTCACTTTGACTAAATAAGAGAGCCAAATATTATTTGCAGTGATGGATACAGGCCATTGTATATTTTGTCATAACTACAAAATTGTGTGGGACAGAGTGTAAACTATAATGCAAACAAACTGTAGTCCATGGTTAGTATAACTTCAATATGTGTTCATCAACTGTAACAAATGTACCACACTAATGAAAGATGTTGTTAAAGTGGGAAAATGTGGGAGGGGAAGGGCATGGGGCATGTGAGAATCTCTTATATTTTTTAAGTAACATTTATGTAATCTAAAGCTTCTTTTAAAATAAAAAAAAATTGAAAAAAAGAAGAAACTTGAAGCTATTATTTTAAATGTGGCCACTTAATTTACTTCATATGACTTCACATGTGACAATTACAACTTCCATTAGAGCAAGAAGCTTGTGCTCTTTGATGAAGAGTCACTTTTGGTTTTGCTTCTTAATCTGTATTTCTGTAGTGACGTGTGTACACCACATCGCTGAACCTTGTTAGAGTCATGCTTTTTCAATGATAGAGAAAATGACCATGTTTTGAAAGCTAGTTTCTTTTAGGTTAGGCAGTTACCATCCAAACCATCTACTCTATCATGATATATGAGGGCACTAAAACGAATCCTTAGGAGAATCCATTATTGCCATCTTTATAGATGGTCATTGTGTACCGGGAGGAAAGCAGCCACATGTATTCTAGCTTAGGGCAGATGATTTCAACAGAGGTCTGCCTTGAAATTCCAGAGGAATAAAATGCATGATTAAAGTGTCCTTTAGAGGAGATTGCAGAAACATAAACAATAATAATTCAATGAGCTTGAACCAAGCCAAATGAAATAACTGGAACGCTCTGAAGCTACCTGAAAATTATCCTTTATAGCACCATCAGTCAATCAAACCCTCATCGAGCACCTGCCAAAAGGAAGGTGCTAGATGACCAAAAGATATAAATTCTACGAAACTAGTCGCTGAACCATAGCTGGGACCACTGATTTGTTCATTTTGTAACATGAGCAGCCACAAAAACATAACATAGAAATTCATGAATTACAGGGTGTGGGGAGGTGGATGTAGTCTGAGTCTCAAGTAATTCCCTGCCAGTTCTGTAATTGCAAAACCTATTCCGATCTGCTCAAAGACCACCGTTAGAGATTTCTGTGTTTTATGAGGCTTTAGAATCAGGTACTATCACCACATTTTGTCTTTCTACGATCTTTTTTACTTGAAAATGAAAATACCTGGTAAAAGCTTATAAAAATAACAACACAATACATATAGATGCAATAAAAACATATAAAAAGGAAGGGAGGGAATGATAAAAGAGGATTCAGAATGATGGTTTTCTTGAGTGGGAGGTTGTGGGGGATGGAACTGTGGTAGAAAATCTATGGTGGGATGAAGACTTTACCAAGTCTTTATTTTGGGTAGTAGGTTTATAATTGATCAATATGTTATTAAAAGTAACAAATAAATTACATGCATATATGTATACATAATACCTATGGAAAAGTGTCTATGCATAGACTAATAATGAGAGTGTATTATCAGCCAAGAATTGTGATTCATTCAATTCTGTACACCTGAAGTCCAAATGAAAATACTAAACAACAGAAAAGGCACGTCATCCTGAGGACTCAGAGGTCTTGGGATTGTCTTGCATAAAGCAACTAAATAAAACCGAGGTTAAAACCATGAATAATTATGATATGAGCAACCAGAAAAGGGATTGTATTTATGGATTCATGGTGTCCTCAAAAACAAAGCCAAAACTAATGGTACATAGTAATAAGCACAGACAGATGTAATTGAAGATAACATCCCTGGGTTGAAAATAACTTTTTTTTTTTTTGCCTCTATCCTCCCCCCCCAAATGGATTGTGTAGTCGGTATGGAAAACAAATATTAATCAGCCAAATTAAAAAGACACTAACTCAGAGCAAAAGATAATTATGTATCATCTATTTTCATGACATACTAGATAATTGTTAGAATATGTTAGAAGACAAGGCTACAGGACAGGTGAATCCTGTTTCCAACTTTGCCACTAAGTTTTTGGGCAACCTTGGGGAAGTTCATTTGTCTGGGTATCAGAATAAAATGAGATGCTTTCTAAATACTTTTCCATTCTTGTATTTCTTTTATAAAATTAATTTTTTATTTTTATTTTTAAAGAAGGTTTAGATTACATACATGTTGCAGCAAATATATAAGGGATTCCTATATACCTGCCCCATCTCTCCCTCTCACTTTCCCCCATTAACAACATCTTTCATTAATGTGGTGCATTTGTTACAATTAATGAACACATATTGAAGCATTGCTACTAACCATGGACTAGAGTTTACATTATAGTTTATACTTTGCCCTGCACAATTTTATAGATTTTGACGAAATGTATAATGGCCTGTATCCATCATTGCAATATCATTCAGAATAATTCCAATGTACCGAAAATGCTCACATGTTACACCTATTCTTCCTTCTCCCTTCAGAACCTCTGGTGACCACTGCCTTTATATCAATGTTACAAGTTCCTCCATTGCTATAATGTTTATAATAGAATAATAATAACTCTGCTTTAGTCCATTGTTCATTCCTCAATCTTGGGGATTTTAAGATAGCGATGCCTACTCTGTTTCTGATTGAGAGGGGGCTTAGATCCCATAGGACAGTTCAATGGAACTGTCTTGCTTGCAGTTGTAGATACTCTGTTTTGGGGATGGGTGCAGTCCGTCATCATCTTTTTGTTAGTTGTCTTAGGTAAGTCCAATAATTGGAGAGTAGGTGTTGGCTGCAACTCTGCTGAGAGTTAGGGCTCAACTGGCATATGAACAGACCAATGATTTAAGTCTCTGGGACATACATTTGAGTATAGTTCAAATAAAAGAGGCAGAAGAACCATGTGTAGGGAATTATAAATGAGTCTAACTTACATTGGAGGACATAAATTTGAAAGTCAGGCCCACTGAATGCTGAATTCTTGAGCTTGTCTGCCCTGCTTACAGTGTCTAGATGTCTCTAGAGCCAAGTCCTCAGTAGCCCCACTGTTTGAGGTACTGTTTACTGTGGCAGTCAGTGAGATGATGCTGAGACATGCATAAAAGCACAGCCTACTCATGGGAGAAAGTATTTGGCCACCATATATCTGATAAGGGCCTAATATCTAGCATATATAAAGAAATTCTACATTTGAAATTTAAAAGATAAATACCCATTTAAAAAATGGGCAAGAAATTTAAATAGATGCTTCTCTAAAGAAGAAATACAAATGGCTAAAGAGCACATGAAAAGATGCTCAACATCACTAGCTATTAGGGAAATGCAAATCAAAACTACAATGAGATATCATCTTATACCCATTAGACTGGTGGCTATTAAAAGAACAGAGGACTGCAGGTGTTGGAGAGGATGTGGAGGAATGGGAAACCTCATCCACTGCTAGTGGGAATGTAGAATGGTACAGCCATTCTGGAGGACAATTTGGGGGTTCCTCAGGTAGCTAACTATAGAACTGCCTTGTGATCCAGCAATTCCACTGCTGGGTATATATCCAGAAGAACTAAAAGCAAGGTCATGAACAGATATATGCATACCAATATTCATAGCAGCATTATTCACTATTGCCAAAAGTTGGAAACAACACAAGTGTCCATCAAAAGAAGAATGGATAAATCAACTGTGGCATATACATACAATGGCATATTGTTCAGCTGTTAGAAGAAATGCAGTATTAAATGGGATAATATGGATGAATCTTGAAGAAGTATACCACTCACTGAAGGACAAATATTACATGATCTCACAGATATGAATTAAGTAAATTGAGCAAACTCACAGAGCTAGAGTTTGGAAGATAGGTTTACAGGAGACAGAAAAGGAGTAAAGGATGGTGATCCAATGCCCATATGGGTAAAATCTATGATAAGTTGGAAGGGTGCAGCTGGGCAGTGGATAGGGGCAAAAGTGGTACAGGAATGTGAGGAGGAGTGGGGTCGGAGCTTGGCTTGAACTATCTTTGGAACTGGGGGGAGGGTTAGAGTAAGGAACACATGACCTCTGGGGATGTGCAGGTCTGTGGTTAAAACTACAATGGTGATTGGCCCACTGGATGGAATGTGTGAGAGTGTTTGCTATGATGTGGACCATTGACCATGAGGTGCAGGGATGCTCAGAGATGTATTCACCAAATGCAATGAATGTCTCATGATGATGGAGGAGAATGTTGCTATGGGGGAGTAGTGGGGTGAGGGGGGCAGGGGGCATATGGGGACCTCATATTTTTTGAATGGAATATTAAAAAAATGAATAAAGACAAAAAAAGTTAAAAAACTACCATGGTGGGAATGTTCTTTTGGCAAATATGGCAGGGGAGGGTTACTGGTGTAGGGTAATGAGGGTGGGGGGATATGCAAGATAGGGGGCACCTGGGGCATGCCTCTGTGGAATATGAAAATGTTCATCTTGTCATTATCTCAGTGGGTGAAAACCCACACAATAAATAAGAAAATATTAAACTCCCATCCTGGGGGTCCTGACATGTTCTCAATTAGAGGAGCAAGAATCTCTTTGGAATGTAGACAGTGCCTAATAAAAGAAAGCAGACCAATATGTCAAGCCCTCAGTATTACAGCATGTAACTATGAACCTTATTCTTCAAAACTGAAACTTAGTTCTTGCCATAGGTTCTGAAGGGATGGGGAGGGAAGAACAGAACAGATGGAACATAGGGCATTTTTAGGGGATTGGAGTTGTTCTGCATGAACTTGCAATAATAGATACAGGCCATTTTAAATTTTGTCAAAACCTATAAAAATGAACTGTGCAAAATGTAAACCATAACGTAAACCACTGACCATGGTTAGTAGCAATACTTCAATATTTGTATATCGGTTGTAACAAGTGTACCATACACATGTAAAATGTTATTAATAGGGGAGAATGGGAGGGGTGAAGGCACTGGGTATATGGGAATCCCTCATATTTTCTAAGTGACTTTTCTGTGACCTAAAGCTTCTTTGACGATAAAGAGAGAAAAAAATAAGACACAGGGAGAACATACAGAAAAAATTGTCACTGTACATTGTGAAGAAAGACACAATGAGTTAAAAATATTTTATTTATTATTTGTTATTTATTATTTTATTATTCATTTTATTTGGTTACTCTGTTGGCTTTGTTTTTGGGGTGGATTTGGATCACAGAAGGGTCATATCTGTGGCAGGGGAGGATGACTGGTGTGGGGTATTGGTGGTGGGAGAATGTGTGGGGAGGGGTGCACCTAGGGCATGCCTCTAAGGTTTATGAACACGTTCAAGTGTTCATAGGACATTGTCTCAATGGATGGAGACCCACACAATGACTGAAAGAATATTGAATTCCCATCATGGGGAGCCCTGCTACATTCTCTAATAGAGAGGCAAGAATCCCCCATGTTCATGGGCAGTGCCTAGTGAAGGAAGACAGACCATTACCTTAGGCCCTTGATATTGATGATTGTACTTATGAACCTTTTCTTGTAAAATTGAAACTTAGCCTAGTATTATATATTGCCTAAGACTTACCTCCTAAAAGTCTCCTTGTTGCTCAGATGTGGGCTCTCTCTAAGCCAAACTCAGCATATAAGTGCATTATCTCCTCACACTGTCCTCCCCACCACACAGGGGCCTGGCATGGGACATGACTCCCAGGATGAGCCTCCTGGCACTGAGAAATTATTACCAAGCACTGACTAGTGATCCATCTGGAAAAAGACATTGACACAAAGGGGGAAATATTAAATAAAAATGAGTTTTTATATCTAAGAGATTTCAAAATGAGTCAGGATGTCATTCTGGAGGTTATGCTTATGCACTTCTCAGCAGGATCTCTTGTATTTCTATTTAAAAACTTTTTCCATTAGAGAGAGCATTGCTGAATAAATAAATACAATGTAAGAATGATGCAGCATTGATGTATTTTAGACAGCCAAGGAAAGAAACACTGGCATAAATATGGACTACATGAAAATGTTTTAAGAATTACAGCATCATTACAGTCATATAAAGTTAATATTAAAATTATCCACTTTTTTCTTGACATATTACCTCATGCATCTAGGTTTTCTTTCAGGAAGATAGAAAAAAGAGGTGGCAAAGACATTTTAATTGTTTCAAGCAGTTATTCCCCATCTTAAAAATAATAAATAATAACTCTCTTGGCTGATATTTTAACTACTTCTAAAAATAGAGAAATGAAAGAAGTGTTCACAAATCTGATTGCACATATTTTTGAGTGAATTTCAATCTTGAGGCAGTAATACCAAGTTGTTTAAAATTATATTAATTTAATAATTTAAATACGATCTAATAAAAACTGTAAGATTTGTGTTTAATGAGGTCTAGCCAAATATATTTCAAGTTTTAGGTGCTATTTTAGGGCCATTTGTTTTTCTTTTTCCAGATGAAGAGTGTTTTCCACTATTTAGGGGCTACTTTAGTTAAGGAAGCCTTATTCTTGTTTCAGACCTTTGCCCTCAGCATGTCGTATGGTAAGGTCTTTCTACCCTTGCCTGTTTGTTGAATCCTACACTCCTTGCCAATTCCGTCTCTAGTTTAACTTTTTCTATGAAGAGTTTTAGGATTTCTCCCAATCTGGGTCTAATATAGCACCTTTATACCATTTGACTTGAGTCTCAAAACTGACATTCAGGATGTAATCTCAGACTCGTATACCATACGACTGCCCTTACTATGGTTTTAAATAATAGTTTCATATACGCAAATCTCTCACTGAAATTGTTTGAGAGTAGTGATCATGTCTCATACTTTCTTTCCTAGTTAGACCATTACTGTTTGCAGATATTACACTTTGTAGTTTTGAATCCCTGCAAAGGATCATGAAAATGCTGAAGCATAGTAATTTATGCTTTTTTTCTGAGATCCAAATCATTGTCTAAAACACTGCAAAGCAGACGTTCAGGATGTAATCTCAGACTCATCAAGGAGGAGAGTCAACAACTTAACATTTCAGCATTGCTCATTTTCTTATTATATCTGATAAAATGATTTAAAAAATGCTTCTTTGTGGAAAACGGCACTGAAAAAGAATGTGCTTAGAGAAAGAAAAGACATAGGTGTCAAGGAACATTCTGTAGTAGTATTCAGATCCTTTGTGAATGTCAAGGGTCTATTGCAGAGTGCTACTTGATGATGTTGCAACTTTTTGGCTTCAGCTCAACAGTGCACCTATCATAAACTCGTAGGCAAAATATTCAGATAACTGATAACTTTTGTTTCTAGTAATCATTCCTTGACTGGACACTTTAACAAATTACTGTGTTCTCTGAAGCACTTCTCTTTTTTTCTACTTTATTTTTATCATCCCTGTATGTATATAGTGAAGTTTCTCAAACTTTTTAAATCTCAGAAACACTCTCTAAACTGTACTAATATTTACCTCACTCAAAATTAAAAAACAAATTTTTAAGACATTCATTTTAACTCACTAAAAATGACAAATGGTAAATCCATTACATGTTAACAGAAATAATATTTTTATGAAAGATAATTATAGTTCCTAGAACAACCAAAATTTAGTGGGCAAAGTGGCATTGTTTTACATTTTTGCAAATCTTTAAGGTCAGGCATAATAGAGGGTAGCTGGATCCTCAAATTTGTTCCTTCATTTAATCTCTTATGATCCTTCAACCAAAACAATAGGTTGAAGGATAGGAAGAAAATTGCCCTTCACACAGATATTAGTTAGGAATATTTTATTTCCTTTTTTAAATGATTTTTTAAGGGTTTATTTATTTTTTCCATTTCCATGTATTCTTTTTTGTCTTTATTTATTTTTTTAAATGTTACATTCAAAAAATATGAGGGCCCCATATACCCCCATCCCTCACCCCCTATTTCTCCCCCCATAACAACAACCTCCTCCATCATCATGAGACATTCATCGCACTTGGTGAATACATCTCTGAGCACTGCTGCACTCATGGTCAATGGTCCACACCATAGCCCACACTCTCCCACAGTCCACCCAGAGGGCCATGGGAGGACATACAATGACCGGTAACTGTCCCTGCAGTACCACCCGGGACAACTCCCCGAAAATGTCCCCACATCACATCTCTTCCTCCCACTCCCTACCCCCAGCAGCCACCATGGCCACTTTCTCCACACCAATGCAACATTTTCTTCGATAACTAAAACAATAGTTCATGAATAGAATATCAGTAAGTCCACTCTAATCCAAACTATTCCTCCATCCTGTGGACCCTAGGATTGTGATGTCCACTCCACCTTTATATCAAGAGGGGGCTTAGATTTCACGTGGATGCTGGATGCAATTCTCCTGCTTTCAGTTGTAGGCTCTCTTGACTCCCTGGTGTGGTGGTTGACCCTCTTCACCTCCATGTTAGCTGAGTGGGGTAAGTCCAATAAACCAGAGTGTAGGAGTTGCAAGTCTGTTGAGGCTCAGGGCCTGGCTATCACGTGGTCAGTCCAGAGATTCAGGTCCCCTGGGTACACACTAAACCCCAGCACCAACTACAGATCCAGTAAAAGTAACAGGAGAGGCTTGTAGGCAAAGATCACATCTGAGTCCAACTCCATCATACAGAAACACAAACTCCAAAGTAGGGCCAACTGACACGGCACTGAACTCCATCTGCCATGACCATAGAAACTGTGATTCTCTGTAGCCCTCAGAAGAACCAATACCTGGGGTTGTATCTACTTTATCTGTCTCTGGGACTCTGCTAAGGTGTGCATAAGGGCAACCCCTCTGATAACCTCCCTGCTCTTTTTGGAGACTCATAACCATATAAACTCATTTGTCCTTTCCATTTCCCCTTTTTATTCAGGCCAAAAAGCATTTTTACCTCCTGGTATTATATGCAGACTGAGATATTCTGTGGTCCGAGTTGACCCTTTTATTCAAGGTCATTTTCTAGTTATATCATCAGCTGGTACTTCATAGTAATCCCTCAGCACCAGGGAAGCTCATCCCCTGGAGTCATGTCTCATGCTGGGGGAAAGGCAATGCATTTACATGCTGAGTTTGGCTTTGAGACTGGCCACATTTGAGCAACATGGAGGCTCTCAGGAGGTAACTCTTAGGCACCCTGCAGCTCTAGGCCTTGTTCTTATTTCAGGTGCACAGGCTCACAAGCATAGTCATTAGTATCAAGAGCTTCCTTCTTTTTTGGTCTTTGTCATTGCACTTGGGGGATTGCTGCTGTTCCTTTAGGGACTGTGATAGAACTCCCCTGACTAGGAACTCAGTATTCCCTCAGTTGTTGTTTTTTTTTTTTTTTTTTTTTTCACTTTCTAGCCTAGTACTACTGCCTTTTTTTTATTTTTTTTATTTTTTTATTTTTTTATTTTTTATTGACTTTGTAATAATATTACATTAAAAATATATATGTGAGGTCCCATTCAACCCCACCCCCCCACCCCCCCTCTCCCCCCCCCCAACAACACTCGTTCCCATCATCATGACACATCCATTGGATTTGGTAAGTACATCTTTGGGCACCTCTGCACCTCATATACATTGGTTCACATCATGGCCCATACTCTCCTCTATTCCATCATGTAGGCCCTGTGAGGATTTACAATGTCCGGTGATTACCTCTGAAGCACCATCCAGGGCAGCTCCATGTCCCGAAGACGCCTCCACCTCTCATCTCTTCCTCCCCTGCCATTGTTGAACCTCTCTATGATCCAAAACTTCTTGAAAAATGAAGCCCAATATATTGCCAGGTTCCATTATAGTAAAATGGAATATAGTGATGAGTTTAAAGGTTAGATATAGAACACATAGTAATTTGGAAAAATTAAGGTAAAAATAAATTGGGGTATCAAAAAATTTAAAAATATAAAAGCTTTGTTTTTGATATTTAAATGATTTTTGATATTCTTCTTTGATATTATACCAAAACTTTAAGCAGTATTTGCTTAATAAAGTTAGTTGCAGTGTGGAATCTGAAACCACATCAGTAAACTTTTCATATATTACTTTAAAACCCATTGGCCTATATTGTACTTTGAATGACTCTTTTACCCATGCATGATTTTATAACTTCATGAATTGATCATTTAGAAAGCATCACTCTGCTGAGTTATACAGGTCTTTCATAATTGACAAATTCATTAAACAATTTTAAAAGAGTATATATGTTAATATCACCGCACACCCTATTAATGAATTCTTTAACTATTGCAAAGGTGTCAAATTCATGGTGATAGATACACATTTTCCAATATTCTAATTTTACCTAAAACTCAAATTTTATCATTGCTTTCTTTGAACTGACAGACTCATTTCTTTTATTTTTGATAACATGCTTTCTAAATGTCCAAGTCTGAATTACCATAGTTTGTCAGTTGTTCTTTCGAGTAAAAATTATGTTCCAAGAAAATGCAGCTAGTTGAGCTCATAATTCAATCACACAAGAAAAGCAAGTTTTTCCTTGAAACAATCATTATACTTCTATCTGCCACCAAATTGCTTTCTCTCTATGAACTTCCAACTCTGACACACTGAATATTAAAATGATACATACTCGAGAGGTTCAACAAAATTTATATTTTTATATATATATAACTGTTTCACCGAGGATCTTCTTAAATTTTAATCTGCAAGTGTACAGAGTTACAGAAACTGATGATGATTGATTAGTACAACTGGTTGTCTCTGCCTTGATTTATGCGAAGGCATCTGCAGTTTTACCGACATTCACTTTTGCACCCTCAGTGCAAACATCAAACAGTGAAAAAGACATATAATGTCTTAGCATTATCATGAAAATTGTTTTGGGGGAGCAGACTTGGCCCAGTGGTTAGGGAGTCCATCTACCACATGGGAGGTCTGTGGTTCAAACACCCGGCCTCCTTGACCCGTGTGGAGCTGGCCCATGCACAGTGCTGATGCACGCATGGAGTGCCATGCCATGTAGGGGTGTCCCTCGCGTAAGGGAGCCCCACAAGCAAGGAGTGCACCCCGTAAGGAGAGTGGCCCAGCATGAAAGAAAGTGCAGCCTGCCTAAGAATGGCACCACCCACACGAAGAGATGACACAACAAGATGACACAACAAAAAGAAACACAGATTCCCGTGCCACTGACAACAACAGAAGTGGACAAAGAAGAAGATGCAGCAAATAGACACAGAGAACAGACAACCAGGGTGGGGGGTCGGGGGCGGGGGAGGGAGGGGAGAGAAATAAATAAATAAATAAATAAATAAATAAATAAATAAATAAAAAGAAAATTGTTTTGACTTAGCAGACTCTCTGAAGGACTTTTGTCCAGCTGACCGCACTTGGAGAATTGCTGGCTATAGGATTAAATTCAAATGCTGTAGCAGGACTGCTAGAGTCCTTCGTCCTACCCAATCTGCTCTCTGCTCGCCTCCCCCCACCCTCTCCTGACACTGGTTCTCTCTCTTCAGCTGTATTGAACCTCTGGAAGTTCCAGGAACAGGAATAAACTTTACTCCATGCTCTCCATCACCACTGGACTTTTAGACGTCCAAGAGGTTCGCTCCACAGTGCCACTGTGTAGAATTGGGTGCTTTATGCTCTGCACAAGATGCCCATGGATGGGATGAATGGGGACTCAGATGCAGCCATTCTCTGCTCACCACGCCCTGCACTAGGGAAGTTGAGGCATTCATTCCTGCCCAAAGGCATCTTCTGGTGCCCTGGAGGGTGCAGACGTGCACAGGAGGGCTGTTGTATCTGTGCCCCCAGAGGGGTCTCTTTCTAATTGACAGCTCACCATCTATTCTCAGTCAAGGTGTTTCCTTCCTATTTTTCTCTACTAGTTTCAATCACCTGTATGATTTGTATTTGTCCTTTTTAAAGCTGCTTTCTTTCTTTCTTTTGTTTTTTTGATATTGAGAAGAAATTTATTTGAATGACTACAATCTGGTGCATCTGAAATAATCTTATACAAACAGAAACAGAGAAAAAAATTAAAGGAGAAATTCTATGCTTAGTATATAGACATGAAAACTGAACCTTAAGGAGATTACAAGTCCATACAGCTAAAAAAATGGTCAAGCCTGACTTCCAAACTATGATGCATTTGACAAGGTATTAAAGAAAACACCTAAGATTAGGAAATTATTGTCTTGGTTGCAAGCAGAAATAAAAGAATATCGATTCTTAAACACAGAGATTCAGGGCCTTGACACAAGCAGTACTCATAAAAGCTGTTTGAAGGACTATAAATTAGACAACCACCTTTGGAAAATATTTGGTAATATTTTCTAAATGTGGACATTGACACGTCTATGACTCTGTGTTCCTATTCCTAGATATTTACCCAATGGAAATATATATAAACATTCACCAAAATAAATGTACAACAATGTTCCTAAAGCCACTTTCTGATGTCACTTTCTCCTGGGATCTTCTGTGCACATGCCCCACTCCATCCTCAGTCTGGGTTAGGAGCCTCCGGGTGCATTTCCTTGTTACCCTGGACTTCCCCTGCCAGAGTGGGATCACATTCCATTGATAATGGCTGTTATTGTCTCCCTCCCTTACTGGACTATAAGATTTTTGGGGGCAGTCACTGTCTTACTGATCTCTGTAACACAATACTGTGATGACAGATGCCATTGAATACATATACACTGAATAAAAATGTGCACTGAACAAAATGAATGAAATCTGAAATTGTGTGAGATATTGCTTATGACAGCATTTAAGAAAAGTTTTCATAGTGGTTTTAGTTAAAAATGACAACCAAGAGAGTGCTGAGTTCCTAGCCAGGGGAGCTCTATCACATTCCCCAGTGGAACAGCAGTAATCCCCCAAGTGCAATGGCAAAGACCATAAAGATGGATGGTCCAACAATGAGCCCTTGATACTGATGGCTCCAGTTATGAGCCTGTGTGCCTGAAATATGAACTAGGCCTAGAGCTGCAGGGTGCCTAAGAATTACCTCCCGAGAGCCTCCATGTTGCTCAAATGTGGCCACTCTCTAAGTCAAACTCAGCATGTAAATGCATTACCTTCCCCCCAGCATGGGACATGACTCCTGGGGATGAGCCTCCCTGGTGCTTAGGGATTACTACCAAGCACCAGCTGACGATGTAATTAGAAAAAGACCTTGAATAAAAGGGTCAACTCAGACCAGCAGAATATCTCAGCCTCAGCCTACATGTAATATCAGGTTTTAAAAACTGCTTTTTGACCTTTGATAAAAGGGGCATATGGAAAGGACAAATGAGTTTATATGGCTATGAGTCTCCAAAAAAGCGTTGGGGGAGTCATCAGATGGGTAATGCTTTTGCATGCCCCAGCAAGGTACCAGAGACAGCCAAAATAAATAGAAACCCAGATACTGGTTCTCCTGAGGGCTACGGAGACCCACCGGTTCTATGGTCATGGCAGATGGCTCTGGAATTCAGGGCCATGTCAGTTGGCCCTACTTTGGAATTTGTGTACCTGAGTGTGATGGAGTTGGACTCAGATATAACCTTTCTACACATGCCTCTTCTGTTACTTTTACCGGACCTGTGGTTGGTGTTTGGGTTGGTATATACTCAGGAGACCTGAATTTCTGGACTGTCCATGTGACAGCCAGGCCCTAAGCCTCAGCAGACTTGCAACTCCTACCCTCTGGTTTATTGGACTTACACTGGCCAGCTAACAGGGAGGTAAAGAAGATCAACCACCACACTGGGGAGCCAAGAGTGCCTACAACTGCATGCAGAGAATTGCTTCCATCTTCCATGTGGAATCTAAGACCCTCCTGATATAGAGGGGGACTGGACTTAACCATCCCAGGAACCGCAGGATAGAGGAATAGAGTATAGACTAGAGTGGACTTACTGGTGTTCTGCTGGAGAACTATTGTGATTAGTAAGGGAAGAAATTGTAATATTGATGTGGAGAAAGTGGTCATGGTAGCTGCTGATGGTAGGGAGAGGGAAAAAGAAATATGATGTGGGTGCATTTTCAGGATTTGGAGTTGTCCTGGGTGGTGCTACAGGGAAAGATGCTGGACATTGTGTGTCCTGCCATGGCCCACTGTGTGGAATGGGAGAGAGTGTAGACTACAATGTAGACCACTGTCCATGTGGAGCAGCAGTACACCAGGTGCAGTGAATGTGCCATGATGATGGAAGAGGTTGTTGATGTGGGAGGAGTGGGGTAGGGTGGGTGGGGAGTAAATGGGGACCTCATATTTTTTACTGTAACATTTAAAAGAAAATAAAGAAAACAAAAAAAGAAAAGTTCTGTCCTTAGGTGAGAAGGCACTTCTCTTGGGCCTGAAACTTGGTGACTCTGGTGATTTCTTTGAAAGTTGTTCCTTCAGGGTGTCAGGGGTTCAGTCCACAAAAGATGGGCAAATACTTTTTAGGAAACTCAAAGGTACTCAAAACCTAGAGATCAGATGGGGAGGGTGAGCTGGGATGGGGTTTGGGAATAAATTTTAATTTCAGACAAAAGGCAATTAAGAGTAGAAAAGTATAATTTTAAATTGATAAAATGTGCTATACACAATGACGTTATACTGTGTTCATTTATTTGCCAAATAAAGTAAAATCCACATTTATGAAACAAAACTATAATAAATAAAAGGAGAGATTGATAGAAACACAACAGTTGTGGGAGACTTTAATGTAGACATCTTCAGTATTTGACAAATCAAGTAGTTTTGTCAAGTAGACAAATAGAAAAATAGAATTGAAATAATGTACAGGAATTTAATTATACACACATACACATATAAAATGTGGTATGCAAATTTGAAAACCTTTTAAAATTTTTAAAAATTTTTGTAAGTATAATTTATATAAATAAAAGTATATATAATTATACAGCTTGATGCATTTTCATAGACTGAAAATACTCATATAACCAGTACCTAGATCAAGAAAAAAATTACTCATACCCTCTAAGTGACATTATGCTACCTTCCATTCATTGCTTCCCTGCTGCAGGGTAATCACCATCCTCATTTTTTTTAAAGCTTTATTTATTCATCTATTTATTTCTCTCCTCACCCCCTGCCCCAGTTGTCTGTTCTCTGTGTCCATTTGCTGCGTGTTCTTTGTCTGCTTCTGTTTGTCAGTGGCAGGGGAATCTGTGTTTCGCCTTGTTGCATCATCCTGCTCCATCAGCTCTCTGTGCATGCGGCTACATTCCGGGGCAGGCTGCACTTTCTTTCATGCTGGGCGGCTCTCCCTACCGGTCGCACTCCCTGCACATGGGGCTCCCCTACGCGGGGGACACCCCTGCGTGGCAGGGCACTCCTTGCGCGCATCAGCACTGCACGTGGGCCAGCTCCACATGGGTCAAGGAGGCCTGGGGTTTGAACTGCGGACCTCCTGTGTGGTAGACGGACGCCCTAACCACCAGACTAAGTCCGCTTCCCACCATCCTAATTTTTAATGTGGCCTAATGAAATGTCCTAAGGCAAAACTTTTATAACCAGCACTCAGTTCAAGAAAGAGAAATTTCAGTCACTCCAGAAGCCTCTGCATGTGTCCCATCCCAACCACTGCCCCCTCTTTCCATCCTTCAAATTAACCATTCCCAATTCTTATATTGTAATATGGCCTTGCATTTCTTTTTTTGCAATATATATTCAATATAACAATTACATATATCATATATATATATATATATATATATATATATATATTAGTATATAATATGTATACTCTAATTTAAGCTTGCCCATTTAAGGAAAGTGATGTTTTTTAAGTATCTTTTTTTAAAAAAATATATATATTTCTTATTTATTTTTAAAAGATACATAGTTCACACAAAATGTTACATTTAAAAATATAGGAGATTCCCATATGCTCCACTCCCCACACCCCCCACTTTCTCCACATCAACAACTTCTTTCATTAGTGTGGTACATACATTGCAATTGGTAAATACATTTTGGAGCATTGCCACACAGCATGGATTATAGTTTACATTGTAGTTTACACCTTCTCCCAGACCATTCAGTGGGTTATGGCAGGATATATAATGTCCTGTACCTGTCCCTGGAATACCATTCAGGACAAATCCAAGTCCCCAAAATGCCCCATATTACAACTATTTTTCCCTCTCCCTGCCCTCAGCAAATCCAGTGGCTACTGTCTCCACATCAGCTAATCTTTATATATCATTTTCCTTAAAAATCTTTCTCCATTCCAAAAGGAGCTATTTTCTCTTTATTTTTTTTATTCATTTTTTAAAAAATATTACATTAAAAAAATATGAAGTCCCATTCAACCCCACTGCCCCCACCCCCACTCTCCCCACAGCAACACTCTCTCCCATCATTATGACACATCCATTGCATTTGGTAAGTACATCTTTGGGCATCGCTGCACCTCATGGTCAATGGTCCACATCATAGCCCACACTCTCCCACGTTCCATCCAGTGGGCCCTGGGGGGATCTACAATGTCCCGTAATTGTCCATGAAGCCCCACCCAGGACAACTCCAAGTCCCAAAAACGCCTCCACATCTCATCTCTTCCTCCCATTCCCCGCACCCAGCAGCCACCATGGCCACCCTTCCCACACCAATGCCACATTTTCTCTGGGAACATTGGATTGGTTGTGTCCATTGCACATCTATGTCAAGGGGGGCTTAGATTCCACATGGATACTGGATGCAATCCTCCTGCTTTCAGTTGTAGACACTCTAGGCTCCATGGTGTGGTGGTTGACCTTTCTTCAACTCCATGTTAGCTGAGTGGAGTAAGTCCAATAAATCAGAGTGTAGGCATTGAAGTCTGTTGAGGTTCAGGGTGTGGCTATCATATTGTCAGTCCTGAGATTCAAATCCCCTAGATATATCTTAAACCCTAGCACCAACTACAATTCCAGTAAAGTAGCATGAAAGTCTTGTGAAAAGAGATCCCATCTGAGTCCAGTTCCATCACGCAGAAACACTGGCCCAAAGAAGGGCCAACCGACATGGCAGTGAACCCCATCTGCCATGACCATAGAACCCGTGGGTCTCTTTAGCCCTCAAAAGAACCAATACCTGGGGTTGTATCTACTTTATCTGTCTCTGAGACTTTGCTCAGGTGTGCATAAGGGTAATCCTTCTGACAACCTCCAGACTCTTTTTTAGAGACTCATAGACATATAAACTCATTTGTCCTTTCCATTTCCCCCTTATATTAGGCCAAACAGCATTTTAAAGTCCTGCTATTATATGTAGACAGGGATATTCTGCTGATCCACGTTGAACCTTTAATTCAAGGTCATTTTCTAGTTGCATCATCAGCTGGTATTTGGTAGTGATCCCTTGGTGCCAGGGAGGCTCATCCCTGGGTGTCATGTCCCACGCTGGGGGGAATGCACTGCATCTACATGCTGAGTTTGGCTTTGAGACTGGCCACATTTGAGTAACATGAAGGCTGTCAGGAGGAAACTCCAAGGTACAGTGCTGCTCTAGGCCTTGTTCTTATTTCAGGCATATAGGCTCACAAGCATAGTCATTAGTATCAGGGACCCACTGTTGGACCCTCATTCCTGCCTGGTTCTTACCGTTGCACCTGGGGGACTGCTGCTGCTCCCCTAGGGACCACGACAGAGCACCCCCGGCCAGGAACCCTGTAACCTCCCCAGCTGTTATTTTTAATTGTTTCCACTATGAGTATATCCAAACATTACCATGCACCCTGGACATATGCCCTGTATAACTCCCTGTCAACCATATATCGCCTGTCAAAACATCCCATACCCATATTCCTCTGCCACCATTGTTGAACCACTCTGTGATCCAAAACTTCCTGAAAAGCGAAGCCCAATATAATGTCAGGTTCCCTTACTACTAAGAAACGGACTTGGCCCAGTGGTTAGGGCGTCCGTCTACCACATGGGAGGTCCGTGGTTCAAACCCCGGGCCTCCTTGACCCGTGTGGAGCTGGCCCATGTGCAGTGCTAATGCGCGCAAGGAGTGGCGCACCACGCAGGTGTGTCCCCCGCGTAGAGGAGCCCTACGCACAAGGAATGCGCCCCATAAGGAGAGCTGCCCAGCGTGAAAGAAAGTGCAGCCTGCCCAGGAATGGTGCCGCCCACACTTCCCCTGCCACTGATGACAACAGAAGCAGACAAAAAGAAACAAGACGCAGCAAATAGACACAGAGAACAGACAACCAGGGGAGGAGGGGAAATTAAATAAATAAATAAATCTTTAAATAAAATAAAATAAAATAAAATGGAATATAGCGATGAGTTTAAAGGTTCGATCTAGAATACGTATTGATTTGGAAAAATTCTACATCCTATCTTTTTCTTTTCTTTTTTCCTAATTATTGAGCTTCTCTTCACAAGAGCCTTGGGTCACAGTAATTCATATATACAATATACAGTACTCCCACACATCCACCATAAAACCTTTTCCCTTCCACAGTGATAATCTTTTAACTTATTCATATCATATTTACTGAAACTGATGTACAGACTCTTGGCTCCACCATGCCCATTTTTTCCTTGCAGTTCATCTGTTGAAGAGCCTGTGCTGCTTGACCCACAGGTTTTCCCACAATTGCACTTTGCTGATTTCAGACTTATTGTGAATTTCAGTGTGCTGCTCTGTTATCTGTATTCTCCTGAATTGCACCTGGATCCAGCGCTTTCATGAGACAATGCACAGCCCCTTGGCAAGACTGCTTGTGGTGTGTCCTCCTCTCCGAGTCACATAATGTTTGTACTTCACTCTTTGTGGTGGTGGTTGTTGACTATTCTTCTTTAATGGAGCATTTGTAGGTTTACAAAGCAATCATGCATAAAATACAGGATCCCCATACACCAACCTTGCCACCAACAACTTTCACTGCTGTGGTACATTTGTTTGTGTTTTTCAATAATTGTGCTATTTCTTTTAACAGCAGTTTCCTTTGATAAGCTTTGATAATAGCTTTTGATGCCCACTGCTTTGATCCATAAAGTCATTGAAGGCTGCAAAATGATGATATTCTAATATCCGTCATTTAGTTTTTGTTTATTAGGTAGAAGAAGTTTCTAAGGAAGTACTTACCTCATCTGCTATTTGAGTACTCAATTGTGTATCTCTGTGAATTATGTTTCATTTGGAAAAGGCAAGATAAAAGTTGTCTCAGTTTGCCGCACTTTTATGACAAATACCACAAAATGGCTGGTTTAAATGATAGCTTTTATTGTCTCATGGTTCCAGAGCCTAGGAAGTGTGCTTCCTCTCGGAGCTGGTAATGCTCTGGTGCTGGTTTGCCACAATCCTTGGGTTCCTTGGTATGAATCCCAGGCTCATGTCCTAGGCAATGTCCTCTGCTTTCTCACTTCTGTGACTGGGTGGGACACATAACTCAATCTACCATAAATGTTTAATTCTTTCTTTTTATTTACCTAGTTTCATGATAATGAGTTGCTTCCTTGCCATCCTTGGGAGAGGATTAATTATTTATTTATTTGTGTGTATTGAGGCAAACTCAAAAGCTACATGGTTTCTTCTTTGGCTAATGGGAATCTGCCTATCTTCAATATGTTCATCTTGGCTCTTGAATCCTTTTCAGAGGATCCTGGTTGTTTATGCTCATTATCTGCTATGTATAAGTTATAACAGGCTTATCTTGCACATTTCTTGCCCTAGACTTGGAATCAGCCATTTCTCTTGTTTTGTTTTAACTGGAAATGGTATTACAAGGCCCTGATCTCTGTGCTAGGGATGATCCTCATCGTTGCTACTGGTATGCATAGCATTGCTTCCAAGATTACTTTTTTTTGTGGAAAGGGCTAGATTTAAGTGAAAAAAATAAATAAAGCACTTCATGAGTTTGTAGTGATATTTCCAATTCCAGTTTAGGACTATAGTGATTCTACTTGACTTTCTTCTGCACTAGATATAAGGCAGTGTCTAGTGAAGGAGGACAGACCATTATGCCAGGCCCTTGACATTTATTTTTTTTAATTTTTAAAAATGAAAAAAAAAATTTTGAAGATACATAGATCACAAAAAATGTTACATTAAAAAATATAAGAGGTTCCCATATACTCCACCCCCCACCCCCCCACTCCTCCCACATCAACAACTTTTTTCATTGTTGTGCCACATTCATTGCATTTGGTGAATACATTTTGGAACACTGCTGCACTGCATGGATTATTGTTTACATTGTAGATTACACTCTCCCAATACTTTCCATGGGTTATGGCAGGATATATAATGTCCAGCATCTGTCCCTGCAATATCATTTAGGACAACTCCAAGTCCAGAAAATGCCCCCATGTCACATCTCTTCTTCCTTCTCCCTGCCCTCAGCAACTACCATGGCCAAGCCCTTGACATTGATGAGTGTACTTAGGAACCTTTTCTTGTGAAATTGAAACAGCCTAGTATTATATATTACCTGAGAGTTACTTCTTGAAAGCCTCCTTGTTGCTCAAATGTGGCCTTTCTCTAAGCCAAACTCAGTATATAAACACATTACCCTCCTTCTGGCATGTGACATGACTCCTTGGGATTAGCCTCCCTGGCACAGAGGAATTATTGCCAAGTAGCAACTAGCAATGCATCTGGAAAAAGACCTTAACCAAAAGGGGGATATGGTAAATACAAATGAGTTTTTATGGCTAAGAGATTTTAAAGCAAGTTGGAGGTCATTCCAGAGGTTACACTCCTGTGTGTCTCAGCAGGATCTCATTGACTGCCATAGTAAACAGTGCCTCACATAGTGGGGCTCCTGAGGGCTCTAGAGATATCCAGAAACTATGAGTAGAGAAGACAGCTCAGGAATTCAGCACCCTGTCAGTGGGCCTTACTTTGGAATGTATGCTATCCAGTTTAACAGAGTTAGACTTATTTATAGGTTCTCTATACATGGCTCTTCTGCACCTTTTATTTGAACTTATAATTAGCATTACACTTGATAAATATATGTCCCAGGGACTAAATTCTTTGTTCCATCCATGTGCCATTTGAGCCCTGAATTTCAGCAGGCTTGCAACACCTACTCTCCATCTCACTGGACTCACCCAGGACAACTAACAAGGAGATGATGATGGAGAATGACCATCCCAAGGAACAGAGAATGTATGGAACTGCAAAAAAGATAATTCCATCCATCTTCCCCATGGAAGCAGAGTGGGCATCACCATCCCCAAATCCTCAAGACTGAGGAATGAACAATGGATTAAGGTAGACTTATTATTATTCTAGCAATGGAAAAACTTATTATTGATGTAAAGACAGTGGCCACCAGAGGTTCTGAGTGATGGAAGAGGGAATAGGTATAAAATAGGGACATTTTCAGTACATTGGATTTGTCCTACATGACATTGCAATGATGGATACAGACCATTGTATATATTGTCAGAGTTTACAAAATTGTGTGGGACAAAGTGTAAATTATAATGTAAACTGTAATCCATGTTTAGTAGCAAAGCTTTAGTGTGGGTTCATCAATTGTAACAAATGTACCACAGTAATGAAGGATGTTGTTAATGTGGGAAAGTGTGGAGGGGGAGGGAGTGAGGCATATGGGAATCCATCATATTTTTTATTTAGGATTTATGTAATCTAAAGTTTCCTTAAAAATAAAAAAATTATATAAAAAAAGAATCCTGGTTTTCAAAGATATAACGCATTAGCAAAAATTTTTATTAAAGTGCCAGATAGTAAATATTTTAGGCTTGTTGGTCGTAACATCTCTGTTGAATTACTCAACTCCGCCCCGATATTGCAAAAAGCAGCTATAGATAATATGTAAATGAACTGACATGACCCTGTTCCAATAAAACTTTATTTACAAAAGCAGGTAACTGTAGTTTACTGACTCCTGATAAAAGAGAAAAATAATTAGAATATTCCATAATCATTTGCTTTATCTTACTTTACATATACAACAGTCTCATTATACCAATACTAATATTACCACCATGAATTATGATTCCCTGGAAACAGTTAAAATTATTCAAAAAAGCTACCCCTAATCTTCCCCCATTTTAAAATGCTTGTCTTACATTTATATTGTCAGATCATATAGTCATTACATACTATCATATCTCCCTTTTGATTCTCACTTATCTTTTTCCAACAATTAACTGTATATTCAAACCTCCAGCCTTTATGTTGGTATCTATTTAGTCATTTTAGTGGTCTGAAGCCTGTTCCCTGGTAGATTCCTTCAGAAGGTCTCATGAGAGCAATATTCCCTGAGTTCCTCAAGTATAGTTTATACTTGGAAGTCAGCTTTGCTGAGTAAAAAATTCTATACTCACATTTTCTTTCTTAAAAATATTAAATATATTATACCCTGCTTTCGACATAAAGCATTGCTATAGGCACTCTAATGATAATCTAATTCTATTTCCCTAATAAATTATGTATGCTTTTTGCCTATATACCCAATGGAGTTTTTTCTTTTTGATTAAATTAAGTAATTTTACTGCCATATATATTGGTGTTGATTATTCTGGATTGGTATTTTGGTGCTCATTGTGGTTTTTCAATATGTTATTTCACATCTTTTTTGTTTCAGGAAAGTTTTCTTGAACTATAGTTTTTATTATTTGTTATGTTCACTTTCTTCAAGGCCTTTTTTGAAACATATGTTGGATCTTCATTGCCTATCTTTAATATGTTTCATTTGTTCTTGCAGTATTCTTATCTCTTCATTCTTTTTAATTAAAAAAATTTTCTCCTTTCTATCTTATAATTTTCTTAAGATGTTGCTTGTGTTTGTTTGTTCTTGCAATCCTTCTAATTTAGCCTTCATCCCTAAAAATATTTTTTCTTTTGTTTCTAATTTTTTCTTCAGTTCTGTCATCTCATTTCCAAGTTTTTCTAATTATGATTAATGATGTTTCTTTCTTGCCTTGTATCATTTTTCATAACATTTTTTCAGACGGTTTTGAAATAGTATGTTACAATATTAATCTTTTTTTGGATTAATTTTTGGTGTGTCTTGTCTGTTTGGGTCTTATTTGACTCCTTCTTTTCTTTTTTCTTTAAAGTAACTTTGTATTTAATTTTTGATAATTTCTGTTCTGTTTGTGAGTATGAAATTAGTTTTCCTTAACTTTTAGAAAAGAGCTTTGTTCAGCTAGCTTTTGTAACTTCAGACTTCCCTTTTCTGCTATTGTTTACCAAAAGTGTTAAAAAAAATACGATGACGTGCTTTCTGAGATTTACTGGCTTTCTTCTCACCTTTTTTAATATGGACCCTCTCCTTTCTTCATCTCTGTTGTTGCTGTCCTGTTCAATTCTCATTTGATTTCCAGTAATGTCTCCTCAGTGGGGGGCTGTGTCAATTTTAAGAGTTCACATTGATAATACTGCTCCACCTCTTTTAGCCCTTATGATAGATTCCTTTTATTTACCATTTATGGAGTAGACAAAACCTTTCCTGGTTTCATCTGTTATTCTCAATTTGGAATCTGTGCTTTCCCATGAATACCTGTTGACTGTTTTGGGGTTTCCCTCTTAAGTATTTTCCTTATTGCTTTCCTCTAATTCTCTCCCATACAAATGCTGATAATATGAATGTTCCATGGCTGTAGGTAGTTCTTCCTCACCCACCTGTGTTTTAGGGTTTGTGGAGATATCACCTAGTCCTCATATGTTGACTGTGAGTTTTTGGTTTTGTTATATAGCTTCTCTGTTTGTGTTTATATGTGTATTTGAGAAGATAAAAAACTCTAGTCTGGTATCACCACCACCGTCTTTCCATTAAAAAAACTTTCTTAGACATGTATAAATGGTTAACATTTGATAAAAATTAAAAATAAGAATTGACCTATAGTTTTAGGAAAAAAGGAAAAATTACTAAAATTTGTCTCTCTAAAAAGTTTTAAATCCAGATTGCTTTACAGGTAAATTTCAATTAAAAAAAATAATTCCTGTTAAATGAAAACTGTTGCAGAACAAAGCAAAAATTAGGGACTACCTAATTTATATTTTTTATACAAAAATATTTGTTTATTCTTTTTATAAAAGTTTCAGTCTTTATAAAATAGTTAAGCAGTGAAGGAATTTGTAAAAGTAAGGCAGTTATTCCAGCAATCCATTTTTTTCTTAGCATTGTGTAACTTAAAAAAGTATTAGCAATTTGCTATATAGTCTTCTGAACTTTGTGTTCTCTTTCATTAATTTGAGGAATATGCAGTCATATTTTTACATATTTACATATATTTTGTAAATATTATACAAGTCATTATTATATTTACTTCTAAGGCAGATATTGCTATTTACCTACTCCATATTCATACCCTCCTCTTCATTGAAGGGTAAAAGTATGTTTGATTGAAAGATCTCATCTTTCAGCTTCCCTTAAACTTATGGGTGACCAATGAGGATATAAGACTTAACTTAGATGAACCTATTCCCCTTTTCCCTACCTTTTCTTTACCTGGAAGTAGATATAATGGCTGGAACTCTAGTGGCCATCTTAAGAACATGAGGCAATTTTGAAATGGATGCCACATGCCAAAGATTACAAAACAAAGTCAGAATAAGCCTGTATTTCTTATGCCAAGTTGAAGTAACCATACCGTCTGGACTGACTGCCTCTAGCTTCATGTAATTTAAAGAAAAATAAATCTCTGAATGTGTTAAGCTGCTGTTATTTTGGTTTTATTTGATTTCCAGCTGTGCTGGTTTGAGGATGTATAGAGTCCAGAAAATCATGTTCTTAAAGCTAATCCAGTCCTGTGTGTAAACTCATTGTAAGTAGGACCTTTTGCATAGGTTACTGCAGTTAAGGCATGGCTCAGGCTAAGTCTTAATCTTCTTACTGGAGTCCTTTATAAGATAATGTAATTGAGAGAGAGAGAGAAGGGGAAAAGCCATGGAAATCAGAAACGGAAAGCAACAAAACCTGAAAGAGAAGGGAGAGACCAGCAGATGTCCCTGTCTGCCTTGTCATGTGACAGAGGAGTCCAGGATCACCAGCAGCCAATCTCTGGGGAGAAAGGATCACCTGATGATGTCTTGATCTGGACATTTGCACAGCCTCAGAACTATAAGCCTGTAAGTTCATAAATTCCACCCTCCAATCCATTTCTGGTATATTGTTCCCAGCAGCTTTAGCAAACTAAAACACCAGCCAAATCTTGTCTGTCCTTACACATACATAAGTAATATGTTTACACTGATTTTTCTCAATTCATTCATTTCATAAATGACACCAAATATATTTTATTTATCCTCTTCTTTAATCCTGAATCATCTATTTGCTACAGCCATTTGCTGATACCGGAATTTATCCCATCCACAATCATCAAATTATTTATATATTATTTATCTTTTATTTCAAGAAATATAGTAAGTAGCATGGGATGATATTTTGACTCCATTTGTCCCAACTATTTTGACTTATTCTTGGTGTAACTGGATTTAATATTTACTACAATTTCTTTCATAAAAATGATTTCCTCACTTGTGATCTTATCGTTTTTTTTGACTTTCATGTCTATTCATGTCGTTTAGGATTAGATTTGTTGCAGGTGTTTGAAATCAGAAACTAATAGAGGTTTCATTAATGTAAACACTTTTTTTCTCACAAAGAAGCCAGGGCCGACGGTAAGGCTTCATGAAGTTATGGGAGCTCTTGGCTACTGGACTCTGGCCTCATCTCATGCCTGCACTTTTGCTCAGTTGGAAGAAGGAGAGGGAGAAGGGCATGCCTATCTCCCCAGGGTACACCTAGAATCAACACACAGCATTTCTTCTTAGATTTTTTTGTCCAGAACGTGGTCAACACAGCCATAGCTGGATGAAGGGGAAGGGGGGAAATGTAATTTTTAATATGGACAGCTCTGTGCCTAGCTAAAATTAGGGCTCCGATCACTAAGGGAGAAGGGGAGAGTTTTCTATTGAACTGTACAACAAGCAGACCCTGCCACAGCATATTTTATATGAAGTTTACGAGGGCCGTATATACTCAGTCTTGGAAAACATGGAAATGCTTCTTTTTCCTTTATAAATACCTACAGTTTATACAACTGACATAGAATACTTACAAACCATTTTTTCCCTCACCGTTGTGTGAGTATATCTTCATTCTCTTACACACTCCAGTCCTGCTGAGATACCTAAGGCTGAGATTTTCTTTGAAAGGCTGGGGATTTGTTATTATGAAAGGATGCTCGAATTAAGCAAGGATTTTCTCTATGAATTTTACTGGGAATATGGGGTGCTCTATTATTGTAAATCCAAGTGTCTTTTATTTCTGGAAAATTCTCTCAGAACTGAGTATTTTTTTTTTTTTTGCCTTTATTTTATTTTCATATTGTCAAACAATTTTGAACATATTGGGTTGCTATTGTTTGTCTTTCATTGTCATTTTTTTCTCACACTTATTTCATACATTTGATTTTCATTTTTGTGTGTTTGTGAACTTTCTTAAGTCATAACATGACTGACTTAATTTTTTACAGCATCAGTTCTACATTCTGTGTGAAATATGGTTTTCAAATTTGTAACAAATTTTAGTTTTCTCCCTATCTTCTCTTATCAGCTCTGCCAATTTACTTTTTGCCTTATACTGAGACTTATCTGTCAATATTTTCATTTTATTTTGAAATAGACTCATACTTCTGGAAATGTTGCATGACTAATACAAAGAGCCTTATTTCTGAACAATTTGAGAATAAGTTGCAACATGATGCCCATCAACCAAAATGCTACAAACAAGGACGTTCTCCTCTATAATCCCAATGCAACCATCAAAATGAGGAAATTATCATTAATATAATACTACAATCTAAGCTGCAGACTCCAACTTTCACCAGAGGTTCAAATAGTGTCTTTATAGTACAAAGATTAAATGTAATTTCACATGTTGAATTTAGTTGTCTTATCTCTTTAGTCTTCTGTGTGGAAGTGTTTTTTCTTTTCTTGACTTTCATGGCCTTGACACTTTTGTGGATTATAGGTGTGTTATCTTACAGAATATCTCTTAGTTTGGGTTTGTCTGGCAATTAGATTCAAGTCACGCAATATTAGTTTGCTACAGGCTGTCAATGCAAAATATCAGAAATATGTTTTACAATAGGGATTTATTAGGGTAGAAGCTTACATTTCCAAGGCTGTGGAATATCCAAATGAAGGCATCATCAAGAGATGCTGTCTCACCAAGTTGCAGCTGTGGGTGATCAGGCCTGTGGCAGCATCATCTATAGAAGTTTTCTCCTGGAATTAGCTGTGGGCTATCGAGCATATGGCTCTGCCATTCCCTCTTCAGCTTTGGCTGCTCTGCTGAGTCCAGCCTCCAGTCTCTCTCAGCCTCTCAGGGTTTCTCTGTCACTCTGCACTTGCAGGCGATCTTGGAGTCCTCTCTAACATGGCAAGGTACAAGGTGACTCTTTCTCTATTCTCCATTTATACAGCACTTCAGCAAGAGAGCCCAGACCCACCCTGGGTCATGCCTCACCGAAGTACTCTAATCAAAGGCTGCCAACTGAATCAGTTCAATCAAAGGGTCCTACAATCTAATCAAAGGCCTTAACTGAAGCAATCTATTCAAAAGTGATCTAATTAAAAAGGTCCCTTAACTTAATCTAATCAAAAGGTGCCACATACAATATGCTTACATGCAGAGAAATGGCTTAGTTCAAGAACATAATTTTCCTGGGTCCACTGAAGATTCAAACCAACACGTGCAATTTTGGCAGGAATGTCACAGAAGTGATGATGTGTTCTTCTCATTGCATCTTATCGTGTGTAGATGATTGCAAGTAGTCCCATTACTTATGAAGTTAATCTTGGTCATTTGATTAAGGTAGTGTCTGTCAGGTTTCTTAGTTTTTTTTGAGGAGAGGTACTCTGAAACTATGAAACCTTGAATTTCTCTTTAATTTTCACCCAAAAGTGTTATCATCTCCTGAAGCCCTGTGGCTGAATGATTACAATGATGGTTGCTCCTGTATTCATCAGTTGTATCTGATGAAAAAATAAGAGCATGATCTTTTCTCCATTTATTTTTCATTTATTTATATCAGCATGGTCTCATAGATTCCTTTTTTATGCAATTGTATCATTATTTATGTTCAGACTCCAATTGTCAGATTTGGCCAATGGGAGCCACTCCATGCTTGTTTCTGGATCATTTTTACAAATCTTATTTTATTTTTTTTGGAGCACTTCCTTACTTTCTGGGACAACAGGATTTCCCAGGTCTACCTTGTACCTCACCTGACCCATTCCTGGAATTAGCCATTTCTCCCTGGAATACTTCTTATCTGTATGTAGAAAATGGTATTTTATAATGAACATATAATACTTTGTAAATTTAAAATATGTATCATAGTTCATTTAAAAGTTAAAAAAAAGATAGTATTCAAATTGGGAAAATAATAATAGAAAGAAATATTCAGCATGCTAAAAGCAAAATCCCAACAACAGAACTCAAAACAAAATAAATCAATTCTGCTAGCATTCACATGCCAGGGTCTACTGTTTCTTGACTTTCTATCTCATATAAGGTAGTCTGCATGGAAAGTGATCAGCAGTACTGGACTTTTGTTGATGCAATAGTTATAATTGGCAAGATGATAAGGTACTAAAACTTCATTATGTATACTGGTGCAGCATTTAATCATATAAATGCAGCAAGTTATTTTCCACTTATAAATAAACTAGTTATTTTCCACTATAAATAAACTTTTGAAGAACTACCACCAGATTCACTATCAATATTCATAAAGAAAGAACTATTAATTAGAACAATTTCTGCCTTTTTCTGATCTGCTGATTCAGAATATTCCTTATTACATCTGTCATATTCTGGCAGCTTCCACTAGTTAGCCATGTGACAAATGATATTTAAATCTAATTTATTCAACTTCAGTCTATAGTTTTGGCAAGACAAGAATGCAGGTGCTTGGCTCTGTCCACTTGCACTTTTCCTCTTCATTGGATAAGTGTATTTAAAGGATCATGGTCTTGCAACAGCCCATAAAACAATGGCATCTGCATGAATTTTGTGGACTTGATTTGTAAAAGGTATTGTATTAGTCAGCCAAAGGGGTGCTGATGCAAAATACCAGAAATCTGTTGGCTTTTATAAAGGGTATTTAGTTGGGGTAGAAGCTTATGGTTACCAGGCCATAAAGCATAAGTTACTTCCCTCACCAAAGTCTATTGCCAGGTGTTGGAGCAAGATGGCTGCTGACATTCAGGCTTCCTCTTCCTCTTAAGGCTTCTTCCAATATCAGCTGTAAGCTGGGATAAGTCTTGTCTCTCTCTGGGGCTTATTTCTCTCTGGGCTCAGCTTCTCAGGGGTCTGGTCTCTACAGCTGCAAATTATCAGGTGAATGGCTCGTCTCTCTTTCCAGGGCCTCTGCTGTGCCTAAGGAGCCATCTCTATTCTCTTGTTCTCCTTCATGTTTACTTCCTGGGTTTCCAGCATCCAAAAACTCTTGCCTCTGTCCTTTTCCACATCTTTTTTCTGTGAGTTCCCTCCTACCAAGGGGTAGGGACTCAACACCCTACTGGTGGGGCCCAATCAAAGCCCTAATCATAATTTAATCAAGTAAAAGTGAAACCTCAGCTCAGTTTACAAATATAATCCAATATCTATTTTTAAAATTCATAACACAATATCAAACTGCTACAGGTATGTATCAGATACTTCTGAAAAGAGAATCAGAATAAGAGGAACTAATGCTAGCACTTGCAGTTATTAGCCAGCAGAGGATAAAATCAGTCCAGGGGAAAAGCTAAATATGAGAGGTATTGAATAAAGATTCAGTAAAACTAAACCCTGAAGTACCAGAACCTTTCTTGGATAACTGTAACCAACAGGACCATAATCGATACACTATTGTATGGTTTATGGTGGTGCCCAGAGGCTGGGAGCTGGCCAGTCAACCTTTCTCTCCCTCTGAGGCCACTTTCTCCAAGATGCCCTCCTGATATCCTTAGACACTTTTCTTGTTTCTCTTAGCCTTCTGCATACCTCTACTATGATCACACTGGATTATAATTTATTGATTGAACATCTGTATTCCCAAAGAGGTTAAAGATTCCTTATAGAAGAAAAAAATCTGATTCATGTTTCTTTTCCTGTTGTAAAACTCAGGAGTTGGCATGTTGTAGACTCATCAAAAAGCAAATGGACTGAATTTTTTCCTTTTTCAATATTTCCATAGTATAGTTTTTGCTCCTCTAAGTATGTGCTTATTACTTCTTATTACTCTATTGATGGCTTTAGTGAATAAATGTGTTTCTACCCCACACAAAATTATAATCTTCTTGAGTATTGGATTATTTCTACATACCTGTAGCTTATATATATTATTAATGATCTTTAATGCATTAAAGTATTATTATTCTTGTTCTAACAGTTTCAGAAATAGTATCCATTTAAGTTGGGTTCTGTCATTCAGTAAGTCCTTCAAATAAAAATATTATTTGATTCTTGTTGGATGAGCTAAAATAAAAGGTGCTTGAATTTGGAATTCCCTAGCAAAATGAGAGGAGTATATGAACACCTCATCTTATACACACTTTGGGTTTTCTACAGCTTGCAAGGAGTCCTCCTTATTGTATCTGGCTCAGAGACGTGAAGTTGAGTCCAGTCTGGACTGTGAATTGGGAAGCTGGGTGGGACGGAGAAGCAGAGAGACCTGCCAGCACCTACTAAAATGCCCTGAATTCTATGCACCTACATAGCATAAAACAGGACACCCCTTCCCCAAGCAATTGTGTTGCTGTGGTAAAATAAGCGACATGGCGCTTCACCTACCATCCAAATACTTGAAGCTGCTCTTCGGTGATTTTTTTATTTTCTAGGCTGCTCTAAAAATTCCCTTGAGCAGACTTCACTTGTATGTGTTGGGGGATGAGGCAGGTTTCCCCAGCCTCCTCTATCCCAGACATAGCTCCTCATGCCAGGTATACAAATGAAAATTGCAAAAAAAGTTCAATTTTTCAACTTATCCTCAGTTCACTATAAGAAATTTGTTTTGGAGTGCTTCTGGGTAATTATAGTAATCACTCCTATTTATTGTGTGTTTTCTAGGGGGCCAAGTATATTCTCTCACACACACACACACACATACATACATATACACACATAATACAATAGAAAATATGTGTATTATACATGTATATACATAAATATCTCATTTGTAGATACACAGATATTCTAACTTATGACTATATATATTGTATATACATAAATATGCATATATATTCTAATTCCATAATTAAAATAGCCTTGTGAGGTAAGCATTATCACCTATGTTTTGCAGCTGAGACGATAGAGGCACAGAGTGATTAAATGGCTTGTATCAGAATATCCAACATGTGAGTGGACCGCCCAGGGTTTGACTTTAAGTATCTGTGATTCCAAAGCTCATGTCTTTCCACCTTGCTACATGCCCTTCTAAGGACACTACTGGTATTCAAAGTTGGGAAGTGAGAGAGGATTTGGGGCTTTCGGCAAGTCCTCAAGGGGCCTGAGTGCAGACAGAGGTAGGAGGGTACAACTTGGAGAACTTCAGATTGAGAGTCAGTGACCCTGTTTCTAACTCAGGGAAAACTGCATCAGCCTTAGATGTCGACGTTTCAGAAGGTTGCTGAGGGGTGCAGAATCACTTAACGTTCCTGGACTGGCTTTGCTAATTCCTCTCCAGAGGGTACTGCAGAAACGTTTTTAAAAGTTGTGCAGCACCACAGCTGCCACTTGGGGGCACAGGTGGGCCACTATTTTGAGCTGTCTTCTCCAAAGTTAGTGCTATAGTATTGACTTTCAGGACCCAGGGACTGTCGAGGGCGGTGACCTTGGAGATGTTAAAGGAACTGCTCTCAGGAGCTACGACTCCAATACCTGGGAGCTACTACTGGGTGTCGCTGCCATTGGGAGCTGGTTCACAAAGGGCAGATGGTCTATCGATGGTCAAGGCCATTCTATGTTGACATCCCGTTGGGTTAGTTCCCACTGCTTAAATAACATCCCAGGAAAAGGTGAAGATGTTTAGCCTTTGGAAGTATAATTCACTGAGAAAAGTCCAGATTTCTTTATCATGTTTGAGTTTCATAAACGTAGAATGGGGTCCTACATCAATTATAGAACTCTAGACTCTTTAAAGTGATGTTTAAAAGGCAAAAGAAAAAAAAAAAGGGTTAAATCCTTGTGTAAAACCAAACCTTATCACCAACACAGTTCATAACGTATTATAAAAGCCAAACTGTAACACTACGATTCTTTTACATTAACATATATGCTTCCACGTATTCAGCATTTACAGCTCACTCTACAAGGCACTTAACATATTTTATCTCATCAATTTCCACCCTGAATCTAAGAAATTGTATCATTGCCCCTATTTTATCCATGATAGAACTGAAGCTCAGGGAGAGGATAATCGTCTTGTCCAAACGGTAGAGCAGGAATTTTATATCCTGTGTCAAAGCAATGCTGTAGGTCCACAGATCACATCCTGTGCAGCAATCCTCTAATTGTGCAGAAGTGGAAACCAGAGAGGGAAACAGCCTTGTTCCCCAAGGTCACTAATGCTTGGCTGCGGGAGCTAAGGTGCTGGCTACATTTTGACCTTGGTCCAAGTGGGTGCAGGTTTGAGGGTAGGCCCTTGAGCTTCGGTTCAGATTGAGCTCGGCTCTGTCCTTCTTCAGAAATGAAGGTTTATGCTGTGGACTGAGCACCTGACCATCTGGTGCCTTCCTTTCGGTGAGAGGCACACGTACAATTTACTTTCAGAATTTTGTTGACGTTAAATAAAAAATTATTTAACCAAATGCCAGAAGATACGCTTCTGATATATAAAAAAAAAAACAACCACAGTGAAATAAATGGAGGGGAGGCCAGGGCATGATCCCAGATAAGAGGGTATTGGGGTGCAGATGTTAATGAATTGAGTTTTGGTCTCTGAAAACTAAACCATTAAGTTTGGTCAAGTGACAGTTGTGCACTTGTCAGTAAAATCGTTATAGAAACCTTCAGGGAAAAGCCTATGATCCTATCAGAGGTTTAACTGGAGCCATGCTGGGGCAGCTGGTGGGATGGAGCCACTGGGCCGGGAAGGAAAGCCCTCACCCCAGTTCTTGAATGTCTCATCTCAAATGATGACCTCCCTGTTTATTAAAAAGGTGGGGGGCAAGGATAGATGAGTGTCTCTTTAGTTCCTTGGTCCCCCACCATGGAAAGGAGTGTAGAGTCTCCAGCCGTGGAGCAGGAGGACTGTCACTCAGAGGTTAAATCCAAGAGAGAACTTCTAATAAGATGACATGCCAGGGTCTGGGCTTTTGCCAGACTGCAGTGCAGAGACCGTTTCCCTAAACTTCTCACCCGAAAGGATAGCTCGAAGCTATCTCCTTAAGTTCTGTGAATTCTGCTGCCTGGAGCCTGTCGTTCTCTCTGGTTACCTTTCCACTTGCAGCGTGGCAGTGAGAGAAAAATAATTTAAGATAGTCATTAAATGAAAGAAAATCTTTTTAAAACTATGAATATTCTCCATGAGAACGATCAGCTCCAATCTCTAGAGAACTCTGATAGCCCATGTGAGGTGGCTGCCTGTCTTGTCCTTCTATTTTCACAAATTTTCTGCAGCTTGGCAAGCTATTTCCTATTATTTTTTTGAAATGCAGGTCGAAATGCACTGTAGAGTGAATTTAGTTCCTCCATCAGCTAATTAACTCTTAAAATAGACCCAATAGCTTTCATTTTCAGGAAAATCATTACTAGTTGAAGGAATATACCTCTTTCTAATTCTGTAGCTTATTATTTTAGCTAACAGAAAAAAAAAAAATAAGAAAGCCCGTGTCTAGAACAACTGCAGAAGCAAGAAGAAAGCATTTCAGGGTCAAAGGATAACCGAGAGTTATGGCTTTGCTCAGAACAGCAGAGAGTTATGGCAGTAATCCTTTACAGAGTCCACATTGGTTTTCAAAGAGTACCAAGGACTGGACCACCAAGGTCAGTTTCTGAGGATGAGGTCCAGGAATTTGCATTTAAATAAACATCTCAGATGATTTACCCAACAAAAGCTTTAGAACCACTGTCTACTATTGGCAATTTAAACCTATCTTCTCTAAATGATACCCTTAATGTTACAATGGGAGAGGCCTTAAAGATAATATTAGAGATGAAGAAGAACCCAAGGGGCAGATAGGTTACATGCTCAGAGCTCCAGAAAGGTGGCTCTTATTTCTGAGGCCGAGTGCTCCTGCACATGCCTGACCTATTCTCCTGTCTGCTCTCAGGACTACAGAATGAAGCCGTGAGGTGGACGAGGCAGCATGGATGAGCGGCAGCCTGTGGCTCGTAGGTGACATGGGGCTTAGAAGAGTTCGACCAGCTCTGAATACTCAACTAACTTGTTACTGTAGTGGCACTGTCAAGCTCAGGTTCTAGTTTTTCAAGTAACACATAAATTCAATCTTTGAAAGGAAGTGAGATGCATGATTTAGCATTAGGGTGATCAATAAAGTTACTTTTCTGTGTAAAAGTGGGTTTTCCAGTGTGATCCTCCAGAGGCTCATTTTAACATAATTTACAATACACGAATGTAGGTAAAAACAAATTTTGTTAATGGTGTATCTACAAGATTATGGACTAATCACTGTGTAAGCCCTTTACCCACATCGTCTCATTTAGTTCACAAAAAAATGGGGGTTCACAGAAAAATCTCCATTTTTCAGAGGAGAAAATAAATGGAAAGAAGTTAGGTTACCTGGTCAAGATGACACAGGACACTGTAGAGTGGTGGGGAATTGGAGTCCCAATATATCAGGCCTTCGGACTCAAGATTTTAACACCACGCTGTGAAAGCAAACCAACTCACGGCCTCTCCACAGTAATGACTGCAAGCTGGTCAACACACTGTCAGTTCCGTATTGGGTATTATAAGAGGAACTCTCCTACGTAGGCTACCTAACGGGAAAACATGCACATTCATGCTGGGACTACCCATTGCCTCCACACAAAGACCAGAGCTGTGTTAAATGAAAGCATGACTCCTCATAAATCAGATTCTTAAAGAAAAGTACAAAAACAAAAACATAAACAAAAAACCAAAGAACATGTTTTGGAAGTTACAAGCCAATAGAAACAGAGGGACAGGATGTTTTCAGAGAGACTCCTCTGGAAATATTTCAGAGCCAAGATAAATCACAACTGTCTCTGAGGGACATGAGTTCAGAGGTGCCAGTTTAAAGAGTTTGGGGGGTGCCACAGGGTTTTCCTTTTTAATTCTGTTTAGTTTAAGAAAGTAGGCTGCACTGTTTGAAGAATACCTGGCTCCTTTCAGGGACAGAGCAAAGGAAACTGGTGGAGAAAGAAATGCTTGTGTAACAGATGTGCAAAGCAGCCTTCTGCCAACAGGCTTTCAATTCTACCTTCTCCTGACTTACTTTGTTAGACTCCAGGCATAGAAGAGTCCTTGAATCAAGAATGTTGTCTCAGACCTTGTAGAGATGAAAGTTCCTTTTGCTAAATAAATAAAAAAAAAAAAACGATTCATAGGCTCATTCTTCTGAGAATTGAATGTAGGATTTTATTAAAGCTAAGAAACTTGAACATAATAAAATTCACCATTTCCCCCACAAACTTCCTTCACTGTGTTCCTCTGCTCCGGAATCTACTGTACCACAGACACACTTGTCCAAGTCAAGAGCCTGAGCCTCTTACCTCTCACACACCCGAATCCACCCAGACATTCGCTGGTTCTCCTCATCTTCTCAGTTCCATCCTCTCACTAGTTCTTAAGTTGGTTCCCTCTTCTTTGTTCCATGTAATCCCATCATCATGCTTCTCATGCTTGCTATTTCCTATCTGGACTCCCTCAGTAGATTTCCCTGCCCACGTCAGCATCACCAGTCTCCTTTCGGAAGGCAGCTTCGGGGGCTCCTGATTGCCCACAGAACGGTTCTGAACTTCTCCTTGGGCACAGATTCTGTAATTAAGGCACTGCCAAGAGTCCAGGGTCAGATCTGGCTACTAGACAGGTTTTGTTTGCTGGTAAAGCAGTGTTTCTAAAAAGTAATTCAGTGATTTGCAAACTCTTGAAAACAGGGAGTCACCTAAACATTCACTTTCCTTGGTGTCTTGACAATTTGGGTGACTGGCAGCTGTAGGCCCCATTCCTGCGAGCCACAGAGGCAGCTGTTCTCTTCAGATGGGGTCTCCACTCTTCATTTTTCCTCAGTCTCCTTAATTCCCTATTGCCCTTCACACAGTCTGCTTCCCTCATCTTTGTCACCAGCCAGGTCAATGCTGCCTTAAGAGATTTGCCTCCTCTTCCATCTTTCCAGACTCATTTCCCTCAATGTTATGAGCACACTTAGGATTCTTGCTCACGTACCATGCTAACCTTAGGCTATGCCCTCCTCCGCTTTGCCTGCTTTGGGAAAGGCCCAGAGTCTTCTCCCAAGACTCAGTCTATTATCACCTTTAGGAAGGTTTCCCTCACCTTTAAGGCAAAGTCAGGCATTCCTTGCTTGGCATGTCTACAGTGCTTGAAGTACAACTCCAGGAGTCCTGCAGGTGAAAAAGGAAATCCATGTGATACACAGAGAGGATTAAGACAGTTTAAAGTACAGATGTTTATAATTAATTCAAGGGTCTCCATCTCTCACCCTCTGTCCTCGACAGCAAATGAAACCACTTTAAATTCTTTTTACTGTTTCTATTTCTACTTGTAGTTCTTCTGATATTAGAGAAGCATCTCTAAATAATCTCTTTGTTCTTCTTATTCTCGATTTATAAATCTTGCCTATCTATTGACTTTCTGCTATAATAAATGAGAAATTTTAGCACACATACACCTCTTTTCACCTCCAGTCCCTCTCCTCACAAAATCATTATATCACTATTTTTAGTTCTTTTGCTGGTTATGTTTTAACTCTTAAGTTTAAGGATATACTATTTGTATCAGGGTTCTCTAGGGAAACAACCGACAGGAGATTTCTATAATTGTATGAGATTTTATAAAATTGTGTCATGAAACTGTGGGTATGCACAAGTCCACATTCTGTAGGGCAGGTTGCAAACCAGGGTCATAAATGAAAGTCCCCACTGAATCTATCTGAAGTAGAGATGGGAATTCACTCTCTGGGAGAGGGAGAGGAGCCAGATGCAGTTAGCCAGAACCCAGTGCTACTACCCCGTGCTGTTATAATTTACATAGTTGTTGATCTTCCTTTCTTGGAAGTAAGGATATTTAAAAGGAATACTGGGTCGTAGTCGTCTTCTTCTTCCAATGCTTATAGTATTATAGAGTTACTAAAAGTTCTTTTAAAAATAAATGAAACGTTTTGGTAAGGGATGGTGGTGATTATAGCACAATGTTGCGAATGTAATTAACAGAACTGAATTATATATTTGAATGTGATAAAAAGGGGAAATTTTAGGTTGTATATATATTATTAGAATAAAATGAAAAAAAACATAGGACTATACAACACAAACAGGGAACTTTAATGTAAACCATGGACTCTAGTTAGTAGTACAATTATAATAATATTCTTTCATCAATTATGTCAAATGTACCACACTAATGCAAGGTGCTAATAACAGGAAAATTGGAGGTGGTGAAGGAGGTATATCAGAACTCAGTAATTTCTGCATGATTTTTTGGGAAACTCACAACTTCTTTAATAAAAAAAATGGAAAGATGCTTAAGAGTAAAGTGATACAGTTGTGTCTGCACAGGATAATTGTACTGGAAAGTTTAATTTTAAAATCTATTATAAATAGGTGTACAACTTATATTTGAGCTTCTTGTGAGGGAAGGAAAAAATTGAGAAATAATGGGTTAAATAACCCCTATTGTCTTAGCTGCTTGGAAAGAGTAAAACCTTTTCCTAAACTCAACTCTAAGAACTTTTCTTTAGGTTTTTATACACTGCCCACAATGTAGTGTATTCAAGATGAATTGTGAAAAAGATGTCAAATGTTTTCATGCAGTGCTTACATTTATTTTTCCCTATATTAATGTAAAAATAAGTTTCCTCATCTTCTTTTCAAAGATCTTTCATTTGCTCTTGGAGGTTCAGGAAGTTAGGGCTGAGGGAGAAAATGAAAATGCCAGGATTGCTTTACATGGTGGGGCTAGGGTTTGAGAGGAAAGCAAGAAGCAGAAAACTAGGGTGGGGTGGTTAGAGCATTGTGAGGCATTTTAGAAAGTGGAATGGGAGGGGGTTGACAACCACCATGAATATTCAGCTTTAAGGAGATAGTAGGGAAAATAAGAATTTTAGAAATTTTCCTGGGTGATTCATGGCCTAACACCCTCCTCTTTATTTATGAGAAATTTTCTTCAGTGATACACATTGCTCTTCAAGAGTTTTTTGATGTTGGATTTGTATTTTCTTTGAAGGAAATACCTAGTAGAGATTGGACTTAAAGCCAGAAAAAGAAGGCCAGGGTGATTTTTGGTTAGAGTTAAACGAAACACTGGGAAAAAACCTGAGGACTTAATATTACCATGGCTTTGCGATTACATTCTACAAGGAGAAAAGTAATCTAGATGAGATAAAGTGTCTTCTTGAATGACTTGGCTAAGTATAGAGCTAGAGTTCAGAGAATCTTAAGGAATAAATTTATAGCAATTATCTTAGGCTTGTCCTCTCCAGTTACTGTGGGGTTTTCGATGGCAATAAATGGCAATCAATTTGAGTTAGAAATTGGCTGATGAACAACCAAGCGTAGGTAATCACTGTGTGTACTTGGTGGGAGACACATACATATTCTTTGTCAAGGGGTGCCCCTTGGGTGAGGTTTGTGAATAACTACAGACAAACACACTGCCAAATAAATGCAAGTTCAAATTTTAGAAGCTCACAGTGGATGCTCCCTGTTCTAGTTTGCTAGGCAGCCAAAAGGCAATATACCGGAAATGGGGTGCTTTTGCAGTAGGGATGTATTAGCTTAGAAGCTTACAGTTTAGAGGCCATGAAATTAGGGCACCAGCAGGCGACGGTTTCTCCCTGAGGACTGGATGCTGGCAATCCTGGATGCCTCTGTCACACGGCAAGGCACATGGCGGCATCTCCCGATGCGCCTTCTCCTCCGGGGTTCGTTGCTTCGGCTTCTGGCTTTCTCTCTGCTCCTGGGACCTGCCCTCTGGGTGAACTGCCTTCATCCCATGTGTAAAGGACTCTGATAAGAAGCTTAAGCCCCAGCCCGGTTCCGCCCCACAAAGCAGCCTAATGAAAAGTCCCACCGACAAAAGGTTCACACCCAGGAAAGGACTAGCTCTGAGCACATGAAATTTCTGGGGTCCATAAAAGCCTCAATCTACCACCAACCCTCTCCCCAGTAACTAACAAACCAGATGCCAGTTTGGATTTCGTGGCTTTGGAAGTCATTAACGGTGCAATAAGAGGACTGAGAAAGGCTGCATGTGAAAGATGGCACTACAGCGCATCCTGTAGAATAAGTAGAAATTCCAGGGCATGACCATTGCCACCTCGCTTTGATTAGTTAACTTTAACCAATAATGGACAAACTGTGCCAAAGCGGGCAGAGGAGAGGTGAGAAAAGTGGGTGAAGAAGACACAGAAGTACATACCATGAGATCATGGAGAAAACTCTTGATCCAAATGGACATTTCTAGAACTTCACCTGCCCCCAAAGAACACCAATAGAATTTTTTTTTTAAGGAGGTACCAGGGATTGAACCCAGGACGTTGTACATGGGAAGCAGGTGCTCAACCACTGAGCTACAGCTACTCCCCAGTGAGAGTTAGTCTTTGCAGTTATTTGTTTGTTCTTAGGAGGCACCAGGGATTGAACCCAGGACCCCGTACACAGGAAGCAGGCGCTCAGCCACTTGAGCTACATCCACTTCCCCCAATAGAATTATGTGTGTGTGTATGTTTGTGTGTGTGTGTTTTTTGGTACTGGGGCTGGGGAGTGAGTCAAGGACCTCACAAGTGGGAAGCCAGCTCTCAACCACTGAGCCACGATGGCTCCTCTGAGTTGGTTTCCATTTATTTGCTTGTTATTTGTCTGTTTAAAGGCGGCAGCTGGGACCGAACCCAGGACCTCCCATGTGGGGAGCAGGTGCTCAACTGCTTGAGCCACATCCATTCCCTAGAATTTTAAAACAAGTGTGGCATCACTGCCAAGCAACTTTTTCTGCTTATAGGGATCTAGACTCCAGAGAAGTGTTCTCCCAAAAAATCCTGTGATGAGAACTTTGTCTGGATTACTTGCTGTGTGTTCTTGTTTTTCATATACCTTATTGTGTTACGCAACTCCATTTGGGAGCATCCAGTCTAGCCTTTAAGCCACTCTTGATTTAAGGCCAAAGATTCCATTGAACAGAAGCCATTATTCTAACAAAGATATACTGGTTCTGTGTGTCCTGAATCTTTCAGAGGAACAATGACGTAACACAGGGGTTTGAATTGTAGCTTTTCTGAAAAACTGCTTTTGCTCTGACTGTTCTAGCAAAGGCAGTGCTTCCGTTAGAGATTTCCCCCCACAACAGCTCCTTCCTCAGGAAACCCTATTTGCATCTTAGAGTCATTTGCCCTCTGGTTACAGCTTGAACTGAGTATAGAGAAGGGGGTATGAAAGTATTCAGTAGAATTGTCCCTCCTAATGCAACAGGTTAAGGAAGTGCAGCCCCTTCCCTCTTCCCCTCCTATTTCATGGAAACACATGGCTGCAGGATTGAGATTTATGGCTTGGGAATGAAGCACGAGGGTTTTCTAAAGCCTTTGCCAAAACGCTGGAACCAGGAGCTTTTCAATGAAACGTGCATTGTTGCTCTAGTGTAAGTGCCATTCAGAGGCAAAAAGCAAATTACCACAGGATGAATGCATTTGATTCCTGATTCCCAACGTGCAGAAAGACTGTTAAAATATAAAACAGTAAGCACCAGTAATTGATCCACTGGGAAGTTCTGTCATTCTATAAAACACGTAAAACGTTGTAGTCGTTTCTGCAAGGCGATGGTTGCAGGCTGCAGTAGTACAGAGCCGGGCAGGCAAGGGTAATACCTTGCAAATAGATGAATCACCAAGAGACGTTGGTTGGCTTGAGAGTCCTGGTGTCTGCCTCATGCAGTCGCGCTAGCAGCCTCTCCTGCTTCAGGTGGTTCCACCTGCGAAGTGGTGAGCTTCCACAGCAGGACTCCCAGGTCCCCGAGTGGGGTCGCGGGTTAGGGGCGTAACACTACTGGAAGTTATTATAACAGAAGAGTCAAGGATTTTGTTTGCTCGGACACGTTAAGATAGAAATCGTTCAGGCAATTTCGCCTGCCTCTAGGCTTGGTGGAACAGCTCCCCAGGCAGGGCAACGAAACGGCCACACGAGTCAGCTGGCGCCGCCGCTTTCCAAGTGCGCATTTGAGTTAGCATGTGAGCATGCTTAGGCAGCTGCTCCAAAACTACCACCGAGGAAAACGGACAAAAGCGTGCCGCCAGCTGTCTGATGGTGCCGGTGGAGGGCTTGCGGGCTGGCATGAGACCCTCCCCGTGCCCGGGTCCTTCTGTGTCCAGGCTGCCCGGGCCCGCCCATGGCCGGGAGTCCTAAGCTCTGAGTGTCCAGGAGGGTTAAAAGTGGGACTCCTCAAGAGGCTCGCAGAGCTTACAAGTTGGGAAGAGAGATGAGAGGGTTTGGAAAGGAAGGAGGAAGACGGGGGAGACTCGGGCAGGAGCCCAGGGCTAAGCCCTGGGGAGGTTCCCCTTCCTCAGACGTGGGTGTCAGAACGCCGGTCTCCTCCCTGCGCCCCTTCCCTTCCCTCCTCCCGCGCCCCTTCTCTTCTCTCCTTCCTGCGCCCCTTCCCTCCTCCTGCACCCCTGCCCTTCCCTCCTCCCCGCGCCCCTTCCCTCCTCCTGCGCCCTTTCCCTTCCTGCCTCCTGTGCCCCTTCCCTTCCCTCCTCCCCATGCCCCTTCCTTCCTCCCCGCACCCCTTCTCTTCCCTCCTCCTGAGCCCTTTCCCTTCCTGCCTCCTGCACCCCTTCCCTTCCCTCCTCCCCGCGCCCCTGCCCTTCCCTCTCTCCTCCTCAGGAGCTCTCAGTTTCTCGTGGCTCAGGGCTCGGCAGTCTAGCAAGGAAGGTCACAAGCTTTCACATCTGAACTCGGCGTTGACAGCGCTTTGGGACGTGCGTCCTGAACAGGAATACCTGCAGCCGAGTAGAGCGCGGGGTTCCGGGCTGAAGTGTGTCTCCCAACGTCCTGCTCAAGGCCCACCCCCCGGGGCTGGGAACGTGAGGACAGGATGCTGTTAGTCAAGATGAAGCCAAGCGGGATGAGGGGGACCCCAGGCCAGTGTCCTTAGGAGCAGGGGGCATTTGGGCAGATGAGGGCCGAAGCCACATGCCCCCGAGGAGAGGACATCACGGTCCCGGCAAGCCACTGCCGACCCCGAGAGCAGCGGGGGCCGATCCCCCCGGAGCTTCCGAGCAAGCCCGGCGCCACCCCGACCTTGACCTCCACCCTCCAGACCTGGGAAACTGTTTTTCAGTTGTTGTTTTAAGCCACCCAAGTTGTGGGACTTTTTAAAGATGCCTCAAGAAACAGCAGACAAACTCCACGTGAGACTGGAAGCCCTTAGGGCTCCCTGCCATGGGCTGTCGGGCGAGAGTATTTGGGATTACTCTTTCTTCTTTATCTTGTTTTAAACCCCCCGTCCCATTTCTTGCTCTGTAGGAGCATTGCAGCCTGTCTGGAGAAGCCTGTCTAGTGAGAGTTCCCAAAGAGGATGAACTTTAAAGCAAAATGCCAGCAGAGCCTTTTCTTTTTTTAAAATATTTATTTATTTATTTTTATTTCTCTCCCCTTCCCCCTCCAGTTGTCTGCTCTCTGTGTCCATTCCCCGTGTGTTCTTCTGAGACCACTTCTATCCTTATCAGGAGCACTGGGAATCTGTGTCTCTTTTTGTTGCATCATCTTGCTCTGTCAGCTCTCCGTGTGTGCGGCACCATTCCTGGGCAGGCTGCACTTTCTTTCACGCTGGGTGGCTCTCCTTATGGGGTGCACCCTTGCGTGTGGGACACACCTTGTGTGCATCAGCACTGCGCATGGGCCAGCTCCACACGGGTCAAGGAGGCGCGGGGATTGAACAGTGGACCTCCCATGTGGTAGGCGGACGCCTTATCCATTGGGCCAAGTCCACTTCCCGGAGACTTTTCAATAGCTCTTTCTAAGATGAGACTCCTAGGAAGCCACTGACTTACTCTAATAATGAGGCACTGTAAAGTGGGCAGATACATCCCCCTTTGAGTGACTTCATGTAGTCACTTTACATCCTAAGTCCTTGCTAATCCCAGTGAACCGCACTGAGGTACAGGCTGCATTTGATAGAAAAGTGTGAACTTGCCTCAAATTGATCATTAAAACTGCATGTAGGGGAAGATGCGGCTCAAGCAGTTGAGCACCCACATCCTCAGTGGGCAATCCTGGCTTTGGTTCTTGGTGCCTCCTAAAGAAAAACAAACAGACAATGCACAAAAACAATGACCAGACAACCAGCAAAAAACAACAAAAGCGGACAACGAGCAGAGAACACACAAAAACAAATAAGCAAACAATGAGCAAAGCAACAAGCAAACAGATGAGCGAGCCAACTTGGGGAAGCCAACTCAGGGGAGCCAGTGTGACTCAGTGGCTGAGCACCAGTCTCCTGCATACAGGGTCCCGGGGTTCAATTCCCAGTCCCAGTACCTCAAAACAAACAAATGAATAAACAAACAAATAAACAATCTGCATCTAGAAGAGGATTGGGAAGGAAACTGACTTTCTTCCTCTTTGCTATGTTCATTTTGAATTAAGTTCAGTTAAAAAAAAACTCGTGGGCAGAATGCTACAGAAAGGTGGAGTAAACATGCAGATTTGTTTGGCATCTGATCAAGGGTGGGAGCTGGGCTCCTTGGGTGTTGCCAGATGCATTAGAATAACAAAGGGCAAAAGCATAGGGTCTTGTGCTATTTGAGCAAAATGGTTTGACAATGAGAAGGCAATCAGATAAGGATGAGACCTCCCATATACTCTGAGTAAGGTAGCCAAGCTCAAGAACATAAAAATGATTTACATGTCAAACTCATTGTGCAAGCTCAGAGTGCTCTTGGAGAGTTGATAGAGCAAGGGTCTTTGGTGATCTTAGTAAATGTGTTTCCCAAAAGAATACAAGACATCGAAGGGAAAAGGAACTGACAGTTCCCAGAGTTCCATGGTATGAAAGAAAGGAGGCTGGGCTAGAGATGATAAGTGAGTTTGTGCAGGGAGGATTCGGGGCTTCTTGACTGGTGAAAGCAAGTGGACAAAGGGAAGAGGTAAAGATGCAGTGATACGACCTAAGGGATGGGGTCTGTGTATGCTCAACCTCTCTGGAAATAATGGACTGTCCCTCAATTTCCTGTTGTCCTTTTGGGAGCTGTTCTCTAGAGCTCCCTGTCTGTCGGGTCCCCTCCCAAGCCCTGCCGTTTACAATGAGCACACAACGTGGGTGCAAGACGCACCAGCCCTCCCAGAAGGAGCAGAAGACCTGGGAGGGTCCCTGCCTGGATGGTGAGGAGGGGGCTTTCCCAAGGCTCTGCTTGTGGGCTGGAGGGCTACGACCTCACGTGCCCGTCTGCGTCATGCTGATGGCACTTCTCCTATGGGGAGGGTGGCTGGTTTGCCTCCTTCACTGTTTCTTCCCCAGGCCTCGGTACCTGGGTTTTCTTGTTGTTCCCCAACTCCTTTCCTCTCGCTTTCCTGGAGGGAGCATCCGCTTCCTTTCCCGCCTGCTGTCTGAGACCCGCTTTACTGCTTCTCAGTTAGCCTTGAGTTCCTACTATGTGCCATATAGCAAAACCCAAAAAAAGACACACATCTCTTGCAAGAAGTTGCATTTTAATGCCTTATTCCATTTCACTCCATTTTCTAGGGTTGTGCCCATTCCATATTATCTCTTTTCAGACACATTTCCTTGGATATGATCTGATGTTGACATCAACATTCCTACTGCTAGCTCTTTTCTTTGTTCTCTACTTTTTTTTACCACCTTTTTTAAATTGTGAAATGTAAAACACATAGAGAAGTGTATATAATATAAATAATTAGCGTTATATTGTGCATCCATGCATGTGTATTGTGTATATATAATTATTATTAGATGAGACCACCACCCCCATCAAAAAACACAATATTATCCACATCTGAAGGACCCTAAATATTCCTTCCCAATCATAGCATCTTGTTCCCTGCCCCACAGGTAATCACTAACTCAACTTTTATGCTAAACACTTCCTTCTTTTTCTTTGTAGTTTTACACCCAATTCTTTCTCCCTAAACAATTTAGTTGGGTTCCATAATCCTTGTTAACTTTTTGTAAGTAGATTACATAGTTTGAATTCTTAAAAGCTGGCTTCTTTATTTCAACATTATGCTTTTAGTGTTCAACCATGATTGTTTTTTTTCAATTGTCCTTACTGTGGATCAGAGGTTTAACTTCAGAGAACAGTCGAATCACCTGGAGGATTTCCTTATGTTTAATCATAGATTGCTGGCCCCTATCCCCCCAAATTTTTGACTAAGTAGATTTGGGGTGGGGCCTGAGATTTTGTGTTTCTATCAAGTTCTTAAGAGATACAGGTGCTATTGTTATGGACCCCACATGCTGAGAACTAGAGAGACACAATATTCTATTGTATGCATGTACCACAATTTTATTCATTGTATGTTTCATAAATATTTTGATTGTTTTGATTTTGGGCTACAGTGAACAATGCAGGTTTGAACAAAATTGTACTTGTCTCTGGTTTTTATTGTACCTGCATTCTTGAAAAATGGTATAGAATTTTAGGGTGGCAGGTATGGATATTCTTTAGCAGCTGAACCAATTGTCTTCTTCAGACTTCTACTGCTCCTCTTGAAAAGTCAGCTATCAGTCTACTTGTCACTCCTTCGAAGTTTCTGTAGTCACTTTCGAGATTTTTCTTTTGTTTACAGCATGTGCAACATTAAATTCATGATGTTTATTTTTACTAATTTATTCTTTCTCCTCTGTTCCATATGACAGTAAATGACATGTTTATCTGGATATTCAAACAAGATGTTTGAGAGGCACATTACATTATCCCTGTTTCTCATCTGCCCACTACCATCCCTTACACAGTTAACTTTCAAGTCCTATTGTTACTATTAATAGTAGCATCTAATATTTAGTGGGAACATGTTTGTGCTAGATCCTGCTAAGCTCTTTACTTTTGTTAGCTGATTGGTTTACCCCTGAAACAGCTCTTGAATCCAGCTCTGCTTTATTAATCTTGCTGCCATAGTACCAATTCAGTCTCATCTTGTTTTTCCTGCATCATTTAATCACACTCCTTAAGCAGTCTCGCTGTCTGCAGTATCAGCCCATGTAATAAAGGTGTTAGCATTAACTTAATAAAATGCAGATCTGATTATATTCTTCTGGCTTAAACCCTCTGGCTCCTTGCTACTTAAATGATAAACCTTATCAAGGCACACAGCTCTTCACTGGCTCCTGCCTCCTTCTCAAATACCATCTCTTGCCACCCTCATTTGAATACATGGTCTAGCCCTAATGCCTCCTTTGACTTTATTAACCCTGCTTATTACTGTGATTCATATGTGCTCTTCTTTTTACCTAGAATGTCCGTTCCCTATCTTCTGAATTTCTGCTTTCCTTTTAAGAATAATTGTAAATATCAACTCTTGGACACTTCTGTGTTAAATTAGACTATTCTTATTTCATGTGATTCCAGGCACATGGCAGAAGCAAATTCAAAATCTTTGTAGTGAATTCATTTTCAACTTTGAACCCAATAAATTTCCAAAGATACATTTCCAAGGAAGATGAGCTCGTATTTTAAAAAACGATATATAAAAGAAACAACACTATGAGTGATAATTGGCGAAACAACAGATAGTATTAGATCCATACAACTTCAGATACTGAAAAACAATGTAAATAAGTGTTTGGTATGTTTAAAGAAATGACAGAGGGGATTGAATGATTGAATGAAAGTGAGAGGGAAACTGATTTGGATAGAGGAATTGGTGCTACTGAGAATCCAAATAGTTATTTATTTAATTAATTACATATTTATTGAGATTCTACTATAGTTTAAGCAATAAGATAAATATGTAGGATGAAAAAATAAGTACCTAGGATATTAGCCAAGGTCTGTAGTTTACATTATGGCTTACACTTTGCACTATTCAGTTTAATAGGTTTGACAAAGTATATGGTGGCCTGTATTCACCATTGCAATATCATGCAGCACCTACCTCATGGTCCACCTATTCTCTCCCGCCTCCCTTCAGAACCACTGGTGACCACTGTCTTTATATTGATATTTCAAGTTCTTCCAATACTATAATACCAATAAGTCTATTGTGGTCTATCCTTACGTTGCCCCCTTATATTTATTCAATCCTCAATTTTGAGGCTTTTGGGATCATGTTGTCCACTCCACTTCAGACTGGGAGAGGACTTAGATTTTATGGGACATGTGGAAGTAACTTTTAAGTTTGCAGTTGTAGATACTCTTCATTTTTTCTGATAGGAATTATCTGACTTCATCATTTCGTCAGTCATCTGATGGACTGAAGAATGGACAGTGGCTTCAACTCTGCTGAGATTCAGGGCTCAACTGGCATATAAACAGACCAAAGATTTAAGTCTCTGGGACATATATTTAATGGGTATAGTGCTAATTATAAAAGGAGGTAGAAGAATCCTGAATAGGGAAATTATAAATGGATCTAACTCGGTTATATTGGGGAAACAGATTATCGTATATTCCAGGACAAAACCCACCAATGGTGTGTTGATTTCATGAGGCTGTGTGCCCTACCTATAGTGTCCAGATGTTTCTAGAGCCCTCAAGAGTGCCTTTGTTTGAGGCTTTATTCACAGAGGCAGTTAGTGAGATCTGCCTGAGAGATGCATAAGTGTAACCTCTGGAATGACCTTCCGACTCAGTTTAAAATCTCTTAGCCATAAAAACTCTTTTGTATTTAGTGTTTCCCCCTTTTAACCAAGGTCTTTTTCTAAATCCATTGCTGGTTAGCTCTTGGTAGTAATCTCCCAGGGTACAAGGGAGGCTTATCCCTAGGAGTCATGTCCCATGTGGGGGGAAGGCAGTGAGCTTATCTGTTAAGTTTGGCTTAGAGAGAGACCACATTTGAGTAATAAGTAGGCTTTCATGAGGTAACACTTAAGCATTACTTGTTATTAGGATAAGTTTCATTTTTATAAGAATAAGGTTTATAAGTACAAGCATTAATGTCAAGGGCTTGGTATATTGGTCTGTTTACTTTTATTTGGCACTACCTATATACTCCAGGGATTTTAGCCATACTATTTGAGAAAGTAACAGGACTCCCCAGGATGGAAGTTTTATATTTTGTTGGTTGTTGTATGGGCCTCCATCCACTGAGAAAACACCTTATAAGAGCATAAACATACTCATTTTCCATTGTGGCATGCCCCAGGTGCACCCCTCCTCCCCATACCCTTACCACCGACCCCCTGCACCAGTGACACACCCCTACTATAATTCCTGCAGGAATACTCCCACCATTTTATTCTCAACCACAGTCTTTGGCTTCCCCAGAGTTCACCAAGCCAAACATTCACCTGTTCCTTCATCTAGCTCTCCCCTGACTTCCATGGATTGTCCACCCCACCATTCCCATTCCCATTCACACTCACTCTCTAGTACCACGGACCTAGCCACCCTCCTCTCTGTCTACTCCCAAACTGCTATCATCCACCTTATCATAGATTCTGCCCCAATTGAACATCAGCTTACCACTCTACTCTCTATCTCCTAGTGCCCTGTCTTCTAGACTCTACCTCCATAAGTCTGCTTGATATCCTTAGTTCATATTAATGAGATCATGCAATATTTGTCCTTTAGTGACTGACTTACTCCATTCAATATAAAGTCTTCACAGTTCATTTATGTTGTCACATGTGTCAATACTTCATTCCTTCTTACAGCTGAGTAATACTCATGTATATATATACCACATTTTGTTTTATCCATTCATCTGTTGATGGACACTTGGGTTGCTTCCCACTTTTGGCAATTATGAATATGTTGCAGTGAACACTGGTGTGCATGTATCTGTTCATGTCCCTGCTTTCAGTTCTTCTGAGTGTATTCCTAATAGTGGGATTGTTGGGTAATATGGCAATTCTATACTTAGTTTCTTGAGGAACTGCCAAAGCATCTTCCACAGTGGCTGCACCATTCTACATTCCCACCAGCAGTGAATGAGTGTTCCCATTCTTCCACATTCTCTCCAACACTTACAGTTTTCTGTTTTCTTAATAGCAGCCAGTCTAGTGGGCATATGATGGTATTTCATTGTAGTCTGGATTTGAATTTCCCTAATAGCTCGAGCTGTTGAGCATCTTTGCATGTGCTTTTTTTTTAAAGATTTATTTATTTAATCCCCCCCCCCCCCCCCGGTTGTCTGTTCTCTGTGTCTATTTTGCTGCATGTTGTTTCTTTGTCCGCTTCTGTTGTCGTCAGCGGCACGGGAAGTGTGGGCGGCGCCATTCCTGGGCAGGCTGCACTCTCTTTCCCGCTGGGCGGCTCTCCTCACGGGCGCACTCCTTGCGGGTGGGGCTCCCCTACGCGGGGGACACCCTGCGTGGCAGGGCACTCCTTGCGCGCATCAGCACTGCGCATGGGCCAGCTCCACACAGGTCAAGGAGGTCGGGGTTTGAACCGCAGACCTCCCATGTGGTAGATGGACGCCCTAACCACTGGGCCAAGTCCGCCGCCTGCATGTGCTTTTTAGCTATTTGTATTTCGTCTCTAGAAAAGTGTCTACTCAAATCTATTTTCCATTTTTAATTGGGTTGGTTGTCTTTTTATTATTGAGATGTAAGGTATCTCTATATTTGCTGGATATTAGCCTCTTATCAGATAAGTGGTTCCCAAATACTTTCTTCCATTGAGTAGGCTGCCTTTTCACTTTCTTGACAAACTCCTTTGAAGCACAAAAGTTTTTAATTTTGAGGCGGTCTCATTTATCTATTTTTTCTTTTGTTGCTCATGCTTTGGGTGAAAAGTTTATGAAACCATTTCCTACTATTAGATTTTGTAGGTGCTTCCCTACATTATCTTCATTTAACCAGCTCTTACAATTGCTTTATTCATCTTTATACTAATCTGCTATTGCATACCACTCCTGGTGGCTCTGAATCTTTGTTTAAACTCCAAATGTTAGAAGGAGCATGAATCAGCCCAGCATCTGAACTTGCTCCAGTAGTTCAGTAGTTTGAACATGGAAAGCATTGAATTTTCAATGGTTTCATGATGACCTTAAGCACATCTTATTTGTTGGTGAAATAAAGAAAACTTTATTGAAGGTAGTGGAGTGCAATATTGATTACAAGGTAGTGGGATGCTGTGGTATATTCTAGTCCAGCACTTCTTAAATATTTTGGTCTCAGGACACCTTTACACTATTAAAAATTATCGGGGAACTCCAAAAACTTTCATTTATGTGTTACATCTATTAATATTTATCATACCAAAACTTAAGACTAATCAGTCCATTAAAAGTTAACATAAAAGTAAATTTTAATGAAAATAACTATATTTATCAAAAGCAAATTTAGTAAGAAGAAAGGCCTGGTTTTACATTTCTGGAAATATCTTTAATGTGTGACAATAGAAATTAGCTGAATTCTCATATCTGCTTCTGTATTCACATTTTTGTAATATCATGTCAGGTAGCTTCTGGAAAACTCCACTGCAGACTTGTGAGAGGTTGAAAGTGAGAAAGGCAAATAATGTGTTCGTATTATTAAAATAGGTTTGTCCTTGCAAACATCTTGAAATAGTTAGGGGGATCTCCAGGGTCTTAGAGCCATGCTTGAGAACCACTAGTCTAATCTAGTGACTGAGTTTGAGTTTGAAGTGGGTCATGTGTTCTAGTCAAGATTTCAAGAGAAGAAGTTATGATGCATCAATGGCCATGGCAGAGCTATCCTGGGTACGGGAAAATCCAATACGACCATTTTACTGGGTTTGGGGCAGAATAGAATTGGTAAGCAGAGCAAGAAAATTGGCTCTGACATTGCAGCTCTTGTAGTTGTGGACCACCTCAGTTTTTCTCAGGACCTGTCAGGTACTTTTAGAAGAGATATTGTTGCTCTTTCTAAGGCTGAGGGTGGAGGAGTGAGAAGACAAGAATATTTTAAGCTTTCAGATACCTCTAGTAGAAGAGCCAGTGATTACAGAATTCCAAGGAAAATAGTGGGGTATAAACAGGGGTTGCAGGGGATGATAGCTTCCACAGCTATTACCACAGTGTGGCAGAACCAGAGTGAAAATATCCTGGAACCTCACTTTATTGGCTGCAAAGAGATTCCTGCCTCTTTAGGTCATGATATATTAATACAGACTAATCAACTTCCCTTTTAGCCACTGATCTCTTTCCTTCCCACACATTTGCCAGGGAAATCTAGAAAGAAGATTGGTCAGAATACTTTTTGTCCTCTCTCCCGAGCCGTACTCTCAAATGTCTTCAAACATTCACGTGTGTACACACACAGATATTTTTCCAGCTTTGAAATAGTCATTGCTTCTAAAATAAGCATCCATCTCTTTCTTGGTAGAAGGCACGTTGCTTTCCTTAGGCAACATTTTTGTTATAAAGTATTACACTTTGCCCATGTCGTGATAGACGAAAGATTAACTAAATGAGCACTGAGGTGCTTTCTTTTGCATGAATGTAGAATGGAGGAAAGATTCAGCACTCATTAAACTGCCCTAACGGAGCAGGAGCTATATTCCTCCTTCCTTCAAATCTGATCATAGGTGGTAATCAACTGTTTACCAGTGTTACTGCTGCCACTGGAACTCCAGCAGCTACCTGTTCTGTCGTTCCTGACAAGTCAAAATCTGGAAGTGGAGAGGAAAGCAAGACTGAAATACCACCATTAAATTGTTTCTGAAACTTCATTTTCTTTCCACTCTTTCTATCTTAAACGCATTCCAACAAAGGAACTGAAAAACTTTTATTTTGAAAAAGGTGTCATAACATACATCAAACAAATACTTTCATACTTCCTGGCATTTTTTTCTGGTGAAAATATAAAGATGAAGGCATACAATCAAGAGTATGTACATTTTTCTTATCATTCATGTGTTTTGTATGGAGGTTGACAAATGGATTAGATAACTTCTAGAAGAGTCGTTTACCAGTTGATGTTTACAATTTTTCAGTATGTTTCATTGAGGATGCAATGTGAATTACAATAATGTTTCTTTCTCCTGATTTATTATGGTTTCAACAGCTTCGAGAGATTGAAAGTCCTATCATTTGTCCATGTGTATATGGGGTATGGGATATATGTGAGAGTGTGTGTGTGTGCATGTGCGCTTCAGTGTGTGGTTATTGAACAAGTGGTTCAAATTATATTTTGAAGGACAAAAACTCTGCTTTCCTCAGACTTTGAAACTACATTGTGAATAAAATTCTATTCATAGTACCTCAAAATACATTATTTTTTATCTTTCTCAGCTTTCTGTAGTTTGACGTGTTTCTTAAAAAATGCATCTTCCCCCTTTCCTATTTCCGGGTTTCCATCTCTGAGTATGTTAATGTGTTTCTTAATTCCCCAGCAGAGTTATTTATTTGATGAGTGACATCTTTGACTCATTATTAAAAGCCTAAAAGTATGAGTTTGAAGAGATGTCTGGGTAGAAAATTTAACATTATTTAATTAACATGATATGATTTAGATAATGAGAGAGATGATATGAACAGTCATTTGCTCTTCAGAGACTGGAAAACCTTTCTTTCCTGCCACAACATTGTTATTAGAACTTAATTGAATGTCAGAAATAAATTGGACATTAGCTTATGAACCATATATATTATAGACTTTTAGTATCTAGTCTGTAGAAATGTCTTTTATAGATTAAAGAGTTAATGCTGTTAAAAATTCTACAGCATTCAAAATGTTCTCAATGGAAATTAAAGCTGAATTCAAATTAACTTTTTTAAAGATTTATTTATTTTATTTATTTCTCTCCCCTCTCCCCCAGTTGTCTGCTCTCTGTGTCTATTTGCTGAGTGTTCTTCTGTGTCTGCTTCTATTTTTGTCAATGGCACCAGGAATCTGTGTCTCTTTTTTGTTGCGTCATCTTGCTGCATCAACTCTCCGTGTGGGTGGCACCACTCCTGGGCAAGCTGGACTTTCCTTACAGGGTGCACTCCTTGTGCGTGGGGCTTCCCTATGCGGGGGCACCCCTGCATGGCACGGCACTCCTTGTGCGCATCAGCACTGAGCGTGGACCTGCTTACCACATGGGTCAGGAGTCCCTGGGTTTGAATCCTGGACCTCCCATATGGTAGGCAGATGCTATATCCCTCAAAATAACTATTAATATTAGCTATATTTGTTACTAATTCTTTAGTATTAGCAAAGTATTTAAGTTAATGAAGAAAATCAGAAAAATATTTAGGTTGAAACTGGAGATGCAATACCTCTAGAATTCATATTTTATAGCTAATATCTGTCAAAGGATGTGTTTGAAAGTACAAGATATTCAAAGGAAAAGTTTTCTTTTTAAAAGTTAATATACTGATATTGCAATTTAAAGGAAAATATTATTTTTCTCTCATTTTTGTCAGTCATTATTTTTAGCAATAAGCAACACACTCAATTCTTGTAGATTTAAGAGAAAAAAGGCAGATGCTTATTAGAAAAATATTGGAAAGTTTACATAATTGTCAAGAAAGTTGAAAAATAAGGCTGAGGGAACATAGACTCCAAACCATGCCATCACATTTCCTAAAGAATGCATAACTGCCACCCACATTAAGCTGTAAATGCTTGACTTTTTTTTTTTTTAACCATCAACATCATTAATGCCTGACACTGTGATCACCAGTTGTACTGCAGGTACTAATGGTTCAAGTGCTTGATCTTGCTGTAGCCTTACTAATTCCCCACCCCATCCTAAGGGAGATCCCTGTTCTCCATTCCCTGTCCCCTCCACCCTTTTCTTTTTTGCCTCTCTTGTTTCTGATTCAAAGTCTGGACTAAGTGTGTCTGAAGGCATGCCTGCATCCTAGCTGCAAGGGAGGCAGTGACAGGGAGTGTGGGTCATATTCTACTTCTCGAGGGGGCAGAAGTTTCCACCTCTCACCAAGATTCATTAAGTAGGCAATTCTCCAAACCTGAGATAAGGATTCAAATTCTGTGTGGCCAAAAAGAATGAAACACGTTACATTCTAAGATGATGTCACAAACAATGGATAAGTAAATTCTCAAAATAATCCAATAAAGGAGGGATTTCACCTTAAAAAGAAGAAACAAAGTCACCAGAAGAGTAAGTACTATATTTGGCCGTCAGTTATTGACTTGGGAAAAGCAAGTCTCCTAATTCTTGTATAAATGATTGTTCTATAATGTGACACACTACCTTAAGAAAATTTCAAAACAGGTCTTAAGTGGTAAAGTGTATTTATACATACCTGAAATCCAATAGGTTCTTTGATGCAGTTTTATTATTGGCTCCATCATGACTTGTTTCTGGGTTATAGTGATCATATCTAGTAGACTTGGACCATTCCTGACTATCCCATCTGTTGCAGTTTGAAATTATTTATGAATCCCCAAATATATTTGTGGGCTGATCCACTCCTGTGGGCTTGAGACCTTTTTCAGCTAGACTGCCTCAGTGAGGCATGACTCAGGTTGAGGCTTCACCCTCTTCTGGGTCTGATAAAAATTGGAGACACACAGGAAGAGAGAGCTCTGCCATTTTTGATCCTTCCATTTGATAGAAAGAAGAGGTGAAGAGAGCTGAGACTCCTGGGAGAGATGAGCCATATACCTGATAACTTGCCACTGAAATAGGGAAGAGAGCAGAGGAGCTGAGCCTTAGAGAGAAGGTCCATGCCTAGGTGTCCATAGCTGAGCTCTGGGAGATGGTACAGCCCAAAGGGGAAGACAGAGACCTGGCAGAGATCACCCGCCATCTTGCTTCAAAGCATAGCAGCTGACTTTGGTGAGAAAGCACTTTATGGGGCTCTTGTGTTGGACTTTCCACAGCTTTGGGACTATAAGCTTTTACCCCAAATAAATATCCTTTATAAAAGTCAACACATTTCTGGTACTTTGCATTGGCAGTCCTCTGGCAAACTAAAACATTACCTTAAATGTGTTGTTAAATTTCCTTTTTAAGAAGAGCATTGACTGTAATGTTTAAACTTTACTTATATTCTCCAACTAGTTTCCTCTCATAGAAGCAAGACTTTCTCTTTTATAAATCTCATGTTTTCTTTGGCCATTTTGTGTTAAAGACTTAAAAGGGAAAAGAAGAGATGTATTGGCAAAAACTCTAGTCTTGTTTTGTGGGGCAATTAAAAGTGATAATACATCATGATTTTACTATGGAAACAGGACCACTGTTAATACTTTGGAATATTAATTTTTCAGTCTTTATTTGAATGCAAACTTTATTATGGTAACTGTCAAACTCTACAGACAAGAGTTTTCTTTCTAGATTTGATGTAAATAGGAATTTTTTGTTTAGTTTTATCATTTTCTTGAAAATTATTTTAACACGTTTATTTAACCATTCCTTTATTGTAGAGTATTATTTTCCTCCAGTGTTCTACTATTACAAATGTTATGATAAACATCTCTGCCCATAACATAGTTTCACATTTACAGTTGTTTTTAGTAGTGCATGAACTGGATCAAAGGATTTGCTGTTTCTAGGGGATTATTAGTATTACTTCTAAAACTCCCACCAGCACAGAGTTCCTGTTTGGTTTATTCTTACACACACTGGTTATCCCAGTTTTCCTAAGTTGGTAGCTTGAAGAAAGGTAAGAAAAGTGTTCTATTATTTTGTGTGTTTGGTGTTCTTTCATTGATTGTAAGGCTGACATTTTGCAGTGTTTGTTAGCCTCTACATGTTTTGTAGAGTGTGAGTGTCTAGTGTGACAGTGTCTGTGTAGAGTGTGAGTGTCTAGTGGACAGGACCTGTGTCCTATTTTTCTTTTTACTCTCCAGAGTTTGGTTCAATGTCTAGCTAGCAGCTGTGTTACTCTCAATAACATTGGATGAATGAATAAAAAATATTTCATTTTATTTATTTATTGTCTTTTATTTGTTTACTGTCTATTCTTCAACAATCCTCATTTACCCATTGGGAGCTTAGTGCATTTACAAATATTAATCTAATGGTTAAGACTAAGATTTTAAACATTCATGTTGGTTGAAATATTTTGGAGGAATGGTGATATTAAAGGAAATATTTCTAATACTCATACACTGTCCCACAGGCTGTTTCCATGGAAACTTAAGCCTTAAATGAGAGAGGTTAGCAAATAATACACTCCCCTACACAGAGTAGATAATAAACATAATTTCCCTCTTTTGCAAGCTTATCATCTGAAACTTTAAAGTTTCATAATATTGCTTTGATGGAAATTGTTTGTAATTAGAAGACTCTTAACATTTTACACTTTTAATTATGGATGTATAGAACCATGCAGCTAAAAGGAAACTTTAACTGCTAGTCCACAGACCCCTTCAGAATTTATCAATAGCCCAGCTTTTAAAGAACTCAGGAGAGAACCTTGTCTTTCTCAGCTTTTCCGGTCAGTAGTTGGTGTTAGAAAGCACTTCTTAGTAGCAATTAGGGACAAAATGAAAAGATTTACAACTCAACAGTCACTTTCTCCACACATGTAGAATAATTTGAATACTTCTGGGGGCAGCTGGTTTCTTTTTTTCCCTAGCCCTCATGTATTTACAACTCAACAGTCACTTTCTCCACACATGTAGAATAATTTGAATACTTCTGGGGGCAACTGGTTTCTTTCTCCCCCTAACCCTCATGCGTTTAGAGGTGTATCTATCCATTCAAATAGAAGGCTTGAGTTTTCCCTCACTGTACGAAGCATCAAATTTTCATTCATTTTAGAGATACTTTAAGAAGATCCTAAATTTCCACTAAAATCTATATTTGCATAATATTTTCCACTACCCATTTAAAATCTGCAAATAGCCCCTTTACTGTACAGGCCCTTACTCCTAGGATGAAGTTCAGTTAGCAAATGCTAAGGGGGCTTTGTCTAAAATTTATTTGAGCTTTGAGGAAACCTAGAAAACTGTCAGTAAACTCCGGCGCTGGGCCATCCAATCTGTGTGTCCAGAAACCAGTTACAAATTGGAGCATTTAAATTATTCATTCATTTTCTTACTTTATCCTCTGGTGCAATGAGACCTGCTTTTAAAGGATGCCTATTGCAGATTAAAACCAATTTTGCCCCAACTGGAGAAGCTTATAGGGTCCCAATGGTACACTCTCACTGATACACTAGCCTGATAGACTTATCAGTGCTGTCTTCATGTTTCAACCCAAGCTCTGTTCTTTCATATTCTAGGTATAATCCAAAACTCTCTGACTGACGCAGCTGATCCTCTACTCAGTCACTTTTCAAAAAGAAAACTAATCTCTGCTATGGTTTGACCAACCATTCTTCAGATCATGTTCCTTTTGGGTTACATCAGCATAGTCTAACGTAAGGCCGTGGACTCCAGAGAAAGACAGAACTGTTCTCAAGATTAACTCTTTACTCTTCAATCATGGGACTCAGCCAATTTATTTTACCTTTCTGTGAGACATTATTAAGATCTTCCTATTGGAAGAATTAAATTACTTTACTGCCTAACATAATGCTGGAACAAAGGAAGTGCTCAAAAAATAGAACTCTCCATCCACTTTCCCTTTCATGGACTAAACGTCTTCAAGCTATTCCACTACCAGACTAAAAATGCTTTCATGGTGAGAGTTCAGGTAACAAAATTTGAAGATTTATTTTGGGTAAAGAAGTTTAAACTCTTTAATAATATCTTCCTGGGACCTCTCCTATGTCTATGAAGCTGTCTCTCTTCCTCTGTGTTCTTCTCTGTTTATGCTTCTGTGTTCTTGATTGAGCATCCATTTCTATAGCCCACCAAGCGGATGGGGATTCAACCCTGCACGACCTAAAGACATGGTTGAATCAAAGCCAAAATCTTGATTTAATAAAGTAAAAGTGAAACCTCTAAATTTAATACAACCAAAGGGTTATCTCATCTAGAGGAACAGACAAGTTTACAAACATAATTAATATTTCCTTTTGGGATTCATAAATAATATCAAACTGCCACAGGTATCAAACCAGGGTGAGTTACAAAGTCACAATCATTAACAGAGATCAAGGTTCTGGGATAGGAAAGTGAAGAGTAGAGGTCAGTCATAGGCTTTCCTAATGCATAGTAAACGGGAGGGTGGAGGGTTTACCATCACTATGGCAAGTATAAACAAGGGTGAGCCTAGTTCTGAAATAACCATAAACAAAGGTAAGTCCAGTCTAGAATTACCATCACAATAGGACGTATACAGGAGAGAGAGGCTAAGTTTTGAGTAACCATAAACAGGAATGAGATCTATTTAGAATGTCCAGCCAGTTTCAGAGATTTCAGACTTTAACCTTTGGCAATACTATAATTTACTGTAAGTTAAAAGTTACCTATGTAATGATTTAGCAATCATAATTATTTGTTAAGCCTTAACCTTTGGTTTAAAAGGTTCAGTACAATGTCTCAATATTTAAGCTATACTGTTTTTTTCTAGAACTATACACTAGCACTACACATATTCAGAAAGCAGGTTTTAGAAGCAAGGTTCCTGTGAAAATTTAAGTTGCAAATTTATCTTGTTTTCCTGGAAATAAAGAAGAGTTGGCACTAACTTCTTTATAATAATCACTGAAATATTTTAGAAGTTTTAAGAAAATCATTTAAAATATCAGCTTAACATTTCACATTCAATTAACATGTTTTCTCCTCTAATGCTGTTCCCTAGGAATTATATTGTTCCTTTTTTTGTTCTGTTTTTAACTTCTGTATGTAGAATGCTGGCTCACCACAAAATAAATTCCTTTTATGGCAGAGAAAATTAGGGAGTTAAGAAGAGTTAGAGTCTGGACTTGCTCATCAAAGCTTGTAAACACTTTTAGGTTACACATTTTGTTGTAAAACTTTTGCTTTTGTATGTGTTTGTGTTTGAAGCCAAACATCTATGAGTAAGTGTTAGACTGGGTCGCAGGTTAAACCTATCAGGAGAATTTAATTCTCAACTAAAGCTAAAAGAAAACACTAAAGGACAAGTGAAATTATTTATTGTTTATTTTGATGAAAGACAACTCTCCAGAGAGCAGGTAGTTTTTCTTTTCCTCACTCCTCTTTGTTTTCTGTCATTTGTCATTTTGTAGTCTTTATCGTGTTAAATATTTATTATTTAATACAAGAAAGTTATAATAGAAATGGTCTCACTTTCCCAAGCCATGTTCCCTCTCCAGGGTAATTACTTGTGATGAGTGCTGGAAGGTTCAGTCTTCCCACGGAGAGCTTCGTGGCTGGAGAGAGAATGATCAAGATGGTTCTTGCTTTTCAGTGTTGTAATCCCAGAACTCGTGTGGAAATAGTATATTGTAGGCAAAAGCAAAATGAAATTTTAAATCACAAACCCTTTCTTAGGAGATTAGCTCGTATGTAGGCACAAGTAGGGAATGTGAAGCTTCGTCACCTTCCTCGGCAGTGCAATATAGTGCTAACTTGTTTAACCAGCTAAATTGAACTACAAGATGTACAGAATTTCCAATAAGGCAAAAGGTATGGTTTAACTCTCCAGGCGACTAATTCTACAGGCTGGAGTATGTAAGAGACTCAGCTTACGTGGTACACATATTTAAGGGCATGGGCAATACTAAGTACAAGGCTATGTGGGGTGTGCTGTCAATTCTAAACTTGCAAAACAGATGTTCTCAGGGTTAGCAATGGGGGGACTAGGCAGTAGGAATGGAATGGGTATATTTTCTAGAAAGAGCATAGCATAGAAATCTGTGTCAGATGGAATTGCAGTGTTTAGGAAGACTTTTGTCTTGGGAACTGGGAAGAGATCAGCAAGGATGACTGAGTGGTAACTGAAGTCTGTGGTCCACACCATTTCCCTGCCTAAAACCTACTCACTTGCCTCTCATTGCCCTCAGGTCAAAGTTTGCCTCCTTCGCATGCTTAGTGAGAGTGGATGAGATTTGTTCTTGCTTACTTCAAATCTGACTATTTTCTCTGAGCTGTGCCCCATCTTTCCAGCCCATAGTTACCATCTGCCTTGCATCCATGTTGAACCACTTGAGTTTCCTGAGTGCAGCCTGTGCTGTGTAACCTTTGAGCCTTTGCTCTCTGTATCCTCTTGCTTGCAATGCACTTTTTGGTCTCCTTCATCTTACACCCCATGGCCATTGGCATTTGCCTTGACCCAATACACACAGTTTGCCTAGCTGTCTCCTACTAGCCCTTCACAGTAGCTGATGCAACCCTTTGCCCTATATTTAGATGAGATTTCAGTTTAGCTGTTACTTCCTACACTACTGACATGGCTGGATTAGACGTCACTCCTCTATGTCCCCATACCACCTTGACCTAGCCCTTATTGTGGTACTTACCATACTCCTTTGGAATTACCTGCTTACCCGACTGTCTCCCTCCATTACGCTGCAATCTCTTGCAGAGAAGAGCCTGTCCTGTTCACTGTCAAATTCCTATAACTGGAATAGTGCCAGGTATCTAGTGGGTAACAATATTTGTTAAGTGAAAACTAGAAGCTCTCATGGTGGAAGCTGGTGTAAGACTGGCAGGGATTAGTTTAAGGCTCTAGTTCCATAAACACCAAGGTTCTCAGACCTCATTCCAGTTCTATTACATAGCACCATTTCCTCTCAAGCATACTGGTAAAAGATTTTTGAGTAATACAATAGAGTAAGTTGGTAAGAACTGAGCATAGAGTTATAAACCACATGGAAATGGTGTGAGTATGGGAGACTGGGGGTCTGGGGATTGGGGACCAAGGACAGTTTAGAATGGATTCCCTGGATCACACTGAGAACCTAGACCACAGCTCTGCTTGACAGAGGACCTAGAGCCACGAGTTTTATAGGTGCTCTACCCTCTGCCAGGCTCAGCTGGGGAACTGCATGAGCCCAAACTGCTGACCCAACTGAGTTGGGCTGTGGAAGGTAGAGACAGACAAGTTCTGTTTGACAGTGTGCCCTACTAAGGAAAGAGTCATTATCAAATAAAATAATTCGTTATTGAAATAAACAAATTTTGGTTCCTTTTTGAGACTTGTTATCATTGTAAAATATTAACTAAATTTGGATCCCAGATTTAGAATCAGAAGTCAGTTGATTTAAGAGGAATGTGACTAAGATATAGGGGGGGATCCCTAGAAAATCTAAAAGTATTAGGTTTCATAGTCAGGAAAAAAGGGATTTATAACTGATAAAGTATCCTTTGCTCTAGCACATCACTTCATTTCAGTCTAAGAGGAATTTATTGGGTCAAAGTACTGTCTTTCAAGTGTGATGGAAATTGCTACTTTTGTCTAAGTCTGTGATACAATTAAGAAATTCTGAATCCAAATAATAAAAATTTTATTTCATGGTATTGATAGAAGCTCTTGATATAGGAATCTTGCACAAAAATCCACTTAACTGTAAGTTAAATGCCAATGAGGGAAATGGAAGAAAAAAGATAGGAGGGACAAGACTTTAAAAGAAGAAAATGTGTTACTTTCTCTGTCCTGCAGATAAACGAAACATACCGTATCCATACTTGTACAATACAATTCATCATATCATCAGTAGGCAGTATTCTATGGTGATTAAGAGCTGGACTTTAGAGCCAGAGTGCTTGGATTGAACCCTGACTCTGCCACTTATCAACCGTAGGACCTTGGGTAAGTTACTTAACTTTTTGTGCCTTGGTGTTGTAGGTTGAATCATGTACCACAACAAACATATGTTCTTAACCTTAATCCTTGCCCCTGTGGGTGTGGACCCACTGTAAATAGGACCTCTTGAAGATGTAATTTTTAGTTAAGGTGTGGCCAGCTGAGTCAGGCTGGGTCTTAATCCATATTACTGAAGGTTTTATAAAGATATAAAACTGGAAGCCAAGTTGGAGCAGACCACAGGGAGAAGCCAAAGTGTGTGGACAATGGAAGAGCAGATGAAAAGAAAGGACATCACCAGGGAGCCCTGCGGAGTGCCAGCAGATAGTACCAGCATGCCGCAGACTCAGGGAGAAAGCAAATTTTACTGAAATCTTGATTTTGGACTTCTCCCACCTTCAAAATCATGAGCCAACAAACCACCCCATTGTGTGCCATTTGTCATAGCATCTGGGTGAACTAAAACACTCAGTTTTCTAATCTATAAAATGGGGTTGATAATGTGCTTACCGGTGGTGGTTTGGAACTGTATGTATGCCAGAAAATCATGTTCTTAAAGCAAATCCATTCCTGTTAGAGTAAAACTATTCGAAGTAGATTTTCATGAGGCTTCTTCAGTTAAGGCATAGTCCAGGGCGGGTCTTAATCCTCTTACAGGAGTCCTTTATTAATGGGATGAATACAGAGAGAGAGCATGAAAGCCATGGAAGCCAGAAGCTGAAAGCAACAATACGTGGCAGAGAAGGGAGAGACCAGCAGACATGTGCCTTGCCCTGTTACAGAGGAGCCCAGGATGATGATGCTTTAATTTGAACATTTTTCTGAGCTTCAAAACTATAAGCCGTAAGCTATTAAATTCCCATTGTTGGGGAAGTGGACTTGGCCCAGTGGTTAGGGCGTCCGTCTACCACATGGGAGGTCCGCGCCTCAAACCCTGGGCCTCCTTGACCCATGTAGAGCTGGCCCATGTGCAGTGCTGATGTGTGCAAGGAGTGCCGTGCCATGCAGGGGTGTCCCCACGTAGGGGAGCCCCACGGGCAAAGAGTGTGCCCTGTAAGGAGAGCCACCCAGCGCGAAAGAAAGTGCAGCCTGCCCAGGAATGGCACCACACACACAGAGAGCTGACACAACAAGATGACGCAACAAAAAGAGACAGATTCCTGGTGTCGCTGATAAGGATAGAAGCAGTCACAGTAGAACACACAGCAAATGGACACAGAGAGCAGACAACAGGGGGAGGGAAGGGGAGAGAAATAAATAAAAAAATAAATCTTAAGAAAAAAATTCCCATCGTTAAAGCCAATGCATTTCCTGGTAATTGCTTTGAGCAGCTTAGTAAACTAAGACGTTACCTGTGGCGAAGACTGGTTTGGTATTCACCGCACTCTCCCCCTTTCCTGGGCATATAACTAGACTCCATTTCTCAACCTACCTTTTAGTTACATATGGCCATGTGCTGAGTACCAGCCAATAAAAAACGAACCGAAGTGATGTGCACTTCTCCCAGGATCCCGCCTGCTAATTCCTTTTCTACCCACTCAGAGCAGACCGGCACAGGGACTCGGAAGTCACATTTCAAAGATGGCAGAGGCACAACATAGCAGGAGCCTGGGTTACTGATCACTGCCTGGAGCAGTCACTCACCAAAAGGAACACCTATGAAGCATTTTACTTTGGCAAGAAATGAACTTCTGTTGTGTCATTAGACACTTGTGGGGTTTTTTTTTTGTTGTTGCTGTTGTTACAGCATTATCTTAACTAATGTGCTACTTGATAGGGTTATTCTGAGTTATTATGTTGACAGTGCTTAAAGTAGAGCTTAGCAAGTGGTATGGAAAACCCTGGTAAGTGCTGTTATTAATATTAGCAGATTGTAAAAAGTTACTATTATTAAGAGATTGAAAGAGTTATAGGGATTCTCTTTCCAAACAGATAAGTACAGTGGATTAGAATAAGTGTTAAGCATGTCCTCAGAGTACCTTATTTGTGTGTTTATGTGTTTGAGATATTACTTTAAATTCCCTACTAAGATTTGTGTTTTTTTCTTAATCAATTCTGAATAAGCCAAGTAACATAAGATTATGAATAGTAATCAATAAATCTTTTAGTGTATCACTGTCCCTGGGAGAGGATTAGTTAGTATAATGGTCAAAAATGCAGACTCTGGAACCGAGCTTCCTGACCTTCAATCCTCACACCTCCTGCTGCCGCAGAAACTGTGTAAATTAATGGCGAGCTACTTCCCCTTTCTCTGCTTCAGATCTCTGAAGGGGATACTAATAGTTGCATATGTAAGAATTATATCATTATGTTTGTAAGAATAAATTGAATTAATACATGCAAACCACCTAGGGCACTGCCTGAAACACAGCAATAGCCCAGTAAATGATGGCCATCATTTCAGTGCATAAATGTGATTTCTTGTTTACCCTTCAGTTTGCTCTTACCTCAGGGAGCATATTCCACATTTTTCTTAATTCTTTCCTTCCATGTTAAAAGCTATTAAGAACATGAAGAATTTTCTTTGTTTTATAATGTTTTGCTTATACATGATCAAAACTTAGAAATATTAAATTCATTTATTTAAAAACTAATAGCTGTGTTTGTATAAAGCCACGTAATGGGTAACTACAATCAATACATGTGTAATTTTTGCCTGATTGAGCCATTTTTTAAATTAATAAATCAAGCATGCTTATTTTATGAGCTCAGTAAATCATCTTTTCGATTACTGGAGTGGAAAAATAATTATGTTTTTTTCCCCTGTCCTGTACCATGTAATACGCTTTTCCTCTCTTTTTCTGGTAGTCTTTATCCCCTCAGCATCAAACACCTTCCTAAGTTATTTGCAACAGGGTCTCTTCTTGTCTGGGTATTTCTAGCTGTGGAAATAGACTTGAGACATTTAAGAACTTGACTTCACTTGCTCAATCTTACAAATCAATGTTCAAGTCTTGACATGTAGTGAAGGCTTAACATGGTTTTTCACATCACCACAGGTGTAAAAGTTTGAACATCACAATGTGAAACATTAAAGAATCCCTGTGAATCTAAAGCTCCCTGTCCCTAGGTACTTGCCTTGCTTCCAAGACAGCCTCAGCCAATGTTTCTGTCTCTTGTTTTGTCCATATGTAGTTTACGCACAGCCTTTGGGGCACCATACTTTGATGTTGCTCCCATAGCTGCAAGGCTCTTCAATCTTTAGTTGGCATGCACTCAATAGAATTATGTAAAAGAAAAATTATTTTTATATACCACTTAGCCTGCTAACATGATTTTTTTTTTTGCTGGTGTCTGAGGATAAACAGAACAATGTGGCAGTGGATTAATTTAGACCTTGAGGGCTGGAAAGGGAAATACAAGTGTTTGTGACCCCGGGCAGTTTCAAGGGCATTTCCAAAACAGATCTCTCCTACAACGTAATGTCAAGGCACAGCACAGCAAAGCTCCTGTTCCTTTGCGATTTTCCCCTTTAGTTTCTTTATCTTCTCTAGCATTTACAAATAAGCATATTTGTAAATATTGCACTTACAAAAATTCAAGGAGAAGGAGCGGATGTTGCTCAAGCCATTGAGTGCCCCCCTCCCCATGGGAGGTCCCAGTTTCAGTTCCTGGTGTCTCCTGAAAACCCAAAAACAAAACGACAAGGAAAACAAATGAAAAACCAACTCAGGGGACCTGGTGTGGCTCCGTGGTTGAGTGCCAGCTTCCCACACACTAGGTCCAGGGATCAGTTCCGGGCCCTGGCACCTCAAAAAAAAAAAATGTCCAGGGAGAATGCTCCCTAATTCCTGGTTCTCTCAGGCTTGGTTTGATGACCTTTGATTGCACACATTATTTTATAATTCCCCGAGTCCTTCCATCGCTCAGTGAGCTGTTTGAGAACACAAAATAGATGCTATTCATCTTTGTTCACTGGGGCAAACCAGTACCTGGGCAGATTTAAGCACTAAAGAGCATAACGAACAATACTGTAATCCAACTATGGTTCAGAAAATATGGATTTCAAAGGTCTCTGGGAGTGGTCAATATGAAGTGTCAGCAAAAGCAGAAACATTTGAAACAAGAAGGCACAAAATAAAATGGATGACACGTTTAAGTGGAAAAAATTGTACTCAAAAATTAAAAATAAATTTTTTTTCTCTGATGTTTCAGTTGTCTTTGGACATGTGAAAGCTATTAAGAACATGCAGTAATTCTTTTTGTTTCATGTTTTGCTTATACATGTTCAAAACTTTGAAGTATGAAATTCATTTAGTTAAAAGTAATAACTGTGCTTGTATAAAGCCATGTAATGGTACTACAATCAATACATGTATAATTATTGTCTGATTAAGCCATTTTTTAAATTAAGAAATCAAGCATGTTTATTTTATGTACTCAGTAAATCACCTTTATGATTACTGAAGTGGAAAAATAATTACTTTATTTCACCTGTCCTGTTTCTATTTTTAAGGCTGAGAGTAGAGGGTGATGAGTGAGGAATAAATTTAAGATATTATAATGCCCTAAAATTTATAAAATTTAAATCAGAAATGATTCAACATTATGACACTACCTAATAATAAAATCTCTTATTTACTGAATATATTCTCTGTGTTTTGCTGGCATTAGACAATAATATTGTAAGTTAGATGTTTTTGCCTTAATTTTACACATGAGAACACTGAGGTTTTAGATCCATAAGTTCCCCAATCTCATCAGGGGCAGAGAAGCAGAGTTGTAAGTGGGACACAGGGGACACAGCCTGTCAGATTCTAAAGCCAGCTTTATTAATTTTGGCGGAAAGTTCAGATTGCTCATTTCCCCCTGGAATATGTCTTACTGTGGTGTGTGGTGCTATATGGTGCATCGTGGGACACAGGCTCAGCCACAACAGAAGCTTTTGGCAACTGCCCGCTTTATTTCTTTTTAATTTTAATTTTAATTTTTAATTTAATTTAATTTTCTAAGTGACCACTCTATTACATAACAGCACAGAGGGTCCAGAAGGCAGGGAAAGAGGTCTGGTCTTGGCCATCTCCCAGGTCAGGGTTGTGGATGGCAGCTCTACGAGCCCCTCTTGCTGGGTGCTGCCCACGGTGGGGTACTGATTCAACCCTGCAGGGAGGGGGCCCTGGCACAGAGAGGTCCCACCCCCTAGTTCCCTGTTTCCAGTTTAAGTATTGCCAGGTGGCTCCATTAGCGCTAACATCTGTCCTGGCTGCAGAATGGAAACATAGTGAAACACCTGCACACGACAGAAAAGGAGGTGGCAGGTGAGGAGTGGGAGAGGGCCGCCAGGGGTGCCTGTGACTCCCCGAGCATTTATCGGATTGCCTTTGACATGCCAGGTTACTCTTCTAGAATATCCTCTTCCGTATTTTTTTTTCCAGTTTGTGTCCTTTCCAACTTTTAAGAAATGCTCAAAATTCTCTTCCGTGAGCCTTTTTGAGGAATGTGTCAGGGACTGCAGTGCTGAAAGGACACTGAAGCTACGGCCTCTTGCCTCCAGACACAGACACGCTGCATTTCCCACACTTCCTGCACTAGGTAGGGTCAAGCGCTGAGCAGGGAGACTGTGGGAGGGCTGTGTGTGCCACGAAACCCTCCCACAGCAAGCCTTCCCCTTTCCCCCCTGGGAAGACAGCTTTGAAGACAGTAAGGCGGAGAAATGAGTCGGAAGGAGACTGTTCCCTTAGTGACTGCGTGGAACAGACCCCCACCCCCTTGCCTAATTGTTGAATTTTAATTGAGCAAAAAAAATGTGTTTTATTATGTTGGGCTGTTGTTTGTTAAAGCAATTAGCGTATCTTGGTTATGATTAATTATCTTCCTTACTTCCTTACTCTATTTCCTCTAATTGCATGTAATATGATTGTTGGAAAATACTTAGTACCTGTCTAAAATACTTATTATATATTTTAATTTTAAAAATAATATGTGATTGTTATAGAAAATTTAAGAGCTACCAAAAAGTAGGAAGAGGAGAAATGAATATACACAATTATGGTAATATGTTGGTATATTTCCTTTTAAGTTTGGTCTTTGTTTCTTCTAGAATTTTTTCTTTTAGCATAGTTGAGTTCTTACTGAATAGGCGATGCTTATTTTTTCTCTTTTATGTAGTGGTATAATCCAAGTGTTTCCCATGGTGTTAAAAATTCCTCATAATAATAGCTGTGCACTATTCCAGTCTCTGAATGTGCCATTATTTATTTAACCTTGCCCTTAAAATTGATAATTTGTTATTTCTATTTCCTTACAATTAAAAAATAATGCAGTGATAATATCTTCATTCATAAGACCCTTTCTATATGGAAATACCTCTGAACTAACCAAATTACTTGTTCTTTAGATACTTGCTTGTCTTTGGGGTCTTCCTCCAATGTACTTTAGAGCACTGCCTGTCACTGCAGAGCAAGCAACAATCCAGTTTGGCTTGGACATGCAATGAGTCAGGTGGATCCGGATGACTTCAAAGGTTCCTGCCAATGTCCATGCTCTCAGCCCAGACCAAATTTTCCACTAATTAGATAACCGCTTGACAAAATCATTAGTATTATCCAGGCCGTGATAACTACATTTGCAGATACCCAAATGGGGGCAAGCACAAAGGCTTTTGGCCACTTTGAAAATTTATTTGGTAAGTAGGTCATATGTTAACCTTGCTTAATGTTCAAAGATAGAAAATCTGGTAAAGGTCTTTATACTCTTTCTCCTAGCTTGTCAGTTAATTTCCCAAGAGGCATCTGATGATTTCAATTTCTTGTGTATCTTTCCAAAAATTTTAATTTGTATGTACAGCGTTTATATGCTGAAACACACACTAATCCTTGTCTTTATTTTTCACACAAGTGGTAGTATATCATAAACATTGTGCTGTTTTTATATGCTAGAATATTTAGGCAGGTGTTCCATATAAGTGTGCCCAGAGCATCCTTGTTCTATTTGACAGTTTTACTCTAGTCCATTGAATGGATATACCATAATTTGATTAATAATCCTCCACTGATGATGTTACCAAACAACCTTTGTTTTGACGTTACAAACAAACAGGCAGCAATGAATAACCTTAGCCATAAGTAATTTTTGTGGTTGTGAGAGGTTTCTTTGCATATGCATTGCTAAAGCAGACTTTCTCTCTGGCTGGGCATTTCTGTTGGCTATTGCTGTGTAACTAACCACTCCAAACCTCAGTACCTTTAAAATATATGCATTTAGCATTTATTATCAATTCCAAGTCTACAATCAGCTGGGTGGTTCTATTATCCCAACATGGAGAAGGCTGGTTAAGATGAGCTGGGCTTGGTCAGTATCTACAGTCGTTTGAAGGGTTGGCTGCAGTGGGGCTGGCTGGACTGGGATGGACTTACCCCAGTTCTGATGGTTGCGTGACTGCTGCCTGGGGGACAGAGGGAGTTGGGCTGGCTCTCCCTCTGTCACATGCCAGCTTGGGCTGTTCTTCTGGAGATGGCATGGCTCTAAGAGAGTGGAAGCACCTCAGTCTTCTTGTATTCAGCCTCGACACTGGCATACCACTGCATTCTCTTGGAGGACAAGAGTCACAAGACAAGCCCAGATTCAAGGGGACGTGAAATAGATCCCACCTCCCACAGTGTCGACATTATGGGAGTCACATCACACATGCCATGTTCTCTTATAAAGACGTGGAAGCAGAGAAGACTGGAGGGGACTGTAGGCCATTCTATTCAAGCTACCACAGTGTGTAAGTCCATTTAGAATTTTGACAGACTGCAAAGGAGCTGTCCATTGAGGCTTAATAATTTATACTTCTACCAGGAATGTATGAAGCACTCTCTACCGCAGATTTAACCAACAGAGCATGGTATCAAATTTTTGGACTTTTGCCAATATGATAAATAAAAGTACAGTATTGGTTTAAACTTAATTTCTCATATTTTTAGTGAAATTGATTTGTATTTCTTTTTCTGTGAATTGTCTATGTGGTTCTTTTATCTGGGCAGCTCTAAGCATGAAATGTGTGGGCTAAGTGGAGGAGAAAACTAGGGGGCTGAGTGTAAGATAGAGCCAGAAAGGAGACAGAGGTCAGAGAATGGATAACCACAAATACCATTTTAAGAAAACTGTAGGATAATGTTTAAAGAAAACTAGAAATATTGAGAGTTTTGAAGCCAGATATGTAAGCAATCATAACTGACCTGTGTTCTAGAAAAATATCTCTGTCAAGGGTGTAAAGAAAGGCCGGGATCAGAAAGTGATTATTGCAATTGTCTAGATGAGGTGTTGTAAAGGTCTAACCAGGGTACAGTGATGGGCTTGGACAGAAGATGTTGGAGAAATATTCCAAAAGTAGCATTTTTGTAGCTTACTGGACCTAGTAAGTAAGGAAGAGTGACCAAGAAAAGATGATTTAAACATCATCAGATAAAGGGAAGGGGTAAAGGGAAGGGAAGAGGTAGGCAAGAGGGTGAGCTCATTTTTGTGCATGTGGAATTAAGTGTGCTGCTGGGACATCCAGAGGAAATGACTAGGAGGACATTTGATGTTTGAGTCTGGAGCTCCGGAGCAGAGTTAGAAATAAAGATTTGATGGTCAACCATATAAAGTCTTAAGGTCATCCAGGAAGAGTGTGCAAGGAATAAAGGACCAAGGCCAGAGCCTAAAGAAAGAAACATTTTATGGAATAGGTGGAGGAAAAGAAAACCATGAAACGCTATGCAGTAGCCACCCTGATTGCTAAGCTTCTCTGCAGCTGTAACATACCACAAGTCTATGGATAATATTAACTACATCAATTTGTTCCACATGTGGTATAGTTAAGAACTTTACCAGTGAGTCATCTTTTGTTTCCTGATTTTCTGAGTGGTCTAGCTACAACTTCTTTCATTTCAGCAGTTTCTAAGGCATATGTTGTATGTCAGCACTTTGTCCTGCTTGTATGCAATTTGACGATCAAGTTAAATTGCAGCAAGCACAGCCCCATTGCTGCTAGGTTGATTGTCCTCTAGCATCATATATTGGGTGAATTTGTCTTCCTATTTTCTGTTGAGTTTGGCTCATAGGGGATTCTGACAAAATGGTCTCCAAACTGAATTTGACATCAGTGACTAGTCTAAATTTTGCATCTGCTCAGTAGCTTGGATACTCTGTTTGATCTGATTTAGAATGCTGAGGCAACCATACCATTCTTCCTAACATCCTGAAAGATGTGGTAATTTTTACTGTTGTTTTCTTCTTTTGATCAATAATAATAGGGACCTAGTCAGTAGAGAGGGTGCAGCTGCTCTCTGCTGATGAAGAGTTCAGATACACAAGTACATTTTATTTGGTAAATGTGTCTAATATGGTAAGGTATTGATTAACCATTGGAACTGCTTGGTTATTTTCCAAATACCAAGAGGAAACAATGTGATTAAATCTAAACTTGACTTTTAATCCATTTAAAACCTAATGACTATTTAGGAGTTTAGGGGAAAAATCTTCTGAATTAAGAACTGAAACATACTTTTCTTCTTCATCTGAAGTTTCCTATTTAATACAATTTAATTTAAATACAAGAGTGAACAGGTAGAGGAAAACACATACTTTCGGATAATTCTTGGGAAAACTAAGTAAAAGATTTGGCACACTCTTCTTATGAACGGTAACCATTTGGACTTTTAAAGCAGATGGCTTGCAGATTGGGTATTTGCATTCTACTTAATAAGTTACGTTTAAATATGGTGCTAGATTTTTATAGGGTGAGTCAGCTCTTAAAGTTCATGGACTCTTAGGTCTGACCCTTCTTCTTAGGAAGAAGACTCAAAAGTCTTCTTTACCTTGAAGCACAGAAACATATAGCAACTTAGAAAGGTTACAGGTCTTGAAAAACATATTGCTAGTCAGTGACATAAGTCAGGACTAGATCCCAGGTTTCTTGACTCTTTTTTTTTTTATAATGTAATTTTTATTTATTTTTAAAAGATACATAGATGATGCAAAATGTTATTTCTTGACTTTTAAGTCAGGGTTTGATCTACTCTGTTAGTGGATCTCAAAGTGTGGTCCCTCGAAAAGCAGCAGGACATCATTTGGGAACATGTTAGAAATGCACAGCCTCGGAGCCCACCCCAGATGCACTGAGGCTGAAACTCTGGGAGTGGGGCGCAGCAATCTGATTCTGATGCACAGTGAAATCTGAGATCCACCGTTCATCTAGATAGTGCTGCCATCTCCTCTGTATTAGTCAGCCAAGCAAAATACCAGAAATCGGTCGGCTTTTATGAAGGGTATTTATTTGGGGTAGGAGCTTACAGATACCAGGCCATAAAGCATGAGTTACTTCTCTCACCAGTCTATTTTTACGTGTTGGAGTAAGACGACTTCCGACGTCTGCGAGGGTTCAGGCTTCCTGGGTTCCTCTCTTCCCAGGGCTTGCTTCTTCCTGGGCTCAGGGTTTCTTTCTTCCTGGGGCTTGCTTCTGTTTCCTCTGTGAGCTTCCTGGGACTCCAGCTTAAGGCTTCAGCATCAAATTCCAACATCAAAACTCCAACATTAAAAACCCTCAATTCCATCCTTTGCCATATCTTTTATCTGTGAGTCCCCATCTACCAAGGGATGGGAACTCAATGCCCTAAATGATGTGACCCAATGAAAGCCCTAATCATAATTTAATCATGCCCAGTTACAAACCAGATTACAAACATAATCCAATATGAATTTTTGGAATTCATAACCATATCAAACTGCTACATCCTCTTCAAACAGTTAAATACTGTTTTCTTTATTCTTTTGGTATATTACAATGTTACAGAAAGCACATGTGCTCTTAAGTTAAATCAAAGTTAATTAAACCTGACATGTACCACTGAACAATCAGTTTCAACAAACCTAGCTTTCTCCTTTGACATTGTTCAATATGTGGTAGTTCTAAAAGAGAAAATATATTGTTCTCAGCTAAAATAGTCTTAGCCAACAACTTGTAGCACAGAAGTTTTAAAACGCAAAAATGTACTGATTGAGTAGCATTTCAAGTTTTCCTATTTTTTTTTCCCTTTAAAGATGGGTAATATTAATTGTAAACGATACCAACTCATTTATAAACACTTATAAGCATTGAATTTTTACTAAGACTGGAAAGATATGGCTGGTCTTAAATTTTCTGCTTGAGTTGAAGGTCATTTTTCAGGTTTTATACATTGTAAACTCTATTAGTCAGGGTTCTCTAGGAAATCAGAACTGTCAGGAGGTATCTGTAAATATTGTGAGATTTTCACAAAAATTGTCTTAAGCAACTGTGGGGATACATGAGTCCAAATTCCATAGGGCAGGCTGCAAGCTGGGAACTCCAGTGAAAGTTTTGGATGAATTCCCCTGGAGAAGGGCTCTGGCTGAAGAAGAGATAAAATCTTCCTTCTGATTCCTGAAATCATCACTTCTCCTTTTAAAGCCTTCAACAGACAGGACAAGACTTCTCTCATTGAAGGTAGTCTCCCCAGTTGATTGTAGATGTCATTAGCCATTAGCAAACAACTTACTGATGATTAAAGTCCACGAAAAGTCCTCATAGTAACAATCAGGCCAGCGCTTGCTTGATCAAAATAACTGGACACCATAAACTGGCCATGTTGACACATGAATTTAACCATCATATTCTTAAGTATATGCCCTGCTTATACTTAGACTCCATTTTTCAGTATCACAGTTGTTAAATGTCCTTCTGTACATATGCTAAATAGAAAAAAATTTCAATCAATTCAGCTTTATGTGCGTACTTATTGTGGTTTCTTAAACTAAGAAAATCATAGATTATATTATAGGGGATTCTCCAAAATATATCCTGGTGGACCTAAAATTCTACTAGTGCTAATCTTGAAGACGTTTTTCTTTTTTTGAGGAATAGAAGATTTAATGTATAATTTATTGTTCCTAATCAAGAAATACTAAAGTTCACTGCACTGCTTTCTTTTCATATATCTTCATGAAATTTGTCTAGTTTACAGATTCTGGCAGTTCACTTATTGAATGTAGACTTCCTTAACCTGTTTAAGAAGACTTCTCTCTTTGTTTAAGATTTAATAGGATTTCCTAGTAGAACTTGGCTTGGGCAAATCTAAAGGGATTAAACCCTGGGGAGGTCATGGGTAGATTTAATCAACAGCTATAATCTCTGCCCTGGGAAAAGGAATAAAAGCATCAGTGCATCATGTCCCCTTGCTGGCGAGGCACTTACACATTCCTTGCAGAAGCTACGCTGCAGACTGTGGCAATACTTCATGGCCGTTCATCCCCAACGTATACAGAGGCTCAGCTTTAGCTGCAGAGATGACAGTATTGCAGATTACAGAACTAGGTATGGGTTGATCATAACATTAAATAGAGAGTTAAAGGATGTGAGAAACCTTTGACCAGTTTTTGTCTCTTGGTGACCTAAAATGTCTACCTTTTTATTGACAACATTAAATGTTTTCTTTCATCTCTGGCTGGAGATGGGAGTTACACATGCTAAGAGCTAAAGAGCCTAGAAAAACAGATTCGGTTTTTTTCCTTCATAGTTGGAGAAACAGAGGAGGAAGAGCTTGCCCAGAATTGCCTAGCTTTTCTTGCCAGATCCCATATTAGAATGGAGGTCCTCAGAGTTCCATTATATTTCCCCTAGTCCTCTCCTTGTCTCTGACCTTATGTTGTATATTTTAGAATTCTCAGGTTTCAGTTTACTTTGAAGTGGTAGAATATTTGTGGGGGATTTTCCGTATGTTTGGCTTTGCCTTTCGTTTTCTTTTGTGCAGTTGATCATTCTTACCTTGCATGTTGACCCTGATACTTCTATGTCATACTTAGTACCATAGCTCATATTCAGAGCAAAGCCAAGCAGACCTACACAACTACAGCAGTAGGGTTTATTTCAGATTCCTGCACAGATCACTTATTTGTTCTGAAATTATTTGTGATATTTGAATTAGATTCTGAACTAGAAGAAGATTCAAGTTATTTATGATAACCGTCAATAGTAAAGTCAAGAAAATGTCAATAGCTGGTGTAAGATAAAGTAGAGCTGCAAAGATGATATGAAACTTTAAGTTCTGAAACCTGCCCTCCAGGCTCAGGCAGCCCAAGCTCAATGGCTGGGGTAACTTTTCCCAGTCCAAACAAAAGCAAAACAAGGGCCATTAACCTCCTGCTTGGAAAACCTCAGGCTCTTTAGGAACTAGAAGTTGCAACATGGTCCAAATAATTTCAATTTAACAAATATTATGCATTTGCTTTATGCCCAGCACTGTGTGAAGCTTAGCAGGGAATAAAAGTGAATACAGCTTTGTCTCTGGCCTCAAGCAGTTTATAGTAATGGGACTAAAAAAGAGAGCACATATTTTAATACAAAGGAAGAATAACAATTTTCTTTAGAGCCTTTCCAAAAGCATCAAAACAGGGTAGGGGAAAGAACATTGATTTTGCACATGGCTTCAATTTCTGAATTTGGCTATTTAAGGATCTTCGATAAGATCCTTAAGGTTGGAATTTCCTTGTGTTCTTATTTAAGATGCTCATGGGGTTGTTGTATGGAATAAAATAAGAGGACATGTGTAAAGTACCTGATATACTGCTTAATATATTAGCACATGTTAAGTAGAGAGAGATGAAATCTGATGGAGATACCCATTGGGTCAGAAAGAGATTTCATTATTTAGTCTTTGAATGAACAGTTTAACAGTTTCTACAGAATAGTAGAGAAGGAACATGAGATAAGCCATAAAAACTTAAAGGAATGTTCAAGGACTAATTTAGATGGAGCACCGGATATGGTGGTACGCAAATATTTTTGAAGAGCCTCAAACACAAAGTATTGAACAAAGGAAACCACTGAGGGGCAGTGAAAGACACAAGAAAAGAAGTGTCCATTTCACATGGGGAAGGGCATGTGACTGGGCACAGTCCCATGGATTCCATCACATGCTCATGTCTGTTTCAATTCAGTGGGTGTTGAGATAGAAGAGTCTAGCAGCATTCAGATCCTACTTCAAGTACCTGCAAACTGGAGAGAAGGCCCTGAGGTGGTGAGGTCTGAGCACACTCTTCTCTATGGAAGTGCTCTCCAGCTCTGGGTAGTGATGGTTGCAGAACTCATGGTTCACTGAGCCAGTGATCCATTTGAGAAGTTGTCCCAACATCTCTGGAATGGAGGTTATGATGCAATGAGTAATGCCACTTCCCTGATCAGGGCTTCCATGCTTGTCATTCTTTCTGGCAATTATCAGTGGGGTGCGGTCAGGAGAGAGGGAGGGGGTCATACTATTGGGAGACAATAGCCTCTGAGAGGAGCATGGGAATTGTGCCATTTTAGACATGAAATACACTTCACTGCTTGTTCTAGCACAGAGGTCCAGAGGGGAAAATGAAGTGCCCATGGAAACACTGTGGAGTGGCTCAGTGGAGAAGCTGGTCTAAGCTTCTTCCTACCACCATTTGTCCTCTTACTACTAGAAATGCAACACACACATTAATGTCTTTTGATAATTCCTTATGCATTTTCTAAGACCAAGTTAAAATGTTTCTTCCTTTGTGAATTCTTCACAGACCTTTCCAGATCAATGAAATCACTTGGTCCTATGTGCTCTTGTGGACTTTGATATATTTATTTGGTAACATTTAATTGTAGGTATATTTTTTAATGACTCAATTCAGAATTTTGGCTTCTTATTTATCTTTAATTCTTAATCTCTTATGTCCTTAGGCTCTAGCTTGAAATACTCATGAAATGAAGAATAAATGAATGAATGAGTAAGAGAATGAATGGATATGGGGGACATCATCATGAAACTCATTCCTTGGAATTGCCGAATAGCCCAAAAAATACTGTAGAACTGGTTTTCTATGTAATGTGAAATACATTAGTCTAAGCTTTATCCGGTGGGGTTGAATTCTAAAGTGTGAATACCTGCAGTATTTATGGTGCTGAGAAAATTGTGACATTTTTATAGTTCAAAAGTTATGTTCTATGCAAAATTAAGGAACCTTTTGACTTTATATATGTACAATCCAATGATAGAAAAAATATACCTGAACAAAGGTAGATTTCAATAGGAATTTAGAATGTTCGATTTTTAGGAAATTGTTTTATGGCAGGGTGACTTTACTATCAAGTCATGCCACCCTTACCATAGGGACCATAAAACACAAACCAGCCACAAAGACCATGCAGATTTAGTTTGGAAGATGGCATAGTTAAGTTGTGATTTTATGAGGGCATACAAATATAAAATCAGAGCAAGAAACTTGCCAAAACTAATGATCATGTTTTGGATTTTTAAGATGATCATTGTTTCACATTTTGAATTTCTGCAATTGGAAGGCATCATGCAATCAAAATTAAAAGAAATGTACTGTCCCCAGGCAGAGGAGTAAATTTTGATGTAATTGTCCCTGTGTCTGCATTTGGGAGCTTAGCCAAGTGTAAAAAAGAATCTATTCATCTGACTGCCACCTCAGTTGATACATTCCCACTGGTAGCACCACATGCAATGGAATTTTAATGTAACTTAGGACTCCAGGTTGTTGCTTTAAATGACTTTAAAAAGATACACCTAGGTGGTGGACTTGGCCTAGTGGTTAGGGCATCCGTCTACCACATGGGAGGTCCGTGGTTCAAACCCCAGGCCTCCTAGACCCGTGTGGAGCTGGCCCATGCGCAGTGCTGATGCACTCAAGGAGTGCTGTGCCACGCAGGGGTGTCCCCTGTGTAAGGGAGCCCCACGCACAAGGAGTGTGCCCCATAAGGAGAGCCGCCCAGCGCTAAAGTAAGTACAGCCTGCCCAGCAATGGCGCTGCCCACACGGAGAGCTGACACAACAAGATGATGCAACAAAAAGAAACACAGATTCCCGTGCCCTGACAACAACAGAAGCGGACAAAGAAGAAGACACAGAGAACAGACAACCGGGGTGGGGGTTGGGGGGAAGAGGAGAGATATAAATAAATAAATCTAAAAAAAAAAGATACACCTAGATGCAGCCCTGTATCAAATGTTATTTGTTTTAAATTAATTTATTAAAGTATATCACCCATACATGAACATACATAAACAATAAGTGTATAATAATAGTTGTGAACTTACAAAACAAACATATATAACATCATTCAGGACTCTCATAACTCACCATACCACCAGTAACTTGCATTATTGTTAAATTAAACCTTTTTGACTAACAATTAAAGAGCATTGTCAAAATATTACTGCTAACTAAAGTATTTCTCTCCCAACCAACCATATTATTTTTATATCATTTATATATGCGCATACATAAACAATAAGTGTATAGTAAAAGTTGTGAACTTACAAAGTAAACATGCATAACATCATACAGGGATCCCACATACCAACCCTCCACCAACATCTTGCATTGTTGTGAGACATTTGTTACAAATTATGAAAAAATATTGTCAAAATCTTACTACTAATCATGGTCCTTATCTTACCTTTGGTGTGTTTTTTCCCCAACCCACCCTATGATTATTTTTTAAATCTATTTTTTATGACAGAAGTTGTAAACTTATAAAACAATCACGCACATGTGCAGAATTCCCAAACAACACCCCTCTGTCAACACACCACATTGTGGTGGAACATTTGTTGAAGATAAGATAATATCATCTGAATGTTTCCACATCCATAGTGTACATTTGGCTCACATTTTCCGTACTGCCTCATTGTCAACACTGTACATCCTTTTGCATAGATGCAAGAATATTATATTATTACTGCTAACCACAGTCCAAAGGTCATTCCAGGTGTATTTTTCCCATGCTTCTCCACATTCCCAACACCCTGCAGAAGCATCGGAAAAATACACCTGGAATGACCTTTGGACTGTGGTCCTGAAAATATGGTCTCTTGCTTAGAAATTCTTTCGGTTTCTGTTTATCAATGAATTGTCTAATCTTGCCTTCATTTTTGAAAGACAGTCTTGCTGGATATAAGATTCTTGGCTGGAAGTTTTCCTCTTGTAGTATCCTAAATATATGAGACCACTGTCTTCCTGTCTCCATGGTTTCTGGTAGGAAATCAGCACTTAATCTTATTGGGCATCCCTTATATATTATGCATTGCTTTTCTCTTGCCATACTCAGAATTCTCTCTTTGTCTTTGGCATTTGACATTCTGATGAATATGTGTCTAGGATTTTTTCAGTGCTTCTTGGACATGGATATCTATGTCCTTCAATAGGGTTGGGAAATTTTCTACCATTATTTCTTCAAATATTCCTTCTGCCCCTTTTCCATTCTCTTCTCCTTCTAGGACACCCATGACACATGTTTACATGCCTTTTGCTGTCTTTAGTTCCCTGAGATCTTGTTCGATTTTTTCCATTCTTTTCTTCATCTGTTTTTTTGTATGTTCACTCACAGAGGCCATTTCTTCAAGCTCACCAATCCTTTCTTCTGCCTTATCAAATCTGTTATTATACTTCCAATGTTTTTAAAATTTCATTTATTGTACCTTTCATTGCCATAAGATCTGCTATTTTCCATGTATGCTTTCAAATTCTTTTTTGTGCTCATCTAGTGTCGTCTTAATATCCTTAATCTCTTTAGCCATCTCATTGAATTTATTAAGAAGATTTGCTTGAACATCTATAATTAGTTGTCTCAACTCCTTTATGTCATCTGGAGGCTTATCTTATTCCTTTACTAGGCCATACCTTCTTGTTTCTTGGTGTGGATTGTAATTTTTTGTTGGTGTCTTTGCATCTGGATTACTAGAGTAATTATTCTGGGTGCAGTTTTTCTCTTTAATTTAGGGCTTCCTGCCTTTTTTCCCTTGTTGGTTGTGCAGTAGGAGCCAAAGTGGTAATATGTGCTATAAGCTGTGGAGGCTTAAGCTGCCCTCGTTGCACCAAAGACCAATGAAGCTTCTCTCAACTTTCTCCTTTGCCATTGGTAGGAACAGAGTCACAGCTGTGTGGAATAATCCAGGTTGTGCAGGCCTAGACTGTAGTGCCCAGAGAGACTGCCTGGGGCGGGGATGGAGCTGCAGATGTGGGCAGCAATCTATGCAGTGTGGGTCCAAGATGACCCCAGTTGCCCCGGTAGACTTCCCATTATACAGTCTGTGTCAGCCAAAAGTACCTGCAGTTACATGGATAGGCTAGTTCAGGGCCTGCCAGCCTCTTCCCTGCTGGGTGGGGCTGAAGCCTAGTCGGGGCTGCAGGCTGATCTGGACGAAAGAAACTGGTTCTTATCATCACTATGATTTTTAGTCCTGGCTTCCCCTCAGGCTGGAGAAGGAGTCAAAATGGTGGTCACCAACCTCTTTCTGATTTGGACAGATTCACACCCTAGTTATTCCTAGGGTTATACCTTAGCCAGCCAAGCCTACCAATCAGTAGCCAAAATTGGCAGCCAACCATCTCCTCCTTCCCTGTTTTTGGGAAATGGAGCTTCCAATTCCAGCCACAGAACAGCTCCTGGGGTGGCTCCTGCTGCTGGAGTAGGATAATCACTAGCCTCCTCAGCTTGGCTGATAATTTCCCAGAGAGGCTGCCACAGGTTCCCCCACTTCCTTCCTGCCAGAGGTGGCATTTGACCCTAGGCTAGAGCTGCAATCTGACCTGTATTGGAAGAAGTCATTCCCCACCAGCACTGAGATTTTCAGTCCACCTTCTTCCCCTCATGCCAGGCGCAGAGTTAAGATGGTGGCCACTGGCCTCTTTCTGACTTGAACAGACTTAAACTTTAGCTGTTCTCAGATTATACTTTTGTCCACTGAATTTACTCATCAGTTACTGAAGTTGGTGCCCAACCATCTCTCCCTCCCCCATTTTTGGGAAGTGGAGCTTCCAATTCCAGCCACAGAATAGCTCCTGAGGCAGCTTGTGACTTCAGTGGAAGATGGCACTGGCCTCCGGGGTGTGGAGAGCTCTCCTTATAAGTCTTCTCTGCAGTTGGGTAGTCTCCTCCTTCCACTCTTTGAAGGATGTGGCAGAATGCTCTTCTGGCCTCCTGGAGCCCCCAAACAGGTGCTTCAGCTAGCTCCAGAGAGCTCTGGGTAGTTACTAACTGCCCTGTAGTAGGAGCTGACTCTTGAGCTCCTTACTCTGCTGCCATCTAGCTGGTTGTCCTGTATCAAATGTTATTTTGCATTCACAAAAAGAAAGAAATAGACTTTTGGAATGTAACAAGCAAACACATGTTGGTGGAAGAATGACTCACTTTCATAATTTATTGTAAAATGACAATCAATTGATCTGTAAGTTTTTTTTCCAAAAGATAAGGCATCCACAATTTCACATGGCTTTTTCATCTTGGACACATGAAGAAAAATTTTGCCAGTCACCCCCAAGCAATGCAGTTTAAGGCTTAAGAAAGTGCCAAGTCTTTCAGATGAGGTAACAGAATGTTTGTATGGAGCCGGGAGAGAGAGTTGTGACTATTTCAAGGCTTCTGGAGAACTGTAACAAGTTAGCAAATGTGTTTAAAAAAATTCCATCTGACTTTCATGAAAAACCATTTAACATCCAGATATATGTAATTCATTTATTGGGGCAGTATGGTGGATGAATAATGGGTCCCAAAGATACCCAGGTATTAATATCTAGAGCCTGTAAATGTTACCTTTTATATGGAAATAGGATCTTTTCAGATGAGATTGAGTTAGGAATCTTCCAATGGGAAGATTATCCTGGATTGTCTGGGAGCATCCTAAATGTAGTCACAAATATTCTTGTAAAAGGAAAGGATGACAGAGGGGAATTTTGCAACAGAAGAGGAGAAGGCAATGCAATAATGGAAACAGAAGCAGAGAATGGAGTGTGTGGTCATGAACCAAGGATGCAGCTCTAAGCTGGAAAAGGCAAGGAAATCAATTCTAGAGCCTCCTGAGGGAGCACAGTTCTACTGACACCTTGATTTCAGCCCACCAAAATGCATTTTGGATTCCTGAGGTCCAGAACTGTAAGAGAATAAGCCTGTGTTGTTTTACACTACTAAATTTGTAATAAGTTGTTACAGCAGCAATAGGAAACTAATACAACAGGGAACAAAATAGCTTAAATTACACTGACTATAGTACACCAACCTAACCTAAATGAAATGAGATCTCTAGCTAAGTAAGAGATGCAAATGAAACATTTACTTTGATGTCCCTTATGATCCAGCTCACCCTGTAAACTCAACACTTGATATTGCTTCCCTTTCTGCAATCTTCTTGCTACCTGGAGTTTGAGTCATCATTTCATTTCATTTCGGGCATTCTACCTTTCACGGCTCAATGTATATATGCACATCTGCCCATCCTGTCACCATATCCCTGGTGCAGCCCAGTTGGCGCTGCCACAGTATTCATGCACACACAGAGAGTGTATTCTTTTGAGAGCCACATGAGTTTCAGCAAGTCACAAATTCTCTTTGAACCCCAGGTACCTATCTATAAAACTGGAAAAGAATAAATTAGATTAATTTTTGAAGTGTTTTTCAATTCCAATAGTTATGATTAAGACACAATTAATTTGGAATTACTATCTTGAAAGTTTCATAATCAAATGTCACTCTTTTGGGGCTTGTATTGGTTGATTTATTAACAATGGCCTAAGTATAGGTGACCCCAGGATTATTGTTATCATTTTGGTAGAGAACTATTTATCTTTTGGTTAAGTATGTTGTCCATTTATGGGTGTGCTTCTAATATCTCTTAGGGATGCACCAAAGTTATCCATCAGTTTCTTCAGCATACGGATTGGTACATTGCTGAAAGTAGCTCTGTTCAAATTTAATAGGATTAATAACTGCCTTTGCTTCATTTCTTATATTTTTCTCTTGCAGAAAATATTAGCTTCCTTTCCTGGTCTACTGTCAATGTTATTATCTTAAGAAACATTAACTGATGAGTGACCAGGCATGGGAATGAGATATGGGTTTTATGACCAAGAGTGATATACAAAGTGTAAGTCAGAAATTCACCTGCAAAACAGAAACCACTGTATTTGAAACAAAGGACATTTAAAATAGGGAGTTTGTTATCTACAGGATGAAAAGCAAAGAAACCCAGCAAGGACCCTAGAGAGAAACAACAGAAGGAAACCTGAGCTGGAGGGACAAAGCAAGGAGGTGGCAGTCTCAGAATGTGGGGCCAGGAGCTCGGGATGGAAACTGGAATTGTGGCAGGCCTGGCTTGTGGAGCTCAAGCCAGGAAGAAGATGTTCTGCTGAACAAAGTAGAGAGCCAGTGTCTCAGTGACTCTTTCCACTGGCCAAGCCAGCCAGAAGCCAGCTGAGGGGATGAGGGCCAGTACAGGAGCCAGCCATCCTGGGACACAGACCAGCATGTCCAGAACCATCATAGGCTGGCATGAGTCCCCTAGGTTGGGAGGGAACTGTTTCGAATCTCTCAGTGAAATGGTGACAGTTTAGGTGTGGTTGGTAAGGATGACTTTTTCAAAACTTTTTAAAGGATACTCAACACACTCCTAGTACTTTGCCAGACAGATATCTTGTACCCATATATCTTCCTTTCTCCATTTCTAGGAAATCAGGCAAGAGTGAGGAAAAGCTCCAAGGATTTGGTGGAGGGGCCTCTTTCCTGCCCGGCCAGCCTTCTTGTCTTGGGAGCCCATTTCCTACCTTGTGTCCCCATTGTGATAACTGGATTCCTGCCAATTTCTCTGTGCTTGACCCAGTTTTGTTAACTCACCAAATACCCCAGTTTCTTTAGTCATATTTTTGCTCTCTTGGTTCCTTCCCCTCCTTTCTTTTGTCACCCATGTTCATGGACTGGATCTTGTATCTGAACCACAGTTGAGAGCCTGGAGTTCCCAGGAAACAGACCCTGTGGGCAGACATCCTTGATGGTTTTCTAATGACCAGCCAGGAGCTCTGGACATTGTTTGCTTCACTTTTTCTCGTCATTTTCATCTACCAAATTTTAGTACTTTGCCTGATACAGACGACTGTGCTCAGATATCCCATTTGAATAGTATTATTTAATATGGTTTAAAAATTAATCAGGAAGTGGACTTGGCCCATGTCTACCACATGGGAGGTCCAAGGTTCAAACCCTGGGCCTCTTTGACCTGTGTGGAGCTGGCCCATGCGCAGTGCTGATGCGCGCAAGGAGTGCCCTGACAAGCAGTTGTGTCCCCTGTGTAGTGGATCCCCACGCACAAGGAGTGTGCCCCATAAAGAGAGCCACCCATTGCAAAAGAAAGTGCAGCCTGCCTAAGAATGGCGCTGCACACATGGAGAGCAGACACAACAAGATGATGCAACAAAAAGAAACACGGATTCCTGGTGCCACTGATAAGGATAGAAGCAGTCACAGAAGAACACACAGTGAATGGACATAGAGCACAGACAACTGGGGGGAGGGGGAGAAATAAACACAAAATAAATCTTTAAAAAAATTAATCAACATATTGATTTCCTGAAAGTGCTAGGGATTTTCCGTGTCTCTTGTTTAATCTTCAGAGGATTCCTATGATGTAGGTATAATTACCATTTCCAGATTATAGATGAGGAAACTAGGATTTAGAGTTTAATAACACATATGTATAGTAAGTGATAGGACCTAGGTTTGAACTAAATCCACATGATTCTAAAGCCACATGCTTATGTGGTCATAAAATATGGTTAAGTAACACATACATACCTTTTAGAGGTTGAATCAAGCCTGCCGCCCTTAACCCTGTATTCTTACATGGCCGGGCAATCTGGATGGCACTGTCTGCCTGGTAGACCAGATCTCTTTCCAGTGCCTGCTCTCCCGTCCAGTGCCTCCTTTTTGACCTTGTCTGTTCCCCTCTGGGGCTGTGCTTTAGGCCTCGTCTGACCACATTTTGGGTTATTTTAGTGTCCAAAGAAGGAACAAAATATATTTGGAAATCTAAGAGTATTTTGGGCTTCTGTGGCTGGTATTAAGTCAGTTGCTCAGTATCTGAATAGGATCATGAGTATAATCTGGAGCGACATCTGTCATGCTGCAGATTGTCAGGGTTTATTCAGCCCTTACAACAGATGGGGTGAGCACGCCTTTCCCCCTTAGCACCTCATTGTCTTACCTCATGAAGTCGAAGGTCTAAGGGGGCTAACTTCCCAGAGAGAGTCTACTCTGTGCTGAAGGTTATAGGAGCAGCTCTTTTTCTCACGTTAGAACGTATGGATATTTTAAAATATGCACTTAAAGAACTAATTAGGGTCTCTTTTTGTTAGCTCAGTGCTTTCCCATAATAGTTGCCTACTGAAGAGAAATATAGAGGGTTATCAAATGAAGCAATTTTACATAATAATTTTATAAAGCCATAGAATAGCTAATCCATATAACCAAATCTGCAGGATTTAAAATACTTTTTGAAAGCTGCTCTTTTTTGTTTTACTCCTCTGTGAATAATATCAGTACTATGAGATGGCATATACTCTTGGAAAAATAATGAAGCTACATTATGAAAATTTGACTCAAAAGAAGGTGAAAGTTGTCCAGTTGCATCATTTTCATCAACTTAAACTTTTTCTGGATTCTACTTGATCCAGGAAATAGTATCAACTTTCAGACTGAGGCAAAGCTGCAGGCTATGTGTAGCTCCTCTCCTCTCCTTTCCACCCCCTCCTTTCCTTTTTAACTGAATTTCTAGTACATACATCTCCAGGTTTTGAGGAGATAATTAGGTAATTAAGTGTTTTGGTTTGAAAGATCACTTGTTGGACTAGAAAATACGTGGAGGAGGAAATGCAAACACAAGATCGTGGGTGGTCTTTTCTGTTCTGCTTAATTAGGTTCTTAAGAAGCTGAAAGCAAGATTGTCTGCAGATAAGTTGTGGGGAAGATAGTGCCTTAAGAAAATTGAGAATTGACTGTGCTAGTTTGTGCTATTTCCAGGGTCCTTGTAAGGAAAGTTTATTAGTTCTTTGCTGAGTTTTCAAGCTTGGCAGTCTAGTAACAGCTTAACTGTTCTTAAGTAACTTTCATTTAAGGTAGGCCACCACCAAATAGTTTTTGGCCTTTAAGTCTCAGTAGTTGCACCAGCATTTGTTCGTTCATTCATTCGTTCATTCATTCATTCATCCTACAGATTGATTATTGAATGCCTTTAAATATCAAAATCTGCTCTGTGCTAGGAAAGCAGCCAATACCTGTAATCAAAACCAAAGGATGTACTGGCTGGCATACTCCTTTAGTCATTATTTCTCTTTTCAAGAATGGGTATCTTGATTAAACAAACCACACATAAACATTAAATAGCAAAGTATTCTGCTGTAGATGCATGTTTTAGAAGAACTCCACTTCAGAGCAGTTCTATTTGGGAACTTTATTATGCCTGCCCATCAATGATCACTTGAAATCAGGCCTAATCTTAGAGATTGCTTCAATTCTTCCTCACCCGTAAGAGAAGCCCAAACTTCCCAGGCATGACACCACTCTCCACTGCCTAAGGCAGTTTCCTTCTGTTATAGTCGACTTCTCTGCTCCTTGTCCAGAGTGGCAGTCATGGCTTACCTTTGGTTCACCTTTGAAAATGTCTTGATTTTTTCATTCAAAGATAGTTTGGCTGAATGAGCCCAAAGAGTGCTTCTTTTGTTCTAGGACATCAAAAGAAGAAGGGCAAGCATAGCTGTGTGCGAGTCAATCTCCAACCCAACTCCCCATCACACTGCTCCTGCCCTCTCAGAGGATTTCTCTGCATCCTTAGGAGCAATTCCACCACTGTTTGCATCTTCTTCCTGATGCTTATTAAAACAGAAAGTACAAGTAAATTGACTTTGTGCCAAATTCCTGCACCTTTCCTAAGAAGTAGTTGATTTTTCAAACCTGTAAATGACCTCACTAAGCCTAAGCAACTCTGCTGCTTCCAGTTTGCCTCTACAGAGTCTCCAAATACTTAATTTAGGATGGGTAGCATCCTATTAGCCCTTTTTAGAACTCTCAGGCAAGAAGTTTCATAAGATTAAGAAACAGAGAGGTTCAAAGTTTATTGGTCACAAAGGATTTTATCTTAACAGAGTAAGCCTCACTCAGTTGTACAAACATAGTGTGAGACTGAGGTAAAGAACACCTTCCATTGGTGTTTTGGGTCTGACTCAATTCAACACACATTTATAGGGTCAGATGCTGATTTCAAGAAGAAAAGATATTGCTCTCATGGAGTTCACATTCTAGTTGGGAGAGAGTTATGTGAACAAATGCACAATCTGGAAAGCACTTTGACTGATAAGCTTCTGGTAAGGGAAGAGATGGTTAACTCTCTCTAGAGGTCAGATGGCAATATTAGGATTTTTTATATCAGAGTTGGGTTTTGAAAGATGGAGACAAGAAACTTCCATTCTTCATTTTCAGTAGGTTAGGAGTGAGTCTTGCAAAATACCCCTTCTTTCTATCTTTCTTCTTCCTGCCCTGTGCAAGGTCACCTCCTGCTCATCCTTCAGGGCTCTGCAGTAATTGTCTCTGAGAAGTTGTCAGATCCCTTCCCTGAATTAGCATCTGCTGCACCTGCTAACACCATAGAAGGCTACATATTTCCCTCCTAGACCACATTACAGCATAGAATGAAACATTTAGCAGTTGTTTTATAGCTTCTTGAGAACCTTTCTAGAAAGCTAGCTTCTTAAGGATAGGAGCCATTTCTGTTTTGGCTGTAGCACCAGAACCTAGAAGGATTCTAGGCAAGAGGTAAGTTTTCAATAAATTTTTGTTGCAGGATTGCATGCGTGTGGTTTTTGTGGGAATAAAGAAGAGCTGGGACTTTGTTTCACCTCCCCTATTGATATAGAGATAACACCAAATTATTAGTTATGAATTATCACTGATTCATACAGTTCCTTATAAATACACTAAAATACATCTTTAGCTTTACACATGGTATTGGTAAATATTCTTCAATGACTCTCTATTTCTTACCAAAGGGGTGCTGATGCAAAGTACCGGAAAGCTTTTGGTTTTATAACGGATTTATTTGGGGGTAAAAGCTTACAGTTCTAAGGCCAAATCGAGGCATCAGCTGCTTTGTCACCAAAGTCAGCTACCTTTGTGTTGCCATGTGGTGAAGCAAGATGGCCATCAGTCTCTGCTAGGTCAGCCTTCCCCTCCTGCCTTCTTCTTTCAGGCTCAGCTGCTTTGCTTTCTTCCCAATTCCAGCTGCAAGCTGGCACAGGGCTTGTCTTTTAGGTCTTCTTCTCTCTACTGACATAGGGCTTGTTTCTTTCCCAGCCTTCTATTTCAGTGTCAGCTGTTCTGCTCTTTTCCCTATTTCAGCTGTAAGCTACCAGGTGAACAGCTCCTCTCTCCTCAGGGCCTCAGCTGTTTGAGCCTCCTCCATTCTGTCATATGGCAGGATAAAAATGACAGAGCTCTTTCTTCCTGTGTATCTTTGTGACTGTCCATTTATATCAGACCCAGCAAGGACATAGGGACTGACTTAGTGGAATCACAAAGCCCTAAAAGCAATGTAAGGAGTAATCTAATCAAAGCCCCCTCAGCTGACTTTAATGCAATCAAAGGGTATCACACCCAGAGGAATAGATTAGTTTACAAACATAGTCTTTCTTTTTTTTGGGGATTCATAAAATAATCTCAAACTGCCCAGGATCTATCCAAACAACTTAAGGTTGTAGGAAGTCTTAATTGTTTTCATGAATAGGAAAGCCTTAAAAAATGTTTTTTATTTATTTTTTTCATTTCAAACCCTGGTGAATATTCAACAGCGCTCTACTTCCTATCCTATCAGTCTAAATTTTCTCCTTTCATGTTTAAAGCCCTTTAAAATCTGACCCCTCCTTGTATTTGATCTTATTTCCCATGATTCCCCAATAGACAGTTCACACTGTAGTCAGACTCGGTTGCTCACCCACATGCCAAATTCACACCTGTCTGTCTTCTTCCATTGATGTCCGTTCACCTCAGCATGGGCTTTCCACCTCCTTTCCCTTCCCCAACTCTTCCAAGGTCTTTCTCAGCTCAATTTCTCTCTTCTATGCTCCCTTGCTCCTCTAGTCCCTCTCCCCTGTGTGTTTATTTTGTCTCCTTATCTACTTTTCAGTTCTAATCTGTACTACAGTTTTCCATGTGAGTTCATGGATATTGGCTTTTCCTCTCCAAACTGCTGTCTGTTCTTTGAGGACAGAAGCTGTGTCCTAAATGAAAAGCTGCTTAATAAAAATGTCCTTAACTTCAAGATGGAGCTAATGCAGCTTTCATAGATGGAAGAGAGATGACATATGTCAAGGAGCTGGCACTGTGGTAACAATAGTGTCTTCCAATTCTGTTTCTGCCCAGTGCCAAGCCCACTGTGTTTTTTAACAAATGTAATTGGATTGGTGCTTCACAGTGGGGAGGTGTGTGGAGACGTATTACTACATTGTGGAGGTAACTGAATAAAAACCAGAAAATATATTGCTACTGAAATGACAGAAAAGATGTTATTTCCCTTTCTTCACCTCTTGGGCTGGTATACAGAGGGTCATTTTTGTCATTTTAGAGAAGAGTTTCTAAAAACGGTTTGAACTACTAATTGTACATTTGTATGGAAATATTTTGGCAAAACTTTATTCATGTATGGAGTTGACAAATTCCGTTAGGACAGTTCCCAGATAAGTACAGAATGAAGGAGGGCACCAGTCAAGGACATGTCCTGCTTCAGAGATTGCAGGGGATAAAAAATATTAGACACTGGGGACCAAAAAGGTTAAATCACTGGAAATTGGTTTCAGGACTTGGGCTTTCCACTGGCCTCCTGCATTTTTCATAGTCTGTGTCCTTTTCCTTTTTTCATGTACATATACACATACATGATTTACCTGCATGCAATTTACTTGCCTCTTACATGCAGGGACATATACCAGCCACCAGGTGTCACTGTAATGACAGCACAGGAAATGGCCCAGTAGAGCTATGCCAGTAGTTGTCACTGGGCCACTTACTAGATGGGCTTTAATGAAAACAGAACTGCCAAGATAGCGTGACAGCAAATTTTATTAGTAACAGAAAATCCATCATAAGACTCACTATAGAATTGCACCAATGAGTTTCTCTTACCTGAGATGGTCCCAGTAAAAATAGCAAAAGAAAAGAATAAAAAAATTGCCCACGTCACTGGGTTCCTATGAATTTGTGGGGAAGGGCAATTTAAAATGGTTTCAGGTCTTGCTATGCATAAGAGTTTTGGTAAGGAAAGGGTTATTTAACTCTAGAGTAATCAAGATTTTCTTTTAAAAGCTGGCAGTGATGGATCTTAATTCCTCAGGTCATATGCTGTATGCAAGAAATTGGACTGATTCCTCTGGAGCATAAAATTCAAATTCACCTCTCTGCCTACATGTACAGCTAGAACAATTACATCACTCCCTCCTGTATAACTAGCATATTTAATAAGCCTTAAATATGCATTCTCATGCCAACAGGTCTTTCAACAAAGGCAATCTGCACATTTCAAAAATCAAAAGCAATTTGGCTAAATGACCTCTAGTATAACATGATACATGTCCATGGAAATCACTAAGTTTAGACTGCAGGCATTCTTGTAATGACTGTGTCTTTCAAGGAGGCAGCTTTTTACAGAAGAAGTGGCTTCATCATTACTTAGGTTTTATAATACAACTTACATTTGATTCTCCTGTGGTCAAAGCTAGGGCACAGAAGTGTCTGCTGCTTTTTGGATTCATAGTTTGCCAGACTTCTAGTTTTATAATGGCTTGATAAAAAGAAATCATAGTTGTAAACTAGTGAAATGGGACTTGATTCATTTCAGCAGAAAAGAGAATTATTGAGATGATATTGGAAAGGTAGGAAAAATAGGCTCTGACAATGGGCTGACCCAAAAGGCACCAGGCATCTGGCCTATGGGTCATAGAGTTCATTCTAGTTCTCGCTAGAAGTGAGAACCTGCTGCCACTGCTCGAGGGCATCGGGCATAGCTGCTGGTACTGGAGCCTTTGAAGTTGTGCCTCTGACATTATTTTGGGGGTTTCTCTGCTCTCCCTGTTCCTATCAGTCACTCACTGAAACCCCATTGAGAGCATCCTACTGGCTGAGGCAAGATGGCAAGTTTTGGCCTGAGAGCCAGGAAAGCCAGTATCTGGACATTCAGGTTCTATAATGACATGTCCACAAGACTGTACCATGGACAGTTCCCCAAAAACTAGGAGAAGAATTCAAAGGATGGTAAGATAAAAGTCACAGACATCCATTGCAGGGTGATCAGACTGGAAAGTGGGACTCCTTGGTGGGTAGGCTCAGAGCACCGTTGGGTGGACGTGACCTCGAGGGGAACGGAGTGTACCAGTGACTGGCAGCTCAGACCTGTTTTCACAAGTGTTCAGTTTTGGGGGCATAATCCACGTGGTACCGCTGCCTGCCCTGGTTTGAACACCATCACTGTTCCTGCTACGACCTGGCCTCCATTTGTTCAGTCCATCAGTCCCTCTCCACTGGACAGCTGCCTGCCCTGCCCTGCCCCCTGGGCCTGTGGCTGCCACTTTTCACGTGCTCAGTGCTGGATGGCATCTCACATGTGACGTCACTTACAGGATTCCCAGAGATCTGGTGCCTTTTTCTCCCCATTTTTGCCACCATCCAAGATGCCTCTTGTTTACTGGTGGTCGTTAGAATTCCCCGGGGATGCTCTCTAGCTCAATTAGATCAGAATAGCTGCAGATGGGGCTTGGGCACCAGACCTTTGACAAAACCCCCAGGTAACCCCAAGAAGACGGATTTTATGCTTAAAATTTTTGTTAAGTGTTTTATTTAACTGAGAACCACTGTGGAGTTAGGATACGAAACAGGTGGGGTCACAAAAGGACAAGCCTTGTATGATCTCCCCGATATAATTAGAATAAGCAGACTCATAAAATAAGAATCTAGAATGGAGGTTACTGGGGCCAGGGGAGGGGGAGGGAATTGAAGTGAATGCTTAAATTCTACAGCGTTTCTATTTGGGTTGATAGAGGGTAATGGATGGTGGTGATGGTAGCACGATATTGTGAATGTAATTATATATGCGAATGCGGTTAAAAGGAGAAATTTTAGGTTGTATATACATTACCAGAATAAAAATTAAGAAAATAAGTACATGGGACTGTACAACACAAATAGTGAATCTTATTGTAAATGATGGATTATAGTTAACAGTACAATAATAAAAATGCTCTTTCAAAATCTGTAACAAATGTACCACCAAAAAAAAATAGGCGGGGCCATAATTCTCAGAAGGTGTTGGTGGCAATGTTGGTGACATGAAGTTGTGCCAGAACATCTCACTGCCTCCTCCCTCTTCTGTTTTTTTTTTTTTTAGATTTATTTATTTATTTATTTATTTATTTCTCTCCCCTCCTCCCCACCCCGGTTGTCTGTTCTCTGTGTCTGTTTGCTGTGTCTTCTTTGTCCGCTTCTGTTGTTGTGAGCGGCACGGGAATCTGTGTTTCTTTTTGTTGCGCCATCAGCTCTCCGTGTGTGCGGTCCCATTCTTAGGCAGGCTGCACTTTCTGTCGTGCTGGGCGGCTTTCCTTAAGGGGCGCACTCCTTGAGCATGGCGCACTCCTTGCACCCCCTCCACAGGGGACACTCCTGCGTGGCAGGGCACTCCTTGCGCGCATCAGCACTGCACATGGGCCAGCTCCACACAGGTCAAGGAGGCCCAGGGTTTGAATCGCGAACCTCCCATGTGGTAGACGGATGCCCTAACCACTGGGCCAAGTCGGATGCCCTCCTCCCTCTTCTGAGCATGACGCTCTTGTTCCCATCTGTGAGCCTTGACTAATGCTGCTCCCTTGCCCGGTGTGCCCTGTCTATGCCACCTCCACTTTTAGAGGTCTTGCCCATCCTTCACTTCCCTACTCAAGTACAGCCTCCTTTCAAAATCCTTCCTCTGCTATTCCAGCATATACTGATACTGCCCTGAACTGTTGTCGTACCTGCCTTCATTTTACTGCCCAAGGCCTGTACTTTAGCTCACACACAGTGTACCCAGGATCTTGTTAACTGTGCATGTTCATCTGTAGAGATGAATAGTCCAGGTCTTGAATTTAAAAAGTCTTGTGTTCATTCTATGTTTCATGTCTTAAGAATGTGTATGGCTCTTGATGTCACAGATAGTGGTTTAGATTTCGCTGTGGCCTGGTAAATAGTTATGCACTAATATTCAGCTCAATAAATATTTAATGATATTTTAAAACCATTTATCATTATGGCCTGGATTACAACTGAAGATTCCCTTCTCATAATAGGATACCTTTCTTTAGATGCTTAAAGGAACATGACACTGAACACAAATTATAGTTCTCAGTAAATAATAGCACAGGTGATAAAAAATGTAAGATGATGATAGAAACAAGTAGAGGGAGGAAGGGCAAGGAGTATTTATTGGTATATATGAAAATAATAATTACAATTTAAATAGAACCTTTCATGTGCCAGATCCCATAGCAAGTATTTATATCCATTATTCATATAATTCTCATAAATATCCCAGAGATAGGTATTATCATTCCCATTTTATAGGTGAAGTTAATAAGGCTCAGAAATGATATGTAGTCCATCATAACTACACATTTTGTGACAGAGCTGTTTAAACTCCAAGGTGTACCTCCTTTTACTTTTCTAATTTTTTTATAATACATATTTTTTATTTTTTAAAAATATACTTAAATTACATAAATGTTACAAAAAAATATGGGGGATACCCATATGCCCCCCTGCCTACCCCTTGCACATTTTCCCACATTGACATCCTTCATTAGTGGGATACATTTGTTACAATTGATGCACACATATTGGAGCATTGCCGCTAAGTGTGGATTATAGTTTACATTATAGATTACATTCTCTCATGCACAATTTTATAAATTATGACAAGATATATACTGGCCTGTATCTGTCATTGCAATGTCATTCAGGACAATTCCCAAGCCCCGAAAATGCTCCCATGTTACATCTGTTTTGCCCTCTTCCTCCCCTTAGAACCTCCAGTGGCCACTGTCTCCACATCAATGATAAAAGTCCTTCCATTACCAGAATCACAATAAATCAATAGTAGAGTACCAGTAAATCTACTCCAGTCCATTGTTTATTCCCCAATCCTGAGGATTCTGGGATGGTGATGCCCACTCCACCTCTAATTGAAAGGGGGCTTAGATCCCATGGGGCAGATGAATGGAATTTTCTTGCTTGTGTATTGAAAGCAGGGACATGAGCAGATATATGCACACCAATGTTTGTAGTGGTATTATTCACCATTGCCCAAAGTTGGAAACAATCCAAATGTCCATCAACAGATGAATGGATAAACAAATTGTGGTACATACATACAATGGACTATTACTCAGCTCTAAGAAGGAATGAGGCATTAACACACAGGATAACGTGGGTGAATCTTGTACCTGCTTTTTCATGTTGTCCTTTCTTGCATGTGATTTGAAATCAAGGAGACTTTAAGGTAGGAGCGATGAAGGAAGTCATAGGTGGACAGTGCTGAGAGTTGCTATTCCAAGTTAGCAACCCCTGCTGTGGGCTGCTACTCTAAGTTAGCAACCTACGAGGACCGGGCGGGCTTCCACGGCTCGGCGGTGAGCCCCTAGGCCAACGCGTAGGCCTAGGTTCTCCAGGCGTGGGGGACGCGCGGTAAAAACCACGGAGACAGCCTGTGAGAATGAGCTAGTCCAATTTATTGCGGAAATACACTTAATTATATAAGGTCGGGTCAAGGGAGGGGTAGGAATTGGGGCGGGTAAACTACGGGGCGGTAGTGGATAGGCGGAACTGTGCAGGCAGCTATGAAGTAGGCGGTGATTAAGAAAGGGGGCAGATTATGAGTTGGCTAAGTGGACGGGACTGGCGGGAAGGATAGCAACGGCTGGAAAAGGGAGATAACAAAAGCAAGGAGGAGGGGTGAAGGGAGGCAGCAACAATTGCTCCTTTTGTTTTATAAAAAAAAAGTGTGAGAGAGTAGAGGGATGGGCTGTGGAGGGTGAGAGAAAAAGAGGGCAGGATTGACTGGCGATGGGCAAATGACATATCATTTGGCCAGAATGTATGCATAGCCCTTAGGGTTGGTGCGTGCCGGTGCTAGACGAAATATCTAACATGATGTTGCGCACGCTTTTTTGGGGTGGATAGCGCTGTGGCTAGCTTAACTGCGAAGAATTCTCAGACGTATAGCAATAAAGGGGGGCGGAGGGTGCACCCAAGCCCTTTACGCCGAGGGAAGCGAACCCGTACCGACGGCTAAAGTCAGAGAGCTTCACAGCAAGCAGCTTCACAGGCGGGATGTACAGTGGGAAGGGGGGTGAGGCCGTGGTCGAGATTGAGGAATGGAATCAGAGGTAGCAAGACGTTGGTAATGGATTTGAACAAATGAGGAAAATACACTGTCAGCATGATCTTTGGCAAGGCGGATGATTCGTCGAATGGCCCAAGGACCAACGGTGAGACCTAGGATGATGAGCAGAACTGGGGTTAGTAACGGGAGGAGATAGGGGAGGAGGGGCTGCAGGAAGTCCCAGGAACCAGCAGTTTGGGCTCGTTCAAGTTGGCTTTGGTTGAGACCTTTTTCAAGTTAAGCTGGAGTCTACTAAACCGGTATAGTTGGCATAGACGCAGCATTCTTCTCCCAGAGCTGCACATAGGCCACCTTCTTTGAGGAGGAGGAGGTCAAGGCCTCGGCAGTTTTGCAGGACAACTTCTGAAAGGGAATTGAGGGAGTCTCTAAGATATTTGACTGCATCTCGGAGGTAGATGATATCAGCGTCTACTGCTTGTCTGAGGTTTTGGAGGGCGGAGGCTTGTGTGGCTAGGGCTGCAACACCAGTGGCAGCTCCAGCTGTAGCTAGGAGGGAAGTGACAGTGAGTACAGCAGTAATAGGTTCGCGTTTGTGGAGGTAAATAGCTTCTTGAGTGTGGTCAAAGGCTTCAAAGAAATGTAGAGGAGTGTGATAGATGACTCGAGGCGTGAGGAGGATGAGAGCACACGTTTCTTTGGTCTTGTTAAGTGTGGCAACAGATAAGCATGGGGTAAGTCTGGTGGAAGAGCAGAGCCATTGGGTGGTGTTTAGGGGAACTAAGTATTTGGCAGAGATGTTTGGGGAGGTATAGTTGGTACAGGCAGTAAGGCTAGGAGTGTGGGAAGAACGGGGGTGAATGCATAAACCTTTGGAAGAGATGTGCGTAAAAGTGAGTGGGACATGAGTAGATTGATTCCAATTGCAGGAAGAGGGGGAATCGTCGGTGGAGGAAGTAAAGAGTGGTGAAGGGATAGCAAGTGGATCATAGAGGGGGAGGCTGGGGGAAAGACACAACCAGCAAGAGCGAGTGAGGTTGGGGTGGGAGGCGTTGAGAGAGGAATAGGAGGCGTTTAGGAGTTTGAAGTAGGGACTAGAGGGGATGAGAGGATGTGGTTGTATACCTGAAGCGGGGGGGGGGGGGGGAAGTGGGGCTTGTAGAAGGGACGACGGCGGCCGAGGTGGAAGAGATTTTGAGGGGAGTAGATGAGGACGGAAGAAGGTGAACAGTGGGTGAGGGAGGAGGGTTAAGGATGTGGTTGGGACCAATAGCAGAGGGTGGGGTGGAGACAACACGCTTTTGGATTTCAAACAAAGCGCCACGATCATAGTTGCTCATATACAACAGGAGTCCATAGGGGCGAGCGGCCAGCCATGTATCGTCGTTTGGGTTTTTTACTGTCAGCGAAATGAAGTCCCAACGGGAATTGTTGGCTACTTGGAGAGAGAGATACGGGTCTCTGTTGGTGGCGCCGGACCATCCATGGGCCATGGTCACACATCCCCAAGAGGGACAGTAGAAGTGTGATGGGTCATGACAACCTCGAGCACTAGCAGGACAGATGTAAAAACCAGACACAGGGTTAAATTGAGGGCCAAGGAGACGATTGTTTCGAGAAAGCAGGCATGCTGTATTCCCGCCTCGACAGGATGAGGAATGGTGGAAGCCTACTTTTGCTTTTTTGATGTTACTCACTTGGCATTCGGGATGGAAGGAAATTCCAGCAAGAGGGCAGACGTGCGTAAAAAAGGAGGGAGCGACACTAGTAACATTATAAGCGAGAACACGTTTTTCTGGAAATGTCTGCAGGGTCCAATTGAATGGCTGATGGGAGGAGGAGCTTTGGGCAGAGGAGGCTAGAGACAACATGAGAATGAGGAGATGGATGAGGTAGGGGAGGGTAGGGGAACAGGAGGCGGGGGTATGAACAGAGCGGGCTCATCGGAGGAGTTGGAGAACTTGGCGCTCGATGGGGTCATCATCTTCAAGGGAAAGACGGCTTAGGCGGCGGGCAAAGAAACGTTGTCGACGTCGTTCGCGGCGAGAAAGAGCTGGTGTGGTTCCCATGGACGACGGTGTCGGAGAGGTAGACTCGGGTGAATTTACCTGGGGGCGTATAGTGGTCATGGGAGAAGGACGACGAGAGAGGTGAAAGTGCCAATTAAAAGTAGAAAGGCGACAGCGAGGAGGAGGCGTTGACGGAGGTTCCAATCTGTTGGGGCTGTAGCTGCGAGGCAAACAGCTGAGAAGATTGTTAAGAAAATGAAAATTACAAGAAAGAAGCAGAGTAAGAGTGGGTGCGAGGGGAGCTTGAGGAGCATCTGCACTGAGAGTTCTTTTCTGATGAACTATAAAGCACGTTTTGGTGAAGGTCAGGCACTTTTCAACGGCGGGTTGCGGAGGTAGCAAAGGCTTTTCTTGTGGAGTATGCAGAGTTGGGTCCTTTGAGAGATCTGTAATGACAAAAGAAGGAGAAGAGAGCCCTCATAGAGGAGGGGCAATCAGCAGAAAGAAACTCGGAGAGAGCACTTATTTAAATATAAGCATTTCAGGGAGGGGCTGGTTGGTGCTGAATTTGAGCGAATGGGGCGACATCTGGGCCTTCGCTGTCAATGTTGTCTCTCACGGAGGTCATAGGGTACTTATCATTAAGGGGAACCTTGGGGTCGGTGGCAGGCCTGATATAGCGCCCAGGAACCCAGAGTGGTTGTGGCTCAGAGTCTGGGAAGATACAAGCAAAACCTCTCCCCTGTGCTAGCAAGGGAGCCGGGTCCTGCCAAAGATTTGTGGCAGGGTCTTTCCAGTGAACAAGAGGGACTTGCGAGGGTTGCCACATGGGTCCCCAGTGTTTGTGGGTTGGGGAAAGTCCCTTGTCATCGAAGGTCAGGAGATTGTGATGAATAAGGCAGGCAGTGATGACGTCAGCAGGGGCTTTATGGGGGGAGGAAGCTCTTTCTTTTTGAATGAGTAGCTTGAGCTGTTGGTGAGTGCGCTCAACAATTCCTTGCCCTTGTGGATTGTAGGGGATGCCAAAATGGTGTGTGATGTGGTACATTTGTACGAAGCTGGCAAAGGTGGCACTGCGATAGGCTGGTCCATTGTCGGTTTTGAGATCCCAGGGAATTCCCATGAATAGAATGGCTTGTCGGAGTGCTTTGATGCAATGTTTAGCACTCTCTCCTGTGAGGGGCACGGCGTAGCACAGGTGCGAGAAAGTATCAACTGCAACATGAAGATACTTAAGGCGTCCAAAGGCGCTAACGTGTGTGACGTCAAGTTGCCAGCGGGAGTTAGGCCGTAGGCCGCGGGGATTAGCTCCGCGAGGCTGCAAGGGTCCAAGAGGCAGCAAAGGTGCACATGTTTGGCAGGAGCGCACAAGATGTTTACATGTTTCAATGGGGAGGTCTGGGAAGAGCTTTTGAATGGATCGCGCTGAGAAGTGGAATTGAGAGTGTAGGAGCTTAGCTTGGTTGACAAAGTCTCCCAGTCTTGTTTTGTCAGTGAGGTTTTCTTGAATGGCAACTGGGCATACATGGTGGCCGGATGCTAAAGCATCGGCGAGGGCATTTCCTTGAGCTAGCGGTCCTGGCAGGCCAGAGTGACTTCTGATATGAGCAATGAACCAGGGTTGTTGCCTTTCTTCAAGCAGTCGCTGTACAAAAGCGAGTGCTTGGTCAATAGTTAAGTCACTGGGTAGGAAAGTAGCAAGCGGGAGGCTGCGACACACTTGTAAAGTGTATAAGCTGTCTGTGAAGATGTTAAGAGGCTGGTCCGGGTAGAGATTGAGGACTGCGGCGACAGCTAAAAGTTCACCTGTTTGGACAGAAAAGTCATTAGCAAACACCAATTGTCGTGGCTTAGGTTCTCTTGGCGTATATATGACAGCAGCGAATGCCTTTTTTGAAGCATCGGTGAAAGCAGTGATGGCAAAAGGAATTGGCTTTCTTGCGGGCAGCGGATGGAACGGGTTGGAAAATGCTAATTGAGATACCCCTTGTAGTAGTGGATGATGCGGATAGTGATTGTCAAAAGAGCCACGAAAGAATTCTATTAGGCTTTGCATTTGGGCATTATTCATGATGAGAGAGGTAACTTCTTTTGCATCAAAGGGCCAAACGATGGTGTGTGGCGGGACGCCGTACGTTTGTATGGAGAGAAGTACTAAGTCAGTGGCTAATGTGATCCAAGCCCTTGTAAATGGGCAGATTTTTGGGAGTTTACTTTTTGACGTGTGTAGAAAAAGAAGAGGACCATCTTGCCATAGGAGACCCGTTGGGGTGACTGGTGTTGGCAAAACTAAGGCAAGGATTGGGAGATCGGGAGAGAATCGCTCTAGGCGGCATTGCTGGAGTGCAGCATTTACTTGTTGGATGGCTTCTTTGGCAGCTGGGGTGATGGTGATGGGGCGAACGACTGCAGCGGATGGACTGCACTTAGTCTGCAGGAGCTCGAAAAGGGGTTGCATTTGCGCTGTTGTGATGGGGAGTGCTGATCGAAGCCAATTGATTTGTCCGCAAAGCCGTTGGAGCTCAGTCAGCGTCATGTGATCAGAAACATGGATTCGCGGGCTGGTGGGCCGAATATATTGATGAAAATGAAAGCCTAAGAACTGGAAAGGTGGCTGGGGGTTGACTTTGTCAGGTTGCACTATTAATCCAAGACTTGAAAGGTTTGTCGTAACTGCAGAGAGTAAATCATTGAGAAGTGTGTTAGAACTTGCTGCTAAAAGGAGGCCATCCATATAGTGGATGATGTATGTGTGCTCTAGATGGAACTTAGAGCGTAGCGGCTCAATGGCATGATTGACATAGAGCTGACATATAGTTGGACTGTTCCGCATGCCTTGTGGTAGTACTCGCCATTGGAATCGGAGTGCTGCTCCTTGATTGTTGGTACGCGGGACTGTAAACGCAAATCGTGGACAGTCTCGCGGGTGAAGAGGAATGGAGAAAAAGCAATCTTTGATGTCAATGGTGGCTGCATAAAAATGCTGAGGGACTGCAGTGGGATGCGGGCAACCAGGCTGAGGTGATCCCATTGACTTAATATGTTTGTTAATTTCTCGAAGGTCATGAAGGAGGCGGAACTTGCTCGTGTTCTTTTTATTGATGACGAAGACTGGCGAATTGTAGGGACTGGTAGACGGCTCAATATGCCCTGCTTGTAGCTGTTCTTCGACGAGGGCAGAGAGAGCTTGCAGTTTATGAGTTGGCAAGGGCCACTGCTCAACCCAGATGGGCTCCTCTGTGTCCCATTCCAGAGGGATAGGGTCAGGTCTTGAGATGGGAGCAGTGGCCCCTATAAGGGGGGGGGGGCGGCGCAGCTATGAAGGCTTCTGTGGTGATTCGAGCTTTTAGCTGGCTGAGTACATCTCTTCCCCACAGGATGGTTTGGACTGAAGAAAGGACGAGTGGACGAATCTGGCCTTCGTGACCTTCTCGGTCGCTCCAATGCAGAGGCTGGGAGGTTTTCCAGGAGGTAGCAGCTCCCGTGGCGCCGATGACTTGAGGGCCGGTTTCGAGGGGCCAATGATTGAAGGTGGCGATTTCAAAGGGAATACAAGAGATTTCAGCACCAGAGTCTAAGAGCCCTTCAAGCCATTGTCCGTTTATTTTAAGCTCTAAGGAAGGTTTTTGGTGACGTTTGATAGGCATTGTCCACATTAAGGTTTTGGAGCTCTCTGGAGGGCCTCTTGGGGGAGGGGCTGAGGCCTGCCCCGCTGGAAGTTTAAAGGCTGGGAGATACGTTGCGATGAGCGGCAATCGCGGGCCCAGTGATACCCCTTGCCACAGCGCGGGCATGGTGTGGGGGGGCCTCTTGGTCTGTGCAGTGCTACGGCAGGGCGGGGAGCTGCCTGTTGAGGGCACTCGCGGACAAAATGACCGGGCTGACCGCATCGAAAGCAGGCAGAAGTGGAGGCAGATGACACAGCCATGGCGGAAGCGAAGGCAGCAGTAAGTGCTTTAGTCTGTGGGTCAATATCTCGACAAGCCAATACCCATTCATGTATTGGCTTATCACGGATAGGAAGAATAACGGCTCGGAAGGGTGCAAGGCACCCATCGAGAATGAGTTCTTTTGCTAACACAAACTGAGCATCTTCGTTAGTAATTTTCCGCTGGCATGCTTCTAAAACGCGTGCGACAAATGCTGGAAAGGTTTCTTGCGAGTCTTGAAGCATTTGCGTAAATTTGGTGGACTGCTTGGTAGAAACTAAAGAGAACGATTGCTGGACAAGAGCTTTTACTCGGTGCCAAAACCCTGGATCTATGTTTATATAAGAACGAGGGTCAGCATAGTTGTTAATTCCTGTGTAGGCGTCAGCTGGATCTTGGATACCCGCCTGGACATTTTCTACCACTTGCTTATCAACAGCTACTTGATAGTAAGCACGCCATTCAAGGAACTGGCCTGGCGGAAGGATGGAACGGGCTAGAGAAATCCAGTCATAAGGAAGAGCAAGTTGAACCCCTAACTCTTCTATTAATTGTTGGACATATGGGCTACCTATGCCGTCTTCTTTAACAGCTTTGCGAAGAGTTTTAACTTCTTCGGCTGTGAAGGGAAGCCAAGTCTGAGGGCGTTGCTGCGTGGGCAGCGGGTTGAGCGGGTATAGCTGGGGGGCGGGAGAATGTGCTTCGCTAGAAGCAGGTGGGGAGCTGCTGCCATACGGTGGTGGCGAGGGATGAACGGTAGCGGGAAACAGATGAGAGAATGATGGCTTAGCAGCGTCAAGGCGGCAACAAACTGGCGGCGGGATATTTTTGGGCGCTGGACAAGATGGCGGAGCGGCGACGTCACTTTTAGGCGCCTGCCAAGATGGCGATGTAGTTACGTCATTTTTGGGCGCCGGCCAAGATGGCGGCGAAGTCACGTCATTTCCGGGGGCCGGCCAAGATGGCGGCGAAGTCACGTCATTTCCGGGGGCCGGCCAAGATGGTGGCGACATTATGTCCGGGGCAGGGCCGGAAGATGACGAGACAGGGAGGGGCGGGTAAAGGTGAGAGGAGGCGCCTTTGTTCCCGCCGGCGGGCTCGGACATAGGTGAAGAAGAAGCCGGAAGTGCGCCATTTTGGGCAGAGGTGGAAGAAAAAGGAGAAAGTCCGCTATTTTGAGGAGCTACTAAAGCGGCTTCTGCGGGCCGTGGGGAGCGCGGGCGGGGAGGTTCGCGCTCGAGAGCGGCGGCGAGCTGGTCAGACAGAGAATTTGGGTCGCCAGGATCATCGGGCTCATAGTCATTGGGTTGCTTAACTGATTTGTCTCGGATGGCTTCTGACGGTGCACCAAGGAGGCAGGCGCGTATGGCTACTAGAGCAGGCAGCAGGCAGTGCGGAAAAGACCGCTTTTCATGCTCTATGGCGGAGGTGACTCGATGTATGAGTCGAGAGTATGTGTCTGGGCTCCAGAGCTGGCAGGTGGCGAGCCACGGATTAAGAGGGAGTAGCAGGTCCCAATATTTTTGGAGCTGTTTTAGGGAAACGCGGACTCCATTGGTATCAAGCAGGGCGGCTAAAAGCCGAACCTGAGGGGTATGGTGTGAGGAGAGAGAGGTGCCCATAGTGGGAGAAGAAAAGACGGCGATGGGGTCCCTACCTGGAGAGCTGAAATGGTCGCCAGTAGACAGCAGCAGCAGCAGCAGAGAGGGGCCGGAGGGTGGTGGAAGGAAAGGATCCCGGGCGGGCCCCCAGCTGTGAGCTGCTATTCCAAGTTAGCAACCCCTGCTGTGGGCTGCTACTCTAAGTTAGCAACCTACGAGGACCGGGCGGGCTTCCACGGCTCGGCGGTGAGCCCCTAGGCCAACGCGTAGGCCTAGGTTCTCCAGGCGTGGGGGACGCGCGGTAAAAACCACGGAGACAGCCTGTGAGAATGAGCTAGTCCAATTTATTGCGGAAATACACTTGATTATATAAGGTCGGGTCAAGGGAGGGGTAGGAATTGGGGCGGGTAAACTACGGGGCGGTAGTGGATAGGCGGAACTGTGCAGGCAGCTATGAGGTAGGCGGTGATTAAGAAAGGGGGCAGATTATGAGTTGGCTAAGTGGACGGGACTGGCGGGAAGGATAGCAACGGCTGGAAAAGGGAGATAACAAAAGCAAGGAGGAGGGGTGAAGGGAGGCAGCAACAGGACAGAGTGAGAGTAAGGGGGTGAAGGAAGAGCCAAGCTGACAAGATGGCAAAATCTGGGGGGCCAGGCCCACCCCAAGAATTTGTTAAAAATCAGCACTCTGATTTGCATAGCATGTAGTTCATCTTCAGGCAGGTGATTTTTTAAATTACCTGCCGTTCTTTTTCCCATTGTTCCTTCTGTAAGCGTTTTGCAGCAGGCACCTGTTCACTTACTGATAGGTGTGTGTGTGTGTCTGACTTTCATTTTCACGTTTATCAACAGACTTGCCCTGTGGAGAGGACAAATTTGATTTACAGTCAGACCTCTGTGAGCTACCTCTCTGGATAGCTGGTAGGAAGCTGTCTAGAAAAAAATGTGTTTTCCAGCTCTTTCGACCCTCACATTTCCAGAGAGGGATGTGTTTCCTGTGAAATAACTGAAACTTGCCACCAGCTTGTCTCATCTGTCGGTGACACTGTTAGAAAGACACAATGAATAATGCTTCATTTCTGTGCTCATGTCCAGATAATAACTCTCACTTCTTAATAACTTTCCTCTGGCCATCAATATCACAAATACAATAAAATTTTGTAAGCTGGTAGATGAGGGTTTGGTGAGAAGTGAAGCACAATTTTCACAATTTTACCAAATCAGGGTATAGATGATACAGGGCACAGTTCTACCTCTGAACAAATGCAGAGGTGGGCTGGGAAATACCAAAAAATTGTACTCAGGGTCAGGACAAGGAGGCCAATGTTTCCCAAGAGAGTGACAAGTCCTGATTTTTCAGCCTTTATTACTGATTAGCCTTTCTTTTGTTCTTTATTCTTTTTATTTTTTAACTTTATTTTGGAAGAAATTTTAGCTTACAGAAATGTTACATAAAAAAATATAGGGGATTCCCATGTACCTCACCCTCTCCCCTTCTCAATTTTCCCCTATTAACAACATCTTTCGTTAGTGTGGTACATTTGTTACAGCTAATGAACAAATAATGAAGCATTGCTATCAACCTTGGCCTATCGTTTACATTGTGGTTTACGCTTCGCACCACACAATTTTCTAAGTTTTGACAAAATGCATAATGGCCTGTCTCCATCATTGCAACAGCATGCAGAACAATTCCAGTGCCCTAAAAATGCCCTTGGTTCCACCTATTCTTGCCTCTCCTTCCCCTCAGAACCCCTGGTGACCACTTTCCTATCAATGTTACAAGTTCTTCCACTACTATAATAGTAACAAGTGTACTTTGGTCCATGGCTGCCCTCCCCCCTTACGTTTGTTCATTCCTCAATCTTGAGGATTTTGAGATAGTGATGCCCACTCTGCTTCAGACTGAGAGGGCAGATGGAAGGAACTGTTTTGCTTACAGCTGTAGATACTCTTTGCTTTTTGGGATGTGGATTGTCCATCAACATCATGTAGTTAGTTGTCCTGGGTGAGTCCGATGAACAGAGGAATAGGTATTGGCTGCAACTCTGCTGAGATTCAAGGATCAACCAGCATATGAACAGATGGAAGATATAAGTCTCTGGGACTTATTTTTAATGGGTATAGTGCTTCCCACAGTTTCTAGAGGAGGAGTGTAGCCTGCCGTTCCCTACTGCACCATCTTGGATCGTTCTGATTATCTTGTTTGATGTTTGGAAGGAGACATTTATTTTGGACTGCCTATGTGCAGGCTTTATGTGGACAAGCTGTGAGAGGCACAACAGAGCACAGGGAGACTCTGCTCTTACAGACTCAGGCAAGAGCCCTGGCCCCAGCTCTTGTTAGGCTCTATTGTCATCTAACTGCATGCCTTACCTCCTCAGGACTTCAGTTGTTCCTATTTAGAATAAGTTACAAAATTGCTAAATACTCTTTCTGTTCTGAAGTCCTATGACCTTCTCTTACCACAGAGGAAAAACTTCAAAAGCTAAAAAAGGAGAAAAAGCAATAAAATTGAGAGCCAAAATCAGATGTCCAGACAGTGTCTAAAAGGTCAGCAGAGCCGGTGGTCACTATGGACTAGATCTTCGTGGAGGAGTTTTGACCTCATCTGTACTCACAAGGAGCCCAGGACCTGAATCCTTGGAGGAGAGCCTTCTAGAATCTAGACAGAGAGAAGCAAGAGCACAGGCTCTGAGTAGCTCATGGAACTTTCCTGAGAGTGAGAAGGTCTTTGTTGTTATAACGGAGAGTGCATTTCATTTCTGGAAATGGTTTTAGCATGGGATTTCAAGCATTAGTAGTTATCATAAAATATACAGAGATGCTAAAAATATGGAAAATGGATATCAGCTCTATTTATATATATATCTACATTCTTATAATAGATAATATTTTCATTTGTATGTAGATATTAAACTCTTCTAAAGACAAATCAGAATTCATCTCAGTTCATATAATAATTATCTGGGTCTCTGCTTTTAGTTATAAGAACTAGTTAAATGTGCTCCTGCGTCTTTCTATATTTTTAATGACCATTTCTTATCTTTCATTCTCACTTGAAATCTCCAAATTGATAATATTACTCTCATCTTTATGTGGTTTTCACAGCAGCATGAAGAACATCTCAATGTCACATCAATGGCTCCAGGATGCATCTGCTGTAGTTAACATGTCTCCTAAATATTCAGGTCCATTTCCTCTAGCACATGCTTGATTCCCACATGTTTAAAGATGGACCTGTTAGCACTCACTCTTCCTCCCACTTCCCTTCCCAAGAAATAAGAGCAGAAGAACAAAGGAGCTGCACAATTTCTTAATGATATGAAAATGATATATGCTGCATAACAATAGGAGAAACTGACAATTATAAACAGAACAATCAACAGAATGAATGTCTTCTAAAATAGATGTGAAGACCTTGTAAAAATATTCAACCAAAGCTTACGGTACTTTCATTGATGAATTACGGACCAGTTGGAGATGAAACAAAATAAAAATGATCACAGCTCTCCTTTTTATAGGATAAGCATTTGCTTTTGGGGAGTTCAAGTGTGAAAACTCAAACAGATGTTCTTATGTGATGTTAACTGAAGTAAAGGTTAATTTAGGGAATTTTGGCTTTCTGAGGAATACCATGTTCTTTCCCTAAACGTCTGCTTATCAGGAAAGACTGTGGAGCAATCCTGGAAGAACACTTTCCCAGGGTCACATATACTTTGGTGCAAAAGTTATTCGAGGGCTCCGCTCTAATGAATCCACGTTCAATTTTTAAAAAGGTTTAATTTTCCCCTTTGGAAATGAAGGGGATTGGGGATTGTGGAAATGTGCTGGCTGATGAAATGTTCTCTGTTTTCCTGTAATCTAGATGAGATACTAGTTTTTTCCAAAGACAGGGAAGCCTGACCACAACTGTATCTTTTGTCTCTTTATGAGGTAAAACCACAGGCCAGAGTATGTATTTAACTCTTCTGTACACAACCTTTCTTTCAGCTTATGGCCGATGAATGTCCAATCACTAAATTTACTGTCAGCCTCAGAGCAACTAATATCAAGGGACTTTTCCACCAAGAGTTTGCAGAATTTGACTCTGAAGTTTTTTAAGAGTCTTAAGGAGTCAAACCAAACCAAACACAAAACTGCCACCACCATTACCACCATCACTACCAAAAGGGTGGTGTCTTACCAAAAAGTTGATTCCCTACACAGAGAAACCTTGGTGTAGAGAAGCAGGGACTATATCATTATCCCTGTTTCCCGGAAGACTTAGAAATGCAAAAGAAAAAGAAAAAGAAAAACCGCATGCCCAGACAGGAAGCGAAAGCATGCTGGGGATGTGTGTGATCGCGTCAAAGAGTATGTGCTTTGGCACTGCCAATCTTGAAACATCGTTGGACTTCACGGACTCTTCTGAAACAGTCACCTACTCTACTGTGGTTTCCACTGAAGAGTCTCAAAGAGTGCCAGTGTGAGGCCACGTGGCACAGCAGGAAGAGGCAGGGTCCCCGACCTTGAAAAAGCATTTAACCTTCACCATGGTTTAGTCATTAAAACTTCCCAGGAAGCTTTAGTGAAAACCTTTGAGTTTGAATTCCTGCTCCACCATTTACTGGCTTTGTAGTCTTGGGTGAATAACAACTCCTCTAATGTGCTAAAATTGGATGAACCTACCTACGTCACAAGAGGGTGGGGTGTTAAAGATAAGACAAATACAGTGGTGGCCATAGTGAAAACTTGCTAAGTCCCCTAGAAATGAGATCTTTTATTAAGTTAATCACCTTTGATGTGCATCCCAGTACCACAGTACGATATCTGACACCCGTCTGTATTCCTTATGACTCACTGCTGCATTTTGTAGTACTTTTGTGATGATAATAACAGTAATGAGAGTAGCTAACACACTCATCCAGTGCTCACACTGACCATATGATATTCTAAGTTCATGATTTGTATTATTTCATTTTTCCTCTATTTTCATCCCCATTTTGAGGAAACCAAGAGACAGGTGAAGTAGCTTTGCTAGCCTTGCTGCTAGTAAATTGTGGACTTGGGATTAAAGACCAGGTACCCTGACTCCAGAGCTCATGCTCCTGACAACTCGAGATGCATTTCTCTCTCTACCTTAAAGTGGAGCTTCTAATTAGTTCTTTATGCCTTTTTCCACAGCCACTGATTTGAATAATTGTTTTTCATTTAATGTTCTCATGGTGTCAAACCTTTTATTCCAAATTCTCTTGTCTTTAGTTAGAAAAGCAAAGGGCTTCATACTTGCAGATCTGGGTTTTGAAAGCTCTGGTGTAGGACCCAGGTGTGTGTGTGAGAAAGAGCATGCGTGTGTGAGAGAGATCCAGAGAGGAAGAGAAAGAGAATAATTGTCATTTTGTTTTCCTCTAGAGATCTCTAAGCTGAGATGTGCTATCTTACTGAAAGTAGATAGATCAATACTAAGATTAAGGGAGAGAAGGGGTAGTTAATAAACTGGTCTCTAAGATGCAAGGTTGGAGTGAAGTATGGAAATGAGCTCTTTGCTTCTGTGAGGGAAACTTAATCTCTGTGAGAAGGGCGGACAACCAATCTGGTTTCCATTTCTCTCCAGAGGATTGCTTAGCAAAGAGGTCTTACCGGCATCGCCTCAGGGTTTGGAATCTACTTGCAGTGACTTGAATGGCTACCATTACAGAGGCCTTTCCGTTGCCAGGATTGTGCATTACATCCTTTCTCTGCTAGTAAACCCTGGAGGGAGGTGATGCACCGCTCAGTTGTAGCCAGGTGCTAACCAGGCACATGCCCCAGAGCTCGTAATTTGCAGAGGCAAGTAGTTTCAGTTTACTAAAAATTGATGCAGAACCTTGGAGAAAAAATAGTATAGACTTAAGGGTTGACTTGGGACCCAGAACTTCAAATTAAGCAGATGTGGGTACAGTTATTAAGAAGTCACAAATCTTCCCTTTATAGTAGAGTAAAATAGACTTAAAATAATCCAGAACATTATGGGATCCACTCACACATGCACACAGAAACATGTGCACACACACAATGTTACGGAACTTAACACACTCAAAGAGTTAAAGCGTTGAGGCGTGAATTCCTTTATACTTTTACAACCTAACACAGTAAAAAGAGTTTTAAAATGTGGGGTAAAAAACAATCCTGTCTTAGGGTAACCAAGACTTTGAAAGGAATGAAATGCAAGCATTTCAATTTACTGTCAGTAACAGTTTCTTTCTACTAGCATTTAAAGCCAATTAGCGAGCATGGATGAAAATTCTAAACATCAGGAACTTCTTCATAAACAAAAACTCACGAAACCGGGAAGCTGGATGGCTCACTGCCTAATTATACTTACTTAAGCTACAAATGGCTGTCACTGAACAGAAGCCAACAGTCCTCTGAAATGAATTTTGATGGGTATAGAAAACATCTAAATTACATAATAATAGCTTACATGGGTATAACATTTTTAAATGCAGTATCTCTCTAAACTTTTACAGCCTCTCTGAAACTCAGTTATGGAAACTATAATATTATTCTCCCCACTTTATAGAAGAGAAACTGAGGCCTGTTGTGGTGACTGGTTCATCCAAGATCACGTAGTTGATAAATGGAAGTCGGGAATCTCTGCTCCTGATCTGATGACCTCTTTGGTCTCTCCTTTTCTTTCCCTGTTGAAATCCATGAAGACATCAATGCAAAGGGGCAGAATTTGCAGACACTTTTGAATTTGAGGCTTATTTCGTAGAACAATGGAGGAAGGGGCTATTCAAATAAATTGGTCCTTCAACTAGAGTTCTCCATCCCCCTTCTCCACCAGTCACACATACACACAGTCCGCCATTCGAAGCAGTTGGATGGTAGCTACTTAGTAAAGCTCATCACCATGATCAATGGTTTATGAGGGGAAGAGACTTTATTTTGCTAATGTGTATAGATCCCCTAAGAATACAGCTGGGACTTTAACTCAAATTTAAAATATAATTGAAGAGAAGCTAGTTTCTTGATAAAGAGGAGAGAGAAGCAACTCACAGAAGTTGAATTGAGGAAAATGAGAGGCAATGGCTAAAAAGGAAGGTTGCTATAGCAACTGTAGAATGCACCTTTCCCCTTAATGACAGTTAAGGTCAGAATGGGCTCTAGGTCCCAATGGATACTACAGGAATTGAAGAAATCAGCTCTTCTATGGAAATTCTCTCCCCAAGCACTGTTTGAGTTTTGTAGATCTCTTCAAGCTAAACCTCCCTGTTTTTAATCTTCACTACCTCTTAGGACCCTTTTCAATCTCTCTAGATTTCTGTATTGCCTATCAATCTCCCATCTTTACGGGGAGTTTTATTCTCTTGCTCTTAAATTGAATTCAGGTTTTGGTTATACATTGACTCAGGAGTCTGCAAGTAATAGATGCATTTTAAATGATGACAATAAAACCCAAACCCACAGAATTGTAGATTTATTCAGAAGGCTCCCCAGGGACAGGTTAAGAAGTGGGAAAGCCACAATACTCTATCGGTACAAATATTTCCTTGTAGTTGAGAGGAATGAGAATTAAATTGACTCTCTAGGGCTCTTGAAGTCACAAGAGGAAGAGATTGCAACTCATTTCATGTCTAGATTATTAAGAGTTTTATTTATCATCAGCAATAGCTTTATTTACGACAAGCAAGAATTGGACTTGGAGGAATACAACTTATGTAATTGAAATTGCAGAGGAAACTGGAATAACGTAATTGCCATGCTTGGTCATTAGCTCTGTTGGCATGAAGGGGACATGGATAGCAGTGAAATGGTAAAGGGTAAATCGGGGCAGTGGCTTCTTGTTCTGGCCCTTTCCCTAATTTCCTAGTGACCTTGGGGAATGACCAACAGTTCCCCTCACTCTCCTATTTCTCTTCTTACCGTTTTGCAATGTGTATTACAGCAAAGTGTTATGAACTGCAGGATTCCTGAGGGAAGAGGCTCTCCCTTAGCTCCGTAAAAGGCCAAGAAACCCACTTCTTGGGCATTTTGTCCATTAGAAATAGTACTTTAGAGGGTGGTATGGGAAGGAAAATAAGAGTTTTTACACTTCATCATATCCCTTTATACCTCTAATCCCCCTTTCCTTCACCTAATTAATCCTGCCCACCCCCCACCCCCCCACCCTGGGCTTTCTGATGTTGTTTGTCTTTTTTGGTTTATGCTATTTCCTAGATAGTTTATGTACTTTCTTTTTCTTTCTTTTCCTGTGCTGCTGATGTGACTGTACAAATTGTTTTTCTCTCTGTTGTAGGTTTACTAACAAAATGACTTAAAATATATGGCATACATAGTGGCTCGAAAACAAACTAGATGGAGATTTAAAATGAGCTGGTCTATTTCCCAAAGGAACTAACATTTATAAGGATGAGACTTTTGAGAGTTTGTTATTATAAAATGTGAGCTACTAAAGGATGGGATATTTAACTGAACTTGTTAAATACTAGAATTTCACCTATTTTACAGACTTGGAGGGCACTTGATCTCCTGTAGATTCTCCAGTATTATGGGATGTTCACCTATAGTTTGTTACTGGAATTTCATGCACATCTAGATTCCTTTAGCTTAATTATTCAAATTAAAATCTGATATATGGAAACAGAGTATTTCTTGCAAAATCTATATGAATTTATCATTATCTGTAGGTGAGGTGGTCCTGGACACAAAATGTCAGTTAATCCGTGGCCAAGAAAAACGAAAATAACAATAAATGAAGCATGGCAGTGTCATGGGAAGCATGTAGAAAGTGCAATGAAAATTAATCCAACATTCCATGGTAGGCATCTTTTTAATATTGCAAATTTTAATTTCTCTAATTTGGTAATTGTATTGATAAGCTGTTTCTCGTATTTTATTTTCTGATTCTTTAATTAATATAGAGAAGCATTGTGACATTATAGAAAGGTCATAAACCAGGACCCAAATCCTCTGACATTGTGTTAAGTTGGCAAACCTCTAAGTCTTTTATACAAATGGACATGAAAACGTATAACTGTATTATTGTCATGAATTTTATTATAGATGCTCAATAGGTGATGGTCATTATTATTATTATTATTCTGTGTGAAATCTGAGAAATACCTTAAAAACATTTCCACAGATCACTAAATTTTCAGAAAAACTTGAATATTTACTTGGGTCTTGGAGAGATAAGCCATTTGATCAACTTCTAAATACCTGTCATAATGATGCAATGCTCTTAAAGTGATGACATGAGCCAAAATGATTAATTTGTATATGTATTATGGAAATTTGCACATAGTACTCACAGGTTTCTGAAGTACAGCTGGTAAAATAATGTCAGGTAATAATCAGTCATAATTATACTTCAATTCACTCTTACTCAAATCCACTACAAAGTACAAAGTCCTAAAATGCTTAAGGGTTTATTGATAATTTATAAAATATTACCACATCTCAAACATCTTAGGATAGATAAGCCCTTCTTGTGGGTAGCTAGGGAAAGAAAACTTGTTCCCAGGAGAATGATTATTGGAGAATTGCTTGACTGGACTGCAACCAGGCTTCAGTTCTATCACTTTTCTGGGAATTTACAAACTTCAGCTACACCAGTGATCCTTTATGTGATTGTTTCCCAACCAGATCCTAGGGCATGATGTTGGGTTATTCATTGTAATCTTCTGACCTTAGCATATATTCAAATTCCTGCAGAAAGTCTGTAGACTCTTTTTACCAAAGTTGTTATAAGTTAACTTTTGGTATTCAGATTTCATTTTTCTATAGGAACACTGCTGTAAATGGTGTTTTAGGTTCCCAGGAATGTACAAAAAATATCTCAATGTCTAGTTTACTACTTAAAGTGACAGAGCCCCTCCTGCAAGCAGGTGTGCAGTGAGAACTCTGGACTCACCTGCATCTCTGGGTCACGGCCTAGACCCAGAGCAGAGCACTCCCCTTTTAACTACCAAGGCCACCTCTATGTGCACATTTGTAAGAAAGGAATCACTCTCATCTGCATATGTATATAGGCATCTTATGTCTGTACATGTACATGCCTCCTAGCAACCAAACTATCTACTACCCACTCACCTGCCTACCCATTTAACCAAATGCGGTAGGCCGCTTCTGAAATGACTCCCAGGATTTTTGCCTCCTTGTATAATTCTCTCTATTTGAGGAAGGCAGGACCTAGTGACTCACTTCCAAAGAAAAGAATACGCAGAGGAGGTTGGGCGTCATCTGATATTAGCTTACAAAACGTTGTGGCTTCCATCTTGGGCACCTTCTCTTGCTAGATTGTTCTGAAGGAAACCAGCTACCCTATTATGAGCAGCCCTGTGAGAGGTCTATGTGGCAAGGAATTGATGCATTTGCCCAACATCCAGTGAGGACCAGCAGCTTTCTATCAACGTGTGAGTGATCCTCAAAACTATTCCCCTCCCAGTAAAGCCTTGAATTCTTGGCAGCCCCAGCTGGCAGTTTGACTGTAGCCTTGTGAGAGACACTGAGCCAAACTGTGCTTGAATTCCTGACTCTGAGGTATTATGAGATAATATATGTTTGCTGTTTTAAGGTACTAAGTTTTGTGGTGATTTGTTATATAGTTATAAAGAAAAAAGAACAAATTTGGAAAAATGGACCCCACTAAGTCCACTGGGGGCACTTATCTTAGCAGAAGGCTTCCTTGAAGTGGGTCTGATACTTAGGTCATGTTCTAAAGAGAAAAGGGAGGTTCATTGGACAGGAAGTTACTAATAATATCACACATTGACATTGCCGATCAAGGCAGCTCATTCATTTCTCTCCCTTCCTACTTAGTTAAGACCTTGAAAAAGTTTACTACTGAGCACAGACAATACATCTCCATCTTTAGCCTTCTTTGAGTAGGCTAAAGAATTTTTACATTTACTTAGTGTCTCAGTTTGCCAGAGTTGCTATAACAAAAACCACAGACTGGTTGGTTTAAACAATAGGAATTTATTATTTCAGTTTGGAAGTCTAGAAGTTCAAAATCAAGGTTTTGACGGGGTCATGCTTGCTCTGCATTCTGTAGCATTCTGGTAGTGGCTTATCAAGAATCCATAACTCAGTCTCTACCTCCATCCTATAGTCTTCTATCTCCTTCTACCTCCTACTACTCTGTTTTTAAGGATTCCAGCAACACTGGATTAGGCCCACTGTGGTTTAGTGTGGCCTCATCTTAACTAATAACATCTTCAAAGAGCCTATTTACAATTGGGTTCACACGCACAGGATGGGGTTAGGCCTTGAGCATGTCTTTGTGAGGTTTCAATCCATAAAACTTAGCTCACCAAAAAAAATCATAATAAACTATGAGTTCTGGAAAAAGACTTTTGTAATACTTCTTGAAGTTCTCTGGAAGATTTCCTTGTCTTTGGATTTCAGAGATGGAGATGATACTGCAAGTATGTAAGAAATGAGGAGAGGCATTGCAAAGGCCAGGAAGGAAGAGAATGCTTCCTGGGAATAGGCCCACATGTGATCTCCCTCCTATAAAGAGAGGCAGCCATCTTAAAACTAGCCTTTGAAAGAGTCAGTCCCTGAGGCAACCCTGGATTCCAGAGGTATAATTTTAAAATCTGAACTTAGATCTCCTACTTCTTCACTTGTAATTACTTACAGTCTTCTGTTTTCTCTTCTATTTTTTAACAAAATTTTTATTTTGGAGTAATTTTCAATGTACAGAAAAGTTGTAAAAATAACACAGATTTCCCATGTACTCATCACTGTTTCCCTTAATGTTAACATCTAATAACACCACAGTGCATTTGTCAAAACTAAGTTACCAACTAAACTCCAGTCTTCCTTCGGCTTTCATCAGTTTTTCTGCTAATGTTGTTTTTCTACTCCAGGATCCAACCCAGGATCCCACATCGCATTTGGTTCAACACCTCGAATCTAACTACCTAAGACTGAGCAGAAAAACCGTGAGGCCCAGAGAAATGCTCATCCAGGACCGGGAAAAATTTACCTCAGCTGAATAAATATTAAAGGAATAATAAAGAACAAAACAGTTCTTTTAATGTCATGAGTTATGTTTACTCAACATACCAGTTGCATTGATACTAACTTGACTTAGGTTTTTGTCACTAATTAGCTTGTATATCTATTAATATGCATTATTCTTAGTTTAAGCATTTGGGATTTAAACAGAACCTCCTTAACAGCTGCACTTTGCATATAAAAGTGTTAGTAGAAACATAATTCAGAAATTTTATTAGGGTAGAATTTTTTTTGAAATACCAAGCTTTTGGCCAAGTGGCATATCCCATGTGCTTACAGTGGCCATATTATTTATCATCTAAACTAGTAAACTTTTGAGGATGAAAGAGAATGTTAATTATTATTCCAGGAAAACAGGTATAAATGGGATATACTGTCATTCTACATATGTTAAGATATTTGTTCACCTGTAAACACTATCCTTTTTAGGTAAAAGCTTCTCTTTTAAATACCTCTGGGTAGGAAGTTACAAACTGGTGGCTGGCAAGCTGAATTACACAATCCACGAGGTGTAGTTTTTTCTACATGTTTAAAAAATTTGAATGTGAATTTCTTCAGCTGAGCAATGCACTTTCCTGTGTGCCACAAACTCATAGACCCCTTTGCCTTTCACTCAGCCTGCTTCACGTGTTTCTTCAACTGCATGACCCTTTTAGGGTAGGTGGGGTTTTGACTCCTATTCCAGTTGGAGTAATTGCACTGGGTTTTATTTATGATTTTGAAAGACAAAACTTTTGTAGAGTTGCTATATAAGGAGCAGCTGTGCATATTTATGGAGTAAATTATATCAATGATTTTTTTTTCTCAAAACCAGCATGAATTATGTTAAGGGTGATTGATCAATTATCACTCTTCCAGATTTGAAAAACATGAGGAGTGATATTAAGCAAATTGACTGCTGAGATAATAAAATCTTTCACCAACAAAGTAACATGTAACAAGAACACCATTTAATATATTACACCAATTGCAATGAGAATCACTTTGAAGATTTCTTGGCATGTTTCTCTTTTAATATTATTATTATTACTTTCTCACTTCTTTAAAGAACACAATGAATTAGGTGCCTCAGCATCAGGGACTCGGTAAAGCTTATTTTTACTTTCAGCATTTTCAACTTGGCTTTATCCCCTATTTGACATCATTTATTCTTGGGTGATTAATAGCTTTACCTCAATGCCTTTTAATCATTGGAAGCATAATAAACTAATAATACTTAGTGCTCCTAAGGCAATTCTCATTTTCAAATCATATGAGAATATTTGCTAACTGATCTTTGCTGCTCACAGATGTGGGAGCTTTGAATGTTCACTAACTCTGGCTCTCTTGTCCCTTCCCTCTCCCAGCTGTTGAGAGGCAGTGGGGAGAGGATTTCCCACTGAGTTTTAAAAGAGGTAATTATGACCCCTCCCCCACTCGTTTGCCAAGATTACTTCTTGGCAAGACATGGCCTCTATCAGAAAGGAGTATCCTTTTCAAGGATATGCATTCTTATTGTAATTTCCTAATTGGTAGGAGATATGGAGGTCAAAGGAGTTTGAAGATTAAAAGCTCAGATTGTATCTGTAAATCTGCCATAAACAGGAGGACTGAAAATTTGATTTACCCTCATTCACCGAGGGTTACCGGTGCCTCTGGGTTCCAGCCAGAATGTTGTTGTTGAGATGAGCCACAATTCTGGATCAAGTTCATGACTTATTCATAATCAGATTCACAGCTGATTTAACATTAGGGAGAGCACTCTAAAGACAATCCAAGTAATAATTTCCTCCCAGCAAGCTGGTTTCATCTGAGCTTTGCTGATGTTGGTAGTTTTTGGGAATTATTTTGATTGGGCTTATAACTGATGATAGTTATAAATCATTGGTCATATAAATGTTAGCCCTTTAAAAGAAAATGAAATAAATGTGATTGCAGCAAAGTGTATTATTGTCCTAATATACTCATCCAGAAGGATAGTTAGGGATAGATATCTATAAGGAAATCAAGATATATTCCCTTCCCACCCTGTTTTCTCCTTAACTCATTTTATCTCACAAATTCTTGACTATAAAATTGTATTTGATTATTTTTCAAGTTTCATGTGACAGGAGTTTTTTTCCGAATCTGACGAAAAGTGGTTAGCATATTCACATTCTCTATTACTGATTTTTGTTTTCCAGCTGATCAGTAGGCAGAGGAGAAGTGGGAAAAATATTGAGGACCCAAGTGTAGTTAATGCACGCACACACACACACAAACCCAGCCATCAGAAGTAACATCCCCCACTTGTTCTAGGTGACAAATGGTCATGATTTGCTTTACGGTTATCTTAGTTGGAGAGAAGCTACCCAGGGCTCATCAGTCCATGGCTCTGGCAGTGAAAGCACAGCTGCCCCCATGAGGTGCTTGCAGTTCAGAAGGGGAGGGAGGGAAGAGGGCGTGAGGAAAGCTGCCTGCCCTTCCAGCACGTGGCCAGAGCTGGGGGAGATGAGGAGCGGTGAGGTGGCAACGTGAAGGAGCTTGCAGGCTTTTGGTAGGGTTTTGCCTTTCGCTCCAAGTGAGATGGGAAGCTATGGGAGGATTCTGAGCACAGCAGAGACATGAACCGACACACTTTAACACTCACCGTGTCCATTGTCTGAAGACTAGACTGAGGGGACCTTGGCGGCAGCTGGGAGATGAGTCAGCTGTAGAGTCTGGTGCACCCGGGTGACGTGAATGGTGGTGCAGAGGGTCCTGGCTATGCTCTGCAGGAAGAGCCAGTGGATTTCCTCATGCTCTGACCATAGGTGTGAGAGGAAGGAGGGAGTTAAGGATGGCTCCTGTTACGTCAGCTCGAGCAATTCCAGCAAATGGAAGAGCCATTGACCAAATGGGAAAGGCAGCAGAAGTGTGGTTGGTAGGGGGAGAAACGGAACAAGACTGAGAGCTGGATGGGTTACGTTTGAGATGCCCATTAGCTCTCCCAGTAAAGATGCCAAGCAGTCGGTTGGATACAGGCTCCTGAGTTCAGGGGAAGGATCCTGGTCCTCAGTGAACGGAAAGTGGGCCACGGTCCAGGCCTGAGAGCACTCTAACTTTAAAAGTTTGGAGGGATGAGGAGAATTCAGTCAAAGGCACTGATATGGAGGAAAAGGAGGACGGCGAGGTGCTCTGTAAGCTAAGCTAAGCGCAGCTTCGTCAAATGCTGCTGACGTTCAAGCAAAATGATGACTGACAATGGGCCATAGAATTCAAGCCAGTGATGTGGTGTGCTGTGATCTTGACAAGAGCAGTGCCCAGGAGGTGGTGGAAGACAAAGCTTGATTGGAAGGGGTTTAAGAGAGACTAGGAAGAACTTAAGGCAGTGAAAAGAGACCACTCTCTTTAGTAGTTTTACTGTAAAAGAAAACAAAAAGATTTTGCTATTGCTGAAAGGAGAGAAAGGTTATGAGGTTTGTTTCGTCTACCTTTTAAAATGGGAGAAAACGGGAAGTGGACTTGGCCCAATGAATAGGGCGTCCGTCTACCACATGGGAGGTCTGTGTTCAAACCCTGGGCCTCCTTGACCTGTGTGCAGCTGGCCCATGCGCAGTGCTGATGCGTGCAAGGAGTGCTGTGCCACGCAGGGGTTTCCCCAGCATAGGGGAGCCCCACGCACAAGGATTGCGCCCAGTAAGGAGAGCCGCCCAGCACGAAAGAAAGTGCAGCCTGCCCAGGAATGGCTCCACACACACGGAGAGCTGACACAGCAAGATGACGCAACAAAAGAGACACAGATTCCCGGTGCCGCTGATAAGGATAGAAGCGGTCACAGAAGGGCACACAGCGAATAGACACAGAGAGCAGACAACTGGTGGGGGGGAGGGGAGAAATAAATAAAAAATAAATCTTTAAAAATAAAGTAAAGTGGGAGAAAACATCATTATTGTTGACTGACGGCAATAATCTGGTAGAGAGGAAAAATGAATGTCAAGAGAGGAGGAGAAGGGAGGGGAGATTTGCTGGAGCAAGTTTCTTAGGTAGATGAGAAGGGGATCTATGCATCGTCTTACTGAGGGGTGGTCGAAATAGTGAGGTGAGCTGTGGTGGGAGGATCAGTGTGCTCTCCGTGGGAGTGGAGAAGTGCTCAGGACAGACCTCCTGGAACTAGGTGCGAGGCTTTTGCCCTCCTCCATCAGCTGCTATTCGATCCCTTGGACATTGGGCCCCTGAAATGAGAGGCAATCAAGCAAGTTCTGCAACCACTGGGAGATGCTTCCTTGCCTGTAATTGCATGGTTGTAAAGATCATTTTAGGACTGGAAGAAGACTTGCCAGAGAACAATGTTAGAAACGCCGGTGAATTTGTGTGCGTGCATGTGTGTGTGAGTGGGTGGTGGACAGGTTGTGTGTATGTGTGTGTGAGTGGGGAGTGGACGGGACGGCTAGAGAATGCAAGAGCCTGGGTCCCTGCCTGTGGGAGGCCGTTCCAGGGGCTCTGCTGACCAAAGCTACGACGAAGGTCTCTATTTCTACGATGGAAGGTCTGGCCACTGTAGGGAAAATGTATCAAAGCATGGAGGGTCATGGGGATTTTTATGTCAAAATGAGAAGAAAGAAAGAAAAGTGAGATGTATTTTCCACAGATCAAAAATCAGACTTTACTATGTCAGTTCACTGTAGGAACAGAGTGGCTGAACAAACATAAAGTCTACCAGGAATCTAAGGGGACCCTACAGTCGTTTTCTATCAGTACTGGATTTTCTGGTTCTGATTATTATACTGAAGTTATGTAAAAGAACACCCTTGTTCTCAAGAAATACTGAAATATTTAGGGGTGAATGGCATGACGTCTCCAACTTCCTCTTAAATAAAAAGGAAAAAACAGAGATAATAGACAGTCTCATAAAAGAAAATGGGTGGATCATAGGAATGTGTGCATGGGACATTTTTATAATATTCCTGCAAATTTTCCCTGAGTTTGAAATTATATCAAAGTCACTCAATCTTTGTTCCTCTGGCTTAGTCCCATTTTCTAGTGCCTTGTGAAATTCTGCCTGAATAGCAGAGCAGAGGGATGGCTGGGGTGGGACACGTGAGGGGTATCATCTCAATTGGCTTCTTTGCCCCCATGTTTCTATATGGACATTGACATTTTATCAATGTTAGGCAGAGACTGATGTGCAAACAACAGTGAGACAGGTCCTCCAATCCCATCTTCAGACCAGACAGCTGTCCCGACATCCTGTGTGCAAATTTGGGAGCCACCCTACCCACCCATGTATATTAATTAATTGACTGATTTTCTAAGTGTGACCAATTTAAGTAACCTTGTCATCATAGCCATTGCTCTGTTATGTCTTTTTACTTTGATAAAGAAACACCTATTTTTCTTGTATTGATATATGAACCATTCATAAAATCAACACCAATATATTAGAATAACTTGAACTTTAATGTACTGTAAATTGAAAATATACTTCAAATCGGAAGATAAAAAAAAAAGAAAAGAAGCACCTATGACTCTTGCGCTACCTTTTGCTTTTAAGAAGGTCAGGTTTAATGAGTCTTTTGACTGATCTTGCTATTTGATTTTAGAATGAGGCTCAGCAGAATAGAAGATATTGATGGACTATGTAACTTTTTGAAGATAAAAGACACAATCAGTATCACTATAGTTCACAATTTATATGAGGTACAAATTTGTTTGTTCTAAATATCTTTTAGGTCATAAAGATATTTGGTTATACGATTCTCAGATTATTCTTAAAATTCTGTCTCCTGTGCTTTGAATTCTCTTCTAAATATTAGGCTGGAACAGAATTAAGTTTTTTTTTTCTGTGACCATGTATGCAATCTAACATTTCCCCTTTTAATCACATTCAGATATGTATTTCAGTGCTGCTAACTATGTTCACAATATTGTGCTACCATAACCACCAAGACTTTTGGTATCTTGTCTGAACTCAATTTACCTTATTTGAGAGTAGAAACTTTGAAATATACTGTGAAAATCTATATACATATACATAGAATCAACTATCCCAGGAAACTTTATTATGAACCCACATGCTTGGAACATAGTAGGTACTCAAATATTTGTATTGCTGCCCTAGCACTCAATCTAATTTTCAAGAGAACTGAACCAAAGACGATATACTTTCTATTTAATAATTAAATATTGATTACAGTGAATAAGGTTCTTGTGCTTAATTCAAGTCATCTGAATTTTGTTAACAGCATTATAGACTAACCTGGTAATCATCATCATCATATAGTCCTTATTAATATCCTGGCACTTACCAGGAGCTAAGTACTGATATAAGTTCAGGAATAAGAATAGGTATAGATATAGATATAGGTATATTTACTCATTTATTTCTTAATAAAATAACAAAATAATATAATATTGTTATTGATGCTATTTTATACATTTTTTTAATAGAAAAACTTTTATAGAAAATTGAGGCCTAGATATTTTTATATTGCTAATAAGTGGTGGAGTGGATTTCAAACTCAGGCGGTCTCCTTCCAGAGTCTGTGACCTTTCTTGCTAATCTTCCTCTGAGTGGCAAGCTGGAACCTGGCCATTCTCCTGGATAGAGTAGATGGATGCAGGAGATAGGAGTCCAGCAAAGCTGCTGGAGGTCGGTTAGGTGACAGGTCCAAGAAGGCAGGTCCTACTGAGACAAGTGGGAGATAATGAGTCTAGAAAGAAGCAACTGTCCAATTAGACAGGTGGGCTCAAGCAATGGGAGAGTCCAGAAGTCAGTACTAAATGGAAGCTTGTGGTGACCCATGCTGTCCATGAATATTCGGTTCTACACTCTGGGTCTTCATAGGGCTATATTCTTTCCCACCACTCCCCGCTTTGAAGTAGGGTACGGCCAAGTGACTGGCTCTAAGAGGAACTGGCTTTAAGAGGAAGTGTGTGAGTAAACAACCCCTCTTTTCTCTTTCCTCTGACTCACAATTTGGCAATGTTTCAGAAAGTGACTTATCCATCTGTCTGGGTCTAGAAATGAAGACATGTGGAGGTGGAGAAGATCCATCTCTGAACCTACTGCTGCCCAAGATGGAGCTGTGGCATGAGCAAGAAGTAAACCTTTGCTGCCTGCAGCAAGTCATATTTTGAGTTGTTTGTTACTGTGTCACAACCTAGCCCATCTTGGCTGATAGGCAGCCTCAGTGTGCTCTGTGAGACTGCATCGGGGTAGAAATGAGGTGTAAGAATATACATTTTAGAGTCTCCATATCTGATTAATTCTTAGCTCCAACAACATGTGCCGATTCTTTAAATGAGGACAGAACTCAGGTAAAATGACTATTGATCTGGTGCTGCTATTATGAACTCAAGCAGTTTTAGAGACCCTTTAGGAGCTGTAACAGTTTAAGAATCAAAATTATCCATTATGTGGGATAAACTCCTGATAAGACAGTGGGAACGATCGCCTAAGATTACTCCAAAACTCTCTTTCAGAGGTTAATTCTAATTTCTTGGGGATTGATACTGGGAATTTGCTGGGTCCCCTACTCCAGAAGCAAGTTAAACTCTATTTAATAGTATGGTGGCCATCAGGTCACATTCCGCTGCATGTCCCAGAGATTTCTATTGTCTTCTGCTGGTAATGGGGTCACAAGGGAACATTTGAATCCTCTAAGCATGAAGTATGTTGGGATACCATATTGGTACCCAGTTTAAATTTACCTCTAGGCCAGGTAAGCAGACCAGGCATGGATTTAGAGACTGGGTCTCAGGGTCTTTAGATGTCTTGTCTGGCACCTGCCCCCCTGCCTCCACCATTAGCTAAAGCAGACCGAGAAGCAAGCGAACTAGAGAGCTGCGGGTGGAACCACCGGCTGACCTTGAGCGTCTGCCTTGGGTTGTTCTGAGTTGGACTAATAGGCTTATTCAGAGGGATGGCAATTTTTCTCTCCTCTCCCCACTCAGGTAGAAACCTCCACTTTCACCCAACATGGAGGAGGAGGGTCAGGAAGAATACCTGGAACTGTAGGGAGGTTATAATCAGAGGGACAGTCATGAATGTTGACAAGCATGATCACAGGATTCTTTCTACAGTTTACAATATGTAATCTGGCATCAGAGCAAGGAGGAGTGAGAAACCAGCAAGGGACTTCAGGCGTTCATTTGCTGAATGGCAGCTGGAGACAAGCTGCTGTGGGACGGCAGTTAGGATTCTGGCAACCGCTGGCATGTAGGGAGAGGGGCACTCAGTGTCAACTCTGGGCTTCTAATGAGTGTAACTCAAGAACGGTGGCATCACAGAGAGAAGCCGAACAGATCTGGGAGGAAAAGTGTGTGCATTAATCTAAAAGTCCCAGCTCAGGAGACTGTAAGCTTCAAGAGGGCAAGGGCTATGTCTGTTGTCTTCATTGCATCATCCAGTTCCTAGGACAGTGCCAGGCAAAGATGTAGTGCTCAATAAGCATTTGTTAAATATTCCTAAATAAGGGAAACGGACTTTGGCCCAGTGGTTAGGGCGTCCGTCTACCACTTGGGAGGTCCGCGGTTCAAACCCCGGGCCTCCTTGACCCGTGTGGAGCTGGCCCATGTGCAGTGCTGATGCGCGTAAGGAGTGCCCTGCCACGCAGGGGTGTCCCCCGCATAGGGGAGCCCCACGCGCAAGGAGTGCACCCGTAAAGAGAGCCGCCCAGCATGAAAGAAAGTGCAGCCTGCCCAGGAATGGTGCTGCCCACACTTCCAGTGCCGCTGATGACAACAGAAGCGGACAAAGAAACAAGACGCTGATGACAACAGAAGAGGACAAAGAAACAAGACGCAGCAAAAAGACACAGAGAACAGACAACCGGGGGAGGGGAGGGGAATTAAATAAATAAATAAATCTTTTTTAAAAAAATATTCCTAAATAAATGAACGAATGCATGACATTAGGGTAGTGCTATCAAGCTGACTGTCAGAATGATGGGTCTGGCCCAAGAAGTCCTGGCTGGAGGAAGAGAAAAAGCCGACGCATAGAGTTAAGTGTTGGAAGTGGACATGGCCTCTGAGAGTGGCAGTGACGTATGCACAGAAATGTATCCTGATTTTCTGAAAAGGAAAGCAGGCAGTCTCAGAAGAGTGCATGCATGGGCTTTCTCCATGGGTGATGAAGGTGCGCAATAGTTTGATTTAAAACACCACTTAGTTTTTGATTTGTCCCCTGATCAGCCTTTAAGACATAAACTTGGAATTGTAAATATAGATTCAACCCTTGATTTTTACCTAGTTTTCAGGTAAGAAGAATAATGAATACTTAACAGGTATAATTATGATTGCCTAGAAGTGAAGTGGCTGTTTATTTTTCAGAATTCCATCATTTCATCAGGCAGTTTTTACTTCCTTTATAATACCTGTTTTTCTCCTGTAAAAAAGTTTGTGGGAATAATATATCTTGGTGGAACACAAAGCATTTGTTTTTCTCTTTCATTGAAAGTTTTTGCCTTTTATATTTGAAAATCAGCTCAGATGGACATTGCAATTTGCTAAAATCAATATAATCAGAGAAAAAAAATTGATGTGCTGAAAAGACAATTCAAGGAACTGTTGAACATGATTGAAATGCTTAATGAGCTGCACATCTTCAAAGACTAGAATTTGAGCTGTAGTGAAACCTGGACTTTTGTAATAGAAATTTTAGTTTAAAACTCAGCTCTTGTGAACTCTTATATGCCATTTCATGGCAGAGAAATATTGGGGCAAATCTGAATCAGGACTTCGGTTGTGAATCTTGATGGTTCACGCTGAGCACCGTGGCACCACAGTGTCATCCTCACACCTAATTTCTTCACTTTTTTAACATTTACCTCCTTTGCTAGGGTTGGAGTGTGAAACTGTTAAATTCTTTAGAGTATCGGTTTGTTCTTTAACAGTTTAATTCTCCTGGCAGTTCTTCTAAATCTTTTGTGTTTTTAACTGTTTCCTTTCTGAGGACTGAAATTGGAAATTAATTTAGGGAACAATCAGTATTTACCAAAAGATTTTGGTTTCCTCACATGGGAGCAAATTGTGTATTTGAGAGTGGGATCCCATTTATCACATAGAGAATCTGACCGGGGCGCAGCGTTTTGACTTAAATGGCCTGTGGTTCCCATACCCGCCAAGCCTTCCTTCAGCAGCGAGGGACAGCCAGTGGGGAGCGCACCAGAATCACGGAGTCACGCCGAGAGAAACGAGGGAGACGATCGCGTGTGCTCCTTAAGCCCCGTGCAAACGGAAGAGGTTCACTGAATTGAGCCAGAACTTTTAATGCAAAAACTTTTTCTTAGGGGGGATAACAGTTAAAGACGTGGCAAGTCAAAAGGGTGGCACCTTTGGGAGCGTCCCCAGCCCGGCGCCTCCTGCAGGTTCACCTCCCCGAGCGAGCACCATCTCCCGCGTGGAAAGAGGGATGGAGCCGACCCAGCGTAGCTGTGGGGCAGGCAAACGGGAATCCTTGCGCTTGAGAAATGTGCTGAAACAAGGCCTGGCACTCCTGAGGGCAGTGTTATTCCCTGTAACAAACGAGTTTGCTATCTGATTTCTCATTATGAACACGAGAACAAAAACAGTGACTGCAGCGGTAAGAGGCTCAGCTCTCTCTGTAACAATAACTGGAGGGTTTTTTTTTTTTTTTTTTTTTGAGGGGGGAAGGTTAGGTATCCCTCGAGATAAATATTTATATTGAAAATAACTGAATGTTTACTATGCCAAGAGAGCAATAAACGGTGACATTTAGAGCAACGAATGTATATCTCTACCTACCTACCTACCTACCTACCTACCTATCCATCCATCCATCCATCCATCCATCCATCTATCCATCCATCCATCCATCCATCCTGGCCCATACAGACACCCAGCCTTGACAACCACAAGTTGGGTACTGACACCTAATTTTCAATTCAGCCTTGACAAGGTAACACTCTTAAGTGTGTCTAAACAGCACCATCCTCTGCCCTGGATTTCTGCTGCTCTCGTGTTTATATTCTTGCTGCTCTGTGCTTGGAAGTTGGTTCTCATTATCGAGGAACTTAGGACAGCTTGCAGAAATTTCCAAGCATCTGCAATTTCTTGGAGTTGAGATTTTAAGTAAGTGTATTTCTTAGCAAATTTCAAAGGTTTGCTTTCTTCGCATAGTCTTTGTAAAATCTGCGTTGCTGTCTCAAGGACACCTTCATGCTGTAACTGTATGGCCCCGTTTTGGGCTCTGGGGCCCTCTTTGTGGACTGCTGCCTTCTGACTGGCTGCCTCTGTCTCCCGCCCGTGGTTCAGTGGTGGAGCAGGATTAGGCCTTAATCCACTTGCAGTAAGTAAATTTCAGGCTAACCTGGAATTGACAGCTCTTTTTTTGTGTGTGAAAATATGGGCCAATCTATAGGCCCACTGTTCTAAGATATTGGTGTTCCAATAATATAAACCTGCAATTGTATCAGCTATAAAAGTGCCTACCGCTGTCCAGCATATATTGACAATAATTGTGGTGATGAAGTTGTGATGTTGATATGAAGACAATGTGCCAGGCCCTCGGCTATGCACATTATCTTATCTTATTTAACCCTGGCAAAATCATGTAAGATACACAAATTTTATAATGACTAACCAAAGTTAAGGGAAGTTGAGGTCACACTGCTTATAGTTGGAAAAGCTGAAATTTGAATGCAGGTCTGATGAAGGCCGATAGTTCTTTCCATTCACCTTACTCTACTGCCTTTTTCCACAGAGCAAGTTCATAATAAGTGATAGCTTGCCTCTTTCCCATTTCCCCTTCACTTCCTTTCCTGCCCCTTATTTAATTTCTAATTTTATAATCAGACTTAATGTGCTCTATTTCTTTTTGTCTTGTGACAACTGAATCTTGATTTAACCTTGTTCTGTGCGCAAAGCATAGTTCAGTGAAAAACGATGTTGCACTATACTCAGTATTATATTTGTCTTTTCAGGGCAAAGTATTACTCATGTCTCCTTGCAGAGCTTATTCTGTTTATAAGCAAAAGTCCCAGCTTGTTTCTTTTCTTTCTTTTCTTTGCTCTTTTAATCTTTACTCAGAACCTACCCAAAAAGAGCTACAGTGACCACATTACACATGTCTGTTTGGTGACATATCAGTCTCTCTTTAAAAGAGTCTAAATCCTAGAGGGTAGGGCCTGGATTTTGTTTCTCATCCTCAAGCACAGTGAACAATATATAACCAGTGATCAGTAGTTTTTAATTAGTGGGAGAGTGAAGGGTGTTTCGGTGGACATACATTGGGTCATTTGTTCAGCCCAAGTGATCTTTCTTAAGCCTCCTCTGCCTGCCACAGTGGGAATGAGGGAAGAGGGGCACTGGAAGCCACTGTGTAAGATGTGGTCCGCCATCTTGGATTAGGGATGGCCTCCTGACTCCTGGAGATTTCAGTGGGCAGGGCAGACACAGAAAGATAGAGGGAGCAAGGGAAAGAGAGAGAGAGAGAGAGAGAGCTTTGTTCAAGTTAGAGTAAGGTTTCCTGTCTGAGGAGCTGCATCCCTATGGATGCATAGCCCGGCCTCTGGGCTGTGCTTCTTTATAACTTAGAGAATGTTATCTTTTCTTTACTTTGGGGATTCCCAGTGCTATTGACATTTGGGTCAGATAATTCTTTGGTGAGGGGGCCTTTCTTAACAAAGAGATGTAGGATGTTTATAATGCCAGTCCTTGCCTTTATGCCCTGGAGGCCAGCAGCACCCACCCCTTGTCCTGGCAATCACCTGTCTCCATTCATTGCCAAATGCCATACATCATCCCCTGTGAAAACCATTCTTATCTAGATGAATGTAGCTGCAAAGAAATGACAAATGTGCATAGTTTAGAGAACAGAGAGTGGGCTGGTTGTACTCTCTTGACCAGGTCATTTGTGTAATGTACAATCGCCACATCTGTACTAGTGACCCTTCTGGTTTCTATAAATCCTATGTCCTGGGTAAATCTCTTCTATGGAGTTCCCTGGGATAGCCCTGAATCCTTAAAACAAGTGTCCCCTTTCTGCTTAGTTTAGCTTGAATTGTTTGCTTTTAATTGTAAGCACAGAGGTGCACTCCTCTTCTTATCCCTTGACTTCTCTGGTTCTTCAGAAAATTTTAAAAGGGTTTTTGTGTCTATGCTAGCACATATAGCTATTATCTCTCTTTTTGAAATTTTCTGCAAGTGTGAAAGTATTTGGTTTCTAAGGTGTTATTTGTATTCAATACTCATCAAATTTCTTCATTTTTTTTAAAGATTTTATTTATTTATCTATTTTCCCCCTTCCCTTCCTCCTGCCCTGCTGTTTTTGCTGTCTGTTTTTGTCTTCTCTTCTCATTTTTCTCCTCTGGGATTCACCAGGATTCGATCCTGGGGACCTCTGATGTGGAGAGTGGTTCCCTGTCAACTGAACCACCACAGGTCCTGGTTTCTGCTGTGCTTCACCTTGACTCTTCCCCTGTCTCTCTTTTGATGTGTCATCATCTTGCTGCATGACTCACTTGTGCAGGCACTGGCTCACCACACAGGCACTCATGCAGGCACTGGCTCACTGTGCGTGCATGCTTTCTCTTCTTCTTTTTCACTAGGAAGCACCAGGGATTGAACCCAGGCCCTCCCATATGGTGGGTGGAAACTCTATCACTTGAGCCACATCTGCTTCTCCAAATCTCTTCTTAAATGGGCTTTGCCTTTATGCTCTGACCTTTTATTTTTGGAAAAACTATGTCTTAGACACCATATAACATACCACTTTCCCCACAAAAATATAGCATCTACCCCCTAATTAGCACTGTTTAATATTTGACAAGTGACAAAGACATGACATGCAGTATATAATTTCCCATAATTTGAAGAGACTTAAATTAGTATGTATGAGACAGGAAAAATATAAAGAATTAAGTGAAAATCATGTTTATATTTACAATGGTGTTTCTTGTGCTATCAGAATTAATGGACCATAATGCTTACATTATGCATATTTATAAAAGAGATTCATTGAAATTTTAAAATAAAATAATATTTTAAATGATAGTGTTAATACTTATTGTTTAACTCCAACTTGAATATGCAAGGTCTTAATACTATATTAAAAGGCACAGTACTGATTGTAGTCTTTCCCTGAAATATCTGTAACCATGCCTTAAGGTGGATAGCCTGAGTAGTGGGTCAGATTCCACAACCATTCACTTCCTTTTCTTTCTTTTTATTTACATGGAGTGAAAAATTCTTACAATTATAGGTTGTCCACAGGGCAGTGATTGCTTGGTATCTGTAAGAGAGTTTTGGATATTTTCTCAAACATGTCCCCAGAAAGTATAGAGCATTTTCTTGCTCAAGAAACCTTTCAGACATTGTTAGAGACTAAATCGATGAACACATATCACCCTCAAAAGCTCACTGAATGTTTCAGCTTATGATATTGCAGTGAGTGCATTCCTAATTCACCTCTCAGCAACACTTAGGCCTACAAAGTCTTGGTTCTGTTACTGCAATGCGATTTCAGAATATGCTTCCCAGCATGCCATTATTATAGCCTGTGCATAAATTCAAACTTATTTTATATCCAAATATGCCCAGAAAGCAAATTGAGAAGTATAAACTCTATAGGCTTTGGATATTCAGGGAGGACGCAAGTCAAATTTGTCAAGCTTACCTGGAATGTGGGGGGTGTGTGCTAAAAGCTTACCTGGAATTGGGGGATATGTGTTAATTCAAGCTTACCTGGAATGTGGGGAGTTCGTGCTAAAAGCTTACCTGGAATGTGGGGGATACGTGTTAAACCAAGCTTACCTGGAGGAAATAACATATCTAATACTCAGATAAAATACTTGCAGAAACCAACAAAAAGTCCTTTTGCATACAAAAACCACTTGACTCTCTACTCTTATATCCTCAGTATAAAAGGGCCCCCAAAATTCTATTTGGGGCTTGGTTTTTATCAGAACAGGAGTCCTCCGAATCCGGCTGGTCGAAATAAAACTTCCATCTCAGAATTCTCATGTCCTGGCCTTTGGTACCACGTACACCTGACTTCTCTCTGCTACTACACCATCACCTGGGCACCAAGGAGAAAAGAAAACCACCTTTCCATCCTCACCTGGCAACCAAGGTCCTCCCTGACCCAACTCCTGGAGCTTCGGCCACATTGGTCACTCTCCAGTCCTCCAGTGCTCTGAACCCTGCTTGCCTCGGAAGCTTGCACTTGTTTTCTCTGATCAGAGGCCCTTCCCCTAACTTCCTGCATGACAGGCAAATTTTCATCTTTAGGTCTTGCCTCAAACATCACCTCTCCAAAGAGTACTTTAAAGTGGCCTCACTCAGCTGCTACCAGTCTCATTAGCCATTTATTTCCTTCATAACACTGTAGTCCATAATGACCTTGCCTATTTGTTTACTTGTTTACTGTGTTTTTCCATTAGAATATAAGACCCATAAGACTGATTATTTGTACTGCTCTATTCCCAGTGCTGGGAAATTGTAGGCACTCAATAAACAGCATTTGATTACTAAATGACTTCCTCTCCAACTCTTCTGTGTCTCTTTTTTCATTAGAACTTCATTATAGTTTAATTACATTTTTATAATTTTTAATTAGAGAAGTAGGTTTATAGAAAAATCACATAGGAAATCCAGAGTTCCCAGATACCCTTCCTTTATTATTAACAATTTGTATTAATGTGGTACCTTTTAACAATTAATGAAGGAATATCACTATAATTTTGCTATTAAGTATAGGTCATAGCTTACAATACAATACAAAGTTTGTGCTGTACAGTCTTATGTTTTTTTTTAAATTTTATTCTATAACCAGATATAGAACCTAAAATTTTGTCTTTTAATCACATTCAGAGAGATAATTCAGTGCTGTTAATCACATGCACAATGTTGTGCTACCAATGCCACCATCCATGACCAAATCCTTACTCTCACTGCAAGCAAACTGTACCAAGGAACAATTAACTCCCCATTCCCTGCCCCCACACCAGCCCCTAATAACCTGTATTCTAGTTTCTGACTCCATCAACTTACTTAGATCATTTCATATCAGTGATTTCTTTATCTCTTCTGGATATTTGACCTTATCAGATAAGATAAATATTTTCCAATTATTTTCTTTCATTCTGTAAGTTGTATTTTTACTTTCATGATGAAGTCCTTTCATGCACAAAATTTTTAATTTTGATGAAGTCTCATTTATTTTTTCTTTTAGTGCTCATGTTTTTGATGTGAAGGCTAAGAAACCATTGTCTAATATAAGATCCTGATGATGATTTCCTATATTTTCTTCCAAGACTTTTATAGTTTTAATTCTTATATTTAGGTCTTTGATCCATTTTGAGTTGATTTTTGTATATTGTGTGAAGTGGGGATCTGCCTTCATTCTTTTGCATATGGATATCCAGGTTTCCCAGCACAATTTGTTGAAGAGACTCTTCTTTCCCAACTGAGTGGATTTGGCAGCCACATCAAATATCAACCAGCCATAGATGTAAGGATTTATGTAAGAGCTCGTCATTCATTTTCATTGATCTATATGTCTGTTCTTGAGCTGATATTGTGATGTTTTGATTATTATAGCTTGGTAATAAGTTTTGAATTTGGTAGGTGTGAGTCCTCTAATTCCATTCTTCTTTTTCAAGTTGACTTTGCTACTCTTTCATGCAAATTTGAGGATGGTCTTTTCCATTTTTGCAAAGAAGTTTGTGGGAATGTTGAATGGGATTGTACTGTCTGTAAATCACTTTGGGTAGAATTGGCATCATACTGATATTTAGTCTTTAATTAATGAACATGGAATTTCCTGCCACTTATTTAGGTCTTTCATTTCTTTTACCAATGTTTCCAGGTATAAACCCTTTATATCATTGTTTAAATTTATTCTTAGATATTCATTCTTTTAATAGATATTGTAAATGGAATACCTCTCATGATTTCCTCTTCAGATTTCTCATTACTAGTGTCTAGAAACACTACTGATTTTTGTGTGTTGGTCTTGCACCACAACACTTTACTTAATTAATTTATTAGCTCTAGTAGCTTCGGCATGAATTTTCCAGGATTTACTATGTATAAAATCATGTCCTCTGCAGAGAGGGAAAGTTTTACTACTTTCTTTATAATTTGGATGCCTTTTATTTTTCTTGCCTACTTTCTCTGGCTAGAACTTGCAGTACAATGTTGAATAACAGTGGTGATAGAGGGCATCCTTGTCTTGTTCCTGATTCTGAGGAAAAACTTTCATTTCACCATGCAGTATGATGTTAGTTATTGGTTTTTCATATGTGCCCTTTACCATGGTGAGGAGATTTCCTTCTATTCCTAGTTTTCTAGGTGTCTTTATTGAGAAAGTGTGCTGGATTTTGTCAAATATCTTTTCTGCTTCAATTAGTTGCTGATCATGTGTTTTCTCCCCCCTTCATTCTATTAACGTGGTATATTACATTGATTTTCTTATGTTGAACCACACTTGCTTACCTGGGATAAATCCCATTTGATCATGGAGTATTCTCTTAATATGCTTTTGGTTTGCTAGTATTTTGTTGAGGATTTTTGCATGTACTCATAAGGGATATTGGTCAGTAATTTTGTGTATGTGTGGTATTTTTTAATTAGCTTTGGTATTAGAATGAGGTTGGCCTCAAAGAATAAGTTAGGTAGTGTTCCCTACTCTTCAATTTTTTAGAAGAGTTTGAGTAGGCTTGTTAATTACACTTGGAATGTGTTTAAAATTCTCCATTGAAGTCATCGGTACAGGGCTTTTCTTTGTTGTGAGGTACTTGATTACTGATTCATGGTTTATCTTGCATGGTTTGCATGGTTTATCTTGCATGGTTTGCATGGTTTATTATTTTTTCTATCCTTGTACCTTTAATTTATTTGTGTGTTTGAATTTCAGGTGAGTTTCTTGTAAACATCCTATAGTTTAGTCACGCCCCCCCCCTTTTTTTGTAAATCCATTCTACCAAACTCTCCTTTCAACTGGAGAGATTAATACATTTATGTTAAAGTCACTTAGATAATCCAGGATTTTCATCTTCCATTTTGCTTTTTTGTTTTTGTAAGTCATACCTTTTTTTGTTCCTTAATTCTTCTATTAATGCCTAATTTCATATTTATTTGATATTTTTTTGTTTATACCATTTTGAGGCCCATCTTATTTATTTCCATAAGTATTTTTTTTCCATATATTTTCTTGGTGGTAACATGGGTCTAAAAAGTAGCATCCTAAATCTGTAACAATTATGTATGATTTGATACCAACTTAATTTTAATAGCATACACATTCACTTTTCCTATTTCCCCCTGGTTTCCCTTTTATTGTACTTGTTATAATTATGTCTTTTATAATTTATAATTTTTATTTTTAAAGAAGCTTTAGATTATGTAAATGTTAAATAAAAATATAGGGGATTCCTACATGCCTCACCCCTTTCTTCTCCCACAATTTCCCATATTAACATCCTTTATCTGTGTGGTACTTTAGCCACAATTGATGAACACATATTGAAGTATTGCTACTAACCATGGACGATAGTTTATATTATTGTTTACACTCTATCCCACATAATTTTGTAGGTTATGACAAAATATTTAATGGCTTGTATCTGTCATTTGCAATGTCATGCAGGACAATTCAAATGTTCCAAATATTCCCTCATATTATACTTATTCTTCCTTCTCCCTCCCCTCAGAAACTCTGGTGGCCACTGCCTTTATATAAATGCTAAAAGTTCTTCCATTGCTAGAATAATAATAAGCCTAGTTTAGTCCATTGCTCATTCCCAATCTTGAGGATTTTGGAATGGTGATGCCCATTCTGTTTTTAATTGAGACGGGGCTTAGGTCCCCTGGAGCAGATTGATGAAACTATGTTGCTTGCAGTTGCAGATTCTCTCTGTTCCCTGAGATGGACATTGTCCATCATCATCTCCTCATTAGTTGTCTCAGCATGTAAACATCTGCCCCTGGCATGGGTCAAGACTCCCAGGGACAAGCCTCCTTGGCATCAAGGAATTATTAACAAGCACCAACCTTGACCAAAAGAGGACATTATTAAATACAAGTCAGTTTTTATGGCTAAGAGATTTTGAAAGAGTCAGGAGGACATTCCAGAGATTACTCTTATGCATGTCTCAGCAGGATCTCATTGACTGCCACAGCAAACAGTGCCTCTAACAGCAGGGCTCCTGAGGGCTCTAGAGAGATCCAGACACTATAAACAGGGCAGACTAGCTCAGGAATGTGGCACCCTGTCTGCAGGCCTTACTCTGGGAATTTATGTTCTCCAGTGTAACAGGCTTAGACTCATTTACAGTTTTCCTACACATGACTTTTCTGCCCCATTTATTTGAACCTATAATTAGCACTATACTTGTTAAATATATGTCCCAGAGTCTTAAATCTTTGATCTGTCCATGTGCCAGCTGGGCCCTGAATAATGATATCTTTATACATTGTATATAACAAATCATAGATTTATCTTTACTTTTCATGCATGTGCTTTTTAGAACCTATAAGAATTAACAAATGGAATTACATATAGAAATACAATATTTCTGCCATTTATAATTACCCATATGTTTACCTTTACTGGATGTCTTTATTTCTGTTTAGATCCAATATCTAGTTTCCTTTCTTTTAGTCTGAAGAACTCGTTAACATTGCTTGTAGGATATCTAGTTGTGATGAACTCCCTCAGCTTTTGTTTTCCTGGGAATGACTTAAACTCTTCTCATTTTTAAAAAACAGTCTCACTGGATATAAAATTCTTGGTTGGCAATGTTTTCTATCTACACTCCAAATATTTTTTATCTAGTTGCCTTCTTTTTTTCATGGTTTCTGCTAAGAAATGACAATCTTATAGGGACTCCCTAAAATGTCAATTTTCTCTTGCAGCTTTCAGAACTCTCTCCTTGTCCTTGGCATTTCACAGTTTGAGTAACTTTGTCTATGCTTCTGGGCGTGGCTTGCTTTGAGTTTTCCTGTTTGGGGTTTGTTGGACTTCCTGAAAGTGAATGCTTATATCTTTCATTAATTTGGGATGTTGTATGCCATTATTTCTTTGAATATTCCTTCTGCCCCTTTCTCTCTTTCTTCTCCTTTGGGATTCCCATAATGCATGCTTAATGGTGTCCCACAGTATGCTTAATGGTGTTCCATAGGTTCCTTAGACTGTTTACTTTTTAAAATTAATTTTCTTTCTACTATTCAGCTTCAATAATTTCAATTGTCTTGATCTTCCATTCTACCATTTTGTTCTTCTGTTAGTTCCAATTTGCTGTTGAAACACTCTAGGGAATTTTTCATTATAGTTGTTCTGGTTTTCAAATCCAATATTTTTGACTGGTTCCTTTTTAAAATTTCCTTGTCCTTTTGCGATTCTTATATTATTCATTCAATTTTCTCTTGATATCCTTAGTTATTCCTCTATGTTTTCCTTTATCTCCTTGAGCATAGTGATGGTTATTTTTTATAGTCTTTGCCTTTTATGTCTAAACTCTGTTATTCTTCATTAATGGTTTCTGGATTTTTATCTTGTTGCTTTGGATGGACAATTACTTCCTGTTCCTTTGTTCTTCTTGTTTTCTTTTGTTCCACACTGTACATTTTAATATTTTAAAATGTTAACTCTAGGATTTGGCCCCAGAGCTGTGCATTACTTAAATTTGTATCTAACTAGAAATATGACAGAGATTTCTTGAGTCCAGAAGTTAACATAAAACAAACAAACCAAATCAATAAACACTGTTCACAGTCTTTGTAAACTGACTCTGTGTTGGCTGGTGCTTTCTTTCAAGTTCCTTTTCATCTTTTCTGAGCCTGCATCTTGTCTTGGGATTGTGCTTGCTTGTGGCCTCAGGAGTTACCCTCTTTATAGGAATATTAATGTCCTCTCCACTTTCTATGAAAATATTTCTCTCTCTCCCAGGTGCTCTATTGTATGACTGAAAGTAGCTAAACATTTGCCTCAAGCCACTTTGACTTAATTGTTTGTTATACTGCTTTATCTGTCTATAAGCTGCTTCTGCTAGCTGGACAAGATCTTTGAGGGCAAGCCCAAGATGATCTTCCTGGTTTAGTCTTTCAGGCTACACCTAATAGATTGGCATCCATATAAAGGCACTCTATATTCATATAGAGATTCCTTTGCTCCTTTTGTAACAGGGTCAGGGACTCAGTGGGAGCACAAGCTGTCTCACATTGTATCAGTGTGTGGGTAGAGGAGGGGCCCACAAGAGTGCCACAATCTCCTCTTACCTCTCTTATAGCTGTTTTTTTAAAAAAGCAATTTTATTGAAATACATTCATATACCATGCAATCCATCCAAAGTGTATATTCAGTGGATTTTGGTGTAATTACAGAGTTATGCATTGATCACAACCATCGATATTAAGGCATTTTGCAATTTCAATATTCCAAAAAGAAAAACCCTTCACCCCTTAGAAGTTAATTTTCAATCCCTCTACCCCTCCCCTGCCTTACTTATCTGCTAATCTAATTCCATTTCTATGAATTTATTTATATTTACATTTTATATAAATGGAGTCAACAAAGTGCAGTACTTTGCATCTGGTTTCTGTTATATGATAGTTCTCCCTCTTTTTTCCTCAGTTGAAAAAATATTAATATATTACTATTCACTACAGTCATAGTTTGTTATAGATGCATTTTAGCTCAGATACCACCCTATTATTAACATCTTGTAATATTAATGGACTCTTGTTCTGCTTCATTGAAGAACATTTTTAAGTTTGTTGCTAACAAATACATCCATCATCTGCTGCGACGGCTTGCTCGGTCGGTAGAGGTGGGGTCTGGCTGCGGACGAGGGGTCGGTCCAGCTCTGGACGAGGGGTCGGTCCCGCTTGGGACGAGGGGTCGGTCCCACTTGGGACGAGGGGTCGGTCCGGCAGCAGACGAGGGATCGGTCTCACAAGGGGTTGCGCGGTTCAGCTGACGGGGTCGCCCGGCGAAGCCGGCGACGAAGGGGTCGCCCGGCGAAGCTGGCGATGAAGGGGTCACCCGGAGAAGCAGGCGACGAAGGGGTCGCCCGGAGAAGCAGGCGACGAACTGGGGACAAGGGAGGCCAGGCCCTTGTCGGGGGCTCTCAGGACTGGAGGGCACACGGCAGAAAAACTACCGCGGAGACAAGGTAAACACGCAAGTCCACTTTACTGAGGGAGAGGCAACAGTTTTATAGGGGCTGGGGAAGGCTGATTGGTCGAAGCCACGCCCTGTTCTGATTGGTTGCCGGCGAAAGGTCAGTGGGCGGTACTGGACGGGGGAGGGGTGGTGGTTAGGGATTGGCTGTCGCTGTTGCTGGGGGAAGGGGCAGGGTTTAGGGATTGGTGGCTGCTGTTGCTGGGGTGGAGGGCAGACTTGAGTTTCCTGCCCACGCCTGGCTGTTGCTGCTGTAGGGGGAAGGGAAAAGGGTGGGCTGGATTTTTCCGCCCACACCTGGCTGTTGCTGCTGTTGGGGGAGGGGAAAAGGGCAGACTGGAATTTTCTGCCCTGCGCCTGCGCAGGGAGAAGGAAGAAGAAGGGTGCCGCCCCACAAGGCATCATGTGGCGCCATCTGGGAGGAGGGGCGGCCACGGAAGCATGGCTGCCGAGAAGGGGAGACCCGAGGGCACTCTGCACCCATGCCGAGTTCCCTTCAGGGGTGGCGGTGGGCCCGACCAACCACCCTATTAAGGGGGCAGCAGCTTGGCCTACCGCGGCCGCTCCCCTGCCAGGCCAGCAAACCACGCTTCAGCCCGAGGGGTGACCGCAATCTGCAATAGGATTCACTATGCTATACAGTCTCAAGTTTAATTCTTTAGCTTTACTTCTAATGACATACACAATCCTAAATTTTCCCTCTCAACTATAATAATACCCCCATATTGGTGCTGCTAATTATAGTCACTTTAATATTCGATCATCCAATTCCAAGCATTTACAACCTTATTACCAATTCTGCCCAAATTAAGCTGCTACTCTCAATTCTCTATCCTCATTCTATCTTCTGCTGACCAATCTTCTAGTACTAACTCCTTGACTTTGCTGATTATATTTAGTTCATTTTAGTGAGATAATACAATATTTGTCCTTTTGTGTCAGGCTTGTTTTGTTCAAAATAATATCCTCAAGATTCATCCATGTTGTCCTGTGCATCATGACTTTGTTTCTTCTTCCAGCTGAGTAATATTCTATCATAAGCATGTACTGCATTTTGTTATCTGTTGATCTGTTGGTGGACACCTGGGTGATTTCCATCTATTGGCAGTTGTGAATAATGCAACGCCACTGTGTACAGCAGTGTGCAAATGTCTGCTCATGTTCCTACTTTCAGTTTAGTATATACCTAGAAGTGGGATTTCCAGATTGCATGGCAGCTCTATACTTAACTTCCTGAGAGACTGCCAGTCTTCCATAGTGGCTGCACCATTCCACACTACCACAAAGAGTAAATATGTGTTCCTACTTTTCCACATCCTCTCCAACACTTGTAGTTTTTTTTTAATAGTAGCTATTTTAATAGGTGTGAAATGATATCTCATTGTAGTTTTGATTTACATTTCCCTAATAGTGGTGATATGAACATCCTTTCTTGTTTTTTTGTTTTTGTTTTTTTTCCATTTGTATTTCCTCTTTGGAAAAATATCTATTCATGTCTTTTGCCCATTTTTGAAATTGCGTTGCTTGTCTTATGTTGTTGAGTTGTAGAATCTCTTCATAAATCATGGATACTAAATCCTTAATGGATATGTGCTTTCCAAATATTTTCTCCCATTGAGTAGATTGCCTTTTCACCTTATTGATGAAGTCCTTTGAAGTACAAAAGCACTGAATTTTGAAAGAGTTCTATTTATCATTTTTTTTCTTTCATTGCTCATGTTTTTGTTGTAAGGTCTAAGGAAAGTCACCCTTCCACAAGATTTGAATATTCTTTTTTATTTTTTTAATTTTTAATTTTTTTGGTATCCCATAGGTTTTACTTATTTAATTTTTAAATAAAACCTTTAAAATTAAAGTTAATAGATCACATAGAATATTACATTAAAAAAAATAAGAGGTTCCCATATAACCCACACCCCACTCCCCCATTCTCATCATTTTTGTGAATTGTATTTTTTGAAGATACATACATCACAAAAAAAGGTTACATTATAAAAAACATAAGAGGTTCCTATATACCTCCCATCCCCCTACCCCACTCCTCCCACACCAACAACCTTCCCCATCATTGTGGCACACTCATCAAATTTGGTGAATACATTTTAAAGCACTGCTGCTCCATGTGGATAATAGTTTACTCTGTAGTTCACACTCTCTCCTGGCACCTGCAGTGGGTTATGGCAGGATATATAATGTCCAGCATCTGACCCTGCGATATCATTTAGGACAACTCCAAAGTCCCAAAAATGTCCCCTTATCACATCTCTTCTTCCCACTCCCTGACCTCAGCAACTACGTGGCCACTTTCTCCCCATCAATGATAAAATTTCTTCTATATGTAGTCACAAAAGTTTTATAGTAGAATATCAGTAAGTCCACTCTAATCCATATTTTATTCCTCCATTCTGTGGGCTCTCTGATGGTGATGTTCACTCCACCTCTATATGGAGAGGGGGCTTAGATTCCACATGGATGATGAATGCATTTCTCCTGCTTACAGTTGTAGGCACTTTCAGTTCACTGGTGTGGTGATTGACCATCTTCACCTCCCTGTTAGCTGACCTGCATAAGTCCAACGAACCAGAGATTAGGAGTTGCAACTCAGCTAAGGCTCAGGGACCAGCTGGCACATGGCCAGTCCAGAGATTCAAGTCTCCTGAGTATACACCAATGCTAGCACAGACCAAAAGTTCATTAAAAGTGACAGAAGAGGCATGTGTAGAAAGGTCACATCTGAGTCCAACTCCATCATATTCACGAACACAAATTCCAAAGTCGGGCCCACTGACATGGTACTGAGCTCCAGAGCTATCTGCCGTGGCCATATCCCTGTGGATCTCTGTAGCCCTTAGGAAAACCAGTACCTGGGATTGTATCTACTTTGGCTGTTTCTGGGGTCCTCCTGAGGAATGTGTAGGCATGACCCCTCTGATGACCTCCTGATTCTTTTTTGGAGACTCTTAGACATATAAAGTCATTTGACTTTGCCATTTCCCTTTTATTCAAGGTCAAAAAGCAGTTTTTAACATGTGATCTTACATGTGGGCTAAGATATTCTGCTGTCTTTTTCTATTTACATCATCAGCTGGTACTTGCTAGTAATCCCTCAGTGCCAGGGAGGCTCATCCCCGGGAGTCATGTCCCATGTTGAGGGGAAGGTAATGCATTTACATGCTGAGTTTGGCTTAGAGAGTGGCCACATTTGAGAAACATGGAGGCTCTCAGGAAGTAACTCTTAGGCACCCTGCAGCTCTAGGCCTAGTTCAAATTTCAGGCACTCAGGATCATAATCATAGCCATTGGTATCAAGGGCTCATTGTTGGACCATCCATTTTTATTGATCTTTGCCATTGCACTTGGGGGATTGTTGCTGTTCCATTGGGGAATGTGATAGAGCTCCCCTGGCTAGGAACTCAGCACTCCCTCAGTTATGGTTTGTAACTGTTATCTAAACATTTTTATATGCCCTATATACATGCCCTGAAGAACTCCCTCCCAACCATGTGCCCCCCCACACACCAATGTTCCTCCCTTGCCATAGTTGAACCTCTTTGCAGTCCAAAACTTCTTCAACAATGAAGCCTAATATATTGCCAAATTCAATTAATAGGAAAATGAAATATAGTGATGGGTTTAAAGATTAGAAGTATACATACTAATTTAGAAATACTAAGATAAAGTAAAAATAAACTGGCATATTAATAAAAATGAACAATATTATAAAGATTTGTTTTTACCATTTGTCTTTCATCACTGTAATAGGTGTTGCACTGATTCTTTCCTATATTTTCTTCTAGGAGTTTTATTATCTTGGCTTTTATATTTAGCTCTTTGATCCACTTTGAGTTAATTTTTGTGTAAGATATGAGATAAGGGTCCTCTTTCAATCTTTTGGATATAGATAAACAGTTCTCCCAAGACCATTTTTTGAAGAAACTGTTCTGTCCTCATTGAGTGGGCTTAGAAGCCTTGCAAAAATTCAATTGACTGTAGAGGTGGGAGTCTATTTCTGAACTCTTGATTCAATTTCACTGACCTATATGTCTATCTTTATGCAAATACCATGGCCTTTTGACCACTGTAGCTTTGTACTATCTTTTAAAGTCAGGAAGTGTGAGTCCACTGACTTCGTTCTTCTGTTTTAAGGTATTTTGGGCTATTCAGTGTCCATTTCCCTTCCAAATTAATTTAAAATTGACTTTTCCATTTCTGCAAAATAGAGTATTGGAATTTTGATGGGAATTGTGTTAATCTGTAAATCAATTGGGTAGAATTGACATCTTATTGATATTTAGTCTTCCAATTGGATATTGCCCTTCTGTTTGTTTAGGTCTTCTTTAATTCCTTTTAGCAGTGTTTTATAGTTTTTGGAGTTCAGACCTATACATCCCTATATATTCCTAGATATTTGATTCTTTTAGTTGCAATTATAAATGGAATTTCTTTCCTCTTTTCCTCCTCAGATTGTTCCTTTCTTGTGTATAGAAACACCACAGATTTTTGTGTATTGATCTTGTTTTCCACCACTTTGCTAAAATCATTTATTATCTCTGGTAGTTTCTTTGTCAATTTTTTGGGTTTTTCTAAATATAGGATCATATAATCTATAAATAGGAAAAATTTTACTTCTTCCTTTCTGATTTGGATTCCTGTTATTTCTTTTTCTTACCTAATTGCTCTAGCTAGAGCTTCTAGTACATTTTTTGAATAATGTTTGTGACAGTGAGCATCCTTGTCTTGTTCCTGATCTTAGAGACAAAGCTTTCAGCTTTTCTCCATTGAGTACGATGTTCACTGAGGGTTGTCCATATATGCTCTGTATCATGTTGAGGGCATTTCTTTCTATTCCTGTCTTTCAGCGTGTTTTTTTTGTTGTTGTTGTTGTTGTTTTTGCTTTAAATCAAGAAATGATGCTGGATTTTGTTTAATGACTTTTCTGTAGGCATTTTGTAGAGATGTATCATGTGATTTTTCTCCTTTGATTTGTTAATGTGATTAACTGATTTTCTCATTTTGAATCATCCTTGCATTTATCCATTCTGCTGCCATTTCAAATTTGCTGTTGTATGCCTCTGAAGCAGTATGATGTTGTTTATGAAATTCAAAAATAGACATTGGATTATGTTTGTAAACTGGTCTGTTCCTCTGGGCATATTGTATTGTATTATATTCAGAGGTTTCACTTTTATTTGATTAAATACTGATTAAAGCTTGGATTGGGTCACATTACTAGGGCCAAGGCAGGGGGACTCACAGAGAAAATGACAAGGCAGAGGAGTTAGTTGGAGTTTTGAGCTGAAACCCCCAGCTGAAACTTATGCTTTATGGCCTGGTAACTGTAAGTTTATACCCCAAATAAATACCCTTTATAAAAGTCAACAGATTTCTGGTATTTTGCATCAGCACCCCTTTGGCTGACTAATACACACTTTAATGTATTTTTTTGTCAGATAAAGACATTTTAAATTAAATTTTTGCTTGTAAAGAAGATTTAGATGATTTAATCTTACATAAAAAATATATGGGAGTCTCATATGTCCCACTCCCTCCCTTTCCCACACTTTCCCACATTAACAACATCCTTCATTAGTGTGGTACATTTGTCACAATTGATGACAACATATTGAAACATTTTTACTAAGCATTGACTACAGTTTACTTTATAGTTTATGCTCTGCCCACACAATTTTGTAGGTTATGACAAAATATACAATGACCTGTATCCATCACTGCAGTGTCATGCAGGACAGCTCCAATGTCCTGATAATGGCCCAATATAACATGTATTCTTCCTTTTCCCATCCCTCAGAACCAATGGTGGCCACTGCCTTTATATCAATAATAAGAGTTCTTCCATTGATAAAATAATACAATACTATTGTAGAATACTATGTCTGCTTTAGTCCATTGTTCATTCCCCAATCTTGAGGACTTTGGGATGGTAATGCCTACTCTGCTTCTAATTGAGAGGGAACTTAGATCCCATGGGGCAGATGGATGGAACTATCTTTCTAGCAGTTGCAGATACTCTCTGTTTCTTGGGATGGGTGTTGTCCATCATAATCTCTGTCAGTTGTCTTGGGTGAGCCCAGTGAACTGGAGAGTAGGTGTTGCAACTCTGCTGAAATTTAGTGTTCAAGTGGCACATGGATGAGCCAAAGATTTAAGTCTCTTGGACATATATTTAGCAACTATAGCACTAATTATAGGTTCAAATAAAAGGGGCTGAAGAGCCATGTGTAGAGAACCTATAAATGAGTCTAACTCTGTTACATTGAAAAGTATAAATTACAAAGTAAGCCCCACTGACAGGGGGCCAAATTCCTGAGCTTCTCTGATCTGCTTATAGTGTCTGGATGTCTATGTAGCCCTCAGGAGCCCCACTATTTGAGACTGTTTACCCTGGCAGTCAATGATCTATTTTTAATCTCATCCATTGTGTCTTTCATTCCCATAAGATCTGATACTTTTATTTTCAAGCTTTCAAATTCTTCTTTATTTTCATTCAGTGTCCTCTTAATATCCTTCATCTCTTTAGCCATGTTTTCCATTGACTTGAATGGATTTAGGAGATTTGTGTGAACATCCTTTTTTTAAAGATTCATTATTTGTTTCTCCCCCCTTCCGCCCCCCACCCCCCAGGTGTCTGCTCTCTGTGTCCATTCGATGTATTCTTCTGTGACCACTTCTATCCTTATCAGCGGCACTGGGAATCTGTGTTGCTTTTCCTTTTTGGTGCATCATCTTATTGTGTCAGCTCTCCATGTGCGCAGCACCATTCTTGGGCAGGCTGCACCTTCTTTTGTGCTCGGTGGCTCTCCTTATGGGGTGCCCTCCTTGTGTGTGGGGCTCCCCTATGTGGGGGACACCCCTGTGTGGCACGGCACTCCTTGCGTGCATCAGCACTGCACATGGGCCAGCTCCACATGGGTCAAGGAGGCCCAGGGTTTGAACCATGGACCTCCCATGTGGTAGGCGGATACCCTATCCATTGGGCCAAGTCTGCTTCCTGAATATCATTAATTAGTTGTTTTAAATACTGTGTCTCATCAGGATGTTTAATTTTTTCTTTTGGCTGGGTCATATCTTCTTGTTTCTTAGTATGACTTGTAATTTTTTGCTGATGTCTAGGCATCTAATTATGTTGGTGCATTTACTCTGATGGTCAGTTTCTCTCGTGTAGGATTTTACTGTTGGGTGGTTTTGTTACATAGCTCTTCTTTGATTTTTGATTTAACTTATTCTAAATCTTTAAGAACTGTACTGTTTATTTTATCAAAAAAATGGCCCATTAATGGGGCATAGATCAGATTCAAGGGGGCTCAGGATAGGGACAAGAAAGAATCCAAAAAATATTTTTTCTTCACTTTACTGGCATGCCAGCAGATGGTGCTCTTCTGTAACCCTTTAGACAGAGGGGTCTTTTACAACCTCTTTGATGGGTGTTTCTAGGGCAGTTAGAATTAGGATTCAAAGCTGAGCCCTGCTGTTCAAACTCACTGCAGAGAAACAAAACTCAGCCCTCCACTGCACCCTACTTCCCATGGAGGAAAAGATATGCTCCCCTATCACTGGTGGCAGTCAGCCATGGCTTTTACAGAGGCTGTTTGTATTGAGGGTCTGGGCTGGGAAATGTTCTCTGATGTAGGAGAGAGTATCTCACAGTTTTCATTTGGTCTCTTCTTCTCTCTATCCCATTCCCTTCTGGACAATGTAAAGCCTTTTGCTGGTCTGCAGATCCCCAAAGCATCTGCATTGTACTGCTTCTGCCCTTTCTCTGTTGTTTTTGTAAGAAACATGAGCTCTGTCCACCTACTCCAATGTCATCTTCCTAGAATTTCTCTAGAACTGTTTTCTTGGTTTATCCCTTAAGCCCTCAACCAGTTACTGCAACACTTTAACTGTTTCAGGAGTATTGAGGAAAATGGTTCTTGTAATTTTTGCTAGTTGTTGAAAAATTTTGGGGGGTCTAACAACCTAGAGGGCATTTTATGCTATCATCTTGGTCAACCAGAATCTCCAAGACTTTGTTTTTAATTCTGAAATTTTATTTTTATATTGGTTTCTTCTTCACCTTTTTGGACCACCTATTAGTCAGCTAAAGGAGTGCTGATGCAAAGTATCAGAAATCTATTGGCTTTTAGAAAGGATATTTATTTGGGGTAGAAGCTTGCAGTCACAATGCCCTAAAGAGTCCAACTCAAGGTACCATAAGATGTACCTCTTCACCCAAAGTTTGTTGCCACGTGTTGAAGCAAGATGGTGGGTGATGTTTGTGGAGGTAGAGCCTTCCTCTTCCTCTTAAGGCTCCATGGGCCCAGCTTCTTCTGATCTCAGCTGTAGGCTGGAGGGCTTTTCTTTCTTCCCAGGGCTCATTTCTTTCAGGCTCAGCAGCTCTGGTCTCTTCACAAGGTCAGCTGTAAACTATCAGGAGAAGGTCTCATCTCTCTTTGGAATTCAGCCTCAAAGCTAAGTTCTCATCTCTTCCATGTTCCTTGGAGCTGTTTCTCTTCCTCTGTGTTCTTCTCTGTGTCTACTTCCACGTGTGAGTCTGTTTTATCAGCCCACCAAAGGAGTGGGGACTCAATCCTGCATGCCATAATGATGTGGTAAAATGAAAGCCCTAATCTTGATTTAATAAAGTTAAAGTGAAACCTCTGAATTTTATACAATCAAATGGGTATCATGCCCAGAGGAACCAGTTTACAAACAATAAATATCTCTTTTTGGAATTCATAAAAAATATCAAACTGCCATAAATGAAAGACTAATTTTTAATGGAAAGGCATTATTTAATATGTTTCTTCCTGAAAATTATTTGTTTACCAGAGAGTTTACTATACTCTTTTGAAAATGATGTGAGAACTATGGTGGCTTCATATCATTCTTTAGAAAAATTTTGTAACTCTTAATTTCCTGGAGCCAAAGCTGCATGTATCACTGGTGTATTAAATCCAATTTTCAGATAATCATTATTTTATAATTTAATTCTGCCTTTCTTTTTCAACTGCTAGTGAGAAATCATTACTCTTTTGTATTAAGTGCTCTCATCACATACAATTTCACATTCTATGCTTCAGAAAAGGCCTGTTCCTAATTTATATATAATTCTGAATTTCAAAATTTAGCTCACTGGTATCATCACTACTTTCATGCTTTTTTCAATGAATGACTATATTAGTCAGAGTTCTCTAGTGAAATAGCAATAACAGGAGGTAACTGTAAATAGTATGAGATCTTTACAATTTTCTTTTGCAACCATGAGGATGCACAAGTCCAAATTCCTCAGGGCAGGCTGCAAACCAGGAACTGTGATGAAGGCTCTTGATGAGTTTCCAGGAGACACTGATTGTCTGAAGTAGAAATTGGAATGCTGAAATTATTTCCCCTTTAAGGCCTTCAACTGAATGAATAATACATCATTAATTTGCTGATAGCAATTTCCTTAGTTGATTGTAGATGTAACCAGTCATCTATGCAATCAACTCACTGATGATTATAGTCCATGAAATGCCCTTTTATTACAATTAGCCCAGTGCTTGCTTTACCAAACAACTGGGCTCCATTACCTAGCTGAATGGATACATTAACCTAACCATCACAGTCCACCCCTTGTCATCTTGGCAGCCATACACATTACCTTAAACCATACTTAGTCTCTAAATAAAACAATAACAATTTTATATATATTTCTACCTAACAATATTCAGCTTTCCTGCATAAAACTGGAAACACATTAATTCTCTCCAGAATAGGGTATATGTCCTTCTGTAATATTCACTCTTAAAATTGACACCCTTAAATATTGTGACATGAAACTAATACAACTTATGTCATATGACAAGGGAAAAGGTTAAGGAAGAAAACAAAGATATTCATTTTATGTATATAGAAAGTCATAACAAAACAAGCAAGAAATATCCCTTACAATCCTCATTTCTGTAATTGGTCACATAGTCTAAGTTTATATTTATCACTACCTTCTTCCACTACCCATTTTCATATCCCCGTTAACCTCAGCAAGCATGTCAGCTGATCATGGTTCTTTGCCTGATGGGGTGACCCAAACTTTCATTCCTGAAGATTCTAGGCCATTATTAGTCTTTCTTGGATTGGGTTGTTGCAATTTTCCATTGAATTTAGTGGTACTAGGAGATGCCCAAGAGGATCTCCTTCTTTACCCTCATTATGTAGATGCAGTCCTATTTCCCCTTGATTGTCAGGATCAATCACTCAAGTTAATATAGTATTTCACCTCTTTGCCTATTGATTCAGAGGCACTAGGAACTCAAAGTGGCCAAGTGGCAGTCTTAACTTCCAGTTCAATGGAGTAATTGTTGTGTTCCCTGGTGGAAACACTCCTCCTTATGGAACTAAGACGTGTATACCAACAGTGCTTAAGTCTGCAGGGACTGGAAGCAAAAATTTTCCTAGTTGATTACTAGAGGTAACAGTGAGCTGTGCCACTCCCATTCCCACCCCTTGATTCCTGGACGCATGAATCCTGGCCATGGGAGAAACAGCACCATGGAGTAGATGCTGATTTAGTGCATACCCAGTCTCCTGGAGAACACTGCCTCAGCTCTGCAAGGTATTGCCACCTAGTTTGCACTGTAATTGAATCTTCAAAAGGTCATTCCACCATTCTGTCAATCCAGTTGCTTCAGGATAATGGGGAAAATGTTAAAACCAGTAATTCCTTGTGCATGTGCCCTAATGCTGTGAAGTGGGTTCCTTGATCAGACTCAATGCTGTGTGGAATACCATAGCAGTGTATAAGACATTTGATAAGTCTATAGATAGTAGTTTTGGAAGAAGCATTGCATGCAGGGAAGGCAAACCCATATCCAGAGTATGTTTCTATTCTAGTTAGAACAAATTGTTGCCCCTTCCATGGTGGAAGGTCCAATATAATCAACCTGCCATCAGGTAGCAGGCTGATCACCTAGGGGAAATGTGCCATGTTGAGGGCTGAGTGTGGGTCTCTGCTGCTGACTGATTGGGCACTTAGCAGTGGCTGTAGCCAAGTCAGCCTTGCTGAGAAATCCATGTTGTTGAGCCTATACATAACGTCCATCTCTACCACTATGTCCACTTTGTTCATGAGCCCAGGGGCAATGATAGGTGTTGCTGGGGAAGAGGCTGATCACTAGCTCCAGGGTGGGTCATTTTATCCATTTGATTATTAAAATCTTCCTCTGCTGAAGTTACCCTCTGGGGAGCATTCATGTGGTACACAAATATTTTCATGCTTTTTGCTGTCTTCTCCAGACCTCTTTGTAACCAACTTTCTGATCATGTTCTTTCCAAGTTCCTGACCTTCCAGCCAAACCATTGGTAACAGCCCATGAAACAGTGTACAAACACAACCTCTGACAATTTCTCCTTCCAAGCAAAATGAAAAACCAGGTGCCCTTCTTGAAGTTCTGCCTACTGGGAGGATTTTCCCTCATCACTGCCCTTCAGGGAGATCCCAGAAAGCAGCTGCAGTGCTGCAACTGTCCATTTTTGGATGGCACCTGCATATCATGCAGAACCGTCTGTAAACCAGGCCCAAATTTTCTCTTCTTCAGCAATGGATTATAAAGAACTCCCCAAGAAGTCATAGTTTTGGGCTATGAAAGAGAAGGTAATGTGGCAGGACTGGTCACCATGGGCATTTGGGCCACTTCCTCATGTGACTTACTTGTGCCTTTAAGACCTGCTCAAGGTCTATCTCATATATGCCACCTCCACTTTATGGTTTGGTAGGTTAGACAATACCCAGCTCATGATAGGCAACTCAGGTCTCATGGTAACTTGGTGGCCTATGGTTAAACATTCAGAATCTACTAAGGCCCAGTAACAGGCTAAAAGCTGTTTTTCAAAAGGAGACTAGGTATCTGCAGAGGATGGCAGGGCTACGCTCCAAAATCTTAAAGTTATGCATTGTAATTCTCTTTAGGGGCTTGCCAAAGGTTCTAGACAGCAACTTTCTTTGCCACAGTCACTTTTGGAACCATTGTATCTGCTGGACTATTTGACCCAAGTGTCAGTGTAGCTTGCACAGCAGCCTAGAACTGTCATAGAGCCTCCTCTGTTCCAGTAGCCACTCAAATTGGCAGCTTTTTGGTTACATGTTAAATGGGCCAGAGTAGCACACTCACATGAGGAATGTGTTGTTTCCAAAATCCAAAGAGACCAACTAAGAATGTGCCTCCTTTTTTATTGTAGGTGGGGCCAGATGAAGCAGCTTATCCTTCACTTAGAAGCTGTATCTCAACATGCCCCACACCACTGGACAACTAGAAATTTCACTGATGTAGAAGGCTCCTGTGTTTTTGTTGGATTTATCTCCCATCCCCTCTCATTTAAATGCCTTACCAATAAGTCTAGAATAATTTCTGCTTCTTATTTACTAGGTGCTATAGAAATTTCACTGGTGTAGAAGGCCCCCATATTTTTGTTGGATTTATCTCCCATCCCCTCTCACTTAAATGCATTACCAATAAGTCTAGAATAATTTCTGCTTCTTACTTGATAGGTCCTATCAACATGATATCATCAATATAATGGACCAGTGTGATGTCCTGTGGGGGGGAAAGATGATCAAGGTCCTTGTGGACAATATTATGACATAGGGCTGGAGAGTTGATATACCCCTGAGGCAGGACAGTGAAGGTATACTGCTGGGCTTGCCAGCTGAAAGCAAACTCTTTCTGGTGGTCCTTACTAATGGCAATTGAGAAAAGAGCATTTGCCAGATCAATAGCTGCGTACCAGATACCAGGGGATTTACCAGACCAATAGCTGCATACTAGGTACCAGGGGATATGTTGATTTGCTCAAGCAATGAATGATACCATATCTGGGACAGCTGCTGCAATTGGAGTCACCACCTGGTTAAGTTTATGATATCTACCATCATCTACCAAGATCCATCTGTTTTCTGCACAGGATAAGTAGGAGAGTTGAATGGGAATGTAGTGGGTATTGCCACTCCTGCATCCTTCAGGTCTTTGATAGTGGCACTAATCTCTGCAATCCCTCCAGGAATCTGGTATTGCTTTTGATTTATTATTTTGCTAGGTAGGGGCAGTTCTAGTGGCTTCCACTTGGCCTTTCCTACCAAAATAGCCCTCACTCCACAAGTCAGGGATTCTGCTAGTTACTAAGTATGTCTCTTCCAATTATATATTCCATAACTGGGGAAATAACCACAAAATGGGTCTGGGGACCCACTGGGCCCACTCTGAGATGGACCTGAGCTAAAACTCCATCACTTACTCGACCTCCATAAGCCTCTACTCTGACTGGTGGACCACAGTGACATTTTGAATCTCCTGGAATTAATGTAACTACTGAGTCAGTGTCAAATAATCTCTGAAAAGTCTGATCATTTCCTTTTCACCAATGCACAGTTACCCTGGCAAAAGACTTTAGTCTCTTTGGGGAAAATTGGGAGGAAGATTAACAGTATACATTTTTGGCAGTGTAACAAGATCCTTCCCCAAGGGACCTGGCCTTCCCCTCATTCAAGAGGCTCTGGGTCTGTAAACTGTCTCAAGTATGGGAATTGATTAAGGGTCCATGACTCTGTGCTTTTGTAATTCAAGTTGGGGTTTTGTTCACTTGAACTAAAATTCTTCTGCTTATACAATCAAGTAGGAATTTAGTATACTGTCCATCTATTTTACTTCTAGGTATGCCATGATTGTGGGAAACAAAGGCATGTTGTTTCCATAATAGCAATTTACTTCCTTAACAACTGGGTGATGCTGTCCCTGGAGGTGCACGTGCAGGGAGATGTCACATCCTGATGGAACCAGGACTTGATAGCACAGATGTAACATCCTGGCGGGACCAGGACTTGATAGCATGGGATGACTTGGACAACAAGTTTCATAAGTATATTTGTTTCAGTAACATAATAGAACATTGTGAGCTTTGGTTTCTATCAAATTCACTGTATTATTTTGAATGAGCTAATGGTAATAGTTATCTAGAATAGTGCCTGCTTCTCATGGCCTGTTGGGGTATATAAGCAGGCCCCTGAGACTAATAAATTTGTCTGATGAGCTTGAGAAATTAATGATCTCAGATCCCCTGATCCCAATCTCTCTTTATCTTTCATTCCTGATACCTTTGGGTCTGCAATTCTGACATCTGGCGCCCAACGTGGGGCCCAAAGCAGTGACTGCAGCAGAGATTCTTCCATGGCAGTATTGGGAATGCAGAAACTGAAAACCTTCCTGAAAGGTTGAGGCATCCATCGAAAGGTGACTTGAGTCTAACAATACAGTGGTAAGAATCTTAATTAATTTTGTTTCCACTAGCATCAGGGTATGGGTAATCAACCAGGACGTCTGGAAGAATATTCACAGGTACTGAAAACTCTTTAAAATACTGTCAGAGTCTCAGTAAAAACTGCTGATTTACTTGAACTTTTTGCTCTAGTACAAAAACACTGTTATTGGTTTCAGCCACAAGGGAAAAATCTTTTGAATCTGAAACAGTGGAAATAGGTAATGAGGGCACTACGAAGAGTATATCAAGGAGGGGAATCCATTCCTTTATCTGTGTGGGCTTTGTGCCAGCAAATTGCTGCCACCTTAGATCCTTTACAATCAGATGCTTTACCCTATATTAATAAGATAATTGTTCCCAACTCCATTCCTCAAACACCTTTGATGCCCTGCTTATTGCACAGATCTCAAAGAGGGGATCCAGAGGCCATGTAATTATTATCAGCTTTTCTGGTTATATTATGACCAACTCCATCAGATGCTAATAATCCTCAGGGAGGTGTTGAGTTCCATCTTGAACCAATACCTTTTAAACTATTAAGAAATTTAAAACAGGTAAAAATACTAAATAAAGTCCTTGTTAGTGAAATCAGTCTTGTAAGAAAACTCTCTGTTAAAGTGTTAACTAAGATAAGGAAACTATTCTGGCAGCAACTCTGCAAACCCCTGCTGTCTACATGACAATGCAGCTGTGGGCTAGTGGGGGTTAATAGAGATAAGCCACTGAAAAAAGAGAAAAACATGGCAATGGCAACATTGGTGTTCTGTTTTGTTTCCATGCTAATTCTGATTGGGCCTATTTAACCAAGATAATAAAATTAGTACAAAATTTTTATCAAGGTTTAAAAAGGAATTTTCCATTTTAAATCAGTAGTTTACCCCTGCACTTCAAGTCTCGGTATAGTCTTATAGAGTAGTAATCCAAAAATGTGTGTTAACGGTCTGTCTAAACTGCTAAATAAGAGCTTAGCTACATTTCTGCTGCTCAAGTTATCTTAACTGATTGCTGATAACTAATAAAAATGTTTCCAAGCACAAGCTTGCATGTTACAGGCAACATGGATTCCAAAAGAAATTAAAAAAAAAAAAGTACAATCTAAAATGTGATATAATGGAGAACTTAAAAACAGCTATACCAAGAAAGTAAGAATTATGAGTTAATTGCAACTGTATGTTTCTGTTAATGTGTTGTAATTATTCTGTGTTTGTTTTTTCATTCAATGTCAGTGTATATTTTGATACCTCCAGATAGTAATATAAATTAATAAAAATTTTAAAAAGAGCTCTATTCAAATGGCCAAAAATTAAATAAGTGCTTATATTAATACTAAAGTTTAAATGTTAATAAAATCTCTACAATGATAAAAATTGTAAGTCTGGATGAACAAAATTACTCTAAGTCTTTTCATAAAAAGTTGTTCTTGCCTAGATTGAAATGAATAGTTTATTTTTCTTCACAGGATAAAGTGAATGATGTAAAACTTAAATGAATATTAAAGAAGGTTAAAAGTTTGTGGAAATGCTGACTGAAATTCAATAAGTTTTTTCTAAAAAGTGTGTTTTGTCCTAAAGTAAGATGGCTAATTTTCATAAACTCTTGGAACTTAAATACATGTAGCAAGTTGTAGAAAGTATTGTGGTAATTTTAAGTAAGGAAATGTGTTCTGTGAAGGTAAAATTTGTCTTAAAATAATATAATTATAGTCTATATGGTTATAAATAATTATAAGAAATTTAATGAAGCATTGTTTAAATTAAAATGTTTAAATGACTAATTCAAAAAAGTCATTATTAAACAAACCTGAATTAATAATAATAAAAGGTAATTTTATAACAGGAAAACTTGGCATAAGCCAGCCTCTCCTGACGACTTGCTTCTAGGAGACTCTTTCTAATATTGCACGCTACTAAGTATCTGAAGTAAAGAGAAGTTCATTATTTTAACAAGCTTTTTTAGTGTTGATGGTAATTGTATGTTGTAAGAAGTTTGAGTGGAAACAGTTTCCAAAATTTTTTTGGTAACTTATGTATGTAGGGTATAAAATATGTTTTTATTATTAAGGAAACAGAAAATAATTTTGCCCTAAAATAAAATGATTGGTTATTAAAAAAAAGTAAAATGTGGGACAAACCTGAAAAAATACAAAAAGTGCAAAAGGTTCATGGAAAAGGAATTTTTATGGTTAAAGTTAAATAAGATTTGATGGATCTATCTATAAAGTTTTTTAAAAAATTTTAATATCAAGTAGTATAGTGATGCAAAGTTAAAATTTTGTTCTTAAAGTTTCTAAAGTCATTAGTCTATTTTAGTAAAAGTTTATAAAAAGTTTTAATCCTGAATAATCAATATACAAAGAAAGTCTGTTTTATCAAAATAGCTTCTTGTGCTTTAACCTTTTCATTTCCTCAGTGTTCAAAAAAGGAAAGGTCATCTCTTTTAAAGGAACATAATGTTCAAAACTGCTTTCTCAAAACCAAATCCTGAAAAGTAGCCCTTTATTTCAAACTAATTATAAGAGATTTGTTCTTTTACCTTGAAAGAAAATTAAAGTAATAGTTAAGTTCATTTAATATGTTATAAGTCGAATAGAAGGTGTTTAAAAGTGCTATAAAATTAACAGATTTTTTTCTTTAACACTCTGTTAATTAAAGTTGTATGAGTAAATGGTTCCTATGAATGCTTAAGAGTGTATAAAGTTACCAATATTTCAGCATAATATTAAAGAGAAGTACAATGTGGTTAATTATGGTTTTAATTATTATAAAAGAATATGTGTCACAGAAACAACCTCTTATCATAGATTAAAATAACAACACTGTAGTATGCAGAAATCTCAAACACTGCTAGTTTGATGCAAAAAGTTAATGTCCAGCTGTATTGCTATCATTTTGTTTTAAAACTTGCTAAGACTTTCTTTAGTGTCTTCTTAGACAAATCAAGCCAGCTGCATTCCTCTATCTGTAAAAAACCCAACAGTAAACTTTTGCAGTGCTTTTCAGGGCTATGTGCATAGCCCAACCATCTTGTACAGTATTTACTGATAGTAATAGTAATAAAAAAGCAGCATACATTATTTCTCAAAAAGAACAGATTTGGCAAACTCTTTATTCATCTGCTCAACGCACAGAGCTTTCAGCCATCATTAAGGTTTTACAAATGTTTTGAGAGCCCTTGAACATTGTCTCTGACTCTGAATATGTATGTCTTACTCTCAAGCATATTGAAACAGCTCATATCTTTGCTACTAATGAGTTATCTCAACTTATCGCTGACTTGCAACATCTCATTAGGTTAAGACCTATTTACATTACTCATATATGCTCTCATACCTCTTTGCCTAGTCCTATGACAGCAAATAATGCTCAAGCTGATTTATTAGTAAGGTGTTTACAAAGTGCTCATGATTACCATCCTTTAACTCATATTAATGCTGAAGGCCTGCAAAATAAATATCAAAAGTTAACAAGACTACAGGCACAAGAAATTATTTGCACTTGTCCTACTTGTGGACCACTAACAGTGGTGTCTTTTCAGGCTGGAACTAATCCCAGAGGCCTGACTCCTAATCAATTATGGCAGATGGATGTTACTCACATTCCACCCTTTGGTAAACTACAATATGTTCATGTTTGTATTGACACTTATTCTCATTTTTGTGGGCTACTGCTCAAAGTGGGGAATGGTTTCATCATGTTCGCTCACACCTTTGGTCTGCTTTTGCTGTAATGGAATGCCCTTTGAAAATTAAAACTGATAATGGATCTTCTTACATTAGTAAATCCTTTGAATATTTCTGTTTAAAATATGGTATTGAACATGTTACCAGCATTCCTTATAATCCTACAGTTCAAGCCATAATTGAATGCTGCCATCATACCCTAAAAATTATGCTTTTAAAACAAAAAGGGGGGATGATGGTATTATAACACCAAAAGATCAATTGGCAAAAGCTTTATTTACTTTAAATTTTCTTAATGTTTATAATTCATTGACACCTGTGGAATGTCACTTTGGAAAATGTCAAACATCTACAGTGGACATTAGAAATAAAGACCAACCAATATTCTGGAAAGATACTTTAAGTCATGAATGGAAAAAAGGCAGGATTAAAGTATGGGGGCAAGGTTATGCTCTTGTCATTTCAGAAAATGTAGAACAAATTTGGTTACCTGTGAAGAGGATTAAACCTTGGAATGAAGAGATGGGGTCTCCTACAACTTCTGATGATGGTGATTGTAAGTAATAAGGAAGCTGCAGGTAATTACACTTATTGGGCCTATATACATAACCCCCCATTACTTAAAGTGTTAACCTGGAAAGATCCATTCTATCCTATTTATCTGAATAAGACCCATATATTCCATGGACCAGTTGATGATAGGTTACCAATTAAACCCCATGAGGAAGGAAAAAGAATCTATAATCTCGTATTACCATTTGATCATTGACCCTTATGCACTGGTAACCATCCTTCCTGTATGTATGTTAAAAATTGGACCATGATTATCTTCAAAAATAATAATACTCAGTCTATTGTGACTTTATTTCCCTCTTACAATTTTATCATGACCAAAAATCCTACTTATGATTGTCCACAAAAAGACAGTAGGGATAAAGATGGATGGCAAGAGTGCCATATGGGAGGAGGATCTGTCATTTTTATTGATTCCTACAGAATAGTGTGGGAGAGTGCCCCAATGGGGAGTCCCTCTCCATATAATGGCAGATTTATTTGGCATGGTCTAAATAGTAAAGGATAACAAAAAATAATTTTTACTAAAAATAATAGTGTTTGGAAATATAAAGGGAAATGGATCCCTTCTCCATGGTGTAACATTACATCTATACATAAACAGAAGAATTTGTGGAAAGTTTTTCTAGAAATAGCTCCTACTATAGAATGGATTGGGAATAATAGTAAGAATGGGCAATATCTGCATTTAGATCAAACTCATAATTTTCAATCATGTGTAAGAGATCCTTATGTGTTTGTGGTCAGAAAATTAACCACAACTGAGAATGCTCTATTTTATAAAAGTGGGGCCTTGCATACTTGTTTGTCTGAGAACATTTTACAGAATGGAGATTTCATTACCATGGCTTGAAGGCAGCGGTGAGTGTGGATTCCAGTGCGATTGAACTGAATTTGGCAATCATCACCTGAGAGCCAACTGCTGTTCCATATGGCTCAAAAATCCTGAAGTGCTTGAAGTGATTTGTGGGACTGATAATAGCTGGCATATTAGGACTGATTGGTGTCATTGCCGCTGCTACTACAGTTACAATGGCCTTGCAGGAGATGGTGCAGAGTCAACAATACATGCATGATTGGCATAAGAATGCTAGTGACTTATGGCACAGTCAAGAATATATTGATGGAGAATTAAACATTAGAGTTAATGATTTAGAATCAGCAGTTTTAGATCTTGGAGATCAAGTATATAACTTAAATCTACTTAGGGGATTGAAATGTGATTGGAATGAAAGTAACTTTTGTATTACTCCAATTGCTTATAATAATTCTATGTTTGATTGGGAAAAGATTAAAAATCATTTGATAGGTCATAAAGGTAATATGTCATTAGAAATAAAAGAATTACAGAAAAAGATATTAGAAATGCCTCGTACTCAGATTTATGTAGCTGAAGATAAGGATATCTTTAATGATTTGATTTCTCATTTCAATAAGTTTAATCCAGTAAATTGGTGGAAGTCTCAACATTTTTTGTCAGCATTAGGAATAGGACTTTGTGTGTTCATCTTGTTGCTCATTGTTGTTGCTTGCCTGGGGTGAGAAGTATACCGAAGACTGCACCATGTTGATGCGATGGGACAAGCTAATAATTTAGTACTTGCAAAAATCTGATATAGTTTCCTATGGTAGAGCACTTGGCTGGTAGTCAATGACGGGTAAGACTTTCAGAGGAGGGCAACCTAAGACAGGCACAGCCACCCTGACTAAAGTGAAAAGGGGGAAATGTGGGAAACAAAGGCATGTTTTTTCCATAATAGCAAGTTACTTCCTTAACAGCTGGGTCATGCTGTCCCTAGAGGTGCTTGTGCAGTAACATCCTGATGGAACCAGGACTTGATAGCATGGATATAACTCCTGGTGGGACCAGGACTTGATAGCACGGGACGACTTGGGTAACAAGATTCATATTTGTTTCAATAACATAATAGAACACTGTGAGCTTTGGTTTCTATCTAATCCACTGTATTATTTTGAATGAGCTAATGGTAATAGTTATCTAGAATAATTCCTGTCTAATGGTAATAGTTATCTAGAATAGTTCCTGCTTCTCATGGCCTATTGGGGTATATAAGCAGGCCCCTGAGACTAATAAATTTGTCTGATGAGCTTGAGGAATCAATGATCTCAGATCCCTGATCCCAATCTCTCTTTATCTTTCATTCCCAATACCCTTTGGGTCTGCAACTCCGACACATGATCTATTAGCCAATGCCATAAGTCTGAAGAACTCAGACTTTTTTGATTGCTGCTTTGAGTCTGCCTTTCATTGTGGTAGCCATGTCCACCTTGTCTTTAATGAGTAAGTGCTGACACTTGACTTCTGCCAACCTGGGATCTAATCATTCCCATAGGGTTTAAGGATTCTAGTTCCATGACAGCAGTTCTTACAGGCATATCTGGACTATGGAGAAGAGCAACCACAGAGCTCTTCAGGGAAGATGGAATTAGTTTCACAAATTTATTCTTCACTGTCCTGGTTAAAGGAATGTCCCCTGAACATTCCTGGGATGGGTGGACAGGTCTTAAATGGTGAATCCATTCTAGCATTCCACTCTCTCTAAGCCTATTGATCCCCTCATCTACATATATACCAGGGTAAATTGGGCCTCTTGACCTCAGATGTTCTAGACCATCTTTTGGTCCATGTTTAAGCCAGCCCCTTCTAATCTCTCTAGCTACAATGTTGAATTCAGAATGCTTGCTTAGTGGGCCCATATCAATGAATTCAGCCTGATCGAACTTTATATTCCTTCCACTATCATCCCTTACTCTTAATATCTATTTCCACACATATTACCCTGATTCTGTCTATATAAATTGGAAAACTCATGCAGTTATTTTGTAGTATAGTGTACTTCCTCATGGGTCACACTTTGGACTTCACCTTTGGGGGTTTGTGATTTTAGGCTAGTTATGGGTCTGGAAGAGAAGAGGGGTGGTGGGCATGGGTAAGGAGAAGAATTAGAAATCTCTTGCTAGCTACTGACCCCAGGGCATTCCTTTTCCATTTCATCTGGTGAGACAGGATTAAGCTTCATAGGCAGGGGTTGGATGTCGGACTCCTCGTGGCAGGGTGGAGGTTGGGTGATAGTTTCTTCAGGGCAGGTAGGAGGTGGAGACCCCTTGGGGCAGGCTGGAAATAGGGCAGTGCAGGCTTGAAGTTGGCTTGTACCTGCCTCCAGGCAAAGAGGAGGTCCAGACTCCTTGTGGTAGGCTGGAATTTGGGAATTGCAGGCTTATGGTTGGAATGTACCTGCCATTTGGGCAGGGAGGCAGTCTGGACTCCCTGGGAAAGGCTGAAGGCTGGGTAATGCAAGCTTGACATTGGGTGGTCCCCACCAGGCAGACCGTTACAGGTTTAACTGGCAAAGTCTCAGTAGAATTTAGGGTTCAATGTCCCCACTGATAATATCATCAACACATATGTCTCCATCCAAATCCACAGGGTTCCACTCCTTTCCAATCAGTGCCCTCACTTTAACAGCAGATACCCTGCAAGTCTGACATTTTACTTTCCTTTGTAACTCTGCTACTTGTTCAATGAGACTAAGTCTAGTTTTCAGAGATCTCCAGTCTACAGCTGCACAAAGCAAGATTTTCTTTCAGAACATACATCAAAACTTTCACACCATTCATGTGGTGATTAAGTTGCAAATTTGAAGACTTAAGCTTATCTTTTTCTTTTGTAACTGTATCCAGCATATTTAGGAATAGCCCACCATGTAATTGTATATTTTAATGCCACAAAACTCTGTTAAGGTGTTAAAAACACTTTCACCCAGATTCTTTCCTCTTATAAGCATGGAAGTATTTCTAAGCAGTAGTGATATTTTGTGTATCTCTATTGCCAACTCATGCCATGGACTGTCAGGGGTCTCTTGATCACTGGATATGGAGGTCATAATTGTCCTTGAACCCAATCAGAGTAGTGAGCCAATTTCAAAACCCCTAGGGTCAATTCAGAAATATCATTTTTAAGATTCTTTTTCTCAAGAACCACTCCTGGTACCAAGCTGTATTAGTTAGAGTTCCCTGGGGAAACAGAACCAACAGGAGATATTTGTAAATAGTATGAGATTTTATAAATTGTCTCATGTGACTGTGGGAGTGCATAAGTTCAAATTCTGTAGGGCAGGCTGCAAACCAGGGACTCCGATGAACATCTTTAATGAGTTCCCAGGAAGTACAGATTGTCTAAAGCAGAGAAGGGAATTCTCTCTCTGAATGCTGAGATCACTTCCTCTTTTAATACCTTTAACTGATTGGAGTTTCTCATTGCTGATGGCTCTCTCCTTAGTTGATTGTCATCTGTGCAAACAACTCACTGTTGTTTAAAGTCCATGAAGTGCCCTTGTATTGCAATTAGCCCAATGCTTGCTTGACCAAAAAACTGGGCACCATTACCTGGCCAAGTTGACACATTAGCCTAACCATCACAATTATCTTTGAACCATTCATCCAGTTTTAGTTTGTGAATAATAAATAAATGGTAAAATTCTAATAGTAATGATATATAGTAATAATAGTAAATAATAGTAATGATACATAATGATAGAAATAATACTAGTAAACAGTAATATTAATAATGTTAAATATTAGTAAAATATGATAAAATAGCAATAATCAAAACCTTGATACTGATGACTATGCTTATGAGCTTGTGTGCTGAAATATAAACTAGACCTAGAGCTTTAGGGTGCCTAAGAGTTACCTCCTAACAGCCTCCATGTTGCTCAAATGTGGCCACTCTCTAAGCCAAGCTTATTATGTAAATGCATTACCTTCCCCCCAGCGTGGGACATGACTCCTGGGGATGAGCCTCCCTTGTGCTGAAGAATTACTACCAATCACTAACTAGTGATGCAACTAGAAAGAGACTTGAATAAAAGGGCAACTCAGAGCAGCAGAATAACTCAGCCTCCATGTTGGATCAAATGTTAAAAACTGCTTTTGACCTTGAATAAAAGGGGGAATTGGCAAAGACAAATGAGTTTATATTGCTAAGAGTCTTCCAAAAAGAATCAGGAGGTCATTAGAAGGGTCACGCTTATGCACACCTCAGCAGGACTCCAGAGAGAGACAAAGTAGATACTACCCTAGGTACTGGTTCTCCTAAAGGCTATGGAGATCCACAAGGTACATGGTCATAGCAGATGGATTTGGAGTTCTGTGCCACATCAGAGGAAACTACTTTGGAATTTGTGTTCCTGAGTGTGATGGAGCTGGACTCAGATGTGACCTTCCCACAATGCTCCTTCTGTCACTTTTACTGAACTTGTGGTTGGTACTAGGGTTGGTGCATACTCAGAGGACTTGAATCTCTGGACTGCCCTGTGCCAGTTGGGCCCTGAGCCTCAGCAGATTTGCAACTCCTACTCTCTGGTTCACTGGAGTTACCCAGGTCAGCTCACAGGGAGGTGAAGATGGTCAACCACCACACTAGGGAGTCAAGAGTGCTTACAACTGCAAGCAGAGGAATTGCATCCATCATGCATGTGGAATCTAAGCTCCCTCTTGATCCAGAGGTGGAGTGGACATCACCACCCCAGGGTCCACAGAATGGAGGAATAAACTATGGATTAGAGTAGACTTACTGATATTCTACTATGAAACTATTGTGACTAGTAATAGAAGAAATTGTAGCATTGAAGTAGAGAAAGTGGCCACAGTAGTTGCTAAGGTCTGGGAGAGGGAAGAAGAGATGTGACGTGAGGGGCATTTTGGGGACTTTGAGTTGTCCTAAATAATATTGCAGGGTTAGATGCTGGACTTTATATATCCTGCCAAAACCCACTGAATGTACTTGGGGAGAGTGTGAACTACAGGGTAAACTATTATCTATGTGGTGTAGCAGTGCTCCAAAATGTGTTCACCAAGTGCAATGAGTGTGCCACAATGATGGAGGAAGTTGTTGGTGTGGGAGGAGTGGGGTGGGGGGATGGAGGGTATACGGAAACCTCTTACATTTTTTATAATATAATCTTTTTTGTGATGTACATATCCTCAAAAAAATACAATTTACAAAAATGATAGGGTGGGGGGGTGGGGAGTGGGGTATACGAGAAACTCTTATTTTTTAAGTGTTTTTTAATATAACATTCTTGGTGATCTATTAACTTTAATAAAAAAGTGTAAAAAAATAAGTTATAAAAAATGTAACTGGTACAAGGGCATGCAATTCAGGAAATTTAGTGTTTATCCACCATTAACAGTATTTTGTATGCTATGTAGATCAAATTAAGAAAATTCAAATAGAATATTATTTTAATAAGCTTTTTATTTTCCTTCCTTATGAAGACTTAAATTCCTCTATAATGATTTATAGCATTGTGAAAAAGAAAGGGTGATTCTTTTAGGGGAAACATTTTGATATATCATCCAAAAAGTTTGTATTATAGTGTTTTAAGATAAATTTACACAAATAATATTAATCCTGGAATTTATTTCTAGTATCCTTATTCTTTCCCTTGTTAGAATTCTAATTTTTTAAACATGTTAAGAATTTCTACATGCAGTTTAAATAATAAATACACACAACATGTAAAAAAAAAAGAATTTAGCTGGTTCAAAATGACTATGCAGGCTATAGTGCATGTGTATGAATTAAGGAATATAATGATTAAAATGGCATGGGATTTTTGTGAAAATTATAATTAATGTTACATTTCAAATTTGTGCAAAAGATTAATTTCAATGCTTTGCCCTTGAATCGAAAACCACTTGATGGGGTCCACATTGAGAAATAGTCTCCTTCTCTTTCAAACTTCAAGTTTAGAATGTGAAACCTCCTCTCATGGTTTGGGCAGCGAATGCAATTGTGAAAAATTCCCTTTATTTACCAGTATGGAGTCTGTTAGGTTGCACTTACAAACAGATTGATGTATTTTGTAGCTTTAGCCTTTTAGACTCTGGGATAAAGAAGATGTGCTGGGAATTTCTCTTTGTCCCACAAGAGCTATGTACCACCCTTCTTTACCCAGATCTTTGCCCTGGGAAGTTGATGTCTGTTGCCTGCATCAAGAGTTTCCTTTTTGCCCTCTGGCTTCAGGTTGGGCTTGGGTGGGGTGGAGAAGCCAGCAGGAGATCAGAGTGTATGGTGGACTGAATGAAGCTCTCCCACCCCCCCAAATAAAATTGTTCGCATCCTAATCTCTGGAACCTGGGAATATGTTACTTTACATGGCCAAAGGGGCTGGGCAGATGTGATTAAGTTAAGGATTCTGAAATGTGGAGATTATCCAGGATCATCTCGGTGGGCTCAGTGTAAACACAAGGATCATTGTAAGAAGGGAGGCAGGAGGATCCAAGAAAATGATGTATGCTGGAAGGGGAGAGCAGAGAGATGCAATTATGAGCCAGGGAGTGCTGGGAACCTCTAGAAGCTGTAGGAAGCAAGTAACTGATTCTCCGCTAGAATCTCCAGAAGGAAGCAGCTCTGCAGACTCCTTGATATTAGCCCTGTAAGACTCATTGTGGCCTCTGTCCTTCAAAACTTTAAGAGAATAAATGTGCATTTTTTAAGACCCTAAATTTTGGTAATTTTGCTACAGCAGCAATGGGAACTAATATAGAGGGGGAGCAAGAAGAGTGGAATTAGGAGATTTCCCTGCTCCCTCCTCCCTGCTCAGATGGGTGCATCCCTCTGTCCTTTGCCCTATGCTCTGTCTCTCCAGGTCCCTCTATCTCCAGCCCCTTATACCCAGGGATGGAAAAGGAGTATTCTATACCCTTGGAAATTGTCCTTTTTATTAAACTTCCCTCATTTCATACTGATTTGAATTTACCATCTGTTTCCTGCTGGGCAGCTGCCTGGTACAAGGAGTGGCAACAATGAAGACAGGACAGGGACGTCTGAGAGAAGACAGACTTGGCCGTTGTTGTTATTTGCTCACTCCGGCCAAGATTTGCTTTCCACTAAATCCCCTTACGGCTTTGACAAGAACAAAACACATTCAATTACCTGGTGACCTACAGTCCTCACTCACCTCTGCTGTGGTTGCTGTTGCAAAGCATTACAAAATGGCTTCATGGAGAATATTTTTCTGTGGTATCAAAATGTTAACAGCAGGGAATGCAAGGGGCTCAAGATGATGATGAAATTTATAGGACATGGACTTGACTTTTAAATGCTGTCATTAGAAATGAAAGAAAATTCCTGAACTTCTAAGGAAACTTCTTTAGAAGCTAAAGTTTTATTTTATTTTTAAAAGGCTAGGTAGAATGAAGAATTCTTATTTTGACAGTAGCCTTATTTACGCTAACTTTTGAAAATAACACTAACAAATCTTAGAATTATCTGACTACCATCACTGCGGAAGGAGAAGAGGGTCTGAGCAAACCATTCAACATCGAACAATGCAGTGAGTTCCTCTTTTATCATCACACTGCTACATTGTGGTTATACATTCCCTATACACATGTCAAAAATGTAATGATCTGCTATGATTTAATGGTAATTTAGAGTTTCATGCTAAATTTTTTGGTATTGTGTGGAAACTACATTATTGACCTTTAGAGCAATTTTAAGGGGTTGAACTATATCATTTTCTTTTCTTTTTGTCTTTTAACCTTGGAGAAACAAGCTCTTTACTTTTTATCTGAAATTGAATTGTTTCCTTTGCTTTCTTAAACATGTGGCGTAAAGGGGAAGTCATCCTTGAGTTTTCAAGATAAAGTCTCTGATGTAATTCCAGTAGATTTAAAATAGCCAGATTTTATACAAAGCAAAAATATAAATGGCGTATTTGTCCTTTTGCCATTAATCTTGTTACAGATTTCACACCGCCCAGATTCCTTCCTGATAGACTGTTAGGCTGGGTGGCATGAGAGGAGGTACAGGGGCAGTGCTCGGCTCTAACCCAGGCACTGCCGTCCCCCACCTGGTCTCCAGTGTCTGCTTCCTCTTCTAGATGCAAGGGCGGCAGCTGGTCATTAGACACTTAAAAAACCAACATTTTCTTAATCCTTTGTGACTTGTTAGTAGAAAAAATGCTCAAGAATTGATAGGAAGAAAAACCAAGAGAAGAGACCCTTACCCTGTGCAGATAAAATAAGGTTGATTTCGTCCCTTCTCTTGCACCTGAATTGTCCTGCAAGAGGAAGACGTGACTGATGAGTGATGAGAGATCCTGACGGCTGGCGTTTTGTGAGTTGAATGGGGCAGGGGTTAGAGGAGAATGGACACAGATCTTAGAAGCGGGCAGGCTGCGGTTCAGACGCTGGCCCTGCCGTGGACCGGCCCGGAGATGCTGGGCTGCCGATTGCCACCCGGCAGGGCCTCTCCTGTTAGCATCGACCTCCAGGGGCTGCAGCACAGCCGCTTCATTCTCACTTCCCAAGCCACCGGGACCGTGACACCCGTGTGGCTGCCACGGGGCACAGACGGGCATGAGGCAGGCAGGGTGTCTCACAGGAGGGGAAAGACTTCAAAGGGTTTGATACTGTCTAATGTGTGGTCCAAGTGCACTCACGTGATGGAATTTTCTTTTAATCGTTTTTGTAAAGGGGCATTTAGCTGTCACTGTAAGGGTCGGGTGCATTTCAGAAACCTCTTCATAGCTGGGTCATCATGCCTTTGTCCCGTACTTCCCTTAACATCGTCAGGACTATCACCTACCCCCATCTCCATAAGTTGGAGTACAGTTATTATTATTATTTTTTAAAGATTTATTTTATTTATTTCTCTCCCCTTCCCACCCCCTGCCCCCCGACCCCAGTTGTCTGTTTTCTGCATCTATTTGCTGTGCGTTCTTCTTTGTCCGCTTCTGTTGTTGTCAGCAGCTGGAGTACAGTTATTTTAAACCCAGTTTTCCTCCCTGTTCTCTGCTGGCCAGCTTTATTTCGCACCTCTTGCTAGGTGTTTCACATTGTTCAAAATTATTCTATTTTCTCAATGTCCATAGCCGTTTCCTTGAACAGGGGAGATAATACCTATATAAGCCTCATAATAAGTATTTAGCAAAGCACATGAATAATTCTGAAATTATTTTATTATGTGATGACCAATCCTAGTTAAGTTTTGATCATCTGGCTGGCACCTTACTTCATGTACTTTCTCTTGTGTTTTCTGTCACTCTGTAATGATCTCAGTCTTTGATACATCTCCCATCTCCCTTTTTCTAATTATTTTAGCATTGGAATGCTGCTTTTAAAATATATTTCCTGACTGCTCAAACTTTCCATATTAAGTTTTTGCTAAGTCCTGTACTTTTGTAGGCAATAACACCCTTTCCTTAGTTTTTGCTGATGTTTTCTTTCTGTTCTCCATTACAAAGTTTGTTCTGTAAGATCCTTCTGGTTCCCGTGCTTAATGCCAAGCTGCTTTGAAATCATTTCTGAAAACTTACCGTTTTGCTTTAAACATGTTTCTCCAGTGAAGCCTCCAGTGACAGATGGCCCATTACATTTTTTTCTGCCCACAGAAAATCCCAGTCAAAGAAAATAAATGTGTGCTTTTGTAATAACTCTTTCGGTGGGTCTTTGGGTTTGACCTTTGGGCTTCTCTTCCCCTGCTCTAAGTACGTTAGATGACTTTTTGCATAGTGTTTCCTTCACTGTCAGCATTCTGTGGTGAAGAGGTTTAGAGTTCCAGATTACTTACACAATGTGGAGGTAATCATTTGACCTGCTTAACTATTCAATGTGAATGCCTAACTGTCCACTGTGGGTACGTGTGAGTCACTTTGAATGCTCTGAGATGAGTGACATTGTTATTTGGGGTGGATTTCATGATTTAGATAGAAATCATGAAATCTTTTCTTTAAACTATCAAAATCTTTTGGACAAATTGTGTTGTGAATCTTGGAAGGGTGCTTTCCAGTAGAGAGTCCTAGATGTGACATTTGAGAAACGCTAGTACTTGATGTACTTTCACGGTTTCAGTAGCAGTTTGACAGCTACCAATTCATTTACACAATTTGTTGGAAAATGGCAGAAATTCCTTGAATTTCTCTTTTAAAATAACTGAAAGGTAGAAACAGTAAGAAGGAGTAAGAAAAAGAAAAGAAATTCTTTATTTTGAGAAGGTTACACCCTCAGTTACTATATTATGACTCAAAGTGGACGATCCCCAGATTGCCAAAAAGAGCACCAACACTTATATACTCAGATTTGCTGTGTTCTTTTCTCTATATGAAAACCCTTTGCATCATCATTAGTAGCATGTAAAATCTGACTGTGTGAAACTAAAGAGGCCATGTAAATGCATTCAAGGTACATGGGCTTTCCTGATGGCCTTTATGAGGACTAACACTCCTTGTATAACTTTTCTCTTTTTCAAAGAGTTTTCAAAATGAGTTATGGAAATGGACCATGTGTAAAATGAAAATTGGCATGAAGGCAAGCATGGGTACCCATCACTAGCCATCCCACCACTGCCACAGATGCTTCTTCATTGCACCCAAATCCTCTCTGATTTTCTTTTCCTCCCTCTTCAGCTGGCTTCACTTGCTAGTTTCTGGAGTTTCTCAATTAGGTTTCTTAAATGATTTTTAGGGGATATATATAGTCTTCTGAAACTGCATGACAGAAATGTGTGTGTGTTTGTGCACATGTACACAATTTTCTGGGGGAGGATGGTCGAAGCTATTTGATCATGCTTTCAAAGGATTCTGGGATCCAAGGAAGGTTAATAATTTTTTTTTTTTTCATTTGTGTCCCTGTTCAGCTTGGTTGCTCAAGGTAAAATTGGATTAATACCTTATATATCCTGAAAACTTAAATATGAATATGATGCAAAAGGCTTCAGCAGCCAGTCCGGTAAAATGAATAAGGACACATATAAGACAATGTTTTAGTTTCCCAGGCTGCTTAAAGCAGATACTATGAAGTGTCTTATCTTTAACAATGTGATTTTTTTTAATGATAAATAAATCATCTTTATTTTAACAAGGTGAATTTATTAGCTCACATTTTGAGGCTGAGAAAATGGTCAAATCAAGGCATCATCAAGATGATGTTTTCTTCCTGAAGACCAGCTGCCAGCAATCCTTGCCTCCTCTGCCTGGTGGCAAAACTCACGCTGGAATCTGCTGGTCTCTCCCTTCTCTTCTGGGTTTCCTTGCTTTCAGTTCCTAGCTTCTATGACTCTCTCTCTCCCCATTTCATTTATAAAGGATTCCAGTAATAGGATTAAGTCCCATCCTGAAAGAGGTGGGTCACACCTGGACTGAAGTAGCCTCATCAAAAGTTCATACTTACAATGGCTTTACACCCACAGGAATGGACTGGATTTATGAACATGTTTCTCTGGCACACACACAGCTTCAAACCGTCACAGACAGTAAAGATTGGTGGGGCCTTAGGTCAGCTACAGAGGTAGTGCCTATAGAAAGGCACCCTAATTCAGTTAAAAAAATGGACATTCAACTCAGCAAACACAACTCAACTGCTGGGAGACTATGGCCCATAGGACTAAGGTGCCATTTATGAAAACTTTTGCTTATTGAGAGCAAGAAATAAAGATTGCCTTTTTCTGTCTTTAATTTTTGGTTTAGCTATTAGAAACTTAGTACAACGGCAGGTATGTGGGCAAGGGTTTGGTGATGGCCAATCACAAATACTATTTCGACATTATTTACAAATCCTTTCAAAGTGTTTCCTTGAATTTAGAGTGGAGTACGTAACTCATACCATGGCTGTGGCCAGGCCTGGCATGGGATGAGCTGGCCTATGCCTGCCTCTCCAGTTTTCTCTGGGATCCTCTTCTCTTCTGTCTCTAAGCTCCAGACTTCTTTTTCCTCTCTGGAAATCCCTTCTCCTCACTTTCCTGGTAAACCCCTACTTATCCTTCAGGTTTCAGCTTACAGGATAGTTCCTCAAGTAAGTTTTCTGACTCCACCAATCTGGGCTAAGTCTTAAGACTTCCCTATTTTTTGACTTTGGGTGGTTTATGTTAATTCAAGATAAATTTTCTAGTAGGTATAAAAAGCAAATGCAAACAAAAGTCTTGCATAGAGAGTGACACCACCAAAGTGGCCTAGGGAGATGCACCAGGTTCCCACTCTTCCAGATAATCTTCAAACAACTACCAAAAGCTGAAAGAACCGTATTGCATAGAGCTTGGGAAAACAGGTAAAGGGCTGCAGTAACTGGGCAAGGGCCCAATCAAGAAGAGCATGAAGATGGCAGGAAAACCTCCTGACACCATGGCTTCAAACAACTACCAAAAGCTGAAAGAACCGTATTGCATAGAGCTCGGGAAAACAGGTAAAGGGCTGCAGTAATTGGGCAAGGGCCCAATCAAGAAGAGCATGAAGATGGCAGGAAAACCTCCTGACACCATGGCTGCATGGCTGACCATTCCTTTACCCTGTCCCTGGCTCAGTATGGAGCTGGCCCACACTCTCAGTGCAGGTCCCGGGCCCCAGTTCTGAAGGGACCCATCTTTGGTTCACCATCCCATATCTTGCCTTGCTTGCAGAAGCAACTCATAATCAGTGTAAGAAACTATGCAATTGCAGTGGCCTGGGGCAAAGGCTTTAAGACATACAGTGGAGTACCTGACTGGGAAGAAAGACGATTTTCTAGCGAGAAGAGGTGGCATTCAGATAGGTATAAATGGGAGAATTTCTAAGGCCATGAACACAAGGCCCTGAGCACAAGAGAATGTCCTTGCTCAAAAAAACACCTGAGAGGACCATATACTTTCACCTCAGGCTATTATTCTCAAGTTTGTTTTCAGAATGGCTAAACTCTGAAGAAGAACACCCCAAAACATAAAGTCAATCTGCAAAGACTGTGAAAGGTGTTTCTTTTGTTTGTTTTTATTAGCTTCTGGCATCAATGAGATCTCTCTCTATCTGGAATAGAAACTTAACAGACTCAGAGACTAATTAACAATATAAGACTAAAATGTGTAATACAAAAGAAAACATTACAAGACATAAAGTAAGAGGAATTGATGGCCCATCCAAGGAGGAAGACAAAACATCAGAAACTCTCAACAAAGAAACCAGACTTTGAACATAATACACAAAGACTTTAATAGTAATTATACAATGCGGCGGCTTGCTCGGTCAGTAGAGGTGGGGTCTGGCTGCGGACGAGGGGTTGGTCCAGCTCTGGACGAGGGGTCGGTCCCACTTGGGACGAAGGGTCGGTCCCACTTGGGACGAGGGGTCGGTCCGGCAGCAGACGAGGGATCGGTCTCACAGGGGGTTGCGCGGTTCGGCTGACGGGGTCGCCCGGCGAAGCCGGCAACGAAGGGGTCACCCAGCGAAGCAGGCGACGAAGGGGTCGCCCGGAGAAGCAGGCGACGAACTGGGGACAAGGGAGGCCAGGCCCTTGTCGGGGGCTCTCAGGACTGGAGGGCGCACGGCAGAAGAACTACCGCGGAGACAAGGTAAACACGCAAGTCCACTTTATTGAGGGAGAGGCAACAGTTTTATAGGGGCTGGGGAAGGCTGATTGGTCGAAGCCACGCCCTGTTCTGATTGGTTGCCGGCGAAAGGTCAGTGGGCGGTACTGGACGGGGGAGGGGTGGTGGTTAGGGATTGGCTGTCGCTGTTGCTGGGGGAAGGGGCAGGGTTTAGGGATTGGTGGCTGCTGTTGCTGGGGTGGAGGGCAGACTGGATTTTTCCACCCACGCCTGGCTGTTGCTGCTGTCGGGGGAAGGGAAAAGGGCAGACTGGATTTTTCCGCCCACGCCTGGCTGTTGCTGCTGTTGGGGGAGGGGAAAAGGGCAGACTGGAATTTTCCGCCCTGCGCCTGCGCAGGGAGAAAGAAGAAGAAGGGTGCCACCCCACAGGCATCGGGTGGCGCCATCCGGGAGGAGGGGCGGCCACGGAAGCATGGCTGCCGAGAAGGGGAGACCCGAGGGCACTCTGCGCCCATGCCGAGATTCCTTCAGGGGTGGCGGTGAGTCCGACCAGCCACCCTATTATGGGGGCAGCGGCTTGGCCTGCCGCGGCCGCTCCCCTCGCCAGGCCAGCAAACCACACCTCAGCCCGAGGGGTGACCGCAATACAAAGGAACCATATACAAATATCAGCACTGAAGACCACAGTAACTGAAACTTCCCTAGAGGAATTCAATAGCAGATTGTAGCTGGCAGATGAAAGAATCAGCGAACTTGAAGCCAAGACAGTTAAAAATTCCTCAGTCTAAGGAACAGAAAGAAAACAAGAATGTAGAAAAGTGAACAGAGCCTAAGAGATTGGCATGACACCATCAAGCATATGAATAAGCATTATGGGAGTCTCAGAAGGAGACAGAGAGAAAAGAGGAAAAAGATTATTCAATGAAGAATGGATCAAACATCCCTAATTTAATGGAGGATATGAATACACAACCAATAATCTCAATGAACTCCAAACAGGGTAAACTCAGGGAGTTCTGTGCCCATACAAATTATAATCAAACTGTCAATGGCAGTGACAAAGAGAGAATCCTGAAAGAAGCAAAAGAGAAGCAATACATCATGTACAAGAGAGCCTTGATAAGATTAAGTGCCATCTTCTCATCAGAAACTATGGAGCAAAAAGGCAGGAACATGAGATAGATAAAGTTCTGCAAGAAAATAATTGCAAACCAAGAATTCTAAACCTAGTGAAACCATCTTTCAAAAAAAGTGGCATAATTAAGACATTCCAAGATAAACAAAAGCTGAGAGAGTGTTTCACTGCAAGACCTGTCCCACAAGAGATGTGAGTGAGAGTTATTCAGATTGAAAGGAAAGGACATTAGACAATAGAACAAAGCTGCCTAAAGAAATAAATATCTCAGGTAAATGAAACTACAGGGATAATTATAAACACCAGTACTATTGTATTCTTGGTTTGCAGCTCCACTTTTTACTTCTTATAGTATCTAAAATGCAAATGCATAAAAAGTAATGATAACTCTATGGTATTGGACAATGTATAAAGATATAACGAGAACAACGTAAAGGGTGGAGAATGAAAGGTATAGCATCTTTTGTGTACACTAATAATGTTGAATTGGCATCAAACCAAATGAAACTTTTTATATTTAAGGTGATTAGTAATCTCACCTATGGTAGCCACAAAGAAAAGATCAGAAAATATGCATAAAAGAAAAATGAGAAGAAGAAAATGAACTCCAAAGAGTTCAATACAATACTAAATGCAAAAATAGGCAGTAATGGAAGAATTGTGAGAAATAAAAGGTATAAGACTTAACAAAAACCAAATAGCAAGAAGGCAGAAGTTATCAGTAGTTACTGAATATTATCAGTAGTTACTTTAAATGGAAATGGTCTAAACTGTCTAGTCAAAAGCCAAGTTTGGCAAATCAAGCTGTCTTAGAGAGCTAGAGACTGGATGATAGGCTTACAGGAAATAGCGGGGGAGAGGAAGATTTTGAACTGATGCCTACATGGGCAAAATCTATGATAAAGTGGAAGTAAGTAGTAGTGCAGTGAAGGGATAAGATGGGGGCATAGGGAGACTACTAGTTGGGGCTTTGCAGGCTTGAGGGGGCTAGGGTTGGAAGGATGGGTCAGGAGGTTCATGAAATAGGGGGGAGAGTTTGGGGTGAGCAAATAAACATGGGAGATTGTCAGGTATGTGGTCGAAAGTATAATGCTGAGAAAACTTCAGAAAATTTAATAAGGAAGGGTTAATTGTTTAAGGTGTTTGATGGGGGGGCATCTGGCACAGTGTTCACCTGGGGCAGGCTTCTAAGGAGTGTGTGAGAGCTCATTTGTCATATTGTGCTATATCAGTCGGTGGAGACACATACAATGAGTGAGAAAATGTTGTACCCCCATTCTGGGATGGACTGGTATTCTCAGAGGAGAGGGTGTCTCTCGAGAGTATGGGTGGCTCCCAATGGGGGAGGACAATGTCGAGCCCTCAACATTGTTGTAAGTATCTATGAATCTTGTCCTTCAAGCGGTGAAGCTTGGTTTTTACTGGGGGCTCTGGGTGGAGGGGGAGAAAGGAATAGAATAGATGGAAGTGGGGATAACTGGGGGGCAGTGGAAGTGTTCCACAAGATCATGCAATGATCAATATAAGCCATGTTAAATTTCACCAAAAATTTGTAAAAGTGTATAGTCTAAAATGTAAACCATAATGTAACCAAAAAAATTTAGAAAAGTGTGTTGTCTAAAATATAAACCAAATGTAAGCCATTAAAAAAAAAAAAGCCAAGGTTGGAAGAATGGATAAAAGAACATTCCCACCTATCTGCTGTTTAAAAGAGATTCATCTTAAATTCAAAGACAATAGGTTGAAAGTGAAAAGATGAAAATAATTCTATACAAATAGTAATCAAAAGGCAGCTGGGGTAGTTATACTAATTCATATAAATTAGACTTCAAGTCAAAACCTGTTATGAAAAACAAAGCAAGATACTATATATTGATAAATGAATCAATTAATCAAGAAGATACAACTATTATAAAAATTCATGCCCCTAAGATGAGAGGCCCAAAATACATGATGCAAATATTGGCAGATTTGAGGGTAGAAGGAGATGGATGCATATTAATGATAGGAGATGTCAATATACCATTTTCAATAATGGGTAGAACATTAAGACAGAGGATCAACAAGGAAATAAAATACTGGAACTATAAACCATCTAGACCCATCACCCAAGAACAGTAGAATACACATTGTTCTCTAATATAAAAGTGTAGTTGGATCATTCTCTAGGATTGACCATATGTTAAGTCCCCAAACAAATCTCAATAATTTTAAAAGATTGAACTTACATAATATATCCTCTCTGACCACACTGGAATAAAACTAGAAGTCACTAACAGAGGGAGAAGAGAGAACTGGAAAATTCACAAATATGTGGAAATTAAACAATGCAGTCAAACAATCCATGGGTCCAAGAAGAAATCACAAAGGAAATTAGGAAATATCTTGAGATGAATGGAAATGAAAACATAGCAAACCAAAATTTAGGGGATGCAGCAAATGCAGTGCTCAGAGGGAAATTTATAGTTGTAAATATTCAAATTAAAAAAGAAGATTTCAAACTAGAACCTTAATTACACACTAGAGGAACTATGAAAAGAAGAGCAAACTAAACCCAACTGAATAGAGGGAAGGAAATCAAGATTATAGCAGAAATAAATGAACTAGAGAATAGAAAAACAATCAAGAGAATCAACAAAATAAAAGTTGATTTTTTGAAATGATAAGTAAAATTGGCAAACCTTAAGCTAGGTAGAGGAAGCTATGTGAATGTGGTGAAGGCAGGTGAAATTTGAGTGGTTCCTTGGGCAGCCTGAAGAGGAAACTACTCACCCTGACAGTGGGTCTGTGTTTAATCTCCCTCCAGGAGACTTCCAGGAAGTTGGCATTGGAATAGGTAGGCAGGGATCAACTCTCACAAAAACAATGGAGGAAGGGCAAAAAGCTGTCTGAGGGACCTGCTTTGGGGCTCTGCAGACCAAGAGAGTGCTGCACACCCCCAGGAGGGTGAGGGTCAGAGAGAAGCAGCAGCCAAAACAAAAACTACGAGTTACTCCCACACCTGCCTCCCTCGGAAGATGGAGGGTGTGGCAGAGGGTGGAGACTGATTTCTCTTCAGTGAATTTGGCCAGCAGATCCTGCTTTGAATCTCAGCTCTGGTCAGACCAGAATCATGGGTAAGTAGAGGCTGAGAGAATCACCTCCATGGAAAGACTCACTGATGATCGCCATCTGCTGGCAGGTCAGGAAACTGCAAGGAGAAAAACTGCATTTAGGCATTCCTTGTCCCAAACTCCTGGGGGAGGACCTGTACCCCATTATTGAGTCCCTGGATCTATTTTGATAACTTAAGCTGGGAAACTTTAGAGACTTATTCTAATAAGTTGAGCCAAAAGCCAAAGATAAGCCATGAAACAAAACCACTAGGCAAGAGAGAGAAACTGTCCTTCAGAGTAAATTCTCCAACATATTCAGATGCCTAGGCATCAGCAAAAAATTATAAGCCATACTAAGAAACAGGAAGATATGGTCCAGCCAAAAGAACAAACCAAATATCATGATGAGACGCAGTATTTAAAACAACTAATCAATGATAATCATACAATACTCTTAAGTCAATTTAAGGAGTTGAAGGAAAACATGATGAAAGAGTTAAAGGATATTAAAACACTGGGTGAACATAAAGAACAATTTGAGAGACTGCAAATAAAAGTAACAGAGTTTATGAGAATTAAAGACACAATGGATGAGATTAAAAATACATTAGATGCATATAACAACCCATTTGAATTGATGGATGATAGAATTAGTGAAAGTGAGGACAGAACATCTAGACTGGAAAAAAAAAGGAGAACAGAGAGAGAAAAGAATGGAAAATATGTAAGAGGGACTCAGGGATTGAATGACAACACAAAAATGCACAAATATTTGCCTTATTGGTGTCCCAGGAAGTGAGGAGAATGGAAAAGGGGTGGAAAGAATATCTGAGAAAGTAATGACCGAAAACTTCCCAACCCTTATTATTAATATCAATGTCCAGGAGATACAATGCACCCCAAACAGAAAAAATCTGAATAGACCTACTCCAAGACACCTGCTATGCAGAATGACAAATACCAGAGATAAAGAGAGGATTCAGAAAGCAGAAAGAAAAAAGCAAAGCATCATATACAAGGGAACCTTTAACAAGACTAATGGAGGAAAAATATGAACCATCTAATTACTATATACCAGAGACTCACCTAAGTTGTAAGGACACAACCAGGTTGAAAGTGAAGGGTTTGGAAAAATATACCATGCAAATAGTAATAAAAAAATCTGGAGGAGCCATACTAATATTGGACAACATAGGTTTTAAACTGTTATAAAAGATGAGGAAGGTCAGATATATAAAATAAAAGGGGCAATTCACCAAGAAGATATAACTATAATAATATTTGATGCTCCTAACCTGTTTTCCCCAAGATACATGAGGAATATGAACACACTGGCAAACTGAAGGGAGAAATAGACATTTCTACAATAATAATTAGAGACTTCAATACACCACTTTCAGATTGGTAAGAACATCGGAACAGAGGATAAATAAGGAAATAGAGAGCTTGAATAATATGATATATGAACTAGAACTAACAGAAATTAATATATCATCCTAAAACAGCAAGATATATATTTTTTCCAAGTGTTCCTGGATCCTTCTCCAGGATAGACCATATGTCCTTCACAAGACAAGTCTCAATAAATATTTTAAAAATTAAAATTATTTAAAAACCTTACTCTGATCATAATGGAATGAAATTGAAAACCAATAATAAATGGAAGGAGGGGAAATTCGTAAATATATGGAGATTAAACAGCATAGTACTAAATAATCAGTGGGTCAAAGAAGAAATTACAAGAGAAATCAGTAAACATCTGAAGATTAATGAAAATGAGAACACAACCTACCAAAACTTATGGGATAGAGCAAAGGCAGTGCTGAGAAGGAAATTTATAACCCTTAATGCTTACATTATGAAAGAAGAAAGAATTAAAATTGAAGTCCTATCTGCACACCTGAAGGAATTAATAAAAGAACAGAACACTAATCCCAAACAAAGCTGAAGGAAAGAAACAGTAAAAATCAGACTGAAAATAAATGAAATTGAGAACAGCAACAACAACAAAAAACAATAGAGAGAATCAACAAAATTTAAATTGCTTCTTTGAGATTGACATTGACAAACTCTTAGCAAGACTGACAAAGAAGAGGGAACATGCTAATAAATAAAATCATAAATGAGAGGGGAGACATTACCTCTGAACTCACATAAAAAAGATAAATCATAAGAGGACATTATGAACAACTGTAAAGCATAAAACTAGACAATGTAGACAAAAGACAAATTCCTAGAAACACATGAACAACCTATACTGACCCTAAAAGAAATAGAAGACCTCAACCAACCAAGTAAAGAGATTGAAACAAGCTTGAAACACCTCCCTAGGATGAAAAGTCCCGGACCAGATGGCTTCACAGGTGAATTCTACCAATCATTCAAAGGTGATCTAATACCAGTCATCTATAAGCGTTTAAAAAAATTGAACAGGAGGGAACACTACCAAACTCATTCTATGAAGTTAGCCTTACCCTAATACCAAAGCCAAGTAAAGATACTACAAAAAAAATTACAGACCAATTTCTCAAATGAATATAGATGCAAAAATCTTCAAAAAAATACTTGCAAACTGAATCCCAAAGCACATTACTAAAAGAAACATATACCACAATCAAATGAGTTTTATCCCAGTTATGTAAGAGTGCTTCAACACAAGAAAATCAATTAGTGTAATAAACCTCATTAATAAATTGAAGAAGAAAAATCACATTATCCTCTCAGTTGATGCAGAAAAGTCATTTGTATTAGTCAGCTGAAGGGGTGCTGGTGCAAAATATCAGAAATCAGCTAACTTTTATAAAAAGGTATTTATTTGGGGTAGAAGCTTACAGTTACCAGGCCATAAAGTATAAGTTACTTCCTTCACTAAAGTGTGTTGCCATACATTGGAGCAAGATGGCTGCTGACATCTGTCAGGGTCCAGGCTTCCTCTTCCTCTTAAGGCTCTGTGGTCCTAGCTTCTTCCAATATCAGCTGTGGGCTTTCTCTCTGGGCTCAGGTGCTTTGATCTCTCCAATAGGCCAGCTGTAAACTATTAGTCAAATGGCTCACTTTTCTTCCCAGGGCTTCTGCCATGTCTAATGGAGCCTTCTCTCTTTCCTCACATATCTGCTTCTCTGTGTATTTACTTTCTGGAGCTTCAGCATTAAAACTCCAGCATCAAAATTTCAACTAACTCCTCTGCTGTTTAGTTTTCTCTGTGTGTCCCCACCCACCAAGGGGCAGGTACTCAACTTCCTAATGATGTGGCCCAATCAAAGCCTTTTTCATAATTTAATCATGTAAGAGTGAAACCCCTCAATCCAATACAATCTAATATACTCAGAGGAACAGACCTATCTACAAACATAATCCAATATCTATTTTTGGAGATCATAAATAATACCAAACTGTTACAGCATTTGACAAAATACAACATCCTTTCTTGATAAAAACACATAAAAAATAGGAGTAGAATGAAGTTTTCTCAACATGGTAAAGTGCATGTATGAAAAACCCACAGCTATCATTGTAACCAATGGTGAAAGGCTGAAAGCTTTCCTGATGAAATGGGAACAAGACAAGAATGCCCATTGTCACCACTGTTATTCAATATTGTGCTAGAATTCTAGCTAGAATAACTAGGCAAAATAAAGAAATAAAAGGCACCCAAAAGGGAAAGGAAGAAGTAAAGCAAAATGGCAGGATACAAGATTAAGACCAAAACCCAGTAGCATTTCTATACACTATAGATAAGCAGTGTGAGAAGGAAGTCACAGAAAAAAATTCCATTCATAACGGCGACTAAAATAATTAAATATTTAGGAATAAATTTAACCGAAGACATAAAGGACACATATTCAGAAAACTATAAAACATTGTTAAAAGAAACTAAAGAAAACCTAAATAAATGGAAAGGTATTCTGTATTAATGGACTGGAAGACTGATTATGGTTAAGATGTCAGTTCTACCCAAACTAATTTACAGATTCAATGCAATCCCAATAAAAATCCCAAGAGCCGTTTTTTTTGCAGAAATAGAAGGGTCAATTTTCAAATTTATTTGGAAGGGTAAGGGGTCTGAATAGCCAAAAATGTCTTGAAAAAAAAAAGGAAGAAGTTAGAGGATTCTCACTTCCTTACCTCAAAGCATATTACCTAGCTACAGTGGTAAAAGCATGGCATTGTCACAAATGCAGACATATTGACCAATGGAACTGAATCAGGAACTCAGAAATAGACCCTCACATTTATAATCTAGTGATTTTTGACAAAGTATTCAAGCCCACCCAGCTGGGCCAGAACAGTCCATTCAACAAATGGTGCTGGGAAAACTGGATACCCATAGCCAAAAGAAAGAAAGAAGACCCCTCTCTCACACCTTATATAAAAATTAACTAAAAATAGGTCAAGGATCTAAATAAAAAAGCCACAACTATAATCCATCTAGAAGAAAATTCAAGATCTTGTGGTAGGTGTTAGTTTCATAAACTTGACACCCAAAGCATGAGCAAAAGAAAGAAAAAACATTACTGGGGCCTCTTCAAAATGAACCACATTTGCTCTTCAAAAGACTTTGTCAAGAAACTAAAGAGGCACTCAATGGGAGAAAATATTTGAAAACCACATATCTGATTAGGGTTTAATATCAATGTTATATAAAGTAATGATAAAATTCAATGATAAAAAGATAAGCAACCCAATTACAAATGGGCAAAAGACTTGCATAGACCATAGACATTTTTCCAAAGAGGCCAAAAAGCACATGAAAAAATGTTCAAAATCAACAACTATAAGGGAATGCAGCTCAAAACTACAATAAGATACTATTTCCCTTATTATCAAGTGGCCATCATAAAAAAAAAAACAACGGAAAATTAAAAGTTCTAGAGAGGATGTGGGGAAATAGAAACATGCATTCACTGTTGGTGGAAATGTAGAATGGTGCAGCCTCTGTGGAAGATAATTTGGCAGAACCTCAAGAAGCTGAATATAGAATGGTCCAGCAATCTAGTTACTAGGAATATATTCAGAAGAACAGAAAGCAAAGATGCAGACAGACATTTGTATGCTGATGTTCATACCAGCTTTATGCAAAATTGCTCAAATATGGAACTAGCCCAAGTGTCCATTAACTGAGGAAAAGCTAAACAAAATGTGGTGAATGCATACAACAGAACACTATTAAGCTGTAAGAAGAAATCAGGATGCATTACACAACATGAATGAAACTTGAGGATATCATGTTGACTGAAATAATCCACAAAAGGATAAATACTGTATAACCACACAAATAGGAACTAAATATGATGAGTAAACTCATGGAGATAAACTCTAGAGTATAGTTTACTAGGAAATAGAATGTGGGTTGAAAATGGGAGCTGACGTTCAATGTATGTGAAATTTTTAAGAAGGTTTATTGTAAAAGTGTGGAGATGAATAGAATAATACATTATAGTGAGTATAACTAACACTGATGATTTATGAATGAGATTGAAGCTGAAATGGGTAGTCTGTAGACATAAATGTTTGTTGATAGGAAACTAGAGAATAATCTAGGGTATGTTTAACATAGTGATTTGGATGAAGATTTTGGTTAATAGTACAAATATAAGAATGTTTTTTTACAAAGTGTTAAGAATATGGTGATACACAGGAAAATTACAATTAATGTAACTTATGGACAATAATCAACAATAATATTGTTATATTTTTGCAGTAATGGCTAGGAAGAAATAACATCCATTCTAAGAGACAACTGAAGGGGAGTATAAGGGAGTATGGGATTTTTTCCTTTTGGAGTAATGAAAATGTTTGAAAACTGTCTGAGATGACAGCACAATTCTGTGATGAAAATCAGAGCCACTGAACGTACACGTTGAATAGATTATATAACATAGGAAATCCTCTGGTGAATTTGACCAAACTTTCAACCAAGAATTAACACCAATCCTGTTCAAACTCTTCCAAAAAATTGAAGAGAAAGAATCATGCCCTAGCTCATTCTATGAGGTTAGCAGCACTCTAAGACAAAATCAGATAAAAATATCAAAAGAAAAGAAAATTAAAGACTAAATCTCCTATTAATATAATTGCAAAATTCCTCAATAATATATTAGCACACTGAACCCAACAGCACATAAAAAGGATTATACACCACAATCAAGTTGGATTTCTCTCAGTAATTTACAAGGGTAATTCAACATAAGAAAATCAATTAATGTAATGTACCACATTATTAGAACAAAGAGAAAATACCACATGATCATCTCAAGGCATAGAAGGCATTTTATAAAATCAAACACTCCATTCTGATAAAAAGACTCAGAAAACAAGGATTAGAAGGAAACTTCCTCAACATGCTAAAGGGTATAAATGAAAACCCACAGCTAAATCACACTGAATGGTGAAAGGCTGAATGTTTTCCCTTAGAACAGGAGCAAGCCAGGGATACCACTTTCACCACTGCTATTCAGCATTTGACTAGAAGTTTTGATCAGAGCAATTAGGCTAGAAAAAGAAATAAAATGTATCCAAAATGTAAAGGCAGAAATAAAACTTTCCCTTTTGTAGATGATATAATCCTATATGTAGAAAATTCTGAGAAATCCACAAGAAAGCTACTATAACTAATAAATTCAGGTAGGTGGCAGGGTATAGATCAACACACAAAAACCAGTGGTATATCTATATACTGGAATTAAATATATAGGAATACATTTAACCAAGGATGTAGAGATCATGTATGTGGAAAATTACAAGTCATTGTCAAAAGAAATTAAAGATCAAAAAAGTGGAAGTATATACAGTGTTTGTGTATTGGCAGACTAATTATTGTTAAGATGTCAGTAATATCCAAAATAATTTACAGGTTCAAGCAATCTCAGCCAAAATTCCTACAGCCTTCTTTACAGAAATGAAATACATACAGATGGACAATGAGTCCCAAATAGTGAAAAACATCTTGAAAAAGAAGAAATAAGTTGGCGATCTCACACTTCACAATTTCAAAACTTATTACAAAGCTACCGTAATTAAAAGTGTGAGACTGGCATGAGGGTAGACATAAAGACTAATGGGATAAAATTGAGAGCTCAGAAATAAATCTCCAAATCTTTTCCAATTAAGTTTGACAAGTGCGCCATCTTCAATAAATAGTGCTGGGAAAACTACATATCCATTTGCAAAAGAATGAAGGTGGTCCCCCTTCCTCATACCATATACATAAATCAACTTAAAATGAATAAAAGACCAAAATATAAGAAGGAAAAATATAAAACTGCTAAAAGAAAACCTTGGGTAATATCTTTAGGATCTTGTATTAGGTAATAGATTCTTAGGTTTTATAACAAAATCACAAACAACAAAAGAACAAAAAAGATAAATTGAACTTCATAAAAAATAACTCTTATGCATCAAAGGGCACAAGAAAGTGAAAAAGCCTAAGGAATGGGAAAAAATACTTGGAAAACATGTATCTGATAAGGATTTAACATCCAGAATATATAATGAAATCCTAAAACTCAATAATAAAAAGACAAGCAATCCAATAAAAAAAATGCAAAGATTTGAATAGATGTTTCTCCAAAAAAGATATACAAATTGCCAATATGTACATGAAAAGATGGTCAAAATCATAAGCCATTCAGGGAATGGAAGTCACAAGGCACTGCTTTACACCCACCAGAATGGCTTTTACTTAAAAAAGAGAAAATTATAAATGTTGGCAAGAATGTGGAGACACAGCAACCCTGATGTATTGCTGGTGGGTGTGTAAAAGTGAGCAGCCACTGCAGGAAACTGGCACAGAGAGTTACACATAGAACACTACCATATAATCCTGGAATCCTTCTTCTTTGTGATGGTTCATTTCATAGGTCAACTTTGCTAGGTTATGGTGTCAAATTGTTTGGTCAAGTGTTGGCCTGCTTGTTAGTATGCAGGTATTTCATAGATGTGATTTGCATGTATAATCAGTTGATTGCAGCTACAATTAGCAAAGGGTCAACCTGCTGGAGGTCTTAAAAGCCAGCTGAGGTTACCAGGAAAGAAGAAGAGTTTCTGCCTCAACTTCAGCATTGGTGCTTACTGGAAATTCCAGCTTTCCCTGAGGAATTTGGACGAATGACTTCACCGTCTGCCCTATGGAGCTTGGACTTGTTAGCCCCCATAGTCTCATGAGTCAATTCCTTATAATCATAGTCTCATGAGTCAATTCCTTATAATAAGTCTCATAATATGTATATATCCTGTTGATTCTGTTTCTCTGCAGAATCCCAGCTAATACAAGATATATACCCTAAAGAAATGAAAAGAGGGTGTTTTAGTTTTCTAGGGTGCTTAAGCAAATACCATGAAATGGTTGGGCTAAGCAATGGGAAGTTATTCGTTCAAGGTTTTGAGGCTGGGAGTATGTCCAAATCAAGGCATCATCAAGGCAATGCTTTCTCCCTGAAGACTGTGACGTTCAGGGCTGGCCGCTGGTGGTCCTGGGCTCCTCTGCCACATGGCAAGGCACATGGAGACATCTCCTGGTCTCTTCCCTCTCCTCCAGGTTCCATTTCAGCTTCTTACTTCCTGTGACTCTCTCTCATGTCTGAATTCATTTCGTTGATATTAATGAAAGACTCCAGCAACAGGATTAAGACCCATCCTTAATTGAAGTACCCTCATCAAAAGAGACTGCTTACAATGGGTTCTCACCCACAGGAATAGATTAAATTTAAGAACATGTATTTATGGGGGACATACAGCTTCAAACCACCACAGAGAGCTATTTGTAGAACAGTTTTTATAGCAGCATTATTCACAATTGAAGAAAGATGGAAACAACACGTGTCCATCAACAGATGAATGTATAAACACAATGTGGTGTATCCATAAAATGGAATATTTTCAGCTGTTGAAAGAAGTTCTGATACATGCTAAAGAATGAAGTTTGAACACATAATATTGAGTGAAATAAGCCAAACACGGAAGACAAACACATGATTCCACTTTTATATCTACCTGGAATAAGCAAATACAAAATGAGATAAAGGATATTACAAGTTATCATGGGCTGGGGTGGGGGGCATGAAGTGTTATTGATTAACAGGTATAAAGCTTATATCTGGGTTGATAAAATTTTGTTAATAGATGATGGTGATGGTAGCACAATATTGTGAAAGCAATTATGTCATCACATTTTATACATGAAAGTGATTAAAAGGGAAAATTCTTTGTTATATATAAGTTACCACAATACAATTTTAAAAGGGTGTTAGTCATAGTGCTCATATGTTCTTCTATATACATTTCTGGTTTAAAATGTTATATTCTTGGGCTTTCCTAACACCATGGTGGCTGACTGGTTCTAAGCTCCTTAACATAATATTCCGTTCCAATTTTAGTTATGTTTAACCTACGGTACTCCACAGTTCACAGATACCTGGAAATATAAACCATTAGATTTAAACTTCCATGTAGGATTGCCCTAATAACTTCCCCAAAACATAGGACCAATGTTTTTTATTTATTTATTTTTAATTATCTTTTTTAAAAAGATACATAGATCACAAAAAATGTTACATTAAAAAAAAGAGGTTCCCTTATACCCCACCCCCCATCCCCCACTCCTCCCATATCAACAACCACTTTCATCATTGTGGCAAACTCATTGCATTTGCTGAATACATTTTGGAGCACTTCTACACCACTTGAGTTATAGTTTACATTGTAGTTTATGCTCTCCTTCAATCCACTCAGTGGGTTATGGCAGGATATGTAATGTCCAGCATCTGACCCTACAATATCATTTAGGACAACTCCAAGCCCCAAAAATGCCCCCACATCACATCTCTTCTTCCCTCTCCTTGCCCTCAGCAACTATTGTGGCCACTCTCTCCACATCAATGATACAGTTTCTCCCATTACTAGTCAGCATAGTTCTATAGTAGAATACCAGTAAGTCCACTCTAATCCATATTTTATTCCTCCATCCTGTGGACCCTGGGACAGTGATGTCCACTCCACCTCTAAATTGAGAGGGGGCTCAGATCCCACATGACTGATGGATGTGATTCTCCTGCTTGCAGTTGTAGGCACTCTCAGTTCCCTGGTGTGGTGGTTGACCATCTTCACCTCCCTGTTAGCTAATCTGGATAAGTTCATTGAACCAGAGAGTAGGAGCTGCAACTCTGCTGAGGCTCAGGGCCCAGCTGGCACATGGCCAGTCTGGAGATTCAAGTCTCCTGAGTATACACCAACTCCAGCACCAACCACAGGTTCAGTAAAAGTGACAGAAGAGGCATGTGTAGGAAGGTCACATTTGAGTCCAACTCCATCACACTTAGGACACAAATTCCAAAGTAGGGCCAACTGACATAGCACTGAACTCCAGAGCTGTCTGTCATGACTGTAGAACCTATTTTTCTCTGTAGCCTTCAGTTCCTAGAAACACATTAGCAGCATTCATGGACAAAAGAAGAAATTGATGATCTTAACCAACAAATAACAAGTAGAGAGAGAGAGTCAGTCATTAAAAACTTCCCAACTAAGAAAAGCCCTGGGTCGGATGGCTTCACAGGTGAATTCTACCCATGTGTTTTTGAAGTTATTTTAGCATGCTGGAGACAAATTCTCCCACAACACCCAAGATGAGGCCAGCCTTTTTCTTTTGTTTAAAGATAACAATGAGTTTTAGCTCCCAAAGGACAATTTTGATGTCTTACAAAGGTAAGAAAGAAAAGTGTAGAAAATGGTAAACATTAAAAAGTAGGATACACAAGGTGTAAATACCTCGAAAGAAGCTATGACTTTTATGTAAAATGAGGCATGGTAGATGTAGCAGTTTGACATGATTATGGATTCCAAAAATAGATTTTGGATTATGTTTGTAATCTGGTCTGTACTTAGGCATGGTTAAGTTATGATTAGGGCTTTGATTGGGTCACATCATTAGGGTGGGTGGGGACTCACAGATAAAAGGCATGGCCAAGGACAGAGTTTGAGGGTTTTTGATGTTGGAGTTTTGATGTTGAATTTTGATGCTGAAGCCTTAAGCCAGAGCCCTGGGAAACAAGCTCACAGAGGAAAGAGAAGCAAGCCCCGAGAAGAGAGGACCTGAGCCAGGAGAAGAACACAGAGAAACAGAGATGGTTTCTTAGATATGGCAGAAACCCTAGGGAGAGAGACAGAGCCATTCACCTGATAGTCTACAGTTGACCTTGTGGAGAGAGGCAAAGTCTAGAGAGCCTCATAGTTTATAGCTGACCTTGCGGAGAAAACAGGAGCTGAGCCCAGAGGAACCCAGGAAGCCTGAACCCTGGCAGACGTTGGCAGTCATCTTGCTCCAACACGTGAAAATAGACTTTGGTGAGAGAAGTAACTTATGATTATGGCCTGGTATCTGTAAGCAACTACCCCAAATAAATACCCTTTCTAAAAACCAACAGGTTTCTGGTCTTTTGTATCAGGACCCCTTTGGCTGACTAATACCATAGACAATGAAAGAGCTGAATTGTCATAGCAAAGTCTTAAAAATTTGAAATTTGATTATTATGCCTTAGTACTGTCTAACATAATAGTTCTGGAGAGCTATAAAATCAGCTTTCAATCTCATAATACAGACCCATTATAGTTTTATGGACTCTATAGCTGACAATAAAGTGAGAAATGATACATTTTCAAAACTGTAGGTAGATTTGGAGAACTGTAAGTGGATAAGTATAGTCCATATATATTCACAATTAGCAATACTACTTATGGAACTTATGTGTTAAACAAAATGCAACTTAAACTTGGCAATGTGTCTACTTTTTTCAACTGAAGCATTCCTGCTTCTTTTCTTAATTGATATGATTGTGTTATGAGAATTCAATCTAGTCAACCTGGCGGGTGGTTTTCTTTAGATGCATTTGTCAGCCCCATGAGAATGAGTATGATAGAATTACTTTTCTATAGTGATTTCATATTAGCTCATGAAAAATTTAAAACCATTTATTAAGAACATTCAGAATGATAACCATTGAAGAATGATATATGCTTTTATTAACAATTGAGTGTGCCATTTTTGTGAAATTTCTATTGGTGGACATATCCGGTGTTGATATTTCTTGCTTATAAGTGGCTTATCATTGACTTCCTGAGAAAAAATTAAAATTCTACCACTATACCCCGATGGAATGATTAAATAAAATTTTATTTAACAAAATTTATTAAGGTCTTATTTCTGGAAGCATATAATTATATCTAGTTTGGATTGGATTTTTATGCTATCTCCATGAGTAATGAGTTTGTTTTGAATTTGTGGAAATGGTTAATCAGTGAGGGCTTGTGAAGCTAGCATATATTATTTTTCACTTCTAATACTTTAGCATGGATAAGTCAATAGATTTTTCTGAATATTTATAATTTCTAATCATTCATTAACTAGAGCTTAAATATCAACTGATGTTGAAAGGCCTTTGTTTATGGCTCATTCATTCCCTGCAGCTAAATTTCTATCTTAAATTTGGGATGTGTTTTGTAAATTTTCTGTAGTTGCATTTTGCTTATTGTATCTTCATTAAATTCTGTATATCTGCAAGCAGACGGCAAAAACACTTATACAATAAGGAAAGATATTAAAAACTGATTAAAGTTCATGAAAGAACAACTCATATTCAGGCTTGAGTCTTTTTATGGAGATTATCTAACATGAGAAGAATCCACCTATTAAACATCCCCCATGCTGAAGTTACACATGTATACATGAACTCCTCCTAAACGTCTCCAGTCTCAGATATTAGACCTGTGTTTAGATTTCCATTCTGTATGTTGATATAATATGCTGCATGCTGCAATACTATTCCATATATTAATAAATATGCTGACAGGGATAGAGAATTATTTGTAAGTTAATCAAGTTACACTGGAAGACAAAGTTTTTCCCAACAGTTTTCTCCACTCAAGTCTAGTACAAAAGAAGTGCTGAAGTAAAAGTTTCAGTGGAAATGACATGGAGGTGCTGTTCAAACTACAGAAGAAAGTTCAAAATTAAATTCTTCTAAAATATAATTAAAATGAAATTCTTCTCCTGAGGTTTTCAAGGTAAAATAATCTCAGGTCCTTAAAATAGAGGACTTTTATCAGAGGCAGAGAAATGATACGTTCTTAGAAGAAACAAAACATGCAGGTGATCAAAATATATATACTGTGGAGGATGGTTTAAAGATAAAACTAAACAGAGTTCCAGGAACTGTGGCATTATCATTCGTCATCTCCACGTGTAACTCAGATTACTTTGTGTTTATAAGACAGTTGGTGTGCTGTTGTTGCACAGTTTCAAAGTTAACTGAAATGAATTAACTAAGGCTATAATATAGCTTTGGATTTCATGTTAGTGGGCTTTGGACAGAGAATCTAGTGTATTAAGTTAGTTTCATTGCCTTTCTGATTCTGATTGATGGGTAGGCATAGAATCTCATCAACGTATGTGGCTAACAGATGCTACCCAAGCTGTCTGGGGCATGAGGCACAGATGGGCTGGATATGTGGCCTGCCAACAAGACAATAGATGGACTTTGCCTCATAGACTATGCTCACTGACTAGAGATGCACAACTGACCAATAAATGCCTAACAAAGTTTGAAGTTCAACAATGCAAAGAATTAAATTCAATAAATGTTGCTTGAGCATGGATTACACATGGTGTCATGTTTTCAAGGTCCTTATGCTTTACAGGCATGTATAAAAGTAACTGGAATATAACAAATCAGAATGTAAGTACCACAATAAAGATGAGGATAAAACCCTTATTTGACAGATTAAGTCCAATCTTAAGGGCAGGTTTTATAGAGGAGGATGAATCTGAATGGGGCCTTGAGTTTGGGTGGGATTTATGCTGACAAACCTACTGACCACTTGCTGGATGCAAGGAATTGTGTGAAAAAAATCACAAAGGCAAAAAGTTTGGGTATGTTTGAATTGGTATCTGCTTTGCATAGGTAGCTTAAAAATGAAGTAGAGCATGGAATAGAAACAGTATGATTAGGTTTAGATTATAAAGATATTTATGCTGTGCTAAGAATTTTTTCTAAATGCAAAGAGGACCCATCAAAATTTTTTGAGCAGGAAAATAACCTGATCAGAGCCATGTTTTCAGAAGAGTGTCAATGTTAAAATGGATTTAAACAAGCAGATTGGAGGCAGAAATATTAAGTATAAAACTATAACTATGGGCTGATGGAAGCATCAAGGAGACCTTGAGTTTAAACAGCAGTCTTGGTATTAAGATACTTTGTGTATCTTTTATCTTCAGATTTTGTAAAATTAATGGAGTTTTTGAGTTCTAGAATGAGGTGGCTATCCTTGCATGGAAAATATGAGTTGAGGAAAAATGGAAAGGCTTCTTGTTGAAGGGATGATAATTTATGGAACTCATTTACTTGGACGGTAATGCTTTGCTTTTCCTTGAGTTTCCTCTTTCAAGAAATGTCTCCTTTTCCAGTTCCCCAGAGCTAAAGAGCAAGTAAGTTTTCTATGTAGATGACATTTCTGTGTGTAGTGTATTAGGAGGCAAATGGATCTGCTGAAGGAAGGCCATGTGAATTTGGGATCTTGAGGATTTTGGATGTGTGTGGGAGCCTCTGTGTTAATGACCAGAGGATCTACTGAAAGAGAAAAAGAGGAGAGGAGATGAGAGGAGGGGGAAAGGAGATGAGGGGGAAGAGGAGAGGAGGGGGAAGAGCAGAGGAAGGAAGAGGAGAGGAGAGGCGAGGAGAGGCGAAGAGAGGCGAAGAGAGGCGAGATGAGAGGACAGGAGAGGAGAGGAGAAAAGAGGAGAGGGAAACAGATGGTTTGCTCAGGGGATTGAGACCAGTACTTCAGTTATGCAAGTGTCAGTCTAATTGTAACTGGACTTAACAACTTAACTGTTTGTCCAATATGTCAGGGAAATTATGCATTTCTTCTTTTGATGGTAACATGAAAATTATAAATGCAAGAACTTGGACTACTACTGTGCATTCCTAGAAAGTCAAAGTTTGTAAGTCTCAGCTGAAATGTCATTGACTCTGGGGTATTTTTCTGTTATTATCTTCTCCCTTGAAATACCTAAAGTAGACTTCATACCTTTCCTACAGGACTGACATTAGTTATTTATATGTAGCTTGTTAGCCATGTGAACTAGGGCAAGTTCTGTGATTCAGTTTTATTAACTGTAAAGTGTGGATAAAAATATTGCCAACCTCATAGTGTTCATAGAGTATTAAATGAGATAATCCTAATAAAATGCATAGCTTGGTGCCAACCTCCAAATAGGCACTAAATAAATTTTATCATTTTTATTATATACATTTCCCAAGATCAGGGATGAAATAATATCCATTTATTGCTTTGAACTTTAGAGTTACAAAATAAATATTTCTTAATGATTACACAGATTTAGGACTTATATTCAGCATTTTAGAGAAAAAATATGCCTTGATGGTCAAGTTCTCAAATGATTATTATTTGCCTAGATGCAAATATAACTACAGAATATTTTAGTAAAATTTTTAGTCACAGGTAATTTACATGATCATCTCCATTGATTTTGGAATTGGAAGATTCTACTAAGTTGTCTTATGAAGGATATTGTGATTATTAAAGTTGAAAAATGGTGTGAAATGAAGAAGTAATCTAAACTGTAGTTGAAGATTAGGACATTCTTTTCTATTATACACATATATAGGTTTATAAATTTGAATGTAAAATCAGAGCTGGATGCCCTCATGCTGTTTATTCAATTTTTGAGGGAGAAAATAATATTCTCAAATGTATCATAAAATGACATGAAATTTCCCACCCATGAGCCTGTGTTGATTGAATAGTCATGAATCCTCAGGTGCAACCTCTTGAAAGCAAAGTAGAAGTAAAGATATAAATACAACAGTTTCATTGATGGTAGATGAGTTTGAGGAAAATGAGCTTATTTCTTTAGGTAATTTAGTTTCTGATGAAATATTAAAAATTTAGAAAGTTTGAAATAATGGGCAATATTAGGAGCTACAAGAATAGGCATTTGATGTTTTGCCTTTCATCACTGCAGTAGGTGTTGCCCTGTATGTACAGTGGCAAGGCAATTTCTTTCATTTCTTTTTACATGTTCATATTATATTTGCTACAGCTGATGTACAGTTATTGAAACAATAGCTTTCAAACATGCATCCATTTGGGTTTACATTATGGTTTATATTTTCGACTATACAATTTTCTAAATTTTTAGTTACCTATGTTTTACGTTATGGTTTATATTTTAGCCTATAGACTTTTATACATTTTTGGTGTATTTTAACATGTCCTATATCCATCATTGCATGATCTTGTGGAACACTTCCATTGCTCCACAGTTACACTGATTCCATCTATTCGATACCTCTTTACCCCTTCCCCTCAGGTCCCACAGTGACAATCAATCTTCCACCCTCTGGTTCCCTGGACTTACCCTGGCCAGCTAACACGGAGGTGAAGAAGGTCAACCACCACACCAGGGAGCCAAGAGTGCCTACAACTGCAAGCTGGAGAATTGCATCCATCATCCATGTGGAATCTAAGTCTCCTCTCGATATAAGAGGTAGAGTGGACATAACCATCCCAGGGTTCACAGGATGGAGGAATAGATTAGAGTGGACTTACTGATATTCTACTATGGAGCTATTGTGATTAGTAATGGAAGAAAGTGTAGCATTGATGTGGAGACAGTGGCCACAGAAGCTATTGAGGGTAGGGAGAGGGAAGAAGAGTTATGGCGTGGGGGCATTTTCAGGACTTGGAGTTGTCCTGGGTGGTACTGCAGGGACAGATGCTGAACATTGTGTGTCCTGCCATGGCCCACTGGGTGGAGAGGGGGAGAGTGTAAACTACAATGTAAACCATTATCCATGCGGTGCAGCAGTGCTCCAGAATGTGTTCACCAAATGCAATCAATGTCCCACGATGATGAAAGGGGTTGTTGATATGGGAGGAGTGGGGTGAGGGGTGGGGGAGTATATGGGGATCACTAATATTTTTTTAATGTAACATTAAAAAATAAAAATAAAATAAAGAGAGGAAAAAAAAAAGAATAATCTTTTTCTTATGTCAGGCAAGCCAAGGCAAACAGTAAGAATATACTATTTCCTCCCACTAAGGTTATAATGAATTCAAAATTGTTCTTTGATATTTTCCCCAAATTAAAAAAGGTGATATTATTTCCTATTCCATATTTATTTCATTGCAGCTTAGTTTGGAATGGTCTTCTTTAAAAATATCAATTGGATTTATTCTCTTTTCTCCACTTTTGCTTTCACTTTTGCTTTCCAAGCTTTTAATTATTTTCTTTCCAAGTTTTAATTATTTTAGTGACTTTCCATATCCAATGCATTCTACATGATTTTGCTTGACTAATATTTTTACCCAATACTTTTACCATAGCACACTCCCACTCTAGAATTCTTTATTACTTTTTTTCTATTGCATACAATAAACATTTCTTTAAATTTTCAGGCTCAGAAATCCAGTCCCACCCTATCAATCTAAGATAACTTTTACTTTTCATAAATATTATTATTCTACATTCCAGCCCTTTCCTGCAAACCACTCTGGGGGCCATTTCATGCTCTCCTTTCTGTGTTTTCTTTTTTTAATTACTATTTTTTTTAAAGGTACATAAATCGCACAAATGTTACATTAAAAAATATGAGGTTCCCATATACCCCACTCCCCACACCCCCCACTCCTCCCACATCGACAACTTCTTTCATTAGTGTGGGACATTCATTGCATTTGATGAATACATTTTGGAGCATTGCTAAACAGCACGGACATTGCAGGGACAGATGCAGGACATCATATAGCCTGACATAACCCACTGAATGGACTGGGAGAGAGTCTCAACTACAGCATAAACTACAACCTCTCTTCTGTTTTGATCATGCCGCCAGCTTGAGAGCCTTCCTGCCTTGTCTCCTTCCACCTCTAAAATGATTCCATTCTTCCACGTCTTCTTGTTGCAAGCTCCATGATGACCCACAAGCCAAAATTAGCTTTAATGTATTTTCTTGCTGCAATAGTGACTGTAAAGTTCTTGACTCTGGCAAGTATAAAGACTCAAAGTCTCTTGCACTTCCCAGGATCCTGAGACATAATTTTGATGCTGACAGGACTTTCGGGTTTGTAAGATGGGCCACCAGGCGGCTTATCTTCAAGAGAGCCTCAGGACTTAGGGTGGTAGACTGTTTTAGAGTGATGCCTGGGCCCTGAGATTCATTGGTTATAACGGGCTTGGTAGATAAACACCCAAATTATTAGTAAAAGATAGTAAAAATATTCAGTGAATAGGTTGTACGTTGTCAATGCAATAATGCATTTACAAAAGTACCAGTCCATTCCCTTGTAACTTTTCAAATTCTTTCCAAGAGGACCCTGTATGATTAGAAGAATCAGAATGCTTTGGAAAGAGCTGCCGTCATTTGCCAAGAATATTTCTTTCCATCTTTGAGTCACCATAAGGTGGAAGTATTTAGAAAAGCAGTGAGTGACAGGGATGAGGGCAGGAAAGAAAGATCTGGAAGTGGTGTTGACAGGGGATGCATTAACATCTACAGCAGTAAAAAATAAAACAAGACCAAAAAACGTTGAGTAGCACAAGCTACTGCGACACATGGCATAGGGGGGAGACTGAAAACATTTTGTGTGCATTTGTGTGTGTGGAGAGAGAGAGAGAGAGAGGAGGAGTAAGGGGAGAGAACATGTAGGCAAGCAGAGGTTGTCTAAGAAGCTGCTACCCATGTTGGTGCTCATGCTAAAAGCTATGGAGAACTGGCTTAAACCCTCAAAGGCTCACAAGGCTGGGATGTTCTGAGATATCAGGTGAAATATTAATTTAATAAAAATTTCAGGCTTGTCAATCACATGTAAAAACACAGAATATAAATTCCTTTTGTTTCTCACCTTGTATATAACCTTCTATAGTCAATTTGTGCCTAAAATGTTAATACATTTTCCATTTTAGATTCATTAAGAGACCCCAGATCTGCCAAGCCTTTAGAATTTCCACTTTCCTGCTTGCGAGGAGTTAGGCAAGTTCCAAATCGTCTCTCCCGTTGCCACCTTGCAGGCACATTGTTTTCCTTCTGGAGCAAGAGTTTGCTTTATATGTGCTCCAAAAAGTATAAACACATTTTGTCATTTAGCAGCAAAGTAGGATGTGCATGCTGTGTCTCCTAGCAATGGGAACTTGGAGTCATCTCTGGGCCTTTTAATTTAGGATTATAAATTTCTACCTTTGTCCTAGAACATTAAAATATAATCCGCTGGCTCTGAAGGCAAATTTCAAAGTAGGCTCTAAAAGTGGTCTGAGGAATTGAAACATGAGTAAGAGTGTGAGTTTGTAAGGGCCTTATTTGAAAGGAAAGAACATAGTTGCCTTAGATAGAGCAGCGCTCATTTTTAGCTGTGTTTATAATGCATCCTCCTGCAGCACTCCATGTATCTGAGAGCTCAATAACATATGCCCTGCTGTGTTACAGACTGTTGTGGGCATCAGAAGACAGTGGAGGCAGCGGACTTGGCCCAATGGATAGGGTGTCTGCCTACCACATGGGAGGTCCGTGGTTCAAACCCCGGGCCTCCTTGACCTGTGTGGAGCTGGGCCATGTGCAGTGCTGATACGCGCAAGGAATGCCCTGCCACGCAGGGGTGTCCCCGCGTAGGGGAGCCCCACACACAAGGAGTGCGCCCCGTAGGGAGAGCTGCCCATCGCGAAAGAAAGTGCAGCCTGCCAGGAATGGCGCCGCACACATGGAGAGCTGACACAAGAAGATGACGCAACAAAAGGAAACACAGATTCCTGGTGCCGCTGATAAGGATGGAAGCTGTCAAGCGGTCACAGAAGAACACACAGCGAATGGGCAGAGAGAGCAGACAATGTGGGGGGCAGCGTGTTGGGGGGAAGGGGAGAGAAAGAAATAAAAAAAAAAATAAATCTTTAAAAAAAAGAAGAAGACAATGGGAGCTCTTGGATGTGAAAGTAATTGTAATGTGCCCTGCAAATATAAGGGGTTAATATGATTATATGTCTAATAAGCTAATTACCTAATATCTAGAGAAAACTAAACAGAGGCACAGTGTACACTCCTTCCATTTGAATAAGGTGGTGATATTTTAAATGAGCTTTATATGGGATGCAAATTTTAAAAACATAGTCTTTCAACTTGGAAAAATACGAATTTTTAAATAAGCAAATGTATTTTTCCAATGTTCAATAGACCTTCATTTGTACATACAGATAGAGGAATAATGATTGAAGGACAAATTTATGTTCTTGAGACTGTACATTTTAGCATTCGATCTCTGGGTTTGACCTGAACACGACAGTGAGATTAGTGCTTTTTGCAAAAAGAAATAGAATGTGCTATAATCATGAAAGGAAAATCTCAAAACTTAAAGTAATGGAAAACTTTTTAAACCAGGAAAGTAACTCACTAACTCCTAGCCCTTTTAAAAAATATCTTTATCAGCAACTCTCTCTTAATATGAAGCCATCGTTTCCTTGTCCTTGTGCTTAAGTCTCCTGTAGCTTTATTTGCTCTCAGAAATATTAGAAATGTTGTGCTTCTCCTGAACACTGTTCTCTTAAGTGAACAAAAATAAACTCCCACACCCTGTATTTGTTCTTCAGGGGAGATGAGAGATGCCTGCTGGACAAAGGGCACTCCTCATATCAAAAGAAAAGGGGTAGAAGCAGAACTTATTTTCTGGTCACTCAATTGACAGACAATAAATCATATTTAAGTTACTCAACTGTTTTGTCTTCAGCTCTTCCTGATATTCTCTTCCCCTGACATGAGCAGAAACAAGTACAAAGGCAAGGCATTTAGGGAACCCACCAATTGCCCATTTCTACTGAGAGATCAGAACTTTTCAGGTACTGACTTACTTTCTGTGGGATTTAAGTCTAGTTCCCCAATCAGTCTTCTTTTTGAGGTTTTGACTTGCAAAAGAGCTAAGTCTCTTTTCAAAGTTTTGTAATCATGACCTCACACCCCACTTCCCTCCTGCCAGTTTCTTCCAAAGTTGCATTTTCTTTCTTGTACCACAAGAGGCTCTTATTTTTGATTTAGAAATGGCCCTTGCCAGAGACTTGATTTGCATAAATTGGCGTGACGGATGCATTTTCTGTAGCTGCACATCCGCTTCAGAGTGGGTTTTTTTTTTTTTTTTGCCAGGCAATTCCTACAGGCCTGGAGCCTGGCCGTGCTCACAAGGAGCTTAATTAACTGACGAAAATAGTCTATCTACAACCAGCACACGGAAAGGGCATTTCTTAAACTTATTTTTCTTTTGGTGGCATCAAGGTTGTGGTCAAGGATCACTGTTGAATATATGGGATACTTTAAAAAGTTCTAAAGTAAGACTTTTGTTTTCCCTTCAAATGAGCCGAAGAAAAGATTGCAGAGAATCTGTGCTAGCTGCACTGTCAGAGTTTAGTGGAGTAGTAAGGAGGAAATTAGAGCAAGCATGCCAGTTGATGAGAAAGATGAATACGGTTGGTGCATATTCTGTGTGGAATAATCATTCTTAAAATAAGTTGGCCACATTAAGGACATTTCACTGAGAAGGGATGGTGGACGCAAAGCCGCAGTTATGTTAATTAAGCCTGGCCACTTGTACTCTCTTTGATGTTGATTGCTTTCTGGCAAAGAAATCATAGATTTTCTAATTTTCAAGAGGCCTTAGAGATCACTCATTTTACAACTGAGCAAACTGACTTACAGAATTTTGTAAAGAACAGGTTCTTAGTTTTGTTGCTCGAATGCATGGGATGGATTGAAGGAGGGGCAGCCTGCTAGCTAGGGGCAAGCCGGCCGCCACCCAAAGCTCTGTAGCCTCCTCTAGCCCCAGAGAAAAGACCTATTTTGTTCCAAGCCATTAAACCCTTTTTAGCTAGGTTTGGATTCTGTTAGTTAGCTTTGGATTCTGTTTATAGCATGTAATCAAATGCCCATCTGATGGTTTTAATCATACCTATCATTCAGTTTTCACACGGAATTAGCCAAGTTTTACGCTAATTGAAACAGAACACCTGTCCCAAAGTAAAGCTTTTAATTTTTCAAGTTGAATTCTGGTTGTTCCAGCCATTTTGGGGTTTGTTCTTATTCCATCTCTGTCTCAAATAGTGTTCAACAACTTAGACCCTGACTAAGTTACCTCTTCTAAACCAGGAAATAAGGAAAAGAAAGGACAACCAGAATGCCTAACAGTCTTTTATTTTCTTTTTTATTTCTTTGTTGGAAAATCTGAAGCTAAAAAACATGAGCCCCTACTCTAAAAAGGTGATTTTAATTATGGCAATACATTTGTAAATTAGAAACAAACCAGCCACCATTTCTTTAGATTACTGTATTTTTGTTCTTTTTTTTTTTTTTTCCATGCAGCTGTAATTTAGTGGAATGAGAAATGTACTAGGAGTCAGAAGATCTAAGTTCATGTTCAGACCATGCCGCATATTGGCTATTGGACCCTGAATATTTGAATCTGAATATTAGCAATTTCTCTGAGTCTCAATTTACCACTTCACAGACTTGTTAGGAGGATTATGTACGATGGCATTTATTAAAGTTTCTCCCTCAATGTTGGATCTGACAAGAATTGAGACATCTCAGTCAAAGCCATCTGCATTCAAAACCTTTAGCAGCAAAGTTCTGGTTCCTTAGCATATTAATATATGAAAACTTTGCTTTCTGAGCAAATGTATTATTTTCAGTAGATTGTCATCTTTTCATTTGGATACAATTGACATCTTGCTAAAACCAAATAGTTTCTTCCTTCCCTCTCTTTCTTTCTCCCTTCTTCCCTCTTTTCCCCCTTCCTTTGCGTCCTTCCTCTGTTCCTCTCTTTCACTAATTTTTTTGTGGGGTATATACATGAAGAATTTTGTGTCCTCAAAAGAAGACTTATTTGCAGGATATAGAATAATGATGTTTATTACTTAATTATCATATTTATTAATTCATTTTGTTTCTAATAAAACAATAGGCAGATTATCTAGATTTAACAAGCTTTTTTTGGTGTATTTGCTTTAGACACCTTTTTTCCAAGATGCAAAATAGTACAGAGACAGCTAAAGTCAAAGGCATCGCATTTCCCTCTCTTTTTCCTACTTACCCACTCTCCTGAAATAACTGCATCCTTCCCATGTAAGGTTTTGAATTCGCGTAACAAACGCATGTATCTATAAGCAAAATAAAGTATTATTCTCTATTTTGAAAATTTATATAGATTTATTCTTACTGTTTTACCATTATGCATTATCCTTACCAAATGTGGTATTATTAAACTCTGAAACTTTTGTCATACTTTCATTGCCATTTAATTTGCATTTCTTCAATTATTCGTAAATTTGACCACCCTTTCACAATTATATTGGTTACTCATTTCAGTTCTGTGAATTGCAGAATTGAATGTATCTTTAGTTCATTTATTCTGTGGTATTCTTTGTTTAAAAACATTTCAAGTGATTTTTTTTTCTTTATACTTACTTTTTTGTCACATATACATTGCAAATATCTCCTCCCTGCATGTTTTATATCATTTTAACTTGAGTATGAATTTGTAATATATTTTAAAATACACATTTCTTTTTTTAAATTTTAATGTAGCTAATATTTTTTCTTTAGGGTTTGTTATTTTATTTTGGTGTCTTGCGCAAGCATTTCATTCCTACATTGATAGCATATATATATTTTCCCATATATTATTCTAGAGGTTTTAAAATTGTATTCACCTTTCGGTCTTTAATAAGAATAATTTTGTTTATGTTCTGAAGAGGGAAGTACTAAGCTGCTTTATCAGATAACACCCTGAATCTCAGTGGCTTACCCAGTAAAATTTAACTCTACCAAGTTAAATTTAACTCTATCATTTAAAGGAGAGGCAGCTGCCATACCATGCATGGCTCTTTCATCACCACCAGTTGGTTTCAAACTTGCCTGCACGTGGAGAAAACATGGGATATTGTGCAGAAGAGACTTTAAAACATCAGCCATGGAATGGGATGTATTGACTCTAACCATATTTCCTTGGCCAGATTTCAGCCACATGATCACATCTAAATGCAAAGGAACCTGGAAAGGAAGTTTAGCTCAAGCCCGTGAAGAATAGAAAAGAGATTTGGTGAATAGTTAGCCAGTTCCTACCATGGGTCTAATTTTTTTAAAAATCCCATAAAGACAGCAAATGTTCTGCAACTTAAAAAATCCCACTAATATTTCATGGTACCTCTTTTGTACAAGTTCACATTTGTTGGTTTAATTTTTGACTCTCTATTTGGTTTGATTTATCTGTTTGTCCTTAAACCTCACTCTTTGATAATAAAACTTTATAATTAGTCTTGACATCTGGAAAGGTCATTCCCAGCTCATTTTTAATTCTCTAGGCATATAAAGTATATATATTTTTGTAATTCTCTAGCCATATAAAGTATATATATGCCTAGAGAAGTACAAAATAGGAGTTTAAAGCAGTAGTAATACAATTTGCCTCATGTTTTTTTTTTTTTTTTTTTTAGTTTTTACATGTTGTGTGCACATTCTTTGCACATTCTGCTTTCACACATCTTTGCCCCAGGTGAGAAGTGTTTCACCTTTAGATGAATATCACTTGTCTGTGAATTTCATAACTAACAACTATACATTATTTATTCAATTTCAAAAGGTGTCAAAGTTGCCTGTAGTAGTGCTTTGTTATTATCTTTAAAAACAAATGGGTTTTAAGGAAAGCAAAATATTTAATAACTTTTGGAGTCCTTGTTTCTTAGGCTTCTTAATAATAAGTGAAGTACATGTCTAGGGCAAACCAAATGATTATCCCATGGTTTTAAATGGATATGAGAGTGGATGCAATCATAGGTATATGTAAGTGTAAATCACGTATATACAAAAGAAGTTCCCTGATTTGTTTCTTTTGAATGTCGGAATAGATGAGGAAAACCAATTTCCAATAGCTTCATGGTTACCAATGGTCTGTGGTATATTAGGCTTGGAAAAACCAGGGATTCTAAGCTAAGGAAGAAAGTGAACTTTGTATTGTGAGAGGATACTCAGCATGTAGGAATGAAGAAGAAGCAATGCAATGTATAGAGTGAAGCAAAGAGCTATGAAAATGCACCAAACTTACTTCTGTCATTTTAAACATTTCTCTCTCCTTACTTTCTACTAGGACTGTATCCCAAGCAGAAAGGAAACAGACTAAAAACTGTTCCCTTTATTATTACATTTATGTTTCTAACATTCCCCATGACAAACCCCTAAGCACTTCATAATCCCAAACATCTAGAGTCCCTGATGTTCTGTGCTGATATAACTTACGTGTGCTTTTTACATCCCCAAGGACACCATTTTTAGGATTTTGATAGCCAGTTTGATGAAGCAAGCCATGGAAATGCACTGGGCTTGCTAACATGTTAATGTGTGATGCAACAGAATTGCATTGATAAGGTTAGAGCTGCAATGGTGAAAATTTCATGAACTGGCATGATCGTTTCATTGTGCCTCACTTTTTTGTGCTTCACAGATACTGTGGTGTTGGTTTTTTTTAACAAATTGAAGGTTTTCAGGCATCCTGCTTTGAGCAAGTCTATTGGCATCACTTTTCCAACAGCTTGTGTCTCTGAGTCACATTTTGGTAATTCTCGCAAAATTTCAAACATTTTCATTATTATTATATCTGTTATGGTGATCTGTGATCTTTGAGGTTACTATTGTAATGGTTTGGGGCTCAATGAGCAGCACCCATGTAAGATGGAGAGCTTCATCAATAAATGTTGTGTGTGTTTTGAGAGCTCCACCGACCAGCCGGTCACATCTCTCCCTCTCCTTGGTCTTTCCTTTTCCTTGAGAGGCAACAATAATGAAATTCAGCCAGTTAATAACTCTAGAACGGTGTCCAAGTGTTCAAGTGAAAGTAAGCATTGCACATCTCTTATTTTAAATCAAAAGCCAGAGATGACTAATCTTAGTAAGGGAGGCATGATGAGAGAGGAGATAGGCAAAAACCAGGCCTCTGTGCCAAGCTGTGACTGCAAAGGAAACCTTCTTGAAGGAAATTGAAAGTGAACACAAGAATGATAAGAAAACAAAACAGACTTATTGCTGAAAGGAGAACGTTTGAATTGTCTGGATAGAAAATCAAACCAGTCACAATATTCCCTTAAGCCAAAGCCTGATGCAGAGCGAGGCCCAACTCTTCAAATCTATGAAGGCTGAGAGAGATAAGAAACCTGCAGAAGAAAAGTTGGAAGCTAACAGACTTTGGTTCATGACGTTTAAGGAAAGAATCTGTCTCCGTAATATAAAAGGTACAAGGTGAAGCAGCAAGTTCTGATATAGAAACTGTAGCAAGTAATCCAGAAGATCTAGCCAAGATTATTGATGAAGGTGCTGTCTAGACTAAACAAATTTTCAGTGTAGATGAAACAAGCTTCTGTTGGAGAAGATGCCAGCTAGGACTTTCACAGCTAGAGAGGAGAAGTCAGTGCCTGGCTTCAAAGTTTCAAAGGACAGGCTGACTCTTGTGTTAGGGCATAATGCAGCTGGTGACTTGAAGTGGAAGCCAGCACTCATTTGCCATTCTGAAAATCCTAGGGCCCTTAGAATTTATGCTAAATCGATTCTGCCTTTCTCAGGAAACGAAACAACAAACCCTGGATGATAACACATCTGTTTACAGCATGGTTTACTGAGTATTTTAGGCCCACTGTTGAGACCTACTGCTCAGAAAAAAAGATTCCTTTCAAATTATTATGGCTCATTGACAATGCACCTAGTCACCCCAGAGCTCTGATGGAGATGGAAGTTGTTTTCATGCCTGCACAACACAACAAGCATTCTGAAGCCATGGATCAAGGAGTAGTTTTGAATTTCAAGTCTGATTACTTAAAAAGTACATTTCATAAGGCTATTACTGCCATAGACAGTGATTCCACTGTTGGATCTGGGGAAAGCCTATTAAATTCCTTTTTGAAAGAGTTCACCTTCTAAATGCCATTATGTATATTTGTGCTTTGTGGGAGGAGGTCAAAATGGCAACAGGAGCAGGAGTTTGGAAGAAGCTGTTTCCATCTTTCAAGACCTAAGGAGAGCAAGTAGCTGCCCATGTGGTGGAAATCGCAAGAACACGAGATTTAGAACTGGAGACTGCAAATGTGACTGGATTGCTGCTATCTTGATAAAATTTGACCAGATGAGCAGTTGCTTCTTCTGGATGAGCAAAGAAAGGGGTTTCTTGATATGGAAACTACTCCTGGTGAAGATGCTGTGAACACTGTTGAAATGACAACAAGGGACTTAGAATATTACATCAACTTAGTTGATAAAGCAGTGGCAGGGTTTGAGAGGATTAACTCCAGTTTTGAAAGCAGTTCTCTTGTGATTAAAATGCTTTCAAACAGAATTGCATGCTACAGAGAACTCTTTTGTGAAAGGAAGTATCAATCGATGCGGCAAACTTCATTGCTGTCTTATTTTAAGAAAGGGCCACAACCAACCCAATGTTCAGCAACCGCCACCCTCATTAGTCAGCGGCCATCAGCGACGGGGCCAGGCCTTCCACCTGCAAAAAGTGGTGCACCTGCAATACGGCTCGCTAAAGGTGCAGATGGTGGTTAGCACTTTTCAGCAATAAAGTATTTTTAAATTAAAGTGTGCACATTGTTTTTCTAGACATACACTTCATATTCTACAGAATAATGTCAACATGACTTTTATATGTAGTGGGAAACCAAAAAATTTTGTTTGAATTTCTTTATTGCATTATTTGTTTTACTGCTGTGATCTGGAACCAATCCAGTGTCTATGAGGCCTGCCTTTCCGGAGGTAATGCAGATGGGAAACCAGTTCTGAGCAGTGGATTGGGTTATCCATGATGGCTGCTACTGACTCTCTACTTGGCTTTAGATACAAATATATATTTCTGTTTATCCTAAACAAACACTCCTGGATATTGGGGATACTATACTCCAGTTACTTCACGTGTAATTAGGTGGTACCAGTATCCATTCTTGCAGCTCAACAAATGCTCCTCAAGCATCTACTATAAGACAAACATTCTCTAAGGGCTGGGGGTCTAAGGTTGAATGTTCATTGTTGAATAAAACAGGTGTTAGAGCTTGTGAGTTAGTAAAGGAGATAAACAATGATACATCTCTGTCTCTCTCTCTTCCCCTCTACACGCACACACACACACTGATAATATTGTGAGGTAATGGGAAGCTTTCTTATGGAAAGGCTTGTGTGTGGATGGAGGGCGCAGTTCTGGGTAGAAACATGGCTTATGTAAAGACTTTGAGGTGCATTTATGAAACATTGTGAATTAAAGCAACTGGAAGTGTGCATTATAGTTCAGTGGAAGAGATTGAGAGGAAACGAGTGCTCAGTTACAGAGAAGATGTGACAAAAATCAGACGGTCGAGAGCTTCGAAGCATGTTAAGAATTTCAAGTTCCTTTTTCTTTTTAGAGCAGCTGTAATAAGGAAAGGTTAGAAGGGCACGGCAGCATATTTGGGTGATGTGACATGATAGGACTGGATGGTGACTTGGCTTGAGGCAGTAGAGATGACGATAGAGGGGAGTGGACCTAGAATGAGCAGAGCTGCTCACTGTGCAACAGTACAAAACCACTGCATGTGGGCGTGAGGCGGAGAGGTGTCAGGGATGACAAAGAAACGTGTCTGTCCCACAATTCAGTAAAGCTAACTAAACCAAAGCTTTAAGGATGAATGCTGCTTTCGGTAAAGCTACCCAATTAAAAAAAAATCACCTTCTTGTTGAAGTCAGAGAATAGAAAACAATTATCTTTCTTGGTGAAATTTTGTGTAAGTACAAAATGATTGGACAGACTAAAGAAATATCAAGAAATCCCAACTAATTCTGATACTTTCAACAACAACAAAAAACTTCTATTCACTGCTGCCATTTCTATTTGGGGACCTAATTAATTATAAACATAGACACCAGATTGAACTTACTTGTAGGCAGCTTAAGAAATAAAATATGACAGGCAGAACAGGGCTATGCAATTATAATCTACCTTTGAAAGCATTTTGAGGATGAAAGTCAAGTCTTTTCTGTTCTAAGAACATTTGAAAAATTATCCAGAAGCAAGTCATTTGCTTATAATTTATAGTGATACAAGTACATAGAAGATTTATGAAGTTATCTATAAAAGCATGCATAAATACAAATTTAGGCATGGATCTCTGGGGATGAGGGAATGCAAGGGGATTCAAATGTAATCAGGTAGGTAGATGGAATATTTGCTCTATATACATTTTTTTAATTAAAAATAGTGAAAATGTCTGAAATATATATAGCAAAATGTTATCAATTGTTAAATATAAAATATGAACTCATAGGATCCTGTTATATTATTTTCAATATTTTCTGAACATTTGAGATATTTTATGATTAAACATTTAAAAATTAAAATTAGAATTCATCTATTCACTACAGGTGATTATAGTATGATGATGGAAACTATCAAATATCTTAGAGAGGCAGTAAATTGCCTTAAATTCTGTTTCCTAAATTGTTATTGATGTATATTTAATCATAAAACATTAATCCTTGTTTCTGTAGTTCTATTTGAAATATTTAGTGCTTTAGAGTACATGGTAAATTATTATATAATTATTTTATATAGAAGATAATTGGTAATAGTTAAGTCATAAAACTTACATTTATGGCTTATTTTATTTTTCTGTACTTCAATAAGAATAATAGAGTGTATTGCATGAAAATAGGCATATTAATTTGGGCCTTATTTTCTTTAGCTGTAAGAAAAAAATTGGAAGCACTGATCTTTATGTTATGGTCTGGCTTTTCCTTTCCAGGATTATTTTGCTGTGTTTGCTTATGATGATATTCCTCTATGTCATCCAAACCCAGGTGAGGAACCCACAACCCATGAGGAAAAAAAGAGGAATTCCCATAAGCAAATTTTCTCAGAAGAATCTCAAAATAACTCCAATAGCAGTGGTAGCTGTGGTAGAGACCCAAGAAACTGGTTGAAAGATTAAGGGAAAGAAAGAAACAAATTCATCTCCCCGTCTCCCTTCTACTTTCTGATAGAGGAATTAGATATTAATCTGTCAGTGTTGACAGAAATACATTTTATTGTCTGCAATTATGTAAGGTTTCTAGATATAAGATCAATTTACAAAAATATCAATTGCATTTATCTTTTTGGTGACATTTAGAAAATGTAAAAATAAAACATGCTACGTACATCGTATTGCCATATATGGAAAAAAAATTAAAAATCTTTACAAGAAGGGAGTTAGGGTTTATAATATACAGAATTCCTATTTGGAACAAAGGAAATGTTTTGGTAATGGATCGTGATGGTAGCATAACATTGTGAATGTAATTACCAGCATTGAAAGATATAGCTGAATATAGATAAAAAGGGAAATGTTAGGTTACATATATGGTAATAGAATAACAACTTTTAAAAATCCTTGAAACTGCACTACTTAGTGAACCCTAAGTTAAATCATGGACTATAGTTAATAGTACAATTATAAAAATGTGCTCTCATCAATTGTAACAAATGTACCATACCAATGCAACCGTAAGAGGGGGTATATGGGAATCCTGAATTTTATGCATTATTGTTCTGTAAACCCACACATTCTCTAATAAAAAGTAACTTTATAAGAAGCTATTGATAAGCTAATTAGAAGACATATACCATTTCATGGATAGAAAGACCCTGCATAATAGAGGTATAATTTTTCTTCAAATTATTCCATAAATTGAATACAATGTCAATCAGAATCTTGACAAGGTTTTTAACATAGCTTGTCAAAGAGATTCTAAAATAGAAGAGCAAAAGGCTAAGAATAAAACCAAGATAATTTAGAAGAAAAAGAGCAAAATGGAGGCCCTTGCTTTGACAGAAGACAAGGCTTATTACAAAGTTGCAGTCATTAAGATCCCATGAGATAGCCCAGGATAGAGAACCCAATGCAGACTTACACATTGATTTAGGGGTGTCATTGCCAATAACTGGTTCTGGGACACTTTATCAGCCACATGAAAAATATCTCCTACCCTACTCCTTTTTTTAATGAAAAATTCAAAGTTTATTGCAAATTGTATTTTGCTTCTCTTCATTCTTCCTTTTTACAGGATTTATTGATATCCATGATTTTTTCACAGATGTCCTTGTTGACTTTGGAGAATCTCTGTGCAATTTCAGTATTGGGCAAATGGAAAAATCTCCTACCCTCTTCCAAATCAATCTTGAAACAGATTTAAGATTTTCAAGCAAAACTTGGGAGAAAATAACAAAGAGCAACTTTTTTCATTGGAATTTCTTAAGTAATGAATACAACTACAAGCCATAAAGAAAAAAAGATTTATATACGTAACTACATTAAAATAAATTTTTAAATTTCTATACATCAAAAATAAAGTAAAAAGAGAGGTGTCAGCCAGAAAAGAGATATTTGTAATACATATTGACAAATATTTGTAACCAGAATAAAGAACTCCTATAAATCAATTAAGAGGGAAACTCAATAAACAGCAGGCAAAAAAATATATATATATAACTGGGCAGTTCACAGAGGAGGAAAATCAAATAAACACATGAAAAGATTGCCAAGCTCTTAAGCAATCAGACAAACGCAAGAGAACTCACCAAGAAAACTGGCAATTATGTAAGAGTCGGATAAGACTAAGTGTCAACAAGACATGAAGGGAAGTAGACCAGAGGTTAGAGTGTCCGTCTACCACATGGGAGGTCCACGGTTCAAACCCTGGGCCTCCTTGACCCGTGTGGAGCTGGCCCATGCGCAGTGCTGATGCGTGCAAGGAGTGCCCTGCCACGCAGGGGTGTCCCCCACGTAGGGGAGCCCCATGTGCAAGGAGTGCGCCCCGTAAGGAGAGCCGCCCAGCGCGAAAGAAAGTGCAGCCTGCCCAGGAATGGCACCGCACACATGGAGAGCTGACACAAGATGATGCAACAGAAAGAGATATAGATTCCCGGTGCCTCTGATAAGGATAGAAGCGGTCAGATGGTGGGAGAGGGGGTGAGGGGGGTAGAGAAATAAATAAATAAATAAAAAATAAATCTTTAAAAAAACAAACAAGACATGAAGCCTCAGGAACGCTTAGATTCTGCTGGTAGGAGTATGAATTGGTGCAACCTATTTTGTTTCAACTAGTGAAGTTAAATATGTAAACTTCTAAAGCTCAGTGATTCCACTCCTAGGTAAAAGGACAGTTATAAGAATGTTTAGAACAACTTTGTAATTGCAGGAAAGTGGAAAATAACAAATGTCCTTCAAAACAAATGGAATAAACAAGTTGTGGCAGAGTCATACGATGGATTACAGTATAGCAGAGAAAATGAATGAATTAGAGCTACACCCACTACCCTAAATGATGCACACAGATATAATGTTGAAAGAAAACAAAGGATTCTCCAGAAAAGCACACAAAGTTGAATTCCTAGAGCCAGTACTAAGCCAGTATACAAGCACAGAGCTGCATTCATTGTTAAATATTGAACTATTTCTCTATGCTATATGCTGGGCTCAAACAGCCCCCAACCATGCCGGCTGCACTAGCTACTCCCCTGGTCCTATTTGGAACATTAAAGTTATTGCCTCTGCCACATTACTTGCTAAATATTTTCAGTATCACTGTCCCCCTTTTCTTTCCCCCCCCCCCCATAACATTCCAAACTTTAAAAATATTCAAACATACAAGTAGATACACACCTGCATACCTGTGTAGGAAAACTTCAAAGGAATGAACGAGACAGCTAAACATGAGATTCAGGAGAGCAGGAGGTGTCGAGGTTGGGAGTGGAGGGCGAGAGGCTCAGGTTAATCTGGATGACGTGAACAAAGGCATTCAAGAGACTGTATTACTTCATGCCTTTTGCATTTCTGAACTATATTATATACTGGTATATATGCAGCATGTATTCAAAATTCCAAAAGTTACATTCCACATACATTCCAAATTTAAACAAAATATTTTCTGTATTTTTCTTTTTTTGTAATAAAGAAACCACAAAATTTTATTTTTCTATGTGTCTATGTATCCATTTATGTTATAAAATTAGAAATAAACAACAAAGGGTTGTAATATTCCTGTAACAGAACCCTACTCAAGTCCAGTTAAATTAGAATACCTGGGAATGGGCTGAGGTATCTTATAAAAATATCTTTTCTTGAATTTTTTGTTTGTTTTCAGTTACAAAGATGTTTATTGTCACACCTACTTTTTTTTTTTTCTAATTAGAGAAGTTGTGGGTTTACAGCAAGCACTAGAAAGTAGAGTTTTCATTTACCGCCACGGTCACTCTGCCCCGAGATCTCCCTATTAACAACATCTTGTATAATATTATGTGGTACCTCTGCTACAATTAATGAACCAATATCGATTCATTATTATTAATTAAAGCCCACAGTTTACATTAGGGTTCTCTCTTGGTGTTGAACAGTTCTACTGGTTTTGACAAGTGACGAATGCCATGTGTCCACCATCACAGTGTCACATAGAATTGTTTCACTGCCTTAGAAGTGCAGTGTCCCCCCATACACCTTCCCCACTGAATCCTCTCAACAACTGAATTTTACTACACAGAAACGCCTTTTCCAGAATGTTATAGAGTTGGAATCATACAGTATGTAACCTTTTCAGATTGCTTTTTTACAGTTAGAAATATGCATTTAAGATTCCTCCAAGGCTTTTTGAGGCTTGATAGCACATTTCTTTTTATCATTGAATAATATTCTATAATAATATATCAAAGCTGTTTATTCAGTCACCTGTTGATGGGCATTTTTATTGCTTTCAATTTTTGGTGACATCCGTTTCAACACATTTGGATAAATACTTGGGAGCATGATTGCTGGATCCTATGGTAAATAACTTTGCAAGAAACTGCGGAAAGGGCTTCCAAAGTGGCTGGACCATTTTGCATCCCCACCAGCCGTGAAGGAGAGCTCCTGCCTCTCCACATCCTCGCCATCATCCAGTGCTGTCAGCGCCCTGGCTTCTAGGACACTGATAGGTGTGCAGGGGATCTCGTTGCTGTTTTAATTTGCAATTCCCTCATGACATATGGTGCTGAGCATTTGCTCATATGTTTATTTGTTTTCTATGTATCTTTTTTGGTGAAGTGTCCAGATCTTTTGCCCATTTTGTAATTGTTTCTTGTTTTCTTATTGTTGAGTTTTAAAAGTTCTTTGTATGCTTTGGATATAAGTGATTTATCAGTTATGTGTTTTGCAAATATTATCTCCCAGACTGGGGCTTATCTTTTCATTCTCTTAAGGATATTGTATATTTTCAAAAGAACCCTAAGTGATTTTATTGTACATCCTGGGTTAAGAGTGACTGCCTCTTTCTCACTGTGCTTTAAACTCGTGTGTTTGCCAGCAACTGGCACATGTGACTAAGGTACTCTCTGTAGCTGTCTAGGTTCTTTGCTGACATCTGATTCTCCGTCATGGTGAAAATTAGTACAGTAGTTATAAAAAAATGAGTGCAAGTTTTTCTTTCTATTCTGAGAAATCTAAGGAAAACATTTGTTAATAAAGAAATTCCTATAAAGGATTTAAACATTTGGCCAAAAAGAAGAACAACACAATAAAAAATTTCATAGAAGTAACAAATAAATATGAAGGCAAAAATCAGTAAATTTGAAGATAAAATAATATTAGACTTACTCAATAAAACAGAACAAATAAAAAAAACCTCATCCCTTGAAGAGACCAACAAAATATACAATTGTTATTTTTCAAGTATGTTCAAAAAAAAGAGAAAACACTAAAATCATGACATATGTAAAAGAAGATGGAATTACATATTTGGAGGAGAGTCAAATATAAGAACATATGAATAACTTTAAATACAATGGTGGTAATAAAAATTACAAGTATGGCATCATCTAACGTTTCTTGCTCACTTGCTTTATATTTTCATATAATTCTCAGCACAACTCTTCAGTCAAAACTTAGAAAGTTTAAGTGACCTCTCCAAGGTGACAAAGAGCCACACTCAGGAAACCAAAATCAGATACCCAGGCTTATCGAACTCCAAAGTCAATGTTCTTAATTGATTTGCAGTACTGTATACTAAAATGAAAAAATTTCTGAACTGATATAAAAACATAAGGCTTATTCCAGTCAAACTGACTCACTTTACTAAAGAGTCTCACCATTCTGTGATCGTAAGTGCTTGAGAATCCAGTCAATAGGTCCTGATACAGATTGATTCTTGTTCATTACAGATTTCCTTGGGGCTTTGCTCTGTGTTTTTTTCTATAAACTCTTGTAAGTATATGAGAGAAGATTTAATTGGTTGTTTCTCCTTCTGAGTTCAAATGTCACATTACTTTTGAATGTAAGATTCAAGTTTATTTTCCTAAAGGAGAAAGAAAGATCAACTCAAATGAGATTTTATTGACCCGTCTTTTCCTTTTCTTAGGAGAATACTAAAGTGTTTTGTATCTGATACATTACTACATTCCAATGATTCACCCTTGTGGAGAAAAGCACTGAAAGTTAGAATTATCTCAAATGAGATGAAATGAATTTACATTTTTTTCCCTTAGAGTCTTCCTATATCAAAATGGAAAAAAGATAATACTGATATTATTAGGTTATATCCAGTTCTACTTATAGTGAGCTCATTTATTTTAACTTTTTAAGGAATTTTTTTTTTGGTTATACAAAGAAAATTAACCTTACATATGGAGTAAAACCATGCTTTCACTTATTGCTTATGGAAAATAGTCTTATATCTTCATAGTTTCATATACATTAACTCTTGTGGTATATACAATAACCATGAAGTCATTTAGGTAGCTCTTTATCTTCTGGGGAAAAGGGTAAGGTTTTGGTTTTTGTTTACAAACACTTTGAGAATGGAAAAACATGCATGATTTTTATGGATGTTAAAGGTTGAAATTTTCTATTTCAGCTGGAGCAATCCATTTGTTTTCTGTTGAATGAAGTAAGTTGACTTTATTTCACCAATGAACTTCAACTCCCAGTCCCTTTAAAATCCTAGATAATAGAATTGTGTGGGATTATAGTGATATTATTGCAAATAGCACACAAAATTCCCTGAAGAGGTTGTCTGTTAAAGGCATAGTCATCTATGTTGACTTGTCTTTTAGTTAATTTTTGAGATAATTCCAGCATCTCTTAAAAACTTTACCTATATATCGTAAGTATTTGGCAAGTACCCTGAGTATAATATTTAGCACTGGTTTTTGTTTCTGAGACTCTTTTTTTTCTTTTCCTCAAATTTCCATCTGTTGTAGTAGTTTGTTGTTTTTTCTATTTGCTATGTCTTCTTCTGGCACTACTTCTATCGTCCTTTGTGTCTTATCTCTCCATCCATTGAATTTGTAATGTTAAATATATGCCTTTTGTTATAAATGTGTATTGATACTATGTTTCATAGGCTCCAATTTCTTTAAAATCTTCATCTTCATCTGTTTTGTCTTTACTTTTTCCCTATTTTCTTGAATATATTGGTCATAGATATTTTTTAAAGTCCATATCTACTACTGTTAATAGGTTTATCTATGCGTTTTATTTCCATTTTCTAATATTTTTCCTCTTGATTATGGTTGTATGCATTCACATGTATGTGTTTTTAATTAAACTTTATATGTCATGCATAAAAGCACAGTGGAGGATAAATATTGTTTCATCTTCCTTCAGGTAGTTTCACTCTTTACTCTGCAAGGCTGTGGAATATTGGGTGCTGAATTCTACAATCTATTAGGGCCTGAGCTGGCTGTAGTTTTGCTAAAATCCATTCTTCCTAAGGTTCATCCTTCTCCCTGGAGCAAGGGGTCTTCATCTTTCCTGTTCCACAGACCCCTCGGCCAGTCAGGTGAAAACCACGGACCTCTTACTAAGTCCACACGGTACTGTGTATTATTTAATAAATGTGTCACACCCGCACCAACATGTCCCCACAAGAATCGTGTTTGTTTGAATTTCCATTCAAGCTCATGGACCCCTCGTTAAGAGCCCCTGCCCTAGAGCATGGAGCAGGATAAAATCTCTGACTCGGTTTCCCCTTGGACTACCCTGACTTCTCCAGCTCTCAGGTGCAGAGATCGAGGACTTCGGAATTATGTCCACTAGGCTCCCTGAGAAGGGCCTAAAAGGCTCTCTTCTAATTTTCTATCTTTCAGTTCTAATGTTCTCATAGTGTTAGAAATAACTACATTCAAATACCACCCTGAAACTTGCTAAACAGTGGCTTTTGGCAATATTCTGAGACTAATTTCTCATTGACAAAGTAGGAAAATAGTATTTACCTCATTAACAATGAAGATGAAACAATGCAATTAAACATCCAGTACAGGACTTGGCACTTTGTGGGCCCTGGGGAAATGTTTGTAATTTCACTCTCCCTGTTCCATATGGGTCAAAGGGAAGAGAGGAAGAAAAGCAGAAGATAGAGATGATTGCAAGGTGTCCTTCTAGTTTCCATTTTGCTCTGCATTTTTATGGTACTCTTGGTACCTTTCCCAGACAAGTTAGAATTGAGAAGAGGATGTGGACAAGCACAGACAGTCCTTTCATAACCTGTCAAAAAGAGAGATCAGGAAATCTCCTTTGCCTGAGTAATTTAAATATTGGATAGAAACCCAACTCTTGAGTGGTTTAAGTAAGCGCAGTCTGCAAGCAATAAAGAACAGAGCAACTCCAGAAATTTCTCTCATTTTTGTTTGCAGTCTGTGAACATATGGTGGGAAGCAGTTTGCTCAGTTGGCTAATGAAGCGGCGATCCCTGAATGAGATATTTAGCTTCTATCAGGAAACACTGTTTTCCTTTAACATGTTACATGCCTAAAGCTATAAAGCTAGCTTCCTCGTGCTAGACAGTAGGGCTGCTGGGCATGGTTAGCTCAAAACAAGACTCATATCCGTGCATGGCTTAATGAAAAGAGGTGGGTAGTAACGTCTCAGATAAGTAAATGAATGCTAGTTAACTGATATCAAGAACTATTTATACCCATTATAATACGAATCAAAGCAGCACCTAGAGCCTCATATTATGTACTTGGATTTTTAAATTTTTATTGTCATTTTTCACATTTCATAGGATTTGGGAGGGGGATGGAGTTAAGGAGCTGGAGCTGACCAAGGTATAGTCTTAGCGTTTACATGCTCTGATTTTGAAGTCTGATCCTTTGTGTTTGCCTGCAGTGGGGACTATTTAGTAGATTTTAGCTTTAATAAAATGTTTCCTATTACTGCTTATTCTCTGATTGCTGAGTGCTCTCCCAAACCCTCTAATTAGCAAATCCTTTTCTTACTGATGTCATTGAACACAGCTTTATTGTCTTCTTTATTTGTAACTTAGAGTGAAAACTTACAAGTTAATTTGTGATTTTTCATTAAATTTTCTGTGTATCTGTAAGAAAACGAACACATATTTGTGCTTTTAGAACAAAGTAAGTGGAGCTCTCTTCTAAGGTTCAGTGTAGAAAGCAAAAACGGGTCTGTCCTTAGGTTTTTATGTTTGCTTTGTTCACGTTACCTCTGCACAAAGCCTGTCAAACGGCTCCTCCTTATTTTCAAATCTCATCATCACCTCCAAAAACCTTGGGAGCATGAGTGGTTTCAGATGGTTCAGCTATTTCCAGCCACTTTGGAGTGAAATCTATAATATTTGTCTTCCCATTCTCAAATTGGATGCCACTCAGTTTGCTCTTTGGGGGAATTTTGATTTGATTGCTCGTAGTCAGTTCTATTAGGAAGATGGAAGCTCTGTTTCTAGAAGCACCATCTGAACTGTCTGGCTTGATGAACGAGAGCCAGGAATGGGCCCAGGACGGCCCCTGAGGTGTGACCTTGGCAGCTTTTCTGGGCCCCAGGTGCCTTTGCTTTCGGGGAGGTTTTCCTAGTTGTCCAGTCTGCCTGGCAGGGGTGTTGTGGATGCTAATACGTGAACTGATACACACTGAATATGGTAATACATAGGAATTATTATGATTCTAGCCAATCCTGGTGTGAAATTTATCCATAGTGATAAAGGAATTTAAAATGTTCAGGGACATGCAAATGTATGCTCTTGGTAATATCATTCCAAATAAAACATCTAGAGCCCAGGCTTCAGGTTTTCTACATGTCTTTCCAACTTTACCTGTCATCATCATGGGTAAGCCAGCATCGTCGTCCTGCGCCGCCCTGGACCACCCAGGACCCTTCCCACTGTCTCTGGGCCCTCCCACCACATCCAGTCAACCTGGATCCCGCCCCTCCTTCAAAGCCCCTCTCAGACGTGATGCTTCTCTATTCTATCTTCCTCGGATTCCTTCTTCCCCCCTCACCGAGTTGAAAAAATACTATTGTCCAATGAAATCCCATTGCAAATTGTCTGTCATACTTTCAGGGATCTTGCCATTTCCTGCTTTAGATAAGAGTTCTTTAAAATCTTGTTTTTCTGTTAGACTATTTGCTTCTTAAATATGCAAAATAAATGAACTGAATAAAAATAGAAAACATTTCGTAGAGTTACCCACGTGTCAGAAATCTTGCTAAACTTTATATATTTGTGATCTCTTTGAATCCTTAAAGCTAACCTATGTGTTAAGTACTATTAGTATCACTATTTCACAGTTGAAGAAACTGAAGATCAGTGAATTTATATAACTTGTTGAATAGTACAGAATTACTAAATGTCAAACTCAAACTTGGTCTGTCTTCACAGTCTTAACTTTTGAACCCTGCAGTTTCACATATACAACATCCTCCACTGATCACTTGAGCCATCCACTTTCCCATATTAAGTACTTTAAATTAAAATATATTTTTTTAAAGATTTATTTATTTCTCTCCCACCCCCCCTGCCCAGTTTTCTGTTCTCTGTGTCTATCTGCTGTGTCTTCTTTGTCCGCTTCTGTTGTTGTCAGCAGCACAGGAATCTGTGTCTCTTTGTTGCGTCATTTGTTGTGTCAGCTTTCCATGTGGGTGGCACCATTCTTAAGCAGGCTGCACTTTCTTTCGTGCTCGGCAGCTCTCCTTACGGAGCGCACTGGGGCTCCCCTACGCCTGGGACACCCCTGCATGGCAGGGCACTCCTTGCGCGCATCAGCACTGCACATGGGCCAGCTCCACACGGGTCAAGGAGGCCCCGGGTTTGAACCCTCGACCTCCCATGTGGTAGACAGACGCCCTAACCACTGGGCTGAGTCCACTGCCTAAATTAAAATATTTTAAGCTATGCTTTAAAGTACAGAATATATTTTATTCTGTGCTCTTGAATTGTCCCATCTGCCACTTAGGACTGGCTTAGCCCAGATTCAACTAATTTAGTCTTGCTTATACATTTTAGCACCTTCCCTCTAAAGAATTTTCTAAATCACGCTGTGATTTCCCCCCTTTCTCTGTGTCTCTAAGCCCTCAATGAGAAATAGTTGACTCTTCTGGGATGATTTTTTTTGCCTCAAGAATTCTAAAGTCCTAATAAAAATTCTTTGATTTGGAATGAAAGTAATTCTTTGAAATCTATACATTTGTTATTCATGAGGTGAAGGGCTATGACCGTATGAAATTTCAGAGAAGCTTCATCAAATTTTATGCCATAAAAACATGTGGAAAAAAGTGTAGCTCTTCTGGGGACCCCTGAGGCTCTCGGGAGGGGACAGCTGCTTGTCCTCCACCCTCTCAATCCATTTGAAACTAAGTGAGCCAGTAAGTGGGAAACGCCACGCTTTCCTCCCTCTCCTGTGAGGGCGCTGCCACTGTGTCAAGCTGCACCTGGGTTGTGGAGCCACGTCCTTCGTGGGTGGCTGTGGCGGCCGCTCCTGAGGCACAGGCCACCTACGGGCCACCCACGGTGCCTGGCCGCCACCTGCTCCTCAGCTCCCTCTCAGGGCACCTGCTGCCCTCAGGGTGCAGGGCTTCGTGGGACCAGCTCAGCAGACCTGTTTAATGAGGAAAGGGCACCCTTGGGGGTGACCTGTGGCCTTTGGGGACAGGAGCCAGGGGACAAAAGCTTTTCATTTCCTCCTCACAGAAGGTTAGGCTGGGAACATGTAGCTTCATACAGCCCCTCTGAAGATCCAGGGAGACGAAACCAGCACCTCGTCCAAAGGTGGCAGCTCTGCAAGGCGCTTTCTTATGTTTGCTTTCTCTTCTTTTTTAAAAAACAAATCAATTTTATTGATACATATGAATAAAGCATACAATTCGTCCAAAGTGTACACTGAGTGGTATTTGCTATAATCACAAAGTTGTATGTTCATCCCTTCAATCATTATTAGAACATTTTCATTATTTCAGTAACAATAAACAAAAAGCAGATGAACACATGAGAAAATTCCTCACCTCTCAATCTCTGCTTGCTTCCCCTCTGTACATAGCTGCTGCTTCTGGCTATTCTATCCACAGTGTATAATCGGCTGTTAGCATAATCCCAATGTTGTACACTGATCATCTCTAAAACTTAAGAGCAATTTCAGTACTCCAAAAGAAAGACTTCACACCCCTTAGCATTCCTTCCTAAGACCTACATAACCACAACCTCCTTCCATCACTATGAATTGATTTATACTTACATTTTATATAAATGGGATCATTTACTATGTAGTATTCTGTATCTGGTCTCCTTCACTTAGTCTGTTTGTGTTGTGTGTGTGATAATAACATTTTGTAGTACTAACCCTTCTTCCCTGCATCAATCTTTTCCTTCACCCCAATTCCCTGGGATTGCACTCTCAAATAAACTGTTAGCACAAAATCTTTTGCTTCAAGCTCTGTTTTCTAGGGAATTTGGGCTCAGATACTGAAGTGACAGCTTTAGTGACTTGCAACACTTGTAAAATTATTGTCTTTTATCAGAGGGAATAATACATTTTGTTGGTGGCAAAGGCCAACTTGGCTTCCTGACTGAGGAAAGAGTCTGAAAATACAGTATATTCAGCTACCCGAGCCACCTTTCCTGCTCCAAACACACTGATAAGCGCTATCAACAATGTTTCAAATATAGATCTAAGTTAGACGGAATAAGAGAAACTCCTACTTGCCAGGGACAGAGCAGCATCACAGCACCAGAGCAGTCAGCACCCATGCTCCGAACCCCAGAGTGGGAAGGTTTTGGGGTCCTGGGGCTGATGGTTGGGGTTCAGTGCATGAGCAGAAGCAGAGGATGTGGACACATGAGGAAACCACAGCTAAAACTGAGACCTCTGCATGAAAGCTGAGGCCCCAAAAGGGATGTTTTTTTTTTTCGTGGAAAATAATCAGAAAAACTCTGCCCACTTTCCTAAAAAGGGCAGCAAGAAATCTTAATGGGGGGCCGGTGCAGGCCGCGGTGGCGAGAGGCGGACGCCGGAGCTGGGCCGGGCCGCTGTAGCGAGCGGAGCCAGGCGGAGCCGGGTCAGGCCGCAGCGGGTACGGAGCCGGGCGGGGCCGGTCCAGGCCGCGGTGGCGAGAGGTGGACGCGGGAGCCGGCTGGGCCGCTGTAGCGAGCGGAGCCGGGCGGAGCCAGGCCAGGCCGAGGCGGCGTAAGGAGCCGGGCAGAGCCGGTCCAAGCCTCCGCGGCGGGCGGAGCCGGGCCTGCGGAGGGGTTTCTGTTCTTTTTTTTTTTTTTTAAATTTATTTTACTTTATTTTATTTTATTTTATTTTTTTTGGAGCATCTGCAGTACTGGAGAGTTCGTGGGCCCTGGGCGGCCTATTGGGGGTTTGTGGGAAGGGAGGTGCTTGCAGACCCATTTGGGCAGACAGACGGGGGGTTTTAGGGCAAAGCGGGGGGAAGTTGTTGTTTTAGATAGTGTTGCAATTGTGACACGTGTATACCTGTATCTCTCTTCTCCCTATCCGTTCCCCACCGTTTGCCCATCCTCTTTTTCTTTCTTCCTTTCTTCTTGTCTTTCTTTTTTCTTTATTATAATTAGTTTTTTTTTTTTTTGGTTTTCTCTTTCCCTCTTGTCCCTCATCTTCCACTGATTTTTATTTTAATTCAAGTATACAATAGGTGCTACAGGGAACACCTCACATTTGCTGGGTTTTCCGATCCTCCACTGCCTCATTTCTGTGTGAACTGATTTAGGCTACCTACACTATCCCCCTTCCCCTGCATCTTGATATCCACTATCATCTACTGTCTCTCCTATATTCCACCCCCAACCTCCCGTTCTTTGATCCACAAAGTGTCTAACTCTTAATTTCTAATACCTTTGTTCTGTTTTCTGTCTATTATCCACTCTTGAAACTATTACCTCTCCTTTCTTTCTCCCTCTCTCATGAAAACAATAGCTTTGTAGTTCATACCATATTCCTCCCAAATTCAGTCATCTACTTCATAAAAGGTACTCTACCTACAGCTATAACTCTATACAATCTACATGAATCTAACCTCCATCCTTCCAGATCTCATATTCTTGCTTTGTTAACATACATCACCAATACAACTTTACACTTTTCCCTTGCTTACACAATTGCCTTTCCCCAACACTAATACTTTCCTCTAAAGTGAACTTAACCAACAACAAGTAACTAGAATAAGAAGAAAAATCTGACAAAGAGAAGATATAACACCTATGCAAAAATAACAACTAATTAACCTCCAAGAGCAGACAAAGAAGCTAAGGAACTGATTAAATTCGTCAAAATAAAGAGATGACCAGAAAGCAACAAAAATCTACAAACCAAACCAATAATCAGGAAAACATGGCTGAATCCAATCAACAAACCAATAATCACGAAGGGGAGCAAAACTTGGCACAAGCAATGAAAGATCTTAGAACATTTATCACCGACAAATTTGATGCAGTAATGAAAGAGGTTAACAACATGAAGATATCACTTGGAGGGGAAATTGCAGACATACGCAAAAACATAACAGATATGATGGGAATGAACACCACAGTTCAAGAAATCAAAAATACACTTGCAGCAAATATCAGCAGACTAGAAGAGACAGAGCAGAGAATTAGTGATGTGGAAGACAGTACATCAGAAATCAAACAGATAGTAGAAGGGGTCAATAAGAAGATAGAAAAAATCCAATTAGGATTTAGGGACCTGAATGACAATGCAAAACGCTCAAACATACGTATTATAGGCATTCCAGAAGGTGAAGAGAAGGGAAAGGGGTCAGAAAGAGTGTTGCAGGAAATAATGGCTGAAAACTTCCCAAATATACTGAAAGAGACAGATGTACATATCCAAGAAGCACAGCGCACTCCACAAGTAATAAACCCCAACAGGCCCACCCCAAGACATATACTTGTCAAATTATCCAATGCTCAAGACAAAGAGAAAATCCTAAAAGCAGCAAGAGAAAAGAAAACCATCACATACAAGGGAAGCTCAATTAGATTAAGTGCTGATTTCTCTTCTGAAACCATGGAGGCAAGAAGACAGTGGTATGATATAGTCAAGGTACTAAAGGAAAGAAATTTCCAACCAAGAATACTTTATCCAGCTAAACTAGCATTCAAATATGATGGAGAGTTCAAAATATTCGCAGACAAACAGAAACTGAAAGAGTATACCAACAAGAAACCTCCCCTTCAAGAAATTCTAAAGGGAGTGCTGCAGGAAGAAAGGAAAAAACAGGAAAGGCAAAGTTGGAGGAGAGTATAAGACCAACAACAACAACAAAAAAGACAAAAAAAAAAATATACAAACAAAATATGACAAACACAAATCCAATCAAAGTATGGCTAACACAAATAATTCCTTGATAGTAATAACACTGAATGTCAATGGATTAAACTCACCTATCAAAAGATTCAGACTGGGACATTGGATAAGGAAATATGACCCATCCATATGCTGTCTACAAGAGACACATCTTAGACCCAGAGACGCATGGAGATTGAAAGTGAAAGGCTGGAAAACAATCATACAAGCTAACAATAACCAAAAAAAGGCAGGAGTAGCTATATTAATATCAGACAAAATAGACTTTAAATGTGAAACAATTGTGAGAGACAAAGAAGGATACTACATTTTAGTCCAAGGGAAAATCTGTCAAGAAGATCGAACAATCATAAATATCTATGCCCCTAACAAGGGTGCCTCTAAATACGTCAGGCAAACGCTGGAAAAACTAAGTGAAAGAATAGATACATCTACAATTATAGTGGGGGATTTTAATACACCACTATCAACTCTGGACAGAACATCTCAAAAGAGAATCACCAAAGAAACAAAACATCTGAATAGTATATTAGAGGAGCTCGATATAATAGACATATATAGATCGCTACACCCAAACACAGCAGGATATACATTTTTCTCAAGCGCACATGGATCATTTTCCAAGATAGATCATAGGCTAGGCCACAAAGAAAGGCTGAACGAATTCAGAAAGATTGAAATCATACAAAACATTATCTCTGACCACAGTGGAGTCAAGCTGGGGATTTGCAAGGGACAGAAGCCCAGATTTCACACCATGATTTGGAAATTAAACAGCACACTCTTAGAAAAACAGTGGGTCAAAGAGGAAATCTCAAAAGAAATCAATGACTACCTTGAAACAAATGATAATGATAACACAACATACCAAAATTTATGGGATGCAGCAAAAGCAGTACTGAGAGGGAAGTTTATAGCCATAAATTCATATATCAAAAAAGAAGAAAGAGCAAAAATTGAAGAACTAACTGCACATTTGAAGGAATTAGAAAAACAACAACAAAGCAACCCAACAGGAAGAAGAAGGAAGGAAATAACAAAGATAAGAGCAGAACTAAATGAAATAGAAAATAAGAAAGCACTTGAACAGATAAACAAGACCAAGAGCTGGTTTTTTGAGAAGATTAACAAAATTGACAAACCTTTAGCAACACTAACAAAGAAAAAAAGAGAGAAGATGCAAATACACAAAATAAGAAATGAGAAAGGTGATATCACCACTGACCCCACAGAAATAAAGACTATCATAAGAGGATATTTTGAAAAACTATATTCCAACAAAAATGACAATCTAGAGGAAATGGACAAATTCCTAGAAACACATAAACAGCCCATATTGACAAAAGAAGAAATTGATGATCTTAACAAACCAATCACAAGCAGAGAGATAGAATCAGTTATTAAAAATCTCCCAACTAAGAAGAGCCCAGGGCCAGATGGCTTCACAGGTGAATTCTACAAAACATTCCGGAAAGAACTGACACCAATCCTGCTGAAACTATTCCAAAACATCGAAACAGAAAGAACATTACCCAACTCCTTCTATGATGCCAACATTACCCTAGTACCAAAGCCAAACAAAGACATCACAAGAAAGGAAAATTACAGACCAATTTCTCTAATGAAACTAGACGCAAAAATACTTAACAAAATACTTGCTAATCGTATTCAACAACACATTAAACGTATTATACACCACGACCAAGTGGGATTCATCCCAGGTATGCAAGGATGGTTCAACATAAGAAAATCAATCAAAGTAATACACCATATAAACAGATTGAAGGAAAAAAATCACATGATTATATCTATTGATGCAGAAAAAGCATTTGACAAAATACAGCACCCTTTCTTGATAAAAACACTCCAAAAGGTTGGAATACAAGGGAATTTTTTGAACATGATAAAGAGTATATATGAAAAACCTAAAGCCAATATTGTTTACAATGGAGAAATCCTAGACTCCTTCCCTCTAAACTCAGGAACAAGACAAGGATGCCCACTGTCTCCACTCCTATTTAACATTGTCTTAGAAGTACTTGCTCGAGCACTGAGGCAAGAACCAGAAATAAAAGGCATTCAAATTGGAAAGGAAGAAGTCAAAATTTCACTATTTGCAGATGACATGATCCTATACATAGAAAACCCTGAGAGATCTACAACGAAGATTCTAGAACTCATAAATGAGTTTAGTAAAGTCGCAGGTTATAAGATCAATGCGCAAAAATCAGTAGCATTTCTGTACACCAATAATGAGCAAGATCAGGAGGAAATCAAGAAACAAATACCATTCACAATAGTAAATAAAAAAATCAAATACTTAGGAATAAATTTAACTAAAGAGGTAAAGAACTTATACACCGAGAACTATACAAGATTGTTCAAGGAAATCAAAGAAGACCTAAATAAATGGAAGACTATTCCTTGTTCATGGATAGGAAGACTGAACATTATTAAGATGTCTATCCTACCAAAACTGATATACACATTCAATGCAATCCCAATAAAAATCACTGCAGCCTTCTTTAAGGAACTAGAAAAACTAACTATGAAATTTATTTGGAAAGGAAAGAGAACCCGAATAGCCAAAGACATACTGAAAAAGAAAAACGAAATTGGAGGAATCACACTACCTGACTTCAAAACATACTATAAATCCACGGTGGTGAAAACAGCATGGTATTGGCATAAGGAGAGACACATAGACCAATGGAATCGAATTGAAAGCTCTGATATAGAACCTCACATATACAACCACATAATATTCGATAAAGCCACCAAACCCTCTCAACTGGGAGAGAGTGACCTATTCAACAAATGGTGTCTGGAGAACTGGATAGCCATATGTAGAAGAATGAAAGAGGATTACCATCTCATACCTTATACAAAGATCAACTCAAGATGGATCAAAGACCTAAATATAAGAGCCAAGACCATAAAAACCTTAGAAAGCAGTGTAGGGAAACATCTACAGGAACTTGTAATAGGAAATGGATTTATGAATATCTCACCAAAAGCACGAGCAGCAAAAGAACTAATAGATAAATGGGACTTCCTCAAAATTAAAGCCTTCTGCACCTCAAAGGAGTTTGTCAAGAAAGTAAAAAGGGAGCCCACACAGTGGGAGAAAATATTTGGCAACCATATACCTGATAAGAAACTTATAACTTGCATATATAAAGAACTCCTATATCTTGAAAATAAAAAGATAAACAACCCATTTAAAAAATGGGAAAAAGACTTAAACAGACACTTCTCCGAAGAAGAAATACAAATGGCAAGAAAGCACATGAAAAAAATGTTCCAAATCTCTAGCTATCAGGGAAATGCAAATCAAAACTACAATGAGATACCATCTTACACCCATAAGATTGGCAGCTATGAAAAAAACAGAAGAATACAAGTGCTGGAGAGGATGTGAAGGAAGGGGAACACTCATCCACTGCTGGTGGGAATGCAGAAGGATCCAACCATTCTGGAGGACAGTATGGCGGTTTCTCAAAAAACTAGCCATAGATTTGCCATATGACCCAGCAATACCACTGCTGGGTATATACCCAGCAGAACTGAAAACAAGGACACAAACCGAAATATGTACACCAATGTTCATAGCAGCATTGTTCACTATTGCCAAAAGTTGGAATCAACCCAAATGCCCATCAACAGATGAGTGGATCAATAAAATGTGGTATATACACACAATGGAATACTACTCGGCTGTAAGAACAAACACACTACAAACACATGTGATAACATGGATGAATCTTGAGAACCTTATGTTGAGTGAAGCAACCCAGACATTGAAGGACAAATACTACATGACCTCAATGATATGAAATAAACAAGCTGCCCTAGATAGCAAGAGACTGAACAATAGGCTTACAGGAAATCGGAGGGTGGAGGAAGGATATGAGCCGATGTCTGCAGGGGTCGAATTTAAGACGAGATGGTGGTAAGTATGAACACAAAGAAGAGATAAAAGGGGGGCAAGGGGTTGCCTTTGCTTGGGGCTTTGCGGGTTTGAGGGTGGCTGGGGAGGGACGGATGGGTAACGTTGCCCAAAAGTGGGGGGAGGGAGGGGTAGCATATGAACCAGGAGAGGGTCAGGTGTTGGTGGAGAGTAAAATGCCGAGAAAATCATATCAAAATATAATAAAGAGGGTTACCTGTTTAGAATGCTCGGAGGGGAGGGTCTGATGCAGGACGGGCTCCTGGGGAATGTCTAAATGCTCATTCTGCCAGAGTGGGTGACACCATGGGGTAGAAACCCAAGTAGTGAGAGTGGGGGTGGACCCACATCCTGGGGAGGACTAATGCCATCAAATAGAGGGAACTGTATCCCTCGAGAGAAAGGGTGGCTCCCAGGGCATTGGGGCAGTTGAGTAAGTTAGGACCTGAACACTATTCCATCTATCTCTGGAAGTGGCTCCTCAGGAAACGGAGGTTGGCTATCACTGAGGACACCAAGGTGGAAGGGAAAATGGACGTTAAATGTGTGGAACCAAAGTAAATGGGGGGTAAGAGAGGAGTTTCTTGAGAGTACACAAGGATGGATATAAAACATGTAATATTACACTATAACATATAGGAGATGACAGACTGATAATGTAAACCATAATGTAAAACATAGGATAACTAAAAATGTAAAGAACTGTGTATCCTAAAGTATGCACCACAATGTAAGCACAGATGTCACCTTGTTAGAAAGCTAATGTCTCAGACACTGTACATCACTTTAAGTAAATATGATATGAATAGGGCGTAAGAGTATCACTGTGGAAGGGAAAAGGTTTTCTGGTGGATGTGTGGGAGTGCTGTATATTATATATTATATACATTGCTGTGGTCTAGGACTCCTGTGAAGAAAAGCTGAATAATTGGGGGGGGGGGGGGGAAGAAAAAGATAGGATGTGGAATTTTTTCAAGTCAACATTCTTTATCTAAGTTCTTTATCTAACTTTATCCAAGTTCTTTATCTATCCTTTAAGCTCATCGCTATATGCCATTCCCTAGTAAGGGACCATGAAATTATATTGGGCTTCAAATTTCGGGGAGTTCTGGATCACAGAGTGTTTCAACAATGGCAATGGAGGGATACTGGTATGGGGTACCAATGACAGGTGATATATGGCTGACAGAGAGCTGTACAGAACATATGTCCAGGGTGCATGGTAATGTTTGGATATACTCATAGTGGCAACAATTAAAAACCACAGTAGGGGGGGTACTGGGTTCCTGGCCAGTGGTGCTCTGTCGTGGTCCCTAGGGGAGCAGCGACAGTCTCCCAGGTACAGTGGCGGGGACCGGGAGGGAGTGAGGATTCAACAGTGAGCCCCTGATGCTAATGACTATGCTTGTGAGCTGATAAACCCAAAATAAGAGCAAGGCCTAGAACAACTTTGTGCCTGGGAATTTCCTCCTGTCAGCCTTCATGTTACTCAAATGTGGCCAGTCTTGAAGCCAAACTCAGCATGTAAATGCAATGCCTTCCCCCCAGCATGGGACATGACACCCGGGGATGAGCCTCCCTGGCAACGAGGGACCACTATCAACTACCAACTGATGATGCAACTGGAAAATGACCTTATACGGAAGGTTCAATGCGGATCAGCAGAATATCCATGTCTACATAAAATACCATGACTTTAAAATGCTGTTTGACCTAAAGTAAGGGGGAAATGGAAAGGAGAAATGAGTTTATATGGCTATGAGTTTCTAAAAAAGAGTCTGGAGGCTGGCAGAAGGTTTGCCCTCATGCACAACTGAGCAGAGTCAGAGAGACAGATAAAGCAGATACAACCCCCAGATATTGGTTCCTTTGAGGGCTAAAGAGACCCACGGGAGTTATGGTCATGGCCGATGGGGTTAACTACCAGGGCAGATGGCCCCTCTTTGGAAATGGTGTTTATGTGTGATGAATCTAGACTCAGATGGGATCTCTCTTCATAAGACTTTCATGCCAATGTGCTGGAGGTGCAGTTAATGTTGGGGTTTAAGATATATTTAGGGGATTTGAATCTCTGGACTGACAATGTGATAGCCAGATCCTGAGCCTCAACAGACTCCAGCACCTACAATCTGATTTTTTGGACTTACCACACTCAGCTAAGATGGAGTTGAAGAAGGACAACCACCACACCATGGAGCCTAGAGTGATTACAACTGAAAATGGGAGGATTGCATCCAGCATCCAGGTGGAATCTGACCCTCCTCTTGACATAGAGGTGCAATGGACACAACCAATCCAATGTCCACATAGAAGAGGTGGCATTGGAATGGGAAAAGTGGACATAGTGGACGAAGGGTATAGGGAAAGGCAGGAAGAGATGAGAGGTGGAGGCGTCTTTGGGACATGGAGCTGCCCTGGATGGTACTTCAGAGGCAATCACCAGACATTGTAAATCCTCACAGGGCCCACTGGATGGAATGGAGGAGAGTATGGGCTATGATGTGAACCAATGTATATGAGGTGCAGAGGTGCCCAAAGATGTACTTACCAAATCCAATGGATGTGTCATGATGATGGGAACGAGTGTTGTTGGGGGGGGGAGAGGGGGGGGTGGGGGGATGGGGTTGAATGGGACCTCACATATATATTTTTAATGTAATATTATTACAAAGTCAATAAAAAATAAAAAAATTAAAAAAAAAAAAAGAAATCTTAATGAATATCTGAAATACTGGATAAAAAAAAAAAAACCAAGTCTGTGCCATGTGTGGGAAGGAGTCCAAATTTACCCTCTGGGCATTTTAAGGGAGCCCCAAGCTGAGGAATTAATTAAGAGCTGGTCTGAGATCCATAAATCTACTGGGTCCCTGACACAAGTGAATGGAAATTATCGCTGTCTGAACCAACTTTCTCAGGAACAAATAAGACCAAAGAAAAATTACAAAGCACAAGGAAAAATCATTCATCATAAGATGGAGTTAATGAGCAACAGGACAATTAACCCAAGATATGACATATGAGAACAATTTGTAAGAAATTATAAAATAACTATGTTTACAATAAATGATTAAAGGAATAAAGAACTAGAAAATAATTGAAATGGTTAGTAGCGATAGAAAGTGGGCAGATTTGGAAAAGAAGCAAATTGTAGGAAAACATGATTATGAAAATTAAAAAATAATTATATCAAACTGCAGATTAATTTAGAGATACTGCCCAGAATGCAGGGTGTGTGTTTGGGGGGTGGGGAGGGGGGGAGACAGAGAGAGACAGAGAGAAAATGAGAATGGGAATTAGAAAATATTAAAAAGATGGTTGACAGGAAGTCCATTTGAAAAGAATTCCCAAAGAGAGTGGAGTGAATGGAGCAGAGATAAAAACGGAAGAGGTAGTGACTGATCATTTTCTATATTATGAGAACTACTCAAATCCTGAGTGTGTGAGTAGGATAAGGATAAATACATATAAATCCCCTCTAGACGTATTATGAAACTAGAATTTCAAAGAAAAGGAAATTATTCCTGTTATTCCTTTAAACAGGAATAAAAACACATTACATACAAATTAGACAGACACATGCTTATCAAACAGAGATCAATAGATAATATTTTAAAAATAAAATTATTTACAATTAAATTTTAAAATAAAAAATAATCTAGAATTCTATAGTAGATAAATTATTATTCAAGAATAAGGAAAAACAAATATATTTTCAAAGACTGAGAAACTTGACCACTCAGAAACTCTCACTCTTAACAACTATGAAAGGAAGAAAATTATTGAGCTTCATAAGGAAAGGATGAAATTCAAGTATTAGTGAATAGCGATCAAACTGGCAAACAATTTTGTAAATCAAAATATGTCACTGAGAACTAAAAAAAAACACCAATTTTGAATTTTAAGGTTAAGGTGAAATAAAATGTTAGACAAGCACAAGGAAAATGGTGTAAGCATGATTAAAATTTAAACAGTCTGAGTTTTTTCTAAGAAAGAGGAAGGATGGAGATAAAAAGAGATATTGTGTATGTTCTTTATGAATGCAAAAAATGTAAGAGTCACCACGAAAATAATAGGATTAGATTATATAACTGCTACCTTTCATTAGGTAAGTCCAATGGAAGGTTGAAAAATGAAAAGATAAAAGAACTATGCAAAACAAGGTGATAAGTAGCAAACAATAACAAAATGGTGATAATTGTAATCACGATTAATGTAAGTGAATGAATTAGATGCACACAATAAAAGACAAGGATTCTTAGATTGAATTAAAAAATAAAACCCAGATAATTGTTAAATAGAGACCCAGAAAATCAAGGGATCAAAAGTAGATATTCTAGATGAATACAAATTACCTGTTAGCTGCTGCATCACCAAATAGCAGGAAAAAGCAAAAATTTTAAGGACAGTTGCAGATAAAGGGTGACACTATGTAATGATATAAGAAATAGTCCACCAAGATTTAATAATGAACCTGTATGCAAATAATTAACATGCTTTCAGATAATGTAACTCAAACATGGGGAGAATTTGACAGTAATTCATCTATACTAGATGCCATTGGTCCACTGCTCATGAACCCTGGACTTACCCATGACAGTGTCCGATAGTGGCCTTGCCTCTCTCCACGAAGTATATTCTTGGTTCCTAGTTGTGGCGTGCTAGAAATTGGAGGAATTAAAGCACCAGGAACATCATTACCCAGTGAGGGAAGAGAGTTGGTGGAAAACGGCTCTAGTTTCTTCCTTCTTGGTGGGACGATTTTGAGACCTGGTTCTATAGTGTCTCTTGAAAGGACTCCAATTGGAGCCACAGAGCAATAGCCTCTTTAATGAAAATTCACTGGTTCTCTCGCCCATCTTGTCTCACTTCACTACTTCCTCATTTGCTTTCCAGGACCACCTCCCAAAGAATTCACTTGTACTGGAATCCTGGACTCAGTGTTTACTTTTCAGAAGAACCAAGGCTAAGACCATCAGAGAGTGATTTTAAAACACCTCTGAATAACTGGTATATCAAACAGATAAATCTTATTAAGGATAGAAAATATTTATTGAATGAGTCGACGAACTAGTTTCCATGTGTAGGAAAGAAACCTTCTGGAAGAAAATAAGGCTCACCCAATTGGGGAGAAGAAAAGAATTTATTCTCAATCTTGCAAGAAGGGGCGCACAACAAGAAAACGCGGCTGGAGCCCCTAACAAAGAAGAATGACACAATTTATACCCCTAAGCCTAGCACGCAAGCCCTTCCTCTGTTTCTCCATAGATTGGATACTTCAGAGGTTACAGCCTATCCGAAAAGATATAACTTTCCCGTGCAAAAGTTTGTGATTAACCACTTCCCCCATCACATTCCAACCATTTTAGTTTTTACCTGCTCTCCTTTGCCAAATAAGAAATGGGATTTAGTGCTGAATTGGTATTGACTTAGCTCTTTCTTGGGCATCATTTTTTTACTGCCTATAGGACTGGCTTAAGCTGGTTTCCTTTCTTCCTGCTTAACCCGGGAGTGGGAGACTGAGGCAGTAGGCTGCCAGGTTACATTAATTAATATTTTCTTCCTTTATGTGAAAACGAAACTAATCTTTGTTTCTTACACATGGATTTGCATTATAACAGCTAACATTTAGGTAATATATTATATGGCCTAGGCATCAGCAGATGTGCTGGGGAAGCTAAAGCACCCAGGATCACTCTGAGGAACTGTGGAGTCAGGATTTAGAGTCTGGGTGCTTAGTTGTCATGTTGTATCCCTGTACCCAACATCTACTGTATGTACAGTAATTTCAAAATTAAGGGGCATTTATAAAGATTAATTATCTACTAGGCTGAAAGGAAGACCCAACAAATTCCAAAATCATTACAACATGATCATGTTCTCCCATTACAATGAATTGAAATGATAAACAATTTACAAACATCTTTCAAATCTCCCACAGGTTTGAATCCACACATAAACAAAACCACTTCTACACTTCTCATTAATATACACCTAAAAAACTGATACCATATAGGTGATTAGAAAATACTCATTACGGAATGATAATGAAAGCTATATATATGAAACTATATGGAATGCACCTAAATTTCCATTTGCTTAGAAATGTTTATTTTCAAACACTTATGTTAGAAAAGGAGACCGTGAGAGGAGTGGGAGAATCTGTATTCCAATACTCCCGTTTTTATAAAAAGAATTAGGAAGGCTTATCAAAAATGAAAACATTAAAAACAAAAGCATACATTTCGAGGCTGTAGAATGGACATTAATAATGGAATGAAAAACCTGCAGCCATAAGAATACATGTATTAAAAGATGAGGAGGTAGGGAATGGAGAATTAATACTTAAATTGTAAAAAGTTTTTATTTGGGTTGATGGAAAAGTTTTGGCAATGGGTGGTAGTGATAGTAGCACAACAGTGTAAACATAATGAACTGCCCTAAATTATATATTTGCATGTGGTTAAAAGGAGAAATTTTAGGTTGTTTGTATGTTACTAGAATAAAATAAAAAAAAACAAACACATAAGACCGTACAACACAATCAGTGAACCCTAATGTAAACCACAGATACAATTAATAGTACAATTAAAAAATATTCTTCCATTAATTATTAACAAATGTTTCACTCTAATACAAGATATTAATATAAGGTATTAATGGGAATTCTGTATTTTACGCATGATTTTTCTGTAAACCTTTAACTTTTCTAAGAAAAATTAAAAAGAGAAAAATATAATCACCTGCCACTCCCCACTCCCCCCCCCCAAAAAAAAGATGAAGAAATTTGCACTCAACTATATAGTTCTTAAAGGGTTAATTAGGCATTTTCTGAGAAAGACTAAAAGCTTCAATGGGGAAGAGCCTTAGCACTGGAGGGGATGACAAAGCCTGCTATTGAACCAGGGAAAAGAAACAAGGGGCTAGCAGTTATATTCCCCTAAGGCTGTAGGTTTGGAACTATGGAGAGGGACATGATCACCTGAGAGCTGGACCTGGCTTCTGGATTAAGAAGCTGACCTTGAGCTTCCAAGGACCATCCACCTTACTGACTGCTTTCTAACTGTCCTGGTAGAGGTGGGGACAACTGACCCTTCCAGAATATATCAGACAAAAATCTGAAGGAATTTGGGGAGGAGGCAACATTTTCTTGTATCTAATTGAGGGTCAAGACATTAGAAGCAGAACACGGCATGATAATTGATTTTTATATATTTAGTATGTTCGGAGTTAATGGCTTACAGGTTTTTGTAACATTAGGTTCAGTTAAAGGTGTTGGCTTGGAGCCACAATATCAAAGGTTTAGGAAGAATGCCCTTTTTTTTTTTTTTAGTTGGACTGAAATCTAAGTTATTTAGTGTCTACACGTGTATGCCTGAAATCTTGAAAGACAAGAAATTTCAGATATTCATCATGAAAGTCTGTATTTTTAGACAGTAGGCAATGGTGTGCTTGGGATCTCAGTGATGGGTATTAGTGAAGTATTTATCCTCACCCTGGAAAGGGCTTGTTCTCCAGTGTACCATATTTGTTTGAAAGGGAATGTTTCCATAGAAGAGATCAATTATTATGTTTACTTCACTCTTTTCAGGGTCTTTCCAGTAACCACCTTCATTTTTTCATGTTTTGGGGTTTGGATATCTGTCTCTGGTACTTAAAAGTACTGATACTAGTATGCCTACTCTTCATCTAAATTCTAGAAAACCATGGGAATTTAGGGATTATTTTCTGAATTTATTTATTTTCTGAGTGAGGGTTTAGGATCTTGTAATGCTAAGTTCAGGTTTATAAGAACTGAAGAATGTTTATGAAGAGATATGCATGTCTAATCCATAGGTTTTAAAACTGAAACTAGAGGGTAAAGAAAAATGACAGAATCTGCAAAACAAAATGTTATAGGCATGTTAGGGAAAAAAGCCCTAAAACAAGAGAAATAGGAATAATGATGGAAGAAATTCCCCCAGTAATTCACAGAAGGCATGAATTAAGGCAGGAATTGTGTTTATTATTTAAGACTTCATAAGTGTTCAATGCAGAGTACAGGGTGTGGAGCAGGCAAAAAACCCCAAAGATTTTAGAAACACATTAATGCAAGAACTACTTAGTGTCTTATCATGACACTGGAATATGATAGAAATAAAAATACACAAATATTGAGTATATAACTATGAATTTTTACATACCCCCTCCCTAAGCACACTCATCTAAATACCACCCAGACCAAGATGGGGAATATTTCTTTCATCTTGAAGTTTCTTTATGCCACTTCCCATTCATTACCTCTTCACAGGTATCATCATAAATTAGTTTTGCCTCTTCTGAATTTCATATAAATAGGAAAATATAGAATGCTGTCTTCTGTGCTTGAATAAAGCTGTATGAACATTCCTGTACATTTTTGGGGGGTATCCATATGTGCTTGTTTTTTAATCTATATACCTAGGAATGGAATTGATGAGTCAAGAGGGAGACATATATTTAGACTTAGTAGATAATGTCAAACAGTTTGCAAAGGTCTTGAATCAATTTATGCTCTTGCTACAATGTGTCAGAGTTCCAGTTGCTCACTAAGCTAGTCAACACTTCATATTGTCAGTCTTTTTAGTCATTTTGGTGGGTTTGCACTGATCTCTCACTCTGTTTTTAATTTCTGTTTCCCTGATGAGCACATTTACATATGAATTGGTTATTTGGACTTATCTATTCAAGTCTCTGCAATTTTTCAAATTGGGTTACCTTTTCTTATTAATTTGTAGGTGGTATTTGTAAGTTTAGGATATTAATTTCTTCATCAAATATAAGAATTGCAAGTATTTTCTTCACTCTGCCTTACCTATATGTTATCTTAAAGATATCTTTTGGTGAAAAAAAAATCTTAATTTTATTGATGTCTGATCTATCGTTATTTTCCTTTATGGTTAATGCAAAAGTTGACTCTTTGAAAAGATTAATAAAATGAATAAACATTCAACAATTGTGGTCAAGAAAAAATAAAAATTACTAAATCATGAATGGAAAGGAGAACATTATTAATATTCTAATAATATTAAAAAGAGAATAAGGGGATATAATTTTAAGCTATATTCTAGTAAATATAATGATATAAATGAAATTTAAATTCCTTAAAAAGGAAGTTAATTTAATTTAATTTTTTAAGGAAATTTCCTTTAAAAGACAACTTAGAAGACAAAATAAAAAATTGTAATGATTCTATATCTGTTAAAGAAATGGAAATCATACTTAAAATTCTTTTCGTAAGTATACTCCAGGACCAACAGCAACAATTGTCCAAGTGCAAGGAAGGGCAAAGACCAGTGAAGAAGGATGTCCAATGATGGGCCCTTGATACTGATGACTATGCTTATGAGCTTGTATGCTTGAAATTTCAACTTGACCTAGAGCCGAAGAGGTGCCTAAGAGTTGCCTCCTGAGATCCTCCATGTTACTCAAATGTGGCCACTCTCTAAACCAACCTCAGCATGGAAATGCACTACCTTCCCCCCAGCATGGGACGAGACTCCAGGGAATGAAGCTCCCTGGAGCCAAGGGATTACTACCATCACCAGCTGGTTATACCACTAGGAAAGACCTTGAATAACAGGGGGAAATGGTAAAGATAAATGAGTTTATATGGCTAAGAGTCTTCAAAATGAGTCAGGAGGTCATCAGAGTGGTTATGTTTAAGAACGTCTCAGCAGGATCCCAGAGACAGCCAAAGTAGATACAACCCCAGGTACTGGTGCTCCGGAGGGCTACAGAGACACACAGGTTCTTCAGTCATGACAGATGGCTCTGGAATTCATTGCCTTGCCAGTGGGCTCAACTTTGGAATTTGTGCTCCTGATTATGATGGAGTTGGATGCAGATGTGACTTCTCTACACATGCCTCTTCTGTCTCTTCTACTGAACTTGTGATTCAGTGCTGGGTTTGTGTATGCACAGGAGACTTGAATCTCTGGACTGTCCATCTGCCAGCTGGGCCCTGAGCTTCAGCAGAGTTGCAACACCTATTCTCAACATCTAAGTTTGTTGGACTTACCCAGGTCAGCTGATGGGGTGATGAGAATGGTAAACCACCACACCAGAGAACTGAGAGTGCCTACAACTGCAAACAGGAGAATCATGTCAATCAGCCATGTGGGATCTAAGCCCCCTCTTGATTTAGAGGTGGAGTGGATATCACCATCCCAGAGTCCACAGGATGGAGGAATATAACATGGATTGGAGTGGACTTGCTGGTATTCTACTATAGAACTGTTGTGACTCTAGCAATGGAAGAAATTGTATCATTGATGTGGAGATGGTGGCCACAGGAGTTGCTGAGGGCAGAGAGAGGGAGGATGAGGTATGATATGGGGCATTTTCAGAACTTGGAGTTGTCCTGAATGATATGGCAGGGACAGATGCAAGACATTGTATATCCTGCCATAACCCACTAGGTGGACTGGGAGAGTGTGAACTACAATGTAAACTATAATCCATGTGGTGTGACATTGCTCCAGGGTGTATTCACCAAATGCAATGAATGTGCCTTACTGATGAAAGGAGATGTTGATATGGGAGGTATGGGGCGGGTTGGGTGGGGAGTGGATTATATGGGAACCTCTTATGTTTTTTAATGTAGCATTTTGTGTAATCTATTTATTAAAAAAAAGACAATAAAAAAAATTAATCTAAAAAATAAATACTCCAGGACCAAAAGTCTTCACTAGGGAATTCTACCAAACATTTATTGAAGAAATAAGAGCAAACATGCACAAATTATTTCAGAAAATAGAAAAAGTGAAATTACTTTCCAACTCATTTCATGAGACAATGATGTACATAATAGCAAAATCTTAGAAGGATGTTACAAAAAAGAAGCATATGCCAGTACCCTCACAAACATAAAATTAAAAATTCCTAAAATTTATTAAAAATTATATTGCTTATATCCTAAGACAATCTAACAATATATACACATACACAAGGTGTGAAATATGTTCCAGAAAGGCAAAGTTTGTTTTACTTTTGAAAATAAAATGTAATTCACTACATTAACAATATAGAACACATATACACATATACACTACCTCATAATGCAGAAAAAGAATTTGAAAAATGTCGTTACTCATTTATAATATACACATCAGTAAACAGAAGTAGAAGAAAACTCCCTTAATATGACAGGATTTATTTGTAAAAAGTAAATCTAATGCTAATACCTTAATATTGAAATATTGAACTCTCTTCCTTTGAGAGTGGGAAAAGGGTAAGGTGTCTATTATCACCACTCCCACCTGATTGTGGTATTCTCATATTATGTTTGTTTTCTAGTTCATTGTTTTCAACTCATTTTTCATACCATATTGAGATAGAAGTTTCGGTCATTGATTTTATCTGTTTCTTCCTTTTTATATGCTTTTAGAGGTATAAATTTCCTTCTCATTACTGCTTTACCTGTAACCCATGAATTTTGATCTGTTGCATTTTCGTAATCACTGTAATTTCAATTGATGTCCTGAAATTATAAAAGTATGATGATTAATTTCCTAATATTTGGGATTTTTAAATTATCTTTTTTATTATTGCTTTCTAATAATTCCTCTGTGGTGAGAAAATATAATCTTTATTATTGCAGTCCCTTGAAGTTCATTGAAGTTTGCTTTATGAGCCATCACATGATCAATTTTGGTAAATTTTTCATGGGCAGTAGTTAGATGTAAGGTTCTATAAATATCATCTAGGTCAAGTTGTCAAAAATGTACAAACAGGGGAAGCAGATGTGACTCAAGCAATTGGGCTCCCATGCACCATAATGGAGGTCCAGGGTTCGATACACAGAGCCTCCTGATGAAGGCAAACTGGTCCATGTGGTGAGTTGGCCCATGGAGATTGCTGGCCTGCATGGAGTACTGGCCTGTGTAGAGTACTACCCTACACAGGAGTGTTGCCCCGTGCAGTACTGCTGGCCCACATAGAGAGCTGGCACAGCAAGATGATGCAACAAAAAGAGACACAGAATAGAGATAATAAGAGACACAGCAGATGAGGGAACTGAGGTGGCACAAGAGAATGATCACCTCTCTCCTACTCTGAAAGGTCCCAGGATCGGTTCCCAGAGCTGCCTAATAAGAATATGAGCAGGCACAGAAGAACACACTGTGAATGGACACAGAGAGCAGACAATGGAGGGAGGGAGGAGAAATCAATCAATCTTTTAAAAAATGTACAAATATTCATGTGCATTACTGATTTTAAAAATCTGCTTGTTCTAGCAGTCACCAAGGAAATGTATAAAAATCTCCAGTTATGACTGTAGATTTGTCTATTTCTCCTTTTAATCATCAATTTTTTCCATGTGTTTTGAGATTAGGTTCTTACATGCATACATATTTGGGACTGTTACGGCTTCCTAAATGCAAAGACACTTTTTTCATTAAGCGTTGTTTCTCAACTCTTTTTACATTTCTTGCCATGAGGTCTACTTTGTATGTGTAATATTGTTGCAAAGTCCTCATCTTGATAGTTTTTGTATGGTTTAGCCTATATTTCCATATTTTTAACTTTCGTTGTATCTATGTCCTTATATTTAAAGTGCATCTCTTGTCAACACTGTGTGTTAGTTTCCTAGGCTACTTAAAGCAAAATATCATGAAATGGTTTGGCTTGAATAATGGAAATTTATTGACATATATATAGTTTCGAGACCAAGAAATCGTCCAAATCATGCCATCATAAAGGTAATGCTTTCTTCCTGAAGACCAGCTTGGTTCCTCTGCCACATGGCAAAGCACATGGTGATGTCAGCTAGTCTCTCCCTTCTCTTTTGGGTTTTGTAGATTTCAGCTTCTTGGTTCTGTGGCTTTTTCCTCTTTGTTTTGCCTCTATTTTTAAAGGAATCTAGTCATAGGATTAAGTCTCATTCTGCTTGAGCTGGGCCACACCCTAAATGAAATAGCCTCATAAAAAAATCCTACTTACCATGTGTTTACACCCACAGGAATGGATTAGATTTAAGAACATATTTTTCTGGAGTATATATAGTTTCAAACTACTGCACACTGCATATTACTGGTTTCTCATTTTTAAAATTTTAGTTCAACCATTGCTATTTCTTAATTTTGTCCATTTATATTTATGTGATTACTAATATGGATGGGTTTGAGACAAAGTTTGCTATTCATTTTTCCTTGTCCCATCTGATCTTTGTTACTTTATTTGTAATCTCTCCTTCAATTGTGAGATAAGAAATTCTTGGTTGACAATTGCTTTTGTTCAGCACTTCAAATATTTTGTCTTATAGTCTCTGCCTCCATGGTTTCCAATGATAAATCTGCACTTAATCTTATTGGGCATCTCATTTTTATAACATATTTCTTTTCTTTTCTTTTGTAGCTTTCAGAACTCTCTCCTTGTACTTGGCAATTGTCACTTTGACTGATAATATATTTTGGTCCAGTCTTCAGGTGTTTGTTGGGATTCTTGAATGTGATATTCATAACTTTTGTTAATTCAGGAAGTGTAGTTCTTTGAATATTCCTTTTGTCTCTTTCTCTCTTTCTTCTCCTTCTGGGAATCCCATATGAATATATGATGGTGCTTGATGGTGTCCCACAATCCTTTTAGACTCATCACTGTTTTTCATTCTTTTTTTTTTTTCCTGTTCCTTACCCTGAATCATTTCACTCATCCTGTCTTTAAGTTCCTTATTCTTTTTTCCATCAGGTCCAGTCTGCTCTCGAAACCCTGTAAGGAATTTTACATTTCAGATATTGATCTTCAATTACAATATTTCTGTTTGACTTGACTCCTTTTAAAAATTTTCTCTCTTTACTGAGATACTGATATTGCTCATTCTTGTTTTCCTGGGATTCTTTAGTTCTTTCTCTGTGTTTTCCTTAATTTCCTTGAGCACATTAAGGATTTTTTACTAATCTTTGTCAGGTATCTCCAAGTCTCATCATTTGGACTGATGATTTCTTGATTATTATTTTTTTCCTTTGGATGGACCATTATTTCTTGTTTCTTTGTTTGTCTTGCTTTCCTTTGTTTAACACTGTACATTTTAATATTTTGAAATATTAACTCTGAGATGTAGTCCCTGAGCTGTGTGATCCTTAAGTTTGTATCAAGATAGTAATATGACAGAGATTTCCTTGAGTGCAAAATTAACAAAAACAAATAAATGAAAAATTGTGCAGTCTTTTACCAATTGGTTCTGCATTGGCTGGTGCTCTCCTTCAGAATTTAGCCATCTTATCAAGAAGATCAGCCCAAGGTCATCTTTTCTGAGCTGGAGTGGTGTTTTGGGCTCTTTGCTGGTGGCCTTAGTAATTACCCAATTTATGGAGTTCATATATCCTCTCTACTCTCTATGAAATAGACTTTCTCCTCTCTTCTGTGTGCTCTTGTTTTACTTAAAGCAGATAATCATGTGTCCCAGTTTGCTTTGACATAACTATTACAATGCTTTAGGGGTCTGCCTGTTACCTCTTTCTGGATGGCATATTCTGGAAGTATGTAGCAGTTTGATATGGTTATGAATTCCAAAAATAGATATTGGATTATTCTGTATCTGGGCATGAATGAGTTATGATTAGAGTGTTGAGTTACACCCCCCCCCCCCCTTGGTGGGCAGGGGCTCACAGATAAAAGGCATGGCAAAGAACAGAGTTGGGGGTTTTCTGATTTTGGAATTTTGATGTTGGAGTTTGATGCTAAAATCTTAAGCTGGAGCCCTGGGAAGTCAGCATGCAGAGGAAAAAGAAGGCAGCCCCAGGAAGAAAGAACCTTGAACCCAGAGAAAATCAAGCCCCAGGAATGTAGGAACCCAGGAAGCCTCAACCCTTGCAGACGTCAGCAGCTATCTTGCTCCAAACCGACTTCAGTGGGGGAAGTAAATTATTCTTTATGGCCTGGTGTCTGTAAGTTCCTACCCCAAATAAATACCCTTTATAAAAACAAACAATTTCTGGTATTTTGCATCAGTACCCCTTTGGCTGACTAATACAGAGGGTGATCCCAAGATGTGATTTATGATTCATTCTTTTAGGCTTCCCCCCTCATAGATTGTCCCTGACAAATAGGCATATAGAATGTACATAGGGGCATTCTATGTGACTCTCTCTGGAACAGGTCAATGACTTACAAAAGGAGAATAGAGTGGCTACACACCATGCCATGGAGGGGGATTGAAGGGGCCAGAAAGTATTCTTATCATTACTAAAATTGTGTGTTCTTTTGGCACTTTCCCCTTTATGGCAACATTTTACTTGTTCATTAATTTGTGTTTTTTTGTGTGTGTGTGGGGGTGCGGCACGGAGATGGCTTTGCCAGTTTTTGCTGTTTGCTCAAAGATTTTGTAGGAAAACAGCATCCTGGAGCATTTTATGCCACCAACTTGGTTGACCAAGTAAATGTCTTGCTATTTTTTATTTTTTGTGAAACATTGTAGGTAATTTGTTGTAGAAGAGTATGTGAATTTCAAATTTGGTTTCTTTAGCAATAATATTATTGATGAATTGCCTTGATGCTATATAGGTTTTTATTTAGGTTTGTTTTCAGTTGTCCCCCCCTTGCTCCTAAGGCAGTATTCTTAGTCTTCCAGTGTGGCTCCTTATGGAGCATGACATTTTGGGTTCGCAATGGAATTGTCCTCATGATTTCTCCAGCTACAATGCCCCTAACTTCTTTCTAATGGTGTTAAAACTCCAGAATCACTGTTTTGTTTCCAGTCTTCCATATACCTCTTTTGATGCCTCCTGGAGCATTGACCCGCCTTTATGTAGTCTAAGAATCAGCCAAAGATAAATAGTGTTGTGGGAAACTGGCTTACCTGTTCCTTATTATAAATGTTACACCTGTTCTATTGTAGATGTTGCAGTTATTAGATGTTGCAATTGTTCCCTATTATTGTAGATGATGTTGCAGTTCTAATAGCGAACAACTGCTTGGTAGTTTCCAATAAATACAAGGTGGAAACTAGGGTCAAGGCTCTCAGTTCCAGAAGCTGTGAGTCACCTGGTCCCATCTTTATCTCCTCTCTGGTTTCTCTCTGTCCTTTATTTCTGCAAGTTCTTCATTGCCTTCCCTTCAACCAAACATATAGGTGAGCTGATCTCAGCAAAATAGGAATTTCCTTGAAGAGTTCTGAAGTTCCTTCTCTGTGGCTCTCTCCTCCCTAGAATCCTTTTCCCAAATTTTAGTTGCCTTGGTACTCCCAAAAGGAACACTGTTTTCCCTACACAGTACGGGTGATACTCCTTGTTTAAGCTCTACCTACCTAAAGCTAGTTGTAGCAGTTTGGCATTGTTTATGAATTCTAAAAATAGATATTGAATTGTGTTTGCAAAATGGTCTGTTCCTCTGGGAGTATTAGATTGTATTAAGTTCAGAGGCTTCACTTTTACTTGATTAAGTTAAAATTAGGGCTTTATTTGGCCACATTAGTAGGACATTGAGTCCTCACTGCCCCCTGTGTGGGTGGGGACTCACAGAGAAAATGACATGGCAGAGGAGAGAGTTTGAGTTGTTGATGCTGGAACCCTGGGAAATAAAAACACAGGAGACGAACACAGAGAAATAGAGACAGCTCTGTGGACACTGCAGAGGCCCCAGGAAGAGAGTGCTTGATAGTCTACAGCTGATCTTGTGGAGAGAGCAGAGTAGCTGAGTCTGGAAAATTGAGCCCTGGGGAGAGAGACAAAACCTTATACCAGACTATAGCTGAGATTGGAAGAAACTGGGACCACAGAGCCTTAAGAAAAAGAGGAAGGCTGAATCCTTGCAGAGACCAGCAGCCATCTTGCTTCAACATGTAGAAACAGACTTTGGTAAGGGAAGTAACTTATGTTTTACGGCCTTGTGATTTTAAGCATCTGCCCCAAATAAATACCCTTTATAAATGCCAACAGATTTCTGGTATTTTGCATCAGCACCCCTTTGGCTGGCTAATACAGAAATTGGTGCTGGAAGTGGGGGTCATACTTTTGCAATTACCAAAATGCTGGAGTGGTTTTATAAATGGATAAGGGGTATTTTTTAGAGGAATTGTGAGATGCTCGATGGAAAAAGCCTTGCTTTTTGATGGGAAAAGATTGCTTTGAAGATAAGGTTGATAGGAATATGGATGCTAGACAGACTTTTTATGAGGCCTTAGAAGAAAATGATGAAATTATGGAAACTGGAGGAAAGGTGATCCATGTTTTAAAGTTGCAGAGAACTTAGCAAGATTAATTCCTGATGTTTTATGGGAGGTAGAATTTGAAAATGGTGAGCCCGAACATTTAGCTGAAGAACTTTGCAAAGTAAACTTGGGGAATGTGGCTTGGCTTCTCCATGTAGCTTACAGTAAAATGCTAGCTAAAAGAGAACAGTTGAGAAGTGAACTGCTGAGCACAATGAAACCAGAAACTGATTATGGAATTTCCAAGCCTCTGGAAATCAAGCCCCCAAATGAGAACTTAACTAAACTTGGAGCCTGTACATCAGGGCTGGAAATGCATATATCTAGGTAAGACATGTGGAAGTCTAACTGATTGATGGCTTCGATCCCTGCTTCTTGCATGCTAAATCAACAAGGTTTTGAGGAAGCTGCATGAACAAAACCATTGTCAGCTTGGACTGAAAGGGACATGTAGGGGAAAGCTGGGAAGGGAAACAATCCTAAGAGAAAAGCTACTGAAGCAGAGATCTGGAATTAAGACATTGCCTTGGCCAACAGAGGAACCCCACTCATATGTACAGAGAGGGTGAGTTTGCATCCAGCAGTTGAAGAGGGTGGTTGAACCTGCCTACTGTTAAGGAAGAGTTTTGCTGCTCAAGTGTATGAGAGGATAGAGCACATTCCCCAAGGATTAGGGAGGGTAAGGGTGACCTCATAGGTCTGAGAGGGTTGCGCCTGTTCTCCATGGATTAGGGAAGGCCAAGTTGTCAACTCATTGTTCTGAGAGGGTTGGGCATGTAGGCCAAAGGTTAGGGAGGATGTTGTCTTCACTTCACTCTAAAATGGGGGTTAAGACTTTACCCCAGAGGTCAGGGAAGTTGTGACCATCACCCTAAGATACTTGGAGGGTGAGGTCAGAAGCTTGGTTTCTGCATAGATGCTTGATAAGGGTGGAACCAAGAAAATGGCCATTGGGCAAGCAAAAAAACCATTATCTTGAGAAAGACTCTCAGACTTTGAAATCCAATGAAATATGCCCTGAAAGTTTTCAGAGCTATTCTACACCTGTGACATGTTTCTTTCCCAATTTCTCCTTATGATAATGCAAATGTTTAGCTTTTGTCTGTCCATTTGTATATTGGAAGCAGATAAATGTTTTAATAAGTTTCAGAGTTCTACAGCCTGATGGGACTTTGCCTCAAGAAAAACTGTGTTTCTTTAAACTGACTGTGATATGATTTTTTTACTTAGCATTGTAATTAAGATGTGTGTGTGTTTAATATTGTAATGTCTTTTTGGAATTCAGAGGGTGGTGTGTAGCAGTTTGGTATTGTTTATAAGTTCCAAAAATAGATATTGGATTGTGTTTGTAAACTGGTCTGTTCCTCTGGGAGTATTAGATGGTATTAAGTTCAGAGGTTTCACTTTTACTTGATTAAATTAAAATTAGGGCCTTGATTTGGTCATGTCAGTAATATGACATGGCAGAGGAGAGAGTTTGAGTTGTTGATGCTGGAGCCCCAGGAAGTAAATACACAGGAGAAGTACACAGAGGCATAGAGAAAGTTCTGTAGGCATGGCAGAGGCCCCAGGAAGAGAGAGTGCCTGATAGTCTACAAGTGACCTTGTGGAGAGAGCAGAGCAGCTGAGCCTGGAAAGAATGGAGCTCTGGGGAGAGAGGCAAAGACTTTTGCCACCTATACCTGAGATTGGAAGATGTTGAGACCACAGAACCTTAAGAGGAAGAGGAAGGATGAACCCTTGCAGACACTGGCAGCCATCTTGCTCCAACACGTGGCAACAGACTTGGGTGAGGGAAGTAACTTAATGCTTTATGGCCTTGTGACTGTAAACTTCCATGCCAACAAATACTCTTTATAAACGTCAACAGATTTCTGGTACCTTATATCAGCACCCCTTTGGCTGACTAATACACATGTCCTAGATAATGTCCCCACAGAGAGAGTCTGAGTGAATATGAACATGGTTCATGTGCCTCCTCTATTTCAAGGGTTATGGTCTTTCATTGACTGTTTCTAATGCCTGATGTATTTATTAGTCAGAGTTCTCTAGGGAAAGAGAATCAACAAGAGATATTGGTCAGTAGTATGCAATTTTATAAGAGTCTCTCATGCAGTTGTGGGGATGCACAAGTCCAGGTACCACAGGCAGGCTGCAACCAGGGGCTGCAATGAAAGTCCAGTGAAGATTCTTGATGAGTTCTGGGAGATGTTGGCTGTCCAAAGACAAGCTGGGAAATTCTCTCTCAATGCTGGAATCACTTCCCCTTTTAAAGTATTCAGCTGATTGGGTTAAGCATCACTCATTGCTGATGGCACTCTCCCTGATTGATGTAATTGTTATCAGCTATCTTTGATTTTCCATTGCAATAAAGTCAATGGTGACTGAAGTCCATAAATATCCTTGTATTACAGTGGGCCCAGTGCTTGCCTGATGAAACAATTGGGTACAATTACCTGGCTGAGTTGACACAATAGCCAAACCATCCCACCTGAAATAGTTGTTTCATCTGTTTTGTTTAGGTTTTACTATGGTTTATGATGGAAGAATGTTTGTTACCATCTACTCTGTTATGGAGGGAACTAGAAGCCATAGTTACTTTGTTTCTAGTTATGATTTTACACTTCATTGTGCTTAGCTCATTGCTTTTTCTTATTTGGGAGTTTGTGTCTTTGTTACAACAGTTATGCACTCTAGAACAAGAGTAAAGACTTCTAATGTTACAAAAGGGACTATGGTGATCTTCACCTTTCTCTAGCTTAAGGGCTCTATTAAGGGATTCTACTGGAACTGGGTATGATTTTCCTGGTATGGACTAATTATACCCACATGTCATTTCTATCTAAATAACTCGGACTTTGTGGGAATATATGCACACCAAACTAGAGAGTGCTTTTATTTACTGTATTGCTGGGGTCAGCAGAGAAGATGAAGGGCATTCTTTCCCACTCACTCTAGAAAGAGGTTTATCCCAGGACAGGGAATCAAGACTCGGAAGGAGCCCTTTGTCTGGGTTAAGAAGGATACTTCGTCTTTGTGCTTCAGTACTGCGGGAACTGAACTTAAGTATGTTGTAAAAGTTTAATGAAATTTCCTGTGGAGGGGGCAAGCGGTTCTCTACCATATGACTAAACCCAGTGACTAGACAGGGAAGCAACCTGTCTTGGATTCCCTAAGAACAGGTATAGGTCTGGACCTTTGAACTTTAAGAGTAGCCTTTTATATTAGTAGCTATAAGTAATTCTTTTTTAATTATTCCCAAATCTTTAGTAAAACCCTGGTAGAATTCTCATCTGGATTTGTGTACAATTAAAGGAACACTTTCTCTTCTTTAGATAAAGTGACCAAGTGGAGATAAGAGGCTTCTGAAGGAATGCAGTACAGAGATACAGGAAGTTACCATTAGTGTGACAAATAGGCTGAGAAATAGAGCTAAGAGCTGTAATAGATAACATGTAAATATGCAATATTTAACAATAAAGTTCATGATGAGATGCCTCAGGATTCAATAGTTTTATCTAAGGTACATATTCAAGAGAAAGTGTCTTAGATATTCATAATTAGATAGGTCAGATATTGTTTATAGTAGTATGTTTATAAAACAAAATAAATGTAAGGTTAGTTTAAGCTACAAGATCTGTCCCAAATCCTCTATTCAGGAAAAAAGATAATATCATAACTGAATATTTAGAATATTTAAAAGAACATCTTCTGTTTTCTTTTCTCTAGCTGTCTGTTTCAAATATTTACTTAAAAGCTTTATATATAAAGACTCTATTATAACTTTTTCAAAAATATACATTTAAGATAGAAATTTTAAAATATTTTCTCTTAGCTTGTTTTCTTGATGGATTATCAGGTCATTTTTAAAAGGAAAAAGGAGAATAATTTGCAAGTAAAAAATATGTTTCTATACAAATCAGCATCATTTTACTTTTTAAAAATTAATTTTAATATGAGAAAGAGAAAATGTTCCTAGTGCAAGACATCTACCTGTTATAATTGCTTATTTATATATGTCATTGCACTAGAAATATATTCCTTGAAAGCAGAGTTAATATTTTAATTTCTTTGTATAACGATTGCAAATTAAAATGTGAGGCATTAGTAAATTAACTTTGTTTAGAAACTACATTTTCATTTACTCCATTTCAGATTATTATTAATTAGCACATAGGTTTAGTTACGTTTTTGATAACCATTTTATCAGCATTCACAGTTTGTTTAGTTTTACAAAAAAATTGTGTTCCCTGAATTGATTAGGATTAAGTTGCTCCTTTGTCATCTCTTTATACATCACTCAGCATAATTAGACATCAACTCTTTGTTGCTTAAGGTTTTAACATTTGGCTATCAGAACTATTGCCCATTAGAGCAGAGTTATTTTTTCAGTGTTGATGTAATCTGAAGCAGGACAGTATTACCAAGCTCATGTCAATGGCAATAAATTAATAGATGCAAGTAAATATTCCGTATTTTAGACAGAGTTGCTTATTAGTTTTTCTAGGTATATAAGGAGGTTTTTTGAACTGTATTTCAAAATCATAAGGTGTATTACAAATTGTTACTTATTTTTAAAATTCATCAGTCTTGAAAGCTATGATGCTATTTTATTATTTAGAAAGGGTTTTTTTTTCCTCACAATGCTATTTTCTATAAATATTGCTTTTATGAATTCCTTCTTTTTGTTCTCTACTAGAGCCACAGACAATTCCATATAATTTTGGATAGTCTCATTTTGGTTTCAGAAAATCTGTTTGTACCACTTGACAAGGTTAAAAGCAATGGATCATTTCCCAGATATGGATAAACACAAAAGAGTCAATTTGCAATCTGTTCAGTGACTGAGAAATATTGTTGATATTCCCAATGGTTTACTTTGATTTTTCATTTCACTTTATAATGCACTTTAAATTATTTTTCTACAGTTATAACAGAAACAAATTCTTCCACTTTTTCAAATCTTAGCATCAGCTCGGATTCCAAATAGTCACAATGGACTGGTAATTTTTCTTTCATAAAATTTCTTCCTGTACTCTTCACTTTCATATTTCCCCACCCCAAATCATTACATGCCCAATACTGTCTAAAAGAAATAAAGGGAACATCTCATACCGATGTTCAAATTTACTATAAGGTGCCCTCTCCTTGTGAGTCCAGTGTTAATTATCTTCATTTCCTATTCAAAATCTTCAGTCTTGCCAGATTGGAATATTTTTTTCTGAAATCTCTTGCTTACTAAGGACCACAAATCACTAATCCTACCAATTTTCCAAGCTGAAAATATCCTCCTTATTCTTTTGTGTTTATCTGAATCCTGCTCACCTTTTAAGTTCTAGTTCTCCTTTCCAATATCACAGCTGTATTCCATGAAGGTGACGCGAGGGTTGAGGAAAACATGTAGGCCTTGGGGTCACAGAAAGCTGGGTTTGATTCAGTCTTATCCATTTTCTTGTTTTAACTATACTTTTTATTTATTTTTAAATGATACAGATTACATAAAATGTTACATAAAAAATATAGGGGATTCCCATAAGCCCCACTTTTCTCACTTAAATAACTTCTTTCAATTGGCATATTCATTGCAATTGAGTACATTTGGAGCATTGCTACAGACCATGGATTATAGTTTACGTTGTAGTTTGCACTCTCTCCCACTCCATTCTGTAGGTTATGAAAGGATATATAATGTCCTGTATCTGTCTTTGCAATGTCGTTCAGGACACTGCCAAGCTCCAGAGTTTGGCACTTGCCAGTAGGCCCTACTCTGGAGTTTGTGCTCCCGAGTGTGACAGGGTTGGACTCAGATGTGACTTCCCTACACTTCTTATTGAACCTATAGTTGGCACAGTCTTATCCTTAATAGCTGTGTGATTTTGGTAAATTTTCTTGAACTTTTTTTGTCTCTGTTTCTTCCTCTTTAGAATCAAAAGTAATGATATATCTATCCTGCAATTTTTAAGAGAAAGAATAAGATACAGGGTTTTAAAAATATGTGCTGGATAGAAAATAAGAACTCTGTTCCTGTTTTAATTCCAATAGGATTTGAGGTATTCAAATCACACTTAATATTTTTCCTGCATTATTGGATATTTTTTATGTCTGTCTCTTTTCAATATAAATTGTATGAGTGTAAGGTTGAGTTTCCTGACTTTAACCTTCTGCAGTTCTTTGCTATATGTTATAAAAGTTATTATTTTTTTATTTAATACTTGGTAAATCTTAGTATTAATCATGACATAATTCTAGGAAAAGCCATCAGCTTTCAAAGTTTTCACAGTTCATTCACTTAATATCAGTTTGCTTAGTGGATGGGTAAGTTATAGTCTCTATAGAGTTAATGTATCATGATATCATGATAATGGCTTTTTAGCTCTCCTAGTAATATTATGAGGCATTTTCTATTTGTTTATGAGATATTTCTATTTGTTTTCAAGAGGGCTGAAGGCCAAGCACTCAATGTCTCAAAAATGCTTGTTCAAATGTATTTTAAAAGAAAAGTTACCTATAAAGAGATGGCAAATATTACAGTTTACATCAGATAGTGTATTACATGTCAGCAGAGCTCAATCCATTTAATCAAAAAAATAAAATTTGCTGTCCACTGGGTAGATATATTTTTTAACCATAATAATAATAATAGTAATAATAAACTCAATCTTTTCATCTTATGAAAGAAATCATTCTTTGACAATTTTCTCATATATGATGATGTAATTATTTCATAAACATCTTATACTGAGATAGCGCCTCATAATATCATAAACAATTTTATATATTTTTAATTATTTGTAGACTCAATATAACTTTATCAATTTAAATTGATTGCTTGACTAAAAATACACTTGTAGATACATAAGTCATGTGTTTCATAAATTTTAGTTCAGTGTAAAATCCTAGGTTTAAAGGAATTATTTAGTTTTTAAAGTATGTATTTATTGGAAATGAAAGGTGAAATAGGCATTTGAGCCAATCATTGTGTTAAGCTCTAGCAACTCATTGACTCAGGATATCTTCTAAAATTCACAGATTTACTTTGCCAGTTTCTCTGACCTATATTGTATCATGTATTTTTGTAAACTGCCTTAAATTATTTTTGGAATGAGACCATATATGTATAACTATGTATATAATTATGTATATAGTTACTTTAGGTATGTTTGAGTTTGCCAGAGTTGCTATGACAAATACCAAACAATGGGTTTGTTTAAACCACAAGGATTTATTGCCTTACAGTTTTGAAAGCTAGAAGTCCAAAATCAAAATGCCACCAAGGCCATACTTTCTCTCATAATAGCATTCTGGTGATGGGAGTCCTCTGTCACATGGCAATCAACTTTCTCCTCTCTGGTTGCCTCTGGCTTCTGCTGACTGACTATGTTTGAATGTCCTCTCCATATAATCATTATGGACTAATGTTTAGTCTGATTCAATTTGGCTCCATATAAATAGGATAGTTAAAGATCCTATTCACAAATGAGTCCACAACTTTAATAATATCTTCAAAGGTCCTAGTTACAGATGGGTGGACACTCACAGGAATGCAGATTAAGACTTGAATATGTCTTTTGTAGGGGACAGGCTAAAATATCCCAACAGGCTAAAGTGTTGATTTTGGACTAACATTGCTTATCAAATAAAAAGGACAAAATTCCCAAATAATAGGATCTGGAAGAACAAAGAATGGAAATAAGAGCTTAAAGAAAAAATAACATGTTTATTTCTAAAAGTTTTGACAACCTATTTTTCAATGATGCAATTTACTAAAAACAAAATATAACAATAATAATAAGAAAAACAAATACAATAACAATACAACAATAACGTCAAGCACTATAGTTGCTCTTCTGGTTGACCAAGATGGTGTAGGATGCCCCAGGGTTCTATTAATAGTCTCCCATGGAATCTGAAAATAAAGCAAACACTGGAAGAGTCATCTTCTCAAAACACTGGAAAACAGATAATCATTGCAATAACAGGGCAGGTGCCTAAATAAGAAGATACATCTTTAAAAGTGGTGGTATATTTACTTTGGCAGTCAATGCGTTCCTGCTGAGATGTGCATAAGCAAAACCTCTGGAATGACCTCCAGAATCACTCTGAAGTCTCTTAGCCATATAAACTCATTTGCATTTACCCTTTTGGTCAAGGTCTTTTTCCAGTTGCATTGCTAATTAAAGTAACTATTCCCTCAAATAGTAGGGCTCCTGAGGGCTCTGGAGACATACAAACACTATGGGCAGGACAGACAGCTCAGGAGTTTGGCACCCTGTTGGTGGGCCCTACTTTGGAATTTATGCTCCCCAGTGTGACATAGTTGGACTTAGTGGTGCTTTCTTTACATACAGCTCTTCTGTCCCTTCTAATTGAACTTATAGTTAGTACTAGAGTTGATAGGTGTATGCCCAAGAGTCTTAAATCTTTGGGCTCTCCATGTGTCAGTTGTGTCCTGAATCTCAACAGATTCGCAACACCTTCTCTCCAGTTCATTGGACTCATCCAGGGCAACTAACAAGGAGATACGATAATTGACAATGACCATCTGAAGGAGCAGAGAAAGTATGCAACTGCAAGGAAGATTATCCCATCCATTTGTCCCATGGGATCTAAGCCCCTTCTCAATTAGAGGTGGAGTGGGCACCACCATCTCAGAATCCTCAGGACTGGGGAATGAACGATGGACTAGAGTAGACTTACAGTTGTTCTACTATAGACTGATTGTGATCCTGGCAATGGAAGAACTCTTATCATTGAGGTAGAGACAGTGACCACTGGAGGTTCTGAAGGAAGGGAGAGGGAAAAATAGGTATACTTTGGGTGTCATTTTGGAACTCAGGAATTGTCCTGAATGACATTGCAATGTCAGATACAGGCCACTGTATGTTTCGTAATAATTTGCAAAAATGTGGGGGGGAGAATGTAAACTATAATTCACACTTAGTGGTAATGCTCCAAGATGTGTTCATCAATTGTGGCAAATGAACCACACCAATGAAGGATGTTGTTGATGTGGGAAAAGATGAGAGGGCTAGGGAGTAGGGCACATGGGTATCCCCTAGATTTTTTTATGTAATATTTATGTAATCTATGTTTCTTTTTAAAAAATAAAAATGTACATTATAAAAAAGTGGTGGAAGACGCTCAAGGTACCTTTGCTGGCACTTCCCTCACCCAATCCCCAGTCCGTTGTGGAGTCAGCTTGTGCTATCATTGTGGGTTCATTGCTCAGTTCTAGAGGGAGCAGAATAATTCATATGCTTATGTTGGGTTGTGGGTATGGGAGTAACCAGGGGGCAGCCTGAAATCCTAAAAGGCAAGAGAGAACCAGAGGAGGCACAGTTTATTTCATAGGGAGTAGAGGGAACATTCCAACTCCAGTGGACAGGAGAATTCTTAAGGACACCAGAGAAAACAAGCCCAGGACAAGTTGCAGGCTCAGAAAAGATGGAAAGGTGCTGCACTTCACATTCACCACAGGCTGATTTTCTTGACAGATAGCTAAACTTGGAGAGTATCAGCCAATACAGACCAAATTTGCAAAGACTGCAAGTGTTTTTTCTTCCATTTATTGGAAGAAATAAATGGAACCTTCCTGGCACCCAAGGGAATCTCTGTCATATCACTAGCCAGATACAAACTTAAGAAAAAGACAGCTCAGGGACTGCATCCCAGAGTTAATACTTTGAAATATTAAATTTATGGTGTATACCAAAAGAAGTCAAGACAAACAAAGGAACAAAAATAATGGTCTATTCAAAGGAACGAGATAAAAATCCAGAAACCATCAATGAAAAATAGCAGATATTGGGCATGCCAAAGTCTTAAAGATGATCTTTAATATACTCAAAGAGATCAGGAATAGACATTTAAAAAACCTAAAGGATATCAGGAAAACAATGAATGAACATTATCAGAATCTCAACAAAAAATACAAATTTTATAAAGAAACCAAATATAAATACTAGAATTGAAGATCATAATAACTGAAATGAAAAAATGCCTTGAGGGTTTCAAGATCACTTTGGATCTGCCAGAAGACTCAAAGTCAAGACAATTGAAATAATTCAGGCTAAGGAACAGAAAGTCAAAGGAATGAAGAAAAAAAAAACACAAAAAACAGAGTCTAAGAAGCTTGTGGGACACTGTCAAGCATCTCAATATATGCTTATGGTAGTTATATAAAAAGAAGAAATGGAGAGAGGAACCTAAGGAATGTTCAAAGAAATGAAGGCAAAAAAGTCCCAAATTTAATGAAAGGTATGAATATACACAATCAAGACTCCCTACAAACCCCAAACAGGGTAAAGTCAAAGAAAGCCACCACCAGACACATAGTAGTCAAATTGTGAAATGCCAAAAAGAAGAAGAGTGTTCTGAGAGTTTAATCAGTAAACAATGTACTATGTGCATGGGTGCCCCAATAAGATTAAATGCCAATTTCTCATCAGAAATCATGGGGGCAAAGAGGAAGTGGGACAAAATATTTTAAATGCTGAAAGGAAGAAACTTCCAACAAAGGATATTATATCTAGGAAGACACTCTAGACACTAGATCTGCCCTGTAAACAATACTAAAGATATTAGTAGTTAAGGAAAGGAAAGCACACTAGACAGTGGATCAAAGTGGCATAAGAAATAAAGACCTCTATTAAAGGTGACCATATGCGAAATAATAAATGCTAGTACTATTGTATGGTATCTTTTGGCATCTTACTGTGTATTTTATTTTACTTCTTACAGGTGCTAAAACGTGAATCCATAAAAAGTAATAAAGTAATGATTATATATGCTTTTGGACATACAATGTATAAAGTTATACTTTTTAACAAGTACAACAAAAAGTAGGAGACAGAGGTGTATAGGAAGAGTGTATGTATATGCTATTGAAATTAAGTTGATATCAAGTCAAACAGGATTATTATAGAGTTAGGATTTTACATGTAAGCCCCATGGTAATCACAAAGAAATTATATGAAAAATATATACTGAAGGAAATGAAAAGTGACTCAAAATGTTTCATTACAAAAAGTTAAAAAAACTTGAAAGTGGCCTTTATAGAAAAATCAAAGGACAAAAAAGGTATTAAGTCTTACATAGTCCAAATAGCAAAGTTATAGAAGAAAGCCTGGCATTACTAGTAGTTACTTTAAATATGAGTGTTTTAAACTTTCCATTTTAATGGCAAGGATTGGCAGAATATATTAAAAAGTGTGACCAAACTATATGCTGTTTACAAGATATCCTGAATTAAAAGACACAAGTTGATTGAAAATGCAAGGATGGAAAAAAAAATGTGCTATGAAAATAGTAAGCAAAATAGAGTTGGGTTAGATACATTAATGCCAGGCAAAATATTTTTAAATATTTTAAATCAAAAACTATTATGAGTGACAAAGATCACTGTATACTGAGAAAGGAGTCAATTCAACAAGAAGACATAACAATTATAAATATATATGACTTATTGGCAGAACCCCAAAATATATGAAGTAAATATTGACAAATTTAAAGGGAAAAAAAGACAGTTCTACATAGTATTAGAAGACTTCAAAACACCACTTTAATAATCAATAGAACATTTAGACAGAAGATCAATAAGAATATGGAACACTTAACAAATCTCTAAACCAACTTGACCTAACAGTCATATATATAACACTTCTCCCCAAAACAGCAGAATCCATATTTTCTCTAGTGTACATGGGTTATTTTCATGAAGATACCACATGTTAAGTCACAAAACAAGTCTTAGTAAATTCAAAAATATTGAAATCATACAACGTATTATCTCTGACCATAATGGAATGAAGGTAGAAATCAATAATAGAGGGGAAACTGGAAAGTCTTTGAATATGTGAAAATTTAACAACACTCTTAAACAACCAATGGATCAAAGGAAAAATCACAAGGGAAATTAGGAAATATCTTTAGGTGAATGAATAGGGCTATACAACATACTAGAACTTAGTGCAAAAACAGAGATAGTGCTGAGTGGGAAATTTATAGCTTTATGGCTCTAAATTCTCACATCAAAAAAGAAGAAAGATTTCAAATTAGAGACATAACCTCATAACTGGATTATCTAGATCAAGAAGGGTGAACTAAACCCAAAATGAGCAGAAGGAAGGAAATAACAAATATTAGAGAAGAGAAATGAAATGGGGAATAATAAAACAATATAATCAATGAAACAAAAGTTGGTTCTTTGAAAAGACCAATAAAAGCAACAAACTTTTAGCTATATTGACAAAGGAAAAAGAAGATACAAATAACTAAAATCAGAAATGAAAAGGGGGACATTATCATTGATCCCTGAGAAATAAAAAAAAGATTGTAAGAGGACATTATAGACAAAGATACACCAAAAACTTAGAAAACTTGGGTGAAATGGACAAATCCCTAGAAACACATGCTACCTACACTGTCACAAGAAGAAACAGATGATCTCAACAGACCAATAACAGGCAAAAGATTGAAATAATAATTTAGAACCTCCCGACAAAGGAAAGTCTAGGACCAAATGGCTTCATAGATGATTTTTTTCAAAAATTCCAAGGAGAATTAACACCAGTTCTTCTCAAATTGCTCAAAAAAACTTAATAGCAACACTTCCTAATTCATTCTATGGGGCCATCACAATTCTAATACCTAAGCCAAATCGAGGTACACAAGAAAAGAAAATTACAGACCAATATCCTTCATGAATATTGATGCAGAAATTCTCACCTAAATAATAGATAACCATATCAAACAGTGCATAAAATCAGTTATATATCATGATCAAGAGGAATTTTTCCCTGGTATGCAAGGGTGGTTCATCATAAAGATCAATTAATGTATACACCAACCATACCAATAGATGAAGGAGAAAAACGTACGATCATCTCAATTAATACAAAAAAGGATTTGAGAAAATCCAGCACACTTTCTTGATAAAAACACCTAGAAATCTAGGAATTCATATCATTAAAATAAACAAAAATTCTTAAAGTCAGAAATTAGAATATAGGTTACTATGGCCAGGTGGGGATGGGAAATGGGGAATTAATGCTTAATAGGCACAGAGTTTCTATTTGGGGTGATGGAAACATTTTGGTAGTGGATAGTGATGATGGTTAACACAACACTGAATGTAATTAACTCCACTGAATTACATACTTGAATGTGGTTAAAAGGGGAAACTTCAGCTTGTATATAAACATGCATATATATATTACTAGAATAAAATTGAAAAAAATCTCATAGGCATGTACAACACAGATAAACCTAATATATAATATGGTCTGTAGTTAATAGTATAACAATAATATGTTGTTTCATCATTTGCAACAAAGTTACCATATAATAGGGAAAACTTCATGTGTGATGAGAACTCTATTTTCTTCATGTTTTCTTCTGTAAACCTACAACTCTCTAATGAAAATATATATATATATATATATACACACACACACACAAGACGCTGAGAGTCCTTAGAAAATTTCATCAGTGTGGCTCATCTTGTGATCTGTCACCCTTGTAAATTTTAATTTTAATTTTTATATAACTAATATATTCACATAATAAAAAATGCAAAGTTACAAAAAATGTGTACTGTGAAAAGAAAATTTTTCACCCACTTCTCTTCCCACCCAGTTGGCAACCCATGTTTTCTGCTTTGTGAATCTACTCCAGCCAGTATTCTATGCAAAAACAACAAAACAAAACAATTTGAGTTTTTCCCTTCTTTTCATGTTGATTTATCAGTATAGATTTAATATCATTCCAGAGTTCTTTGAAAGCCTACACAGTATTCCCTTTCATGGAAGTCCTATAAATTTTCTAGTCTCTCTCTTACTGATACACGTAAATATTTTCTAATCTTTAGATATTACAAAGAATGTTGAAATGAATATTCTTTTACATTCATTCCACATCCTGTGAAATTGTCAAATTTTTCTTCATGGAGATTTGGCCAATTTTTACTTCCAGTAACAAGATTGAAATACCAGTTTCCATATACACCTGTCACACTTTTTAGTCTCTGCCAAGTTGATAGTTAAAAACAATATTTTAGGAAAGTTTTTGCATTCTATTGTGGTAACTAATTTTTTTTAATTAACATTTTTTATTAATGAGGATGTGGCTTTACAGAACGATTGTGCATAATCATTCTTTTTTTTTATTGAAATATATCACTCATACACAAATATATACAAACAATAATCAGATTGGTTAGGGGAAAAATACTTTGTAGTAACTAATTTTATAACCTGTCATTTTTAGCAAGTTATACTCTTTCTCCATTTGTTCACAATTGCCAGTATGGCAAGGTAGTGACCTGCTTAAAAGAAATCAGAAATTCTGGGTTCCCCCCTTACCTGTCAAAGTTTTTGTGATCTTGACAAGTCCTTTTAACCTTGTTGGGTATAAGTTTCCTGACTTTCAAAATAAAGGTCCATCTGAAAAATTGGAACCATTTATACTAGAAGGGATTTCAGGTGGTCATGTAGAACAACATCTTCCTGCTAGTAACTAAGACTATATTTACCCCTAAAGCATTATCTTTCTTAACATGGAAATAGAAAATATATTTAGGTGATAGACTGGCTAGAGGCTCATTTATGAATTGAGAAAACTGGGTTTAGAGTGGATGCAGTGGTCTGAATTATGTTCCTGATTTAGATACATTCTTGGTCTTGATCTGTACTCCTTTGGGTATTAGTGCATCATGAATAGGATCTCTTGAAGATGTTCTTTTTAACGTAGATGTGGCCCACCTTAATGAGGGTCTCCCTTAATCCAGATTACTGGAGGCTTTATAAAGAGAAGGAAACCAGAATCCAGTGAGAGAAAGCCATGGGAGTGGGGGGTGGGGGAGGTAAGCAAGAAGCTGGGCCAATGGACCAGGCAGAGAAAGGAAAAGACACGGCCATGTGATGGGAAAGCTGGGAACTCAAAACTTCCTGACCAGTGAGAACACTGCTTACTCCTGGAGGAAGCAAGCCTTCTGGTCAACATGTTGGTTTGGACTTCTGGCCTCTGAAATCATGAGCCAGTACATTCTTATTGTTCAGGTCTGATGTTACACCATTACATTGTATATGTTTTAGTAGTCAGGAAATGATGAATGGTTACTAAATAGCAGGGGAGATTTGGATCTTTCATGTTAACTATTTGAGCTCTGTTTGAATAATTATGTTGAGTTAGGTAGCTGGGATTAAAGTATGAACAATCATCCATGCTTTTATGGAAGTTACACTAAGTATAGATGGCAAAAAACCCACAAAGACACAAGATAATTACAGTTGTGTTATGGTAGGTAGAACTAAACAGAATGATCATATACTGTGGTTCCAAACTTTGCATCATGGTACACTGGGGTGCCAGAGCAGACATCTAGGGGTTTTGTGAGATAGTTTAAATTTTTGAGGGGGAAGATACAAAACTCAAAAACTTCTACTAACTTGAGGTAGTTCACTCTTTTACTTTTAGATAGGACTTCATTCCTTTTGAGGATGTCATATTTATGTGAAGCTAAGTTTTTGTTCATTGCTGTGGAAAAAAAAAGTGAAACCATAGAGTGGGTGTGGTGCAGTGGTTGAGCACCTCACATATAATGAGGTCCTGGGTTCAATCACTGGTACCTCCTAAAAGAAAAGGAAAACCTGTGCTAAGATGAATGTGGGAAAGGAAATGAGGGTATTAGTACTTGGGTTTGAGAAGCTGCGCTGTGCACAACATATACACACATCCCATTAATAGGTAATGGTTGTTATTTAATAATGAAATAAAAATATTATCACTTTCAATTTGCTTACCTAGTTGTTTGGGACAAACTAAATATTACATGGAACTGTAAGGTATTTCTCTTGACCTAAACATGCTATGAAGAGAGAAAGTTTGAGAACCTCAGTAAGAGGGAGTTCATTTAAAGAGGATATACCTAAGTCTCTCTGAAGAGATTACATATGGGGGATACTAGAAGAATGAGAAGGACCCATTTGAATGAAGGGCAAGTGCAAAGGTTCCAAAGACAAAATAATCTTGGTGTTTTAGGGAAACTAGAGGAGATGGGTGTGACTACAGAAGTGGGAAGAGAGTGATGGGAGTCAACCTTGAAATGTAAGATTGGCACCAGGCTCCAAGGACTTTGGGGTTCATTATCAGGAGTTTGGATATTATTAAAAAGATAATGGCAAGCTGCTGAAGTATTTTAACATGGGGAATAACTTGATTTGACATACATGTGAGATTTGTGTGGACAATGGATGGTGAAGAGATGGCATTGGGCAAGAGTGCCGGCATCAGCTTAAGGCAGCTGGAGGCTCAGAAATGGTTCGCTTTGTGATCGTCCAGGGCACAGATGATGTTAGCCTTTACTAGGAGGATGCCAATGGAAAATAAGAGAAGTACATAACTAAAAAGATATTGTGTGAAATATAAGTATGTGAAAAATGAATATGGGTAAAATTGCATATATAAGACCATTTTTTCCCTGAAACTGAACAAATATAAATTAATTCTATAAAATGTTAATCAGATAAAAAAATTATACTGAGGGAGACCAGACACAGAGTGCCACATATTGTATGATTCCATTTATATAAAACGTAAATATAAATCAATTTATAAAAATGAAATTAGATTAGTGGCTATGTAGGGTTAGGAAGGAGTGCTAAGGGTGTGGAGTCTTTTTGGAGTAATGAAATTGTTCTAAAATTTTTAAGATGATGAATATGTAATATTGTGATTATACTAAAAGCTGTTGATTATACACTTTGGATAGATCATAAGGTATGTGAATATACCTCAATAAAACTATTTAATAAACAAATAAATAATTGGGCAAGAATAGCCAGAAACAGCAGCTACGTAGGGCAGGGGAAACATGGAGAGATTGAGAGGTAAGGAATCTCCTTGTTTGTTTTTTATTATTATTATAGAAACAATGAAAATGCTGTAATAACAATTGAAGTAATGAATGTACACCTATGTGATTATACCAAATGCCATTGATTATACATGTTGGATGAATTGTATGCTTTATTAATGTGTATCAATAAAATTGATTTGTTTAAAAAAACATTTTGAAGAATAAAGTTATTATGGCTTACTGATGATTCATTGAAGGAAGAAGCAAGGGAAAAATCTAGGTTTATATCTTAAGCAACTTGGACGATGCTGTTATTGACTAACATGACTGAAAACTGATGGTCAGCACTTCGTGGGGAACATCAAAAATAGTGTTTTCTCCTCCACAAATAAAGACTTGGGACAGCAGATTTGGCCCAGTGGTTAGGGCGTCCGTCTACCACATGGGAGGTCCGTGGTTCAAACCCCAGGCCTCCTTGACCTGTGTGGAGCTGGCCCATGCGCAGTGTTGATGTGCTCAAGGAGTGCCCTGCCACGCAGGAGTTTCCCCCGCGTAGGGGAGCCCCACCTGCAAGGAGTGCGTCCCATAAGGAGAGCCGCCCAGCGCGAAAGAAAGTGCAGCCTGCCCAGGAATGGCACTGCCCACATGGCAACAAAAAGAGTCACAGATTCTCGTGCAGCTGACAACAACAGAAGCGGACAAAGAAGACGCAGCAAATAGACACAAAGAACAGACAACCGGGGTGGGGGAGAAAGGGGAGAGAAATAAATAAATAAATAATAAATCTTTAAAAAAAAAGACTTGGACTCAACCCTAAACCCTTTCTGGCCCTACGTAAAATAGGGCACTATGCACTGGTGATGTGCCCATGCCAGTGCTTTGCTCAAAAGCACGCCACAGCACTGGAAGTCCATGTAGCCTTGCCTTCCATCCCCAAACATGCATGGATTGAAATACTGACGGGGGCTTCCCCGATCAGGGAAATCAGGCACCAGTCCAGTGGCCAAGGCCCAGACCTCCCTACGCCCACTGCCTTCTTAGGGATGTCACAGACATAACTAAGCAGCCAGCCTCCTGCCATCCCACCTATTCCACTGGGTGCAATTGCAAAACCTGGGGGAGATGTAAAGCCTCAGGTAAGTGCCTGGCCAAGCCTTAAATCCAGGAGCCAGCAGCAGGCAGCTCCAGGTGCTTCTTGGACCAGGCGTTCTCAGTGGCAGGGCCTCCTCTTCCTGAGGTGGGGAAAACTCACTCTCAAACAGTATGGAGTTCTCTCTCTTACCTGATCGGAAGTGAGGATTGTGGAGCTGCCACCTCTGGGCCCCGGCACAGAACAGTTTGCACCCCTGTGGGAGGCCAGCCCTCAAAGGGCTTCTCCCCCTTCCTTTGGGCGCCTTGGGCTCTGGAAGTGACCAACTCTTCGCCCTGTCTGGACTCTGCCTTCTGTGCAGGCAATAAAGGGACCCTCTGCTGAACGCTTCCTTGTGCCTTGAACCTGCCATCCTATGACCTTCTATTGCAGCTACTGGTTCCCCCCTCTGGGTAATTTGTTCCTGTCCACTGAAATAGTTTCCACTTGCACAATGTCCAGATTTTCCCAGAGATGTGAGTTCTTCCAACAGTTTTCTCTACTTAAGGAGGTAATTCGTCTCCTGAGAATTATTTCAGGCCAGTGCTTTGACCTCATAGGAGAGACCAGTCAGAAGCAGCAGGGGAGCTTCTGAGGCCTTGGAGTGTGGGGAGAACTTGGTTTGCACACACGGGACAGGAGGAGAGACTTAACAGGGCTGCCCCTTGGCCAGCCCTGCTCCAACTCTTTTTCACCAAACCTGGAGGTAAAAGGCCAATCTTTCTTCTTAAAAACTCATAGTACAGAGTTATTATTGTTCCAGATTGTGTGTGCAGCTGGAATCTTAATTGGCCATGCTATTTCTGTAACAGCTGCTGGAAAGTCTGCCCTCCCTCAAGTTGCTTCGCCGCTTCCACACACACATATGTACTTAGGTTTTATCATTGGCAAAAGCGCTGGTCGATGTGCAGCTTCTCACTGATGAGCAAGTCTGCCTGAAGCTACAACTCCAGAGACCACGGAAAGATGAGCTGCCTGAGGGAGATGGCTTTAAATAAAAGTTGAGCAAAACTGTACCAGCAGCCTGGGAGAGTCCTTAAAGAGGCTGATTACGGCAGGGGTTTGCCTAAGAGGATAGAAGTCTCACAGGAGCTAATTATTAGGAAATTGTGAGAGCGCTCAGTGGCAGGTGAGCCCGGGCTTGGGTAAAATCAGGTGAGGCACTTCTGCAATTTCCTGGGAGGGCAAGGCCAATCCAAAAGCCATGTGATTTTAATTGCCTCCTTAGTGACTCCTCCTTCCATCAGTTCCTGAAATCAAATCTACTTAACTGCTTAGTCGACCTGGCAGGGTGTATGAGGCCAGGTGGAAAGCGCTGCAGCTTCGGAAAGTGCTTGCTAAACCGACGGATTAGTACCACCCTGTTTTTGTGGAGAGGCTAGAAATTCCCTGAATCATGAGTTAGAAGATCAGGATTTGTGCTCTGGGTTTGTTCTCCCTTGTTATCTGGCCTTGGCTAACTCTTCTCCACTAGGCACTAGTTTCCTCCCCTCTAATCTGATTGCACTGGAACTGCTTTTTCTTCTCTTAAGATTCCCTCCAGTTCCTCCATTCTCAACCTCCTTTACTACTTGTTTTTTTTTTCCTCACCAGAATTGAAGTTTTGTAAACGTTGATTTGAAAAAGAGGTCTCGTTGCAGAGTGAGGGGGGCAACCTTTTTCTCTACTTCCAGCCTCAGAGAAAAGAACTGTGTGTTTACTTGTATGACTAGTGCAAAACAAGTACAACCAGAGGATGCTACTGAAGGCCTACTATGTCTTACTTGGTAGAAAGTTTAAGAATTAGGTTCATTAGGATGATCATGTTTTCAAGCCTGTATTTTTCAGCAACCTTTGATTATCTGAATAGTTCTGATGGATGTAGGATGACCGAATACCTGAAAGTAACTTGTTTCTCTCCCTGTTGCTAGGATACAAAGAAAAGAATTGTATGCAAATCAGAAGGTAATGAAATGCAACCCTCTCTTTGGGCCAAATTCCGCTTTTGGTGGTCAAGAATATCCTGTTGAAGCAGTGAAGTATGAAAACCAGCTTCAACCAGTTGGCTGGACCTGCGCAGAAGCAGCCCCTTGCTGTCCTCACTTCAACTTGCTTAATTAACATAGTAAAATTCCCACCCAGGGGTGGAGTTATCCGCCCCTTTCTTGATCATGCAATGTATGTGCAAGTGTGATTTCCTGAACATGCTAATCATTCAATTATATAACCAGCTATGTGTGTTCATCCATATGTATAGAAACTAATGCATAATCAAAGCAAATGCTAAGTAGTAACTTGGATATTTAAGTAAGAGTGAAACTGCAGCACAGGGTGTCAGGTCTGAGTCACTTTGGACTGGCCTTGGCTCCTTACCTCTGCAGACATAAAAAATGTGAGTTTGCCTAACTCTCATGTTGATGTTTCTTCATGTCATCTCTGGTTATCCATAAAGGCCTTGCTTTGAGGCCTAACAGTTCCAAATTTACAAATAGAACTTTATTTGTATAAATTGACGTTGCCACCAAAATCTTCCTTAAAGGTTTATCAAATGCTTACTAACACCTTAAAAATCGTAGAGGTTTACATTGTTTTTATCTTTACTAGTTGTTTTACGTTCTTGATATTCAGTTACTCATCTTCTTGTTTTCCCTGTCAAATGTTTTTTTCCTACTAAGTTTTAAGATAGAATTTTTTATTTTTAAAGATTGTCTATTTTATTCTTGAATTGTATGTTCTTTTTATATATCATGGATAGTAACCCCTTATTAGATATGTGATTGCCAAATATTTTCTCCCATTGAGTTGGCTGCCTTTTCACCCTTTTGACAATGTCATTTGAGGTGTAAAAGTTTTTAGTTATGAGGAGGTCCCATTTATCTATTTGTTGCTTATGTTTTGGGTGTAAGGTTTGAGAAATACTGCCTACCACAAGATCTTTGAAGATGTTTTCTGCATTTTCTTCTAGGAGTTTTATGGCTGTCGCTATTACATTCAGGTCCTTGATCCATTTTGAGTTAATTTTTATAGAAGGTGTGAGATAAGGGTCCTCTTTCTTTCTTTGGGGTATGACTATCCAGTCCACACAGGCCCATTTGTTGAATTGACTGTCCTGGCCCAACTTGGAAGGCTTGAGAGCCTTGTCAAAAATCACTTGATAGTAGATGGGAGATTCTATTTCTGAGTTCTTGATTTGGTTCCATTGGTCAGTGTGTCTGTCTTTATGCCAGTACCCTGTTGTTGTTTTTTTTTTACCATATTCCTTAAAATCTTAAAGTGAGAGTCCTCCAAGTTCATTCTTTTTTAAGATCTTTTTGGCTATTTGGTGCCCCTTGCCCTTCCAAATAATTTAGATAATTGTTTTTTCCACTTCTGGAAAAAAGGGTGTTGGGATTTTTATTGGGATTGTGTTGAATCTGTAAGGCAATTTGGGTAGAACTGACATCTTAATATTTAGTCTTACAATCCATAAACATGGAATGTCCTTCCATTTATTTAAGTGTTCTACAGCTTCTTTCAGCAATTTTGTTGATTTTGTTGCTCTTCCTAAAGAACCAGCTTTTGGTTTTTTTGGTTCTCCCTATTGCTTTTTGGTTCTCAATTTCATTTATTTCTGCTTTGATCTTTACTATTTCTTTCTTTCGACTTAGTTTGGGATTATTTTGCTGTTCTTTTTCTAGTTCCTCTGGGTGTGCAGTTAGATCTTCAATTTTAGCTATTTTTTTCTTTTTATTACATAAATGTTATAAAAAATATAGGGAGGGAATGGATATGGCTCAAGTAGTTGAGCTCCCACCTCCCACATGGGGTCCCAGGTTCAGTTCCCAGTGTCTCCTAAAGAAACAACAACAACAACAACAAAAAACACAACAGACAACAAGCAAAACAAATGAAAAAAACAACTTGGGGTAGCTGGTATAGCATAGTGGCTGAGCGCTGGCTTCCCATATACAAGGTCTTGGGTTCAAGCCCCAGCACCCAGTACCTCAAAACAAAACAAAACATATATATATAAAAACAGACACATAGGGGAATCCAGTATGTCCCACCCCTTCCTGTCCCATACCCTCCCATATTAACAACATCCCTCACAAATGTGGTACATTTATTACAATTGATGAACACACATTGAAGCATTGCTAATAATAGTGGACTAATAGTGGTCTACTCTATCCCCCCAAATTTTGTATATTATGACAAAATATATAATGGCCTGTATCCATCATTGCAATGTCATGTGGGACAATTTCAGTTTCTCAAAAATGTCCCCACATTACATTTATTCTTCCCTCTCCCCACCCTCAGAACTTCTGATGGCCACTGCCTTTATAGCAAAGATAAAAGTTCTTCCATTGCTAGAATAATAAATCTCCAATAGAATAATAATAAATCCACTTTAGTCCATTGCTCTTTCCCAAATCTTGAGGACTTTGGGATGGTGATGCCCACTCTGTTTCTGATTAAGAGGGGGTTTAGATCCCATGGGGCAGATGGATGGAACTATCTTGCTTGCAGTTGCAGACACTCTGTTCCTTGGGATCAGTGTTGTCTATCATTATCTTCTTGTTAGTTATCCTGGGTGAGTCCAATGAACTGGAGAGAAGGTGGTGCAACTCAGCTGAGAATCAGGATTCAACTGGCACATGAACAGACCAAAGATTTAAGACCCTGGGACATATATTTTCAAGTTTAGTATTAATTATAGGTTCAAATAAAGGGCAGAAAAGCCATGTGTAGGAAAATTATAAATGAGTCTAACTTTGTTACAGTGGGGAGCATAAAATCTAGGGTAAGGCCCACTGACAGGGTGCAAATTCCTAAGTTTTTCTGCCCTGCTTATAATGTCTGGATGTCCCTAGAGCCTCAGGAGCACCAATGTTTGAGGCACTGTGTACTGTGGCAGTCAATGAGATCAGGCTGAGACCTGCATATGCATAATCTCTGGAACGGCCTCCCGACTCACTGTTGGAATCTCTTAGCCATAAAAACTCATTTGTATTTAACATTTCCCCCTTTTGGTCACGGTCTTTTCCAGATGCTTTGCTGGTTGGTGTTTGAGAATAATATCTCAGTGCCAGGTAGGCTCATCCTTGGGAATCATGTCCCATACCATGGGGAAGGTAGTACATTTATATGCTGAGTTTGACTAAGAGAGTCCACATTTGCACAACAAGGAGGCTTTCAGCAGGTAACTCTTAGGCAATATATAATACTAGGCTAAGTTTCAACTTCACAAGAAAAGTTTCGTAAGTACAATTATCAATATGAAGGGCCTGGCATAAGGATCTCCCTTCACGAGTATTACCTTTGTACTCAGGGGATTTTTGCCATTCTATTAGAGAATGTAGCAGGATTCCCTGGCTGGGAATTCAATATTCTTTTGGTTATTTTGTGGGTCTCCACCCAATGAGACCACACCTCATGAACTCTTGAACATATTCATATGCCTTAGAGACATGCCCCAGGTGCACCCCTCCCCACACATCCCTCATCACCAATACCCCCAACCAGTGATCCTCCCTTGACACAGCTGTGACTCTTCTGGGATCTAAAACCTTCTCCCAAACAAGGCCAAAAAATAGCCAAATAAAATTAATAATAAAATAAATTTTTAAAAATACCAAATAAAATACCAAAAAATTTTAAAAACTTGAAATAATATGAAAATTTTTGAGACATGGTGTCTTTCATCACTGTAAGATCTGTTGTCTTGTATATACAATGATAATTTCTTCTGTATGTTCCCCAGTGACTTAATTTTTGCAATTTATCTTTAAGGACGCTTTAGGTTACAGAAAAGTCACATAGAAAATATTGGGGCTTCTCATACACTTCACATCCTTTCCCTTTTCCACTCTATCAATAACATTTTATACCTGGATTGTACGTTTGTTAAAATTTTTGTACAAAAATTGAAGCATTTCTACCTACCATGGTCAATGTTTTACGTTATTGCTTACATTTTGGACCAAACACTTTTATAAGTTTTGACAAAATTTAAAATGACCTGTATACATTATTGCAAGATCATGCAGTACAATTCTAATGCCATAAAAATGCCCCATGTTTCATCTGTTCTATTCTTTTCATTTCAATTTTTGAAGAATAAGGTTCATAGTTACATGCAGTAATATTGAGGGCTTGATATCTTGGTCTTCTATCTTTTATTGGGCTCTGCCTATGTTCCAAAGAGATTCTTGCCCCTCTAATTGAGAACATGGCAGAACTCCCCAGGATGGGAGTTTAATATATATTTTTTATTGTTTGGGTCTCCACCCACTGAGATAACACACTAAGACAAGATGAACATTTTCATATTCCATAGAGGCATGTCCCAGGTGCACCCTCTCCCACATATCCCCCCACACCTGAAGCCTTACACCAATAACCCTCCCCTGCCATATTTACCAAAATAACATCCCCAACATTATAGTTTTAACCATAGACCTAAAAATCCCCCAGAGTTCACTTGTTCCTTCCTCTAACCCTTCCCCCAGATCCATGGATAGTTTAGCACAACTCCCCCACCTTACTTCCCCTCAAGGACTAGCACCACCAAACCCAATCATATCACTGCACTGCTCTCACACCCATCCACAACCCAACTGCACCCTTCCACCTTATCATAGGTTTTGTCCATATAGGCACTGGATCACCATCCTCTAAATCCCTTTCTGTCTCCTGATAGCCTATCTTCCAGACTGTAGCTCTGTGAGTCTGCTCAATTTGTTTAAGTCATATCAGCAAGGTCATATAATATTTGTCCTTTAGTGCCTGGCACTAAACATAAGGTCTTCAAGATCCATTCATGTTATTCCATGAATTAATACTGCAATCCTTCTTACAGCTGAGTAATAATAGTCCATTGTATTTATATACCACAGTTTGCTTATCCATTCATCTGCTGATGGACATCTGGGTTGCTCCAACTTTTGGCAATAGTGACTAAATGCTCATATGAACATTGGTATGCATATATATGTTTGTTTCCTTGCTTTCAATAATTCTGTATATACCCAGCAGTGGGATTGCTGGATCGTAAGGCAGTTCTGTAGTCAGCTTCCTGAGGAACCACCAACTGTCCTTCACAATGGCTGCACCATTCTGCTTTCCCACCACCAGTGGATAAGTGTTCCCTTTCTTCCACGTCCTCTCCAACACTTGTAGTTCTCTGTTTTTTTAATAGCCACCAGTTTAATAGATGTAAGGTGGTATCTCATTATAGTTTTGATTTTCATTTCCCTAATAGCTAGAGATGTTGAGGATCTTTTCATGTGTTTTTTAACCATTTGTGTTTTTTCTTTGAAGATACGTCTATTCATATCTCTTGCCCAGTTTTTAAATGGGTTGTTTGGTTTATTATATTTTTGAGATGTAGGATTTCTTATATATGATGGATATTTGGCACTTATGTGTAGATGGCTACCAAAAATTTTCTCCAATTGAGTAAGGTGCATTTTCACTTTCACTTTCTTGACAAACTCCTTTGAAGCATAAAAGTTTTCAATTTTTTCTTTCATTGTTCATGTTTTGAGTGTAAAGTTTATGAAACCATTTCCAACCAGAAGAGCTCATAGTGCTTCCCTACATTATCTTCTAGGAGCTTTACGAGTCTTGGTTCTTACATATAGATCTTTGATCCATCTTGAGTTAATTTCTGTAGAGGGTGTGAGATGTTGTTCCTCTCCCATTCTTTTGGATATGGATATCCAGTTCTCCAAGCACCGGTTATTGAATAGGTCATTCTCTCTCAGTTGAGTGGGCTTGTTACCTTGTTGTATATCAGTTAACCATATATGTGAGGATCTCTATCAGAACAGTGCATTCTATTCCATTGGTCCTAGTTTGCAAATACCATGCTGGTTTGTCCTGTGTAGCTTTATAATATGTTTTAAAATCAGGTAATGTGATTCCTCCAACTTCATGTTTATTTATTTATTTTTCAATATGTATTTGACTATTTGGGGCCCCTTGCCCTTCCAAATATATTTCATAATTAGTTTTTCCAATTCAGTAAAAAATGCTGTTGTAATTTTTATTGGGATGCATTAAATCTGTAAATCAATTTGAGTAGAACAGACATCTTAATTATGTTTATTCTTCCAATCCATGAATAGGGAATATTCTTCCATTTCATATGTTCTTTGATTTCCTTTTAAAATGTTTTATAGTTTTGTGTATAGAAATCCTTTACATCTTAGTTAAATTTATTCCTAGGTATTTGATTCTTTTAGTTGCTATTGTAAATATAATTTTTTTCTCAATTTCCTCATCAGATTGCTAATTATCAGTGTACAGAAATGCCACTGATTTTTGCACATTGATCTTATATCTTGCCACTTTACTGAATTCATTTATCAGCTCTAGAAGCTTTGTTGTAGATTTCTCAGGACTTTCTGTGTATAGGATCATGTCTGCAAATAATGAAATTTTGATTTCTTCCTTTTCAATTTGGATGCCTTTTATACCTTTTTATTGCCTAAGAGCTCAATTAATAATGCAATATTAAATAAGAGTGGTGACAGTGGGCATCCTTATCTTGTTCCAAATCTTAGAGGCAAAGGTTTTAGTATTTCAGCAATGAATATGATATTAGCTGTGGGTTTTTCATATATACATTTTGTCATGTTGAAGAAGAAAGCTTCCTTCTATTCCTATCTTTTTAGGTATTTTTATTAAGAAATAGTGCTGTATTTTGTCACATGTTTTTTCTGCATCAATAGAGATGATTGTGTGACTTATTTGTTTTGATCTGTTAATGTGGTATATTACATTGATTGGTTTTCTTATGTTCAACCATCCTTGCATACCAGGGATGAAACACACTTGGTGATGGTATATAATTCATTTGATGTATTGCTGCGTATGATTAGAAAGGATTTTGTTGAGAATTTTAGTATCCAGTTTCATTAAAGAAATTGGTCTGTAGATTTCCTTTCTTGTGGAGTCTTTATGTTGCTTTGGTATTAGGGTGATATTGGCATCATAGAATGAATTAGGCAATGTTTCCTCCATTTCTGTTTTTTTGGAAGAGTTTAAGTAGGATTGGTGTTAGTTCTTTCTGGAATGATTGGTAAAATTCATCTGTGAAGCCATCTGATCCTGGCTTCTTCTTAGTTAGAAAAATTTTAATGACTAATTCAATCTCATTACTTATAATTGGTCTGTTGAGTTCATCAATTTCTTCTTATGCGGATGTAGTTTGTTTATGTGTTTCTAGAAATTTGTCCATTTCATTCAAGTTATCCTTCTTGTTGGCATACAATTTCACAAAGTAGCCTCTTAGGATACTTTTTATTTCTGGGGGATCAGTGGTGATATCCTCTTCCTTGTTTCTTATTTTATGTATTTGTATCGTCGTTCTTTTTTCTTTGGTAATCAGTTAAGGGTTTTTCAATTTATTAATTTTCCAAAGAACCAGTTTTTGGTTTTGTTTATATTTTCTAGTGTTTTCTTATTTTCAATTTCATTTCACTCTGCTTTAACCTTTGTTATTACCTCCTTTTTACTTGCGTTGGGATTAGTTTCTTGTTCTTTTTCTAATTCCTCCAGGCATGTAATTAAGTCTTTGATTTTAGCTCTTTTTTCTTTTTTAATATAGGCATTTATGACTGTAAAGTTACCTCTCAGCACTGCTTTTGCTGCATCTCATAGGTTTTCATATGTTATGTTATCATTTTCATTAGTTTCAAGGAAGGTACTGATTTCTTTCATGATTTCCTCCTTGAGCCACTGTTTGTCTAAGAGGGTGTTGCTTAACTTCCATATCTTTGTGCCTAATCTGGTTCTCTATCTCTTATTCATTTCCAGTTTCATTCCATTGTGGTCAGAGAAATTACTTTTAAAATTTCAATCTTTCTGAATCTCTTGAAAGTTGTTCTGCGGCCTACCATGTGGTTTATCCTGGAGAATGAGTCATGTGTGATTGAGAAGAATGTATGTCCTGCTGTATTTGGGTATAATGTTCTATATACGTCTATTAGGTCTAAATCTTCTAATGATTATTCAAGATCTCTGCTGCTTCATTGACCAGCTTTTGAAATGTCCTTTCTAATGGTGATAATGGTATAATAAAGTCCCCCACTATAATAGTAGAGGCATTATTTCTCCACTTAGTTTTTCCAATGTTTGCCTCAAGTATTTTGAGGCACCCTCGTTAGGTACATAAATGTTTCTGATGATTCTTTCTTTTTGATAGATTACCCCTTTTATTAATATATAGTGTCCTTCTTTGTCTCTTAAAATAGTTTTGCATTTAAAGTCTATTTTGTCCAATATTTATATAGCTACTTCCACCCTTGTTTGGTTATTGCTTGCATGTAAAATCATTTTCCAACCATTTACTTGCAACTTCCCTGTGTTCCTGGGTCTAAGGTGAGTTTCCTGTAGACAGCATATAGATGGGTCATATTTCTTTTTCCATTCTGCCACTCTGTATCTCTTTATTGGAGAGTTTAATCCATTAATATTCAATGATATTTCTGTCAAGTCATTACTTACATTAGCCATATTGTGTCTAGGTTTATATATGCATGTTATTTTTATTTCTCTTTTTATTTTTTCAGTTATTCTTACCAATAATCTTCTTCCTACACTCTCCTCCAACTCTCTCTCCTGTTTTTTCCTTTCCACCTGCAGAACTCTCTTTAGTATTTCTTGAAGGGCATATTTTTTTGTTGTTGTTGACAAACCCTCTTAATTTCTGTTTATCTGTGAATATTTTGAACTCTCCTTCATTTTTTAATTCCAGCTTTGCCGAATACAGAATTCTTGGCTGGAAATTTTTTCTTTCACCACCTTAACTATGTCATATGACTGCTTTCTTGCCTCCATGGTTTCTGATGAGAAATCAGCACTTAATCGTATCAAGCTTCCTTTGTATGTGATGGATCTCTTTTCTCTTGCTGTTTCAGTATTCTCTTTTTGTTCTGAGCATTGGACAATTTGATAAGGATATGTAATGTGGTAATGATGTTAGGATTTATATTGTTTGGAGTGTGCTGTACCTCCTGAACATGTACAACCTTGTCCCTCAAAAGAGTTGGGAAATTTCCAGCCATTATATCCTCCAATATTCCTTCTGCCCCTTTTCTTTCTCTTTTCCCCCTGGGATGCCTATTATGCATATGTTTGTGTGTTTCACAATGTCATTCAAATCCCTGAGTCCCCACTGGATTTTTAACTTTTTATCTATCTGTTTTACTATCCGATTTCAGATGTACTGTCTTCAACATCATTGATTCTTTCCTCTGCCAGTTTAAATCTGCTGTTATGTACTTCTAGCATATTTTTGATTTCTTGCATTGTGCTATTCATCACCATCAGTTCAGTTATCTTTTTATATATGTTTATAATTTCTTCAGTATGTTCCTCCCATTTCTTAATATCCTTTATCTCTTCCTTCACTTCATTATGTTGATTCATGATATTTGTTTGGCCATTTGATTAGTTGTTCCATGTTTTGCATCTCCTCCTGTTTTTTTAGTTTGTTCATTAGACTGGGCTATGTCTTCCTGTTTCTTAGTATGGCTTGTAATTTTTTATCTAGGCATCTGTTTATCTTGATGGGCTTATTCTTTTGGTTTGCTTTTCTTTTTACTCTAGGGATTTATTTTTTATTTGGTGTGGTGAAGTTCCTTTTGACACTTGATTCCTCTTATTCTATATCCTAGTAGTTGTATGTGTTCCCTTGAAAGAAAATATTGGGACAAAAGAAAAGGAGAAAGATAAAAAGAGAAAAGAATAGTAGTAGCATAATAATAAATAAGGTAGAAGAGGAACCATACAAGAAATAGGAAAATAAGTAATAAAATTAAAAAGCCATAAAAATACAAAGGAATACTATAAAAATAATATATTTATAAATAATAATGATACTTATAACATAAAAAATGAAACAAAAACCAAAATAGAGAAAAAATTAGAATGAATTAAAAGCCTGGAAATATGAGAGAAGAAAGAAAAAATAACAGAGAGGGAGACAAAGAAAAAATGAAGCCCAATCAAGAAGAGGTAGAATGAAAGAAAAGCAACATAAGACAGAGGATAGGCAAATGAAGGGAAAAAAAGAAATAAAGTAGGTAGAAAAAATAAAAGTAAAAAAGGAAACAAAGAAAGGGAAAAGATAACAAACAAGAAACAAAACAACAACCACATAAACAACCCAGGAAAAATAGCCTTCCCTCTTAGGCTCCTAGGGAGTTTCTCAGGCTGACAGTGGTCCTTAGTCAGTCACCCTACTCCTTGCCCTCCACAGGTGACATACCTGTTTTTAGTGAAAAAAAAAAAAAAAAAAGAATTTTTTAAAAAGATAAACAAAACAAAACAAAAAACCTAAACCAAAAATAAAATCTCAGTCTATATATCCCCTAGCCAGCTGGGTCCCTGATAACCCAGTGGGTCACTCTCTAGATCCTCTCTCTTAGGAGGTATGGGGAATCCAACAAGAGAACATGGATGTGCAAGGCAGGAGTTCCTACACTGAGCTTCAACCACTCTATCACTTAAGAAGGCTTCTGCAAGTTATCTGGCACTTCCCACCCAGTTCCCTCAGGTTGGTTGGGCTTTTAACACCTTACTGTTTAGGCATCTCTCCCTGCCCCCTCCCTGACCTAGTTCCTCTCTCTTTCAGGACGGCTGGGTGTGACAGCCTGCCTGATCAGATCCCTTCTCCCTCTTCCTGGGGCAGTTTCAGCTCTGGCATTGGTCTTTCCTGAGATTTAAATCGGGCTCAGCTGGCTAAACTCACCAAAAAGAAACCAAACTCCCCACTCCACCAGACCCTTCTTCCTCCCAGGGAATTTTGTGTCTCACTCAGTTGGCTGCAGTGATCCAGGGGTTTTGCTGAAGTTAATTACCTTGAAGGTAGGATATATGTGCCTTTCCCAGGCACAAAGCCCAGGAACTCAGTTTTCCATTGGCTTCTTTGTCTCTCTGTCCCATTCCCTCCTGGATAATGTACAGCACTTTGTTCTGCAGATTCCCAAAGCAGATCCTTTGGGTAGGTTTTTGCCCTTTCTCCCAATTTTAGCTCTTCTTTTTAATGTAAGCATTGAGGGCTATAAGTTTCCCTCTCAGCAGTGCCTTTGTGGTGTTTCATAGGTTTTAATATGTTTTATTCTCATTTTTATTTGTTTCAAGATATTTACTGAATTCTCTGGCAATTTCTTTTTGACCTACTGATTATTCAAGAAAGTGTTCTTTAATCTCCATATATTTAGGAATTTTCCCTTTTTCCATCCATTATTTATTTCCAGCTTCATTTTGTTGTGATCAGAAAAAGTGTTTTGTATAATTTCAATCATTTTAGATTTATTGAGACATGTCTTGTGACCCAACATGCAGTCAGTCTTGGAGAAGGATCCATGAGTGCTTGAAAAGAAATCATACCCTACTGTTTTGGGGTACAATGCTCTATAGATGTCTGTTGGGTCTAGTTCATTTATCATATTATTCATGCTCTCTGTTTCTATATTTGTCATCTGTCCAGATGCTCCATCCAGTACTGAGAGTGGTGTTTTGAAGTCTCCAACCATTATTGTAGAGCTATCCATTTCACCCTTCGGTTTTGCCACTGTGTGCCTCAAATACTTTAAGACACTCAGGTTAGGTGCATAAATACTTAGTATAGTTATTTATTCTTGGTGAATTGCCCCTTTTATTAATACATAATGATCTCTTCATCCTTTATAACAGTTTTGCATTTGAAATCTCTTTTTTACAATATTAGTATAGTTACTCTAGCTCTTTTTTGGTTACTATTTGCAAGAAGTACCTTTCTCCAACCTTTCAATTTTAACCTGGTAGTGTCCTGACATCTGAGGTGAGTCTCTTGTAGGCAGCATATAGATGGCTCATATTATTTTTCCATTCTGTCAGTCTGTGTCTTTTCATTGGGGAGTTCAATCCATTAACATTCAATGATATTAATGTAAAGGTACTACTTACTTCATCCATTTTGTCCATTGGCTCTCAGTTGTTATATCACTCTATTGTCTATATTCTTGCCCTTTAGTTTACCCTTCCTAATAATCTTCATTTCTAAACTCTTCTCCAAACTCTCACCCTTGTTTTTCCCTTTGAAGCTTCAGCAATCTCTTTAGTATCTCTTGTAATTCTGGTCTTTCAGTAATATTTTCTATTAGTTTTTGTATTTCTTTGACTACTTGGAACTCACCCTCCTTTTTGAAGGACAGTATTCCTGGATACATAGTTCTTGGTTGGCTGTTTTTCTCTTTCAGTGCCTTAAATACATCATACCACTTTCTTCTCACTTCCATGGTTTCTGATAAGAGATCGGCACTTAATCTTATTTAGTGTCCCTTGTATGTGATGCTTTTCTTCTTTTGCTGCTTTCCAAATCCTCTCTTTATCTGTGAGATTTGACATTCTGAATAGTAGGTGTCTATTTGGATATATTGTTTGGTGTGCATTTTCCTTCTTGGATATTGATATTTATTTATTTCATTGGGTTGGGAAGTTTTTAGTCATTATTTCCTCAAATATTCTTTCTGCCCTTTTTTCATTCTCTTCTCATTATGGGACACTGATAATGTGAATATTTGTGCATTTTGCATTGTCATTCATTTTCCTGAGACTTTGTTCCTTTTTTTTCCATTCTCTTCTTTTACCATTCTCCTGTCTTTTCCAGTTCAGAAGTTCTGTCTTTGAAATCACTAATTCTGTCTTCAAGCATTTCAGATCTGCTCTTCTTTGCCCCTAATATATATTTTTAATCTCATCCATCATACCTTTCCTTCCCATAAGTTCTGTTACTTTTCTTTGCAGTCTTTCAAATTGTTCTTTATGCACACCCATTGTTTTCTTAATATCTTTTATTTCTTTAGTCATATTTTTTTGTAAATTCTTTGAAGTGATTTAGGAGAGTTGTGTGATCATGACTGTTCAATTGTCTTAAGTCCTGTATCTCTTCAGAATATTTGGTTAGTTCCTTTGGCTTGGCCATCTCTTCCTGTTTCCTAGCATGGCTTGTAATTTTTTGCTGATATCTAGACATCTGAATATGTTGATAGATTTACCCTGATGGCTAATTTCTCTCTCTCTTGCCTATTTTTTTCTACAGTCTTCTTTGATATTTGGCTCAAATTATTTCAAGTTTTAAAAATTGCCCTGCTTAAGGGCAATTTTAAAATTAGTTCAGGAACTCACTAGTGGAGCAAAGATTTTCTCCCAGGGGTTAGTATACAGATAGAACAGAGAACAGTTTTTGTCCCTGCAATTTCCAGAGCAGCCAGCAGTTGGTGCTCATCAGCCCATCTTTCCACAGATGTGCTTCAGTCTGGGCCTTCCTGTGTTCCTGTGCTGAATCTCCAGATAAGAGATTCAAAGCAATATTTGCTGGCCTAATTCACTGAGGAAAAGCCCCCCAACTTCCACTTCTTTTTCCCTTGAAACAGCTCTCAAGGAGGAAGGTGTCTGTTCCCCTCTTAGTCAGCTGCAGTGAGCCAGAGGCTTTAGCTCTAATTAATATTTTGGGGTTGGGAAGGGGAGCCCTTCCTGGCTGCCATGGGGCTTGGTAATGTTTGTCATTTTGGCTTCTTCATCTCTCAATGACCTGGGAGTTGTGTAGCACTGTCCTAGTATGATGACCCCCAAAGCAGTTCCCTCAGACAGCTTTTGGCTCATTCTCTGTTGTTTTTGTGAGAACATTGAACTCTGCCTGTTTCTGATACCATGTTCATACAATTCCCCATGTCTTTGTGTGGCATTCTTTTGAAATGCCAGGAGGGGCAACTACAGAAGGAGGCAGGAAGATGAGATCTCTAATCTCTGTCTCCCAAACTCACTTTGGGTCCCAAAGTTCTGAGGGATGAAGATAACTTGGAAGAACTTCCACAAAAGACAAAGAAAAGTATCTAGATTATTAAAACTTAAAGGTCTTAAACCATTAGGTCTGACTGAATAATAACAAAAGTAGATTAAAAGGAAGGGAAAAAGGAATATTTTGCTTGCTTTAGCAAAGGGGTAAATGAGTAAATTTGGGGTAAACATTTTAACTGGGCATTCTGGGAGTGGCTGAAGAAACTTGGTTCCTTTCAAACCAAAGAAAGCTAGTTGTTCTAAAAGAAACAAATACCATTTACAATAGTAAATTAAAAAATCAAATACCTAGGAATAAATTTAACCAAAGATGTAAATGACTTATACACAGAAAACTAGAAAAAACTGTTCAAGGAAATCAAAGAAGATCTAAACAAATGGAAGAATATTCCCTGTTCACGGATAGGAAGACTAAATATTATTAAGATGTCTATCCTATGAAAACTGATCTACACAGTCAATGCAATCCCAATAAAAATCAACACAGCATTTTTTAATGAACTAGAAAAACTAACTCTGAAATTTATTTGGAAAGGTAAGAGGCCCTGAATAGCCAAAGACATATTGAAAAAGAAAAATGAAACTGGAGGAATCACACTACCAGACTTCAAAACATACTACAAAGCTACAGTAGTGAAAACAGCATGGTATTGGCACAAGATAGACACACTGACCAATGTAACTGAATTGAGAGTTCTGATATAGATCCTCATATATACAGTCACCTGATATTCAACAAGGCCACAAAGCCCACTCAACTGGGAGAGAATGGCCTCGTCAACAAATGGTGTCTAGAGAAATGGATATCAATCATATGCAAAAGAAGGAAAGAGGATTACCATCTCACACCTTATACAAAAATCAATTCAAGATGGACCAAAGACCTAAATGTAAGAGCCAAGACCATAAAGACCTTGGAAAGGAATGTAGGGAAGCATCTACAGGACCTTGTAATAGGAAATGGCTTCATGAACTTCATACACAAAGCACAAGCAGCAAAAGAACAAATAGATGAATGGGTCTTCCTCAAAATTAAATCCTTTTGCACCTCAAAGGAGTTTGTCATGAAAGTGAAAAGAGAGCCTACATAATGGAAGAAAATATTTGGTTACCATATATCTGATAGGAGACTTTTATCCTGTATATATAAAGAACTCCTATATCTTAAAATTAAAAAGACAAACAACGCATTTAAAAAATGGGAAAAAGATTTGAACAGAAGCTTCTCCAAGGAAGAAATGCAAATTGCTAAAAAGCCCATGAATAGATGCTCAAAATCACTAGCTATTAGGGAAATGCAAATCAAAACTACAATGAGATATCATCTTCCTCCCATACGACTGGCAACTATCAAAAAAACAGAAGACTATTAGTACTGGAGAGGATGTGGAGAATTGGGAACACTCATCGACTGCTGGTGGGAATGCAGAAAGATCCAGCCATTCTGGAGGACTGTTTGGTGGTTTCTCAAAAAGTTAGCTGTAGATTTGCCATTTGACCCAGCAATTCCACTGCTGGGTATATACCCAGAAGATCTGAAAATAAGGACACAAACAGATATATGTACACCAATGTTCATAGCAGCATTATACACTATTGCCAAAAGATGGAATCAACCCAAATGCCCATCAATGGATGAATGGATAAATAAAATGTGGTATATACATACAATGGAATACTACTCAGCTATAAGAAGGAATACAGCACAAACACATGTGATAACATAGACAAATCTCAAGGACCTTATGTTGGGTGACACAAGCCAGGCATTGAAGGACAAATACTACATGACTTCTCTGATATGAAACAAGCAAAACTGAACTGTCTCAGAGAGCTAAAGACTGGAAGATAGGCTTAAAAGAATCTGGGGGGATGAGGAAGTTTGCAAGCTGATGCCTACAAGAGTGAAGTCTATGACAAGCAGGATGTAAGTATTTGTACAGGGAATGGGTAAGATGGGGACATAGGAATAACTTTGGGTGGGGCTTTGTCGGCTTGAGGGGGACTAGGGTTGGGAGGATGGGTCAGATGACCCAAGAAATTGGGGGAAGGGCTGGAGGGAACCATTGAATAAAGGAAGAGTGTCAGGTATATCGTTGAAATTATAACGTTGAGAAAACTCTTTAGAAAATATAATAGGGAAGGATCATGTGTTTAAGGTGCTTGGGGAGGCATCTGGTACAGGGGCAAGCTTCTAGAGAGTATGTGAGTGCTCATTTTGTCATAGTGTGTTATATCATTGGGAGGATACCCATACAATGAGTGTGAAGGTGAACCCATGTCCTGGGGAGACCTGATGTTCCCAAAGAGAGGGAATTGTATCTCTCAAAAGGATTGCTGGCTCCCAATTAGTTAGGGCAGGCTATTATGTCAAGCCCTCAGCATTGTTGCAGTATCTGTAAATCTGATTCCTCAAGTAATGAAGATTGAGTGTCACAGTGTGCCCTGAGGGGAGGGAGAGAGAGGTATAGCATAGATGGAAGCAGGAAATGGGGGCAATGGAAGTGCTCCACAAGATCATGCAATGATGGACATGTCAAATTACCATTTAAAGTGTATAAAAGTCTATAAACTAAAATGTAAACTATAATGTAAAACTAAAGAAACTAAAAATTAAGAAATTTGTACAGTCTAAAATATAAACAATAATGCAAACCAAAATGGAACCATGTTTGATAGCTATGTTTCAAAATTTGTACATCACCTGCAGCAAATATAACATGAACATGTAAAGAGATCATTGCTGGGGATAGGGGAAAAGGGTTTGATGTTGGATATCTGGGAGTCCCCTATATTGTGTATGTGAATTACTGTGATTTAAAACTTTTTTGAAGACAAAATTAAAAATTAGTAAAAGAAAGGATGTAGACACTGAGGAAAAAATGAAAGTGTCTTGCCACTGTACATATGGGGCAACACCTCTTACAGTGATGAAAGGCAAAACGTTAGAAACAAAGCTTTGTAATATTTTTCATTTTATTAATATACCAATTTATTTTTACTCTATGTTAGTATTTCTAAATTACTATGTATTTTATTTCTAATCTTTAAACCCATCACTGTATTTCAATTTCCTATTAATTGAATTTGGCAATATATTAGGATTCATTGTTGAAGAAGTTTTTGATCACAGAGAGGTTCAACTATGGCAGGGGAGGAACTCTGGTGTAGGGTGTTATTGATGGGGGGCACTTGTGTGTGGGGGAGTTCTCCAGGGCAAGTATATAGGGAACATAAATACGTTAGGATATATGTTGGGTATTATAGTAGTTACAGTTATGAATGTCAACTGATAGAGTGCTGAGTTCCCACCCAGGGGAGCTCTGTCACATTCCCCAATGGAACAGCAATAGTCTCCCAAGTGCAACGGCAAAGATCAACAAGGGAGGATGGTCCTACAATGAGCCCTTGATACTGATGGACTTACTGATATGATAACTATGCTTAGGAGCCTGTGTGCCTGAAATATGAACTAGGCCTAGAGCTGCAGGGTGCCTAAGAGAGCCTCCACATTGTACAAATGTGGCCACTCTCTAAGCCAAACTCAGCATGTAAATGCATTACCTTCCCCCCAACATGGGACATGACTCCTGGGAATGAGCCTCCCTGGAACTGAGGGATTACTACTAATCACTAACAGAAGAAGCAACTAGAAAGAGACCTTGAATAAAAGGGTCAACTCAGACCAGGAGAATATCTCAGCCAACATGTAATATCAGTTGTTAAAAACTGCTTTTTGACCTTGAATAAAAGGGGGGAATGGCAAAGGCAAAAGAGTCTCTATGGCTAAGAGTCTTCCAAAAAGAGTCAGGAGGTCATCAGAGTGGTTGCGCTTATGCCTACCTCAGCAGGACCCCAGAAAAAGCCAAAATAAATACAACCCTAGGTACTGGTTTTCCTGAAGACTATGGAAATCCACAGGATATATAATCATGCCAGATGGATTTGGAGCTCTGTGCCATGTCAGAGGGCCCTGCTGTGGAATTTGTGTTCCTGAGTGTGATGTAGCTGGACTCAGATGTGACTTTTCTACACATGCCTATTCTGTCACTTTTACTGAACCTGTGGTTGGTGCTAGGGATGGTGCATGCTCAGAAGACTTGAATCTATGGACTGCCCATGTACTAGCTAGGCCCTATAGCCCCAGCAGAGTGGCGACTCCTACTCTCTGGTTCGTTGGTCTTACCCAGATCAGCTAACAGGGAGGTGAAGTTGGTCAACCACCACACCAGGGAATCAAGAGTGCCTACAACTGTAAGCAGAGGAATCACATCTATCATCCATGTGGAATCTAAGTCCCCTCTTGATCTAGAGGTGGAGAGGACATCATCATCCTAGGGTCCATAGAATGGAGGAATAAAATATGGACTAGAATAGACTTACTGATATTCTACTATAAAAGTATTGTAACAAGTAATAGAAGAAATTTTAGCATCGAGGTGGAGAAAGTGGCCATACTAGTTGCTGAGGGCAGGGAGAGGGTAGAAGAGATGTGATGTGGGGGCTTTTTGGGATTTTGAGTTGTCCTTAATAATATTACAGGGTCAGACGCTGGACTGAGGTAACAAGCATGCTACCATCGTTGGGCAGGCCCAGCACGTTGAGATGAGGCCTCGTCTCCTGCTGGGTGAGTGCTTGGTGTGGGTAGATTGTCGCCCCCTGCTACTCTTGCCCGTAATGGCTGCCTCCTCTATCTCCACCCAGCATCCGGTCTCCATAGGGGCCGCCCTAGGGTAATCGGCCTGCCTCTCCCGCGCCTCACCAGAACCCAACCCACAACTTCCCCTTATCTTCTGCCCCAGCCCCCATATACCCCCCGCCAGAATGATAACCTCACCTCTGCCCCTTTACCTAGCAACAGCCTCCAACAACCAATTGGAGGTCGCCTTCAGCTTAAGCCAATCCGCACCCCACACGTCGCCCCTTACCCTCGTACCTCACCCCCAACCGTCCCCCAGCCAATTAGCGGCCTCCCCTCACATACATTGCCTTATTTGGCTTGGCCTTGCTACCGCCAGCGCCCTAGCCTATATAAACGCTTGTCTTCCTCAATAAAGCAGACGCGTTGCCACCACTCTCCCTCTCCGCAGCATTCTTCGCGCCGCTGTGCGTCCGCCCTTGACACCGCCCGCTGTCCGCCGTGCGCCCTCACTGGACCTTATATATCCTGCCATAACCCACTGAATGTACTGGGGGAGAGTGCGAACTACAGTGTAAACTATTATCTGTGTAGTGAAGCAGTGCTTCAAAATGTGTTCACTCAGTGCAATGAGGGTGCCGCAATGATGAGGGAGGTTGTTGGTGTGGGAGAAGTGGGGTTTGGGGTGAGGGGTATACAGGAAACTCTTATGTTTTTTAGTGTAACAATTTTTTTGTGATGTACATATCTTAAAAAATATACAATTTACAAAACAGATGTGGTGGGGCATGGGGAGTGGGTTATATGGGAACCTCTTATGTTTTTTGTTTTTTTATGTTTTTTAATGTAACATTCCTTGTGATATATTAATTAAAAAAAATAAAAAAATCATAAGACCTGTATTATAAGTAAATAAATAAATGAATAAAATATGGTAATGAACCAGAAAATTTGACCTGAGAAATCTGCCTTTCTTTTTTTAAAATTTATTTATTTATTTATTTTTAAAAAAATATTACATTAAAAAAATATGAGGTCCCATTCAACCCCACCACCCCCACCCCCCACTCCCCCCACAGCAACGCTCTCTCCCACCATCACGACACATCCACTGTACCTGGCAAGCACATCTCTGAGCATCACTGCACCCCATAGTCAACGGTCCACATCATAGCCCACACTCTCCCACGCTCCATCCAGTGGGCCCTGGGGGGATCCACAATGTCCCGTAATTGTCCGTGAAGCACCACCCAGGACAACTCCACGTCCTGAAAACGACTCCCCATCTCATCTCTTACTCCCATTCCCCGCACCCAGCAGCCTCCATGGCCACCCTTCCCACACCAATGCCACATTTTCTCTGTGGACATTGAGAAATCTGCCTTTCCATTTGCTTGTTTGTTTCCTTTTTGCAAAAGTTTTGCATTCCTTTTTTTTTTTTTTTTTTTTACTTCTTTCCTTTTCGTCTTTGGCTTTGGTCTTGATCCTTTTGTGAATCTGATGAGAGGTGGAACTCTCCCTCAGAAAATGCACATATACACAAAATTCTACAATTAAAGGGTTCATCTTTGAAAACTTTTTCAGTGATTACTGAGTCCTCCTAGTGCCTAAAATGCCAGCTCCTGGCCATTTAATTGCAATTCCTGCGCGTGGGCTTTCCCCTTTGGATTCAATTTCTGGCTCTATTCCAAGCATCTCAGAGCTCCCTGGCCTCCCACCAGCAGCATCCACACAGCACTGCACATTTCCTTATCTACAAAGGCAGCAAACAAATGCCGACGTGCTTAGGCAGAACTAAGTTCCTTTTTATTTTCTTTTCACACGATTTTTCAGTGTCATTGGTAAGCAAAGCTCTGTCTCTGAGAATTGTTTGGAAGCCTTGGTTATGGATTATAGAAGAACCAATCAGCACTTTGGCTTTTTGTGTCTCAGACTTGCCATCTTGACTCCATTTAGATGGAGGGAGCAAACACTCCTGTTGCCCGCCAAGACTGGGGTTCGCTTATTTACTACTGCACACTGACAATTTACTTCCAAGAGCCAGCATGAAGGGCAAAGCAGTTTAATTTTAAGGTGTCCCATGCAATTTTAAGAAAGAGGATAATATTGGAGCACCTCAAGTTTATAATGTTGAGAACTTATTGGGCACCTACTGCTTATGGTCAGAGTCTATACTGGCAGCTGCACGTCTATTAATAAATCCATGATGTAGCTACAGTCATTCACCATTTTGCAGATGAGGATATAGAGTTTAAGAGATATTCAGTAATCTTCTTCAGAAGGCACTGTGTTAGCATTTCAGGGGTTTGGTAGGGTTGTGATGACATCTGAGATATGATTTAGGAACAGGAGCCATGTGAAGGTACATAATGGACTTGAAGAGAGGAGAAACCCTGGCAGGTGCTCGGTCACGGGAGACTGACCTGAGCAGGGTCTGCTGGAGCCAAGGGGGAGAGCTGTGAATCTCCCCTTCAAGGTCGAACTGGCAGGAAGAAGCAACCTTAAATGTGGACTCGTCAAGGTGAACCCATTTCATTTTTAAAAGTGACTCAGGGAAGGTTTTTGATCTTTAATCCTTCTCCTCTCTGGCTGGACAAGCAGGACACACTTTATGTAGATGCTCTGTAGTAGACCCAATGCACAGCAGCTGTGATGCAATTCATGGTTTAGAGCTACTGGCAAATGACTAAGTGTTTATGTAGGTCTGCCCTGTAGCTATTCTTCTATAAACACTGCCTTTAGCAATAATGCAAGAACCCTGTTAGAGCAAATGGAGTCACCTTAAGCATAATTTCCCAAATTTCACTATTCCTTGCTCCAATCTGTTAGTTTAGTCTGTTCCCCAGGTAGTAGCCCTTAAGTATTTCTGGAAGGCTTCAGGCAATCCCACACATGGTTTCCTGGTCAAGGCTGTGTCCTGCTGGTCTGTCTCTGACCACTGACAGCCTGGGGTCCTAATGATTCCAAGTGTGAGTGTCTTCTGCAAAGTGAAAAATGGACCCTCTTCCTTTTAATGTCACAATATGCAGGAGATACAAAAATGCTATCATTTGTGCTCTGGCATTTTATTTGCATTTTTAGTCAAAAACTGTCTTTTTTATTTCCAGCGCTATCCTTGCCTGACCAAGGTGGAACTAATCATAGATCCAAGGGCCCAACACCTTGAAATACACAGAATCCAAAAAATAAGACTTTGTTATTAGGTCAGGAACAGTGTTCTTAGCTTCCTAATCTGTTGATGAGTTTCTTTCCCAAGAACTCTTATTATGTGCTGAGCATAGGTTTCCAGAAAACCCACCAAATATCTTAAAAAACATGTCTAGTATCCCAGATCAAGCTAAAGGTAGGGTTTGTGCCTCCATTATTAATGAGTACTTGCAGGGCATATAGCATCAAAAGGTGTACATCATGGTTTCTATTCTCAAGTAGATAAAACAGGTTCAAGAAATGTCAAGTAATACAATTAATAACATTGCAAACAATGATTTCCTCCCTGTTAGGATAATAAATAGACGGTCATGCATTCCCCTTACCCCTAATCCCCACACTCCGTCCTCCAAACATTCGTATTTCTGGAGAATCTGTTTTCAGGCAAGCATCTGGCTCAGTCTGAAACGTGAAAACCAAAGGATGCACGGAGCAGGCTCATTGCAGGATGATGGAGTCAGAGAGGAAGACAAGATTCTGAGAAGGTCACTTGGACTTGAATCAAATTTTGTTCGTTTTTTTACTTAACTCCAGTCAGGACAAGAGACCTCTTTAACTGTCTGTAGCAGTTGATATGGTTATGAATTCCAAAAGTAGATATTGGATTATGTTTGTAATTTGGTCTGTGGACATGATTAAATTATGATTAGGGCTTTGATTGGGCCACATCATTTGGGCATTGAGACCCGACCCCTTGGTGGGTGGGGACTCACAGATAAAAGGCATGTCAAAGGGAAGAGTTGAGGGTTCTTAATGTTGGAGTTGTGATGTTGGAGTTTGATGCTGAAGTCTTAAGCTGGAGCCCCAGGGAGAGAGACAGAGCCATTTACTTGATAGTCTACATCTGACCTTGTGGAGAGAGGCAAAACCTAGAGAGCCTCCTAGTCTACAGCTGATCTTGTGGAGAAAACAGAGGAGTTGAGCCCAGAGGAACCCAGGAAGCCTGGACCCTCACAGACATCGGCAGCCATCTTGCTCCAACACGTGAAAATAGATTTGTGAGGAAAATAACTTATGCTTTCTGGCCTGGTAACTGTAAGCTTCTACCCCAAATAAATACCCTTTATAAAAAACAACTAATTTCTGGTATTTTGCATCAGCACCCCTTTGGCTGACTAATAAACTGCCCTTCAATTGTTTTAGCAGTTATTGCCAAAACATGTCTCCTCCCATCTCCAAAACATCAAGCCCTGGGGATGACAATCCCACCAAACTTTTAAAGCAAGGTTGGGTAGTACTAGATGGAGTATTTGGACAATATACTTTCAGCATTGAGGGAAAAAGAAATAGCTATGGTTTAAGGTAGCTAGGGCAGATTTCAAAATTAGGATCAGGAAGAAAATTAACCATGAAGGCATGGAGCATCATAAAGATAAAGTTCCTTGGGGCTCATTTCCTTGTGAAAATGGGATAGTCTATATTTCCTTGTAAATCATTTTTGAAGGTTACAGATGACAGAGGGGTGGAAAATGGATTCACAAATTATTTCATAAATTATAAAATTATATTCCTGATCTATTAAACTTCTTCCACATAGTGCCCAATGTATTTTGAGGGATGCATCTGAGGCATCCACCTCTTTTATTAAGGTTGGTAGCAGCTGGACTTCAGATTAATTGCAATGTGAGTACAAATGAAATAACTTTAGCCTTCAGACCCAGATTTTGATGGCTTGACAACATGCTCTTAGACCCAAATCTTTTTCAAAGTTCCTTTCCTTCCTCTACTATCCTGTGAGGCCCTGGGAGGATATCTCACATCAAACTGGGAATCAATCAGCCTGGGGCTCTACTTGCTTATCTTCTCTCTGCCACACGGCTTGAATAAAAAATGCTGTTCAACGTTCTTCTGTGGCAGCTGCTCATACTGGTGCCACCTTCCACCCAGACAACTCCTAATGATACTAGTGCCTGCAGTACCACTGTCACAACTGTTAGGCTTGCCTCATCTGGGCTACACTTGGAAACTCACTTGTACAAGAACAGCTGCTTTGCCATAACCTCAAACCTCCACTAGTACTTGTGTGGCATTCGGTCTTAACTCTTTACTCCCAGGGAAAGGGTTTTACTTTTCTACTCCCCCTGAATTCAGGTTTGACTATGATTTGCTTGACCCTTGGAATGTGAGTTGAAATGAAGTCACTTCCCAGAAAGAGTTTTAAAAGTGAGTTTGAGCTTCTCCATGTTGTCCTTTCTCTTAGCCATTCTAATAATGTTTTCTAGATGATGATGTTGGCCTGGGTTGTACCATGAGGGAGAATTGTCACGGAATTCCTAGGACATACAGGATGGACCTGCAATCGGAGTGGGAAGTAAACTGTTACTTACATCACTGAGATTTTGAGATGGTTGTTACTGCATTATAACCAATCTGATACCGACAGATCACTCCCTCAAATGTGGTCTGAAATGAACACCAAACTTCCTAGATTATTTATATATTGCCATGATGCTGTTACTTTTTCTCTGGACACCGAATTCTGGCTAAAACCTTCACTACTGTTAACAAGCCTTGACTATGACTAAGTACTCCACTAGGACTGCTACCTTATATTATCTTGAATCAATATGCTACCACTTTTGTGCTCCAGAGCAAATGGTTTGTTTCTTTGAAGTATATAAAGCTATGTCTCCCCTGTTTCTTAATTTCTAGCGGTTTTCATAATACAGCTGCTGGTGAAAAGTGTGAAACAGGGTTTCTTTGACTTTTTTACAGCCTTTTCTTCCTAAGGTTTATGGACTCTGTTGGGTACTAAAATAGGGTGCGCTAAAGTATCAGCAGCCATGCTACTCCAGGGTCATCTATTTATCCTTTGATCTAATGCTAAACCCACTTTATTATGCCTTTTTCTCTTAGGATAAAGGTACGTTTAGAAGCCTGGTAGAACCTCTTTGAAATCTGCCCCCCGTTGCCTCACGCAACTATGCAAGAAGTTTGGTTCATAGACACATGGATCGTTTGAATTTTTTTCCCAGGTGGCTCCCCTTCCCCTAGATAAATCAGAGGAGGCAACTGGATGGCAGGAAATGAGCAGAGGGTTCCTTTTACCGTGTGCTACATAGATATATCTGACTGCTTTAAAGTCATTTGGCCAGTTGAAAATTTATTAATAGGAGAATGAAGCAGTTGGCTCCAAACAATGGGTTAATGTGCATCTGCATCAAAGGTTAATGGTCATTAATAATCAGGAAATGAACAGCAGGTGCCCCTTTAGGAAAAGACAAGTTTCATATGTACTAGTGGTGTCTCTTCGTAAGCACAACAAACTGAATTAACAGTCATCCTTATATCAAGCTAACCCTTAATTTCAGAATTAGGCTGGTGTTTTATTTCAGGTAGGGTAAGGTTTGGGTGAGGAGCATTTGGGACCCTGGGGGCCCTGGAAACTCAAATGGTCTCCCTTAGACTTGTCTTTCCTTCCTCTGTCTCTTTTTCTTTAGCATTACCAGGCCTGTAACCAAAGGCTTTATTTTTTGTCAAGGTGAGGAGGGGCATTAGGCTGTGAATTACTAGTCATAATAAAAAATTAAAAACAGTAGTAATCGCAAATATAACATAAACAGTAACTACTCCTTAGTGATCATGTAACATATGCCAGATATGATAGATCTTTTAAGACCTAGTAGTTGCAATAAACCTGAAAATGAGTTGATTAACTTTATTTTACTAATAATGAAAATAGTTTAACTTGCCAAGGTTTGTATAGTCAGTGTCTGAATATATAGACCCAGATACGTTGTCTCCTATCTGATTTTCCTTCAAATATAATATTGATGCACACATTTCTTAAAATAACAGTTTCATTATTATTTTGGTTCAATCAATCACAAAAACTTCTTTTGGTTTCCTGCAGTTATATTTCTTGTTGTTATCATCATGGGTCCATCCCAAACTTCTTGGACTAGTTTTCCAAGATTCTGCTATGGTATCACCCTTACTATCCAAAATAATTTTATTGCATTAAGTTCCTCAACAAATATGATTTACCTGCAGACATCTCACCCAGGAAGGAGAACAATGGCCTGGCCACCATCAGATCTTCCCTTTCTTACTCACTGCCACCACCCAGAAATTTTTCTTCTGCTTTTCCAGCTAGGTCTCTGTGTCCAGGAGTTAATCTCACTCTCCCAACCTTCCTTCATTCTTCTTCTTTTTTGGCAAATAGGCAAAAATGGTATTAGCTTGAAAACCCAAGGAGTCTAATTTAGTGAAGAAATTTAAGCATGGGTGTGAATGAAGCTTCTACAACTACATGGCCTTATTGTTTTCCTTTGCTTCTAGCCTTCTTGTACATTCTTACTACCTATCTTTCCACTTCCTCCTTATTATCCATCTGCTCTGTTGATATTGCTCTCTTCCGGATCCAGACCTTGAAACTTGTTCAACCTTCAGCTCTTTATTAGATCCTTCTCCTCTTCTCTAGAGCAGCAGTTCTCCTCCTGGGACTTGCAGCAGCATCACCACCTGTGACTCTGTGTTATAATAAGCCTTACAGGAGATTGGGTTGCCATGAATCCTTCCAGGAGATTTAAGGTTTGAGAACCATAGCTATTGAACATGTGTTCCCCCTTGAAAATTTCTCCTGCTTTGCTTATATTTTAAATTTTAAATTCCTTTATTGCAATAAAGGAACACATTAGTGTTCTCTTATAATTTGCTTTATTTTCTTGATGTTTTAGTTACCCACTGCCTGCCTGACATTTTTCCTATGACTTTTATAAGTACCTCTATCCACTCTTGCTCTCAAACTTTGGATTTCTCCTCCTAAAACTCTATCCCTGTCCCTATTCTTATGGTTTTCTATTCTCATTCTCAACTTTATTTTCAATTATCTTGTCTATGCTATGATTCACATTTCTATATCTCTAATCTAAGCCTCATATTGTTTCATATCTCCAAATGCCTAATAATTATCTCTCTTTTTACTTTCTTAACATAGCATTTTAAAGAATCATTCTTTATTCTGGAATAAGCAGAAGGGCTGTCAATATTAGAAAAAAATAAGAGGAATTCCTGGAAAATAAATGTGTTAGGATAGGTGCTGTACCTATACCACAACTCAAAACATAGCTGAAAAACTGCTGTAAATTAGGAGCAAATTCAGGGACTTCCTAAGATCAGGAAGAACAAACAGTAAGAGCAGGAGTTGCCCCAAGGTGATCTTTTGGGTAATGGATTAAATAACTCAATGTGGTGAGTGGGACCAGGAGTCATCCATTACTCCCCCCCTGCAACTCCCATGCCTGCTACACAATCACACACACTTAGTGACAGCATCTGTACCCAGACCGACAACAGCATAGGAAAAGTTAACCATCTGCTTAATTTTGTGTATATGGGCTTGAGAGAATTCAGTCCAGAAATTGAGATAATTCAAGACCTCCATGGAAAGCAGAAAAAGAAAGGAGGCTTTGAGTGGTCAAGTCTACCAAGGAGAAAAAAAATCACTATACAATCCCATAAGTCTAGAATAAAGACTTCATTCTTCTGGACATTTAAGAATCCTGAGCCTATTTGCTGGCTTTCCATTCACACAGGCAGAGACAGGGGGGAAGTCTCTCAATTGCTGTGAGCAATTCAATTCCAGGAAGATGACAGGAAAACAGACCTCTAGAACCCAGAGGAAATTATCCAACTGCCTATGAAAGCTATCTTATGAGTTTATTTAAATGGGAAAAAACAAGAATCGAAAAATAGTTGAAGAAAACCAAGAGTCTTAAATAGTAGGACTGAAATGAAGCAAGCAAATATTCAAATAGATCAACTGATTCTAGAAACAAAGAGAGAATTCACTGAAGGTGAAAATATTCCAAATAATGCTTCTGGAGATATTTGAGAAGATAATGCTTCAATAAACTTAATAGGGTGTTGTTAAAAAAGGAGTGATCAGAGAACAAGATTTAACTTTGGAAATTAAACATTATTGATTAAAAGTTTAATATATTATTAGCAAATGGACATAGCCAAAGGCAGAAATTTGTACTAGGGAATTACCCAAGACTAAACAGCAAAAATGGGAAAAGGCTTAAAATATAAGATTATGGGTAGGGAGAATCAAACTAGAGGTTTCACCATATGTTATCTACTAGGAATTTCAGAAGGAGCAAATTGAGGTTACAAAAGAAAGAAACAAGTTCAATTCCATTCATAACCAAGCAAATGCAAATGAAAAAAGTCCACTGTATAAGAAAGAGGCCAGTTTTAAGAATTCAGGTATATTATTTACATTACTGTTAATATTTATTTACATTTTATAGGTGAGATTATTGTGGCATTGAGAGGATAAGTTCACACAGCAAGAAAGTGGTAGAGGTATGTTATGACTACAAATATTCATATCCTGGCATAAATATAATAAATTATAATGTGAAGCATTCTATAAAAGAAACCTGAATAATTGGAAAGAAGGGAAATCATCTTCTCAAACGGAAGTTTGTAAGGATTTTAACTTTTCCCAAATTAACCTATAAATTCAAAACTGTGATGGTAAATTATTCAAAAGGATTTTAATGGATCCTGACAACCCACTTTAAAAATTTATCTAGAAAATAAATAACCAAAAAACAAGAAAGAAAATTTTGAAAGGAGAAACAATCAAAATTGAAGCAAAACAAGATATTTAAACAATGTGGTAGATTAACCAGAATAGATAGAGTATCTGATAAAATTGCCATTCACAAAATGTGGCGAAATGACATATGCATAGCCATTCCATCAGATTTCAAAATTATGTATATATATAATTAAATGAGATATATAGTTATCTCATTTAATGTTGGTATGGGTGTGTTGCTATTGGAGATATAAATTGGTTATGTTCTTTTTCAATAGTAAGTTGGCAATATCAATATCTATCAAAGCAAAATGTGCTTTTCCATTTCTAATCTTCTATTTTGGAACAGTGTTCATATATATATATGCATGACCATGTTCATACTGAAATGAAGTTTGAAATATAGAAATATTGTAAAAAATTAATTCCCACAACAATTGAATGGTTAAATAAATTTAATGATTAATAGTTAAATAATTAATAGTATATCCATGCAATAAAGTACTGTGTGGTGATTAAAAAGATTGACACACACACACACACGAACACACACATAGAAGGTATTCTGGAAAAGTTTACTTCAAAATCACCAGAGTTTGCCTTTAGAGAAGGGAATGCTTTCCGTGTGGGTAGTGGTAAAGGGAGATTTTTAGTTTGTCACTTTGTACATTTCTGGGTGATATTTTTTGAAACTGTACTAGGCTATTCTCTAGAAAATATTTTTTAAAACCCCAGGAATCATGGTCATCTACTAAACAGGTAAAATTAGATTTCTAAGTGTTAATCAATACAGCCAATGGAGTTACGAGTTTTAGATGTGTGAACTGGAAACCTCTGCCCAGCTGAGTGAATGTGCCCGTGGGTACATAGTCCAAGTTCACTGAGCTCTACTGCAGGGAAATGAGTAAGTCAGAAGGACTATCTGACTGCATTCCCAAGACTAAGCCTAAAGTTTGTGAGACTAGAATTGAGTTAGGAATTAATTAGGTAAATTGAACTAGAAACACTAAATTTATACCTGAAATATGAAATGAACACAACTGCATTTTTCTGGTGAGAGATGCAGAGGACAGGTCACTGTGTTCTTTGAATATAACACAGGTTCACTTTGTATTGTCACAAAAATAGCATTAAAAATATAAAATTCTTCAAATGACACAAAACGAAGACCCAATGAAATAATTGGTTGTGGTAATTTTTCACAATACTGCCATTGTTCCTTCCTAGTGGTTTAAGGAGTTTTAAGGTCGCCGACCTGAAATCAGCATTTGGAATGCGTTTCTCCTCAGATCAGAGAAGAAAACAAAGTATTGCTCAAATATGCCCCAAATTCCCTTTAGGAAAAGTGATGACCCACTGCCTGCAGCTCTGCTCTGGCACTAACTTTCAGGCTATGACGGTAACATGAAGGAAAGGGGAGTGAGGCAAAGCTTGGCAACAAATACCAGACGTCAGTACCTGCTTCAAAGTTCAAGCTGTAATAAGAAGTTCTCTGGAATAAAACGGCGAGGACGCCTCCTCAGGACAATTTTCCGCATGGTTCACCCACCCTTGTAACCTGAGCACTAAATCCGACTCGCTCTTGCTTTATGTGTAGTTCTGTGTTATTCTACATTAAAAGGTCTTTTTAGGCAGCAGTTTACGTAATAATAGTCCTCAGAATCCAGGATGAAATCTTACGACCTTAATCGCATTTGTTGTGAGATTCTGGCATAAATTTGTGAAAGGCCAGTGCTTAATTTTAAAAAAAATAAATTTTATATTTGTTAAATAGATATATTAACTTCCCCTCCCCAAACAAACAAACAAAAAGGATAAAATGCCTCACTATTTTCTCAAACCAATTCTCAAGCTATAGGAAGAGACGGAATAAATATAACCCTGTGCTTTACTAGTAGGTTCTGGCCCAGAGCCCTCAGTCCCCTGCAAATTTGTTGAAAAGGCAAACATTGCCCCCGCCCCCACCAGCCCATGCCCACCCAGACCTGCTGAATCAGAAACTGCATGTGGGCTTACCAGTCTATCTTTTAACAGGCCTTCCAGGTGATTAGATATGTCTCAGCAATGCTATTATTAAGCCATGACACATTGAACTTATTTATATCTACATTAATTTGTACTAAATTATAATAATTTATATTATTTATAATCTATTAGGCATTATTTAGACCAGTACTGTCCAACAGAAATATGACCTAAGCACAAATGGGAGCCACGGATGTAATTTTAGATTTTCTAGTAGCCACATTAAAAAAAAGGTAAACACCGTGTGAAATTCACTTTAATGGTGTATTTTATTTAACATGGACTATGCAAAGTATCATCATTTCAAAGTTTCATCAATATAAATATATTTAAACTCACTTAAACTCACTTCATTTCAGACCGGCCACGTTTCAAGTGCTCACCAGTCACAAAGGTTTGTGGCTACTACACTGGATAATGTAGCCTGAGACTTAGGGGATGTTATAGCGCTCAGCTGGGGGAAATACAAGTCTTCAGTTATGTACTATCTTTGAACCACCAGAGTTGGATTGAATAAAGAATTATTTATCCAATTGGTTGAAACCATGGTCCTTGGTTCTCTCTCTTGGCAGCCAAAGCGAGGGCAGAGGAACCTCATAAGTGCAAAGTGAAGAGGGCGACTAGGGGACGTTTGGCTCTTCAGTAAATGGTGGTAGATGATAATCATTCCAAAGTAGGAGAAAAATCCAGTGACACTCTCCCCAGGTCCATTGGATGAGCAGGAGGGAAGAGCATCCTCTTCCTGGTGAAGGACGAGGGACTAGTGGCAAGCACCTGGGATTTTGTGTCCAAGCCTGGAAAATGAAGCCAGGATCTGCTTCCCCTCTGCTGAATCACGGTTTTCCTGAGTGGTGGAGGGCTGGTCATATTTGCCTCATGGGTTGTTGAAAATCAAATATATATATTTGAATTTGCCTTTTGCAAAATTTCAAGGACATTAGGTGGTGTCTGGCACCTTTAGAGGTAAAGCTTTTGTCTAATTGATTTCAGACCCTCTTTTCTTATCGTGTTGGTTTTGAACCCTCAGATCTGGGCACCTTGGCAAGAGGCTTCCAGTGACCTCTGTGTCCTCTTTTGAAGTAAAAAGAATTTCACCCCAAGGTATGGGCAATGAAAAAATAATTAATTATGAAAGAGCACGGGTATCAAGAGACTTCCTGTTATTTATTGAAGAGAATATTACCTTTCACCTATCTTCCCATCACCTACCTATCATCTATTTTAATATCCATTCAACCACAATTTGTCTTGCATGCCTTTGTGTGAAATTAAGGAATTTACAGCCTGTTAGCCAGTTTATTTCTCTTTTCCTTCGCTTGATTCCTTTTCTAGTCATCATTAGTTTCATTTGTAGATTTGAAGTAAGGCTCCTTCATCCTTTAAAAAATCCTTTATTTTTATTTCATCTATTACTACAGTTAAATATATTAATTAGCAACATTCTCCCGTCTTAGTTTTATTTACTTATGGTCTCTACCAGGAATAGATGACCCACATTCATGATATTTTCATATTTCAATTTGTGCAATAAGGTTCTGCAGCAATTTTTTCATACAAGGTTATTCATATTCTCTCTCCACCCAGCCACCTCAGTTCTCAGCATAGGTCTCTGTTGCCTACATGTATAAATGACAGTTTGACACTTTTCAATTCCTGACATTCTTGGATCACAAACTTTTTCTGAAAGGATTCTTAGACTTTCATACCCTGCATTAGTTTTGCAGTAAAGCAATCCAAAGCCACCCTTTTCTCTCTTTCTCTTATCTCTTTTCTCTCTTTTATTTTTGTTTGAAAGAGTAGACAATCCTTATTTTATTGTTAGTATTGAAGACTTTTTACCAGTGTTAGTCTTGACATTGGTTTATATTTATTAATTTTTACTTGTGACATAGTTTTCCCATTTAACTTTGAGAACTTTCAATTCCTTAAAAATATATTCTTCAGTTATACAATTGATTACCATTTTTGTTCTATTTATTTGGTTTCAATATTCAGGAGCTGCTATTATTTACATACTCAATCTTTGTTTTCTATCCTTTAGGTCCCATATTTCTCTTTAACTTCTTCACTTCTTCACTTTTTTTTTTTCATGAGAAAAATACAGTAATGTAAAAGCAAAGAGAAAAGAAAAGGCATAAATAACCCCACCATGATGAAACTGTGACTCAATATTTTGACATATTTCTTCCCAGCTTTTTTACTGTACATTTTTTTACATAGTATTATACTATGTATATTTTTTCACTATTTATGTAATTACCTGAATTTTGGAATTTAGATTATTCCCACTTTTCACTATTGATAAGAACAATGTGATGCATATATTTGTGAACGCTTGTTGCATTTAATAATTTCTTACAGATTCCAAGAAGGTAAACATAAATATCTGTTACTTAATGCTATGACTTCTCAATTATTTATATTTATATAGTCAAGAAATTTTTACCAATTTACATGGCTCTTGTGGCAGTTTGAGATTATTTATGAATTCCAAAAAAAGAGATTATTCTTGTAAACTAATCAATGCCTTTGGGTGTGATACTCTTTTATTGTATTAGACTCAGCTGAGATGTCTTTGATTAAATTATGTTATGACTAAGGCTTTGATTTGACTGCATCATTAGTGCCACTCAGAGTTGAGTGCCCACCCCCTTGTGGGTTATATAAACAGACACTCAGTCAAGAATATGGAAACAGAGTAAAGAGAGGAAGCTCCATGGACACAGAAGAGGGCCCTGTGGCCCTGGAAAGGGAGATGAGACATTTGCCTGATAGTTTACAGCTGACCTCATGTAGAAAGCAGAGCAGCTGAGTTTGGAAAGAAACTAACCCTCTGAAGAGAGACAAGCCTTATGCCAGCCTACAGCTGAGATGGAAAGGAGCTGGACTTATGGAATCTTAAGAGGAAAGAGGAATGCTGAACATTAACAGACATCACCTGCCATCTTACATCAACATGTGACAACAGACTTTCGGTGAGACAGTACCCCTTAAGGTAGCTTGAGTTGGATTCTCTAGGAAACTATAAGTTTCTACCCCAAATAAATACCCTTTATAAAAGTCAACAGAGTTCTGGTACTTAGCATCAGCATGCCTTTGGCTGACTAATACAGCTGTAATCTTTTCTGAAGTCTTTTTATTTTGTATATCTGAAAGTGTTTTTCTTGTTTTCTATATGAAAGATTACTTGGTTGTGTAGAAAATTCCTAGATCACACCCTTCACTCATCTAAACTCTTTAGAAGTGGCTTGTTTGTCTTTTTTATATTTAGAGCTGAAGAGAAGTTTGATTTTTCTTTCTTTGTAGGTAATTCTTTTTCTTGTTAATTCCTGGATGATTTTAGGTTTTTTTTTTTTTTTTTCTGTGTCCTGAGAATTCAAAACTTTGCCAGGATGTATTTGGCTTGGTTTAACTTTTTAATTATTTTTCCTGGAACTTGGTAATCTTTTTTGATCTTCATACTCAAATATTTTTCCAGACAAATAAAATTTCTTAGAATTTTCAAGACTAATGTGGATTTGTATCTGGTATCTTCAAAGGTATCTTAGTTCATGGCATCTCCATCCTTCAGTTGCTTGGGCTAAAAACCTTGGAGTTGTCCCTGACTCCTCTCTTTCCCATATACCCACATCTAATACAGCCACGAATCCCAGTTTGTTCTTTCATCTATGTCTCAAATCCTCCTACTCTTACCCCACCATAGCCACTGCTCTGATCCAAGCTAATCTCATTTTTCACCTGCATTTATGTAATTGCCTCCTAACTGACTCCTGCTTTAATTATTGCCCTCCAGTCTATTTTCAACATAGTAGCCAGAGTGATCCTATAAATCCTAAGTCAATTTTTGTTACTGGTCTGTTCATAATCTCCAAATGGTTCCTCATTTCACTTGGAGAATTATCCACATTCCTACCTTGGCTCACAAGTCCCTACCCAATATGCCCTCAGTTGTCTCTCTGCTCTCATCTCTACTTGTGCAGTTGCTGCTCAATCCTCTTCCACCATAATGATTCTCAAACATCCCCTTGTCTTTGCACTGGCTACTTCTCCTGCCAAGAAAGCTCTTCTCCCCGATGTTTCTTCTTCATCTTGGAGTGTGGTGGATATGGAGAACTATGTACTGAGATGTTCTACTAAGTCCCACCACACTGTTTTCCAGCTTTCAGACTGAGGAACTTATTCTTCTTCCCATGTACTAATTGCCATGGTGTTGTCTGCTGAAGGCCAACAGCTAAGTCTCTCCTGCAGAATTCATTTTTCTTGAAGAGAACCTCCTCTCCAAAATTATAGCCCCCTTCCTGGGTTCCACTTCCAATTTTAAAAATATGGATAACCCTGAAGAACCTATAGAAAACTTATTAGGAATATAAGAATAGCCAAAAATTAGATTCTGCAATTAAGTAGAAAATACCATTTATAATAGCATCCAAGAATATTGTGGGTATTGGAATAGAACTAAACAGATGTGATAAGGTCTCGACAAGGAAAGTTAGAAAAATTTTTAAAGAACTCTAAAATAATAGACATGTAAATTGATTTGTAATAGTTATTTATATATTGTTAATACTAATTCTTTGTCATATGTGTATATAATAAAGCATAATGTAAAGATGGCAATTCTGTCCAAACTGATGTATAGATGTAATGCAAACCTGGTAAAAAACGTTGGGGGTTTTTCATGTAACGTAAGATGTTTCTAAAATTTAAATGAAAGAAAAAATGGTCAAGAATATCTAGGATACTGATGAAGGAGGAGATGGGAGGAGAGACATGCCTGAATGGATTTTAGTTTGAAATTTTATTATGGAAGTGTGGTATTGGCCCAGGGTTAGACAATTGATCGGTGGAATAGAGTTATGGTAAAAGAATCATGTATGTGATAGATCAGATCAGTGGAGAGAGAAGGTTGCATATATAGAACTGGAAATATAGTTATCTTTATTAAGGAAGATGAAATTGGATCACCTCTTCATTCAATATATACAGTTTAACTGCAGAAAGATTAAGGAATTAAGGGTAAAAAACAAAATGTTCATATTTTTTGTAGAAATTATAGGTAAGAGTCTTAACTTTAGGGTCTTTAAATAAGGTTCATACCACTTTGATTATGAAAGAAAAAGTTGATAAATGTGATGATATTAAGAATAACATACTGTGCTTATCAACATTTATCTTAAAGTAAGTGAAGATTTTTGCAAACATGCAACTGGTGAAGAGTGTCAATAATATATACAGAATGTTTACAAAACAATAATAAAGAATTGGAAGGGAAAAATAAGTAAAAGTGATAGAGGCCTTTCACAGAACAGGAAACATATTTGGCCAATAAAACATAAAAATAGACTTTCAACATCATTTGTCATCAAGAAAATGCAATTGAAGAACTCAGACACAGTTTTACATCTGTTTAATTGGAAACAATAGAAGCTTAACATTATCATATTTTATAGTAGATGTAAAGATCCATTGGATCTCTTAGGTATAACTTGTAATATTCTAAATCAGTGCATCTTTGTTTTTGGAAAAAAGGTCGGTTTTATATCTTTTTTAAAAAATATTTTTTATTTTTAAAGAAGTGTTAGATTACATAAATGTTACATAAAAAATATATGGGATTCCCATATACCCCACTCCTTCCCCCTCATACCCTTTCCCATGTTAATAAAATCTTTCATTAGTGTGGTGCATTTGTTAAAATTGATAAACGCATATTGAAGCATTGCTACTAACCATGGACTATAGTTTATGTTATAGTTTACACTCTGCCCTGCACAATTTTATAGGTTTTGACAAAATGTATAGTGGCTTGTATCCATCATTGCAATGTCATGCAGGACAATTACATGTCCCAAAATGTCTCCATGTTACACCTATTCTTCCTCTCCCTCCCCTCAGAACCTCTGGTGGCCACTACCTTTATACAAATGATAGAAGTTCTTCCTTTGCTGTAATAATAAATTCATTATAGAATAATAATACATCTACTTTAGTCCATTGTTCATTCCCAATCTTGAGGATTTTGGGATGGTGGTGTCTACTCTGTTTCTAATTGAGAGGGGACTTAGATCTCATGGGGCGGATGGACAGAACTATTTTGCTTGCAGTTGCAGACACTCTCTGTTCTGTGGGACGGACATTGTCCATCATCTCCTTGTTAATTGTCCTGAGTGAGTCCAGTGAACTGGAGAGTAGATGTTACAATTCTGCTGAGATTCAGGGCATAACAGTCACATGAATAGAGCCAAGACTTAAGTTTCTGGGTAATATATTTGACAAGTATAGTGCTAATTATAGGTTCAAATAAAAAGAACAAAAGAACAATGTGTAGCAAAACTGTAAATAGGTCTGTCTGTTATACTGGAAAGCATAAATTCCAGCGTAAGGCCCACTGACAGGGTGCTGAATTCCTGAGCTGTCTGCCCTGCTTATAGTGTCTAGATGTCTCTAGAGACCTCAGGACCCTGCTATTTCAAGCAATGTTTACTGTGCAAGTCAATGAAATACTGCTGTGACATGCATAAGTGTAATGACCTCCCAACTCACTTTGAAATCTCTTCATCATAAAAACTTTTTATTTAATATTTCCCCTTTCTGGTCAGGATCTTTTTCCAGATGCATTGCTAATTGATGCTTGATAATAATCCTTGGTGCCAAGGAGGCTCATCTCCAGGAGTCATGTCTCACAACAGGAGGAAGGTAGTGCATTTACATGCTGAGTTTGGTTTAGGGAGGCAAGAAGAAGACGTTCAGGAGGTGACGCTTAGTAAATATATAATATTAGGCTAAGTTTTAATTTCACGAGTAAAGGTTCATAAGTATAATTATGAATATCAAGGATCTGGTGTAATGGTCTGTCTTCCTTCACTAGGTGCTACCTGTGCACTCGGGATTCTTGATGTTCCATTGGAGAATGTAGCAGAACTCCCAAGGATGGGAATTCAATATTCTTTTGGCTATTGTGGGGTTCTCCACCAACCAAGACAACATCCCATGAACACCTGACTATATTCATATGCCTTAGAGGCATGCCCCATGTGTACCCCTCCCACACATTGCCCAATCACTGATACCCCACACCAGTGATCCTCCCCTCCTCCAGCTATGACCCTTCTGTGATCCAAAACCTCTCCAAAAATGAAGCCAAAAAACCCCCCAAAAATTAATAATAAAATAAAAATAATTTAAATAAGTTTAAAAACAAAAAATAAAATACAGAAAGAAAAATTAAAAAATAATTGAAATAAAATTTTGTATATTGTGTCTTTCATCACTGTAAGATCTGTTATCTTGTATGTACAGTGACAGTTTCTTAACTTAGAGTTAAATATTTATTTCCACTACTAGATATATACCCAAGAGAAACTCTCACACATGTTCAATGAGAGACATGAACAAGAATGTTCATAGCATATTATATTTCACAATGGAATATTGTCAGATCTCAAAACAATTGCATGCAAAAAAATGGAAGATTTTTAGCAAAAAATATTAAGTGAAAAACTAAATCCCATAAGATTAGACACTTATAATAACTAAACCATCTATAATACATACATACATATATAATACACATATATTTAAATAGTATATAAAAAATAAAATATACACCTATATATATATGAGTATATATAGATGCAATTAAACTCCAAAAATGATGAGAAAGGAAATTTTGAGGATGATTCCAGAGTAAGAGTTACTTGGGTGGGATAAGCAAGAAGAAGGGAAATAGGTCTTATATGGTTATCCATAGGTCATAGCTTTTATTTCATTGGTGGTTTATTAGACACTTATTACATTATTTGAATTCATTTGAAAGAGCTAATTAAAGAGGTTATTCATGGACCAATAATGAAAATATGTCCTGAACAAGGATTAGGGCTAATTCAATTCTGTGCTCTGAGGTGCAAATGGGGAAAAATGATATAGTAAATATCCTTGTGCATACATTATTTCATATTTGTGCAAATATATCTTTGCACAAAATTCCTGAAATTGGAATTGTTGACCAAAGGGCATTTTTATTTTAAATGTTGGTAACTACTGCACAATACACTACAAAAGCTGAACAAATTTACACTCTCTCCCACAACACAAAAGGGCTGATTAACTCATATTTGTGTCAACAGGGTGTTATCAATCATTTGAAATTTGGCAGTCTGACAGATAAAACATTGAAAGGATTATTTTGCCTTTCTGGTTTTATTTGTGAGGATTAGTATCTATTATATAAGGTTCATTTGAATTTCCTTCTCTGTAAAATATCTTTTCAGCTTCATTTTTTGATTCATTTTTTTGGGGGGCTGTTCTTGGTGTCTAGATCTTTATATATTAAGGATACTAGCCTTTTCTTTATGTGAATATTTTACACGCTTTTCCTTATTTGTTGCTTGTCTGTTCACCGTGGGCTGCTTTTAGCCTTGCAAACATTATTTATTTATTTTTGTTTTCCAATTTTTCAGTCTTTAATTTTATGGCATCTGGATTTTGTGTCTTACTCAGAATTGAATTCTCTCAAAGACTATGAAAAAAATCACCTTGCCCCCTGTTCACACATGGGCCAAAGATGGCTCTGGTGGGTGCTGATTTCTTGGCAGCCAGCTCAGTCTTGTTAGCACAAAGCCTGCTGACACCAAACACAATTTCTAACACATCCAATAGTTCTCAAAATAGTCCAAATAAATGTAGTTTTAGCTATTTAGAGCCTGGCTGCTAACATCTGCCAGCCATCGATGTGACAGACCTTGTGGCTATAAAACATCCTAAAAGCCTGCAGCCTTTCCAAGCTCTCTGACCCAGGGACCCCCACCATGCTGCTGGGTGACATCACTTAGACACGTAGCCCCCTCTCAATTCCCCTCTGCACCGGGAATTGGCTTGCCCTATGCCCATCTGCTATGGACTTGCACCCTCTGGAAGCTCTCCTACTGGGAGTAACTTCTCTTCTCATGCAACTTAGAGCAACACCCAAATAAAGCTCGTGTGCTGCGGCCTTCTCAGGGTTATGCCTTTCCTTTGACCAACCCTGAAATCCTTGAGCTTACCACACTCCATTTTTTTAAAAAGATTTATTTTATTTATTTATCCACCCACCCCCCTTGCTGCTTGCTTGCTGTATGCTGTTCGTGTCCATTTGCTGTGTGTTCTTCTGTGTATGCTTGTCTCCCTTTGTTGTGTCATCTTGCTGGGCCAGCTCTCCATGGGCACGGGCCAGCTTGCATTCACAAGGAGGCCCTGGAAAGTGAACCCAGGGCCCCCCATGTGGTAGACGGGAGCCCAATCAATTGAGCCACATCTGCTTCCTGCCGCACTCCTTTCTAATACTTTGTTTCCATTTCTTAGGTTTAAAAATCTTCCCCAGCTGGTAATCCCTGAATGTCAGTTGTGAGATATGTATTAATTTTCCACAAATATCTAATTATCCTAGCATTTTTACTGAATTTTCTCCCACTAACTTGAAATGTCATCTTTATTATTTGCTAAAATATCATGAGCATGTGTGTCTATTTTTGAATTTTCTATCTTGTTTCATTGACCTTTTTGTCTATTAATCAGTGGCACTACATTGTTTATTTTAGGAAATATTTTAATCTCTGCTAGGACTGTGTAATAGATTTTATTATTTCATTTTTTTTCATACCCTCTTTCCTTCGAAGGCATATATAATCTCTCTTCTCATTGACTTTGGAGTTGGCTATGTCATTTGATTGAGCCAAATGAATGTATGTGAATGTGAGGTATATTATGTCCAACCAACTTTCTAAAAGACATTGCAAGTCTTTGTCAGCTTCCTTGCTCCTTGTCTCTGTCATGAGAAAGCCATGTCTCACAGACAGAAATTTTGATGCTTTTTGTTTGCAGCAAAGCTTGCTAATAGTGTCTGGTTCATTCTCATAAGTTTTCTTTCTAATAATTTGGCAGGACCTCCTTACTTTTTTATATGACTTATTTTTAAACGTCTCTTTTCTCCTAATGCACAACAAAATTATATAGCTCATTTTTAAACTGTATATTTCCCCAAACTTTTCCATCATGTCCCTTTTCCCCCAATTATCCTCCATCACACCTACCAATCTTCAATCATAAACTATCATTACCATGGGTTCTAAATAACTGGATTTATCGCTTCTACTTTTTGTACCATGCTAAGGTAAGTAGATGCAACTTGTGATTATGTCCTTCTTTCTCCATGTCTCTGCCAGGCCCACCCGTGTGGTTGGTTAGAAGTGGGTGGTGCAGTGTGGAGAGAACAAGTGGCTTGGTATTTTCACTCTGCCTCCTCAGAGGGTATGTCCAGTTACTAATTAGCATAACCATAAAGAACACCAAAGGTTTAGATCAGTCATTTGTATTTTCTAAGTAAAATTTATGTTTCCCTGTCCACATTAGGCGGAGAATGAAAATAACATCACAATAACAATAACAAAGATACTCTACTTGTTTCCAACCCAACCTTCTACTTCCAGGAACTCCACCTCAGTGAAAGTGCAGCTGGTAGAGTTCATCCTCCTGGTTGCTCTGGAACACTTACAGAAACAAGCCTCTCTTCCTCGCCCACTCTGCTTCCCGTATTGGTATTTGCTGGAACTGTGGAGTGTCTGGTGTATACTGATGCTGTTTTTCTGGTTTCAAGTATAATCTGATCCATCTCACTGCTAGGTAACTTTATTTCATGTTCCAACTATCATTGCAGGGGAAGGCAACCTCTTTCCCCTCTTATGTCCCATCAGTTACTTAGACTTTGATGCTCCAGTTTTGAATTGCACTGGCTTAAACAGAGGGAATTTATTAACTAATGGTTTTGAAGATGGAGAAGTCCAAAACTGAGGCATCAGCAAGGCGATGCTTTCTTCCCAAAGACTGGCATTCTGGGGCTGGGTCCCGTGATCCGTGGTCCTTGGCTTTTTCGTCACGCGGCAAAGCACACCGCTGTCCCTCCTGGCTTCTCTCTCTGTTTACCTCTCCTGGATCCTCTGTCTATAAAGGACTCCAGCAGTCTGGATTAAAATGCCACCCCATTCAATGCGGCCACACCTTAACTGAAGAAGTATCTTGAAGAGATCTTCTCACAATGAGGCCACACCCACCGGAATGCAGACCAAGACCAAGAACGTGTCCAAACTGGGGGACACAGTCGAGTCCACCGCAACTTCCCACTTTTTTTCTGAGAAGTGGCTGTTTTGACTTTTCCCAGTTGCTCTTCATCCAGGTTCTTCTACGTAGGTCTCTGGCATGAGCGATGGGTTCTACCTGGGGACCGTCTGAGAGGCAGCTCAGCTCTCCTCCCCATGTGACCTGCCGTTTTGATGTCACGACTCTTCTCTCTTCCCACAGTGCGGGATCTCTGCCCATCCATCCTCCAGCTGGGCCAGACCAGCATGGATCCCCAAGCTGCACAGGATTTTATCTTGAATTGACTAGAGCATAAATTTAATTTTTCCCCAGAATTGTGGAGATTATACAAAACAAGGCAGGATTGCTATATCCTATTATTAGAAACACATTTGAGCATTATTAAAAGTTTCAGAGTATTTTTTTTTGTTAGTAAGAGTGATTTTGGGTCTAGTTGTTGTTCCTAATCTTATTAATTTCAGACACCTTTGGTGTCTGTCCATATTAGATGATGAGTTGGTAAAAAAAAACAAAACCATAAACCTCCCTGTCAATCCCAAAGCATTATTAAAAACAATCTATAACATATCAATAAAATAATTTCGGATAATACAATGCTCATTTTTTAAGGTATCTGGCATTAGAATGGTACCTTGTTAATATTTTCTAGATGTAAAGTTTCCAAATATTTGTGATGTCTAGAGGCATGCTAGCTGCCAATTCTACCAGTAGTTACAAAAATCCTTCAGGTGTGACATGCTTGGAAAAGCAGCATTGAGAATAATTGACTATACCGAGGGGATGAAAGTCCCATGCCATTTAGAGCACAGTTGCTTTTTGTGGTGTTCTGTGGATGCATGAGCTGTGTACAGCACACAACTTCTACTATAGCCTCATTAAGGCAGTTGTCAAAACCGTTAAATAAATACATTAATACAAATCTTCCCATCTTCCTTTCCTTTCTTAATTCATGTGTGTGTGTGTATGTAGATATACATGTAAATATCTCTATGTATTTGCCTTTTCTTTCCCTCCTGTACTGTTCTTGCCTCATGTCATCTGTTTTGGAGGGGTTGTGGCCTGTTATGAAGATTTTCATTGCTTCCTGCAAATATATCCCAGTTTTTGCATATGCACACATTCAACAGCTAAATTTTAATTATAATCTTCCACAATATTAATTAAAGGAGATACTTTTTATCAAGGAGCACTGTGCATTTTGTAACGGACATTCAGAAAGAGCTGCACCCTTAGGTGCATGGTAGTGTAGTTTTGCTTTGTATCTGCATGTCTGCTCAGAGGTCTCTGTGCTCTTTGATGTCTACCTTTGAAAACACTGAAAAAGTTTTAACTCTCCTAGCTTCTCTGTTGGAGGATATTTTTAGATTTAATTGAAGCAGAACTTGGCAGAATATTGGACTCTTACATATGTCCATAGTAATTCCATTTAAACACCACTAATGGCAGTGGCCTGAAGTTCTACAAAGAAATGATTTTATATCTGCTCATGATTTCCTTGTCATAGATCCTCGTGTTTATGAATATGTTGTTCTGCTGAATTAATTTCTCTTGATATCACTTTGTACTTTGAACCTCATTCAAAGCCTTTGTTCAGTGGGAGTTCTCTAGAATACATCCTTGGGTATTCCCTACAACATATCAAAATCAAGCCCCTGAAATGGACTATTGCTTTGCAGGATAGCACTGGTAATCAAGTAAAGTTTGTTGATCCATGGGTAACTTACAGGATTTAATATATTCATTACTATTAGACTAACACCTTCTTCCAGTAAAATACTTAAGTGCTTCATGGAAGATAGTACAATGAACCATAAAGACTTCTAAAATTCTCGACTGGAGAAGAATGTCCCAGAAACGCTTTACTGTGTGTACTCTGTGCCCTCTATCAGTCTTCTTTATGTTTGCTGCCGTGAGAAAGAAAACCTCACTGACCTAACAGAAATAATGGCTTATTTCTTGCTTCAATCACAACCTGTGAAGCAGGTGGCAGGTTACCCAGGACCCAGGCTCCTCTTGTTTTGTGCTGATACCACTGAAAGGGACGAGCCGAGGGCAGTCCTGTGTGCTGATGGGGGGGCCTGGCGGGGAACGGAGCTCGTCCACCTGTGACCTGCTGCAGCAGCGTCTAATTACGTGACTCTAAACCAGCTGCCAAGGAGGCAGGCCGAGGAAAAAGGACTGGTGATCATTTAGAAGTTTCTTCTATATTCTACAGAGCGAATAGCATAACACTTAGAAGTTAATTTGGGAGAATTAGCACTTTTCCCATATTGATTTTTTTCTCTCTAGGTAGCCTATTTATTTAACCTATCTTCTTGGACATTCTGTATGGTCCTGTCGTTTCTACATGCCATGGCATGTATTTTAAATTATTTTCTTGGCAATGTCTTCTAGTTGTTTTTTGGGAATGGGATATTTATCATCCTGTTTTCTGGATTATTATTTCTGGTTAAAGAGAGGCTATTGATGTTTGTATAATATTTTGTAACTCATGTGTTCCACTGAACTCTCTTCTTAGTTCAAATACGTTTGTTTTCTTGAATACTGGAAGTAAACAATCCTGTCATTCCATTCACCTGGTTTCTCTTCATGACTTCTAATTTTTCTTGCTTTTTTTCCCAAGAGTTTTTGCATTACATATTTCTATAATGTACGTTTTTGGGTGGATATATATTCTTGACTGTTATATCTTCATGGTGAATTATACCCATTAATAGAAAACCTCTTTAACTTTATTTTGATGTTAATTATACTTTATTATTATTATTACTACCACAGCCCTTTTGGTTATCCTTGTCTTCTTTTTGTTATTGTTGATTGATATATCCTATCAGTGATTTATTTTTAACTTCTGTATTTCACTTTGTTGTGCTGGTGTTGATATCTCATTATGGAAACTTTAAATAGTGTAACCTGAGAATCTTGCCTTTCAAGGGGAGATTTCCCATTTTGTCTGGAGTCTTGACCTATTCAGTCTCTCTCACTTCTGTCCTCTTTCCATGCTTTCTTACTTTTTCTTTATTTCCTAACTTGTATTATAAGCATGTTTTCCTTCTCATATATTCTCTAATAATATAAAAACTATATAGCCCGTTTTGTTTTGTTTTGTTTTCTCTCCCTTTCTTCCCCCTTCAGTTGACTGCTCTCTGTGTCCATTCACTGTGTGTTCTTCTGTACTGCTTCTATCCTTATCAGCGGCACCAGGAATCTGTGTTTCTTTTTGTTGCGTCATCTTGCTGTGTCAGCTCTCCATGTGTGCGGCGCCATTCCTGAGCAGGCTGCACTTCCTTTCGCGCTGGGTGGCTCTCCTTATAGGGCGCACTCCTTGTGTTTGGGGCTCCCCTACGCGGGGGACACCCCTGCATGGCATGGCACTCCTTGCGCGCGTCAGCACATGGACCAGCTGCACATGGGTCAGAGAGGCCCGGGGTTTGAACCGCGGACCTCCTATGTGGAAGACGGATGCCCTATCCATTGGGGCAAGTCGGCTTCCCTATAGCTTATTTTTATACAACCCTTAGTAATCACCACATATTTCGAAATATTTTTGAATGTATATTTTCTAATTGCCAATGTCAAGAATGAAACAATTCTCCTTACACCCTCATGAAATACAGGAGTATTGCTACATTTATTTCTCTTAAATTAGAACCATTTTATTGATTATGCTGAAATTTTAGACCAATTTTCTTATTTGACATTGTATGTATTAACTTTCAAGAGAGAATAATGATGTATGTATTCTGTCTTATATTATATGTATTATATCTTATAATATATGTATTCTGTCTATATTATAAAAGTCAGAAAAAACGTAGGATTAAATGCAATTGTTATGCCCAGAGATGTACTCACCAAATGCAATGGATGTGTCATGATGATGGGGGAGAGTGTTGCTGTGGGGGGAGTGTGTGGGGTGGGGGCGGTGGGGGTGAATAGGGACCTCATATTTTTTTAATGTAATATTTTTTTAAAAATGAATAAAAAAAAATAAATGCAATTGTTTGCTTCTCATCAGGACTTCCATACAGTAACTCAATGGCAAAACTTAGCAGACCTTACTGAAAATCGTGTCTGTGATTCTGGACTGTGATAGGCAGGTGTGGCTGCATCGAGCATTGGGATGGGGCATTGGCCATTGATGAACATTGCAAAGCTCCCTTCTGGAATCAAAAGCAGCACATTCTTGCCCACAGCTACTGACAGGTGGAGAGTTTACAGAGGACAGCATTGGGAAAGGGAGAGAAGGGGCACACAGGCAGAATAACACAAAAGGAGGGTGTGCCCTTGGAAGCCACAGGACCATCTATTATCCAGGAAAGGGAATGCTGACCTCTAGGAGAAGAGAACTCAATCTTTTTGTTTTCTAGGAATTTGTGGGATCCACAGGGCAGGTCCACTTTTAGGCAATTGCATTTACTCACAGCACTGAGCCATCTCTCTTTATTATTTAGCATTTTATTTATCTCCTCTCTCCCTATCACCTTTCCCCCATTCTTCAGTATAAGGAAAGTTCCTCAACTAAGTCATTCAGGTTGTTCATCTTTCAGGGAAAGGAAGGCTGCCTTTCTGAGACAGCACCTTCTACCAAACCACAGGAAGTGAAGAGACTTAAATGCCTGCTTGATTATTTTCTAGTTACTTCACTTTTGCAGCTTTTCTCTTTTGAAATTCCTTTATGTGATTCATCACTTGGTCGGCTAAAATGCTTGTGAATGCCATGACCCATAAAGAATGCAGGGAGTTTACTTCTAAGTTTTCCTATTATGCTTGACAATTTACTGAGTATGGCCACTACCTAATTCAGCATTTGCTCTAAAATTGGTCCCTAAAATATATTTGTTGAATCATTTACTAACTATAGACTTTTTAAGTTATGAACTTTTCTATACATAGTTTTGAAAGATTTGCCTAAATATTTCCTGGCATCTGATGTTGAGAAGAAGAAATCTGAGGTCAAACTGATTTTCTTTCTGAGGATTTCTAATTTTTTTTTTCATCAATGTTTCGAAGGTTCTTTCCTTTTCCTTCAAGTGCAAAGGTTTCATCAGATGGTATCTAGATGTTTAACTCTCCCTTAAAAATAATTTTGCTGCTTTTCAGTATCTCTACAAACAGCAGATGCAGGTTTTTCAGCTCCAGGAAACTTTTTTCTGTTGTGCTTTTAGAGTTGTTTCTTTTTCAGGGGTTCTGTGTCTTCTGGAAGGAACAGAAGTCATATGCAGTTACATGTCCAATATACACATTTTGCATCTTCTTTCACAGTATGTTTAACTCTTTGTCATTTTTATTCATGGAAACTGGGCTGTTTCCTCAAGCTTGTCATTCACTTTATTAATTCAATTTTCTGCAGTGTTGCTTCTGTTCATTACTGATTCTAATGCAGGTTAAAATTCTGTAATCAAACTTTTGCTTCTATTAAAATCAAACAATTTCTTCTTTATTTCATCTGACTCTCTTTTAATTTCTGCTGGCCTCTTGGTAATATTTCTTTTACTACCTGTGGTCTTATAATCTCATATTTTAGACATCATTTTTCAAAAAATATTATGCTTTCTTTGAAATAATAAAGCAGACGCTTCTGAAATGTCTTTCTGCTTTCCTCAGGAAATCACTTTTCCTCCTTTTCTTGTGCTATATTCTTTTTCCCTTTCTTTGTCTTTTGTTTTAGAATCTTTTATATAAAACACTTTTTTTTCCTGTTTACTCTATTTAAATTGTGCAAATTTTATCTAGGCATGATATTTCACCTCTAGAGGGGGTGAATACATTTTTATGTGATCTTTTTTCCTCTTGCATATCCTTAATGACCTCCTCTTAGACTTCAAATATATGTTTAAAGTCAGGAGGGAAAAGAACACAAGCCAGTCCAGGGGTCTTTGGAGATCTACTGGGTGACCAGATGTCTAAGAGCCTTCAAGCAGAAATGCTGTTCCTTGAGCTTTGTGTTAGGGTATGCAATAGAGCATAGTATTTTTCATAATTTAATTAAAATCCAAGTGTGAAATAACTTAGATTCACCCTTGTTGAATACCTAGCTAGACTAATTGGTCCAGGTCACCAAAAAGAGCTACGTGAGTTCAGGTTCTGTAAGAAATAGAAATTATTTTAAAGAAATTGCCCTGAGATTATTCAGGGTCACTATTCAGGATGAATGTTAGCACAAAAGAATAATCTTTATGATAAATAATTAGAATAGTGCAGTCCAGCTTCTCAGAAGAATACAAAGTACCCACAAACCAAGAAAGTAGCATGGTATTATTTTCAATTGAATACAATTTCAGTAACATTATCCTCTTTTATTTATCAAAAAGAAAAAAATGCCTTAGAATTTGAAAATTTAATGACATAACAAAAGAAGAATTTGCTTTAAAATTAAAATTTAACTGTATATCCTGTATTTTTATTTGTTAAATCTGACAACCTTATATTTGAATCATTAAAAATATTATTCTTTTAAAATCTAGCTTATAAAACACCTAAACATTTTTTATAGTATGGAATTAGAATAATGAGATTTTGTTCTTCCTTTCATTTTGAAACAAGGAAATAGGATTTTAAATAGAGACGTTCATTGACTATTGAATTAAAGCAAGATGCCTTGAATAATCTTCTATAACAACTTTATTAATGAGATGTGTTTTGTAAGGAAGAGATATAAATATATTAGCCGAAATTACTCTTCACCTATACATATGTCTACTATAAATAGGCTAGTTTCTCTTTGCTAATATTAATTTCATGAATTTACTTGAAAAGTAAAGTATGGAAACAAGAGATTGAGTGGTATTTAAAACCTCTATTAATACATTTAAAAGCATTTATAGAACCTCATTGTGCATCAGCTACTGTGTTAGCCCCTTGGGATACAAATGCAGATCATTCTCTTTCTCTAATCTGAAGGAAATCATAGTCTAGCAGAAAAGAGAGACAAGCACATAGCTCATTTAAATACTAATAAATATAAATAAGGTGTGAATAGAGTGGAGACAGCCAGGGGAAGGGGTAGTAAGAGACAATTGATAATGCTCTCATGAAATGGACAATGGAGCTGCTGAAATTACAGAGGAGATAAGGTGGTGTTTAGCAAGCACTGTGGCACATGTGATGAACCAGATGCCTTTCTCCAAGGTTGGAGCAACAAGGGCCAGGTGTGGGGAAGGCATGGAACTGGGAATGAACTGGCCTTGGATCTGGATGGAAAAGGGAAAGAGTCCAGATCTTGGAAGGCAGAGTGCCTCCTAAGTAGTTTCAGATTTTGTCCCAAAAGGTTGATGGGGAGGCAGTGGAGTGTTTGAAGTAAGGGGATATTATAACAGTTTATGTTTAAAAAGTATTACCCTGCCATGGGGTTTGCATAGCTGGAATACAAGGGATTATGGAAAACATAATCAGTTTATGTTTAAAAGTATTGTTCTGTTGTGGTGTTGGATAGGTCCTTTAATAGTTCACATCTGAGGCAAAACAGCTTGAATACAGTGGGAGGGAGTGTGAAGATATAAGACATTTTGGGGGGTGGGGTAGAGTGAATGGATGTGGGACTCGTTGGGTTTAAGAACATCAATGAATGCAGGGTACATTTGGGTTTCTGTCTCTGATGACTAGGGGGAATAACAGATCTGCTGTGCCATGACTGTGGGGCGCCGTTCACATTGTACTTGATGTGACTGAACCCCACTGGAGTTTGAAGTATCCATCCTATGCAGCTGCATGCAGTGGCCCTGAATTTGAATGAGCCTATCCAGAACAAAGAAATCATTAGAAAGATGTCAGGCACAAGGTGATGAATTCAGGTTTTAGACACTGTAGCCTATGTATCAATCATGCAAAAAATAGCGTTTTTGGACTGTGTCCTTATATTTCAAATTTGCTGCTCTGGCAAATCTCGTTTCAAGTCTCCTTATTAAATCTACATAGAGTTGTCAGATGGTGGCTGCATATATGGGTCTGAACAGGAGAAAGAGATGCTGGAGTCATCAGCCTACAGGTAAAGAATGACAAATATGGGATATTTGGACAGCCTCAGCACCTATTTGTGCCCATGGAACCCTTCTTGAATTAATCATAATCTTCTTTTTCTAAACTCAAGGTTAATCTCAAAATCATTCTTAATTCAATTCAGATTTCTAGGCAGCAACAATCAAATTCCACCCCTGATATACAGGAGCTGGAAATATGGGTCTGACTGAAATTATCTGGGAAGAGACCCTTCAGTAAGAAGAGGAGATGGTCATGGAAATAGTCCAGAGTAACGCAAATATTTGTGGTGTAGTGGGCAAGTGAACTTTGAGGAAGCTTGATAAAGAGTTTTCATAGATCTAGGAGGAAGATTAGCAGTGATTGTACAATAAAAATGGGAAAAAAAGGACACTTTTAAGAGGGAAATGATCTTCAATATCAAAAGTAGTAGGAATATTCAGTAATATGAGGAATTTCATAGAAAACTTTAAAACAGGTCCCAAAAAGAGAAAAATTTCAATATTTTCTACAGAGAGGGGGAAGGGTATCATAGAGAAAGGGTGTTTAAAAAGTCAAGAATGAGAGGAATTAGTTAATCAATTGATGAAAATTTTTTTTTCCTTTGGAAAATAGAATCTAGGATACAAGGGTTGTAAGAGTGGGGAGGAGAATTAAAAGTGGACAAGAAAGGGAAGCTGATGCGGCTCAAGCGATTGAGGTTCTGCCATATGGGAGGCCCCTGGTTTCGTTCCCAGTGCCTCCTAAAGAAGACAGTGAGTTGGTGCAATGGGCAGGTGCAGCAAGCTGATGCAACAAGCTGATGCAACAATAGTCATAAGAAGGAAAACATAGTGAGAGACACAACAAAAGCAGGGTGTGGAAGTTCCCTGTGCCTCCTAAAGAAAGATAAGTAAGACAGTGAGCTGCTGCAATGGGTAGGTGTGGCAAGCTGACACAAGAGGCATGAAGAAAAACATAATGAGAGACACAACAGAGCAGGGAATGGAGGTGACTCAAGCAATTAGATGCCTCCCTCCCACATTGGAGGTCCCAGGTTTGGTTCCTAGTGCCTCCTAAAAAAAAGAAATCAAGGAAGATGAACAGATACAGCAAGTGCAAACAAAGAGAGGGTGGGGAGAAATAAATAAAATAAATCTTAAAAAAAAGGTGGACAAAAAAGAGAGGAGAGGGAAAAAAATGAGGAGTCATGGATAACCATAGATATGTTTGAGGGAAATTAAAAAAGCATATTTATTATTGACCAGTTGATTGATTGATTGATAGATTGTTCTGGTAACCTAAAGTCTCCATGAAGTAATTGATTCACTTATCTACTGAGAGAAGAGTGGCTGATCTTGGAGTAGGTTAAAGAAAGGTATGAAGATTAGAAGAACCACTGAGGAGAGTAGGATGTAAAGCTGGTTCATAGTATATAGATTTTTTCCACCAGTGTTGAGAACAAAATTGGGGTTAGAGGTCATACATTTTCAAAGGCACCAATTTACTCAGATTGGCATTTTATTTTCTAAAAACCATTCCTAGATCCTTTCAGATAGAATCAATCTCCTTTTCTTGACCTCCCTTTTACTTCTTTCAAAACTCTAGAGTGATTATCTCAGTCTAGTTAGAGTAATGTAAATTGTTTGACTATTTTCACAGTTGGATTATGAGATTAGACTGTGAAGTTTCTAGTTCCCCAAGTGCCTAGAAATGAAAGTGCCAGAAGAAAGAAGGAAGCAAAGAAGGAAATATAATAAAGAGACATATGGAAGAGTTTTTAAGAATGCAGGTGGACAGAACAAGTCAGGTGTGTTGGAATCTTAACTCCAGTAGTTGGCAGTAGTTGACCTAAGGAAAGTTATTTATTCTCCCTATGCCTCAAATTTTATATAAAATGGAGATAATAATGCACTTACCAACTAGGTTTAGTTATTAAGTGATTATTATTACTATATTATTATATTATTATTATTTTGCTTTTTTTATTGGGTTCCTTGTCAATTAATTAGATAAGAGGATAGAGATGGACAAGGCAGTAAAAATTAACTCTGAAGTTTCAAATCTGAGTGACTCTGAAGCTTGTGTCAAATCTTTGTGGTATGGCAATACCTGAGAAATGGCTAAGATTTTATTCTACTTGCAAAATAACAAGTTAACCTGTCACAGATACTCATAGACAACACAAAACTCTTTGGTTTGGTCAGCAATGAAAGACTTGTAACAATGGCAGTAGCCAGTGTACCATCTTTTTGCTCCAGTTCCCTAAGCAATAATTCCCTCAGGGCAATGCAATGAAAAGCCAAATGACACCTAAACCTAAGCTTGGGGGGCGAATATTTTATAATGGTCAGCTAGCATGCCTGCCCTTTGCTCCAGAGGAAACACTGTCTCTATTTTTCCAGGTTGTTCACCATATAAGCTATTTTAGTTTGCTAAGGCTTCTAATGCAAAAATAACAGAAATGGGTTGGCTTTTATAACGGGCAGTTTACTAGGGAAAAAGTTTACAGTTCTGAAGCTGTGAAAATGTCTAAATCAAGGAATCATTAGAGATGTATTCCCACCAAAGGTCAGCTACTGGTCCCATCCTGGTTTCCTGCTATGAGGTGAGGCAAAATGGTGGCTCTCCATCTGGGTCTCTGCCATCTCCTCCAGGCTGCTTTCTCCCCAGGCTCAGCTCTGGGTGAACAAGCACATGGCAGGGTTCATCTCCTCAGCTTTGAGCTGCTCCATGGGCCTAGCTTCTCAGGGTCCTCTTTCCATGCCTCTATGCTCCACTGATTTCACCCTTTGACCTCCAGGACCTCTCTCAGTCTTTCAGGGCTTCATTGTCTTTCTGCCACTGCAGGTGCTCCTCTCTCTTATGTGGCAGGGTCAAAATGGCAGCTGTCTCTCTCTGTGTTCTGCTTCTAGTTCTCAGTTTATATAGGATCCCAGCAAGATGGTGGAGATATACCCTAGGTTACAAGTCACTGACACAGTCCAATCAAAGGCCTTAAATTGAGTTATTCAAGTGATCTAATCAAAAGGCCTCTTAATGCAATCAAAGGACCCACACCCATAGAAATGGATTTGTTTATGAATTTGTTCTTCTCTGGGATTCACAAACTAACCTTCAAACTGTCACATAAACATTCTTGTAAAGATATCCTGGAACAAAGAAATAGTTCCTCACTTCACAAGACTTACAGAAACAGGAGAGACCTATGAAGAATTGTCTCGAGCATGGTGAAAACATAGAATTAGACTTAAGGGAATATTGTGAGTAGAGCTGTAAGAAGGCTAGAGTTTGTATTATCCATGTACAAAGTGGGTCTGGAGATGAAAAGATGAATAATGACTATAGTAACAATATGATGTTGTTGCTTTCTTTCAGTCCCTTCTATTTTTTATTTTAGCTCCAAAGTTATTAAATATAAAGGTCCCCTTTTTTCAAGATAACTACTATTTGAGATGAGTTTTGTGTAAAACACTGTCCTGTTTTCTGTAAGTAAGTGGGAATCATAATGTTCCAGGTAAATTTTGCTTTTGATTCTAGTCTATCTTCAAAAGCAGTGTATTGTTTATTTTTAAAGTTTCTTTTTTTAATTTAAAAAAATTTTTAAGGTAATTCACATCTCTCTTCTTTCTTTTTATAGGATTTCAAAGAATAATATTTACACATCTTTGGGAGTTTAGAAACATTTGAATCATGTGGCAAAGGAAGATTGTGATAACATCATAAAAACATGCCTATACATTGCTCTTTAGAATTCTTCCTAGCAGTACCCTGAATTTTTAGGAAGCAAACAACTATTACCTACCCATTTTCACATTCTGTACAACTGTGTCTGTAAGATAACATGCTAAATCCCTCATAAGGTGAGGAGAGACAAAACAGTACTTGCTTAGGGTGACAGCTGATTTTATGAACCGGCCTGTGTTTGGTACCTTGTTTCTCTCGAGCACTGAAAAGTATATGTGTACATATCTAAGAGCATGGCCAGAACTTGTTGGCCTTAAAATTGATCACAAGCTGACTACAGCTCTAGAGATTTCCTCTGTAGGAAATAAATTCCATCATTGATCCATGGTCAAATTTATTTTGTAACAATTATGAGAACACAGAAAAGAACATTGTCTTTAGGCACAGATCTAAAAGATCTTCCAGTTTTTAAAAAATATGGGAAGAAAACACACTGACCCCTAGAAAATACTTTGTTTTATATGCATTACTTTTATATATTATCTCACTTGAGTCATACAACTCTATCATAAAGTATTATTATTATTCATATCCAGATTTTATTTGAAATGATCACTTTCTCAGTGAGCTTAGAACATGAATCAAGGAATTTTAGGCATAAATCCTTGTATTTTGTAATGACTGTCATACTTGCCCTTCAAATATGTACATGCCACAAGCCATTGGATCTCCTTTTGAGCACAGCGTCCTTCATTTTCTATTGCACATTCTGTAGGATAAGGAGGAGGGGTGTGCTTTGATTTCATGCTCTTTATAGTGTTTTTGATGCTCACTATCACTTTTCCTACTCAAGATTTTACTGGGGAGTCAAAGCCAGTATAATAAGGCAAAATAATGTTAAGTACTGGAAAAGAGGAAAAAATTATGTCATGTTTTTCCCACATGATATTACTGTAGTCATAGAAAATCCAAGAGAATATAGAAACAAACTATTAGAAATAATAAATCAATTTATCCAGGTTTCTGAATAAAATTTTTTTAAAAATCAATAGTATCTTTATGTGACAGGAATGGACTGGGGAAAAAAATTTGTGAAAAATTACCATTATGATAGCATTAAAAATATCAAATAAGAAAGGATACGCATGGCCGCTACACAGAAAATCATAAAAATATAAATGAGAGAAATTTGAGAAGACCTAAATTAAAGTGTGGACCTTGTTCCTATATTGTAAGACTAATTGTTGTAAAGATATTAATTCCCTCCAAATTCATCTATATATTCAATGCAATTTCAATATCCATCTCAATAGGATATTTTGGGGGAGGGTAAATTGAAAATCTGATTCTAAAATTTATATGAAAAAGCAAAGAACCAAGAATGCTCAACATAATCTTGAAGTAGAAAGAAAGACTTATACTATAAGATATCAAAATATTTGTAAAATTATCTTAAGTTAGGCTGTGCCACAAAGTGGGACAGACATGAGGAATAGAATAAAAGATCTAAAACAGACCCATACAAACAGCCTCCTATCTTTTAACAAAATTCTCAGTGTAGTACACTGGGGAAAGAATGATCTGTTTAATAAATTATCCTAGAGCAATGCATATACAAAAAAAAAAAAAAAAACTAACTTTGACCCTTTACCTCATACTACATGGAAAAATTTCCAGATGGATTCTAGATATAAACATGAAGATAAACTGATCTGGTAAAAAGGCAAAATTTCCTTAAGCAGAATAAACGATCCAATATATTTTCTGTAGATATTGTAAATATATGAAATAAGGATCATTTTATTCCTGTTTGCTAATTAATGCATTGTTTTCAACTATTAAGATAATCATTTCAACTTTTCCTTTTCTCTATTATTGTCATATATCAGTAAATTTTTGTATATTAAACCACACTTACATTTCTGAAATAAACACCTTATTGTGATAAATTATTATTGTCATACTTTATTTTTGTTTGTTTATTAACTTTATTTTGTATTCAATGGGAAAAGGTTGAAAGCTTTCCCTTTAAGATCAGGAACAAGAAAAAAGATGCCCACTGTCACCATTGTTATTCAATATTGTACTAGACGTTCATTGCATTTGGTGAATACATCTCTAAGCACCGCTGCAGCTCATGGTCAATGGTCCACATCCAAATGCAAAGAATGTCTCATGATGATGGAGGAGGTTGTTGTTATGGGGGGAGGAGTGGAGTGAGGGGGGTGGAGGGTATATGGAGACCTCATATTTTTTTAATGTAACACTAAAAAATAAATAAAGACAAAAAAAGAAAAATACAATGTATAAACACACACACACACAAATATTGTACTAGCAGTTCTAGCTAAGGCAATTTGACAGGAAAAAAAATAAAGGCATTTAAATAGGAAAAGAGGAAGTAAAACTCTCACTGTTTGTGGGTGACATGATCCTTAGAAAATTCTGAAGAATCCACACAACAAAACAACTTGAGCTAACAAATGAGTTCAGCAAAGTGGCAGGATAAAAGATCAACACGCAAAAATCAGTAATGTCTTTGTACTCTAATACTGAACAATCTGAGGAGATTGGGGGAAAAATTCCATTTTCAATAGCAACAAAAAGACTCAGATACCTAGGAATTAATTTAACCAAATAAGTATAGGACGTATATGCAGAAAACTACAAAATAATGCTAAAAGAAATTTTAAAAGACATAAACAAATGGAAAGATAGTCCATGTTCATGGATTGGAAGAATAAATATCATAAAGGTGTCAATCTTACCCAAACTGATTAATAGATTCAATGCAATACTAATCAAAATCCCAACAGCTTACTTCACAGAATTAGAAAAGGCACTTACCAAATTCATTTGGAAGGGAAAGTGCACCTAATAGCCAAAAGCATTCTAAAACAGAAGAGCGATCTGGGAGAAATTTCACTGCCTGACCTTGAAGCATATTACAAAGCTACAGTGGTCAAAACAGCATGGTACTGACATAAAGATAGACACATCACTCAGTGGAATAAAATTGAGAACCCAGAAATAAACCATCACCTATACAGTCAACTGATTTTTGACAAACTTACCAAGTTAATAGTAATGGGACAAAACAGTCTCTTCAACAAATGGTGCTGGGACAACTGGATATCTATAGCTGAAAGAATGAAAGAGGACCCCTATCTTACTCCCTATACAAGAATCAACTCAAAATGGATCAAAGACCTAAATATAAAAGTCAGGACCATAAAACTACTAGAAGAAGAGGTGGGAAAACATCTTAAAGACTTATTGTAGGTGGTGGTTTCTTGGACCTTACACCCAAAGCACATGCCACAAAAGAAAAAATAGATAAATAGGACCTCCTCAGAATTAAACACTTCTACACCTCACAGTACTTTGTCAAAAGGGTGAAAAGTCAGGCAACTCAATGGGAGAAAATATTTGGAAATCATATATCTGATAAAGACTTAATATCCCTGGTATGTAAAGAGATGTTGTGACTCAACAATAAAAAGACAAATGCCCCAATTAAAAAATGGGCAAAAGACTCTTTGTTATATATTGCAGAATTCAACTGTTGTTTTGTTTAGAATTTTGTATCTGTGTTCATGAGAGATATCAGTCAGCAAATTTCCTCTTTTATGTCCTTATCATACTTTGTCATCAATGTAATAACTGGCTTCATGAAAGAATGCAGTTAGATTGGCATATTTTTTTCAGTTATTGGAAGAATTTAATGGTGAAGGCACTTGGGTCAGAATTTCTCTTTTCCAAGAGGTATTTTTATGAAATAAAAAGTTTAGCAGCATTATGACCAACCAAATATTCTATTTCTTACTATGTTTTGTTTGGTAAGTGGAATTTTTCAAGGAAATGAATTATTGCAAGCAAGTTTTCAAAAATACAGGTGTGAACTTGTGTTTCTAATATTCGTGTAAACTTCTGTGGCACTCTCCTCTTGATTGCCTCGGATTGGTACTGGTGCTCTCTTCCTTGTGCATTGAAATTGTTCTTGCTAAGTATTTATGAGTTTTTTTTGTTTTTCCCCTCAAAGAAGCACTTTTTGTCTTTGTCTTCTATTCAGTTTTCCAAATTTCCATCGCTTTTCTCCACAATTTCCCCTATTTTCTCAAACAAATTAATCATTTCTTTAAAAATATTTTTTTCTGGATCAGCTATGAATTTATGTCCTCCTTCTCCCCCTCTTTCTCCTCCAACCTCTCCTTCCCCTCCTCCTCTTCTTCCTTCCAGGCTCTCCCCCGCCCCTTCTACCCCCTCTCCCATCCTCATCTCCCCCCTCCTTTTCCTTCCACCTTATTATTATTATTTTTTTTATTATTACTATTACTACTACTTGGTGTGAGGCTATATGTTCTTTATTTTGGCTTGCTTAATCCTTTTTATTGAATCATACACATTTTGTAAGCAATGTAGAAGTTCTATGGAAGATTTGCCGTCTCCTCTGTCAGGGAGCAAGAGCAAGCCAATAATCACAGTAATTGCTAGGAAGTGAAGTGAACTGAGGGTAGTTATGTGTTTTGTAGGAGAAACCTCTGGTCTTGTCTGTCTCATGGTGCAGCAGGTGTGGCTTGCTAGGGTTGAGTGCCTTCTGTCTCACGGACCCCTCCTGAGCTCTCCATTTGCTCTTTCACACTGTGAAATTGTGGAAACCTCTGCTTGCTTTCTTCTTGGATTAAAAAAAAAAAAATTTAATTAAAGTTAATAGATCACAAAGAATATTACATTAAAAAATGTAAAAAAAACAAGAAACATAAGAGTTTCCCATGTAATCCACTCTCCACTCCCTACCACATCATTTATGTAAATTGTAAATTTTTTGAAGATATAGATCTTCTTGGATTTTAAGCCTCTTACCCACACAGCTTTGAAAGAGTGTAGACATCTCAGGGGGCAGAGATCGTGCCTTTGTAGGCCCTCAAAGGTTCCTTTTGTCTCTTGAGCCCTATGAGATGGCTGAAAGCTCTGCTAGTTTCTCTAATTTGCAACAGCGGCTCGGGTGTCTTCACTTTTGTTTTGTCCCTAAAATTGGCATAAGCCATAAGGATAATGTGTCTGCAGAACATTGCTCAGAGTATTAGGCCCACTAGTTCTCTCTTTTAAGTATTTCTCTTATGATTTTCAACATTTAAAAGGATTTATGTGTTGTTTTGGTAAGAGGTTTAGCCTCCCACAATCTAATCCACTCTCTTCAGAAGCAGAAATGCATTATCTTTTAATCTATCTCTTGATTTTATTTGCTAATATTTTTTCTAGGACTTTTCATCTATGTTCATGAAAGAAATTTTCCCATACATTTTCCTTTCTTACCACGCCCTCATCGTATTTTAGATATATGTTGTTCTTGCCTCACAACACATTAATAGTGGAAATTGTTACATCTTATTTTAGTCTCTCTAAAAGTTTGGTGTACTTCTTCTTTGAATATTTGGAAGAATTCAGTAATAGAGCCACTTCAGCACAGTTTTCTTTATGATGAGATTTTAGTTATTTATTTAATTTTCAATATATAGAGAAAATATTTCATATATTCTATTTTAATAGTAGGTTTGGTTATTTGGATTTCTAAAAACTGCTTAATGTAATCTAAGTTTTAAATGTTATTGGCAAAGAGTTGTTCATAAATATTCTCATAACAGGTTTTTATGTATGTAAGATTTATAGTGGTACTTTAGCTTTCATTTTTATCATTGGCAATTTGTACCATTTAATTTAGTATTTATAAGTCTTACTAAGGGGTTTAATTTCATTAGTCTTCAAAGGACAGACATTAAGCTTTGTTTTATTTCTCTACTCAATAATTGTTTTCTATTTCATTAATCTTTGTTCTTATTTTTACTATTTCTTCCTTATACTTTTTAAACATTTTATTTGGAAATATTTTAAACTTAGAGGTCAGTTATAAAATAAAAATAATGCCAACCTCACATGGAGAGTTCCAATATAGTTCTGTCCCTAGATGGATACCAATTTTAACATTTTGACCTTCCCTCTTTCTCTCCCTCCCTTCCTTCCTTCCTCTCATCTATCAATTCATTTTCTGAGCTATTGAGTGTTAAGTTCGATACATCACGTTCCTTGGACACTTAGTACTGTTATGTACATTTTCTAAGAACAAGGATATTAACTTGTTAAGTGCAACCTTTCAAGGTCAAGATATTTAACACTGATACAAAGCTTACAATCTATATTCCAAATTTTCATATATCCTGCTATGTCCCTTTGAGCCTTTTCTCCTCCCCTTCTAGATCCCATGAATATCATGTCCTGTATTTACTTGTCATTCTCTCTTTAGTTGCTTTTGTTTTTAAATAACAGGAACATATATACAACATGAACTTTCCCACTCAACCACCCCCAAGCATACCATCGATGGAATTAGACACATTCACAATAATGTGGTGCCCTCAACACTTTCCATTACTAAAACCTTCCCATATCCCCAAACAGAAACACTATACCCTAACTTCCCCTGCCCTCTTCCTTGCCAACCTGTACTCTAATTCCTGACTCTATGGGCTTGCATATTCTCTATTTTCTTTGTCGTTGCCATGGGGCTTAAATTTAACACCCTAAATCTGTAACAATCTCATTTGTTTTGCTGTAAAGTTAAACTTCAAAAGTATACATTATCTATGTTCTTGTGCCCCTCTGCCTCCGCACAATATGTAGTTCTTGTCTCAAATCACACATTCATACATTATGAGTGCAAAACCACAGATCTATCCTTACATTTATGAATGGACTTCCAGGTAGCATACTAGCCAGTGGGGTAGACACCTTGATGTTTGCTTATCTGTTCATATAACTAAAAAGATGTTCCAAGATATTGGCACCTGTTTAGTATCATTTTTCTGAGAAGATGGGGGGGAGACTTACAGCTATCTGGAAGTTAAACTTCTAAAGGATCCCTTTTCCCACATTTCGATCTCCTTCCTGATATAGTGAAACATGGGTAAGAAATCATGAAAAGGCATGTCAGGGAGAACTTAAACTCCCCTTAATTTAAGATTTGAGACAGTCCTATAAAAATTATTTTGTAAAATTCTCTCTCAACTGTATCATTCCAAAGGACATTGAAAGTGCAGTACAGGTATCCCAAGTAGCTTTGAGTATGAAGACAAACTCTTAGCAACAGGCTACCACTTAGGCTTCCTCAGTACAAGTTAGTAAAAGCAACCTAATATGTAGTGACATAATAAAAATGGAAACCTAATATTATCAAACTGCCTTCATTGTCTAAATTCATGTGACTAAAATAGAAGTTAAGCTAAAAAAATTTAGAAACTGCAGAAGAAATTAGAGAAGAAATCTCTGGGTACAGCAATAGTATACCTTGGACCAGATTATGCACTCACATTTAAATATTCCATTCTAAATGGTGTTTTAGGACCACAGAAAACTATGTAGAGAAAGACGATACGGCATCGATGCCTGTTTCTTCCTCAGGCCTGTGGCTGAGCTACAGTCAAGAAACTGATTGCAGTCATTTTTAGTGAATCATCTTGCTCCTCTGGCACCCACATGCCAAGTCACTTGCAGAAAAATGAGGAAAGAGTTCCACCAGACTCAATTAATTTTTGGCTTGTACGTCTTCTCTGGCTGGAGAGTAATAGGTCAATCGAGTCCACAAATTTTCTGGTCAATGTCTGTGATTTCCTGAATTAAAAGAAAGAGAATTTAGAGGGTAGATTTTAGCTAATCAAATTGAGATATCTAATATGTTTATGAATGGCAATATGTACAATTTCAGTTGATAATATTTCTGTAAGGGAAAAAACACTTGGGAAAACAATGGGTCATGACAGTCTCCAAAATAAATTTATAATCAATTTTTCAAAGGCAAACACTTAACTATGTACCTACCAGCCAGGCCTTACTCTAGGATCTGAGATTTATGAATGAACAACAATTACCAAGGCCACAAACTCCTTTCCTTGTGTCACTTTATTTCAGAGCCACAAATAGTTCTATGAAGGAAAATTTTCATAAAAATCTGGGAAATTTCAAAAGCTATTTAGTAAACACTAAAATCGTAAAATGTATTTGTTTTTAATATGCACTATTAATTTTGATGTTTAATAGTTTATGCAGTAAATGGGTGATTTATATTATTGGTGTATGGAAACATGACCTTTGAAATGGAAAATCCTTTGTGTGTACGTGTGATAAGCACTGTCTCCAAAATAATACTGCTCTCACAACTGCTCCCTGGGAGGGACTTTGTTTCTTCCTGTTTGAATGAACTGTGTTTGTGTGATGGAAGAAGGTTGCCAAGAATTTTTGGTCTCTCTATAGGGTTTATGTTACCAGAGTTGGTTTTATGATCCTCTAGTAGTATTTTTCCTTCTGTTATAGTGAAAGGGGTTTCAGGTTCTCATTATGCTCAGGGATTCTAGCTTCTATATTTAGTCTGTTTTCTTTTGGCAAATCAAGAAGTACAAATCACATAAGAAATAAATGTTGGCTAAAATATTCAGCCCCGAGAAAACATGGGTGGCATGGGGTTCTTGGTATCTGAAGCTCTACTTAATTTTATACCAGTTATGTGTGTGTGTATGTGTGTGTATTTGTTTGATCAAGGAGCAGGAATTGGGTAAGAAACAGTAGATTTTAGAATAACATTAAAAAGGATGCTAAATTCCAGGGGGGTGATTGACATTTCACATGGTGAAATGCAAATCAATTTGACCAAGAGCACGTAAAAGGTATTTAATAAAGCATTTGGAAAGATGGCAACACTTAAATGCCTCTGTTAAAAATCTAAATGGCAGAGAAAGTATAGGTCAGTAGTTGAGCACCTGCTTTGCATGTACAAGGTCCTAGGTTCAATCCCTGGTGCCTCTAAAAAATAAAATAACAAAATTTTTTAAAAATCCAAATGATTTTTTTCCTATGAATTCTCATTTGTGGGGGTTGAAACAGCATATATGAATTTTATATATTATTAGTACATTGTAATGGTTATACTTTACCTGTGAATTCTCAGAATTCTGGTATATAATGGAATCAATATCATCTTCCTTTAATGTCTTTCATAATGTATTGAAAATACATCAGGTATGAATCCTTTTGACCTCTTTAGAAGGAGTTAGTTATATTCAAGGTGTTATTTAGACTGGTATTGTCAGGGGACTGAAATTTGTTAGTGAAAAAAATTTCAAGTGTTAGGAAAGGACACAAAGAAGGAACAAGAAAGGAGAAATTCCAGTAGGCATCTGCTGCACCTGCTACAGGCCCTTGGGACTAAGAGAGAGCAAAAGTGAAAAATATAGGATGACTTTCAAGGAGTTCCAAATCGCATGGCAGTGTACTCCAGGGGGACTTTTACTACCTAGACATCTGTGGGTTTCAAATACAGCTATCAAAATGGCTCCTAAATTATGCTGAAGACAGCTTTATGACGCAGCAAGTGGGACTCTAACCAGAGTAGAAGTCATTGCAACTTGACTTGAAAATAACTGAGAGGGCTTGCATGAAAGTGCTGGGGATAGTAAGAGAGCTGGGTGCATGTGACTTGGAGATCTAGTTCAACAGACCAGCGAAGACTGACGCAACTGCTGGAATAAGCGAATTTTTAATTTATTTCAAGCAAATAAATTCACAGAAAAATATTTCTTTGGCATTTCTAAAAACATTACAACTGTGGGAAACCTTCATTAGTAACAACAGCTGGCACTTTTTCTCATGAGGGGATTGTGACGACTACTCAGTCAATTGTTCAAGAAAGTATATGGAAATCGAGGAAAAGAATAACTGGACATTTAAGAATAAATAGTCATCTCTTACAGAGCGTGTTATTTCTATGTTGTAGTCAAACATGAGTGCATGAGGAACTTTGGCAAAAGGAATATTAATACTCATGGCAGGGATAAGTTAAAATATATAATATAAAGGACTGGTAAATCATTTATGCACCAGCAACAGTCTCGCTGCACAAAACTTATTTTCTTTCCTTTCTAGACAGCGTTATTTTACATTGCTCAGCTTCCTTTCTGAGGTGTGGCCTTGTAGCTGATTTCTAGATGGTGGGATTGGAGTGGGAGTCAACAGTGTGCTCTTACCAGCTACTGGTTGAACAGGTAGAACTCTGGATCCTGGAGCAGCGCAGAACCATGGTATGAAGGAGACTGGGTCCCTCCATGGCCACATGAAAGCCTACCTGACAATCAGAAATAACTCCCTTGAGCGTCGTGTGGGCAAGAAATCATTCATTTGTTCAGCCGCTGACATGTTGGGATTTATCTATTGTAGCAGTTAGCATTATTCTGATATGATCCTTAAATCAGAACTCTTCTCTATGTGAGGGATAATCAATGATTGGGTCAAGCACATTAGAAGCTAATTTTACATCTATTTATCTTTTTGGCTATGGAAATGGGTATTCAAATTAGCAAAAATATATTAAGTGCTTTCTAGGCTCAAGGTACTCTCCTTGGTGTTGGATGAAATGCATTGAAGAAGCTAAAAAGTAGGAAATGAATTAGAAGTTATAAGAGCTAGCTGAGAGGAAATGAGTACATTAACTATCAATGTATGTCCTCTCATGCACGACCTAAAGTGGAAACAAAAGAAAGCAGATACATAAATGTACTGTGATGTTACATGTTCTCCCCTCCTTGGATACTACTTTTTCTGTATATTGTTTGTTTTATATAGATCATCTCTACATATGTGTTTTATGATGCTATTTTTTACCGTTTTTTGTAAATGAATTATAATTTTTCCAGGATATATCTTTAAGTCATGGATATTTCAATTATATTATCTTGAGCAGAAAATGAGAATCTCAGAGAATGATAATATTTACAAATTTATCAGAAAAATGTGCCAGTTAAAGGCATCTACTGCCATATTATGACAGTACATCCAAAATTAGGATTCATTTGTGATAGACTAAAAATATCTTAATACTTTCAAGGCAACTTTTCTGTAATCTAAAAATTCTTTAAAAATAAAGTTTATTATCTGAAAAAAAATCTTAGCTCCTGAAAAAGCTGACTGGAAGTTGCAATGACAAATGGGTACATTTGGGTTCTCAGTATTTAAGGAATCGTGAGAGCATTTATTTACTTATTTAACAAATAACACTTGAGCATCTACTGCATGTAAAGCAGAGTGTTTAGCATAAAGGGGAAAGGAGAATGAGTCAGGAACAGAGACCTCCCTGAAAATGATTGTCTAGTAGTTAGAAATCTTGAATACATGACTCAAAATCATAAATGTTATAAAAGAAGTAACGCATTTTTCGTGTTTCTAAGGATTTAAAGGAAAGAAAGTTTAAGTCCATTGCTGATACAAGAGTTGACTGAAGATGCTAATTTTATACCTGAGAAGTGAGGGAATGTACTTTTAACCTCAATGCTGTTATACCATTTTGTTTTCAGCTATTGAGATTTACTGTTTAGATAGAAACCACTGTGCGCAGATGATTTTCATGCAACCCTTCAAAAAACTTTGTCTGTCATCCTCAACAGGTCTCAAATTGTCTCCCCTAAAACAACAAAGCATTCTATCCTCGCAGTGGGTTGCAGCTACGTACCCCAGAAGAGCATCTTCTGAAATTTAGTCCTTCCCTGTGGGTGTGGCCCCATGGCAAGTAGGACCTTTCACCCACAGTGCTGACTGCCTCGGTCAGGATGGGTCTTTATCTCATCACTGGAGTTATTAATATTAAAAACAGAATGAACATCAGACAGATAGACAGGCACGGAAGCAGGAAATCGAAGGTCATCCCAACCCGGAAGAGAAAGCTGATGGCGCCGCCGGAAGTCCAAGGAGCAGCCGCCGCCCTGCACGGGGCCAGCCTGCAGGGGAAAGCACCGCCTCCCTGAGCCTCAGCTTCGTACTTCCCCCGGCCTCAAACCGTGATCCAGTCAATTCCCATCGTTTAGGCCAGTCCATTGCTTTAGCAATGAGAAAACTGTATTTATTAGAGAAATTATATGTCTACAGAAAAAAACAGAAAATGCAGCATTTCCTACACGCCCCGCAGCGTCCCATCATATTAACACTTTGCATTAGTGCACTTTGTTGCACATGATGAAAGCATATTTTTAGTTGTTCTACTAACTAGAGTCCATGGTGTACGGCCAGGGCTCACTGTGTAAACAAGGCACCTGCTGCTCACCTGGTACTTGCTATTCTTTTCAGGTCAGGGTCTGTTTGCCAGTCGCTGGAAGAATGCAGTAATGTTATCAGTTCCACTTTTTATTTGTTCCGCAGGTGACTGAGCATCAATCTTGAACACAATAATGCATTGTGACATTACTTAATAAGAGGCAGAAAAAAATTACTCTGGGGCTAAGAGCCTTTTGGCAAACTGTAACTCATTGGTTATTCAAAGTTGGGGAAGGTATTTGTGGGAAATGAGATCAGTGCATTATTATAGAAATGGAATAATTTTCTATAAGAATCTGTCAAAAAATTGGCTACTTTCTGATTTGGGGACATCAGGATAGTGTGATTATAATGGGCTCAGGAAGCAAATGGAATATTCTATGTTACCCAAGTTCCTTCAACCAGGCTAAAGAGTAGTAAGAAAGGCAGTAGGATGCTCTTCATAAGTTAAAATTTTGTTTGGATTATCTTCATTAATCAACCATATTAATGCCATCTCACAATATTAAAAAATCCATGTTGTAAGAAACAAAAATTTTTCAAGATTTTCACTGGAATTATATTAGAAGAGAAAGTGCTTATATCAGGTTTAAAAAGCATAATTTATCCTAGGAGCATCAGATAACCAGAAAAAAAAAAGAAATCTTTAAAAATACATTCAAAGAACACTTTAATCCTTAAAGAAATATTTTTGGTAGAACAAAATAGCAATGAGATAAATATATTCAATGGGAGTGCTAATATATTTATTTCATTGCTAATTTGTTCTACCAAAAATATTTCTTTAAGGATTAAAATGTTCTTTGAATACTTAGCTCACTCATTCAGCATGAATTTATTTTATTTATTCTTTCTACTTCATCATCTGCTAAAATTTTTTTGTATCTTTTGATAAGTATGGTTATAAGTAGTTTCATACTAGAAATTAAAATTGGATTACTATGATAATTTATTCAACATCAATGCTCCTTTGGGTGTGACAAAATTATCTACATGAAGCAATCATCCTTTTCAAAAGTATGCTCTTTTGCATCTTATGTTATCACTTAATATGCTTGTAAAATTCAGATTTGTTATTTCAGTTTATCATATTAGCTGTCAACATATTGCTTAATGAAGCAAGTGTTTTTGTTCAGAGAAAATGAATGCCTACCCTTTGATTAGCAATGGTTTAAGAATATGCTGATAAAAAACAATTTGCTATTTTTCAATTGGCTCATATGCAGGTAGCAACTTTTAAAAGAAAAATTAACTATATGTGCTTATTTACAACTGTAACCAATACTCTAGTTCAAGCCATCATTGAAAAATCAACTATGGAAGGTTTTCAGATTGAAATATAGAAAAAAGTCAAATAGCTTGAGAAAATTTAAAGACATAATAAATGTAAAATCCTGAAATCCCATTTTAAGCATTGAAAACTGTTTCAGGGTGGGAACACTTTTTGAATTTTGTACATTTGCCCATAAATAAGATTAACAAAGTGTTCTCATTTCATTTGAACTTACATTTATATTTCAGTGTGTTTTTTGATATTAAACCTAGGTGTGGCACATAATCTTTTGTGGCTGATTGCTTTTAGCATTACCATATTCAAAGATTGGTACTTTTAATCTCAGTCTAATGATTTATAATTTTATTTGCCCATGAAAAGTGTAAAAGCGCATTACAATTGAAACAATTTAAATTTTTAAATTCTTTATTCTACCAATATTATGTTGAAATGCTAATAGACACTAATAAGAGAAATAACAATTAATAAGTTAAGAAAATCCACCTACCTCAACTTAAGTGTGTTCTTAGAATGTATGAGATATGTATTGCTGCTATGTAATTTGGGCTATAGAGGTCAAACCTGGTGATCTAGGAAGTTAATGTACCAGGAAAATGAGGGATACTGGAAAGAGTATAAGAACTGAAAATCCGGAAGAATATAAGAATAAAAAGATCACAGGGAGCAGATGTGGCTCAAGCAGTTGAGTGCCTACCTGCCACATGGGAGGTCCTGGGTTTGGTTCCTGGTACCTCCTAAAGAAGGTAAACAAGACAATGAGCAGACATTGAGCAAGAATAATGAGCAAGACAATGAGCAAATAGTGAACAGACAATGAGCAAAAACAAATGAGCAGGGAGCAGATGTGGTGCATGCAGCTGAGTGCCTGCCTCCCACATGGGAGGTCCTGTGTTCTGTTCCTTATGTCTCCTAAAGAAAAAACAGATGAGTGCAAACAACAAGCAAAAACAATGAGCAAACAGATGTGAGAGTTATCCCAGGCGGGGGGCGGGTTGTGCAGGACACAATGAGGATTCTTGAAAGGATGTGAGGTGGCATGCCAGATACCCAATTTTGGAGTGCAAGAGAGCAACTGATGTCAGAATGCATCTAGGGCCACTGTCCACCTACAAAATGCTATATCATTTCACTCCCTGGAAACAGCGTTTGGCCTTAACTGTGAAACTGCCTTGTGTACCAAGCTAGGGTCTGGTGTTGAGGCAGGGCAGAAGGAAGAGCAAGGCACCAAGGGTCTTATTAAAGAGGAAGCATACGGCAAGTATTTCAGCCATGGCAGGGGAGGAAGGAGGAGTATAAGGAGCTGTACCAGAGGTCCAGACTGGGAAGAGGGTCTTGAACGAGCGTGAGAGTGAGATCAGAACAAGCAACACTGCACTAGGAGTCAGGAAACCTTCCTGGAGTCACAGACCAGTTACTAGCCAGCTAACTGGGTGACCCTGAATTAAATAAGGAAATTAAAAAAAAAAAAGAAAAAAAAAAAAACAAAACAAAAAAAAAAAAAACCAAAAATAAATAAATAAATAAGGAAATTATTCTTGGTCTGCTGTTGTTTACAAAGTAGAGGGTGTAGTAGCTTTTTATTGCTACATAACAAACTGCCACAAACTTAATGGCCTAAAAACACAAATTTACGACCTCAGTTTCTGTAAGTCAGAGGCCCAGGTGTGATATGGTTGGACCCTGTTCAGGGTATAAGCTCGTCTCTGCCTGGGGGTCCTCTGTGAGCTCACCGGCTGTTGGTGGAATTCAGCTCCTTGCCGCTAGTGGGTTAGGGTCCCTGCTGGCCTTCCAGCTGCTGGCTGGCATCCATCCTCAGCTTCTGAAGGCTTCCTGTAGTTCATCGCCTTGTGGTCCCATGGGCAGCTGGTAACATGCACATTTGCTCTTCTCTAGCAGCCAGAGGGCAGCCCTCTGACTTCATCCTCCTTCACTAGCTGGAAAAATCTCGGTGCTTTCTAAGGGCTCTCCTCAGTAGGTCAAGTTACCTGGACAATCTCCCTACCTTAAGGTCAGTTTATTTGGGACCTAAATTCCATCTGTAGCATTCCCTGACAGCAGTACCTAGATGAGCGCTTGATTGCCTACCTGGGAGAGGTGTCTTTCCACCAGGGGCTGGGAATGTGGAGGGGCCACTGAGAATTCTTCCTGCTGCAGGGACTTCTTTTAAAATTCATTCTGACTCTAAAGTTTGTGTTTACTAGTCAAATAACCACAGTGGCTCTGGTGAAGAGGAATGCGACTTTTGAATCAAGGATCAGTTCCCCTAAAGTTTTATGAATCTGCATTGTGGGAAGTCTTCAGATAAGATGCCGGTAGAGCCCGATAACAAAATGGATTATATAAAACTAGGTCATCTAAATCTGCTAGATCTCATGGCGACATTCAGAGATAATGCCAGCAAATTTCCTCAAGATCTTGGGGTTGCTCTCTTCTATTGATCGACACGCCATATTCTTCTAAATTCACTTCTAATTTTCATAAAGTAAATTATGTATTCAAGTGGATCAAAAGTAGGTGCAATATATTGTTCCTAAACTGAAACTTATGCTCTTTAAATTTACCTTTTTATATGCTGCTTCTTCCCAAAGTCTCATATTACCTTCCTCACCTGCTCACATCTAATTCAGATAGCTATTGACATTGGAAGAGAATTTGGTTTCAGATTCCCTAGATTCTGGTCTTAATTCTTTTAATATGATATAAATGACAGGCAATTTGTTTTATGACAGAACCTCAATTTGATTTTTATATTTTATTTCATAAATGGGAAGATATTACCTGCTTCATAAGGTTATTGTGAAGATACAATGAGATAATAAACATAAACACTATTTTAAAACTATAAAATACTCTGCAATACAATGCATTAATGGTTACAAATAGTCCTCTAGTAATGCAATTTTATCCCACAAGGCTTTATGAGTCATAAACATTAGTGATTAGAACATAATTTAAAATCCTCCCATATCTGCAGATGCCCTCCCTGCTTCCAAAATCTTTCTAGAATACAACTGTTTATGTTATTCTTTTGCACAGAAATCTCCAGTGCCCACTCAGTTAAGTCTAAACTAATTATTCTGACATTTAAGTCCTTCTATTCATCAGTCTCAACATATTTCCCTGACCTTGTCTCCTTTCCTCTAAACATCTATGTGATAGTCAAGTAATTATTTCTTGTCTTAAAACAAACCCTGTCTGGACACTTTTCTCCACTATCTCCAAGCGTAAAAATTTTTACTATAATCCCAGGTATACATCAGATTTTAATCTCCTCTGGGAAGAATTCTTGGGTTTTCAACAGTGAACCTTTTCCTCAACCTGCTTTCAATGTAGCACTTTGTACCAGTACCATACCATTTATTATATTTTGCCTGGGAGTAAAGTTATGGGTGGGTGAATAGGTCATATTTTGCTTAAAGGAAGGCAAGTTTCTCAGACACAAGAACCATGTCTTCCTCCTCTTCGTTTCTTCACCAGCATAGTCATAAATTGAATTGAAAGACTCTGAGAATGTCCACAAAATCAGGTTAAAGTAATGCTGCTTTTCATTTGAGGTCAAATTTATTTTTCAAACCTACACAGTAAGTCCATTGATTTTGTTGTGTAATGAAGCATCTGGACAGTGAAACCAGATGACATGGCACCGAATATTCTGTATCTCTGAGAGAGTGAGTAAACCACTTTATGTTTTAAGTAAAACCTATGAAGTATGAATCTTATAACACAGTGCTTTCTTTTTTTTTTTTTTTTTTTAATTTTTTTATTTTTTATTGACTTTGTAATAATATTACATTAAAAATATATATGTGAGGTCCCATTCAACCCCACCCCCCCACCCCCCCTCTCCCCCCCCCAACAACACTCGTTCCCATCATCATGACACATCCATTGGATTTGGTAAGTACATCTTTGGGCACCTCTGCACCTCATATACATTGGTTCACATCATGGCCCATACTCTCCTCTATTCCATCATGTAGGCCCTGTGAGGATTTACAATGTCCGGTGATTACCTCTGAAGCACCATCCAGGGCAGCTCCATGTCCCGAAGACGCCTCCACCTCTCATCTCTTCCTGCCTTTCCCCATACCCTTTGTCCATTATGTCCACTTTTCCCAATCCAATGCCACCTCTTCTATGTGGACACTGGATTGGTTGTGTCCATTGCACCTTTATGTCAAGAGGAGGCTCAGATTCCACCTGGATGCTGGATGCAATCCTCCCATTTTCAGTTGTAATCACTCTAGGCTCCATGGTGTGGTGGTTGTCCTTCTTCACCTCCATCTTAGCTGAGTGTGGTAAGTCCAATAAATCAGATTGTAGGTGCTGGAGTCTGTTGAGGCTCAGGATCTGGCTATCACATTGTCAGTCCAGAGATTCAAATCCCCTAAATATATCTTAAACCCCAACATTAACTGCACCTCCAGCACATTAGCATGAAAGTCTTATGAAGGGAGATCCCATCTGAGTCCAGATTCATCACACATAAACACCATTTCCAAAGAGGGGCCATCTGCCCTGGTAGTTAACCCCATCGGCCATGACCATAACTCCCATGGGTCTCTTTAGCCCTCAAAGGAACCAATATCTGGGGGTTGTATCTGCTTTATCTGTCTCTCTGACTCTGCTCAGTTGTGCATGAGGGCAAACCTTCTGCCAGCCTCCAGACTCTTTTTTAGAAACTCGTAGCCATATAAACTCATTTCTCCTTTCCATTTCCCCCTTACTTTAGGTCAAACAGCATTTTAAAGTCATGGTATTTTATGTAGACATGGATATTCTGCTGATCCGCATTGAACCTTCCGTATAAGGTCATTTTCCAGTTGCATCATCAGTTGGTAGTTGATAGTGGTCCCTCGTTGCCAGGGAGGCTCATCCCCGGGTGTCATGTCCCACGCTGGGGGGAAGGCATTGCATTTACATGCTGAGTTTGGCTTCGAGACTGGCCACATTTGAGTAACATGAAGGCTGACAGAAGGAAATTCCCAGGCACAAAGTTGCTCTAGGCCTTGTTATTATTTTGGGTTTATCAGCTCACAAGCATAGTCATTAGTATCAGGGGCTCACTGTTGAACCCTCACTCCCTCCCGGTCCCCACCACTGTACCTGGGAGACTGTCGCTGCTCCCCTAGGGACCACGACAGAGCACCACTGGCCAGGAACCCAGTACCCCCCCTACTGTGGTTTTTAATTGTTGCCACTATGAGTATATCCAAACATTACCATGCACCCTGGACATATGTTCAACACAGTGCTTTCTTGATAGTCCTGAAATAATGAAAGATAAAACCAAAATTTAAAAATTAAAACAATTAAAGAAGGTGAAAACTTGTCAATTTTTTGTTTAGCTCAGAGAAAAATTGCTTTAGAAATGAAATAACTTTTTTCTAAGATTACATGTGGGAAAAGCTCAGTAATAAATTTTCTATAAGAAATGAGGACATTTTGTTGCAAACCCAGTATAAGTGCACATACTTCAACCCAGAATAGAAAATAATAAATGAAATACCCTCTAGTTTAATGGCTAAAAAATAACAAATGGAAGAGAGAAAACTCCTTTTAATAGAGAAGACAATCAAAATAGGTTATTATTAAAATTTACATAGAATATTGCCATCAGTGTTACATATTTCCCTTTAGGCTAATTGTCTAATTTCCCTCACCAGGCTCTAAGTATGAGAGAAAGAAGACTGATTCTATTTATCATATTGCTTGCCAATAATTCTGATTTATTTATTTGAACTAGTTGATGCGAATTTTCCTCTTATTTTTCTACGGTTATGGATCCATTTGTGTGGTCATTAACATTTTAATATTTAAAACAGTTCATTGAAACAGTGTCAAAGCGCTTCTTAAAAAAGACCTGATCCTTAGAGAAAGAGGCAGGGTTAAGAGATCAAGAAAAAGGACAATACTAAGATTAGCAGCTATGCAAACATCATCACATGGCCTTCCCTGAAAAGTCTTGGTTTAGGAGAGAATGCATTAATTTACTGCATTCAGGGACTATCTACTTAGAATGCATAATTAAAAAGATGCTACAAGGAGTTTTACAAAGTTTCCAGAGAAGTCAAGAAGGGATGACAGAGAGGTAGAGAGAGGGATGTCGAGAGAGAGACAAACCTGTGAAATGTATATATGCATGACTGAATGAATGAATTTATGAATGGATGAATAGATGGGTGGCTGGAAGGACAATTATTGAATGAATGACAGCCAAGCAAGCAAGAGCTTAAAAAAAGAGACTAAAGTGGTTTGAAAGATTTTCTTAGCCCATGGGGTTATTGTCAGAAAGTAGTTCAATTTTAATTGCTTTTCAGCTCTGAAGCTGACAAAAAGTTAATCTAGAGATAGAGTAACACAACTATGTTATTATAGATGATAGTGGTAGATAGCAGTTATCTCATAGTTAACACCAACAATTCTTCATATTGTGATCATTTTTTCAGTTTAATGCATTTATCTCCATTTAATCATCAATATGTATTAAACACCAACTCTGCATTGGTTCCATGATAACTGTGGACAATATAATGTGAGAACATCAGTTTTCTTGCTTACAGTGAATGGTTTAATAATTATTGTATGATCATGATAAATTCTTCTTTGGGCATTATATATTCAGTAAGAAATCAAAATTGATTGATTTGTGAGGTTTATCCCAACTTTCTGAAGTCAGGGCCTTATGTGCTTGTTGCGCTTTTGACACCTGTTGCAGTTTCCTAGTTCATACACAAGGAGGGTAATGGATCTCATTAGCCTCTAGGGGAATTTACCTCCCAAGCCAATACTATTTCCTCTATTTATATTTATATACTATTTCCTCTATTTATATTTCTTAACTCCTTTATGATATCAAGTTTTCCTGCTGTTAGTGTTGAAAGTCATGTCTTTTTATATACAGGATCTTTACTTTATTTAGGGAGAGCCTCCAAAAAATCAGAATCTGTGTCTGGGCCCCAGAGGAAATGGGCTAATGAATGGCACTTGGCACTGCTGCCCTTGTAGTTCAAAGTAAATATCAACTCTAAAATATGCAGTGTCGGTCCCACATACCTCCACCCGTGACTCAGCTTCTTTCATTTCCTATTTCATCATCTGGAAGAATGTATAAAACAGGTGAAGACTCCATCATGTACCAGCACTTTCACTTCTAGGTGAGAAGGAGGGACCCCTGTTATGCCCATTTGTCTTCTGGCATTTCCCTGGAAAATTCCAGATACATTTTGTAAGATACAGTCATATCTAAATTCACCCCAGGCTCTTGGACAATCTGGTAGAATCTCAGGTAGAAAGTACAGTGTTTATTTGCTTATGGAATCGTTTTCTTCCCAGAAAATTCCTTTCTCATTTTTTCCCACATAAGAAAATTGGTTATATGATATAATGAACCAGGACTTTCCTACTCTTCTGCCCATTTCATATATTTCAGTTTGACATATTTGCTCCTCGTTTTCTCTGTCACATCTGTATTAGTCAGCCGAAGGGGTGATGACGCAAAATACCAGAAATTTGCTGGCCATTATAAAGGGTATTTATCTGTGGTAGGAGCTTACAGATACCAGGCCATAAAGCAGAAGTTACTTCCCTCACCAAAGTCTAATTTCACATGTTGGTGCAAAATGGCTGCCAACGTCTTTGAGGGTCCAGGCTTCCTGGGTTCCTCTGGGCTCAGCACGTCTGTTTTCTTCACAAGGTCAGCTGTAGACTATTAGGCTCTCTAGGCTTTGCCTCCCTCTGCAAGGTCAGCTGTAGACTATCAGGCGAATGGCTCTGTTTCTCTCCCTGGGGCTCCAGCCTAAGAGTTCAGCATCAAACTCCAACATCAAAACTCCAACATTAAGAACCCTTAACTTTGCTCTTTGCCATGCTTTTATCTGTGAGTCCCCACCCACCAAAGGGCAGGGACTCAACACCCTACTAACACAAGAAGTTTACATAATTACATAATCAAGTAAACCTATGAATCCAATATAATCTAATATGCCTAGAGGAGAAGATCAGTTTACAAACATAATCCAATGTTTCTTTTTGGAATTCATCAATAATATCAAACTGCTACAAGGTATTTGGATTGTTCCAAAAATCAAAATGAAGCAACAAGGTCTAGATTTAAAATGCTGTGTCCAACTCATTCTCAATTTACCTCATTCCCTTCTACTACCACAGTAACTAGTTAATTGGTATATTGTGTATCCCTCCAGAATTTATTTATACATATACATACTTGTGTGTTTGCCCCATTTATATATATATATATGTCAGTCTCTCACTCTCTCTCTCTGCCAGCTATACTCTTCTTGACCTAATCCTTTAAACTCTAGCCTGTATTCAGGCAAATGTAAATAGGAGAATTCTTATTCCTCTGTATAAAATACCATCATAAGTTTCCTTGGTTCTCAACTCATCAGGAATATTAAAATACAACTACAAAGTATTGATTGTATTGGATTCTATTCATTCTTGTCAGTCGTTTATGCTAACCAGCATCTGTTCAAAAAAAGAGAACACAAATTTTAAATAGTTTTAGTATATTCTTTTTCAGTTCATTTTTTAAACTTTTACTGTATGCAAAGCACACACTATGTTGAGTACCCAGTGGTGCTGGGATACAAAAGACAAAAGCAAAGAAGTAGCTATTTCTTAGGATTATTAAGCATCATCATCTGAAAGGAAACCTCTATTTCTCTGTATTATGAACTAGAATTAATTTCCATATTAAATCAAACTTCTATATTACACAGTTGTGATGCAATTAATACTTTCATGTATTCGGCCATATTGGAGAGTGAACTGTTTCACTCAAGTTGACTGTCTATATTGTTGAAGTTTATACTTCAATTGCTATAAGCCAGTTACAAAAGGACAAATATTGTATGGTCTCACTAATATGAACTAGATATGATGAGTAAACTCGTGGAGGTAACTCTAGAGTATAGGCGACTAGGATATAGACTGTGGGGTGAGAGTGGGAGCTGATGCTTAGTTTACTGCAAGGTTTATTGCAGAAGTGTGGAAATGAATAGACTTGATGGTAACACATTATCGTGAGTATAACTAACATTGCTGATCCATAAATGTGATTGTGGCTGAAAAGGGTAGTCTGTGGATGTAAATGTCAAGGGAAAGAAAACTAAAGATAATCTAGGAAATGTGTAACAGTGATTGCGGTGGTGGATGAAGACTGTGGTGGAGTAGTATCGATATAAAAACATTCTTCTTTTACATTAAGGATATGGTGCTACATGGGAAAATTACGACTAATTTAACTTATGGACAATAGTTATCAGTAATATTGTAATATTTTTGCAGCAATGGCAAAGAATATATTGTATCAATTCTAAGGGGCAACAATGGGGGATATAAGAGGAGATGAAATTTTTCCTTTTTGAGTAATGAAAACGTTTTAAAATTGATTGACTTGCTAACAGCACAACCTGTGATGAAAATGAGAGCCACTGAGTATACATTTTGAATAGATTGTACAAAGCAGGGACTGTATAACACAGGGAATCCAGTGGTGGAAGATGGGCTGGTTAGCAAGACAAATATTCTCTCTTATATTATAAAAGATGTATAATACCAATACAGGGTGGTAATAATTGGGTGGGTTGGGGGAAAATACACCAAATGTAAGTTATGGGCTGCAATTAGTAACAATACTTTGATGATGCTTTTTCATAGTTTGTAACAAATGTTTCACAACAATGCAAGATGTTGGTGTGGGGCGATATGTGGGATAATGGTGCATGTTTGTTTTGTAAGTTCACAACTTTTACTATATACTTACTATTTATGTATCTGCATGTGTGTATAATATACTTCATTTTTTAAAAAAGTATTAAGCTATTTTGAATAGAAAATTTCCTAAAATATTTTACAAATGTTTCTACCTTTTTAAAAAGAGTATACTCTAATGTGACATTTTCATTCCTTACCAAGAAATGAAAAGGGTTGTGCAAGATGTTCTCTAATTCTCCCCTTGCTTTCAAATAATAATTCATACAATTGTGAAAGTTTGCTTTAAAAATGTCACAATTATGTGACTCTACTCTCCATCATCATATTGTACTGGGATATAGCCTTGTTCTCTGGGCCTGTTGAGGGTGAAGTCTAATACTATTTGCTCCTCCAATAAGTGGTCCCAGGCAACTCTGTTTTAAAAAATTACTGTCATAGTATATTATAAAAATTAATATTATAAAATTAATAATTTTTATAATGATCAAATTATTATCGTAAAGACTATGGAGAGAAAGTTTGTGAAATGCTGATAGAAGCAAGTCATAACAAATCCCACCATCCTTGTACAATTATTTTAACTTTTTCTAATTCTCTACTATGCCATCTTCAAATGCTCTCTTATTTTTATACAAAATATAATAATATATATAACTTGTACTTGTCTATCAATAATGTTCTATGTATGTTACTACATAGCCCTTACAACTGTAATTACATTTAGCTGATATACCATAATTTAAATAGCATTCCTCTGGAGTTTGTATACGTTAGTTGTTTCCAGTTTTTTACAATTTTATTTACTATTTGAAAGTTAAGCTGCTCTCGAAGTCTTTATTTTGCCTTCTCTTTCTTTTGCATTTTTATGACATCAACCAGAATTTTGGTTCTACCTCAAGTTAAAAAAATTTTTTTTTCAGAGAGTTGTAGGTTTACAGAAAAATCATGCCAAAAAAATACAGCATTCCCATATACCACTAACACTATTATTAACATTTTACGCTATTGTGGTACCTTTTCTACCTTAAGTTTTAAATGCAAAAAAAATAAATGCTTGTCATTTTATGTAGTCAATATTTATTTTTACTTTCACCATGACTTGTATTTTCTTTGCTCAACTTTCATTTCTGCATTTTAGACCTCAACCCCTGGAATCACTTTCCTTCTTTCTCTTGTACATTCTTTAGAATTTCTTTTAGTAAATTTTTCTCAATTTTCATTTTCATTTGTCCCAGAAATCTTATTTTTCTAATTATTTGAAAGCTGTTTATTAGGATATAGAATTCTTGGTTGTAGTTAAATCCTTTCAGAAATATAATTTCACTTTTCTATGGTTTCTAGTGTTAGCCTTGAGAATCCTGCTGTTTAGTACAATCGTCCTTCCATTCACTGTAAGTAATTCTTTTAATTTCTTTCCTATGTGTTTGGTGTTCTGCAAATTTAGCACAAGTTGTCTAAGACTGCACTTACTTCAACTTGTTCGATTATTCTCAACTATTATTTCCTTTAATATTGCTTCCCTATTCTTTTAGTTCTTTCATAATTCTGGTTTAATATCTATTGAATCCTTGGACCTCTTTAACTTACTTCACATTCATGTTTTTATTTTTTCTTCTCATTTTTCTCTCTGTGTCAGATTCTGTATTCTTATGATTTAGCTATCTATTCAGGAATCTTTTGTCACCTATATCTAGTCTACTGTTTAACCAGCTCATTGAATTTCTAGCTAAAATATTAGTTTTCATTTCAGAAGTTTTGTTTCCATTTTATTTAGTTTTTAGATAGTTCTGACAATTTTTATTGTTTTCTGTTACTAATTATGCTTCTAAATCATCTTATTTATAAATATATATTAAAGTGTTATTTTCTATTTGACAAACTATCATAATATAATCTCTGCATTATATTACAATTATGTTATTTCTATTGCCTCTTAGTGAGTAGACATTTGCAATTTTGATCTTAACGTTTTACAAAATTCCATAACAACTCTTCGAAATCTAGTTTATTCTAAATTAGACTTCATTGAGGCATAATTTATACATAAATCTATCTAGTTTTGAAGTTTGAGATTTGAATACACCAAAGAAACTCTCCTCACAACCAAAGTATAAAACTATCCATTGTCCCTTCCCCCTTCCTTGCGTCTCTTTGCAGTCCATCCTTCCTCTTTATGTGGCTCCAGATAACCACTGATGTGTTTTTTGTCGACGGATTATTTTGCATTTTATATAAGTGGACTCATACACTTGTGTTCCTTTATGTTTGACTCTTTTCACTGAACATATAGTTAGGATATTCATCCATGTTGCTGTGGGCATTGGTAATTTGTCCCTTTCTTTTGCTGAATGGTATTCCATTGTATGGATATAACCATATTGATTACCTAACCACCTGTCAAAAGACATTTGGGTTGGTTCTAGTTCTGGGCTACTGCAAAAAATACCTGCTATTATAAGCAATTGTCCAGAAATATTTGTGTAAACAAAATTTCTTTTTTGTTGTTGTTAAATTCCTAAGAGTGTAATCACTGGTTCATGTGATGGGTCAAAGTTTAACTTTGAAAGAAATGCCAAAGATGCTCCATCTATATTTCCACCAATAGTGCATAAAAGTTATAGTTGCTCTACATCTTCACCAAATTTTATTATTGTTCTTTATCATTTTAGCCATGCCAGTGGGTGTGATAACTCATTGTTATTTTTATTTGAATTTCCCTAAAGTATAACGATGGTGAACATTTTCATGAGCTTATTGGCCATTCACATATTTTATTTCTCAAGCCTTGTTCAAATATTTACTGATTTTTATTGGGTTAACTATATTCTTTTTATTGACATATAGAAGTAATGTCTCCCATTTTGCATTTTATCATTTCATATTCATAATGGGGTCTTTTGAGGAGCAAAATTGTTTATTTTGATGAAGTTCAATTTGTCAATATTTTAAGAAGTTTGTCCTTACACCAGATCACAAACATATTTCCTGTACTTTATTCTCTAGTTTTATAGTTTTAGATTTTATGTTGTCTATGCTTTATTTTGTGTTAATTTTTTTGTAAGTATTCTGTGTGTGTAAGGGTGCCTAATCGTTGTTTCAGCACCATTTGTTGAAAAGAGCATTTCTTCCCTGAATTGCTTTGGCACATTTGTTGAAAATCAATTGACCATGGGGTACTCTTTATTTTTTTGTCATTTTGATCTATTTGTCTGTCTTGACACAATACTATACTGTCTGACTACAGTAGCTTTATAAGAATTGTTAAGTCAGATAGTGTACAACCTCTAATTTTGACCCAGTTTTCCAAAGATTGTATATTTTTTCTAGACCTTTGCATTTTCATGTGAATTTCAATATAAAATTATTAATTTTTATATGAAAACTGCTGAGATTTTGATTTTGATTATGTTCTGTTGAAATTCTAGATCTATCTGGGAAGAATTGGTATCTTAACTATATTAAGTTTCTGAATAATGAAAATAATATACACACACACACACACACACACACATTTGTATAAGACTTTAATTTCCCTCTTCAGTGTTTTGTAGTTTTCAGTGGATAGATCTTTTGTCAGATATATCCTCAGTATTTCAATTTTTATACTATTGTAAATTGTATTCTTTTTAAATTTCAATTTGTAATTCTTTTTTGCTAGTTCATTTTATTTATTGATTTTGTAATCTAAAACCTTAATAGATATATTTATAAGTTCACGTAGTTTGTGTGTATTTGAATGTGTGTAATTAGTTTACTTCTCAAATGTTTGATGGAATTCAGGAGCCTGGAATTTTCTTTATAGGAAGGATTTTAACTAAAAATTCAATTTCTTTGATAGTTATAGGACAATTTAGCTTCTCTATATCTTCCTGAGTGAATTTTAGAAGTTAGCATTCTTTCAAGGAATTAGTCCTTTTCATCTATGTTGTCATAAAGTTGCTCATAATATTCCCTTACTGTCTGTTTAATACATTTAGAGTCTATAGTAATGACATTTCTCCCTTCCTGAAATTAGTAATTTCTTCCCTCTGTTTTCTTTCTAAAATGTCTAGCTGGAGATTTATAGTTTTGGTGTTTTTGTTAAATAACCAGCTTTTGGTTTCAATTATTTTCTCTATTTTTTCTGTTTTCCATTTTAAATATTGTCAGTTTTATCTTTATTATTTACATTATCCTGTTTACTTGGGTTTAATTTACTCTTTTTCTGCTTTCTTAAGCTGGAAGCTGTAGTAATATGTTTGAGACATTTCTTTTTTTCAAAAATAGAGATTTAGTGCTATAGATCTCCTCAAACCTTTACTTGAATCCTTTTAAGTTTATAATGACTTGTTTTATATCCAGAATACAGTCTACCTTCATAAGTACTTGTGTTCTTTAAATGTATTTTAAATTTGGTTGACAATGTTTAAGTCTTCTAAAGTCTTATAGATTTCATGCCCATTGTTCTATCAATTATTTAGAGAGGATTGCTAAAATATTTCACTACTCCTTGCAGTTCTGGTTTTCTATTATTTGGTGCATACACAGTTAGAATTTTCATCCTCTTCATCTTTATGAAATGACATCTGCAGTAGGTTGAGGCTTTTCTGCACCTCAGAAGAATCCTGTCCTCAGAACTAATCCATTCCTGTGGGTGTGAACTTTCTGTGGCATCACCAGGGGTGGGTCTTAATCCTCTAACTGAAGTCCTTCATAACTGGAATGAGTATGGAAAGACAGGCAGAGAGAAAGCCACTGGAACTAAGAGAAAAAGTCAGAGGAAGCCAAAAGCTGAAGGCAATGAAACCCTGAGTGAAGGGAGAGTCCAGCAGATGCCACCATGGTCCTCGTTATGTGAGAGAGAAGTCCAGGGTCTCAGGGGGGAAGCATCTCATGATGATGCTCGATTAGACATTCTTCTCAGCCTCAAAACTGTAAGCTTGCAACCTAATAAATCCTCACTGTAAAAGCCAACTCATTTCTTGCACATTGCATTTTGGCAGTTTAGAAAATTAAAACAACTTCCTTGCCTTGGTAGTATTCTTTGCTCTGAGAGATATGTATCAGTTGTTTATAGGAGCTTTATTCATAAAAGAAAAAACTGGAAAAAAGTCATTAAATACATGAATGGATAAAAAGAAATTTTTGGTATATTAATAAAAGGGAATATAAAGGAACATATATTTTTAATAGTAATATAGCCACTCTAGTTTTTCTTTTATTTGTCATATAACGTGAATATGTTTATCTTTTTTTTACTTCAACTTAGTTTTATCTATTTAAACAGTATCTAACAGAGGCAGCAAATAGTTGCATTGTCTTTTTTATTCAATTTTACAAACTACCTTTAACTGGATATTTACACAATTCACTTTTTATGTCATTACTGAGATAGTAGGTTTCAAATCTACCATCTGGTTATTTAATTTCTATTTGTTCCATTTATTCTTTGCTTTTTATTCTTTTTTCTTTTACTTTCTTTTGAACTGAATAATTTTTATGATTTTATTTTATCTCATTTGTTGGATTATTAGCTATGTATCTCTGTGTTGTTATTTTTTATGCTTCTGTACAGTTTTAGTGTACTTATTCAATGTACCACAGTTTAGCTTCTAGTGATAATGAAGCCTTACATATATAAGAACTTTGTAATAGTATATTCTATTTCTCCCATCTATCTGTGTGCTATTGATGCCATCCTTGTACTCCTATATACATTATAAACCCCACTATATTTTGATACAGACTGTGTCTTTTTAAAAAAAATCACATTTATTGAGGCAAATATATGCAATAAACTTCACAAATTTTGTGGGTACAATTTAATGAATTTTGACAAATATAAATAGTCATGAAACCACAGCTTTAATTATGATGTTAACATTTTCATTTGTCTATTATCTTTTAAAACAACTTACATAATAAAATAATTATCTTTGTATTTACCCAATCTTATCTGTAATTAATCATATGCAGTATAATTTTCATTTCAGGCATTATAATTTTCATCTCTAGAAATTTGATTATACTTTTAAAGAAATCTCTTGTATCTCTATCATGTCCAAATTGTTCTCTAGATTCTTAGACATATAGAATACAGTTATAATATCTTCTTAATGTGTCATTTCTCATTTGATTTTAATTTATTGATTTTCTTCTAACTAGTAGCCATGTTTTTCTGCTTCTTTCCATGCCTGGTAATTTTTCACTTGTATGCCAGTCATTGTGAATTTAACCTTTCTGGATGCAAGGTAGTTAGGTATTTATATGAATATTTTTGAGCTTCATTCTTGAATACAGTAAAATCACTCAGAAAACTATTGATATTTGAGTATTAATTTTGTTAGGAGGCAGCAGAGCAGCATTGATTCTTTGGCTGTTTGTCAATTACTGAGGCAAAAACTGTTCTTATTCCTTTTCCTGTTGCCCTGTAAATTTCATTTTCTACTCTGGTGTGGAAACAGGAATTATTTCTGGGACTGCAGGAATTCTGGGGACTGTGTCCCTTGATCCTTTCAAGTGATTTCCAAGAGGAATACTTCTTTTTGGAATCACCCATAAAGTGATTTCCTGACTTCGTGTAGTTTCTAATGAGCATTAGAACTTATCTTAAGCCTCAGGAGGATTATCCCCAGATCTGGATAGAGCTCTCCAGGCAGCTTGCTCCTTTCTGGTGCTCTTCTTTGAATACTCCCTGGGCTCCAAGGAGATCACCAGGCTCCACCTCAGTTTCTCTTCTGTGCCACAGACTGGAGCTCAGGGTTTCATCGCCTTCAGCTTCTGGCTTCCCCTGGCTTTTTCTCTTAGCTCCAGTGGCTTTCTCTTTGCCTGTCTTTCCATACTCATTCCAGTTACAAAGGACTGAAGAACGATTTCCCACCCTTGTCTTTGTTTATCTGTACATAGAATGGCCTGTGCCCACCATCCCACAACACCTAGCAAATGCTTGTGAGAGTTTTCTTTTATATCCTTGACATTCAGTAATATGATAACAGCCTTGGAGTGGTTTTCCTTATGTTTAGTTTGCTTGGAATTTGTTGAGCATCTTGAATCTTTAGATTTATAGTTTTTATCAAGTTTGGAAATTTTTTGGCATTAGTTCTTCAACTATAGTTTTTGTTTCTTCCCCCACCCCCACCCAAGTTATATAGACATTGTAGGACTTCATCTCGTCTGACAAATAACGATGATTTTTTAATAATTTTCTTGTCATCATTACTCTCTACCTATTTAGGATAGTTTCTATTGCTGTCTCTAAATTTACTAATCATTTCTTCTGCAGTCCCTAATTTGTTTTTCTTTCCAGCTAGTAAAATTTTCAGTGTATATTGTATTTTTCTTGTCTAGTAGTTCTAGCCAGCTCTTTATATCTTTTATTTATCTCATCATGTTAATATTTTTCTCAACCTTCTTCAACACATGAAGTCTGTTTCTAATAACCATTTGTGGTCCTCTGCTAGATCTATCATCCCTGTCATTTTATGAGTTTCTTTCTATAGAATGATTGTGCTACTGTTTGTGAGTCAATTATTCGCATCTTGCTTGCCTGGTAAATTTTGACTGGATCCCAGACATTGAGAATTTTATACTGTTTCTTACTGGGTTTTGTTTTCTTAGTTAGTGTTAGAGTTTGTTCCCACATGCTGTTAAGTTACTTGGAATCCTTTCAAGAGTTTCTTTTAAGCTTTCTTAAAAGCTCAGCTTTCTCTGAGTTCAGAGGAGTCGTCAGTCTAAGGAAAATATATTCCTCTCATAGGCAATATCCTTAAGACTCTACACAATGTATTTTGCAAGCTCTACCCTGTGCATTACAAAGACTTTCTGTTATGACTGGAAACTTCTAGGGTTTGTTAAACCTAATCATTTCTTATGATTCTTTTCACACTTTAGATATTTTCTTTGTATATGTGCATGCCAGTGCTCAGTCAAACACTCAAGGATTCCCTCTGCACATTTCCAGAGTTTTCTCTGAGGGTAGCTCTCTGCTTTCCTGAATTTTTTTCTGTAAATTCTATACCCTCACCCCTTTTCCAAACTTCATGTATGTCTTCTCAACTCAGTGAAACCACCTGTCTCTGTGTTTCCCTCTGTTCCTTATAGCCTAGAAACTACTTCCCATTCAGTAAACTTGTGTAAAAGTATAACTCAACTTGTTTACTTCTCTTCCCTCAGGTATTGCAGCCCTGTTCTCTCCTTTGTCAATATCTCTAATGTGTTTTTTTCTATATATTTTGTATAGTTTCCTATTCGATTATAGCTCATGGGTAAATATGGTCTCTGTTATTTTATCTTGGCTGGATATGGAAGTCCTATTGATTGATGTTTTAATGTCAAACCAGCCTCATAGCCCTGAGAGAAATCCTGTTGCAATATATTATACTTTTTATATATCATTGTATTCTATTCACTTATCTTTTGTGAATGATTTTTATTTCTATAAATCTGTGGTAAACTGGTGTGTAAGATTTGTTGTTGTTTGTTCTATCACATGTCTGTGTGTGGTTTTGATTCAGGCTACTGGCAGCCTCATAAAATAAGTTAGGAAGTGTTCTCCATTCCATATTTTGTGAAAAAGTTTATGTAAGATTGTTGTTATTTCTTGTTGGAATGTACAGTAAAATTCACCAATGTAATCATCCAGGTCTGATATTTTCTTCATGAGAAAGGTTTATGTAATTAACTTGTATTTTAAAATAGATTTTGCTTTATCATGTCACTTTTGATAAATTGTATTTTTCAAGGAATTTGTCAATTTCATGTAAGATCAATATTGAATTTGTTGGCATAAAGTTGTTCATAATAGTTCCTTGTTATCCTTTTAATTTGTCTAACCTCTAGTAAGAACTCCTCTTTCATTCTTGGTATTTAATTTTTTTTCATAGTTTGCTAGCTGTATACCACTTTTGTTTATTATTTTCCAGATCCAGATTTTGACTTCGTTATAATAATATTCTCTCTCTCTCTATTTCATTGATGTATGCTCTCCTATATCTTCTACATGCTTTGTGTTTTCTTTGCTTTATACTTCCAATCATTTTTACATGGGAACTTAGCATATTGCTTTAAGACTTTTCTTGTTTTCTAATATAAAACTTTGAGATTATAAATTTCTCTTTAAGCTCTACTTCATTGCTTCACACAAACATTAATGCAAATGGAAATATTTTCATTATCATTCACTCTGAAATATTTTCTAACTTCTTTTGTAATTTCTTCTTCATATTATGGGTTATTTAGGAGTATATTGTTCAGTTTCCAAATTTGGAGTTTTGCTGTATATCTTATTATACATATTTCTATTTTAATTTTGTTTCTACCTGAAAACATATGCTGTATAATTTTAATTCATTAAAATTTATTAACACATTTCATGGCCCATATATATGGGTTTATCTCCATGAACCCATATATATGCAGATGAAAATAATGCTTATTCTTTAGTTGTTAGATTATTTTATATAAAGCATTTAGCTCAAGAGGGTTAAAAGTATTTTTCAAATCCCCTGTATCTTTCTGATTTACCTAATTTTTCTACCAGTTACTGAGAGGTTATTACAATCCCTGACTATGAACATTGATGTGCAAGTATATGTTTGTAGCAGTTTGCTATTGTTTATGAATTCTAAAAATAGATATCAGATTATGTTTGCAAACTGGTCTTTTCCTCTGGGCATATTAGAGTGTATTGGATTCAGAGGTTTCACTTTTACTTGATTAAATAATGATTGAGGCTTTGATCAGGCCATGTCAGTAGGGTGTTAAGTCCCTGCCCCCTTGGTGCGTGGGGACTCATAGAGAAACTGCACTGCAGGGAAGCGAGTTTGGAGTTTTGATCCTGGAACCCAGGAAGTAAACATACAGAGAAACAGATACATGAGGAAGGAGAGAAGTCTCCATTAAACACAGGAAGAGGCTTTGGGGAGAGAGACAGAACCATTTGCCTGATAGTCTACAGCTGACCTTGTGGAAAAAGCAGAGTGGCTGAGCCCAGAGAGAAATGAGCCCTGGAAGAGAGGAACCCAGGAAGCCTGAGTCCTGGCAGACGTCGGCAGCCATCTTGCTCCAACTCAGGGCAACACTGTGGTGAAGGAAGTAAATTATGCTTTATGGCCTGGTATCTGTAAGCTCCTACCCCAAATAAATACCCTTTATAAAAACCAATTTCTGGTATTTTGCATCAACATCCCTCTGGCTGACTAATACAATGTTCAAGTTCCTGCTTTCAATTCTGTAAACCAACAATTTCCCTAAGAAAGAAAAAAATATTAACTTAAAAAATCCCTGACTGTGACTGTAGAATCTTGTATCTCTTTCTCTTAGTTTACACTTGATGTATTTTGGGACTCTATTGTGTACATACACATTTATGGTTGTTATGTCTTCCTGATGCACTGACCTCTTTATTATTATGAAATGGTTCTTTTATACTTGGTAATATTACTTATGTGATCATCTATTTTATCTAATATCAATAAAAGCACTCTCGCCTTCTTATTCTTGTTTCCATGGGATACCTTTTTTCACTCACTTTTCATAAATACAAAGAGTTCTTTATATTTAAAGTACATTTTTATAGGCATGATAGAGGATTGCTTTTTAAATTCAAATGTGGTCATTTTAGTCTTTTAATTGTAATGTTTAGTTTATTGATATTTAATGGCATTATTTATATGTGTTGATTTAGGTATTCCTTTGTATTGTATGTTTTATATTTGTTTTATCTGTTTTGCTTTGTTTTGTATTTAGAGCCATTCTGACTTTTTATTCATTATTAGTTGCTTCTTTTCCACCCATTGAGCAGGATTATAATATCTCCTTTAAAGCCCTAGCTTGATAATTCCAACATCCAAGTCATCTTTGTGTTGTCTTTTTTTGGCAACTTTATTGATATAATTACACATATCATGCAGTTCACCCATTGAAAATATACAACTCAATGGTTTTTAGTATATTCATAGAATGTGCAACCATCACCACAATTTTACATTTTCATCTCCTCAAAGAGAAACCCCATGCGTATTAGCTGTCAAACTCCCTAGCCCCTAGTATCCAACCCCGCTTATGAAACCACTATTGTACTTTCTGTCTCTATCAATTTCTCTGTTCTCGACTACTTAGAATTCTATATGTGCTATATAGAAGTTTAGGCTTACATTTATTATCAACTTTGTGGTAACTTTGTTATCTTTGTTGTAATCATGATTTTTACAAACTTCTGATATTCTCATTGAGAAAATAGTAGGAGATATTGCTCCTGATAAAATTTCATGAGACCTGTTACCTCAAAAAATCATCTTCTGAGTATCTACCATTAGGCTATCAGATCAGAGCCATTTAACTGCAAGTTTTCCCAAATAACAGAAAATAAGAATTATTCAAGTGCATAGATTTTAGTGTCAGTCTTTATTATTCAAAGCTTTTCTTTTCTCATGTTTTGCCCTTTGCTATGATCCAAATAGAGATGGATAATGAACATTTAAATAACTAAAGGAATATTACTGTATATTATATATCTATACATTAATATTTTATTTCAGAGATATTTAACAGTTCTGTGATACCAAACACATTAGTTGCATGGAAACTTTTTGGATTCTAGACTGATATATTTTATGGCTCAGAGCAGTGATGTTAAGCTATTAGATTCAATAACTAGATATGGATTTTAGTATGTAACAGGGAATTATAAATTACTGTGCTACTTTGAATTATTCTAGAACATTCCTCTTCACTGGTTTTCTTAGAAATTAGAGTCTCACAAAACATGATAATAATTTAGTTATATCCAAATCACAATTTAACATCATTTTTAAGTTTTCCAAGAAAATTTTTTAAAACCTAGAACAACCAATTAAATTTGAAAACCTGAATTTGATATTTTACAGGTAATATGCAAGTTGTACAATCACTTATTTTCATAGAAGTGCCCTTTTGTAAATTGGCAAAAGAAACCAACTCATTGTAGGAGAAAATCTGGCTGTGTTGGTAAATGGGTGACTGTGAGACTGAGTAGGTATGTGACTGCTACATAGGCCGTCATTTTAAGAGTTGATGAGTATAGCAGTTTGACATGGTTATGAATTCCAAAAATAGATATTGGATTGTGTTTGTAATCTGGTCTGTACCTGGGCGTGATTAAGTTATGATTGGGGCTTTGATTGGGCCACATCATTAGGGTATTGAGTCCCCACCCACCAAGGCATGGTAAAGATAAAAGGCATGGTAAAGGACAGAGTTGGGGGTTTCTGATGTCAGAGTTTTGATGTTGGAGTTTGATGCTGAAGTCTTAAGCTGGAGCCTCAGGAAGTCAGCATGCAGAGGAAAGAGAAGCAAGCCCCAGGAAGAAAGGACCTGAGCCAGGAGAAGAACACAGAGGAATAGAGACGGCTCCTTAGATATGGCAGAAACCTCAGGGAGAGAGACAGAGCCATTCACCTGAGAGTCTACAGCTGACCTTGTAGAGAGAGGCAAAGTCTAGAGAGCCTCATATTCTACAGCCAACCTTGTGGAGAAAACAGGGCTGCTGAGCCCAGAGGAACCCAGGAAGCCTGAACCCTCACAGATGTCAGCAGCAATCTTATCCCAACATGTGAAAATTAACTTTGGTAAGGGAAGTAACTTATACTTTATGACTTGCTATCTGTAAGCTTCTACCACAAATAAATGCCCTTTATAACGGCCAGCAAATTTCTGATATTTTGCATCAGCACCCCTTTGGCTGACTAATACAATGATCTTATGTTTTGGTTAATCAGTCTGTACACTTACTGAACTGTCCAGGTTCTACAAGGAAATATGTAGACTATTATTAAATGCTTTGAATCTAGAATGTTCTAGGAGCTTAGACAACAAAATAAGTCTCCCATGGAAGTTCTCAAGTCAACTGACAAATATGATTGCTTTAAGATACCAAAGCTAGCAGGTATGTCTTTACAGAAAAAGAAGACAGCTTGTCTTTATTCTTTAGTCTTTTCCTTATCACCCTGCCAATTTCTCTAAAAATCTAAAAGAGAAATCCACTCCAAATCAGTTTCCACAAACAAAAATCAACTCAAAGTTACTTCCTTTCATTTAATAAAATGTGACATATTAAAATAAAAATCATAAAGGTTAATTGAAATTTTGAAGCCTTTCCCAAGAGTTTAGACAAAGAAAACAATAAGTCTGTCTTAGTAATTACACATAAGAACCACAAAGGGGTAGCCATGTAAGTGGCAGAATTAAACTTTGGCCACACTATTCTATTTAAAAGGGGACCATATACAAGAACAAATAAAGAACATATAATGATCTTGAACATTATAGGCATTTAAATATCTAAGCCAAATGTGCCATGGAATAATGTTAGGAAATGGAAGACTTCTTTGCATTAAATAGTAGGTAGTGTCTGGTGCTAATAAAAGTGAAAGTCATCAATATCCAGCTGGCAGGCATGGACAAAGAGGGACTTTCTATCACAAAGCACATTAATGTTTATTGTAACTCTCAAAATCTAGAAGTCTTTTTCCAGTGAAGTTATGTTTTTTTAATCAGAAGTGAGGTCAGCATATTCATGAAGTTCATCAAAAATGTCTTTTCTTGTACAGACTTTCTGCCACTTCAATAAAAGAAACATCATTCAGCATTAAATGTGTTTTCTTTCCCCTAGATTGAACTTTGTTCTTATAATACCTGTGCTGGATCCCAGAGAACAAAGTAAAACACCACACCATTTATATTAATGAAATTTATAAAGTAATGATCCATTCTTTGACCAGAACCACTTAATGCATATCCAGACACCTGTAGTGTGGCATGCTGTGGAAGATGTTATATTAGCAGCAAATAGAAGAAGCAAGTGAGCTCTGGAGAGGTGAGATTGTGCCCAAATAGCAAGTATTTTTCATTTTTCTTTATTGTTTACTTTAACGTGATTGCCAAATTCTCAGTCATAACTGTAGTCACAGACACAATGGAGGCCAGAATAGCATCTAAATAAATTCCCTCACATTTTTTTGGGGTTAATTCAAACAGAAAAGAATTGACTTCCCCAGTAACCTCAGAGTCACAACAAGGATGAGGTCGATTAAGTTGTTGTCTAGTGACCTAATGAAATCGATAAGCAGCAAACTTGTGAAATCTGTATGTCGGCTGGTATCATGTGCCATTTAAAGTTTAAATAGGATTGGATTGAATCCTCCATCCTTCAGCTACTAGTAAGTCCAAAGTTCTTCCCAAAAATTTTCTGAATTTCCAAGATTTATGTTCTCTTGTAAACTTCATATTCTTGTTCCTTTACCACAAACTGTCTTAGAATGGAAACACCACCTTGCCTTGATTTCCCACATAATATCCCTCTCACAATGCAGTGACTTTATCATAATAGACCTTAAATGAAGATTCATGGGTAATGGAGGAGAAGCAGCATTATGTCATGGCACAAGACTGTAGACAATTAAACATTAAATGTTAAATAAACAATTCCTGCTCTCATAAATATCCATTTTCTACAGCCACCAAATGGGACTCTCCAGGACACTGCCTTGGATTCTGATGGTTTCATGTACCTCCTGAGTCTTTATATGCTTGCTTCACCCCAGCCTTCACCAAAAACTAGATACATGTAGGCGAGGGTGTTTCCATCTCTTGATGTCAGGGATAGGTTTTCTCAGCTTCTCCTTTCACTTCCCATGTCTGATAAAGTTCCATGCCACAGAGAAAGAGATCTGGTTTTTCCAGGAGCAATGTGGTCTCTCACCCCTTTCACCAGCTGTATTAGTCAGCCAAAGGGGTGCTGATGCAAAACACCAGATATCTGTTGACTTTTATAAAGGGTACTGATTTGGGGTAGACACATACAGTTACAAGGCCATAAAGCGTAAGTTACTTCTCTCACCAAAGTCTGTTGCCATGTGTTGGAGCAAGATGGCCACTGACATCTGTGAGGGTTCAGGCTTCCTCTTCCTCTCAAGGCTCTGTGGTCCCAGCTTCTTCCAATCTCAGCTGTAGGCTGGGATAAGTCTCGTCTCTCTCCTGGGGTTCCTTTCTTTCTAGGCTCAGCTGCTCTGCTCTCTCCACAAGGCCAGCTGTGAACTGTCAGGTGAATGGCTCATCTCTCTTCCCAGGACTCTGCCTGGTCTAATGAAACCTTCTCTTTCCTCACATATCTGCTTCTCTGTGTGCTTACTTCCCCTGCTCCAGGATCTAAACTCTAAACTCCTCTGCCATGTAGTTTTATGTTAATCATAATCTAGTCAAGTAAAAGTGAAATCTCTGAATCCAATATAATCGAATATACCCAGAGGAACAGACCAATTTACAAACATAATCCAATATCTATTTTTGAAATTCATAAATAATACCAAACTACAATGTCAGCTAATGTCAGTTCACTGACCTAGAGCCCTTTGAGTGAAGAAGAGGTCAGACTCCCTTGAGGAAAATCCTTGCAATGTCACTGCCCGACTAAACAGGAATTATTCCTCATATCCTTCTACAACAGCAGTTACTGCCATATGCCTGTGTAGGAAGGGGCAATAACCAGGTTTTAAAGATTATTAGGTATGAAGCCCAAGCCGCTACTGAAGTCAGGGATCCACAGCAGCATGGTTATCCATTAGTCAAAAGGGGTCTTACAGAAGGCAAGTGGAAGAGTTTTTCCATCTTAAAGTGAATCCCACGATTCTGTGCTCCCACCCTGTGTTGACTTCGGTGTCTACAATGTAAACATGGGATAAGTATAATTAGCAACAGGGAGAGCCTTTACCTTGATTCTTACTCCTTCCTTCAAGGAAGGAAGAGATAAGCTGGAGCCTCCAAAATGCTCCACCCTCTGTACACACAAGAAAATACGTCAGAAGCAATACCATATTCCAAGATGAATAGAAAAGACAAAATGCCACCTCTAAACATGTGAAGGGTTAAGCAGGGTTGGTCCCCATCTATCCTCACTCAATTGACCTTTCTGGCCTCTGCAAAAAGAAGATGTATTATGGCAGATGGTGGTGGCCCCCCTAAACTGAACCAAGTGGCAAGAGAAATTGCAGCTTCTGTACTGGATGCCAGATGTGATATTTTGCTGAAAGGATCAACATAGCCTCTATACTTGGAAAGCAACTACTGAACTGGGGAAGGCTTCCTTGTTCATACCATTCAAGAGGGATAATAAAAATCAATTTATCTTTGCATGGTAAGGAGAGCAGAACAACTTTGTAATAGAGTCCAGAGAGAATCTGTTGACCTTGACATTCTGTGGAACATCCAATAGTGACAACACACCATTTGGACGTGAACGGGAGAAGGGAAGGTACCGTTAATGCCCTGGTAAAGAAAATGTGTGCCAGAAAGTAGGAGATAAACCACATTGTGATTCATGGTTTGGGGAATGTGGCCAATGCATTACCCAAAAGATAAATGACAAGCAATTGCACCTCACACATCCTCCTACGAAGGAACAGTCATAGAATTTTATAGATTTCTTTGAATTTTGGAGGCAGCATACGGAATATATTTGGGAATACTGTTGTGACCCACTTATCAGTTGACTCAAAGGCTCCCAGATTCTAGAGATCCTGAGCAAAGGAGGACTTTGCCACTGCAGCTAGCTGTGGTTCATGCAGCCTACCAAGTCAGCCGTAGGATCAGGCATATCTGTTGGTGTAAGAGTTATCTGTGCTGGACTTGGCTCTGGTTTGGCACTTCTATTAATCCCTAATAGGTGTCTCATAGCACAGATTCTCAGGTTCTGGGACAAAGCTATGCCTTTTTTCCTAGTCTAAAACTACTCTCAGCTTTTCTCATCCTTCTGTCCTCAATATGGACTGAGACATGAGATGTCAATTACAATGTGATCTAAGCTAACCAAAATAAACTGTTAATGAGTCCAGTGATCCAGTATTAAAGAGGGCATGACTGATTTCTATTGTATAATTTAAGTGGTACTTTCAAAATCACACTTGAGCAAATTGAGAAGGCAGATGTAAATTGCTTGCTCCCTATCTTTCCTTCAATTATTCCTCTCCCTCTCCTCAAACCTAAGGGGGCACCCATGACCAACTGTAAGAGGAGGAAAGGATTTGGGCCTGAATCATTGACAGGTGACATGGTATGCTAGCCTCGAAAGTACTGTGGAACATTGTATCTCTAGCTTAGGGATGACCTTGCAGGGCAGGTGAAGGGGAATCTTGCCAGGTGGAAGACCTTCAGGTACTCTTGGAGACTTGGTTATCTCTTTCGTAGAGGAAAATGTGATCTGATGTACAGACATATACTGACTTGGTTTTAAGATTTGATTCCCCGAATCGTTAACAGTTTTTCTTTTTCCTTTTGCTATTTCTGTGGTCTCCAGGCAGGTGTTGGAGCTCATGGTGACAGGGAAGGAGGCTAATTATCTGCCTGGAGCATAGGGGATATTGTTGAGCTATCGTAGTTGAAGAGAGAAATGAGCAGGCTGCATGGAACACTGGAGCAAATTAACATGCTGCTCAGTACAGTCTGTTTCCCCAGAGCTCAGGGAAAGGAATTACATGGAGGTAAGAGGACTGGTTTATTAAACAAGCATCTCCTGTCAGTCATAGTGCTGATTCCATCTGTGCATGCCAAGCACCTTCACTGGGGCCTGAGGGAGACAGCAGGAGGGGTCGGTAGAGATAAATCAAAGATAAAACTTCTACCCTGAGAGAGCTTAAAATCTAAGTTATTGCCTGGCCAGTCTGGTAGTGGGTGATGAAAATGGAGGATAAAAGAAAAAATATGATGCAATGTACCAGCAGCCTTCACATTTTTACTTTTTTCAAAAAAAAAAACCAAGTTCTTTCATATCTGTGTGCAAAAACACCTTATTCCCTTTGCCTGACAATAAAATACTCATCCTTCAAGACCAGTTTCAATGTCACCTCCTCTGAGAAGCATTCCCCAATGCTAAGGGGAAATAATTCATTATTCCCTCCTCTTTACCCTCAAAAGACTTTGTGGTTTTCTTTATGATATCATTTACAACCATGTATTGTAAATATATATATATATACACACATATATGCACATACATATACACATGCACACACTAAACATGCACACATACATACATGCACAAACGCATACATATCCTCTCTAAGGTACTGAGTGTATCTTCAATTGCAGCTGTTCTCCCAATGCCAAGTCTTAATCCAGAGATCCTCTTTTAGCATGATAGCCAGATGTCAGGAGGTTTTAAAATTCTCCAGGTGATTTTAACATTCAATCAAGTTTGAGTAATGCCTAGTACACATCCTGATTTCAAAAAGCTGCTACTTCTGTAGCAGGAGCTCCCAGCTGAAGTTTGAGCTCTTCCCATGACCAGAAAGCAGTCACGGGCCAGCTTAAGCCTAAAGACTTTATTGAGCAGGCTACATTAATTCTTGGGGTAGGAAACCCAGGGCTCATCCAACCCTCCAGCTCCACCATTCTTAGCTTATGAATTTTGCTTTCAGGGTCATTATTTCTCCAGACCAAACTTCTGTGTTCCAGGTTGGAAGAAGAATCAAGGGCCCAAGGCTTTCTTATGAAGCTTTGGCTTTTTGTCCAAGGAAGGGAAACTGTTCTTAGATGCTTCTTATATCTCATCGTTTATCACATGGCCACTGGGAGGTGAGGGTTTACCTCTCTCTCCTCTGCAGTGGAGTAAGGCAAGGGCAAAAGAGGCAGTGAGTGGCTCTCAAGGGCCCAGTCCTTCCCGGCTGCCACGCCTCCAATTCGTAGTTTAGGCCTGGGAGGGAACATTTCTCTTAGGGACAGAGGAGTGTCCTGAGAGGTGGGGAGAGTCTAATGAATCTCAGTCAGGTGGCAAACTTAGCTCAGTGACAGTCTCAGTAGGTAGCATGAAGGAAGTTATTCTCTTCCAATATTTGTTCTCTTCCTGCAGCTCCCACCGTGACTAACGTCTAGGCTTAAGTGACTTAGACCTTGCACAACGAAAAACATATGGAAAGACTTGCTCTAAAAACCCTTTTAAAAAGTATTGTTCCCTTGTTATCTATCAATTAGATTGTAATACTAAAGGGAAGACACAATGTTTTCCAATTTCAACTAGGAAAGAGCACAATTTTGACATCTTACGCATTCCTGCATCTAGCAGACACCTCTTTGGTACTTCAAAGCCTCTCAGACTCACCTGTCTCTGGCTCCAAATGTTGCTACAGCAGCAAGTTCTCCATGGGCTCAGACCATTTGCATGCAGATTTATGGTACCTTTTCCTTCTGCCCCGTAGCTTACTTGACCTGACATCATACCCTGTTCAGGGCCCACCTTCACCCTTGTGCGTATCGGGGAGTTAATGCTCAGGAAGGTCAGCATTTGGTCAGTGGAGGTGGAAGTTGGTGTCTAAATTCTTCCTCCTTCTCCCACTCACTTTATGGTCATAACATGCATTTATTCAAATTCTCAATGGGGTGATGATGCATAGCAGTTCAAGCAATAATTTCCATGTATTAGCAATTGAGAAAATGTATTTCTGCATTGTACCCCCTTCTTCCCTGCTTAACTGCCCCTGCCCCTCACTTCTGTTCCCTGGGATTCTATTTCACAATAAAATATTAATAGAGAGTCTTCCTGCCTCATGATCTGCTTTCTGGGGTACCTGAGCTAAGACATTTGGTACCAGGAGTGATTATAGAAAGCATGTCTTCAAGAATGGGATTTTGGAGCCAGATTATGCACCGGTATGATACCAATTAGATCGCCATTGCTGTTGGTAAGTGTAGCAATAGTGTTACACCTTGGCAAACAATGACATCACAAGTACAGAGGCTTTCCCCTATGGTCACATAGAATGAGATTCAGAAAGAAGATGAGGTATTGGAATATGAGGAGGCTATGATGACTACACAGTACGGGGAATGTTCGTTCTAAAGATTATGACATGGGCTGGTTGTTTCACTGCTCTGGAAGCTTTGAAAGAAAAAATATAACCAAGGAATCAGCCAATTTGCAGCCAATTTGCAACTCAAGCATGCTGTAAAGGTTAGTGTGTTTCGAGGACAGTTTTATGGAAACTTTATATCCTGCTGAAAATCATGTTCAGAATTTCCTTATAAGGATGGGCAGATCTGCAAAGGTAACTGAATGCACATCCTAGGCAGGCATTCTATGTCAGTGTCACTGCCCCTGAGTGAAGAGTGTGACCCCAGGTCTTCTATGGAGACACAGATAGATAAACTGCTTCTGCCGTGCGCCCTCCAGTCCTGAGAGCCCCCGACAAGGGCCTGGCCTCCCTTGTCCCCAGTTCGTCGCCTGCTTCTCCGGGCGACCCCTTCGTCGCCTGCTTCTCCGGGCGACCCCTTCGTCGCCGGCTTCGCCGGGCGACCCCTTCGTCGCCGGCTTCGCCGGGCGACCCCGTCAGCCGAACCGCGCAACCCCTTGTGAGACCGATCCCTCGTCTGCTGCCGGACCGACCCCTCGTCCCAAGTGGGACTGACCCCTCGTCCCAAGCGGGACCGACCCCTCGTCCAGAGCTGGACCGACCCCTCGTCCGCAGCCAGACCCCACCTCTACTGACTGAGCAAGCTGCCGCAGTTGGCGCCCAACGTGGGGCAAGGCAACCCCACCACAGCCTCACTCCATAACCTGGCGGCCCCCCCCTCCTCTCTTCTCACCGTGGGACTTCTCTCGTGCAACATTGCTGCTACCTGAGCCTTGGCTACCTCATACGATCCACGGCGGTCTGGGAGAATCGCTGGATGGCTTTCTCCTTCCATGTCGGGGGCTTATACCGACCTGCTATGATTAAGAGGAGCCTTGGATTTCTCGGGAGCGTGCGCTTGCACGTCTGAAGTAATCCTACCACAGCCCTACCCCCTCCTCTCTTCTCACCGTGGGACTTCTCTCGTGCAACATTGCTGCTACCTGAGCCTTGGCTACCTCATACGATCCACGGCGGTCTGGGAGAATCGCTGGATGGCTTTCTCCTTCCATGTCGGGGGCTTATACCGACCCGCTATGATTAAGAGGAGCCTTGGATTTCTCGGGAGCGTGCGCTTGCACGTCTGAAGTAATCCTACCACAGCCCTACCCCCTCCTCTCTTCTCACCTTGGGACTTCTCTCGTGTAACATTGCTGCTACCTGAGCCTTGGCTACCTCATATGATCCACAGCAGTCTGGGAGAATCGCTGGATGGCTTTCTCCTTCCATGTCGGGGGCTTATACCGACCCGCTATGATTAAGAGGAGCCTTGGATTTCTCGGGAGCGCGCGCTTGCACGTCTGAAGTAATCCTACCATAGCCCTACGCTCTCCTCTCTTCTCACCCCTATCTTTTCGCTCTGCATTGCTGCTCCTGAACCTTGGTGACCTCATATGATCCACGGCGGTCTGGGAGAATCGCTGGATGGCTTTCTCCCTCCATGTCGGGGGCTTATACCGACCCGCTATGATTAAGAGGCGCCAATAAAACTCTCAGGAGCACGTGCCTGAGCACCTCCACCCCTGCCTTCACCTCTGCCTCCTCCCCTTCACGCTTGCTCCCCTTTGCCTTGCTCCACTGCTCATCATCCCACCCTCCCCTCGTCGGGGCCTTCTCTTGGCCCGTGACCACCGTCGGAGCCCCACCGGCTCCGACCCCTTGTCTCACCGCGCACCTCGGCTCCCATCGCCGCGCTCTCAAGGTAAGGGCCCCTTTTCTTATCGGCTCCAAAAGGCCATTAGCAATGGGTAACATCCTATCTGCTAAGCAAGCCCCACAAGTTCGGGCTCTTGCCGGTCTCCTAGACACTCACCGGTGTAAGATCTCTTTGAAACAGCTTCAAGTGTACTGGGACCTTCTTCTCCCCTTTAATCCATGGCTAACCACGTGTCAGCTTTGGGACCCGGACACCTATACTCGCCTTATAGATAGGGTCACTTCTGCTGTGGAGCAGGGAGGTAAAAGATTCCCTCCTGGCTTATTACCGGCGCTTTTTACCATCCGCTCCTGCCTTCAAGGCGCCCCTACCATCGACTCCCCCCGGCCGAGCCACCGCCGCTGCCGTGATTGTCAGGACGGCGACTTTAACAGGGACCCTAATTGGAATTCTGATACCGACTCCGATTCCGACTCTGAGTCACTTGTTGAGCGCCTTAATAACGCGCTCAAAAATTGTCCCCCTAAACAATGTAATCTAGCAGTGCCGAGCGCCGGTGAAGATGGTGAACTTCTGCCTTCTTCCTCGCTCGTAAAGGGGAGGTCCCTTTGCCCCTCCCTCCCCCCGACGACTTCCTGCCTGGGTGGGCCGGAAGCTCCCTCCCCGCCATTTTGTAGCACCGCTGGGGACGGCCCGCAGCCATTTTGTAACACCGCATGGGCAACAGCTCCTCTCGTGCCCTCCGCGCCAGCGGCCCCCCCCCGACTCCGCCTCCCCCTGGCAGCCCCCTCCATCCGATCCGTGGCAAGCTGCCGCATGCGTGGCCCCCTCTAGCCTATTTTTGGACCCGTATTCCTCCTCCGTCGGGGCACCTCCGCCTACCTCCCTGCCGCCTCCTACCACCTGCTTTCCCCTTAATGTAACTCCCACCCCTCAGCGCCCCTTTCCATGGTACCCACATGATGCGGAAAGTGTTAAACAGCTCCGCAAGGCCGTTAAGGAGGACGGGTTAGGCAGCCCTTATGCTCAGCATCTGTTAGAGGAGATGTCCACCCTTCTGTGCATCCCCCTCGATTGGCTCCAACTGGCCCGTGCCATCCTCACGCCTGGCCAGTTTATAAATTGGCGCGCCCATTTTCATGCCGAGGCTGAAAAGCAGGTTGCGGCCAACGTCGCAAGGGGTGTTAATCACCCACCAGAAGCCTTCACCGGCACCGGTCAGTTTAGCCAGGCTGCGGCCTACTACCGTGCTCCGGCTGGCTTCTGGCTTCAGATTCGCGAGGTCGCCCTACGGGCCTTTCGCGCCTGCACTGCCAGTAGTGCTGACAAGTTCACTAAGCTCACACAGACCAAGGATGAGGACTTTTCTACCTATGTTTCCAGAGTCCTCCGGGCATGTGAGCGCAGGGTCCACGATGAACAGGCTCAGTGCGCCCTCGCCCGTGAAATTATCCTTGAAGGGGCCAGCCCCATTTGTCGACAGGCGATCGCTCCCGTGAGAGAAAAGTCGATAGACGATTGGGTGATTGCCTGTAACGGCCTTGACCAACAGGCTGCTTCTTTCGCCAAGGCTGTCACGACAGCCATGGCACTTAACTCCTCTTGTTTTAGATGTGGCGAGCCAGGACATTTCGCCCGTGAATGCCCGGCAGTCTCTGCACCGCCGGGCCCTCCTGTTCCTCCCCCCCCACCGCCCCGACGGGGCCCTTCTACCCCCTGCCCCCGCTGCGGCCGGGGGTACCATTGGGCTCGCGACTGCCGTATGCAGCCTCCCCTGCAGCGGCAACAGCCATCTTTAAACTCCAGGAGGGGCAGGCCTCAGCCCCACCCCAAAGAGGCTCCCCGTCCCAACCTTCCAAAGCCCTGATGTGGACAGTCCCCATCACGTCCACCAGGCCTACCATGAGGTTTAAGATTCACCACCGCTGGTATTCTGGGACCCTCGACTCGGGTGCAGAGGTCTCTTGTTTCCCTGCTCATTTCACCGCCCAGTGGTCTGTTCAAGAAGGCCCTTCCATCCAAGGGGCCACTGGCTCCTCTACCTCCCTTCGCGCCAGTCACGCTATTGCCTGGGAGGACGGTGAGGGACGTGTGGGCACATTCTGGCCCCTCTTCCTTAGCACCCTTGATACTATACTTTGGGGGCGAGATGTCCTGGAGGAGTGTGGTGTTCAGTTAACCACTCAGCCCCCCCAATAGTTTGCGCCACTGCTCAATTAACACCTCCCACACCCACTCCTCTGTGGTGGGATACAGAGGAGCCTATTTGGGTGGAGCAGTGGCCCTTGCCATCCCACAAACTCCAAGCTCTTCGTGAGTTGGTTCGAGAGCAGCTTGAAGCTGGACATATAGAACCGTCCACAAGTCCCTACAATTCGCCCGTTTTTATTATTAAAAAGAAGGCCACTGGCAAATACCGCCTCCTACATGATTTGAGGGAGATTAATAAGCATATCCTCCCCATGGGAACTCCCCAACCGGGACTCCCTCACCCAGTGGCCATTCCTAAACACTTTTTTGTGGCTACTCTAGATATTAAGGACTGCTTTTTTTCCATTCCGCTTCACCAAAAGGACCGCCCGCGCTTTGCCTTTACTGTTCCTGTCCCCAACCACCGAGGGGCAGCCGATAGGTATCAGTGGAAAGTCCTTCCACAAGGCATGCGCAATAGCCTGGCCATCTGCCAGCTGTATGTGAACGCGGCAGTCGCCCCCTTGCGAGATCTGGGCTACCTCATTCACTATATGGATGATGTCCTGGTCGCATGTGAGACCCATGAGAAGCTGCAGTATGTCCTCTCTCAACTTCGGCATAATCTGTCCGCCATTGGCTTAACAATCCAGAATGACAAGGTCAAATTTGAACCCCCCTTAACCTTCCTGGGGTTCCATATCTCCCAGCATGTAACCCCAATGGCTGTGCGACTAAATGTGCCAGACCGAGTCACCCTCACAGAGCTCCAGCAGCTCTGTGGGAATATCAATTGGGTCCGTCCGACTCTGTCTGTTACCACGGCACAGCTCCAGCCATTATTTGCTCTCTTACAAACCAGTCATAAACCCCCCTCTGCCGTGTCCGCAAAGATAGCCATCACACCCGAAGCTCGAGCTGCCATTGCCGCTGTAGATAAGGCCCTTAATAACTGCTGCCTCCAGCGGTTCGATCCCCAGCGGCCTCTCCAGGCGTTGGTCCTCCCCACCAAGGGAACGCCCACTGGAGTTCTTTGGCAGGACGGACCCCTCCTCTGGCTCCATCCTTCTAAAAGCAAGATGCAAAAGATCTGCCCCGCAGTAAGACTATGGATCGCTCTCGCAGCCGATTTAGTGCAGCTGTCCGTCCATACGTTTGAAACTCAGCCTGCCGTAATTGTTTGGCCGCTTAATGCGAAAGAAACCACCTCCCTCATTAGGGATAATGAGCAAATGCAGGTGCTGTGTGAGGGATTTGCAGGCGATTTCAATTGCCATTTCCCTAGTCACCGCCTACTCCAAGGCGTGTCCAAATTTCCCTTCCGAAGTCCTTTTTTCCCCTTCCCGTCTTCCTCCCCCTTTCCGAGGTCCGTCACTATTTTCACGGATGCGTCTAGAACTAAGTACTCCATGGTTGTGTACCTGGACGGAGTCGCAGAGCCGAAAGTCTTTACGCATCTTAACCTACACTCCGTCCAGACGGGAGAGCTTTTGGCTATTGTAGAAGCGCTTCGCGCCTTCCCCTGTGAACCCGTTAACATCTTTACAGATAGCCTCTATTCTCTGCAAGTCTGCAGGGTCTTGGCATTAGCTACATTCTTCCCGACCTCCTCTCCTATTGATGAGGCACTGGATGCCCTTAAGACCCTTCTTGAAAAACGCATGGCACCCTGGTATATTGCTCATATCCGGAGCCACTCCGGGTTGCCTGGCCCCCTAGCGGCAGGCAACGACACCGCGGATCAGACGGTCTCTGCCCTTGCCCTTGATTCGGTCGGAGATGCTATCAATCAGGCTAAGTCCTTACATTCGAGGTTTCACTTTTCTGCCGCCTCGCTCCACCACCTTTTGCCTGAGTTGCCAATTGAGACTTGTAAGCACCTAGGACATGCAAAACCTGTGCCCCCTTCCTGCCTCTGGGGCCTCTGCAACCACAGGGGGTGAATCCCCACGGCCTTAGGCCTAATTCCAGGTGGCAGATGGATGTCACGCATGTCCCGTCCTTTGGACGCCTTAAGTTCTTGCACGTTATAATTGACACCTTCTCCCACATGTGCTATGCAGTCCCCTTGCCTGGGGAGACTGCTAAGCACTGCATTAAGGCCCTTCGGCAAGGGATTCTCTTCATGGGGGTCCCCTGGGACCTAAAGACGGATAACGGCCCTGCTTATCGCAGTGAGTCCTTTGCGAGGTTCCTTCAGCTCTACCAAATCGCCCACCATTTTGGTATCCCATATAACCCACAAGGACAGGCCATTGTGGAGAGCTCCCATTGCCGTCTGAAACAAGAAATTGAAAAACAGAGGGAAATCCTCCCTCACGCTCCTCCCGGAGACATCATCACCGCTGTCCTAATCCATCTAAATCTCTTGACCTTTGATAAGGATGGTCTCTCGGCAGTCCATAGGCATTGGGGCCCCTCGTATCGCCCCACACAGGCCCCCCTGGTCCTTTGGAAGGACCCTCAAACAGGTCAGTGGCGTGGCCCGTGCCCCCTTCTTACCCAGGGCCGAGGTTTCGCTTGTGTCTTCCCGCAGGATGCCGCTCAGCCAATCTGGGTCCCCGGGAGATACGTCAAACCCGCCACCTCAGCAGCGGATGTCCCGCAGGGCACGGCGCCAGATGCGAGTGATCCAGCACCAACTGAGCCAGCTCACCCTCCACCCCGAGAGGCAACCATCCAACCCTGAAGTCCGTTCACTGCTCGCACTCTACCGTCAGTGCAGACGCCGCAACCCTCGCCATGCTGCCGAGCCAATTAACATAGTCTCTCTCCTTCTCCTTATGCTCTCCCTCGCCACCTCTGGCCAAGCTAACCCCTCTCACCAGCCCCGCTAAACGGCCCGCAACCCGCTTTCCCCGGCCCGCAGCTTGCGGAGCTTCCTCCTGTCTCGACCTCACTCCTCTTCTCAGCCATCCAAAGCGTCCTTTCTCGTCCCCCGCCCCCCTCCTTTTTTCGCTTAAACCCCTACTGCGTTGCAGATTGGGCCGCCCCATGTTGGCCCGCCCCATTAACATCGGCCTCTCTCGAGCCCGTGAAGACTTTGGCCTTCTTATTGTCCTCGCCTACGTCTCCACCACTCCCGACGCTGCCGCCACCACCATCGCTGGTGCCCTGACGCGACTTGTCCTCACCGCTGCGATCCTCCAGACCATCACACAGTCTGCCTCTACCGCTCTTCGCCGCCAAGAAGAGATCAACTACCTGTAACGCGCTGTCATCCTGGACTTTTAACAAGCAGATGGACCTTATAGCCACCGAGATCAACAAGAATTGGACATTGGCCACCCTTGCTTGCAACGGCAAGATACTGCCCCCCAAATTGTACATTTGTATCCCCATCATACTCACCTCCCTCTTCAGCCCCGCTTCCCTCATTGCTTACTGCCTCTTGGGCCTCGGCTACTTGTTGCTGCTGCCATCCTGGCCCTTATTTGAAAAGAAGGGGGAAATGCGGTCACCCCTCGGGCTGAAGTGTGGTTTGCTGGCCTGGCAGGGGAGCGGCCGCGGTAGGCCTAATTCCGCTGCCCCCATAATAGGGTGGTTGGTCGGGCCCACCGCCACCCCTGAAGGAAGCTCGGCATGGGCGCAGAGTGCCCTCGGGTCTCCCCTTCTCGGCAGCCATGCTTCCGCGGCCACCCCTCCTCCCAGATGGCGCCACCCGATGCCTTGTGGGGCGGCACCCTTCTTCTTCCTTCTCCCTGCGCAGGCGCAGGTCAGAAAATTCCAGTCTGCCCTTTTCCCCTCCCCCGACAGCAGCAACAGCCAGGTGTGGGCGGAAAAATCCAGCCCACCCTTTTCCCTTCCCCCGACAGCAGCAACAGCCAGGCGTGGGCGGGAAACTCAAGTCTGCCCTCCACCCCAGCAACAGCAGCCACCAATCCCTAAACCCTGCCCCTTCCCCCAGCAACAGTGACAGCCAATCCCTAACCACCACCCCTCCCCCGTCCAGTACCGCCCACTGACCTTTCGCCGGCAACCAATCAGAACAGGGCGTGGCTTCGACCAATCAGCCTTCCCCAGCCCCTATAAAACTGTTGCCTCTCCCTCAGTAAAGGGGACTTGCGTGTTTACCTTGTCTCCGCGGCAGCAGACGAGAGGGATCGGTCTCACAGGGGTTGCGCGGTTTGGCTGACGGGGTCGCCCGGCGAAGCCGGCGACGAAGGGGTCGCCCGGCGAAGCAGGCGACGAACTGGGGACAAGGGAGGCCAGGCCCTTGTCGGGGGCTCTCAGGACTGGAGGGCGCACGGCAGAAGAACTACCGCGGAGACAAGGTAAACACGCAAGTCCACTTTACTGAGGGAGAGGCAACAGTTTTATAGGGGCTGGGGAAGGCTGATTGGTCGAAGCCACTCCCTGTTCTGATTGGTTGCCGGCGAAAGGTCAGTGGGCGGTACTGGACGGGGGAGGGGTGGTGGTTAGGGATTGGCTGTCGCTGTTGCTGGGGGAAGGGGCAGGGTTTAGGGATTGGTGGCTGCTGTTGCTGGGGTGGAGGGCAGACTTGAGTTTCCCGCCCACGCCTGGCTGTTGCTGCTGTCGGGGGAAGGGAAAAGGGTGGGCTGGATTTTTCCGCCCACACCTGGCTGTTGCTGCTGTCGGGGGAGGGGAAAAGGGCAGACTGGATTTCTCCGCCCACGCCTGGCTGTTGCTGCTGTTGGGGGAGGGGAAAAGGGCAGACTGGAATTTTCTGCCCACGCCTGGCTGTTGCTGCTGTCGGGGGAGGGGAAAAGGGCAGACTGGAATTTTCGCAGGGAGAAGGAAGAAGAAGGGTGCCGCCCCACAAGGCATCGGGTGGCGCCATCTGGGAGGAGGGGCGGCCGCAGAAGCATGGCTGCCGAGAAGGGGAGACCCGAGGGCACTCTGCGCCCATGCCGAGCTTCCTTCAGGGGTGGCGGTGGGCCCGACCAACCACCCTATTATGGGGGCAGCAGAATTAGGCCTACCGCGGCCGCTCCCCTGCCAGGCCAGCAAACCACACTTCAGCCCGAGGGGTGACCGCACTAGGACAGCTGCTTGAGGAGATAGGCCAACAGCACATCACCTAAAACACCACTGCAAGTTTCTACGTTAAATACCTCCTAATTCCTCTCTGAAGAGACTTAAGGCCCTTTGCCAGAGTAACTGTGAGCTTCCTCCAGCTCTGCTTTCTGGGAAACCCAGGTCAAGGTGCTGCTCATCCAGTTGCACAGCTTCCTTGCAGTGACAGTCATGGTGGCAGAGGTGGAGCCTTGAGGTGGGGGCTCCACCCAGCAAACTTCAGGGGACGGCACTAATGGAAGATTAGTCCCAGAAAGCTTTTGAGTCCATTCGTGGCTATCAGCCCCAGGATGAAAGTTAGCATTCTTTGGGTAAACTCCAGCAATAATGTGAAAATCCTACTGGCTTTGTAGGTAATAGAGGCTGGATTTTCTTGGAAGAACAGAATGAATTCTCTAGGGAGAACCAGCAGGTATCATACTGGAAGACAGCACATGAGATAAGAAAGGATTCATGAATACATATAAAACACCCCTAGGACTTCTACCCAAAAATGATTCTGTAACTTTGAAGAATGCTGGGCATTCAGAAATAGCAGGTGGATATAAGAATCAGATAAAAACAATTTAAAATCATTACTATCTAAATCTGTGGTTGTCAGGAGATTGGGGGGGAGGGTGAAAAAATGAGGCACAGGTTTTTTAGGAAAGTAAAAATAGTAATGGTGGATATATGACATTGTGCATTTGTCAAAACCCATAGAACTGGTGGTGGACTTGGCCCAGTGGTTAGGGCGTCCGTCTACCACATGGAAGGTCCGCAGTTCAAACCCTGGGCCTCCTTGACCCATGTGGAGCTGGCCCACGTGCAGTGCTGATGCGCGCAAGGAGTGCCGTGCCACACAGGGGTGTCCCCCACGTAGGGGAGCCCCACACACAAGGAGTGCACCCCGTAAGGAGAGCTGCCCAGCGTGAAAGAAAATGCAGCCTGCCCAGGAATGGTGCCGCACACACGGAGAGCTGACACAACAAATGATGCAACAAAAAGAAATACAGATTCCCGTGCCGTTGACAACAACAGAAGTGGACAAAGAAGAAGATGCAGCAAATAGACACAGAGAACAGACAATCGGGGTGGAGGGAGGGGAGGGGAGAGTAATAAATAAATAAATAAATCTTAAAAAAAAAACAAACCCATAGAACTGAACAATGTAAAGAGTAAACCTAAATATAAACTCTAGACTTTAGTTCATAGTAATGCATCAATACTGGTTTATTAATTGTAACTAATGTCCACACTAAGATGCCCATAATGGAGGCAACTCTGTGTGTGCAAGATGGGAGGGATTTAATAATGGAATCTTTGTACTACCTACTCGATTTTTCTGTAAACCTAAAACTGTTCTAAAAAATAAAGCCTATCAATTGAAAAAAATAAGATGAGTTGGGAGAAGAGGATCAGGATGTGGGCGATCACAGGATTGGCCTTGGGCTGAAGGTCGTTGGGACTGGGTAATAGGCCCAACTGTTGGCTGTGTTCGTTACACTGTTGGCTCCAATTTTGTGTATGTCAGTCATGAGCAATAATGAAAAAGCTTTGAATATAAACAAATTAATATAAAATCATAATCATGCTTACTTAATGAAACCTGGGAAAATACAGGTGATAGATTAAAAAGCTATCACTTCTTTTCTCTGTTAGGGTAATCTGAAACTATATCTTTACACTTCACAGTTTTATTCCTTAGCTTAAATTGATCCTGCATTTGAAAAGGAAATTTTTTTCACCCTGGGCAATGCTTTCTCACTTTGTTTTCCCTTCTCTCAATTCTGCCATAATAATGTGACTTTGTATTTGAAGAGTGCTTTAAAGCGGTTTACAAATTTTTTGTAAAGATCTTTCAAAAATCCTCCCCCCCAAAAATATTCCTATGAGTGGACAGCATTATACCCATTTTCCAAATCAGGCTAAAGCTCAAAGACAACAAAAGAACTAGCTGAGATAACCCTTTTAATGAGGTATGGACCTGTGATCAGAACTCAGATCTCTTGTCTAAGCTGAGGGTCTCTCCTCAACGTTACTCAGACTCTTTGAACCAACACTGCCTACAAAAGAATGTTACACAAACAGCATTGAGGGGCAAGGGCAGAGCGAGTATGACGGAGTCCAATTACATTATCATAGTAAACAGACCTTGGCAGAGTTTAGCTTTGCTTTATACTTTGAAGGTTAAGGAGGCGCAGTGAAATAGGAGAGGGAGAGTCGTTCCCAATAGGGGAGCTGCCGCATGTGAACATTGTATTACATGACAAGCAGGTGTCTCTTCAAAAGGTGAAATAGTTGAGGGATGTAGTTGAAAATGTGCCTGTAAAGTATGAAGGGAAGGCAGCAATCTAGTCCTTGAAAGCCACTGGGATCCAGGAAAAGTGTCACAGAGAGTCAAGAGACGTTATTAAGTAGTGAATGGGATGCTTAACATAGAATCTACAGGCAACTTTTATAGGAAAATTGTGTCAAAATCTCTAGAGGCAGAGATATTTGCTGGAGATAAGCTTTTCTCCTCAAGGGTGGAACATTCTCCCTTAAGAGATTAAGGGGATATCTTTATTATCCAATGGTCATAAATTGTAATAAGTGCTATGAAGGAAAAATGTAGGGTACTATGAGAGAATACAGTGGAGAATCTGAATTAGATTGGGAGGAAGAGAAAGATATCTTTGAGGATGAGGCATTTAATAAAAAGCCTGGATGATATGTGTAGTCTACTGAATTCTCTAAAATCTATTGCTTTGGGTAAATTTAAAGTTTCCATAAATATGTAATTTATACATATTTCTGGTCCAAAAATGATTTTGTTTTATATCTTTTATATTATTTTTAATGTTTTTAGATTAAATACCATATAATATGTTATTAATAATATTGTACATATGTGACTATATGGGCACACACATATATTTCCTGCATATATATGAATGATATTGGGAGCCAAATTAGAGAGCCAAACTAGATGATGATAAGAAAATAGAGGTAGTAATAATGGAATTACTTATATTTATGAAAGTTTACTGAGACCCACGGTGAAAAATTTAACTATAATCCTCAAATATTTGTGAAAACTCTTGGCAATTCAAGAAAAATTCGGTGAATCTACTGGATTCTGGTATCTTTGGAGAACTTTATGTGAAAGACAAAGTGGTTTATGACAGTGTAGTACAGTTCCAAGAAAGATGGATACTAGAATTTAAAGCCAGTAAGTACAAATGTCCACCAAGTTTTATATAACAATTTCCCTCCCCCAAGCCCTGACTCTTGCCCATTTCCTTTAGCTTTCCTGATGCTGGTCTTACTTTCTGTGATGTTGGAAATGTGACCTGGTTGACTGGTCTCCTCCCTCTCCTCGTTTCTGGCAACGTCACTGGTATTAGAATTGCTTTCTTTTTCCTGAATTCTTTCAATGTTCTTAGTCACTATGTCTTCTGAAGTATAGGTTATAACTCTTACTATAGAAAGAAAAAAATTAGTCAGTCTAATATCATTATGCTGAGGAAATTTCTGGAGAATCTCCATTGTTAATCAACTGGCAGTAAAAGTTACCTTTTAAGCTGGAAGGTTACAAGTTATTAACATTAATTAATTAGGCATTTCAAAGATTCTTCAGACATTCTGATGGTAAATATTTGCTCTTCTTCGGAGGCAAGTTGACTAAACTAGGGGCTTCTTGATGGAAGGAACTATGTACTGTTCAGTTTAGTAGCCCCAGAGCTAGCCAGGGCGGGCATATTTGAGCAAGCGAATGAATGAATAATGAATGAGCAGAGTTTGAAATTGTCAGTTCCTATTTGTTACTGGAATAGTGTGTTTCCTTCCAAGCATTAAAATTCTAACGTGGGGGATTTAATCCTACAAGTTTCTTCATCAATCAGGAGAATTTATGTTCTACTAAATGTGAAAGGTGAATTGCTTCTGCTGCTGGAGAGAACAGCAAAATAGGCACCTTAGTGGTGAGTGCCTGGGAAACTAAAGGAGAGGAAAAGCGGATCGCAGAGCAAAAGAGATTTTGCTAGTAAACATTTGGAGAAAGAACGGAAGTTAGAAAGCAAACTTCATTTTAAAACTATACTCCTTTTTTTTTTTCAGAAGGAATATGCTGATCCAGGGAGTTGAGAATGGTCAACTTAGGAAATAATGACAAATGTTCAATAAAATTTGAAAAAGACACAGAAAAGTACCTATTTTTATCTCTATCTCTAAATTTTGTCCTAAAAATTTATATTAAGAAGCTTCTTACTTAAACTATAGGGAAAGAAATTTAGGAAATATGCCAATAAGCAAGGTAGGGTAAATGGAAATTAAATTTTATTGTCAATTTTTAGCAATTTAAGAGGCATAAAATGCAAATTCATATATTCTTGCAAAAATATTGTTGAGAGCCACTATGAGCTGGGCACTCTTCTAGGGACAGGATCTAGCACAGTCCTCTTATTTACCTTCTAAGTAGGGAAAAGCAGACAAATAGAGAAGGTAAGATATTTAATATATCAGATACTGATGAGGAAAATAAAGCAGGGGAGAGTAATGGAAAGTAGATGGTGGTAATCAGAGAAGAGCCTGAAGGAGTTGAATGAAAGAATTGTGCTGATATCTAGGGAAGAGAATTTTAGACAGACAGTCTGCACAAAGAATCTAAGATAGGTAGGAGCTTGTACATGTGAGGTCCTGGGGCAGAAGGAGCAAGACACTGTGAGGTAGACTAGCCAAAGGGTCAGGTATGGACCAGGTTTTGAGCAGAGGAATGGCATGAACTGAAAAGGATTGCAGTGGCTGCTTTGTTGAGAATGGACTCTTGGAGGGAAGAAGATGAGCAAGGAGAATAGTTTGGGGCCTTGTAATAACCCAGCAAGAGAAGATTATGGCTTGGGTCGACATGAGAATGATGGAGGTGCTGAGAAAAATTTGAAAGTTTGGAGCCAGAAGCATGGATTTAAATCCTATGTCTACCATATACTAGCTATGAGAACTCTGGGCAAGTCTCTTCACTGTTAGTTTTCTTATTTATAAACTAATGCTGAGATCTATGTCATCTTGATGTGGGCTATGGGTGGGAGGCTCTTTGTCTCTTCGGAGATAACCTTAACCCAATGTCTGTCCTGACTTGTGGGTGTGAGATGGTGAGAGGCTGCAGTCCTGCCTGTGGTGACCATGGCAATGACTCCAGTCCCAGGAGGCCATTTAGCAATGCAAACTCTATATGCATACCAGTCAGTCCAGGGAAACTCTGATGGTGGTGATGCCGAAACTTAAGGGAACTTGGACTTGGCCTCGAATGGGAAATATAATATAGCCTGTGCATAATTTCAAAATCATCTAATTCTGTATCCAAGTGTGCCTAGTCTCTAGAAATCCAGTTAAGTGATTTGGGCTTTGAATATTCAGAAAGGATGTAAGACTGAATGTGTATTCAAGGTTACATCCAGACGGAATGTGGGCAAGATGCTAATTCAAGCTCACCTGGGATGTGGGCGATATGTTAATTCAAAACCTATCTGGTACTCAGGCAAAGACTTAACAAACAAAAGCACCATTTGACCCCCACCCTGTATAAAAGGAACTTGGAAATCTTGTTCCGGGCTCAGGTTTGAAACAGAAAGCTCCTGAGTCTGGCCGGCTGTCAATAAACCATTTTTCCTTCTCAAAATCATTCCTGAGTCGTGACCTTTCTATACGCAAATAATTGAACCTCTCTCAAATTCTGCAACAATCTTCTTCAAAGCAGTGTTGTGAAAAATATAATAAGATAATAACAAATGAAAACATTTATAAACTCTCAACATCTCTTTAATTAAGCAAATTGCTTAGAGAAGATTTTTCAAACACTGGATCAAATTAGTGGGTTATGAAATCAGTCCAATGGGTCACTAAACCCTGCAGTTTTCGGATAGGAAGCAAGGCTTATCAATTTCTTGATGTTGGAATTCTTGCCTCTGAAACCATGAGTCAAGAAATACTTTTTGTTTAAGCCAGCCCGTAGGAGGTATTTGTGACAGCAGCTGTGGCAAACTAATACAAGGACAATGTGTAAATACACTGTAAAGTATAATTTATCATGTTAACATTGTTGTGATGTTGTAGAGAAGTGGGGTGTGAGCGGTATTGAAGGCCAGGACATGAGAACTCTGAGAAGGAAGTTGGTTTATTTCGACTGGCAGGACTTGGCGGACTCTTGCCCTAATAATAACCGAGCCCCGAATAGCATTTTTTGGTCCCTTTTATACAGAGGTTTAAGGTTAGGGAGACAAAGGGTGATGGTATGCAAACAGACCTTTGGTTAGTTTCTTCAGTGTTTGAGCTGAGTATCAGATAGGTTATTTCCTCCAGGTGATTACGTATTCCCCACATTCCAAGCCAGCTTGGATTTCGCATATCTTCCACAGCTTGGATTTAGCATATCTTCCACATTCCATCTGGATGCAACCTTGAACACACCTTCAGTCTTACATCCTTTCTGAACATTCAAAGACTGTAGGGCCTATATTACTTATTTGGACTTTTAGGGACTAGGTACACTTGGAAACAATTTTGAATTTATGCACAGGCTATATCATTGATAGTTGAGTTCATGTGTTAGTTAGGCCACGTTATGGTGCCCAGTTACTCTGGTCAAGCAAGAACTGGCCTGATTGTTACTGTGAGAATATTTTGTGGATTTAAATCATCAGTAAGTTGATGGCATCTATGGCTGATTACATCTACAATTGAATGAGGAGACTGCCATCAAAATGAGAGAAGTCTCATGTAATCAGCTGAATGCTTTAAAAGTAGAAGTGATGATTTCAGCAGCCAGAAAGAGAATTTTCATCTCTACTTTAGCTAGCCAGCTTCTCCTGGGGAATTCATCAAAAATCTTCATTGGATTGGAGCAGGTGTAGCTCAGTGGTTTAGTGTGTGCTTTGCATGTACGAGATTCCAGGTTAAATCCCTGAAACTTCCTAAAAAACAAACATACAAACAAAAAAACAAGCAACCTTCATTGGATTTCCAAGCTTGCAGCTACCCTATGGAATTTGGGACTTGCCTATCTCTGCAGTTTTGTGAGAAAATTCTTATAATAATCTCATAATAATTATGGGTATCTCTTGTCAGTTCTATTTCCCTAGAAAATGCTGACTAATAAAGCTTTGGTACACATAGTGTTTTTTGAGTTACAGAATGTTAAGGATGAAATTTCTGAGTTGCATTTGGGATTTTTGGAATTGTGTTCTAATGTGATTAGATTCAAAGGCACTAATGACTCTATTTCCAAAAAGCAAAATGGAACTGAAAAAACAGAGTGTTAGGTGGCAATATAGATACACAGAATATTATCACAGGTTATGGCTAAACAAATAATTTAAAAGACTGAATGAGAGTGTTTTTTACACCATATGTAGAGTTTTGTGGTTTTAAAAGGCATAATTTGAGGAGGCGCTAAGATGTTATCAGAGTAGGTATGCAAGGCTCAATGCTCACACAAAAACAATGGAGAAAGAGCCAAAAGCTGTCCAAGGGAACTGCGTTGGGTGTTGGCAGACCAGGATAGTGCTGTGCAACTCCCAGGAGGGTGAGAGATAGAAAGACTAAGATGAATTATCAAAACAACAAATGTGAATTATCAAAACATATCTGTGGCCAGGAAGGGCTGCCAACTCCCATTCTCAAGATATTAAGATGGGATAAAACCCCTGACTCACTGCAGCCAACAAAGAGGGAAACAAATCTTCTTCCCTGTCAGCAGTTACAAGGGAAAAGGGAGGGGTGGTTAGGAGTTTTTGTTTGTGAATCAATACAGCAGAACACACTTTGAATCTCAGCTGTGGACAGGCCAAAACATAGGAAAACAGAGATTGAAAGAAAGATCTCTGTGGAAAGATACCCTGAGGAACACAATCTGCTACCAGTCTGGAAACTGCACAGACAAAACTGCTTTTAGAGGTCTGTCTTAATCTGAACTCCTGGAAGAAATTCATGCCCCATTAGTGAGTCCCTGGCCTGATTTTTATAACTTAAGCTAGGAAATTTTAAAGACTTGAAATGAGTTGAACCAAATATCAAAGAATGGCTGTCAATAAAAAATAATAGGCAAGTGAGAGAAATTGGTCATTGGAGTAAATTTATCAACATATTCAAATGGCTAGACATCAGCAAAAATTTACAAGCCATACTAGGAAACAGGAAGAGATGGCCAAGCCAAAGGAACAAACCAAATATCCTGAACTGATACTGGATTTAAGACAATTAATCAATGATTATCATGTAACTTTCCTAAATCAATTCAAAGAAATGAAAATAAATGTGACTAGAGAGACAAAGGCACTGGGTGAGAGTAAAGAACAATTTGAAAGCCTGCAAAGAAAAGTAACAGACCTTATGGGAATGAAAGTCATGATGGATGAGATTAAAAATACACCAGGGGCAGAATAAATTGCTCGAAGACAGTATTAGTGATTTTGAAGACAGAATATCTGAACTGGAAAAGAAAGGAGAACAGAAATAGAAGAGAATGGAAAAAAATGGAACAGGGTCTCAGGGAGTTGAATGACAATGTGAAAGGCACAAATATATGCATTATTGATGTCCCAGAAGGAGAAGAGAATGGAAAAGGGGCAAAAAGAGGAAATAATGACTGAAAACTTCATAACCGTTATGAAAGACATAAATATCAATATCCAAGAAACACAACACACCCCAACCAAAATAAATCTAAATAGACCTACCCCAAGAAACCTACTATTCAGAACAACAAATATCAGAGATAAAGAGAGGATTTTGAAAGCAGCAAGAGAAAAGCAAAGCATCACATAGACAGGAACCTCAGTAAAATTAAATGCCTATCTCTCATCAGTAGACACGGAAGCAAGAAGAAAGTGATATCATATGATACTGGAAGAGAAAAACTGCCAGGAAGAGTTCAGTATCAGGCAAAACTGTCCTTCAAAAATGAGGATGAGTTCAAAGTCATCACAAACAAAAACTGATAAAACATGTTACAAATGGCCAGAATTACAAGAGATACTAAAGGAAATACTGCAGCCTAAAAGGAAAAAACATGGGCAAGAGACTTGGAGAAGAATGTAGAAATGAAGATAATTAAGAATAGTAAATTAAAAGGTAAAAAGACAGACAATAGTAAGATATGCCAACCAAAAGTCAAAGGACAGAAAGAATGAAGTTACATAATGAACTTACAGTAATAACACTATATGTTAATGACTTGAACTCCCCAATAAAAGGCATAAATAGAATGAATTTTTAAAAATGAGCCACCTCTATGTTATCTACAAGAGACCCATCTCAAACATAAGGACAAACCAGGTTAAAAGTGAAAGGTTGGAAAAAGATATTCCACAGAAATAGTAGCCAAAACTGAACTAGAACAGCAATATAATACTGGAAAAATAGATTTTAAGTGCAAAAGTGTTGCAAGACAGTCATTATATGTTAATAAAAGGAGCAATTCAGCAAAAATAAATAACTATACTAAATACTTATTCACCTAACCTGAGTGCCCCAAAATACATGAGGCACATACTGGCACAGTTGAAGGGAGAAATAGATATCTCTACAATAATAGTTGGAGACTTCAATAGACCACTCTTAGTATTGGCTGGAGCATCTGGACAGAGGATAAATAAAGAAACAGAGAGCTTCAATAATAGATAAATGAATTCAACCTAACAGGCATTTATAGAGCAGTGCAGCCTAAAACAACAGGATATACATTCTTTTCAAGCACTCATGGATCCTTCGGTGGGATAGACCAAATGTTGGGTCACAAGACAAGACTCAATAATTTAAAAAGACTGAAATTGTACAAGCACTTTCTCTTATCCTAAGAGAGAGAAGCTAGAAATCAATAATGGAAGGAAAAAAGGAAAATTAATAAAATATGCAGATTAAAAACACTCTTAAATAATCAGTGGATCAAAGAAGAAATTGCAAGAGAATTAAGAAAATATCTTGAGATGAATGAAAATGAGAACACAACATATCAAAACCTATGGGACACCACAAAGGGAATGATGAGAAGGAAATTTATAGCCCTCAATGCTTACATTAAAAAAGAAGAAAGAACTAATATTGAATATCAAGCTGCACACCTGGAGGAACTAGAAAAAGAACAACAAACTAATCCCAAATCAAGCTGAAGGAAATAAAAATAAAGATCAGAGCAGAAATAAATGAAATTGAGGACAAAAAAACAGTAGAGAGAATCAACAAAACCAAAATTTTGCTATTTGAGAAGATCAACAAAACTGGCAAACCTTTAGCTAGACTGACAAAGAAAAAAAGAGAGGATGCAAATAAAAGCAGAAATGAAAGGGGGATCATTACTTGAAGAAATAATAGAGATCATAAGAGGATACTATGAACAACTGAATGCCAAAAAACCAGACCGTGTAGACAAGATGGACAAATTCCTAGAAACATATTATAAATACACTCCAAAAGATAGGAATAGAAGGAAGCTTTCTCAATAGGGTAAAGTGCATAAATGTAAAACCTACAACTAGCATTGTAGTCAATGGTGAAAGACTGAAGCTTTCCTGCTGAGATCAGGAAAAAGACAAGGATGTCTACTGTCACATTTGTTATTCAATATTATGCTAGAGGTTCTAGCTAGTGAAATTAGACTAGATAAAGAAATAAATGGCAAGAAAATATGAATGGAAGAAATAAAACTTGCACTATTTGCTGATGATGTGATCCTATATCTAGAATCTCCTGAAAAAATCTTCAACAAAGCTACTAGAAATAATGGACAAGTTCAGCAAAAGGCAGGATACAAGATTAGTACCCAAAAATCAATAGCATTTCTATACACTACTGATGAGTAATCTGAGGAGGAAATCAGAAAAAAATTCCATTTATAATAGCAATTAAAACAATCTAATATTTAGGAATAAACTTAACCAAGGACATAAAGGACCTCTATTCAGAAAACTACAAAACATTGCTAAAACAAGCTGAAGAAGACTTAAATAAATGGAAGGACATTCCATGTTCATGAATTGGAAGACTAAATATCATTAAGATATCAATCCTACCCAAACTGATTTACACATTCAATGCTATCCCAATAAAAATTCCAAAAGTCTTTCTTTGCAGAAATGGATAAAGCAATTATCAAAATTTTTGGAATTGTAAGGTGTCCTAAATAGTCAAAAGTGTCTTAAAAAAAAAAGAATGAGGTTGGAGTACTCTCATGTTCTGACTTTAAAGTACATTGCTTAGTTACAGTTGTAAAAAAGAGTTTGGCACTGGCATAAAGACAGACAGATTGACCAATGGAACCAGACTGAGAATTCAGAAATAGACCTTCACATCTACAATCAAGTGCTTTTTGATCATGCTCTTAAGGCCTCCAGGCTGGGCCAGGGCATTCTATTCAACAAATGGGCCTGTGTGAACTGAATAACCAAACCCAAAAGAAAGAAAGGATCCCTATATCATATCTTATACAAAAATTAATTCAAAGTGCATCAAGGACCTAAATATAAAACAGACAACCATAAAACTCCTGGAAGAAAACGTAGGAAAACATCTTTAACATCTTATGGTAGGCAATAGTTTCTTAAACATTACACCCAAAGCGTGAGCAACAAAAGAGAAAAATAGATAAATGGGACCTTCTCAAATTAAACTTTTGCTCCTTAAAGGACTTTGTCAAAAGGGTGAAAAGACAACCTACTCAATGGGAGAAAATATTTGGCAATCACATATCCAACATAGGTTTAATATCCATGATAAATAAAAAGAACACACAACTCAACAATAAAAAGACAAACTACATGATTAATAAGTGGGGAAAAGACTTGAAAAGACCATAGTCCAAAGCAGAAATACAAATGGAGAAGAAACACATGAAAAAATGTTCGACATCATTAGAGATTAGGGAAATGCAAATCAAAATTACTTAGATCATTTCACACCTGTTTGATAGGTTGCTATTAAGAAGTCAGAAAACAATAAATGTTGGTGAGAATGTGGAGAGATAAGAAGGCTTATTCATTGTTGGTGGGAATATGGAATGGTACAGCCACTTGGGGGACTGTTTGGCATTTTCTGTAGAATTTGAGTATAGACTTGCCATGTGACCCAGCAATATCATTACTAGATATATACACAGACAAACTGAGAGCAGTGACATGAGTAGACATCTGCACACCATTGTTCATATCAGTGTTATTCATGATTGCCAAAAGTTGGAAACAACAGGGTGTCCATCAAATGATGAATGGGATAAAGAAACTGTAGTTTATACACACAATGGAATATTATACAGTGGTAAGAAATATAAGTCATGACGCATATGACAACATTGACGAACATGGAGGACAGTATGCTGCGCTAAGCAAGCCAGACACAAAAGGACAAATACTGTATGATTGCACTGTTTTCACTAAATATATTGTGTAAACTCATGGTGCTAATAATTAGAACATAGGTCAACAGAAAATAGAATGAGGGTAGAGAAGGGAAAGATAATGGTTAATTTGTGCAGAATTGGTAAAGATTTTGTAAATCTTTGGAAATTAATGGAAATGGTGGAAGCACATCAGTATGTGTGTGTAACTAGCAGAACTATTATATGGGTATGACCTTGGTTGAAAGGGCAAGTCTAAGGTCATGCATATTATTAGATGGAAAGCTAAAAAATGTAACACGGGACTGTAAAACATAATGAAACCTCATGTATACATGATATTGCATATAGAAGACTGTTTTTTATGCACTATTAATACAAATATACTAGAGAGAAAGGAACAGAATTGCAGCTATGCATGGTAGTGGAAGCACAGAAAGATTGAGAGGTAATAGGTTTTGGTTTTCTTGTTGTTGTTGTTGTTTTTGTTTATTAGTATTATTGGAATAAAGAAAGTGCTTTAAAATGATTAGAGTGATGATTCACAACTATTTGATTATACTAAATAATATTGATTGTCCGCTTTGGATGGATTTATACTTTATTATTGTGTATCAATAATATTGATTTGTTTAAAAAATGAAACTGGATCTTTTTATTATATTTTCTAGGTCTATACTTCCCAACCTGTTTCTGTTAAAATATACAAATATAACACTCCACAAGAAGAAACTGCCATCAGTCTTACATGTCCTGTTTCTTAAAGTAGACTTTGTTTTGAGGTACCAAAAGTAATGTGACTATATGTAGAAACACCTGTTTGAAAACCTTTGTTCTATTTGAGTGGCAACCTCTTAAGTTATGCATAATTTTAGGAGAAAGTAGGTCACAAATGAAATAGATATTTTAAACGTTTTGGGAAAAAAACTGTACTATAAGAAAAGAAAGTATAGTTGGAATGATTGTATAGATTCCCTAATTATGTGCTTCTGTGACAACTGTCCTTTTAGAACTGCTCTTTTAGTTAATATATCAGTGCTTTGTCAACATATGTAGAGTAACAAGCATGATGTATTATCTACAAAATTAACTTATAAATAGAAGGTAACAAATATGCAAAAAAGTAAAAAAAAACACAAAATTATAATGATGTTGACTAGTTGTTCTTAAATATTCTGGATAAAGTTATAAAAGAGAGAAATGAGCTCAAGTCATCAAATTCACTACCTAAACACCATTTGAAGGAAAAAATTTATTTCTTGTAGCTTCAGACTTGAGATTTCTGAAAACCAGAACCAGAGTCTCGTTGTGCAAGTGGCTAAATTACAATATAAACAAAATTCCCAAATTGGAAAGGAATGGATCCTGAAAATTTCCAGTGAATCATTCTCCTCCTATCCTTTCTCAAAGAGACCTATGGACTTTTACCAGGGTAATTGTGCATTGTGGAAAAAGAAGTTATCAGACATTTCAGGGATTATTAGACACTGGCTCAGAAGTGACATTAATTCCAGGAGACCTAGAAAGTCACTGTGGTCCATTAGTCAGAGTAGGGGCTTATGGAGGACAGGTGATCAATGAAGTTCTATCTCAGGTCTGTTTCATAGTGGATCCAGTATGTGCCCAGACCCATTCTGTGGTTATTTTTACATTCTGGAATGCATAATTAGAATAGACAAACTCAGGAACCGGCAGAACCCCCACATTGTTCCTTGGCTTGTGGAATGACAATTATGATGGTAGGAAAGGGTAAAAGGAAGCCCCTAAAACTGTCTCTTCCTTGCAAAATAGTAAATCAAAAGCAATACCTCATTCTTGGAGGAACTGCAGAGACTAGTGCCACCACCAAGAACTTGAAGGACGCAGAGGTGGTGATTCCCACTACATCCACATTCAACTCTCCTTGTTGGCCTGTGCAGAAAATAGATGGATTTTCAAGGATGACAGTGGATTATTGTAAACTTACCTAGGTGGTGACTCCAATTACAGCTTGTGGCAGTTTGAGATTATGAATTCCAAAACAGAGATTATGTTTGTAAACTGGTCTCTTCCTCTGAATGTGATCCCCTTTGATTGTATTAGATTCAGCTGAAATGTCTTTGATTATGTTAAGATTAGGGCTTTGATTGCACCACTTCAGTAGGGTGAACTCAGGTAAAGTCCCTGCCCCCTTGGTGGGCTGATATAAATGGGCACTCACTCAAGAAGACACAGAAGAAGATGCACAGCAAGAGAGAGCTCCATGCACGGCAGAGGAGAGAACTTTGATCCTGCAGCCCAGAAAGAGAGACTGCCAGCATGTAGCTGAGAGAGGAAGGCTGAATTCTTGCAAAGATTGGCATCTGACTTTGGTGGGAAACCAACCTTGAGTTGGACTCTTTAGGACCTCATAACTGTAAGTTTTTACCCCAAATAAATACACTTTATATAAGCCAACAGATTTCTAGTACTTTGCTTTAGCATCTTTTTGGCTGACTAATACACAGTTAGTGTTCCAGGTGGTATTTTTGCTTGAGGAAACCAACACTTCCCCTTGTGACCTGGCATGCAGGTACTGATCTAGAAAATGCTTTTGTCTCAATTGTTTTTAGTAAAGACCACCATAAACATTTGCTTTCAACTGGCTAAGTCAGCAATACACCTTCGCTGTCTTATCTCAGAGGTATATCAACTTGCCAGCCCTAAGTCATTATCTAGTCTGCAAGGAACTTGATCCTCTCTCCCTCCCACAAGACAGCATAGTGGTCATTAAATTGATGATATTATCTTGACTGGACCTATTGAGCAAGCTGTAGCAACCACTCTGGACTTATTGGTAAGGAATTTGTGTATCAGAGGATGGGAGATAAATCCAACAAAAATAGTGGAGACTTCCACCTTATTGAAATTTCTAGGTGTCCAGTGGTGTGGGGCATGCCGAAACCAGCAGATCCAATGGTGGTGGCACTGTAAGTGGCAAACAGAGATGCATTCTTGAGCCATGACAGAACCTTGTAGAAGAATCACAATGTAGACGCTTAGGATTTTAGAGCAAAGCCTTGCCATCCTTTTGAGAAACAGCTTTTGGCCTGCTACTGGGTCTTAGTAGAGACCAAATACTGAACCATGGTCCACCATGTTACCATGAGACCTGAATGCCTATCATGAGCTGGGAGTTGTCTAACCTGTCAGGCTTTAAAGCTGGGTGTGCACAGCAGCACGCCAGCATAAAATGGAAGTGATATACTTGAGATGGAGCATGAGCTAGTCCTGAAGGCACAAGTAAGTTACGTGAGGAAGTGCCAGAAATGCCCCCACTTCTGCCACATGACCTTCTCTTTCCTAGCCCACAACTGGGGCTTCCTGGGGAGATTTCTAAGATCAGTTGATTGAGGCATAGAAAATTCAGGCCTGGTTTATAAAGGGGCCTGCATGCTATACACCTGTCACCCAAAAGTGGATAGTTGCAGCACTACAGCCACTTTCTGGGACATCACTGAAGGACAGTGGTGAAAGGAAATACTCTCAGTGGGAAGAACTTCAAGCAGTGCACCTGGTTGTTCATTTTGCTTAGGAGAAAAGGCAGGAGGCGCATTTGTATACTATTTCATGAGCTGTTGCCAATGGTTTGGTTGGATGGTCAGGGACTTGGAAGAAATACGATTGGAAAATTGGTGACAAAGAGGTCCAGAAAAGAACTATGTAGATAGACCTTTCTGAGTGGGCAATAAACATGAAGATATTTGTGTCACATATGAATGCTCACCACAGGGTGACTTCAGCAGAGGAAGATTTTAAAGTCAGGTGTATAAGATGACTCATTCTATGGCTACCAGTCAGCCTCTTTCCCCAGATAATCTTTTCATTACCCAATGGACTCATGAACAAAGTGGCCATGGTTGTAGGAACGGAGGTTATGTATTGGTTGAGAAACATGGACTTCCACTCACCAAGACGGAACTGATTACATCCTGGGTACCCAGTCAGCAGTTAGAAGAGAAAAATTACGTTTCTACTTCAGCCAGCCAGCTTCTCCTGCGGAATTCATTGAAAACTTTCATCATAGTTCCCAGCTTGCAGACTGACCTATGGAATTTGGATTTGCCCATCCCCACAGTTGTGTGAGACAAATTTGTATAAAATCTCATTGTATTTACATGATATTTACATAGTATTTACTGTTGGTTTGTTTCCCTAGAGAACCCTATCTAATATTAATATAATGGTATACAGTTAAATAATCTGAATAAATATGTGCATAGTTTAGAAATATTTATTATTTCAATTCTATTTGTTTTTATCCAAAATTTCCTTAATTACCCAAACCTCAAAGCTATTGATAATGCTCTACTTTTCAGCTGTTTCCACTTACATTACTTATATGTCTTACATCACTTGTCTGACTTGGTGATGATGCTTTCAATTTAAACAAAGAAACAAATTAGAACCAAACAGTAGACTTGGAAAGTACTTCCTCTAAAAGTCACTTTTTAAAATAAACCAAATTTCCCTTCCTTGTTCTGTAGCCTTATTGCCATTTTCCTTACCTACTTACCCTACAGGATTTCACTGAATTTCACATTGCCTGATTCCCTAAATCAGAGTATGGCTTTCCTACTTCGGATTCCCTGTGCCCTTCGTTTAAATATGTTTCAAGGACCAATTTATTTGATGGTAAACTGAGCATGGGACCATCTTCTTTCCTATATTGTTGGTTCCAAGATGGCAAGGGAATTCTCATTTAGCTTTTTAGTTAACATTAGTAGTAATTCATCCTTCAAGTCTGCTAGATTATACATAGAATTCTATCATTTGCAAATTCTACATTTACTCTTTCATCAAGCTTGACATCTCACTGTTTCCTACAGAGCTCTTGAAAGCATTCACCTTGTTTCCTTCATTTGCTCATATATTTAGGCTGCAAATGCAGTTGAGCATCTGATTCTGCCCTATTAACACTTTTCATGTCTTTCATGCCGGGAGTTACCTTTGATGTTCCTTCTCCTACTGTTCTGTCAAGCTCTAAAATCCTCCTCCCATTTCCAGACAAAAGCTATTGACTGCCTTAAGGCCACAGTACACTTCTAAAATAATAAATGGTGAATGGAGTCAAATATCTTTTGCAGAAGATGATTAATCAGTCTATTATTTCTGTTTATACTATTTCAAAGTTAATAGTTCATGAGCTTCTCCCTTGATTATAGCAATTAGTAAATGAAAATGTTTGCATTTCCACCAGTACGTTTACATTTCACAAGTCTTACTTTTCTCACAGGGGAGTCCCAGCAGCGCTAATCAAGCCAACTACCTCCAATATACACTCAACAAATACTGAAAATACTAGCACCGATAAGACATTTTTTCATGCTTTAGACGAAGTTATATTTCTTGCCTTGTGCCGCGCCACCATGGGTGATTCATTTTAGGGAATCTCTAGCTTACAAAAAAATCTGCCTATTAAAAAATGATAAACAAGGAAGCAGTACTCACACATTTTATAGAGATAAACCAAAAGGGTTCTTTAACTCTCATACTCTCCTTTGCATCTAAAATATACTTTACCAAGTAATATTGCCATGCAATATTTTCATAAACAGACCTGAGGGCTATACCTCTACACAATTTATTCTATTGATCTATAAGAGAAGAAGAGAGAATATATTTAATGAAAGAAATTTAAGAGAAAACAGTAGTCATACCATGTCTTAAATTCTTAGAATAACATTAAAATTTCATTGATTTACTCATCTCTCCCTTTATGAGATAATTCCCTGTCATTTCTAGGATCTTTCCATTGTTTTCCTATAAAACATTTTCTTAAGTTCTACTGTCTATTTAATGATGGCTTTACATTTTGTCAGGGTAGACTTACTTCAGGGGCTCTTTTGGGCACTCCAGGAGAGTAATATAAAATGTGACTTTCATCTTTCTGTTAAAAAAACTCCTGAAATACACACAAGACTTTCTCTTTATGGCTCAAGTGAAATATTCCATTAGGTTGTTTCCCAAGGGATAGACCTAGAATTCTTTGAGGTTGGATTATTGTGAAAATGTGCCTGCAGAGGTACAATAATCCTGGATCTTTGTTCTTCATTGCTGGGAAGCAATCAAAAATGTTTTCCATTCAAAATGTCAAAATTCTCAAGATAGATTATATATAACACCATCTCCCTGCAAAGGTAGAATTACATGTAGTCTTTTTATCACTATTTAAATTTGGCTTTTAAATTATTTCTTGATTTAATGAATGCCCATTCAAATCTCTGTCTCTGCTCTCCCTTTTGCATGCATTTGTGCAAGGGCTGGTGTAAGTGCAAACACACACACATAGATACACACACACAAACACACACACATACTGCCCTTTAATTTATTTGGTTGGTTTGTCCTTATTGACCCTGGATAGTTTATTTTCAGTAGAGGCATCGTTGTACAACTATATATAAAATTGTTCTAAAGTCTAAATGTGTTCTAATGCATATTGGGGACAGGGATGTTGGGAAGCAATTTAGCCTGAGACTTAGAATAGAATTTGAAAATTCTGCCAAACCTGATCTAATAATGAAACATGTGAATTTTATTAGGCATCCTAATAGAAAATGGAGTGAGAGGTAAGGAGAATGATCCCCAAATATAGTGCACAAGAATATCCACTGAATGCAAGAAGAAAATATTAGAATTTACATTCTATGTATTTTTAAAAATTTTTGAAGTATATTATTCATATATGAACATATATAAACAATAAGTGTATAGTAAAAGTTGTGAACATACAAAGCAAACTTGCATAACATCATACAGGGGTCCCTTACATAAACCCACCACCAAAACCTTGCATTGTTTTGAAAGTTTTGTTACAAATTACGAAAGAATATAATCAAAATATTACTACTAACAATAATCCATATCTTACATTTGGTGTAATTTTCACCCAACCCACCCTGTTATTATTTTTTTAAATATATTTTTTATTACAGAAGTTGTGGACTTACAAAACTATCAAGCACATATGCAGAATTCCCATACAACACTCCTTTTAATATGGATTGCATCAAATTTGTCTTTTTCTTTGTGAATAATAGTATTGCCATAAAAATGGAATGTTTTACCATTGAATGAGGTGTTCTTTAACTTCTTTAAGAACTTAAATAGAACTACTTCTGTAGTTTACAGTATAAAATTTTTGCAGCCTTAGTAAAATTTATTACTAGGTATTTTATTCTTTTAGGTGCTGCTGTAAATGGAGTTATTTTCTTGTCTGTCTTTATGCCAATACCGTGCTGGCTTGACCACTATAGCCTTGTCATATGTTTTAAAGATTGGATGTATGAGTCCACCAATTTGTTTTTTTCTTTAAAGATAATTTTTGGCTATCCAGTGTCCCTTCCCCATCCAAATAATTTTTGTAATTGACCTTTCTGTGTCTATAAAGTAGGCTGTTGGAATTTCAATTGGGATTGTGTTGAATCTGTAAATCAGTTTTGGTAGAATTGACATCTACATGATATTTAGTCTTTCAAGCCATGAACACAGAATATCCTTCCATTTTTTTAGGTGTTCTTTATTTTCTCTTAGCAATACCTTGTAGTTTTCTGAATACAGATACATCACATCTTTGGTTAATTTATTCCTAGATATTTGATTCTTTTAGCTGCCATTTTAAGTGAAATATGTTTTCTGATTTCTGCCTGAAATTGTTCATTTCCAGTGTAGAGAAACACTACTGTGTTTTGCATGTTGATCTAGTATGCCACCACTTTGTTGTAATCGCTTATTAGCTTTAGGAGTTTCTCTCACTTAGGCTAACTCTCTCTTTTAATTTACAAATGATGAAAAAATATTCATATGTTACTATTCACTACAGTCCATAGTTTACTTTAGGTGCCTTTGAGCTCAAATATTTTAAATGAAACAATTTTTACTATTTTTTCATGTAAGGCCATTGCTGCCCTCACTTGGTCGAATGTCAGATAGATGTGTCTCAGAGTTAGGAAAAAGTTACTTGAGGGAAGATTGGGAGTCTTAGTACGAGGTTTATCATAGCACCTCACTGACTGGGTTTACTTTTAAGTCTTGGGGCATATTTTTTTTAAAACAAATCAATTTTATTGATACATATTTGTTGGAAACTGAGGCACAGTGGCCTCACAAGGAGAGACGTGCTATCTCCATGGCTACGCTTGCAACCTAAAGAATGCAGTAATTAAGAGTTCCCGGGCACACACTGGATGAAGCTGTTAAAGCTGCAAGAAAAGATAAGCACATACCTTTTGTAGTAAATAGAACACTTAAACTTTGTACCTTGAGATAAGATTTTTCTAAATTCCTTAAACTGTGAGTTATGCTGATAGTTAACTGCATGTTGCTGCTTGTTGTCTCGTAGACTGGGGTATATAGAGAGCCCCTTGTAAACAATGAAGTTGTCTGAGGAGTCTCTACTCCCAGACACCCTGATCCCACCTGGCTTGTTCTTTCTCTTTGTTTCCTTCTCCTTTTCCTCTTTCTTTCATTCCCGATACCCTTCAGGCCCAAATCTCCAACACATATTAATAAAGCCTACAATTCACCCAAAGTATACAATTAATGGTACTTGATATAATCACATGGTTGTGCGTTCATCACTTCAATCATTATTAGAGCATTTCATTATTTTGACAATAATAATAAACAAAAAAAGACAAACAAGAAAATTTCTTTAATTTACCTTAGTCTGGTAAAGAGGATTTATAAATTATCCAATTTCAACCAAGTTAACCCTTGCAAAATGAAAAAAATAAGTGACTTAACATATCCCCTCAAAAACATCTATGGAATAAAAATAATATCAATGAGGCAAGCACAAGTGCTCTACTAATATACCCTAAGGTAAATGCTGTTTTTAGGAGAGGAAGCTCATGCTTTTGAGAGGGCATTAGCTTAAAAAGAGATTTTTTGGAAATGTGTTCAGTTTTTTATGATTCATATTTCAGAAAATGATATGCAGGCCTCTACTAAGTATAGACCTGCCATATCACCTAGCAATTTCAGTACTCGGTATATACCCCAAAGAATTGAAAGCAGGGTTACTCAAACAGATATTTGCATGCCAATGTTCACAGTGGCATTAATCACAATTGCCAGAAGATGAAACCAACCCAAGTGTCTCTCAACTGATGAATGGACAAATAAAATGTGGTATATACCTACAATGGAATATTATTAAGCCATGACAAGGAATGAAGTCCTGATACATGTGACAACATGGATGAACCTTGAAGACATCACGTTAAGTGCAATAAACCAGGCACAAAGGGACAAATATTATATGGTCCCACTGATTTGAAATAATTAGAATAATCAAACTCATAGAGTCAGAATCCAGAATATAGGTTACCAGTGGATGGGGTGGGGATAGGGAATGAGAAGATAAGACTTAAAATGTACAGGTTCCTATTTGAAATGATGGAATGTTTTGGTAATGGATGGTGGTGATGTTAGAACAACATTGTGGATGTAATTAACAGCACCAAAATATGTATTTGAATGTGATTAAAAGGGAAAACGTATGTAACAGATTATTTTTTTAAACCCATGTAACTACACTATACAAACAGTGAACACTAAATTAAACCATGGACTATAGTTAATAGTACAATTATGCTCTCATCAATTGTAACAAATGTTCCACGCCAATGCAGGGTGTTAATAATAGGGTTTTATATGGGAAACCAGTATTTTATGCATGATTGTTTTATAAACACACAACTTCTCTAATAAAGAAAAAAATGGAAAACGGTATACTATAGTGGTCCCGAGGCAAGCATTATTACCTAACTCAGTATGCTTTTGATTATGTCAAATTCTAATGATCAAATCAATAAGGTACTGTGGCAGTTTGAGATTATTTTAAGAATCCCAAAATGACAAATATTAAGTTTGTAAACTAATCTAATCCTCTGGGTATGATGCCCTTTGACTGCATTCAGGTCAGCTGAGGACCTTGGATTAGGTTCCTGTTAAGATTGCTGTAGGGCTTTGTAGTGGACCATGTCAGTGAGGGAGGACTCAGGTTGAATCTCTGTCCTCTTGCTTGGTCTGAGGTAAATGGACACTCACTGACAGGCATGGGGAGAGCTCTGTTATTTTCGATGCTGCCATGAGACAGAATGGAGAAGGTGCTAATAGTTGAGGCCCTGGGGAGAGAGGAGCCATTTACCCGATCGCTTACAGCTAGCCTTGGGAAGAGACCAGAACAGCTGAGACTGATACAGGAAGCCCTAAAAGACAAGCCCTGTGCCAGCTGCGGCTGAAAACCAGGAAGAAAACAGAGCAGCTGAGCCTGAGAGGAAGCTGGAGGGGAAGGAGAAACCTGGGCAGAGATCGGCAGGCATTTGCTTCACCATGTGGCTACACACTGGGAGTAATGGTAGCTGACATTGGTGGAAAGTATCTCTGGTGGTTTGGACTTTTCCTGGCCTTGGAAATGTAAGCTGTTGCCCCCACATAAATCCTCATTAGATATAGTCAACAGATTTCAGATCTGGAGGCGGCAGTGGCGAAAGAGCTGGCTCTCATACTAATTTTTTATTTCAAAATGTTCTTTTATGTAAAAGGAATTACTTAGGGGTCTCTATGGATTATAGATAAATGGAATTTATTCTCAGTATAATTTAAAATATATGTCATATCAATTTTGATCAATATCCTGGCAATTATATTTGTACTCATATTCTATCAAGGTATAAAATTTAACACTTCTTAGTGTTTATTTTCTGAGATCATCTCCAGCAAAGCAGTAATTCTTTAACATGAAGGGCAAAGGCCAAAATTCACAAGAAAAAAACTTATAGGATACAGAGGGAATGGAAGGAATAGAAAGAATTGAAATTTATAACTATAAATCTTTTTTTCTTGTTTCTAAAACAGATGATTTTGGTTGGTGGGTACTTTCATTCCAAATAATAAGTTTGTGTATATGTATGTATATATTCTCTAAATACATAAATTATTGGCACATATTTTTGCTGATTTGATTATATTAACATCTCAATCTCTGGGAAATCTGGCAACAGATAAACTTACATGCAATACCACAGGACTGTTTTATTGAAAAATTAACACCAGATGATTTGAAATATATTGCATAACATTTTTTATTAAAAAGCACTGACTTAAAATTTGTGGGATATCTTTGTGTGCTTTTGGCTGATGTGTGTGGAGCTCAGATAAATGCCATAAATTCTGACTTGGATCAGAAATGAAAATCCGTTTTTTTTTTTTAAAGAATCATATCTTAAAGTGAACCAAATGGGTCTTCTCTTACATTGTGTTATCCCAGAGAGAAGAGTGCATCAATAAAATTCTTCCTGCAGAGATCGAAATTGTTGCATCCTCAGACCCTCTTTAAATATGGAAAATCATTTCAGCCTCCTTCACATTTCTTGGACCTTAGCCACAGGTGGCTGAAATGAGTCACCAGCTGTTTTCTCTATACCTATATCGAGACAAATGCCCAAGAACTTTATGGTATCTACTCTGAATGTAGATACAGCCAGCCTGTAGATAACAACAGGTTGGCTGCTCTCAGAGTCATTGTTTATTGTTTTCTGGGATTTGTGTTTGAGACACAAATGGACACCAAAATTTTTTCAGAAAGATTATATTATTTTAGTAGAATAGCAATTGTCTTTTCTACTTTCACTGGTGAGCTGTACTTAACATAAAATATTTAATAGGTAAAGGTCAAAGTAACATACTTTCAAGTGATTCTGTTTGGTGAGTTCTTTTTGTTTGGAAGCGATAATGATTTGTTAAAGTGAATCACGTTTGCCTATATATACTCATTCTTTATTTTTTCCTCCAGAGCAATGCAATAGCTTGATTCTTAATAATATTTAATTTGGTAAGAAAGGAGTCTTTAAAAACGTGTAGCTAGGTAAGTTGTCTCTATGAACTAGTAATACTAATTTTCTCTATTTTCTCTTTCAAGAACAGTGAACTTAGTATCCAAGGAGCTTGAGTTCCCAAATCATATATTATACTGGTCCATTTATAGTTATTGAGCAATTCCAAATTGCTGTTCCTGCTTTCATGTTATTTGGTAGTTAACAGATTTTAATAAGCAAATACTCACTACAAAAAAAAATTTAGTGAGGCAACTGAGAAAGAATTTTATGGTACTCAATTCAAGTAAATTGAATAAATAGATCTAACACTAGTTGTTTCAATGATATCAGTATAATTACATGCAAATTATTAAATTATAGTGAATTACTTTCATAGGGAATTATACCAGAAGATCAAATGTTTCCATTGTAAAATACCTCTGTATTTATTTGGTATCAAAAATAGCAAGTATAATGTGTACCTTTTAATAGATGTAAAAGAGCTATCAATAGTAGTGATGGGTATTGTATAATTACCAACAATATCATAATATAAGGTACAAAGTTTTATATACACACACACTTTATATATAAAACTTTAAATTATTCCTTCTTCTCCCCCTTTCCTATATATTTTAGTGGACTGAATCCATGATCTTTCTGGGTTCCCTTTGTTGTACTTAAAATATTTTCTAGATAGTATTTCAATTCTTTCAGAGATCTGAACAATTCAGTCTGATGACTTTATTCTTGATTTGCTCTTTATTTTGAAGCTACATTTTAGTGGGTGGCAACTTCGATATGGTAAGGAATAACTTTGTATTCCAACTTTAAACGTCCTAGAATTGATGAGTTCTCCACTTTCCTTCTAAATAGGAAAGGAAGCTGGCAATCTTTTCAGAGCACATTTCTTCTTGCAGTAGCTTATCAGTTGTAGCTTGTAGAAACCAGATCTGACATCTAATATTTTTCCTTAAAAGAATGGCACATATCCATTAGGTTCATTTTTCATCTTCCAATTACTGTAGTTGTCAGTTTCACCAAATACTTCTTCTACTACATAACACAGGCCACCATTTTCCAGCCCTTTATACCAGTTCCCTCATGCCCCATTACATAGCCCCAAAGCTGATGCCACATATTTTAGGTTTTCATTATATTGGCACCCTACTTCTTGTATCAATTTTTATTACAAGTCAGTTCTTGGTATATAACAATCACAAATTTCCGGGTGATGCAAAACAAGCAGATCTTCAAGCCCACAGGTCAGCCCTACTTCAGGCAGTAGCTCTGCTTCATGCTGCACGTCCAAGCCAAGCCCCGGGATTCTGCTTCATGTTTGATTCATGAGCCCAGGCTGTAAGGACAGCAGCTTCTGGGGGCTTCATTATTTTTAGGACGTTGGCAGAAATGCGTGTAGGACAGTCCAACTTCACAAACACCGTGCAAGCCTCTGTAGATGACATGTGACATGATATCTCATTGGCTCTAGAAAATAACAAAGTCAAAGTCAAAGGCTGGGGAGAAAATGGGCAAGAGTATGGATGTATAATTCTTTTGGGAAAATGAATAATTGGAACCAATAAATCAACCTACGAATTATTTGTTCTTTCAGAACTCTAGTCCTTTCTTCTGACAGTGTTTACATTGCATTGCCATTGTTGACTTACTTTTATTTTTACCACTAACCACCAAGCCACTCAACTATTAAATAAAGCACCTATGTATATTTTTTTCTGTGTATTTCCCACATCGAGGTTGATGTCACCCAGTCGGTGTTCTATGAAGATGCATAATGAATGAAATAATTGTTTTCTGTAATCCATTTTTTCCCCTACCAGAGGCATTGCTATAAATGAGACAAAGAGGGATGTCATTAATGGAAACAGTGTTTTATAATGAGGTGTGCAGTACCTTGCTTTTCTCTATCATGTGGAAATGAGAACTGAGAGCAACGAGTTTGTTAACAGTGGCCACTCTGTTCTTAGGTGCTTCTCCTACTCAAGTCAGTTTTGTCAACCCCTGCAATTCACTGAGGCTCCCCTTCTATTCCTTTTCTCTTCCTTCTAATGTACAGATAGAGAACTCCTAAATCTCTACCTCTTATTCTACCATGCTCTGACCTCTTCTAGATATTTTAATGTCATTTTAAGAATGCAGCAGGATAGTTAAATGACTTGACATTTACAGATCTGAAATAAATGGTGAGAATGATTTAAACTCTTAAACAGCACATCATTCTTTTTTGTGCATGTCAGTCTTATTCTTGATTGCTTCCTGTATATATAGAAAGATGTTTGTTTCATTTGGATAATGTCTAACCTTACTATATATGAAACATATTACAAATACAGAAAACTAAGACCATTTAGTAGCAAGAATTGTAACACATTATGAAAGGACAACCCATTATTGTAATGGAAAGTTGCACTCACAATTGTACTTTAAATTTGTATTTTGATTTTCTGCTTCATGAGTGTGCTGAAGATCCAAGTTTAGGATTAAGAGCAAAATAAAGTCAACCCAGAAAAACATAATACATATATGCTAGGGATATTCCCGCAGAAACAAAGATATCTAGAAGTTATATCATGCCAGGGGCTTCCAGTGAACGTATAACTTGATTATCCCATTTCAGAAAATTAAATTCAGTAGTTCTGCTATGAGAATATCATGAAAAGGCTTCAGAAATTTCTTGTTTTCCTTTTTGGTCAGACCATAACATCTTTATTCCCTCATGGTCTTTTTTTTTAATCTTCAATTCTTTTTCATCTTGACTTTCATTTTAACTTCACAAGGCTGATTTCTATCTTATTCCAACTCGCCCACAAAGTGCCATTTATTAAAACAATGATTCCAAACCTTTCCCACGTTAGCTAAATCAAGACGGCAAACAGTAAAATAATTATTTGCTTAAAATTATTTTGAGAGACACTTTGCTTGTCTCAGCTGAGCACATTTGCTGATTCACGAGGCTGGCAGAGCCTGCAGCTGGCCATGCTTATCAGCATCGGCTCCCATTCGAAGTCAACCGTCTGTGTCTTTGATCATTTGCTAGAAGTGTTGGAGTATCATTGAAGATTGCCGCAAGGTATTCTCTTTGGATTATAGTGCCAGCAAGAGAAAAATAAAATATCTTGGTCTGCTTAAGAGTTGGTGAGGCTATTTTTTTTTATGATGAATTCTTATCCTGATTCAACCGTCATGATCTCTGCCTTCTTTGTAGTGAAGCTTAGAGAGGATCTGTGGTCTGATTTGGAGTAACTACAAGCCTGTCATGCCCCGAGGCCGGGAGATGGAGGAGGACAGGGCGGTAGGCTGACAGTCAGGAGGAAACTTGCAGAGGACAGGGAACCTCTTGCCAGATGGCTCCAGTTTTCTCCTTGAAGGCACTAGGGTTTCCGGTTGGGCCTGAGAAAGTGATTGACATATCAAAGGAAGAGCCCATGAGGTCATTCCTGCTTCATCTCTGGATTTCCAACTGCCTTTTAGCCATGGTTAGTATATTTGAATCAAGGGGTTCCTATACATTGAACGTTGCATACAAAGATGTGTGTAAGCTAAAGAGTTGTACAGTCATGTTTGTTAGCTTTCCTAGCTTAAGATACCTTTGCTAACACCTTTACTAAACACTTTGGCTGCTTAGACTTCACACTACTCATCTGAGTCTACTGCGTGTGCCCGCTCTGCCCTGCTCTAGGAGACTTTCCCCAGGTTTGACCTCTTGTCTTCCTGATATTGGCCATCTGCCAGATCCCTCCTGGATAGCAAGGATTTCTAGCCTTGGCTTTGCTTTTTTACCTATTGCTACCTAACTAAATTATAGCATTGAGGATGATGTGACGATAATAACAAGAGTAAAAATCATTATTAACATTCAGGATAGAAGTGTAATGATAGCTATCCTCTTCTATCTTCTGTTGAGTGTTTATTATGCTCCAGACTTTATTCCAAGCTCTAAAAATATATTAGTCATTCATTATTTCCAGAAATTCTATGTGGTTATTATTTCTACTTTCCAGATGACAGAATGAAATAGAAATTGGGTTAGCAAATTGCTAAGACTCCATGAGTAGAAGCAGGTACAGGTGGGATTTGACTGTAGATGTTCTGCTTCCAGAGTTAGGACATTTACGCATGAAAATGAAATTTTATTTCATTTAAAAAATTTTTTGTTTATTGATACATTTATCAAATAGTTACTAAGTACTTTCAATGTGTCTGTGACACATTAATATAAATGCTATTTTCAAAGATCTCATATTTTGGTTTCAGGAAAATAACTTGCTGTTGTGGCCATTTTAATATTAGCTTTAAAATTAGCTCTCATAATAGCTGCACTAGGCAATAATATTTTAGGTACCCATTATTATTTGTTGTTGTTCGAACACTATTAACAGTCTGTGGCTTTGATAAGACTTACCTAAATCTCTCTTCCTACTGTGTGAAATGGATTTACTTCCTATATATTTTGGAATTAAATGAAGCAATATAGATGAAACCACATTTTCAGATGGTATTGTAACAGAATAGTGATGATATGGCCATTTATACCTAGACCTTAAACACATCAGCCACCTTACCACTTTAAATTTGAGTTCATATTTTTATTCATTCCAAAATAATTTGGAGTCCCACATATTTGCATATCCTTTAATTTAATCATCATAACACCACAATTTATCTTATTCTCATATTTTAGATATACTGATACTGAGAAACAGGTAGATTAATGAAATCATGTGAGATTGCACTACTAGTAAATTAAGAGTCAAGGTTTGAATCCAGTTTTCTTGCCCCAAAGGATGTACTTTCTTCTATGTAAGACTGTTTCTTTTGGGCAAATTAATAATATACAATGGACCTGACCATGTGTGCTGATTTTGAGTGTGGGAAGGTAAATTAATCACCTTGTAGTTTTATGGCGACTTTTTTTGCTTTTTAGGGGCTTGTGGAAGGGAATGGGTACCAGGCAACACCAAAGCAAACATCCACCATTATTTTGAAATGAATCAAATAAAGTCTCCCCAAGTAGAGAAGAGACAATGTTGCCTTTCAAGGGAAGAAAACAGAAAGTGGACATCACAGAGCAAAGATATAATGAACTTGACCAAGTGGGCTGATTTTGAGTGTGGGAAGGTGAATGGTGTATGGGAGAGAGCCTTGTATTTTCATGGTGGTAACTTTTGTACTTCAGGGACTGTTAAGGTAAATCAGTGCGATATTTTTAGGGGAACGATATGGTCTTAGTTTCTTAGGTCAGGGATAAGGAAGTACCACAAAATGGGTGGTATATGAGGTGCAGAGGTGCCCAAAGATGTACTTACCAAATCCAATGGATGTGTCATGATGATGGGAACGAGTGTTGTTGGGGGGGGGGAGAGGGGGGGTGGGGGGGTGGGGTTGACTGGGACCTCACATATATATTTTTAATGTAATATTATTACAAAGTCAATAAAAAATAAAAAAATTTAAAAAAAAAAAAAAAAACAGAAGTTAATTTCTGAAGGCTGGAAGGCTGAGATCAAGATGGCAGCAGGAACATCGCTCAGAATTCTGCAGGGGAGCATCCTTTCCTGCCTCTTTCTGGCTTCTGGTGTTGGTGGCCAGCTTTGGCCTCCATGGCTGCTGGATGCATCCCTTTTTGCCTCCATTTTCACATGTCCTTTTTCTCAGGGTCTGTGTCCAATTCTCCCCTTATAAGTTCACCAATACATTGAATGAAGGCCCCTCTAATTCCTTATGACCCCATCTTGACATGAATGGATCTGCAAAGACCACGGGGTCAGAGTTTAGGACACCAACATATCTTTTTGGGGCACAATTCAACCCCTAACAGATATTTACTTGCAATTATACTTTGAGTTGTTTGTTCCTTCCCACCCTCACCCTCTCCCACTCCAGAGTCCATTGCCAGTGTTAGAGCAAACCATAATGAGGTCAGCCCCAAATCTGTAAGACCAGCCTACACATGCTTCTTTAACTTTTCTAATGAGGTATTTCTGACAGCAGAAAAGACTTTTATGACAGTTTATTTTATGTGCCAACTTGGCTTGGTTGTGGAGTCCAGTTGTTCCTTCAAGCACTGGCCTGCTTGTGAGAGTGTTTGGAGATCAGATTTGTACCTCTAATCAGTTGTTTGCATCTCTGATTCACAAAGGAGATTGCCCTTGGCAATGTGGAGGGCCTCCTCTTCCCATCAGTTGGCCATCTTAAAAGCCAGGGCTGAGAATTGCATAAGCCAGAAGAGGAATTTGTGCTCTACTAGAGCCCTGCTTTCTACTGGAATGTCCAGCCAGCCAGCTTCTCCTGGGGAATTTGGATGAAGATCTTCACTGTCACCATACGGGAATTTCCAGCTTCCTGCCTGCCGAGTGGAACTTGGATGTGTCAGTTCCCATGGTCACATGAGCCAATTTACATTATAAATCAATCTTTCTTTCTCTCATTAGAAGTGAGTTCCTGGGAGCCTGAATATAACACAAAGCAACACCACACATAAAATACACATTCTTTTAAGTCTTCTTCTTTATCTTAATACTTACGTGTATTTTGCCATCTTCTTCCCAGTGTGTGTATATATAATTTGAATTAGAGGGAAAATAGGTTGTTTACCTAATATCCTTCCCTCCTTCATTTCTCCTAAATCCTAATTTCTGTTTCTATGTCCCTTCCCCACCCCTGCCCAGGCTATATTCCCATGTGAAGGAATGCTATCTCCAGCTCAAATCCCCATAGTGATTATTTGAAGTCAATTCTGGTAATTCTAATACTATTGCCAACCATTTCTCATTTACTTAGGGGTGGCTCTGTTACTTGAAGGGACGATACTAGAAAAGTTTTCCTTGTTTTTAAAAGAGCAATGGTGATATAGTAGTCATCTATTCTGGATATTATCTTGTCTCTACTCAGAGCTTTTGTAAGCATTCTGTAAATACTGGGGTGCCAGGAGAAAGCTGGTATGGAAAAAATGGCAGAGCAAAAATTAGAAACGTCTGGTGATTTTGATTTTCATTCTCCTTCTGCGTCTCTCAGTATTAACCAACTTTGAAGTCACCTGACACTGGGACTTCCAGCTATGTGAGATGATAAAATGTCCTTAGGGCAGTGAGTTAGGGCTTTCACATATTTATAGGAAAAACTATTCATATTAATTTACTTCCAAACCTTTCAGTAAATCTGATGCTCCAGAAAGATGCACAATATGCATCTCATGAATATCTGTTTCTCTATCCTCCTTCCACACCTGAACCCTTGAAATAATTCATATCTGCTTTGGAGAATGCAAACTACCACCATCTTCTGGCAATAGGTAATCTGACTTTATGCATGTAATTGTACATGATAAAGCAAATAAAATAAACTTATAAAATATGCTGCCATGGGGCCAGTGATAATGTTGTCTCTTCCTATTTTGTATACAGGTATATTCTGGAGGAGGTTATCTGTCTAGTAACAAGACTTAATTTTGATTTGGGGAGATTATACTCCATTTAGCATTAAAGAAAAATGTGTTTTGTGCAAATAAATATATGGTTGTGAATGCTATTTTCCCTGAAGTCTAAAAATGTAGAAATGAAATACATCCTTTATACAATATAAGCAAGTTGTTTTATTTATAACATCCTAAATGTATGCTTCCCCATAGTGTTCAATTTAATATCTACACTAATTTTCAAATAAGGGCTTTGATATGTAGCTTGGGGAAAAAGCCTCTGGTGGCTGCTCAGAGGAAGTAATAGAATCCAGAGCGGCTTCCCTCTTTCTCTCTTTTCCTGTGCCTTCAGCAACTTATATCTCCGAATGCTCCCTTAAAAAATAAATGAGGAAGCAGACTTGGCCCAATGGATAGGGCATCCACCTACCACATGGGAGGTCCACAGTTCAAACCCCAGGCCTCCTTGACTCGTGTGGAGCTGGCCCATGCACAGTGCTGATGCGCGCAAGGAGTGCCGTGCCACGCAGGGGTGTCCCCCGCATAGGGGAGCCCCACACGCAAGGAGTGCGCCCCGTAAGGAGAGCCGCCCAGCGCAAAAGAAAGTGCAGCCTGCCCAGGAATGGTGCTGCACACATGGAGAGCTGACACAACAAGATGACAAGATGATACAACTAAAAGAAACACAGATTCCTAGTGCCACCGATAAGGACAGAAGCGGTCACAGAAGAACACGCAGTGAATAGACACAGAGAGCAGATGACTGGAGGGGGGGCAGGAAGGAGAGAGAGAAAAAAAATCTTTAAAAAAATGAGATACTTATTTGCATTAAGCGATAGAAATTTGATGAAATAAATTATATGGTCACTTATATACATTGATATATATTAATGCGGACAGATTTTCTCATGTTTCTTTAAATTTTTATATCTAGAATTTGGATTGTGTATATAGTGCTAGGAGTTACTTTGAAAGACTGTAGTAAAATAACCTAACTGTGTCTTAAGTCAGGGTTTTAAGACCTAACACTAAAATAGATATATTGTATCTCTTCTCTAGAAATTCTGTTTGGGAAGAATTATTCTTAATATTATTTTTAAATTTTTGAAACATTCATTGTGAGAGGACAAAGCATATGGCTTATTGGTTAATAAGAAAGCTTTATTTTCATCAATAGAACTTATTTGGTAATTCACCTTTATTTCTTTTAAGTAATATTCTTAAGTGCAATACATGGATCATACATAGCAAATAAAGACAAATTTCTGTTCATATATGGAGAAAATATTCCTCTTAAAAATTTCAAATGTCTGAAATTCACTTCTTCATTCTCCTCAAACATCTTCTTCATGGTTGCTCTCCTCCATCTTTACCTTCTAAAACACTGTTTTGTTTTTCAGTAGATATCATTGGTGGAAAGAGCACTGGTCTTTTAATTTGCATTTTGGTTTTATCACACTCTAGTTTTGACCCTAAAATAATCCTGTTTGAACTGCAGTTTCTTCCTCTGTAAAATGAAGATGCTAACAACTTCACAGGGAGAATTACCATATGAATTCACATAAACCATGATCAGAGAGAATCATAGTATTTAACATAAGGGAAACCATATAATGGACATTTGCTGAATCTTTTTCCTTAAAGGTGGGATCAAAGAATCACCAAACTAAGTTCACAGATAAGGAGACTAAAGCTCTGGGAAGACATTTAATTGCCAAAGTTCACAAAACAAACAAGTGACAGAGGAAAGGTTAAATCCCAGACCCTCAGATTTCTAGCGCTGCATTTTTTTTTTTCATTTCACTGTCAGTGGACCTACTTTACCAGGCCTTATTCCAAACCAAATCTGTGTTTGCATTTATCCCAGGCATCCATCTAAATGCCAATTACAAATTGACCTTTCAAAGCATTAAGCAACTTAATTATTTTTGAAAATTTAATTTGTTGGTCTGATGCCAACTCACTGCTGAATCTAGACAGTTCCTGTTCAATGAAGTATAATTATTTGTGTACTTTGGGTTCATTGCTGATAGCAGCATTATTATTTCTTGGGGAAAGGATGGGTTTCAGATGAGCCATATATGTTTAATGCATATAGAAATCCTTCTATATTCCATTATCTCCTTTGAAAGTGACCATTGCCTTGAAGAATATGTTTTGGTTTAAAATAAACAATATTTACTTTTCCTGCATTCAGTATGGTAGAGCATTATAAAAATAATTGTCAGAATGTCTAGGAAACAGTCAACTTGAAAGACAGTTTATATTGGGATTAGTTCTGATCTAGAAGGTTTAGATTCACTCTTTGCTAACTTTACAAAATTGAAGGTCACTTAATTATTCTAAACTGCAGCTCTTCATCAATATAAAGGGATACATGCAGCTGTCAGTATGTTGGGTCTGTAATAAATCATCACTTAAGTATTTGAAAGACATTGGACCTTCAAAAATACATAGTCACTTAAAGAAATAGAATGGTTTTGGCACCTGCAGTTCTTATCTATAAATCTCTAGTATGAACATGCTTAAAGAAATCATCAAATAAAGGGTGGTCAGCCATGGAATCTAAGAAAAAAGAGAAAGTTACTGATGTAAGCCATGGCAGTCCCTCTGTACTCAAATATTCTGGTCTCATTTGAATCTTAGATGGGTGCACCAGGGAGGTTTTGCCTAAAAACATTAAATATTTAGTTTGTTTAATTTCTACTGTCTTCTCTAATACCATGTGTACCAAATACAATTCTAATTATGGTTTACTTCTCATATAAGTCTGTGAATCAGTTAGTGCCTGTGGCAGTTTGAAATTATTTTATGAATTCCAAAAAAGAGAAAGATTGTTTCTGAACTAATCCATCCTTGTGGGCGTGAGACCCTTTCAATTGGGCTATGTCAGTGTGGTGTGACTCAGGTTGAGTCCTCTTGCTGGGTCTGATATAAACAGACCCACAGGAAAAGGGAGCTCTGCCACATTTGATGCAGCCTTGTGAGAAAAAGGGCAACATTTTCACCATAGGTGAGTTTCAAAGAGAGAAGCCCCTGAGAGACTCAAAGAGCTGAGGCCCAGGGAGAGATGAGCCATATGCCTGATAGCTCACAGCTGAACTCAGCAGAAAGTGGCTAGATGAGGCCCAGAAAGAGGCAAGCCCTGTGCCTGGGTGCCCTCAGCTGAGCTCTAGTAGATTCTGAAGAAGAAGGCAGAGACCTTGTCAGAGATTGGCGGCCATTTTGCTTTACCACACGGTAGCTGATGCCTCAGAACTGTAAGTTTTTGCCCCAAATATATTCCCTTTATAAAAGCCAATCCATTTCTGGTACTTTGTACTGGCAGCCCTTGGCAAACTAAAACGGTACCACTCAAGGTCAAGTAACAAATCACCCCCAATGGCTTAAAACCATGTTTATTCTTATTCTCACATCTAGGGTCACTTGTGGATTGGCTGTTTTAGGCTGGGCTCAGGTGGGTGTCTGTGTCAATTTGCAGCTCTGGTTAGACCTTCTACCTGTGGGTGGGACTCATCAGCTCTGCAGAGTTTATTCTCGGGCTCAGGCTGAAGATGCAGCACCGAGTAAAAGCTCACTCATGGCAGTAGCAGAAGCGTGAAGAGAAAGCCAAATGCTGAAGCACATTTCAAATTTCGGTTTGTATCCTATCTACTTACATTCCATTGGTAAACATGAATGAGCTGAACATGAATGGGGCAGAGAAGTTGATTCCTTTTATGAAGGTGAAAGGGAAGAGGGTGAATATTTTGAACAATAATTTCCCAAAGTCTGCCTATTGGAAAAAAAAATATCCTAGTAACACAGGTGTTAGTACTCTAATTCCTTAATGTGTCGATACATTTATCTGGGTGCTTTGTTAATGGGAAATTTGTATTAAAAACTATCCTTTTGTACATTGTGATGGTTAAGTTCATGTGTCATCTTGGCCAGGTTACGGTATAGAGTTGCCTGGTCAAGCAAGCACTGGCTTGATTGTTACTGTGAGGATATTTCATGGACTTAAATCATCAGTAAATTGATAGCATCTATGGCTGATTATATCAATAGTCAACTGAGGCCAATTGTCCCTCTCCTGCCACATTACCTTGAGGAGTTCCTTGCACTCAGTTGACTGAAGAAGATAACCCTCAGGCTTGGTTTACTAATGGTTTCACACACTACACAGGTACTACCCAAATGTGGACAGCTTTAGCACTGCAATTACTTTCTGGGATATCCCTGAAGGACAGGGGTGGAGGGACATCCTCCCAGTTGGTGAAACTGGGAGTCCACCTGATTTGTCCATTTTGCTTAGAAGTTGTAGCAGCTGGAAGTGCATTTGTATACTGATTAAAAGATTTCTGCCAATGGTTTCGCTGCATGGTCAGGGACTTGGAAGGAACATAATTGGTGACAAAGAGGTCTGGGGAAGAATTATGTAGACAGGCCTTTCTGAGCAGGCAAAAAAACATGAAGATGTTAGTCCCATGTGAATACTCATCAGAGGATGACTTGGCAGAGGTAGATTTTAACAATCAAGTGAAGAAGATCCTTTCTGTGGATACGAGTAGGCCTCTTTTCCCAGCCACTCCTTTCATTGGCCCATAGGCTCATGAGTAGAGTGACCGCAGTGGTAGAGGTGGAGGTTATGTATGGACTTAGCATCATAGACTTCTATTCAAAAAGGCTGACCAGGCTACAGCCACTGTGGAGTGCCCAGTCTGCCAGCAGCAGAGAACAACACTTTGCCCCCATAATGGCACCATTCTCTGATGGGCTCGTCCAGCTGTCTGGTGGCAGTTTGATTTTATTGTACCACTTCCATCATAGAAAAGACTGCAGTTTGTTCTAATTGGCGTGGACTTATACACCAGATATGGGTTTGCCTTCCCTGTACACAGTGCTTCTGGCAAAACTACCATCTGTAGAACTCCAGAATGCCTTCTCCACCTTCATGGTTTTCCACACAGCATTGCTTCTGACCAAGGAACCCACTTAACAGCAAACGAATCACAGGGAAGGGCACATGCTAATGGATTTCACTGGTCTTACCATGCTCCCCATCATCCTGAAGCAGCTGGACTGATACAACAGTGGAAGAGCTCAGTTATGGCACCAAGTAGCTGACAATGCCTTGCAGGGTTGGTGCAATATTTTCCAGAAGACTGTGTATCCTCTAAATCGGCCAGGATATGTGGGTCCAGGAATCAAGGGGTGGAAATTATAGTGGCACCACTCACTATTACACCTAGTAATGTACTAGGAAAAATTTTGCTTCCTGTCCCTGCAACCTTAAGCTCTGCTGATCTACAGGTCTTATTTCCAAAAGGAGGACTGCTTCCATCCACCAGGAAACACAACAGTGATTCCATTGAACTGGAAGTTAAGACTGCCACCTGGCCACTGGGAGTGCCCAATGCCTGTGAATCAGCAGGTGAAGGGAATGACTGTACTGGCTGGGATGACTGATTCAGACCATTAAGGGAAAATAGACCTGCAACTTCCCAATGTACGTAAAGAAGAGTTTGCCGGGCATTAGGAGTTTCCCTAGGGCATCTCTTAGTACTACCATGCCCCGGGATTAAAGTCAATGGAAAACTGCAACAACCCACTCCAGGCAAGACTACAAATGGCCAAGAAATCTCAGGAATGAAAGTTTGGGTCATCCCACCAGACAAAGAACCAAGAATAGCTGAGGTGCTTGCTGAGGACAAAGGGATTGTGGAATGGGTAGGGGAAGAAGGTAGTTATAAATATGAGCTATGGCCACATGACCAGTTACAGAAATGAGAACTGTAATGGTTATAAATATTTCTTCCTTGTTTTATGAATATGTTTGTATATATACATAAAGCAAATATCTTTGATTTCTTCCCTATCTTATCCCCTTATCATATGACATAAATTGTATCAGCCTTTTGTTGTAGTATTTATGTTACAGACTATCAAATTTAAGAGTGAATATTACCAAAGGACTTGCACCCTATTCTGGGGAGGGATAGTGTGTTTCTGCTTGTACAAAGGATGGTTGTATTGTTAGGTGAAAATATGAGTTATTGTTTTATTTATATATTTAGTATGTTTTAATGAGATTTGTATGGCTGCCAAGTTGGCAAGGGGTGGACTGTGATGGTTAAGTTCATGTGTTAGTAAGTTTGTGGTGCCCATTTGTTTGGCCAGGTAAGCACTGACTTGATTGTTACTGCGAGGACAGTTTGTGGACTGAAGTCATCAGTAAGTTGATTGCATCTAGAGTTGATTACATCTACAATCAACTGAGTAGATTGCCTTCAATAATGAGGAAAGTCTCTCCAATCAGTTGAAAACTTTAAAAAGATAAGTGATGATTTCAGAAGTCAGAAGAGGAAATTTCATCTCTTCTTCAGCCACGCAGCTTCTCCTGGGAAATTCATCAAAAACCTTCATTGGAGTCTCCAGCTTGTAGCCTACCCCATGGAATTTGGACCTATGAATCCCCACAGTTGCGTGAGACCATTCATATAAAAATCTCGTAATATTTATAGGTGTCTCCTGTCACTTCTGTTCCCCTAGAGAGCTTCTACTAATACAGCCATGTTTTAAAAATCATACTTTCCTGCCTACCATCTCTTTCAACACTAAAATCCTGAACCTAGACTTGTAAATTCATCCAGATTATGTACAGTACACTGCGAAAGCACTGAAAAGGGCATGTCTTATTTATCTTCCTTTGGAGACAACTCCCCAGTACTGTGTTTGGCAACATGTGCACATTTCTCTTGAATGGGCCTTGTGTCCTAACTTGCTTATCTTGAGACAGGGTAGAAGAGAATAAGTGTATGAAATTGATGAATGACAGATGAATGAATGAAAGCTGCTACAAAAGCACTAAAATATCAACATTATCTTTAAGAGTGAGGTTGAATAATAAAGGGTAAAAGAGATGAATGCATTTTATTTGGTGATTTTTATGGAATTTCATAGGCCATAAATTTGCAAGTCACCCAAGTTGTTTTTACGGTCTTCTCATGTGTTCATTCTGTTGCAAATTTGAGAAGGGTCCTCTCTGTTTTATTAGCCAGGGTTTTCCAGGGAAACAGAACCAACATAATATATATATATAACATATATATATATATATAAAATGTTATATCTATGAGATAATGTTAATATTATGAAATTTATTAAAACAGTTGGCTCATAGGACTATGGGGGTGGGCAAGTCCAAATTCCATAAGGCATACCATTAACTGGGAACTCCAGTGAACATTTTCAAAAATTCCTCTGGAGAATTTGGCAGGCTGAACTATAGATGGGAAATTTTCCTTATGATGAGTGAAATCTTCAGTTCTCATTTTAAGGCCTTAAACTGATTGGATGAGACTTCTCTCATTGTTGAAGGCAACCTCTTTATTGGTTGTAGATGTAATCAATCATAGATGCAATCAATCCAATCCAGGAAATACCCTCACAGTAACAATCAAGCCTGTGCTTGCTTGACCAAACAACTAGATACCTTAACCTAACTAAATTGACACATGAACTTAACCATCACCCTGTTCTTAGGGGAATGAAATTAGGTGGATAGTAGCTTGGGTTTGGGTTTTCTTCCACATGTTATGAGATAAGTAATTAATTGATACTAAGAAGAATTAATCTTTAGTCATCACTTTTACTAATACTTAGGAATAGGAACTTAGATAAAATAATCTAATTTGGATCTCAACTACCTGTATTCAAAATGAGCCGCGATTGGGGAGCAGATGCGGCTCAAGCAGTTGAACCTGTCTCCTACAAGGGAGGTCCTGCGTTTGGTTCCTGGGGCCTCCTAAAGAAGACAAACAAAAAACAGTTAGACATCAAGCAAAAAACAACAAAACAAAAAGAGCAGGGAGAGGATGTGGCTCAAGCTGTTGTGTGCCTGCCTCCCATTTGGGAGTTCCTGGGTTTGGTTCCCAGTGTCTACTAAAGAGAAAAAAAAAAGAGAATGCAACGAGCAAAAAACAACGAGCAAACAGGTGAGGGAGCCATGGGCGGGGGAGGTGGAGAGGAGAGTCATCACACAGCTTATTTGCACATGTGCCTGATTGTAAGCTTTAAAACAAATGAGCCGCCATCACATTAAGGTCATTCACTGTCCTTTCACCTGTGCTAACAATCTGTAATTTTATGTGTGTCAGATTGCATGCGTTGGAGCCATATTTTGCCTCTCCCGTGGGAGAAAAATCAAAGTAAATGCCAGCCCTTTGGAAGAAAAAGCAACAACCTAGATGTCTGCATCCTCCTAAGTATGCCCCAGGAATGGCTCTCATTCTCACCTGCTCTCCTCTCTCCTTGAACCTTCTTCATTAGGCTTGGTGCACCCCAGGTGAATAGAGTCAGAAGAATGGCAAATTCCTATACTTAGTGGTGGCTACCTTTGGGGTAAGTTGGTGGTGTTTTCACTTTTTCAGTCAACTAGTTAACTAGTCCCACTTACCAAATTTTGTTAAAAAAAAAAAAAATTCAAACAACTGGTGTGTTTTCTTTCTTCTGGATGAAACCGAACTGAAAAACATGTAACAAATATAGCTGAGGTAGAAATTTAGATACAAAGGTATAGACAAAGGGTCTTTGAATTTATAAGAGGTGGTTCAGTTGAGGAAGTGGGGTTTCCACGGCACTCAGGAGCTGGAAGCCACATTAGAAAGAGTCAGTGAAATCACTGTTAGTGTGTCTATATGGAATAAATAACCTCTTTGGGGAGTCACTGTAGGGGAAAAGGTGGTTAGTGTGAAGGAAAATTTAGCGCCATTTCAAATTTAATGTAGAAACCCTGTTCCATGGCTTTGTATCATCTCTATTCTTTCCACCCATTACCCAGCCACCAGCCAACCATAGCCTTTTGTGTTTCCTACAAAAAGTAGGTCTTCAGTGGATGTCTGTTGAATGTATGAATGAATGAACTTAGAATAAACGATATGATTTAAGGGGGCCGAAGGCATATTTTAGCAAATGTGTCAATTTTATGATGTCACAAATTGCGTAATTAGCAATTTGTTTATACTTTACATCTTCCATTCATTTTGAATGTGTGCGTCAGAGTCTACTTTCTATTAACAAAAACTTGACACCTAACAAAAATATTTTAGTATCAGTCAGATAATTCTTACTGAGTTTTCTGTTTTCTAGCCCATTCCCATTTAGCCTCCTTTGCTCTCTCCTCCTCTTGTGAAGACTTTTTGGTAATACTATTTATTTATATTAAAAAATAGCTGTAGCTCTCCCTGACTCTATGGGCTAAACACACTGGAGAACTAACATATTCTTTGGAAATAGCTGCATGGTTGGGTTTCTGCTAACAGTAGAATTTGATTTGCTCTTACACCTTCATGTTTTGTTCAGTGCCCTTTTGGAGTCTGGCAAAATTACTTTTAATTATCTCTGCTGCTTCCTTTAATAAGTAGCTTTGAGCAGTTTCCAAGGGCCTCCTCTAATCTTTCGGCGTAAGAGCACTCTTGCCTCTCCAAAACACATTAGAAGGACACACTGAAGGCAACTTGGCGCTATTAAATTTTAGTCACACTATCAGCTCAGGAGCAGGGGCTTGCTAGGTTAAAGGTAGCATCTGCTCTGAACAGAACAGGGCCTATTTTGAGAATCTCGGCTTTCAGATGTAGGAATCACAATGGTAAATCCGCTCTCTTCCCCACCCCCAAATTACATGGTTTATTGTGCTTACTGTGCAGAAAGAAATGCCAACTTCTCCGGCTGCTGGGAGATTGTCTAAATTATTTCCTCACTTACTTTGAACTCTATTTTAAAATGTCTGCTCTGAGATACAGTGATTCCAGGGGGAGAGACTCTGGAAGCAAATCATGAAAAGAAAACAGGTGCTCAGTGTCTGGGCAAGGAAAACACGGTATTGGCAGCCTAAAAATGGCAAATCACGTAACACTTTAAAACCTCGCCTCCCAAACTATTTGTATGCTATAACTGTAATTTTACTTTATTTGTCATTTGCCAATATAAGACTTGTTGGTTTTAAGGAATAGAAAGGCATTTAATTCAATAAGTAGTTACTAGGAACCTGTATTTTTGAGTAAATAGTTTATTGAGAAATTCAAGTCATTTGATTTGCTCTGCTTCAAATTTCCTCCTCTACATCTAAAAATACCACTGCATAATTGACCATATAATCATTTCTCTTTTAGTGTGAAGGGATGAGTAACCCTCTTTTTCCAAGACCAACCTCCCCATGTGTGTATTAGCCAGGAAGCCTGTCATTTCCAGACACCTGGCTCTGGGGTCAGCAATTATTTCTCTCGTGCGGGAGTTCAATCCTTCCTTTTCTTGGGAATCTCTCTCTTTGCTTCCAAATACTTCTCTGCCTTACACTGAAAGTCAAGTAATGTATTAACAAATAACAAAACAAAAAGACAATAAATATTCCCATTACCCACTCAAGTGTTTTTTCTGTTTTACTTTTATGTGAGATGCTGTATGTTTATATTAACGGTTAATGTGTGAACCAGAGCTGTGAAAACAACTGTGTCTACCTAAGCACGTTGTTGATACTGTTTGTCATAATACACAGTGTTTTTGAAATACATCATTTCCCCTTTCTTTCACTAGCAAAGTGAAAATTGTTCCATAATCATCACCTGACTACAAGGTGACTTTCTAACATGTTTTAGATCTTTTTGTCGGCATGGCTCTTGAATATTGCATGTGTGCTCTCTTCTCTAAATTTTGTTTCTTGTATTTGCCTTGCTTCTTACCCCTGAATGATACCCCTTTGTTCCATTTCCTTCTTTGTTTTGCTTAACTCCTCTCTAAATTCTATTATCAACCTCATCCATTTCATATGAATTACCTATAAATTCTTATTCCCAATCTATATCTTTCTTCTATAGTTCTAGTTCTGCATTTCCAGCTGTCTTACAGGTGTCTTCATTTGTGATTCCATAGTCCTCAACTGTGGGTTAACAGATATTACCTCCTTTCCCAAACCTATGTTTCATTTTTCTTTTATTTCTGTTAATTTTGCTACTATTCTTCTGACCTCACGACTTTAGAGGCAACTTTGGCTTTTCCATTAATCTTGACCTGATATTTGATAAATTGTTAATTCTCATCAATTCTTTTTATTGAACATAACCCTACTCAACTCTCCCTCTTTCTTTTGGATAAACTGTTTTTTGTTGTTGTTGTTTGTTTTTATTTTTATTATTTCACTTTATTAGAAAAGTTGTGGGTTTACAGAAAAATCATGCAAAAAATACAGGATTCCCATATACCACTCTACTGTTAATACCCATTGGTGTTGAAAATTTGTTGGAACTGATGATAGCACTTTTTTAGAATTGTACTACTAACTAATTCATAGTTCAACTTAGGGTTTACTTGTGGTGTCATTACATGGATTTTTTTACAAAATTATGTTATATGTATATATACAATCTAAAACATTCCCCCTTTAATCACATTCAGTACATAATTCAGTACTGTAAATTACATTGACAATCCTCACCACCATCCCTTACCAAACCATTTCTGTTATTTCGAATAGGAACTCTGTATATTTTAAGCTTTAACTTCTCATTCCCTATCCCCATCCCATCCCCTGGTAACCCGTATTCTAGATTCTGACTCTATGATTTTGCATATTCTAATGTTGAATGAAGTAAGCCAGCAATGAAAGGATAAATGTTGTATGATCTCACTAGTTTGCAATACTTAGAATAAGCTTGATACTTGATCAAGGCTTTCAACTATAATTACTCTATCTAGTCTCCTTCCATGTGATCAGCTAGGTTATGCCTAGTAACAAATCACAGCTTACAAAAACAAAATATTATTTCTTTCTTACATAACATGCCCACGTGAACATGAATTCATAAGGAACTTTATTAGGGGAAAGGGAGCCTTTTTTTTTTTTTTTCCTTAGTACATCATCCTGAAATGATAAATGCTGAGGTCTGGAAATTTCACAGGTTACTTCTGCTCAATTTCTTTGGCCAAAGCAAATCCTATTGCCATGTCTAACCTGAAATGGTGCAAGGAGGGTATGATCTTACCATGTTTTTAGAAAGAAGTAAACTGGAACATTCATATGGGCTACCATATGAATATTAATATATAAATAAAGTATTTACTTTCCCTCTTCATTGTCTGGCACTTAGGATACCCTTCCTGTGGAAGGAGTGTATTTATAGCCCCATTGCCCTTACTTCTTGATTGGTAATTAGAAGAGAACTACGCTATGACTAAGCAGAAGTTTTGCATATACTGTCCTGCTCTATTCCCTCTTCCACAAGACTAGAATTATTTAGATAGAAACTGTCCCTCAGAATTGTCACCGATAAGTAAAGGAATTGCAATATAAGGAGAAAAAAACTTCTTTTATTCTAAGCCACAGGTATTTGGGGATCATTTCTTAATGCAAGACAACCTATAAAAATTGACTAATAGAATCTGAATGATACTTACAAATTGCAAGTAGGGTTATTGTTTTGCGAGCAATGCGGGAATATTTCACCTGTTTGATTCTACAAAGAATTTTGCTGCAGTAAATGTATTAATCTTTCCAAGTCAGGTCCCCTGCTCAAACTCTACTTCTTTTGTAGAATAGTTTAGGTTTCTTAGTTCATCTTTCAAGATCATTTTTGTTTGTTTGTTTTGACTTTACTTTGATCTTGCATTGGATTTGGTAACAGAACTTATTTTGCCACAGAACTTTTTGTAACAGAACAGGTGAATAGAACTTTTACAAAAAATGACTGTTTCCTTCTTTGTAATTAAGTAACTTTTAACTCAATCTCCCTTTCTGAATGCAATTTCCAATCTGTATCCTTTAGGGACAAATGTTGCAAGGCTTTTCCCTTCCTGAACAATCCACTGATGCTTTAGGTAGATAACAGTGCTTGTGTCTTTGAATTTTCCTACAATTTTGACTTTATCATTGTCATCAAGCTTATTGTTTTCTTAATATGTAATTTATGAATATGTCTTACCTCTTTGAGAGAGACTTAGGTATAAGAGTCATAACAGAACCTTGAAAATGTTAAGAATATTCTAGAGTTGCTGAATAGAGAAACAATTATGTTTGCTTTTCTGTTAGCTAATAAAATAAATGACTCTGTAAAAGCATCTTTCAAAAGTAAATGATAATTCATTTTGCCTTGAAAGACACTGCCTATTGAAAACAGCCCTTACAGAAACAACATCCATGAGCGTTTAGTTTAACTTAGAATGTAGAATGAGGGTGGAAAGAAGATAAAGTAAGTGAAAAATCATGACATAATTTTTTAGCTAAACATTGATTTTTAAAAAGTGACTTTGACATCCTCAACTTTAATGCAAACTTTTATTGCATGCAAAGCTCTTCAGAGCAGGTATATATTCACCATGTGTGTTGGTGTGTAACATATCTCCTCTCAGAGAATCCAAATGTACCATCAACTTATATACCACCCTTCACTTTTATGCACCTTTTAAATTCTTGTAAACTCTCTTCAACCTTCTCTTCTCAGCTTTCTATTTCTTATTATCTGTGCCTCAAAGTGCTCACTCTTTTCTAATACTGACCTATTAGCAAGCTATCTCTATTCGAGAGAGAAGGTTGGCCTGTGACTTCAGAGAGAATACTGAAGAGATATATATGGCTTTGTTCTATATGGAAGTTTATAACTTATTGATCATTTGGTATTCAAGGTTTTGGGTTCAGAGTCTTCATGTTTATAATCATTTGTTCCACATAACAATGGAGAAAACCTAGGCATTGGCCTAGAATTAAATCCAACCTTGAGGATTTCAGTCCAAGATAGGGAAATGCAAAGAAAAGGGCAGCACACAGTAATTTCTAAAATACCACACACACATACACACATAGAAAATGGATCCGTAGAGCATGCATGTGAGAGAGATTGACATATAGACATTACTGTGAGGAATCAAGAAGATGTATAGCCACTGAGTGCTTACAATGTCATGGGCACAAAACTATGATTTAGGAAATAGAAAATAATGTAACACTATAAGAATGACTATATATATAGGTCATGCAAGCAAAAAAAATTAACTTTGCAAAATAAAGAAAAAAATCACAGTTGAAGATTTGAACACTCCTTTCTCAGTAATTGATTGAACATGAAGATAAAATAATAATTACATAGATTTGAATAAAACTGTCAAGACTACCCCAATTACTACAGACTTTCTTTTTAAATGCATGTAAAGCATTCCACAAGAAAGACTATGTTATTGGCTGTTAAACAGATCTCAGTAAATTTCAAAGGCTTGAAATCACACAAAATATCCAACCATATGGGCTTAAATGAGAAATCAACAGCAAACAACTTGTAATGGTAATTTCCTGTGTCAGCCTGGCTAGGTTACACATCCAGTTGTTTGGTCAAGTAAGTACTGGCCTGATTGTTACTGTGAGGACATTTCTTGGACTTCAAGCATAAGACAGTTGATTGCATCTATAACTGACAACATCTGCGATAGACAAAGAAGATTGTCTTCAGCAATGAGGGAAGGCTAGTCAGGTCACCTGAAGTTCTTACAGGGAGAACGGATGCTTTCAGCAGTCAGAAGGAAAGATTTTCACTTCTAATTCCGCCAGTCACCTTGTCCTGGGGAACTCACTGAAACCTTCGTTGGAGCTCCAGCTCGCAGCCTGCCCTGTGGAATTTGGACTTGTCAATCCCCACTGTCACAAGAACCAATACCTAACACAAACCTCATAATAGTATATACATTTGGTTCTGTTTCTCTGAAAAACCCTGAATAATACACAAGGTAACTCGAAAAACTAAAATTTTAGAGAATTCATTAATACATTTTAAGATAATTCATATATGAAAGAAGAAATAATAGAATTAGAGATATTTTGAAATTCATGATAATAAGAGCATATAAAAATTGGTGGGATACAGCTAAACCAATGCTGAGGCATATTCATAGCTCTTAGGGCTTATATCATAAAACAAGATAGGTATGAAATTTAAAATCTATATTCCACATGTAGAAACTATTAAAATAAGAGAAAAATGAACCCAAAGTAAGTAGAAGAAATGAAATATAGGAGAAAAAAATAAAAGAAATAACAGATAAGTGACAGAAAACAAAAAATCCAAAAGTTAATTTTGAAAAGATTAATAATAAAGACAAAACTTTAACAAGAAAAATCAAAAGAAAAAGGGAAAGAGAGCAATGTAGTTTAATAGAGAAAGAAAATTCTATGATGCTGGAAAAATTGGATGTCTATTTGGAAAGATAAAAACAACAGGACTCACAGAAAACCCTAAAATTAATTCCATATTCATTAACCTAAATCATATCATAACAAACTGAACTGTTAAGGCTTACAGGTCACATATGAGAAGTTTTGCAATCTTGGTGTAAGCAAAGATTTCTTAGAATGCAGAAAACACTAAGCATCAAAAAATATGACAAACTATATTTCCAAACAAAGCTTTTACTCACCAAGAATCACCAATAAGAAAATGAATAGGCAAGCCACAGTCTGGGAGAAAATATTTGCAATACACACATATGGCAAAGACTCATACCTAGAATATATATAAAAGATGCCTACAAATCAATAATAAAAGACAACTCCAAAAATGGGCAAAAACCTTAAGTATTTCACAAAAGTGCATACACAAATGACCAATAAGCAGAAAAAAGATGCTCAGCATTATTAAGGAAATGTGAATTAAAATAAGATTCAACTTTACATGTATAAGAACAGCTACATGTAAAAAGTACAAAGGATGTACTATAATGGGAACCCTCATACATTGTTTGTGTTAAAATGTTATAAACTACAAACAAAGGAAAACTGGTAGTTTCTAATAATGTTCTACACCTACCTTATACTCCAATAATTCCACTGTTAGATATTTATTCTTCCCAAGTGAAAACACATGTTCTACCAAAAACTCATGTAAGAATGTTAATTAAATCTATATTTATTATTGCTCCAATCTGGAAACAATCCATATATTTATCAATAGGAAAATGATTAAACAAGTTGTAGTACATTTATATAATAAAATACTACCTAGCAATAAAAAGAAACCCTGTCTTACCAAATCAGAAAAGCATTACATATATAGGGAAGAAAAAGGTATTAAATTCAAGAACAGACAAAATCTAATTCATGAGAGAAATCGGAAAATGGTTTTGCCTGGGGTAGTGGGAGGGAGTCTGGCCACAAAGGGACATGAGAAACTTTCCAAGATGATCATAAAATCCTATATCTTGACTGGAGTGTTGGTTACATAAGCTACATACAGTTGTAAAACTTAAAAGATCTATGCATTTTTAGTAAGTAATTATACCCCAATTTAAACTAAATTTTGTAATGTTTTCAAAGTGAGAACCCATGGATGCGAATGGGTAGGCAAGGGTTTGATGAAAATGGAGTAAGAGTTCAATCTCAAAGAAAAGGTACATTAGAAAGGTTTATCTAAAAAAGAGAGAAGGAATTACTTATTGAACAAAAGCAAGGTTGAGAGTATATTTTGTTTCGTGCATTTAAAATTACAAGACTGGGCAGAGTGAAATGGAAAAGTTCTTCTGGAGTTTTGGAAAGAAATATTTGGCAAGCAAAGGTACTAGGGAAATCTTTTAGTTTAAAAATTGTAACAGAATGACTCCACGGCTCATGGCCAGCGATTGCATGGCATCTCTTCCTGACCTTTTTTTTCATAGCTAGCCCCGAGCTCATAAAACGACTTCCTCAAATACACACCCAATTAGCAAAGTTTCTTATGTAAACACAGAATAAGGGCAAGTATTTAGTGGTTTCAACCCAAATTTCTGAAAGTAGAGACCTAGTATTTAGAAATTATAGGAGCCACAACTGCCTTAGTTTTCATAAAAGTTAATGAACCACAAATTCTTTAATAAAGAGAAAAAAAAGCCAATGAACCCCTCCTCTCTAGAAACAGCTCAGTTAGGCCAACAGTTTTTTGCTCCGCACCTCTTGGGCACCTTGGTGTCTTCTTCATGCTGTGGATTCTCAGCATTTCATTAAACGACCGATCTCTTACAATGTGAAGTTCAGCAACAACGTGGAGTTTTCCCCCAGTGCCAGTGAGATCTGTTCAGCGATGCTGTGATGCATGGCTCTAGAGAAACCCATGCTAATTGCTCTCCTCCATATTTGAAATAGCTCAGAATTCTTATTGTCATTCACAAAGCATGGTTTTTAAAAGTCTACCAACCTCAAAATAGAGCCCTCTCCAAATTGTACTGAATGAAAGAAATTTGTTCAGATTTTGTTAAACTTCACATCATTGGAGATGATTAATGGAACAAATCCCTAAAGCACAACAGCGATTTCATTTCTGAATGCTAGGTCCATGTTTTCCGTATTTGAATCCCTGGAGGCCTGGAGCTATTTTGGACATCCTAAGGGTCCACACTCGAAGAGGCTGAGCAGGTGGAGAAGCAGACTCAGGGACTCAGAAATATGAAGGAAGCAAGCCTCCCTTAGTGGCCCTTCCTAGCTTCTGCTGGCCATGTCCAATATAAAATCTATAAAGGTCTACCACTCAAGACACGGTTAGCATCTCAGAATTAAGTGTAAGAAATACATACATACATGTGGATACTCATGGTCTATAAGTCTTCTTTCACCCATGTGGCTTCTTCCTCTCTCCTGCTGTGCAATACTTTCCTTCACCTTTCTTTCAAGAACCATATGGAGTCACTCCTTGGTGAGCCACTCTTTCTACCACACCATCCTCTACGGATCTCTTAGCAACTCCCTCAAATTAGATTCCCCAGCCAGCAGACACAGAGACTAAGGTTTGCATGCAGGAATTTTACTGTGATGTGCTCTTGGGATCACACTTGGGAGAAATGAAACAAGCAAGTTTGGGAAAGAGGAGAAGCTGAACTATGGTGTAGAGGTAAGGAAGGCTTGAGCCCATGCCACAGGGAACTTCCCTCAGCCCTAAGCAAGCCCCAGAGATAGACTCAGCTGATTCTCTGAGCAGCTGGGGCATGAGGGCATAACATGGGCTGGTGGGGCATCACAGTGTCTATGGCGATAGATACTGTAAGAGGCTGTGAGAAGCAACATAGCATAATAGTAACAGGAACAGACTAGAGATGAACTATCTTCATTCATGCTTTGCCCTCTAAAATACTTCCCGGCAGATTTGCTTGAATCTCTTGTATTTGAATCTTCAGACTCCTTTCAGATAACTCGTCCATTGGGACAACTTTCTCAACAAGCTTTCTCTTTAAGTTTAACATACAGAACATTATGTATTTCTCCTTCATAGCATGAATCACATTGTAATGTAAAATTATGCATTCTTTCTGTCTTCCCTAAACTACCAGGTCATCTTTTAAGGGGATAAAGGTACACTATGCTACTTATCTTTGAATTTCCAGCCCTTTATTCAGTGCTGGTGATAGAATATCTTTGCCAATTGCCTAAATGCATATGACAAAGAGGGTGCATTCTGAGATAGGAATAGAACAAAGTTTTGGTAGGTAAAGACACAGCAGCATTTTGAGATAGAAAGGAGGAAAATGTGAGAACCCATCTAGCTTCAATGTTCTTTTAGAAGTCTGAGGTCAGGTAACTGATGGTAACTGAGAAGAGTTAGGGGGAAATTGGCTTCTTTTTTTATTTTTTCCTTTCTTCCTCTCCCCTCCCCTCCAGTTGTCTGCTCTCTGTATCCATTTGCTGTGTGTTCTTCCATGTCCACTTGCTTTCTTGTCAGTGGAACCAGGAATTTGTGTCTCTTTTTGTTGTGTCATCTTGTTGCATCAGCTCTCTGTATCTGTGGCACCACTTCTGGGCAGGCTGCACTTTTTTTCACGTGGGGTGGCTCTCCATGCAGGATGCCCTCCTTCCACGTGGACTCCCCTACATGGGGGACACCCCTGCGTGGCATGGCACTCCTTGCGCTTATCAGCACTGCGCATGGGCCAGCTCAGCACATGGGTCAGGAGTCCCTGGGTTTGAACCCTGGACCTCCCATATGGTAGGAGGATGCACTATCAGTTGGGCCACATTGGCTTCCTAGAAATTGACTTCTGATGGACACTGGCAAATATTGAAAAGAGCCACATCATGGAATGAAAATCAGAGCCAATTAAGGGTTTGTGGAATAATACTGAAAATTCAATTCAGAAAACATATAAAAACTGTACTAAACACCTAAATGTGTAGGAAAGGGACTTTGAAGATTTATATGACTTTTCTCTAGTGTTTGACTGCCCAAGCACACTAGTTGGAAAAAAAATCGTTAGCATTATCTGGAGTTAGGGCAGGCAGAATAGGTGCAGCAGGAACTCAAGAGAAAGGAAATAAGGGTATTAATGAGAATGAAGTTGGTATTATCCAGCTAATAGAAGTCTTACTATTGTTTTAAATATTTTGATCCAAGGATAACTTTGAACGGGAAACTTCTTTTTCATTTTCCTCCTGCCATTATGGGGGTTAAGGGGTGAATTTAGAAACAAAACATCTCAATGAATTTACTTAAAAGATGGCACTTTAATAACTCAGTGAGTTAATGTCTGTTTTTTTTTAGTTAGCCACAATTGAGCCTCCATGAGACATCTTTGGATAAATAAGTGACAACTTGGAAAGAATTGGAAGAAACCACCAGAGAAGTATATGATAAGCTAAACTTGAGATAATTTTGTGTTTTGTTGAAAGGGATTCTCTAAGGGGATAGTAAAATGAAATATGTTAACAGACTATGCATGGGGAGATAAAATGCAAAGGAGGGCATGTCTGGGGCACGCTAAGTGCCAAAGCAAACAAAAATAACCATTCCTGAAATCTGGAGTTGTTACAGAAAATGGATAGTACGCATTGGTTTAAAGTCTCTGAGATATTGCCAGACGTGGACATTTATAGGTCAATGCCTGAGCAGGATGGAAAGAAGTCAGGTTCCAGATATGGAACCAGATATGGAAGGTTTGTAATATTGTCTCAGAATCTGGAGTAACCACTGTAAGCAGTGGACACAATAGTTAGATTTAACAAAAGAATGTGTGAGCAGTGGGCACAATAGTTAGATTTAACAAAAGAATGCATTTACCTGAAAGGCTGAAGGAAGGTTTTCTGTGCCTGTAGCCAGGATTCCAGGAGCATGTCGCCCCACATAGCCATGAGAGAGATGGGGCTTGTGCCTGAGGTCTCCATGCTTTCTGTGCCTATTGCATGTGCTCCATGCGATAATCTGACATAAATGGCCCAGAAGTTTCATTTACTTCTCAACTTTATGGAACTTATTGAGGGTTTTTTCCTTGTGTGAATATATGGTCATTTTCTTGAAAGATGTTTCATGTATATGAAGGAATATTCTATGAGTATAAATTTAGACATATAGCCATAAAATCGACCAGATTCATCCAGTGCTTCATGCCTCCTATGATCTTACTTACTTTTAGTTTTCTTGACCTGAGAATGGTCCATTAGTCTCCTCTAATTACTTGTTTCTGCTTACATTTCCTATAGTTTCTGCCTTAAGAAGATGGTTTATGTATTATTAAGTGCATAGATATTTTCCAACATTATATTTCCTTATGAATTGGGGCCTTTAGCATTATAAAGTGTTCCTCTTTACATATTTAAAGATTTTTTAGTTTGAATTCTTTGACTTTTGTAACTATGATTTCTTATTTTATGCATTTGCATCTCTCACCCTTTATTTTTGACCTTCTAAATCACTTTGCTTTTAGGTGACTCTCTTCCCTGTACTATAGATTTAGGCTTTTCTGTGCAAATTAATCTGAGAAAACATTTAATAATTGACTTAAACCCCTTTATTTTATTTATATATATATTTTTATGTTATCATTTTGAATGTTTTTTGTTATATTTCCTTGTGTTTTCTTCCTTTATGAGGTCTTATTTATTTGTATTATTTACTGTATTTAGGGAGTTGTGTATTTGTGTTCTAGTGGTTACATTTATTATACTAGTTTTATAATGGACTTAATTCTTTTATTCCCAACTTAATTACTAAGTTTTATCAGATGTCCTATGATTACTTACATGATAATTGACATTGATTTATTTTTTCCTTCCTATTTCCATTTGTTTCTTTTTATTTCTACTTTGTCAGATAATAAAATATTTATATACTATTTTTTCACCATTAATCCCTAGTTTGATTTACTTTTAGATCTGAAGTAACTTTACAGTAAATTAACTTTACAGTCATCCTCACTCTTTGTTGAAGGTTCCCCCTGCCATGTCTCAGTTCGATGAAACTCATCATCTAGTAGATTCTTTTTTATTTAAACTTTTATTTTGAAAGAATTTTAAGCTTCCAAGGAAATTTGCAAAAAAAATACAGAAATAATCCAGAGAACTCCACATTTACCAACTTTTAACATTTTGTCACATTATATAATTCTGTATTTATCTCTCTATCATCTCTCCATCATCTCTCTATATTATCTTTCTTATATCCATCTATCTGGTCTTCTGATCTATCATCTGTCTTTTTCTAATGTGAAAGTAGTTTGCATACATTATGCTCCTTTACCATTTAATACTTCCATGAATATTTGATAATAATAAGCATATTCTATTACATAACCATATTAAATACAATTATCAAGTTAAATAAATTTAGCATTAATATATAGCATACAATCTACATTCCAGTTTTTTCAATTGTCCTAATAATAATCTTTCAGGCATTTTCTCCTCTATTATTAGATCCAGTTCAGGGTCATGTATTGCATTTATTTGTCATTGTTGTTTTAGTATGTTTCTCTCTCCTTTTAAAAATTGTGGTAGCTTATATCCAACATAGAATTTCCCCATCAGCTCCTCTCAAGCATACAATTTGGTGGCATTTATCATAGTCACCATGTTGTGTTACTATCTAGCACCATCCATTACTGAAGTTTTTACATCACTTCATCTCTCATTCCTTCTCACCTTCACCTCTGGTAACCTATACTCTACTTTCTGTCTATATGAATTTGCACATTGTAGTTATTTAATATATAAAATCATATACAGTCTGTCCTTTTGTGTCTGGCTTACTGCACTCAACATGATGCCTTCAAAGTTCATCTATGTTGTAGCCTGTATAAGAACTTCTTTTCTTTTTATGGCTGGGTAATATTCCATTGTATGTGTATACCACATTTTGTTTATCCATTCATCTGTTGAAAGACACTTGAGTTGCTTCCACTGTTAGTCTATTCTGAATAATGCTGCTGTGAACATTGGTGTACAAGTGTCTTTCTGAATCCTTTCTTTTAATTTTTTTTGGGTATAGTCCTAGAAATGGAATTACTGGATCATATGATAGTTACATGTTTAATATTTTGAGGAACTGCCAAACAATTTTCCACAGCAATACACTAATTTATATTGTCAGTAACAATGGGCCAGGGTTCCTGCTTCTCTGCCTCCTCACCAGCATCTGTTACTTTCCAGTTTAAGAATAAAAAGTAATAGCCATTCTAGTGGGTGTTATGTGGTATCTCACTGTGGTTTTGATTTGGATTTCCCTAATGGCTAATTGTGTTGATCAACTTTTCACATGGTTATTGGCCATTTGCATATCTTCTTTGGAGAAATATCTATTCAAAACCTTTGCCCATTTTTTAGGAGAAAGATTAATATGATCTGAAGACAAACCAGAGTGCCATTTTTAAATTGTGTTGTTTGTCCTTTTGTTGATGAGTTATAGGACTTCTTTTTATATTCTGGATATTTAATCCTTATCAAATATAGGATTTCCAAAAATTTTCTCCCATTCTGTAGGTTGCTTTTTCACTTTCTTGATAATGCCCTTTCATGCAGAAAAGTTTTTAATTTTGAGAAAGTCTAATCTATTTCTTCTTGCTCATGCTTTGGGGTAAAGTATAAGAATACATTTTATAAAATCTGGAAGATATTTCCCTTGGTTTTCTTCTAAGAATCTTATAGTTTCAGATCTTACATTTATGTTATTGATTCATTTTTAGTTATGCTTTTATATGGGATGAGGTAGGGGCCCACTTTCATTGTGTATGTATATGTGTAATCCAGTTTTCCCAGAATGATTTGTTGAAGATACTATACTTTCTCTTTTAAGGAGAAGACCCCCTTGTGAAAAATGAATTGGCCATACGTGGGTCAATTTACTTCTGAACTTTCAATTCTGTTTCATTGCTCTCTAAGTCTGTCCATGTGGCAGTACACACCTTTTTGATTACTATAACTGTATAACAAGTTTTGGCTTTTCAGGGCACCTTGCCTTTCCATATCAATTTGATGATTTGCTTTTCTTTTTTTGCAAAGAATGTTCTTGGAATTTTTATTGGAATGGTGTTGAGTTTACAAATTAGGATTGACATCTTAATGATATTAAGTCTTCCATTCTATGAGCATAAAATATCTTTTCATTTATTTAACTCTTCTTTAGTTTCTTTAGACAATGAATTATAGTTTTCCACATACAACTCCTATACATGCTTGGTTAAATTTACTCCTACATATTTTCATGTTTTGTTGCTCTTATAAATGGAATCATTTTACTGATGTCTTCTTTAGCCTGTTCATTTATGGTGTATAGAAATACTATTGAGTTTTGTGTGCCAATGTTGTACTCTGTCACTTTTATGAATTCATTTATTAGCTCTAGTAATTTTCATATGCATTCTTCAGGATTTTCTATGTGTAGGGTGATGTCATCTGCCAAAAAAATGAGAATGATTTACTTCCTTCTTTCCAATTTGTATGCCTTTCATTTCTTTTCCTTGCTTAATTGTTGTGGATAGAACTTCCATTACAATGTTGAAGAGCAGTAGTAAAAATGACCATCTTTGTCTTCTCCCTAATTTAGTGGGAAAGCTTTCAGTGTTTCACCACTGAGTATGTTAGCTGTGAGATTTTTCTTATTTGCCTGTTATCCTATTGAGGAAGTTCCCTTCTATTTCTAGTTTTATTAGTTTTTTTTTTTTTCATCAAGGAAGTATATTGGATTTTGTTAAATACCTTTTTCTGTACCAATTAGATTACCATATGTTTTTTTCCCTATCTTCCCATTAACGTAGTATCTTACATAGATGAATAATCTAATGTTGACCACACATACTTTCCTAGGATAAATCACATTTGGTCGTAAAGTATGATCCTTTACTGTGATGTTGGATTCAGTTTCCTAGTATTTTATTAAGAATTTTGTCCATCTATATACATAGATGATATTGGTTTATAATTTTGCTTTCTTGTATTATCTTTATTGGTCTTTGACTTGAAGGTGATGCTGACTTCATATAATTATTAGGAAGTGTTCTCTCCTCTTCAATTTTTTTTTTGGGGGGGCGGAGTTTGAGAAGAATTGGTGCTAATTTTCTTTCAATGTTTGGTAAAATTCACCAGTGAAGACATTTGGTCCATTCTGGAGTTATCTTTGTTGGGAGCTTTTTGATTACTAACTCATTATCTTTACTTGTTGGTCTATTGAGAATCTCTATTTCTTCTTGAGTCAGTTTAAGTAATTTATGTGTTTCTAAGAATTTGTCCATTTTCTCTAGGTTATATAATTTGTTGGCATGCAATTGTTCATAATATCCTCAAAATCTTTTTGATTTTTATAAAGTCAGTAGTCAATCAGAAATCTGATGTTTTAGCTTTCTAATGCTCAATACATAGGAGTCATCATTTTTTTATTATCCAACTACCTAAAAGTCCATGTGCCCATTTTCTTAGCAGAAACAGAAATTTGGCTTTACTAGAGTAGTAATGAACTCTTAGTTCCAATATTAGAAGGCTCTTACTAAGTAAATACACAAAATTAAGTTTTCCCAGAAGATAGGATTTATTATTTTACATTGTTTTACGGATGCAGTCATGGTTATTATTAACTCCCTATTGCATTTTTAATGAGAAAATCTGCCCTTTTTAAGTAATATTCTATCTGCTATATCTTTTTTTTTTATTTACTCAATACATGTTTCTTTTTTTTTTCCTTTTTTATTTTTATTTTTTTATTGACTTTGTAATAATATTACATTAAAAATATATATGTGAGGTCCCATTCAACCCCACCCCCCCACCCCCCCCTCGCCCCCCCCCAACAACACTCGTTTCCATCATCATGACACATCCATTGGATTTGGTAAGTACATCTTTGGGCACCTCTGCACCTCATAGACAATGGTTCACATCATGGCCCATACTCTCCTCCATTCCATCCAGTGGGCCCTGTGAGGATTTACAATGTCTGGTGATTACCTCTGAAGCACCATCCAGGGCAGCTCCATGTCCCAAAGACGCCTCCACCTCTCATCTCTTCCTGCCTTTCCCCATACCCATCGTCCACCATGTCCACTTTTCCCAATCCAATGCCACCTCTTCTATGTGGACATTGGATTGGTTGTGTCCATTGCACCTCTATGTCAAGAGGAGGCTCAGATTCCACATGGGTGCTGGATGCAATCCTCCCATTTTCAGTTGTAATCACTCTAGGCTCCATGGTGTGGTGGTTGTCCTTCTTCAACTCATCTTAGCTGAGTGTGGTAAGTCCAATAGATCAGATTGTAGGTGCTGGAGTTTGTTGAGCTCAGGACCTGGCTATCACATTGTCAGTCCAGAGATTCAAATCCCCTAAATATATCTTAAACCCCAACATTAACTGCACCTCCAGCACATTAGCATGAAAGTCTTATGAAGGGAGATCCCATCTGAGTCCAGATTCATCACACATAAACACCATTTCCAAAGAGGGGCCATCTGACCTGGTAGTTAACCCCATCGGCCATGACCATAACTCCCATGGGTCTCTTTAGCCCTCAAAGGAACCAATATCTGGGGGTTGTATCTGCTTTATCTGTCTCTCTGACTCTGCTCAGTTGTGCATGAGGGCAATCCTTCTGCCAGCCTCCAGACTCTTTTTTAGAAACTCGTAGCCATATAAACTCATTTCTCCTTTCCATTTCCCCCTTACTTTAGGTCAAACAGCATTTTAAAGTCATGGTATTTTATGTAGACGTGGCTATTCTGCTGATCCGCATTGAACCTTCCGTATAAGGTCATTTTCCAGTTGCATCATCAGTTGGTAGTTGATAGAGTCTATCTGCTATATCTTAATGCAAAATTTCCACAAACTTTGAAAAACCTTCCTCATCAGTAGGCAAGTTAGGAAAAAGAATATTCAATTATTAGGTATTTACTGAAAGTTTATCTTTTATTAGATACTGGACAAAGTTCTACACATTCCCCAGGGATGTTGCAATTAATGAACACACAACACACTGAGATAATTCAACAATATAATTTAACTGGTGATAAGAACCAATGAATTAATATAACTGACGCTACATTTAGAGCAAGGCAATAGATGCTCCATTAAGCAAACTAATAAATAAATTCTTGGGGAAAGGCTTCAAGGAAAAGATGAGATCTACATAGAATTTGAAGAAGTTTTAGGACAAGTAAAAAAAAATTACTGATTGTGTTTCAGATTTTCTGTATCCCTTTTGGTTTTAAAAGAAAATAAGAAATTGGCTCCAGTTTCTTTTAGTTTGAAAGGGTTTTCCTGAGGTAGTGAGATGTTTTATTGCAACAATTCCCATGCAAGGGACATTATATGAAGACTGGAGATAGAACTCTGTAAGTGACTTAAAAAAAGAGGGGGGGGGGGGTGTGGATTTCTCATCAGCAGCAAGTCTGGGGAAAAGACAACCACTCAGAAATCTGGGAGGCATAACCATGTGTTCAATGTTCCAAGAAGCAGAATGGGAAAAGCACTCTCTACTGCCAAGGATTGAGAAGTCTGCCTTGAGATTTCACCCAAATATAGGAAGCTTCAATGGGGAGCTTCCCAGAACCAAATCCCTAGAAAGCATGTACTTGTTACCCTATGAGAAGAGTAGCCAATAAGGATCTAGTAGAGAAAACCAGTGTATATGAGATATAGATTTTTTAAGGATGCATTAACCACCAAAAAGATAAGAGAGAGAGCATCCTATCTGGGGATAAGGTCATCTGCCGATAATGCGTATGAAGAGTTGGGCCACTGGATATATTTACATGATATTCCCTAATTTGTCTCCGTATCAAAAACATTTATAAATATGCCTCAATGGAAATAATATATTTAATACCAATACAAATCCCTTCCTTTTTAACAATATTAAACAATTGTGATCCTTAAATGAACTGGTTTTAATTTAGTACTTTTTTCTTATGAAATCTTGCTCAATTTCCTTGCACAGATATTATCAAAAGGCTTTTCAAATTCAAACAGTATGAAATTAACTGAACTCCAATAAAACGAATATATTTCTGTGTTAACCCTGTCTTGAAATGTTTTAAAGTGATGAAACATAATGAATTGTTATGTTCCTTATAACAATATAACTGAGGAAATAAATGAGAGAACTTTCTTGATTTCATATGTGAGTTTTAGAGGAAAGAAGTTAAGACTTAAAAGTGATAAGTAGAAACAATACCTTTGAATTAAAAGTTTCATTTTTTTTCTTTATGCAACTGAAAAGACATATAAAGGTTCCTAAACGAAGAATTTCTATTAATGGAGAAACCCTGGAAAATTAGCAGGATAAGAGATGAGACAAATCTCTGGAGGCTTTAAAATTCTGGAAGAACTCAAAATTGAATTGAGGAATTCAGCTGTTCTGCAGTTGGGCAAAGTCTGGCAGGAGTGTTTTAGAGACTTCAGCAAGAAAAAAAGTTTTTTGTTATCAATGAGAATGTGAAAATAAATAAGGTCTTAGCCTGTAAGAAGTTTAACACTTTATTTTCTATCACAAATCATTCACTCCTTTTTACATAATTAGACAGGTAACGGTTAGGTATAACATTGTGATTTTAAAGTATGTTATTCTAGAACATACTTAGGGTTCCCAGAATTTAACTACACGATATTGATGTTGTCAGTTTTAAAGGATAGGAACTCTTCCCTGGAAAGTCTTGGTGCCGTTCCTGGTTTACTGCATCCTTGAGTTCCTTCCTTGCCTTACTTTTGCCATTGCCTCTATAGCTCTGATCCTCTGAATAATCATCCAGTGCCCTGTGCCTTCTGGCTCTGTGCAATGTAAGGATCAATATAATACGTGCATGTGTGGACTGGTGTATGTGGCCGCTGGATGTGGAGCATCTTTTGTGTCTCCCTTTCTTATTTGGTATCCTAGGAGAATTTTCAGCCCTGGTGTTCAATTCTTTATTTATCCCAATAGACTCTGTGATTTCCCCTACAAAATAGGGTTTTTGGGACCTCTCTGATATTACAAAATTCCTAGGGTAAGCATGCCTGCACTATGATCCTTGCTACATAAGAGAAAATAAAACCATAATCAGTTATAAACTATGGAAAATATGGGTTATACTGTTTGAATTATTCATCTGGAATAGATCTTCAGTGTAGTGAGTGATGATATACTTGACAATAAGTGATAAATAATAGTGATTTGATGAATTCTTTTAGATGGGTGGCTTATGGCAATGCATAAAGAATGGGAAAGCATTGCATTTTAAATTGGGATCACTACAAAATAAACAGATGCTATGACTTGGCAGTTGCTGTTAATAAGAACCTAATATCTAAACAAAGAACAATGATTAAAATTCAAGAACAGAGCTTTAAGCAAAGTATAAATGGGTAGGAACTGAGAGACTCAATGGTCTTTTGGAGTTTCTGACCTTACTTGATTTGTTCCAGTGGGAGACAGGATTTCATAGCCCACCTGCCATCAGCGTGCCTAATGGTGCTTACCCTGGGAAAGGCACGTTGTTGATTTGAGGGGGGATACAAGAATAAAGCATTTGTGCCCTTCATAATTATAATCTAGTGAAACATTCACACACTTATACAAAACAAATACTAATGGACACAACTAATGAACTGTGTTTAATTTGCCACTGAAGTCTTTGAAACAAATAGAAAACGATCTTCTGAGGCATTATTTATGAGCACGGTATTTCTGTTTTGTGTTTTTCCTTCTGAATAACGGGGACTATAATATAAGATCTTTAATGAATATATTAAGAAAAATTCAGACCTGATGTTTGATTTTCTGTTTCAAAAGTTTCTATACTCAAATTATGAATTATCATAGGCAACCGGCGAGGCTAATTATAATATCCAAGCAACTTTTACTAACAGAAAAAAAAAAATTAAAGATCTTTTAAAGAAATAGTTAATGAATTTTTTTTTCTATCAAAATTCTTGTCTTTCTCCAATGTTCAATATAAGTGCCACTTCCTCTGTGAAGTTATTTTTCATATATTCCATTGGAATTAATGATTATCTGCTCTGAACTGTCCTACTATATTATCTTTTTTTGTGCTATGAATAACATATAGCTTTCTATGACAGCTAGCTGTGCAAAGGTTTATTTCCCCACGCTTCAATATTGTCTCCATGGTCTACTTGACCCTGAAAACTTTTGACATCAATGGGCCACTGCTGCTAGATGGTTACCACTGTGAGCTATAGTTCATTGCCCTTTATCTTTGCACCACTCACCAAGATTCACTGTCAAGCCCTCTGGCTGGGAGTGAGGGGAACTGCTCATCCTCCATATTGGGAAATGGGGCTCTGACTCCCACCTGAATTACAAATTGAGCGCCCCCACCTCAAACCAAAAAGAGGTGGGATGGAAGCCGAATAGTTGATAAAAGGCCGTGTCATCTATAGAAATACACTTTCTGAACATGATTTTTAAGAATTGACTTAGTCAATTTCATAATTATTAGTGAAACACTTAGATCATTCTTTAAAATAACAAACAAAAATATATTTTACTCTTTAACCTTGTTCTACAAGTTTTGCCAGTGTGATAAGCCTTGAAATAGAAAGAATGGACATACTTATGATAAAACTAGAGAAATAATTATAACAATACACAGAAAACCTGGTTAATAGCCAGAAGCATACCATAGAAAATAGATGGAAAAACCCTTAGAAGTAATAAGTTTCAGTTAGCTTACTAAACATAAAACAAATACACGAAAATGCAAAAAAACAAATTTTGTAATTTAGTAACTGCCATTTAGAATACGTGAAGATAGAAGAGCTGTGCTGACAACACAAAAAAGTGAATAAATAAAAACGAAATGTTTTAAGTAGACAGCCATGAAAATGACATAAAAAAATAAACCTCAGAGCATCCTTAGAGAATATGAATGTGTTTAAAAAGGAGTATCACATTATATATCTTGTTTTCAAATCAGTGGATAGCTTCAACATAATACAACTCAAATTTCGATGATTGTTTGGGTAAGTTGACAATATAATTCTCAAGTCTAACTAGAAGAATAAACATGGAGCAAGACCATCAATTTTCTGAGGACAGGGACTGTAATTTAGTCTAAGTCATTATCTCTTTTGCTGACTGCAGTGCCAGTTACATGTTAAGCTCACAAACAATGATATTTTTTAATGCTTGAAAGAATAAATGTATGAAACATAAGAAAACGTATGTTTTGTGTGTTTTTTCCTGCAAATACCACAGTAATAATTGCTGCAAACAAGAAATACCAATGACTGTTGAAAATAATAGGTGAAAACTGATGAGAAACAGGAATTTTGTATCATTTTATCTTCTTCCAAACTATCAATTAGGAAAGAAAAATAGTAAATTTCCCATTGGAAAATCTGGCAGATTCTACCTTAATAAAGTAATTAAGCTAAAATAAAAAGTGAGACATATCAACATCACGTGCTTCTCGAAATGAACACTAAGAAGGGCACAGCATCGCTTCTGTGCGTGTTCATGCAAAAATGCATAATTTAAAAATTAATCATCAAAAAATATACAAACTCAAAATGTGGGACAGTCAACAAAATATTTTCAGTAGTTTTCAAAAGTGTGGAAGTCATGAAAGTCAGAAACTGAAGAATTGTTCCAGAATGGAGGAGACTAAGGAGCTATCCCAACTAGATAAAATGGTTTGATTCTGAGGCAATCCAGTATTTTAAAAAAAGAATATTATTGGGACAATTGGCATTGGTCTGTATAAGATATGTCAATTTGTTGATACAATTATATAAATATGATTCTACAGGGTTTTACAAATTGCACTAAGTTTCTCTGAGATATTAATATTTGGGTAAGTGTGATGAAATTTTTATATGATTTTAGCAATAATTTTAAGTATAAAATTGCTTTAAAAATAAAAAATAACATCTTAAAAAGGAATGTAAGGAATGCACATTCAGGGGCATACCTTTATAGACAGATTATTGCACAGACATACCTGAATTGATGCTGGTATAGATGCAGATTTAGTAAATGGCAAAAGAATCATTGCAGACTCGTGGGGTAGGTATGGATCACTCAGTGATTGGTATGGAGCATCATATTTTTCAATACAAATCAAAATTACAATATATATAAGTGGAGCATGTATATATGTGTGTGTATATATATATATGTATGAGCAGTCAGTGATTGAGAACCTGCTTCACATGTATGACATTCTGGGTTCAATCCCTGGAATCTCCCAAAAGAAAAAAAGATATAAAAAAAATATATAAGATAGGTAGCTAAATATAAACAATGCATAGAAAATAAAGATAATAAATAATCCCTGTTAACATTTCAGCTTTTATTTGCTATGATTTTGTATGTTTTCTATTTCACTTTTTTAACTGTAGCATTTTTTCACCTTTTCTACAAAAAAAACATACTTTTATAAAGAAAATGGAAATGGAAATGAATTTCTAAAAAATTGATCACCTTTTCTTGGAAATGAAACTGACAAATTTGACAAGATAAAGGCTTTATAGCTTTCCCACATAATTCAATATGTGGCTCATGCATTAATTTTTCAACAAAATGTAAGGTATATTTACCATATTGTAAGCATTGTATTATTTTGGAAATTAACAGATTACTAATACAGTTTACCATCCTTGTAAGCATCTGCTCTGTAGTGAGATGTCTTAGTTTGCCACAGGGCTGCTGATGGAAAGTACCAGAAATGCGTTGGCTTTTATAATGGGAATTTTATTTAGGGTAAAAACTTTCAGTTCTGAGGCTGTGAAATGTCCTTGACTTGGTTCAAGGCATTAGTAGAGAAGCTTTCTCACCGCAGTCAGCTACTAAGAGCCTTGGGTCCTGCCCTGGGGCAAAACAAGATGGCTGCCGGTTTCTGCCCAGATCTTGCCTTCCCCTCCAGAATCTACAGTGGAGCTCCCAGAGCTCAGCTGTGAGCAACCAGGCAAAGGGCTTGTGTCTCTCGAGGCCTCCTCTCTATCTCTAGGGCTTCACTGCCTTTCTGCAGCTGTAGGTGAACCTGAAGTCCACTCTCACAAGGCAGGATCAAAATGGAAGCTTCCTTTTTCTCTGTGTCTCCATGTATGCAAAACACAGTAAAAGGGCAGAGACTCCACCTGAGTCAAGCCTCACTGACACAGCTCAGTCAAAAGCTAATCAAGTGATCAAAAATGAATGTAATGCAATCAAAGGGTACCAACCCACTGGAATAGATTAGCTTAAGGACAACGTATTTTGGGATTCAAAAAATAACTTCAAACTTTCACATGAGGGAACAAGTTATTAATTATGAATGAGGAGGCTTCCAGTCCAAAAGTATATAAATTTTGAAAATACCTGCTGATCCAAATTTGCAGAAATGTGATTATTACAGAGGATATTTTAGGAATCGAAAGAAATCGATACAGGCCATCTGGCTATAAATTTCTCTCTGAAATATAATGGATATTGTTATTAGTATTTTATTTTTTAATGTACATGTGAAAAACCACTTTTCCCTTCATTTATTGCCTTCAACTTTGTAAAACATGATTGTGCAAATGGGAATTAATTCTTTCTTGAATGCTATCCTATTTCAATTGGTATATCAAGTGTCATGGAAAGAATAAAATGTAGGAAGTTGAAAAATTATAGAAACAAGGGACTGAATTCTCCATACAATACTTACCACATGAGGGATATCTTGCATGATATAAAAAATGTGAACATATATTTTTAGTGAGGATATTGAGAATTTAAGGACTCTAGTACATGTAATTTATATTAATGCTTTGAAAATGGCTTAAAGTTGGAATGCTCACAACTATCCTTCAAGAAGGGATATTGATAACAGGCCATATTAATATTGATTTTTACCAATTCTAATTATAGAAAATATCCATAATTAATTGAGCTATATTTTTGATAGTGCCACTGGGGACATTTATGATGCCTTTTTTTTCCTGCAGAAAATAAAACAGAAACTTATAGGCTTTCTCCATCAGCCTACTTTACAAAAGTCTTTTATTTTCATAATGATGGGCAACCACAGCATATGAATGAAAACTAGAGAAAGGAACCAAATATTAATTCCAGAATTAAACATGCAGTATCTGAAGTGGAAAGCTCAATGGATGACCTTTGACTGGATCTTCCTGAAGATATTATTAGTGAATCCAAATGCAGATAAAAATAATTCATCCAATGTGAAGAACAGAGAGAAAAATGGTTGAAAGAAAAAACAGAGCCTCTGTTCCTGGAGCAATATAAAGTGCTTTAACATATGTGTAATTAGAGGTCCAGAAAGAAGAAGAAAGAGAATATCAGAAAAAAAATGAATAATAATGTGTGTGTATTAAATCTAAAATGTTAGTTTATAAAACCAAGAAGGTCAACCAATTGTAAGCAGTATAAATTTCAAAAGAAAAAGTCTAGGTACATCATTGCCAACTGTTGAAAACAAAAGATAAAGGATCTTAAAATCAGCCAAACAGAATTGACACATTACATACATATGAAAAATGCTATGAATAGTGATTGAATTCTCATCAAGAACATTGAATGCCAGGAGAAATATATAAAGTGCTGAAAGAAAAAAAAAAACCTCTCAAAAATATATTTTTTAATCCAGTGAAATTATCTTCAAAATTAGGTGAAATAAAGACATATTCAGATTAAAAAGTAAACCTGATAGAATTCATTGCCAGCAAGCTATAGTATAGTATATGCTAAATAAATTTCTTCAGAATAAAAGGAAATGATAGCACATAGAAACTAAGATCCAAAGGAGTGAAGAAAACTGAAAATGATAAATAAGTGGTGAAAATAAAATATTAATATTTTTGCTTTCTCTTAATTTCTTTGAAAGACACTTGAATGCATAAAATAACACTGCATTTATTGCATATTCAGAGGAAAAATATGTGACAAAGTACAGAAGATTGAGAAAATAGTATTTACAGATTCAAGGATTTTTTATGTGACATAGTGTCATCACATGTAACTTTAAGCATACTCAAAAGTATGACAGAATATTATCCCTAGAGCAAAGGCAAAAAATATAAGTGTAAAAATGGGTGCTAAGAAGACTGAAAATAACTTAAAATTGAATATTAAATTATTCAGTAACCCAGAAGAAGTTGGGGAAAGGAGGAAGAGTAGACAAAAAGACAGATGGTAAAGCTAGAAAACAAATAACACGGTGGTAGACAAAAACCAAAACATATCAATATTACATTGAATATAAATGGATCTAACATTCCATTTAAAAGATAAGTGTTTTCAGACAGATGCAGGAAGCAGTCCCAAATAAATTCTGTCCATGTAAATAGAAATACATAGAAGTACGGTAAAAAAATGGAAAAACATTTCATGCAAATGGAAAGCTTCTGTGGCTCTATTAATACCAAATTATAATTCAAGACCATAAGAATTAGCAGAATAAGGGGGATATGAGGTAAGTTAAAGGGAGAAAGAGAAAAATCTACAGTCGTAGTTGGAAATTTTAACACTCCCTTTCAATAGTTGTTTGGTAGGTTGAATTATGTACCCCCTGAAATACATGCCCTTAATCTTAATCAGTGTTCTTGTGGGTGTCACCTTATTTGCAAGTAGGACTTTTTGAAAATGCTATTAGTTCAGGTGTGGCCAACTGAATCAGGATGGGAATATGGAAGCCTTATAAGAAGAAGAACCCAAAGCCAGGAGTCAGAAAGAAGCTGGAAGCTCATGGAAAGACCTTAAATAAGGAACCCCAAAGCTGCAGCAGGCCAGCATCAGAACACTGCCGACTTCGGAGAGCAGCCCTTGATGACTTCTCTTTGGACTTCTTGCCTTCCAAACTGTGAGCCAATAAATTCCTGTTGTTTAGCCAACCCATTTTGTGGTATTTGTCATAGCAGCCTGGCAAGCAAGGACTAGTAGATTAAAACTAAACAAAAATATACAGAGGAACTGAATATCAGTGTTAACCAATGTGGCATTAATGATATTTATAGAACACAGAAGGCTATGCATTTTTTAGATGCACATGAAATAGTCACTGTGATAAATCTTATGCTGAACCATAAAACATATCTTAAAACTAAAAATATTGGAATACTATAGCCAGGTTTGTACATGTAATCTAGCTTTTCCAAAACACAAACAAAAAACTGATATAAAGTGTTTGCCAATTTCCGTGCCATATCCAATTTCAACTTGCTAAAATCCTGAAGATATAATTCACTGTTGCAAGTCAGTACAAGCTAAACCCAGCACATATCACTCACAGCACGTTCTTTAAAAACTAAATAAAAATTAAATTATAAATCAATAAAATATCTTGATATGTTTCAAAAATTTGGAAACTTAACACAAACTTAACACATATAGGTCAAAATATCACTAGAGAAATTAGAAATATTTTATAATAAAGGATAACATAAATATGGAAAGTAGATAAAAGAGAAAAATTTACAATTTATAATTTTATTTTAAAAATAAAATGTTTAAAATCAAAGATCTAAGTTTTGACTTTAAGAAATTAGGAGAACAACAAATTAAACCAAAGTAGAAGAAAATAAATAAAGATAGAAGGAGAAATGAAAGAAATAAACAATACATATACAAGGCTAATAGCAAGAAAAAGAAATAATAAATCTTTGAAAAGAATTTTAAAAGTAATAATAACCTAAAAAGACTGATCAGGGGTACAAAAGGAAAAGCAAAATGTCTCAGTATTGGGAAGAACAGAGGTGTCATCAGCATGGATCCAACAGACATTAAAAGCTAATCAGGTAATATTGCAAACAAAATAATGCCTTTGACTTTAACAACTTAACAAAATTGAAAAATTTCTTTTAAAATATTTTAAATTGACTTAGGAAGAAATAAAGAAGCAGAGTAGCCATATACCTGGTAAAGAGATTAAATCAGTAATCAAAATCCTCACAAGGAAAACATTGGTTCAGAGAGGTTCATTGGAGCATTGTATGACAAATTTGAATCATAAGACATAGACGAACAAAAGATATAAGATTAGAATCCACTCTTCAACCTATTTTATGAAGCCAGGAATACTCTAGTTCCAAAACTCCACAAAGATAATTCAAGGAAAGAAAATCAAGATCCTTAGTGAATGTTGATACAAAAATGCATTACAAAATATAAGCAAACAACATATATATAAAATTGTTAATACACCATCACCATGTAGAGTTACCTTAGGGTAACACTGGAAATAAGATAATTCAATGCATTAAGAACATAAAGGAGCAAAAGCATATGATATCTCAATAAGTGCAGAGTAATATAAAAACTTAACCCACCAATGATTAAAAACTCTCAGCAAACGAGGAATAGAAGACATCTTCAACCTGATAAGTGGCATCTACAAAACAACTCTAACTCACATAATACTTAAGCTGAAATATTACATCATTTTTCTTTAAAATTGGTTCTATGTAAGGATGTCTTCACTAACCATTTCTATTCAATAATATATTGGAGGTGGAGGTTGTGGCCAGTACAGTAAGGCAAGAAAAATAAATACAATAGCTAAAATTGGAAAAAGAACAGTTAAACTGTCTTTATTTGCAGGTAACATAAATATGTAGAAGATGATAAGGAATCTATAAATAAATTTCTAGAGCTAATAAGTAAATTTACCAAGATTTTATACTAGGTAAATATGCAAGAATTACTTATATTTATTTATGCTGAGAAAAAAATAAAGATGGATAAATTTACAAGTAGTATACTTAAAAATAAAATTGACAAAGATATGCAAATTCTCAATATTGAAATCTATAGAACTATAAAATTTTGCTAAATAAGGAACTCAATGAATCGATAGATATACTATGTCTACAGTTTGGAAGAGGCAATATATTTTAAAGTTACTCTTTTCAAATTATTTATAGATAGAGTGAAATCCCTTTCAAAATGCCAGACAACTTTTTTGGGGAAATTAAGAAATTGATTATATAAAAGTTACAAGTACACAGGACTGAGCATAGCCAAACAATCTTGAAAAAGAAGAGGAAAGTTGGAGGTTTCAATTTTCCTGGCTTCAATAGTTATTCAACAGCCATAGTAATTAAGACAATGTATTGGCTCAATTTAGAGATGAATTGGATTCTAAATTTAAGACCTACTCATCAAAACACACCATTAAACAAGTAAACATTAAATGTTAAGGGAAGCTGATTAAGGGAAAATTCTCTCTACCATACACATAATGACTTGTAGCTAGGATTTATGAAGAAGTACTCTTTCAAATCAGTAATAGACACATAACTCAATAAAGGACACATTTTTCACATGAAGAAGTATTTTGTGTTATTAGGCAGTAAAGCAAATGCAAAGGAAGAGGAAAGAAGAAACAAAAATGCACAATGGGATACAACTACAGAATGGCTAAAATAAAAATTCAATGTAACAATCGATGGTGAATCTATGGAGCAACTGCAACTCTCAGAGATTCCTGGGTGGTCAGGGGGAAGGCAGTGAAAAATGTTACAAACACTACGGAAAATGGTTAGACAACTTCTCACAAAGGTAAACTTCATCTATTCTATGACCTAGAAATTCTGCATCTAGGCATTTCCTGAAGAAATGAAGATATTTGTGCAAAAGCAGATATTATATATGGATATTTAAACCTCCTTTACTAAGAAAAGCTCTAAATTAGGAGCTACCTGTAAGTCCATCAACAGAAAATTGTTACTACATTGTGAATTGACTTGTATTCACACAAAGGAACACTACAATAAAATGGAACAAACTATTGATAAGACACAAGAAAGGTGTGTCTCTTGCATATTACCATGTTTGAAAACCGCCAGACAAAAGATATACTGAATGATTCTCTTTATAAGAAATTCAAGGCCAGGCAAAACTAATTTATAGTGACAAAAATGATTAAAGTTGTTACGTCCGACAAGGAGGATTACTGAAAATTATTACTTACACAGCACAAAGGCTCCAGAAGAGCAGGGGGGAGATTGTGCGGTGGGTGGTCTCCTGGAAAGGGCAACTGCTAGGGTCGGTTTGGTGGATGGCAGCTCCACAAACCCCCCTATGCAAGCACGGAGAGGAAGGACAAATCATCTGTGCTGCCCAAGGTGGGTGGAGGGGACTCTGCCATTGAAAGTTTCCACCTTGATAAGCAACTGGGGCTGCTGTTCCTTGTTTCAGGCTTCAAAGGGAAAGGGAGAAGGCAGCAAACTTGGCCCAGTGGTTAGGGCATCTGTCAACCACATGGGAGGTCCAAGGTTCAAATCCCGGACCTCCTTGAACCGTGTGGAGCTGGCCCATGTGCGGTACTGATGCGCGCAAGGAGTGCCGTGCCACGCAGGGGTGTCCCCACATAGGGGAGCCCCACGTGCAAGGAGTGCGCCCCGTAAGGAGAGCCGTCCAGCACGAAAGAAAGTGCAGCCTGCCCAGGAATGGTGCTGCACACGCTGAGAGCTGACACAACAAGATGACACAACAAAAAGAAACACAGATTCCCATGCCACTGACAACAGAAGCGGACAAAGAAGACGCAGCAAATAGACACAGAGAACAGACAACTGGGGTGGGGTGGGGGGCCAGGGGAGAGAAATAAATAAATAAATAAATCTTAAAAAAAAAAACATGGGAAAAAGAGAAGCAAGGGCTGGGAGATGGCTGCTAGGCATGTCCATGACTTCCTCAGCCTATACATGGATATCCAGAAACACTTATATACATACACACATATGCAAAAAATATTCAATTATATGCTTATCATCTGAGACATTTTGTTTACTTATTTAAAAAAGTGTGTTGGAGTATGTACTTTGCAGTGGAAGAAACCTGCTTATTTCCTGGATCTCCTCATCAACAGACAGGCAAGTCTCCGAATCAACCAGGTCATCCCCAAAAGAGGGTAAAGGGAGAAGGAGAGATGAAGGGGTGATCCTTTAAATTTAATAAAGATCAACCCCTAATTAATTATTTAATTATTCTCCAGTGTCAGAAACTGAGTTAAAAGCATCAATATATGTGAACACCTTGAAGATAATCATGATTTTGCTTGTGGGGTTGTGACAGTTTGAAGTTCTTTTAGGAATCCCAAAAAGAAACAGATTTTGTTCTTAAACTAATCTATTCCTCAGGGTGTGTTACCGTTTGATTGCATCAAGTTTGCCTGTGGGGCCTTTGATTAGATTACTTGATAAGGTCTCTTTAGGTCTGAGCTTCCACCCTCTTTCTGGGTCTGGTATAAATGGAGACACAGAGAGACACAGAAAGGGAGCTGCCATGGGGGATTGATCCTGCCATGTGAGAGAGAGGACTGCAGGGAAGTAGAAGCTCTGAAAGAGGGTCAAGGAGTTGGGGTTAGAGAGAGATGAGCCATATGCCTGATAGCTCACAGCTGAATGGGGAAGAACCTAGAGCAGCAGAGACTGAGAGAGAAGGCCTGGAATGAGATAAGCCCTGTGCCTGGGGGCCCATAGCTGAGCTCCAGGAGACGGTGGCTGCTGGGGGGGAAGGCAGGGATCAGAGGCCATCTTTGCCATGGGGCAGGACACTAGGATCAACAGTAGTTGACTTTGGTGAGAAAGCCTCTGATGGTGCTGTATTTGGACATTGCACAGCCTTGGAAAGGTAAGGGGTTTCCCCAAGTAAATTTCACAACACTTTCTGGTACTTTGCATGGGCAGCCCTGTGGCAAACGAAGAGAACTATCTAGCAGGGGTTCTTAATCTTTTTTGTTCCATGGACACCTTTGCCAGCCAGGTGAAAAACATGGACTCCTTACTAAGTCCACACTATACTGTGTATTGTTTCATAAATATATCACATCTGTACCATCACATCCCCACAAGAATGTATTTTTGGATTTCAATTCAAGCTCATGGACCCTTGTTAAGAACCCCTGATCTAAGGTCTTTTTCTAAATGCCACCATGTGTAACAATTTAACAAATGACTGGCTAATCTATAAGTTTATTAATGTTTTCAGCACAGAAATAGACCATTTTGTGAACATGAGAATCCCGTATTTGTTTTAGTCAAAAAGAGAGAAAAAAAAAAAAAGTAAACAACTTTTCTCAGACCTGAGAAAAGAAACAAATTTATATTGCCTAGTATTTTTTATTACTAGTTTGAGACTGTTATATTGGTTTCTCGAGAAGGGTGTTTTGCTGTTATTTGCTACTTGGCCCCTCTCTGAACACCTTTGGGGGAAGGTACTTGATTTTTCTCTATGGCTGATTAATAACAGCACAGATAAATTAGTTATCATTTGTTGTGCAATAGGCCTGATTAATACCCTGTTGTATTGCTTACATTAAATTGATCAATGGTATACTCTTGGCATCTCTAGGAAATGGCACCGAATGAATATCACCTATGTTTAACCAATGCATGTGGTAAAGATTGCTTTACAATGCTGTGAACTCACCCAGTAGATTTTATAATCATGTACTTTTCTAGCATATAAACTTTCTCTACCCAAATTCTCTTTGAATAGACATGCCTTACTTAGCTGGCTCCCTCCTTAGGAGCTTTGGCACATTCTCATGACCAATTTGTCCAAATGTTTGTTTTAGTAACTTATTTTAGCTTAAGACTTTTATCGAGTTAAAATTAGGAGTATTGTACTATTATTGAGAGATGAAACCTATTTCAACATCTATATTATATATGTATTTTATCAAATACAACACTTTCATATCTGGAGTGGAGGTCAGCCTTCTTATTTCCCTTTCAATATTGGTACTTGGTATTTTATTAATTAGCTTCTATTTGTATAGTCAGCAGTTATTTTATTTCAATGTCAATTTTACATTGATAAAAATTTTTAAAGCAGCATGTGTTTTTTTTTTTTTGTAATATGATTTCTAGTCACAACACTTAAAAGGTTTATTTTGAATAGGTAATACAAGCAGGTAGCAAAGGCATAAATATACAGAATAAAGAGTAGGTGTTCTTCCACCCATGTCCCCCAACCAATCATTTACCCTTCCCAGAGGCAAGTTGTAATGCAATGTTCTTGCATATGCTTCAAAAAATATCTCCTGCATTTTTCCAGTAATTCTTTTTAATGTGCAAAGATATATTTACACTTTATTCCGAATACTTTTGCTTGCTTTTTTTTCTTTCATCTCACTGTATATCTGGAGACTACTTCATATCAGATATAAACTGTCTTCCTTTTTTGAATAGATTCAAACTATTCCATTGTATGACTGTATCACAATTTATTTGACTTTTATTTATTGTTAGATATGTGTATGGCTTTCAGTTTTTAACTAGAGTCAGCAATTGATAAAATGAAAATTCTGGTGCATACTTAATTACACACACATGTATGTATATCTGTAGAATAAATTCCTAGAAGTGGAATTGCTAGACCAAAGTTATGGTCATTTCATTCAGAAAATTGCAGTTAATAATTCCTTCTCTCTCTCTCCCTCACTCTCCTTCTTCTTCTCTACTTGTATTATGGGCAATACAAGGATTGCAGTGGCTCTGCATCATGTACTCTGATTTTTCTCTGCTCCAAATCTACTGGGTTACTGGCATGAGTACATAGACTAAGTGGCTGCTTACCTGGGCATTAATTCAGGTGATAATATCTTAAAAAACATGACTTGCTCCACATTCAGTTTACTAGTCCTTCCAATTCAAAAACAATAACTTCATTTTCATGGCTAAGAAACATATTGGAAATTTGGTTGGAAAGGGGTGCTTCTTTTAAGCATATGAAAATCATGTACACTTCTGTTTAAAATGGGTTATCTACTTTCCCCCTAGCTCTTGAAAAAACTTATTGAAGTATATCACTCATACATAAACATACATAAACAATAAGTGTATAGTAATAGTTGTGAACTTACAAAACAAACATATATAACATCATATAGGACTCTCATAACTCACCCTAACACCAATATCCTGTATTGTTGTTAAGCATTTTTAAGTAATCATTAAAGAGCATTGTCCAAATATTACTATCCAAAGTATTTTCCCCCAAACAACCCTATTATCTTTATATCATTTATATATAAACATAAACAATTAAGTGAATAGTAAAAGTTGTGAACTTACACAGCAATCATGCATAACATCATACAGGGTCTCATACATCAACCCTGCACCAACACCTTGCATTGTCATGAGACATTTTTTACAAACTATGAAAGAATATTGTCAAAATCTTACTATGAATTATAATTAACTTACATTTGGTGTATTTTTCCCCCAACTTACCCTATTATTATTTTTTAATATATTTTTGTGACAGAAGTTGTAAACTTATAAAACAATTGCATATGTGCAGAATTCCCAGACAACACCCCTCTATCAACACACCACACTGTGGTGGAACATTTGTTATGGATAATATCTGATTGTTACCATGTCCATAGTGTACATTTGGCACACATTTTCCATTCTGCCCCATTATCAACACAGTCCATCTTTGGCATAGATGCAAGAATATTATTACTGCTAATCACAGTCCATAGGTCACTCCAGCTGTGTATTTCCCATGCTTCTCCACATTCCCACTACCCTGCAATAGTGATGTACATTTGCTCTAGCTAACAAAGGACACTCCTGCAACACAGTTCTCATCCACCTCTTGTTTTACGGTGCTATTTGGTTCCTAGATTATTCTCTAGCATTCTGTCAGTTGGCATTTATATCCCTAGACTAGCATTTTCACCACAAATCCATTTATAAAATAGCAGTTAATCACTATTTGTCACCATCCACTCTATACATTTCCACACTTTTATAGTAAAGCTAATTAAAACTTCTACATACATTAAACACCAGTAGGCCATCTCAGTCCTCCTCTTATCTCCTTTAAGAATCCACCACCTACCACCAGGTCTTGAAGATATTTTCCTACAATTTCTTCTAGGAGCTTTATGGTTCTTGCTTTTATTTTTAGGTTTTTGATCCATTCTGAGTTAATTTTTGGGTACGGTGTGAAATAGGGGTCCTCTTTCCTTTTTTTGGCTATGGATATCAGTTCTTTCAGCACCATTTGTTAAATGGACTATTCTGCCTGAGCTGTGTGGGCTTGACAATCTAGTCAAAAATTGCTTGACGATACATGTGAAGGTCTGTTTCTGAACCATCAGTTTGTTTCCATTGGTTAATGTGACTGTCTTTAGGCCAGTACTATGATCATTTTTAACACTATAGCTAGGTGATATGATTTAAATTCTGGAGATGAAAGTTTGCTTTTCCTTTATATGATGTTTCTGGCTATTCAGGACCCCATACCCTTCCAAATAAATTTGATAATCATATTTTCAATTAAAAATGCTGGTGGAATTTTTATCAGGATTGCATTGAATCTGTATATCAATTTGAGTAGAATTGACATCTAAGTGATATTTAGTCTTCCAAACCATGAGCATGGAATGTTCTTCTAGTTAATTAGGCCTTTTTAAATTTCTTTTAACATTAGGTTGCAGTTTTCTGAGTACAAGTGCCTTACATTGTTGGTTAAGTGTAATCCAATTTGAGTTTTATCTGTCATATTTTATTTTCACCACTCTTTTGACACTTTGTTACTTTTATTGATATAATCTTCATTTCTAGATGTTCTTCCAGGCTTCTCTCTCCTGTCTTTTCTTTTCACACCCTTAAGTATTTCCTGAAAATCCAATCTCTTGGTTAGAAATTCTCTCAGTTTCTGTTTATCTGTGAATATTCTAAACTCACCCTCATTTTTGAAAGACAGTCTTGCTGGATATAAGTTTCTTGGCTGGAAGTTTTTCTCTTGTAGTATCTTAAAAATATCATACCACTGTCACCTTGCCTCCATGGTTTTTGGTGAGAAATCAGCACTTAATCTTATTGGGTATCCCTTATATGTTATGTATTGCTTTTCTTTTGCTGCTCTCTGAATTCTCTTTGTCTTTGGCATTTGACATTCTGATGAGTATGTGTCTCGGAGTCGATCTATTCAGATATTTTCAGATGGGAGTATGTTGTGCTTCTTGGACATGAATATCTATGTCCTTCAATAGGGTTGTGAAATTTTCTACCATTATTTCTTCAAATGTTCCTTCTGCCCCTTTTCCCTTCTCTTCCCCCGCTGGGACACCCATGACTCAAATATTTGCATGTCTTTTGCTGTTCGAATTTTTTTCATTGTTTTCTTTATGTGTTCTTTTGTATGCTTACTTTCAGAGGCCATTTCTTCAAGCTCACCAATCCTTTTTCTCTCTCTTCAAATCTGCTATTACATACTTCCAGTTTTTTTAAAATTTCATTTATTGTGCCTTTCATTCCCATAAGATCTGCTATGTTTCTATGTATGCTTTCAAATTCTGCTTTGTGCTCATCCAATGTCTTCTTTTTTGTGTGTATGTGAATAAGAAGATCTTTATTTTTAGCTCCTTAACATTTTTTTGAAACTTAACTCAAAGGATTTATTTAAAAGTCCAGCAGATATACATGCAAACCAAACTTGAAGAAACTCCTTGCATAATTTCAGCTATTGAACTACTTAGTCAGGTAACTACTATTTTCTTTAATCACAGAGATGATCTATGGTACAAAATACTTTTAACAATCCAATAATACATATTATGAGTAAAATTGTAAAATTTGGTGTTGCTTCTTTAACTATATAAAATTGCATGCTGCCCAGAGTTAAGGACCATCACCAATATTTACCCTGATGATTTTCTCCCTGTATACAAATTAATTACCATGGAGAACTGTTTCTTTTCCATTCCACTAGGAATTAACTCTAAGACTCTTTTGTACCTAAGGGCAAAAGTTCACTCTCACTTCTATTTCCTATCTCAAAGTATATCCACTCATGTTGTCCAACATAATCTATCCAAAATTCTGCAAATGAGATCAAATGCCAAGTTAGGATAGTATAATAATAATATACCAGTAGAAATTCCCTAAATCTTAAATAAATTTGCTCTCATTTTTATATTCCAATGAATTAAAATATGAATATTAAATCCCATTATAAATTTATTTTTATTTTTATTTTATTTTTTATTTTTTTCTTTTTTTAAATTATTTTCTTTTAACTGTTACAGTAAAAAATATGAGGTCCCCATATAACCCCCTCCCCACCCACCCCACCTCTCCTACATCAGCAACCGCTTCCATCATTGCGGTACATTGACTGCACCTGGTGAATATTCTGGAGCACTACTGCACTACATGGACAGTGGTCCACATTGTAGTCCACACTCACCCCCAGTCCACCCAGTGGGCCACGACAGGACACACAATGTCCAGCATCTGTCCCTGCAGCATCACCTAGCACAACTCCAAATCCTGAAGATGCCCCTACACCATATTTCTTCTTCTGTCTTCCTACCATCAGCAGCCACCATGGCCACCCTCTCCACATCACTACTACAGTTTCTTCCCTTACTAATCACAATAGTTCTCCAGCAGAACACCAGTAAATCCACTGTAATCCATACTCTATTCTTCCATCCTGTGGACCCTGGGATGGTTATGTACACTCCACCTCTGTATCAAGAGGGGGCTTAGATTCCACATGGATGATGGATGCAATTCTCCTGCTTGCAGTTGTAGGCATTCTTGGCTCCCTGGTGTGGTGGTTGATCTTCTTCACCTCCCTTTTAGCTGGCTGGGTAAGTCCAATAAACCAGAGGGTAGGAGTTGCAAGTCTGCTAAGGCTCAGGGACTGGCTGTCACATGGACAGTTCAGAGATTCAGGTCTCCTGAGTATACACCAACCCAAATGCCAACCACAGGTCCAGTAAAAGAAACAGAAGAGGCATGTGTAGAAAGGACATATCTGAGTCCAACTCCATCATACTCAGAACACAAACTCCAAAGTAGGGCCAACTGACATGACCCCAAACTCCAGAGCCATCTGCCATGACCATAGAACCTGTGGGTCTCTGCAGCCCTCAGGACAATCAGCACCTTGGTTTCCATCTACCTTGGCTGTCCCTGGTACCCTGCTGAGGCATGCATAAGCATCACCCCTCTGATGATCTCCTGATTCTTTTTTGGAGACTCATAGCTATATAAACTCACTTGTCCTTTCCATTTCCCCCTTTCATCCAAAGTCAAATAGCAGTTTTTAACACCTGATATTACATGTAGGCTGAGATATTCTGCCAGTCTGAGTTGACTGCTTTATTCAAGGTCCAGTGTCTTCTTAATATCCTTAATCTCTTTAGCCATCTCAATGAATTTATTAAGGAGATTTGTTTGAACATCTATGATTAGTTGTCTCAACTCCTTTATGTCATCTAGAGGCTTATCTTGCTCCTTTCTCTGGGCCATATCTTCCTGTTTCTTGGTGTGGATTGTAATTTTTTGTTGGTGTCTAGGCATTTGGCTTTCCAGAATATTTATTCTGGGTGCAGTTTTTCCCTTTAGTTTAGGGCTTTCTGCTTTTTCTCCTTTGCTGGTTGTGTAGCAAGAGTCAAGCCTGTAATTGGTGCTATGAACTGTGGAGTTTCAAGATGCCTTTATTGTCCCAGGGACTGATGAAGCTTCTTCCAACTTTCTCCTTTGCCAAGGGTATGGACAGAGTTACAGCTGTGTGGAATAAATCCAAGTCATGCAGGCCTAGACTCTAGTTGCCCAGAGAGATTGATGCAGCTTCACGCCCCTTTCTCCCCTGCCTGTGGTGGGGATGGAGCTGCAGGTATGGGCAGCAATCTATGCAGTGCAGGTCCAAGATGACCGCAGTTGTCCTGGTAGACCTCTGACTATTCAGTCTGCCTACCAAATGTACCTGCAGTTACCTGGATAGGCTGGTGCAGGGCCCACCAGCCTCCTCTATGTCAGAGGTGAGGCTGAAACCTAGTCTAGGGCTGCAGGCCAATTTGAGTGAAAGAAGCTGGTTCAGACCATCAATGTGATTTTCTGTCAGCCCAGCTTACCCTCATGCTGGAGGTGGAGTCAAAATGGCAGCTACCAGCCTCTTTCTGATTTGGACAGGTTCAAACTTTAGCTGTTCTTAGGGTTATACTTCAGCCAGCTGAATTTACTCATCAGTAGATGAAATTGGTGCCCAACTGTCTCTTCCTCCCCCATTTTTGGGAAGTGAAGCTTTCAATTCCAGCCACAGAACAGCTTGCAAATTGGCTTGTGCCTCCAGTGGAAGTTGGGCAGCAGCCTCTGGGACATGGAGTGCGCTACTTACAAATCTTCTTTACAGATGGGCAGTCTTCTCCTTTCATTCCTTCAAGCATGTGGCAGGATGCTCTTCGGGTCTTCTGGAGCCCCCAAACAGGTGCTTCAGGAGCTCTGGGTGGTTACTAACTGCCCTGTAGCACTCTAGGAGCTCCTTACTCTGCCACCATCTTGCTGGTTGTCCTCCCCCTAGTGATAGAATGTCTTTTTTCATGTTCCCATTGCACTGTTGAGTAACTTAGACTCAGAGAGGCCATTGCTATTAATATTTATCTCCGTTAGCTGGAATTTTGGTGACAGTCACGTTAATACTGATGTTTGAGTGGACACAGAAGGGGAAATAGCATGGGAAACAGGGCCATTGGAGAAATGGGAAATCAACCCATTTGGTTTAAACAAACTATTGCTGTTGAGGGAATATACATATATACATACATACATATATATACACACACACACACACACACACACCTAGACTCCTTCAAGTTCAATTTTAGTCTTGTAAGTAGGGAGAGAGTCGCTGAGTCTAACTTGCATTCCTTTATGGATATCATCTGCTTTACACCTGCCATAACACATCTGTGAAGAGAATCATAATGTTCTTTTCCAAGAGGCCCTTGGGGAGATCACATAAGCCACATTTTTTAGTCTTCAGTAAAAAACATTAAACATAAAATTATGTTTAATGGATATCTGTGTCCTGATTAGCCTGATCAGCAAGCTCTGATCCTGAGAATTCTTCGATCTGACATACCTGGTGCCCAGATTTCCTGGTCATCTCTTCATTAGCCACATTGGATGCGTTTGACTTACTCGAAGGGATCTAAAGGGGATTCACTTAGGTGATCTTTCTACCATTATCTAATGACCTAAGCATTACATTTTTAACAGCTTTATTGAGATATGATTTAAAAATATTAAAGCTTATCTCTTTAAAATGTAAAATAAAACGTTTTCAGTATATTTACAGACTTGCACAACCATTATCATAATCTAATCTTGAATATTTCATCATCCCAAATAGAAACCTCCCACCCATTAGCTTACTCTCCCTCACCTTCCATGGCAACCTATGGTCTACTTTCTGTCTCCCTAGACTTACCTAATTTGGACATCCCATATAAACAGGATAATATATTTTGAGGCCTTTTATCCTTGGTTTATTGTACTTAGCATCATGCTTTTAAGAGTCATCCATATTGTAGTAGTATCAATATTTCATTAAATTTTATTGATGAATGATATTCAATTGCATGGATATACTACATTTTATCCATTCAGCAATTGATGGAAATATTTTTGTTTCCACATTTCAAGCCTTACGAATAATGCTGCTATGACATTCTTGTAAAACTAAGCATTAATTTTTGAAGCTGTTTCTAAGGACAGTGTACATAGGAGGTTTTTATCATAGTTGGCCAAGTAAAATCAGGAAGAACTTGGTTTGAGTTCCATGTCTCATACCAACTTGTTCTATAACTATAAGCATGTTACTTAACTTCTTTGAGCTTATGTTTTTTGTGTGTGTGGTCTTCTTTCAATCTGAAAAATGTGAAATGATTGTTGTGAGGCTTAAATTAGAGAATGCATAGAAAGTCTACTGTGGCTAAGGGAACTTCAATAAATGATAGTTCCATATATACGTACATCCATATATATGTATGTATATATACATATGATGCTGAACTCTTTTATTCCACTTCAATTTTTGCTGATGAGTTGGAAAAAAATTTAAAAATGAGAAAAAATCTGGTTTAAATAGTATCTTAACCCATCTGGACTTCACTCTGTTCTCTGTGAACAGGGGAATTGGGTGATCTCTGCGGTCCCTTTTTGGCTTCGCTATCTCAGGACTTTAAATGCATTTTATACTGCTTCCTAAAGACACGGTAAAGTAAAGTTAGAAGACTTCTTCAGAGTCACACTGGGAGGCAGTTGCAGAGTCACATTTGAACTCAGTTGTCTTTCCTTTTGGTCTAAGGTAATTGCATTAACAACTCCTTCTAGAGTTTTAAGGGGAAAACTAAATGACTACCGAGTCACTAAATCAACCTCCCCATGAACCGGAAATGAACAAAGTTTATTAATGTCTTGTGATTATCTGTATTGTCCAATATTTCTTTCTCTAATGAACTGGTAAGGACTCGTTCACTAATTTGCTCTGAGGTCGTCTATTTTTGTCATGGTGCTGAGAGTATAAACACAATGTTTATGGCTTCCTCCAGCTTTTTTATAGTTGAGGTGAAAGTGTTAATTTCGAAGTTTATTTATACTTAAATGACTTAAACAAAAAAACTTGACTGAGTGAATTCCCCCTCCAGTGCTTCAGTTTCTAGGCTGCTGGTGCTAAGCACACTGGCAGCCCTCGAGCTGGGGGAGCGGTTTGCAGTCGTCTCGCACCTTTAATATGTGTAATATTGCTGAACACTCCTAATTAGGTGTAAACGATCTTAAATTGGTGGTCTAAATATTCCCGAGTTCCGCATGGAACTGGTTTGGCTGCTTTTCTTGCCTGCGGAAATAATGAGCATCTTAAGGGTCCACGTTGTGAACTGCGGGGAAGGATGACGGAAATGCAGTCCGCTGTCCCTGCAGCAGAGTCGGAGGCTTGGCAAAGGACGCGTTTGTTTGGCTGTTAGGGAATGGCACTAATAGGTTTTAGATGGATATTGCTAATGGGCTATGATCTGTCGTAGAGGCAGTCGGGTTGGAGGTGTTGTAAGCTATAGGGACACAGAGGCTGGAAACAGCCCTGGAAAAAGAGAACTGCAGGCTTTGTGCAACCTTAAACTACACAGTCAAAGTCTTCAGTTAAAAGCCCTAAGAGACACGAAGGCAACATTGAAGCTTTCTATTTCTGAGGTTAAGGATATAACGTTTCACAGCGCGATGATGATATTACCTGGGGAATGTAAGGTGAAGGACTGCTGGTGAACCACTACTGCCTCACGGGCTTATCTGGAACGGGTTCGTTTGGATCTCCAGGCAGTAAATATGTCCAGCCAGAGCTTGCTTCTGTCCTTTGTTTCCATTTCCTCACCAGCAGTCTTTCTCCCTCTTTGTCCTCCTTTTCAGTATTATATAACTGGAAAAAGGCTTGAGCCCTCAAGGGGTATGGATTCACTCCTTTACTACTTACCCTTTCATCTTCGAGTCCAGAGTATTTTAAATAGTAAAATGAAGGCTTATTTTATGTCCCCTTTGCAGTCCTTCTCTATAATGCTTTGACCTTAAATTGCACTTTAGTGTGTTTATGGAGTTTTAGTTTCATAACAGTAGGAGAGAATATAAGCATCTTTTCCTCAAATAAGCCATAATGGTTGGGAGGCAGTATAGCATCGTAATTAAGAGCAAAGCTTTTAGAAATCAAACACATATGGATTGAAAATAGTCATATTATGTATAATATTCAACTCAGCCTGAATTTCACTTATCTCATCTATAAAACATGACTCATAATATACTATTGGATATTAAGTATATCTTAAGTACTTAGTGTTGTGTTTGCTAAATAGGAAGCAGTTGATAGTTTTCTCCAAATCTAGTCTTCTACCCCATGTTAATGCGTAATGCCACTGTTGCTATAAAGCAAGACATTACCCACTATACCAGCTCTCCCATCCAACCCAAGCACAAAACTGTGGCACATTAAGTCAATTCGAATTCCAAAATAAGTATTAATGTGTACTGACTATATTGTCTTCTTCCCATCTCTAGTACCAACACTATCACCCAAGCTACCACCAGCCTTATTCAACTCCTACAGTGACCTAGGACCTTTAGCCTGCCATGTCTGTTCTTTCTGTACACAGCAGCCAGAGAGATCCTTAAAAAACCTTAACCATATTAGACCCATCTTGATTTTTTTCCAATGGCTTCTCATTGAGTTTATTTAAAACTGCACACCTTTAACTTGCTCTGCCAGGAACTGCTTTTCTCACAGATATTTCTCTAGTGTCATCTCCAGCTACTCTTGCCCAGGTGTTCTATATTCCAGTTACACTGGACTTTAGTTCAGTCCCTAAAGGGAATTCAGCTCTTTGGTCTCTTTGGACTTTCATACATGCATTTCTTTTTGACTGTACTCTTTTAGTTTACATTTCTTTTTCATTTTATTATTTTTTCCCAACATTTTATTTTAGAAAGTTTCAAATAGAAACATTGGAAAAAGACTATAATGAACCTCCATATACTTTTCATCTAGTTTCACCAAATATTAACAATTAGAAACTTTATCTATGAGTGTTTTCTGTGTTACTTCGTCTATCTGTTGTAGAAGAGAAACAAACAAATAAGGATAGACATACCAAGCACAGAAGCAAGTAGTGAGTGTGACATATTAGACAGAGATAATAAAGTGAGTAGTTGCACACAAATAGAAAGGGATGGAAGGGCCAAGAGGTACCAAATATGCTTAATAAATTAAATATGCCTGAAATATCTGAAGCACCAAATGTCCGTGAGCTGCATGAGGCAATCAATATTCAAGATGTCTTAAATCAGTCACTGTTGGTGACACCCTCTCTGGCCCCATGTGTTATCTTCTCAAGAAACATAAATACATGGATGCTCATAATACTAACCGGCCAGGTGTCCTGCTCCTGCATCACTCCAATAAGCCAGTGTATGGCTTTTGCCACCTTCACTCTGCTGAGAATCATCACTCACTTTCAACCCGGATCTTCATAACCAGGTCGTCAGTGAGGAAGGCTGAGATGGAGAGACATGGAGAAAGACAGAGAGAGAGAGAGAATGGACATAAGACCATTGCATTGCACAGGTTGCAGGTAGGGCAGTACTTTCACTTCTCTTAAGTCTGTCAAAAGTGTGTAAGTATATAAGCCTTCTTTTTCTTTCTGTCTCTCTGCCCCACTGCCCTGCCTCATCTCCTATTAAAAAAAAATCTCCATCTCAGTTTCTATCTCCTGAAGAAAACTGTCCTGTCTAGTAATACTTACACTCAGAGCATTTCATATTGTTTCAATACTATTATCTAATAAATAGCTCATATTCAGATTTCCCCAGTTGTTTCAATGTTGTGGTAAACTGGCTTACCTGTTCCCTATTTGTTGCTTCCTGTTATTGTAGATGGTACTTTATTGTAGATGTTGCAGTTGCTTCCTATTATTGTAGATGATGTTGCAGTTCTATAGCAAACAGCTGATTATTAGTTTCTAAATAAATACAATGTGGACACTAGGGTTGAGGCTCTCAGTTCTAGAAGCTGTGAGTCCTCTGGTCCCATCTTTATCTCCTCTCTTGTGTCTCTCTCTGTGTCCTTTATTTCATAAAGTTCTGAATTGCCTTCCCTTTGAGGCAACCAATTGCTCATTTAGTGCAGCAACTGGCATCTGAACAGGGACCCCAGGGAGGAAGTCGTGCTTGGAGCAAAACTAAAAGGTAGTGTAACGGTGTAAAAACCCGAGTGGTAGAGAGAACCTTCCAAGTCCTTGGTAAGTAAGGACACTCTCAGGTGTTTTTGCAGGGTTACGATGGGAAACAGAGGCAGTTCAAAAAAATATTACCCATACGTATGTCTCTTGAAACAACTTTGCAAAGCAAAAGGAGCTAAGGTCACTGAGCCTTGTATTTTGGAACTCTTACAGGTTATAGAACAATATTGCTCATGGTTCCTAGCTATATGAAATTTAGAATCAGGAGACTGGGGAAAAGTGGGAAAAGAGTTAGAAAAATTACTTGTACAAGGTGCTCCGCTCCCTATTACTATTTGGCCCACTTTGATTAAATTAAATCTGTTTTAGAACCCTTGCAAAGGGAAGAGGATGAAGATAGAGAATGTGGGGAAATTCCTCTCGTTGTCTTGCCTTCAGCCCCTTCAGTAACTGACTTCAGAAAATCAGTTTCCCCTCCACCCACTCCCTCTCGCCCTCCCATATCTGGAGACACTCGGCCAATGTTGTCCACTTTAGAACAGGATATCTTACAGGCTAGAAGGGAAGGTGATTTGGAGGCATTTCAAAGGGTCTTTCCAGTTAACATACAAAGAATAGTTCCTGGAGTAGATCCTCAAAACCTGAATGGGGTTTATGAGTTCACCCACGAACCCTTACCATTTAAAATATTGAAAGAGTTAAAATCAGCAGTACAACAATATGGTCCAAATTCTCTTTTACCTATGGTGCAGTGCAGGGGCTGGCTGAAGGCTCGAGGCTGATCCTGGCTGACTGGTCCATGTTGGCACGCATCACCCTAGGGTCTGGAGAGTTTTTACCATTCAAAAGCTGGTGGATGGATCATGCGTAGACTCAGGCTTCTCATAATAGAGCCCATAATATCCCTGTTTCCTTGGACCAGTTAGTGGGGGTGGGGAACTGGGCGGGAGTAGATCAGCAATTAGCGATGAATGGTCAAGCCATCGCACAGCTCTGGTGCTTTTGCTTAAGGGCCTGGGAAAAGATTGAACCTAAAGGCCAGCCTCTGGCGTCATTCCAAAAAATATTACAGGGACCTAAAGAACCCTACCCTGACTTTATTTCTTGGTTACAAGAGGCTTTCGAAAGACAGGTCAATAACTCAGAAGCTGTGAATACTCTTTTGCAGCTAATGGCTTATGAAAATACTAATTAGGATTGTCAGAAAGCTATAGGGATTATGAAGGGTAAAGTGGATTTGACTGGATATATTAAAATGTGCCAGGATGTAGGACGGAGGGTCAATGTGCTACAACGATGGCTCAGGCTATGGCCGGATGAAAATCAATAAGAGGTTTTCTGGAAGATGTTTTAATTGTGGAATAACTGGTCATATGAAAAAAGATTGTTGGAAAAGGCCTGAGGGAAAAACAACGCCATGAAGACAGAATATTTCAGTTTGGAAACAACCTGGGCTGTGTCCCCGCTGTGGTAAAGGATATCATTGGTCTAACCTATGTTGGTCTGAATACCATAAGAATGGCACCCCCTGTCAGGAAACTTCCAACGGGGCCTGCTCCCAGTCCTGCTCCAAAAGGGGGTTTTCTTGGTTCAGTGGAGCAACCCCGGCACTCCCCAACACTCTGCAGTGTCCCGGATTTATCCCCTGCCACAGCAGGAAATGCGGGCATAGGTGTCCCTATGGGTGAACCTGTTCTCTTGCTTCCAGGGGCTGAAAACAGACAATACTCCTGCTTATACCAGTGTCTCCCATGAAAGGTTTCTAGATACTAGGAGTATTTCACACACTAGAGGACTTCTTTATAACCCCCAAGGGCAAGCTATTGTCAAGCAAGGAAATCAAACCCTTAAATGCATGCCATAAAAACAAAAAGAGGAAGACAGGGAGACACTGCAGGTGCAGTTACTCAAAGCATTAGTCACTCTTAATTTTCTTAACTGTGGAACAACCCTGGAAGGGACAGCAGCTGAAAGGCATTTTCAAACCAATTCTAAAACTCAAACCCAAACTCTGTCTGGAAAACCTTTAATTTGGTGAAATGATCCACTGACCAGTAAATGGTCAACAGGGAAGTTGTTAACTTGGAGAAGAGGGTTTGCTTATATTTCTCCAGGAGATGGAGAATGTCCTGTGTGGGTACCAGCTGGTCGAATAAAGCCACACCAAGAACTCCAAGAGACTACGAAAGTTAGTGTGGAGCCCAGGACCTCCGGTCATGCCAATGGAGAAACTGCCACTGGAAACTGCACGGCTGGGTCCCATTCTGAAGGTTAGAGTAGCTTCACCTCCCACCTGGGGGTGAGTTAAAAATCTAAAGTCAAGAAGCCGAACAACAGCTAAGCAAGAGCTCAGTTACATCTTATATCAGGATTGAGTCTTTGCCTGATATGTATGCTTTGGTAGTACTCTTACAAAAAGTGTTTAAGCATGCAAAAAGGTTTATAGGCTAGAATGGCTTTACCTTAAGTATTAAACAAAGGGAAAAAATGGAAGAAAGGAAGAAAGAACTGCTTTTGTGTTTGTCTGTTCAATGTCAGTGTGTGTGTGGTAATTGTTTCAGTGTGTATTGTAATGGTTTTTGTGCTTGTTCATTGTCAGTGTGTATTTTGATACCTCCAGAGGGTGGTATAATTTGATAAATAAAAATTTCTAAAAGAGCTCTATTCAAAACAACAATAATAATATTTGCACTTATACTATTACCTAAGTTTAAAATGTTAATGAATCTCTATAGTTGTCTTGATTAATAAGATGCATATAGCAAGTTGTAAAAGTATTGTGGTAGCATTCAGTGAGATCATGTGTTTTATAAAAGTGAAACAATCCTGATTGAATACAAAATGTGGAAAAACTGTGTGAAAAGGGCAACAATGGACTTTTTCAGTTCTTTAAGGCTTTCTGCCCTGGGCTGATGGCAGTGAATGTGGTTGCATAGAAGAAACCTGAGGCAGTGACCCTACTAAAAACATCAGAGACAATGGTATCTTAAGGGCCTGGAATAGGCCAACAATTGGGACAAGCTGTAAGGTCCCTGCTACTCTATCAGATTATGAAATGTTTGGTTGGGTAAGACAAAACTATACTCTCTGCTGTAATTGATAAATTACAATGTTTTCTCATGTTAATAGAATTTGTAATATTGTTGGAATACTGAAAGTCTTTTATCCCTCACCGAGATTGTTAATTGGGAAAGTTCCTTCCTGGGAACAGGAGGACCTCCAGCAGGCTGCTTTAAAAAAAAAAAAAAATGTGGCTATTGACTTAACCTGTGAATTGGATGTGGCCAGTACCAGTATTGGCTTTGGGTGGGGTTTGTGGCAAATGCAACATTCTAATTGAGTACCCCTCAGGTTTTGGTTACAATTGTGGGAAGTAACAATAAGTACAATATAAAAAAGCAATTGTGGGCAGCATAGGAAGCCCTGCTGAACGTGAAAGGTTTAACCCAATAGTGTCTGGTCACTCTGAAGACTGCCATCCCTATCCAGGGGTGGATTGCAAATACTAAAAGCAAGACAGAAATGATGGACTGTTGTGAATCACCCTCTACGGGGGAGAGATCTGTGGAAGAACATCTGGGGCACCTGCCAGCAGTGACAGGTAACTGTCTGTCATGTCCCTGCCCGCTCCTCTACCATCCCTCTTAGGATTGTTGCGGCAGATGCCTCATGAAGATCCAGAGCCGTACAATAGAGACCTGAGAAGAAGCAGAGTGGCTCCACTGGAAAGGCGAATGTCATGAATACCAGACCTTGTGGTGCCTAGCCCAGCAGCTCCAGCTGCCTGTTGTTCACCAGCAGCTTGTGGACATCACCCATGAGTGTCCTTCATGCTCACTTCGATGACTGTGACATTAGTCCCCTCCTGCTCTTGGGGAGGGCAAGCTATGCTTTCACTGCCACAGACACTGCATCGGGACTCTTATAACAAGCCAGGACTCTTATAACAAGCCACCTATTGTTTTCTGCTTGGAAAATGAGTCCTCACAATGATGGGCTAAGTTTAAGTTCAACACTGAGTTGTGGCCCCAGGTCCAGTGAAGATGCTAAAAAGCAGGACCAATGCAGGCATTGAAATTATGTGATAAACTTCCACCTGCCCCAAAGTCCAAAATGGGGAAGCAACAATAATTTGTCATTGTCTATGCCTCAAACTGTGCAAATTGGGAAAAACGAGGTCATTTTTGATCGAGTATTGGCTTATATAGCCTTGCTGGTAGGAAATCTTAAGCCCAGGAGAAATAAATTGTCTGCTAGTTGGAAGTTTGTATAATCTGCTGTAGTTATGGATTATGTATAAAATGCTGTTCTCTGATTTGAAGCTGTTACTTTAATGATAAGTACACAAAGAGCCCTTCAGGGTATAAGGCAGTAAGAAATCACCAAATCTGCCTTCATCGCTTTACAAAAACAAAAAGAAGGATGGATATGTTGTGGGAAACTGGCTTACCTGTTCACTATTGGTTGCTTCCTGTTATTGTAGATGTTACCTTATTGTAGATGTTGCAGTTGCTTCTTATTATTGTACATGATGTTGCAGTTTTGATAGCAAACAGCTCATTGTTAGTTGCTAAATAAATACCATGTGGAAACTAGGGTTGAAATTCTCAGTTCCAGAATCTGTGAGTTCCCTGGTCCTATCTTTATCTCCTCTCTTGTGTCTCTCTCTCTGTTGTTTATTTCATAAAATTCTGCATTGCCTTCCCTTTGAGTCAACCAATTGCTGACTTAGTGCAGTATTTCAATAGTGTCCTATAGGGTTGATTTAGTTCTGTTTCCTTTTACTACTACTACTGCTGCTACTACTATGCATCTAATTAGGAATCACACATTGCATTTATTAATAGTTGTCATGTTTCTTTAGGCTTTTTTCTTTTTAATCTGGAGTACTTCTCCCCCTTTTATTTTTGCCTTTTCCTTGATGACATTATAACCCTGTCAGTTCGTTACACCAGGTAATGATGTAATGAAGTATGCTTGTCCTATTGATGATGTTGAGTGTGATCACTTGGGAAAGTTGGTTTTACCAGATTTCTCCACTGTAAAGAAACCTAATATTCTTTGTATTTAATAGATAATCTGTCGGTTTGTACTTTTTGAAACAATCTGATATTCTATTCACCAAGATTTTTCCATCCAATTTTGTTTTAAAATAGTACAATGATTATAATCTTTAATCAGTTGTAACAAAGGTGCCACACTTATGCAAGGTGATAATAATAGGGGGAGTATATGGGAACTCTGTATTTTATGCATGACTTTCTGTAATCCTACAAATTTTCTAATAAAAAATTCAAAATGCATTGATAATTCTTGCCCGAATCAATTATTATGAAGAAAGTTGTAAAATGATGATTTTCTATTTCTATTATTCTGTCTGTATTTATTAATAGCCATTATCCTATAAAGAGAAATTTCTCTCCAAATTTGTTATTTTATTTTTTATTAGCAATATCCAGATTTTGAATCGTATGACAAAAGCCAGTGAAAAAATTCCTATCTAGTGAAAAAATTCATCCATGTTTTATTCTAGTATATGTATGGCTTAATTAAAAGGGGAGAAAAAAAAAGCACTTTATTTTAAAATGAATCACAGAGACAAAACACCAAAAAAATTCCAAACACATAGCTTAGAAAATTTGTAATTACCACTCAGGTAAAGAAAATGAATTTTTTCAATCACCCTTGATGCCCCTGTATGTGCCCGATTCTATGCATAGCTGCTTCCTCACTCCAAATTGACCCTCTAAAGTTTTTATAGTATTAATTTCCTTGTTTTTTTAAAAAAATTGTTTTTATAAACCAAGTATGTATCTTTGGACACTGGAGTTTAGTTTTGCCCTAATTCCTTTTTTGAAACTTATGTGTTTCACTTCTCTCTTAATCTGTAGGTTCTCTCTTTTCTTTCCTTATAATTTGCCTGTTGAATTTTCCTACCATCTGGAATTGGCTGTTTGTATTATCATGCTGTAGTTTTACATGTTCCTCTGTCCTCTGTATTTCCTGAAATTTGGCATCTGGATATGGAGACTTGGTTCAGGTTGGGTCATTTTTGTCTGGATTTTGTTCATTTTTTGCATGTTGGCAGTTGGCGTGTACTGCCTTTATTCATTAATTCATTGAGGGTTGCAAACTGTTAATATTAAATTCTATCATGTTTTCCATTTTTTAATTGTAATAGTTTATGAGGCAATAATTTTCCTTATCTACTACTTGAATGGCCAGTAGTAGAGTTCATATAGAGAAGGCTGGATAAATGCTTGGATATTACATTTTATTTAGCTGTTTTTAAGATTGATGAACTGTTTCTGTCACAATTGGAAGGGTGACAATTAAGTTTCTTTTCAAGAAAATACCACTGTGAATCCATGAGTTTATATATTTGATATGTTTCAATTCATTGCAGTTCTGCAATTCTTGTCTTTAATGAAACTCAAATCATCCTACTTTTCTCCAGGGCTGAATTTACCTCCTCAATTAACTTCTGAGTCCTGTTGACGGGATCATTGGTAACTTCATTGCTTTCTAGTAAGCCTGCATGTCCCAGGCTCGTCTTGTAAATTTCCTGTCCCAGACAGAGAAATCAGACATTTCTTCAGTAAGACCTGGTTTCTTTTATAGGTAAGTAGCAATTCAGGACTACAAATTGGACTTTAGGGAAGCTCATTGTACTAGGTTTATATTGAGTTTATATTTCAAATTCAAACTCAAATTGTAGAAGTATAGTGGTTTAATTCATTTCTTCTACTTTAAATCTGTATCACCTTTCTTCCAATCTTGTTTTCAAGGATAGAAGAGAGTTTAGAATTAGAATATTCCATAACTGTTCATTTTATTTATCCCACTTTATATATAAAAAACCTGAGGCTAATAATATTAATACAGTACCACCACTACTAGTTGTAGTTACTAAAAATAGTTTAAACAGTTAAACATTATGTTTAAACATTATGTTTAACTTATCATTTAAGGTTAAGCTATATCTACATTGCCAAATGATAGTCACCTACAGTAATCTCTCTCTTTTAAACCTCGTTTAGTGTCAGTTCTATAAGTAACTCTACATTTAATGCTCAACAACAATCATTAATTCTTGCTTTCATAGCCATTTTGATTACCCGAAGCTTGATCTCCAGTTGATTCCTTAGAATCTGCTCAGGGGAGTAATCTTTTGCACATTTGCAGGTTGGTAACAGCTTGATAGTGCATTTTATATTTAAAGATCAGTTTTATTGTATATAAAGACTGTGATTCACATTTTCTTTCCCTGAGTTACTCCATTTTCTTCTGGCATAAGGTATTTCAGTTGGAAAGTCTGAAAATATAAAAAGACTGTTTTTAAAGTTAGTAATTTTAAAACTTTAGTTTTAGTTATTCTTATTTGATTAGGTACATAGTAAACTCTTTCAATATGTTTTTTCAATTTTAAAACTTTTATTTCAGGACATTTTTCTTATACTATTATTTTTAACATTCGTTCCAATTTTTTTGCTTGATTTTTCTTTTTCAGGGACTCCTATTTTTCATCTCTTATGACTTCTTTGCCTGTCTTCAATATTTAACATTTTCTCCTGAATTATGTTCATCTAATTTATTTGTTTTTATTATTTTCATTTTTCACCTTCTATTTTTCTCAAGGTATACTATTGTGTTTGCTCACTCTTCTGTTTCTTCCTACTTAATCCTCATTATATCATGATAATTTATGTCTAATTCTGTTTTGAGTCACTTCGTTTCTTAGTTTTTTTCTCATCATTTATGTGGTTATTTCATGTACTATATCACTTTTTTAATGCCTCTTATTAAATTAGCATATTAACAATGTCAGTCAGTTTGTTAAGCATATTTTATAGGCATGTCTTCTTTGTTGGTAGGAATATTTTGCCTTTCTATTTTTATCATATGTGTTCATGAGATTTGACGACTATGATTTTTTTCTTGCTAATTTTTGCATAAAGATTTTTTTCCTGTGGTTTAGAAGAATGCTTGTTTTGGCTAGATTTTCTCATTTGAATTCAGTCAAAATATCTTACTTTGAGTTTTCACCTTTATCACTTACCAACTTACTATATTTAATTGAATCTATTTCTGGGTTTCATTTTATGTTCTTCTGATTTGTCTCTCTATTCATGGACTGGTAGTACAGTGTTTTAATTATGGAGATTTTAGAGTATACACTATAACTAAGACATTAGTCACACTCATGGCTTTTACTGTCTAGGATTTCTAACTATTCTTGCATATTTATTTTTCTATATAAACATTAGAATCAAATTTTCCAGCACTGGGTAGGTCGGGGTTCATTGAAGCTTTGATTGGACTTATAAAATATTTATTATTTGACTTGGGGATCTAATATCTTTATGGTATTGAGTCATCTCACCAGGAGCTATGATGACTTTCAATTAATTAAACTCTGAATACAATCCTAGCTCAATTTTTCAGAAATCATATTAAAAGTCACTTCAAAGAAGCTTTACTGAACACCTTAAAGCCACCTGGATAAGACACTGGAAGTATTTGGCTGTTATGGGTTTTGTAAGCTTTGTAGAGTACTTCCTTCATGTTTCAATTTTATTACCATTTTTTAGAATATTTAGGTTGTCTGTTTCTTCTTGAGTGAGTTTTAGGGACTTGTCCATTTCATTTAATTCATTGGAATAGATCTGCTTATAATAGCCTATTATATTCTTTTAATATCTACAGCATCTCTAGGGATGACTGAATTCTCAACTCCTGGTTTATATTTTGTCTTCTTTATTTTTATTTTCTTTCTCTTCAGAGTTTTGCCAGTTTTAAAATTATTTCTCCTTTGTTCACAGTGTATTTATTTTCAATTCACTATTTTCACTCTTACATTGACTTTTTTCCCTGACTTCTTGAGATGTGCTTAGCTTATTAATTTTCAGCCTTGTTTCCATTTATATTATATGCATTTAAAGCTATATATCTTTCTAAATACGTATTTGACTGCATGAAGAAAGTTTTGATAGTGCATTTTCATTAACGTTCAGAAGAAAATATTTTCTTCTTAAGCTGTTTTTTAAGAAATTTATTTTGAAGTTTCAAAGTGTACTAGGAGTTTCTAGTTACCTTATGCATTGTATAGTTATGTTTCATAATATAATTGCATAGTCATCAGAGAATATACTCTGCATGTCCCCTACTCTTTGAAATTTGTTGAGATTTGTTTTACAGTCTAGTACATGGTTAATTTTTCTAAATACTCTGTGTCTTGTAAATGTGTATTCTTCAAGTGTTGTGTATAGAGTTGTTTATCTTTGATCACGTGTTTGCTAATCATTTTGATCCAATGTACTATGCATTTATTAATTTTTGCTGTTTTTAAAAAAATTAAAGTAATGTGAGGGGTGTGTTAAAATCCACTACATTTTTCTATTTTTTCTCATAGATATATCTATATTTTGAAATGTATTTTGATATCATTATTTTGGTGACATAAATGTTTAGATCAATTGTATTTTCCTGGCTAATAGAATCTATTTTTTCTCCATTTGGAAGTCATCCTCTTTCAATAGCTAGTGTCATTTTTTCCTGCTGTAATGCTTATTTTGAAAACAAGTTTGTTCCAACATGATTGATATACTAGGGAACAGTCTGACCATATTGCAAATTTCATGATTGCTTATGTGTGATTTTCTCTTTGAAAAACATTGGGTGCATGAAGAAAATGACTCCACACTGAACCAAGCCAAGTAGAATTATACATACTTGCTCAAATCTTTTTTTTTTTGGTCTCTTCTTTGTTACTCTCTTTTGCATTGATTATTTTGATCATGCCTTTGCCCCTTTTCACTTTGAAAGATAAACTATTTCTTTTGCTTTTAGAACTTCCCCTAAATAAAAACATTTACTTTTAATTTGTTAACTTCTGATAGTAATCAATGACTCTCCTTTTCCCCTGGAATTAAAAAAAATAAATTATCCTTCTCCTGATTTATATCATTGTTGTTAGGTATAATATATACAAGAAAAATAAACCATCAAGGAAACAGATTTACCTCATTGCTATTCATATTTATAGAACCAGGTGTAGGTCACTTTCTTTGCTCTTCATTCCTCCTTTCATCTCTGACTAAACATCCAGAATCAGTAAATTTTTTACAGTTTTTTGGTGCATTTATATCTGTGTTTTCTTTTTGTTTGAAACTGTCTTCATTCTGCCTTCATACTTTTTAGATCATTTATCTTAATATACTACTTCGAGTTGATGGATTATTTTTATTTAAAACATTGAATATGTTCTGAATTTTGGCACAGAATACTATGGCTCCCATTGTTGCCATTGAGAAATCAGCTAACAGTATATTATGGACCACTTGAAAGTAAATTTCCTTTTTATCTTTGATTTTCTATCCATGATCTCAGTATGACGTATAGATATGTTTATCTATGGGATTCAGTGACCTTCTTGAATCTACTTATTAGTTTCATCAGTTTTGGAAAGTACACAATCTCACTTTAAATATTTTTATTTTGTTTCTTTTTTGTTGCTGCCTGTATAATTTTTTTCTGATATATCTTATAATTCATTTCTCCCTTTAGCTATATCTAATATGTAGTTAAATCCATCCCTTCAGTTCTTAATTTCTGGCACTGTACTTTTCATTTCCAATTTTTCTCTCTTTTACTAATCTACTATATCATTTTATAGTGCATTGTCCCCTTAACTTTTTTTTTAAGAAAGTACCAGGGATCGAACCTAGGACCTCATACATGGGAACCAGGTACTCAACCTGCTTGAGCTATATCTTCTCCCCTATTAGTTATTTTTAAGCTTGCCTTTTATTTATTTTAATATGGTAAGCATATTTTAGCAGTAATCAGTGTCCGGTAGGCCCATGTCTCTTTGTGCATCTCTTTCGTCGAATGTTTTTCAATGTTTTATACAAGAAGTCTTATTTTCTTGTGCTTGGTTACCTTTAGTTATGTACTGATTTTATAAAAAATGAAAAATAATTTTCAGAAATAATTGAAGGCTTAAGATGAGAGTTTAAATTTTCTACTGCTTCTGGATGTTGGCCAGGGCCAGGGGATGCTACAGTTCTAAGCATTTGTAACCAGCAATTACAAGATTTTAAATTTGGATTTGTACGTTTACCCAAGTTCAGATTTACTTCTTATTCTTTAATTTATCAATTAAGAATTAGTCAGGAATGCAGAAACTCCTCTGACTAGTAAAGGTAAATTAGTACTTAAAAACACTGGAAAGGCAGAAGGAATGATTGTCAGGGAAAACTGGGAGTAGCCCATGGAAATCTGGTCATTTTAGGACTCTGTGGAAACTACTAGTAATGCTGTACGTTCCTGTAGCAGTTTGATATTATTGATGAATTCCAAAAAGAAATATTGGATTATGTTTGTAAACTCATCTTTTCCTCTGGGCACATTAGATTATCTTGAATTCATAGGTTTACTTGATTATGTAATTATGTAAATCTCTTGTGCCTGTAGGGCATTGAGTCCCACCCTTTGGTGGGTGTGGACTCACAGATAAAAGAGATGGCAAAGAACAGAGTTGAGGGTTTTTGATGTTGGAGTTTGTTGCCGAAGCCTTAAGCTGGAACCCTGGGAAGTAAGCTCACAGAGGAAAGAGAAGCCAGCCCCAGGAAGAGAGGAACCTGAGCCCAGGAAGAAGCAAGCCCTGGGAAGAAAGGAACCTTGAACCCAGAGAGAAGCAAGACTCTGGAAGGGAGGAACCCAGGAAGCCTGAACCCTCGCAGTCATTGGCAGCCATCTTGCTCCAACATGTGAAAATAGACTTGGGTGAGGTAAGTAATTTTTGCTCTATGGCCAGGTATCTGTGAGCTTCTACACCAAATAAATACCCTTTATAAAAACCAACCAATTTCTGGAATTTGCATCAGCACCCCTTTTGCTGACTAATACAGTTGCCCACAGCAAAGATATGGGTAATTTCTGGGAGAAATCTGAAGCTACTGGAAAACCTGCAGCTTCTGGAGTTACAGAAATTCCTTCTGCTAATTTCTAGTATCATTAGAATCTACAATGGAACCTGTTTGAAAGAGATTCTAGTAGATTAAATTTCCAGGTTTTCTTCCAGGTAACAGATTACAGGACCTTTAGTCTCCCTGATTTGGGCAAGCTGACTGATAACTTCTGTTTCTCCCATCCGACAAGTCAACAGTTTCCTCACTTTGCTTCTGGGCAAAAGTTTTGAGAGGTAGACTTTACTCTCACCTCTTGTCTTCTCTGAGACTTGAATCCATAATTTTGTATTATCTTTTAGCTCTTTCATGCTTAAAAAAAATTTTTTTGTTTTTTTTTCAATGTGAATGTTGATATGAATTATGTAGCTGCTTATGTTAATAGTAAGAATCCTGCATTCTCTTTTAAGAGTTAAAATGAACAGGACCCAAATTTAAGGTATGAATATATTTTTGAATTGAAGAATCACCATTGGGGATTTAATTCATTAGGAAATTTGAGGGGTTTCATTTTAAAGACCTCAAAATCCACATCAGTATATTTTTAAGAAGTTCAGGTGCTATTTTAGCACATTTTTTTAATTTAAAAGATGTTTCCCCAAACCTTCAAAAGAAAGGTAAATGATGAAGAGATAAAACTGAAATAGTAAAATAAGGTTGAGAGATTCGACTTTGGCAGAATAAATAATCCAATTACATAATATAGAAAAATTACTTTTCAAATAAAATAAAAATAATGCAAGTCTTACCCTTGAGCAGGTCTGAGGAATCAAATTGTCATTACACAAGCATATTTGAAGAATAAAATAGAAATATATGATTCTTTGTGCCTAGAGCAATTCAAAATAAAACCTTGCAGCTTCCAGAATAGTCATGAAAAAAGAATCATTGCACAGTGTGCCAAATGGTTCCCAAAGCTGCATCCTTTACAGCCAAAGTGAACTTTAAATCCTTCAAGAAACTTGTTCATTACCAAACAAAATTTTTATGCTTAGAAGAGTTCAGATTAAAAAAAAATCAACCTACACAGTAAAGGTCACTAATGAGTTAAAGACTCTTCAATATTGCTAAATATATTCACTTCAGAAAGGCTACTGCATGTTGCATAAAGGTTTTTTTTTCCTTTTTATTCTAGCACTGTGATTTTTAAAATGTGAAATACTAAAATTCTCAGTCATAGAGTTTCATGTCTTCTTTAAAAGTCATATTACTATGCTAAAAAATGTCTGATATATATTTTAAAAAGTAAATTAGATGAAACATTGTCATGAAGTACAGACTTTCCTGTAAATTTAAAGATACAAATTAGTGAAAATGATGGAAATGTGCCGATTTTATCATTTAGCAGATATTTGTTAGCTTCCTACTATGCTCCAGGTACTACGTTGTCTATACTACATTACAGAAAACTGACGTGGTTCTTGTTTTTGTGGGGCTTAATAATTGGTGGGGAAATATCACAGTGTTTGTAGCTACTTATTTCTTTGTTTAAATATTAGTATGGGGAAAGTAAAAGCTGTATAGGTGCCTACTCTTGTGCAACCTAATTCAGTGTTGAGGAATCAAAGATTTACTGGGTGATACAATATATATAGCTGAAATCTGAAAGGTAGGAGATGTAATTCAGTAAAAGGGAACTAGAAACGAAACACTAAGAAGAGGGAAGCTTAAGTCTTATAGTGGCAATGTGGCTAAAAGATTGTTTCTTTTGAGTAGGGAAAATGAAATATTGAGAAAAGATGAGGAGATAAATCAGGCACAGATCATGCAAAGCCTGGTAAACATGTTGCTCTTCACACTGGATTCCAAGAGCTTTTGAAAATCAAGTTGGACTTTAAAGGAAGAGAGAACATGTTCAGAGACAGATATTTTAGAAATGTTTTAGAAATAATCTTTGGACTGTATCATGAGAAACAAGTAGATAGGGTCACTGCTGGAACTAGGAACTCTAGTTAGTTACCCTAATATGACGAGAAGTTCTGTTTTGACCTAGGATGAGGATAATTGTAATAAAACATCAGTGGAATCGAGAGAGATGTAGGAAGTAGAATAATCAAGAATTAGTGCTTCACGGAGTGTGCTGGAGTCAAGGAAGAGCCCTGCATATCTTACTTGGATAACAGTGTGGATAGTGGGTTTTTTCTTGTTATAGGCAATAAATGAGGAACAGAGCTTTTGAGGAGAAAGTGGGAGTTCGGTTTTTAAAAACGTATGCTGGAGTTTCCCATGGAGAGGTAAGTTAAGACTCAAGAAAGCAGCTGAATATACGTGTAAGGGTTCCAGGCAAGATGACTATACTAAAGGCACAATTTGGAAGCTGTGGTACATATGGATGCTAACTGAAGCACTTCACAACAACAGTAGTTGGTGCAATCATCCAGAGGGTGTATAGGCAAATCTCATGCCCTTTCAAGCACTGAATTGCCTCTGACAAAAAAAAAGAGAAAAGGATGGTTCATGTCCTTAACCATTATGTATCTAGTACCTACTCCCAGAAACTGTGGTGTAGGCAGTTTCTGGGAGTAAGTACTAGGGTTTATATTCTAATTTTGTTGAAAGGAAAAAACAAACGAACAAGGAAATACACACATCAGTGAAACCGTATCAAACATTTGGGTATACTGCAATGTCAGAATGACATAATGATGGCTGAGAGGTCAACGTTTAGGCAAATAAGTAAAGGAGACAGTTATGAGTAGGGCCTAGAGGATAAAATCCTGAGCAGAGAAATCATCCTGTATAAATATATTGAGGCAGGAAAAAGTTTGACTATTTTAAAGGAACTGAAAGATAAAAAATGTGCTTGAGAGCAGTATGAGAATAAGGATGTAAGCAGAAGTCATTTCATAGAGGAACTCATAGACTTTGATTAGGGCATTTATTCTAAGAGCAATGGAACCCCTAAGGCTCTTCTAGGACTTATGTTCTGATTTTGTGACTATTTTTTATTCTCTTTGCTTCCTTGAATACCTTTGAATTTCAATGCCTGAAAGTTGAGGTGGATGTAAAGGTTTATAGTAATATGGTAGAAAGTTTTGTATATGTGACAGTACATTAATTTAACAAATACAAACATTATTTATGAATGAGTATTAAAAACGTAATTCCTTTACTCAGATACCTTAATTTTAGAGGTGTAAAATGTTTAGCAGTGATGCCAAGAAGCTAAGATGGGGCATTTGCAGAAGAATGAACCAAATATTTATTTGGCTTTGCTTGGTGTTCTACTTTGCCCTTATTCTTTCTCTCTCCCTTATTCTCTCATCCCATCCTCCTCTCAACTTTCTCCATTGTAATCTTCATTAACAGGTAGCCACCTTAAGTAAAAGTGTGCTGAGAATTGTGGGAAGATGGTGTCAAATTAGGTAAGCAGAACAAAAAAAAGAAAATCACCCTTGTTTTCTGTAAAAAGTGATTTCTAAATAAATGCATTATGAATAAAAAAAAATGCAATGGAGAAAGAGTAAAACCTGCCCAAAAGACCTGCTGTGAGGATCAGCAAACCAGGAAAGTGCTACACAAACCCAGAATGGTGAGGAACAGAGAGAGAAAGAACCCAAAACAAAAAACATGAGCAACCAAATTCCCGTGGCATCCAGGAAAGACTCCCCTCCTCCATCCCCAAGATATTAAGCTTGGGTAAAACCCCTGCTCTCTGCAGCTGACTGAAGGGGAGCAGACTTCTTCCTCTCTGCCAGCTGTTACAGGGGAAAAGGGGGAGGAAGTCAGGGAGCTTTTCCTCAGTGAATCCAATGAGCAGAGTCTGCTCCAATCTTGCATCTGGACAGACCAAAACACAAGAAAGTGGGACTGAAAGAAATGCCTCCCTGGAGAGGTGCACCCATGAGCACAATCTATTGGACTGTTAGGAAATTGCACGGACAAAACCTGTTTTTGGTTCTCTCTGTATTACAATGCCTGGAAGAAAATCTGTGCCACATTAGTGAGTCCCTGACCTGACTTAAGCTGGGCAATTTCAAGATACAGAGTTAAGTTGAATTGAATATCAAAGAGGGGTTGTAAAAAAGAAAAAAAGCAAGAGAGAGAACTTGCCCATCAGAGTAAAGATGCCAACATTCAGATTCCTAGACATCAGGAAAGAATTGCAAGCCACACTAGGAGAGAGGAAGAGATGGCCTGGCCAAAAGAACAAACTAAATATTCTGAAGACATACAAGATTTAAGACAGGTAATCAGTGATAATCACAAAACTGTCCTAAATCAATTCTAAGAATTGAAAGAAAATATGAATAAAGAGATACAGGATATAAAGAAGACAATGGTGAGCATAAAGAACAATTTGAAAGTCTATAAAGAAAAGTAACAGACCTTATGGGAATGAAAGACATGATGGATGAGATTAAAATATGTTAGAGGCACATAAGAGCAGATTTGAAATTCTCAATGACAATTAGTTATTTTGAAGACAGAACATCTGAACTGGAAAAGACAGGGCAACAGAAAGAGAAGAGAATTGGACAAATGGAACAGGAACTCAGGGAGTTGAATGACAACCTGAAGTGCTCAAAACGTATGCACTATTTGTGTCCCAGAGGGTGAAGAGAATGGAAAAGGGACAGAAAGAATATTTGAGGAAATAATGACTGAAAATTTTTCATACCTTATGAAAGACATAAACATCAATATCCAAGAACAACAACAAACACGATACAGATTAAGTCCCCAAACACCCACTATTCAGAATGACAAATATCAGAGATAATGAAGAGTGGATTCTGAAAGCAGCCAGAGAAAAGTAAAGCACCACATACAAGGGAAATTATATAAGATTAGTTGCCAGCCTCTCTTCAGAAACTATGAAGGAGAGAGGAAAGTAGTATGATGAATTAAAGGTACTGAAAAAGAAAACTGCCAACCAAGAATTCTATATCTGGCAAAATTTTCCATCAAAACGAGGGTGAGTTCAAAGTCTTCACATAAACAAAAACTGATAGAATATGTTACCAAAAGACCAGAATTACAAGAGATAATAAAGGGAGTGCTGCAACCTGAAAGGAAAAGAAACAAGGGTGAAAGATTTGGAGAAGAGTGCAGAAATGAAGATTATTTGGAAGGGTAAATTCAAGGTTAAAAAGACAATAGAATGATTTGACAACAGAGTGCTGGAGGACAAAATGAAGAGGTAAGTCATGTCTTTAGAGTATAACTTTGAATGTTATTGGATTGAACTCCCCAATCAAAAGAAGTCTGATAGAATGGATGAAAAATATAAGCCATCTATATACTGTCTACAGGAGACTCATCTCAAACATAAGAAAACAACCAGGTTAAAAGCAAAAGTTTGGAAAAAGATATCCTGTGCAAATAGTAACCAAAAATAAAAAATAAAAAGCTATAGTTGTGGAAAAATTTTTAAATGAAAAACTTATAAGGGATGAAGAAGGTCATAATATATTAATAAAAGGGGTAATTCACCAGGAAGAAATAACTATACTAAATATTTATGCAACTAACCTGAGGGCCTCAAGATACAGGAGGCACACACTGGCAAAAATGAAGGGAGAAATAAATTGTTGGAGACTTCAGTACACCACTCTCAGTATTGGATAGAACATCAGGACAGAGGATAAATAAAGAAACAGAAAACTTGAATAATAGTAGACCTAACAGGCATATATAGAGCATTGTACCCCAAAACAGCAGGACATACATTCTTTTCAAGTGCTTATGGATCCTTCTCTAAGATAAACAAGACTCAATAAATTTAAAAGATTGAAATTATATACAATTACTTCTCTGATCATAAAGGAATGAACCTGGAAATCATTAATGGATAGGAAAAGGAAAATTTCATAAATGTATGGAGATTATACAACACTTAAGTAATCAGTGGGTCAAAGAATTAAGCAAATATCTTGAAATCAATCAAAATGAGAACACAACATATCAAAACCTATGGGATACCACAAAGGCAGTGCTGAGAAGGAAATTTATATCCCTCAATGCTTACATTAAAAAAGCTCTTGTATAATTTGTAACAAATGTTTTACACCAATGCAAAGAGTTGGAGGAGGGGTGATGTGTGAGATCCCTATGTGATGCTATGTATGTTATTTTGTAAGTTTGCAATCTTTACATTTATTGTTTATGTGTGTGCATGTATGAATGATACACTTCAATAAAAATAAAAAAATTTTTAAAATGCTTAAGAAAAGAAGAAACGTAAAATGGAAGGTCTAACTGCATACCTGGAAGAACTAGAAAAAGAACAACAAACTAATCCCAAACCAAACTGAGGAAATAAACAGTAACAATTGGAGCAGAAATAAATGAAATGGAGAAAAAGAAAAAACAATAAATCCAACAAAACCAAAGTTTGGTTCTTTGAGAAGATCAACAAAATTGACAACCCCTTAGCAAGACTGACCAAAAAAAAAAAAGAGAGAAGATGCAAATAAATAAAATCAGAAATGAGAAGGGGGATGTTACCACTGACCTTGCAGAAATAAGAGAGATCATGTGTATACTGTGACCAACTGTATGCCAAAAAAACTAGATGGGCAAATTCCTAGAAATACACAGACCACCTACACTGATCCTGAAAGAAATAGAAGAGATTGAAACAATCATTAAAAACCTCCCAAAGATGAAAAGCTCAGGACCAGATGGCTTCACAGGTAAATTCTACCAATCATTCAAAGATGCTCTTGCTCAAGCTCTTCCAAAAAATTGAACAGAAAAGAACGCTACTAAACTCATTCTATGAAGCCAACATCACCCTAACACCAAAACCAGATAAAGATACTACAAAAAAAAGAAAATTACAGACCAATATTTCTAATGAATATAGATGCAAATATCCTCAACAAAATACTTGCAAACAGAATCTAAAAGCACATTTAAAGAATTATACACCATAATCAGGTATGCAAGGGTGGTTCAATACAAGAAAATCAATTAGGCTAGGTAAAGAAATCAAAGGCAACCAATTGGGAAAAGAAGCAGTAAAACTTCCACTAATTGCTGGTGATATGTTCCTCTATCTAGAAAATCCTGAAAAATCCCCAAGAACTAATAGGCAAGTTCAGCAAAGTGGAGGGATACAAGACTAATATGCAAAAATCAATAGCATTTCTATACACTACTGATGTACAATCTGTGGAAGAAATTAGAAAAAAAATTTAATTTGTAAGAGTCACTAAAACCATCAAATATTTAGGGGTCAATTTAACCAAGGATATAAGGGACCTGAAAACTACAAAACATTGCTAAAAGAAACTGAAGACTTAAGTAAATAGCAGCACATTCTGTGTTCATGGATTGGAAGGCTAAATATCATTAAGATATCATTTCTATCCAAACTGATTTACAGGTTCAATGCGATTGCAATAAAAATCCCGATAGCCTTTTTTGCAGAAATAGAAAAACCAATTATCAAATTTATTTTGAAGTATAAGGGATGCCACGCAGCCAAAAATGCCTTTAAAAAGAATGAAGTTGGAGGACTCCCACTCCCTGACTTTAAAGCACATAACTTAGCTACAATGGTAAAAACAGCATGGTACTGGTATAAGGTCAGACAGATTAACCAATGGAACCAAACTGAGAACAAAATAATAGACCCTCACATCTGCAGTCAAGTGATTTTTGACAAGGCTGTTAGGCCCACCCACTGGGTCAGAAAAGTCTATTCAACAAATAGAGCTGGGAGAACTGGATAGCCATATCCAAAAGAAAGAAAGAAGGCCCCTATCTCACACTGTCTACCAAAATTAACTCAAAATGGATCAAGGACCTAAATACAAAAGGAACATCCATAAAGATCCGAAAAGAAAATGTAGAAAACATCTTCTAGACCTCATGCTAGACGGTATTTTATTAACCTTATACCCAAAACACATGCAACAAAAAAGTAAATAGATTAATGGGACCTCCTCAAATTTAAAGAGTTTTGCATCTCAAAGGACTTCGTCAAAAGGGTGAAAAGGCAGCCATCTCAGTGGGAGAAAATATTAATATTTGACAATTACATATCCGATAAGGGTTTGCTATCCATGGTATATAAACAGTTCATTCAAGTCAACAATAAAAAGATGAACTACCCAATTAAATAATGGGTAAAAGTCTTGAAAAGACAATTTTCCAAAACAGAAATACAAATGGAGAAGAAACATATCAAAAAATGTTCAATATCACTAGTGGTTAGGGAAATACAAATCAAAATTACAATGAGGCATCATTTCATACCTGTTATGCTGGCCACTATTAAAAAGTTGGAAAACTGTAAATGTTGGAGATGTTGTGGAGAGATAGGGATGCTTATTCAATGTTGGTGGGAATTTAGAATGGTACAGCAACTATGGATGACTGTTTGGCATTTTCTGAGGAAGTTGAATATAGACTTGCCATGTGACCTGGCAATACCATTACTAGGCATATACCCAGAAGAACTGAGAGCAGAGACACAGATATCTGCACACTGATGTTCACAGTGGCATTATTCATGATTGCCAAAAGTTGGAAACAATCCAGGTGTCAATCAACTGATGAATGGATGAACAAATTGTGGTGTATACACACGACGGAATGTTATGCAGTAGTAAGAAAAAATGAAATTTGTGATGCAAATGACAACATGGATGAACCTGGAGGACATTATGTTGATTAAAGCAGAAGGAAAGCTAAAAACTGTAACCTGGCACTGTATAAGATAGTAAAGAACAAATGCATAATATTGCATATATAAGACTGTTTTTACCCAATATAAATATAAATAAATTGGAAAGAAAGAAGCAGAATAGCAGCTCTGTACAGCAGGGGAAGCATAGAGAGATCGAGCAGTGATGAGTTTTGTTTGGTTTTTGTTTATTATTATTATTGGAATAATGAATGTGCTCTAAGAATGATTGAAGTGATGTACGCACAAATATGTGATTACACCAAATACTATTGATTATACTCTTTGAGTGTATTTATGCTTTATTAATATGTATCAATAAAATTGATTTGTTAAAAAAAAGTCTGCCGAGGGCTATGGTGGAACTTATGAGAAGCCCTGGAGGGCTGTTGTGTGCATGCGTGCTTTCACACTTTTGTGCACATGTGTGTCCATATGTGTATGTGTTTTGAATTCCTGTGGGATGTGAAGAATGGGAGGAGGAGATTGGAGATAGAAAAAGGAGAAGGAAACGCTCCTAGAGCATATGATTTGAACCATGGCTTGTAAACAAGTTTTCCTCTTGCATCAAATAAAAAAATTCTCATGAATAAATTTATATCATGCATGGATGAGAAATAAATAGAATTATAGACCATTTAGTCATGACTTTGGGTATGTAAGTATCTTAAAATCATCTAGTTTGACCTCATTTACAGATGAGGAAAATAGGGACTAGAATTGAAGTTTGAGTTTAGGATCAAAGTCTTTTCAGTTCAGTATTCACTGTACTCTTTATGTTGCCTTCAGTCCCCATGAGTCTGCTCCTGATAATTAAATTTAAACATGCACATACATGTCCACTACATATATCTGATAAAACAGTCTTAGAGTTGGAAAAAAGGCAAGATCCCATATCAGATCCAGTAGGCCAACATTTAATGCCAGACACTGCAATTTACAGAATTGCCTCTAATAATTCTCCTTGAGCTTGAGTCTTCTTATCTATCAAATGTAATAGTATCATTCCTCAATCTTGAGGCTTTTGGTGGAAGGGAAATGGGTGGGGTATATATTTTTGATGTAACATTATGTAATCTAAAGCTCCTTTAAAAATAAAGAAAAAAACAGCTTTTATAAAAGGTGATCGTATCATTTACCTTAGCAGATCATAGGGAGATTGAAACAAGATTGTCTTGTGAAAGCACCCAGTGCAGGAGAGGGTTCAATACAACTTTAAGTTGCATCTGAAGTTGTAGGAAAGACATTTAGAATTAGTTTGTCTATAAACATAAGTATGCAAAATATTGTTCAAAAGCACTCATAGAAACTTTTCTGATGTGATGAGAAATGACATCTCCATGGCAAGCCCAACACCCAACAGACTGAGCCCAGAAAAAGACTAAACAAAACTGTGGAAGCCACCTTTCCTTGGACCCACCAAACAAGCCCTGTGCTGGAGCAGATGTGTGGCCTTGGCTCTGGGATGGAAGATGAAATCGGGCTGACTCCCTTCTTGGGGCGTCCCAGATAGTGGCCTGCCCGTGCACTCCCGTCCCTTTTCCCCTGAGCACACAGAGACATTCCCAGTATAAATATGCATTTTTATACACTTATTTATTTTTTTAAAGATATTTAGTTTACATAAATGATACATAAAAAGTGTTGGGGATTCCCATATGCACCGCTCCCTACACCTCCCACATTTTCCCTTATTAACAACATCCTTTATTAGAGTGGTACATTGTTACAATTGATGAACACATTTTGGAACATTGCCACTAAGCATGGATTATAGTTTACATTGTAGTTTACATTCTGTCCACACAATTCTGTAGGTTATGGCAAGATATGTAATAGCCTGTATATGTCATTGCAATGTCATTCAGGACAATTCCAAAGTCCCGAAAATGCCCTCATGTTACTCCTACTTTTCCCTCTCCCTTTCCCCAGAACCTCCTGTGCCCCCTGCCTCCACATCAATGATATAAATTCTTCCATTGCTAGAATCAGAGTAAATCTATAGTAGAATACCAGTAAGTCCACTCTAGTCCTTCCTTCATTCCCCAATCCTCAGGATTCTGGGATGGTGAATGCCCACTCCACCTCTAATTGAGATGTGGCTTAGATCCTATGGGGTAGATGGATGGGACTTTCTTGCTTGCAGTTGTATACCCTCTCTGTTCCTTGAGATGGTCATTGTCCATCATCATCTCCTTGTTAGTTGTCCTGGGTGAGTCCAATGAACTGGAGAGTAGGTGGTGCAACTCCACTGAGACTCAGGGCTCAGCTACCACATGGAAAGCCCAAAGATTGAAGTCTCTTGGTCATATACCTATCAAGTCTATACTAATTAATGGTTCTAATAGAAGGGGCAGAAGAGCCATGTTTAGGGAAACCACCACTGAGTCCCACTCTGTCACACTGGGGAGCATAAGTTCCCAAGTAAGGCCCACTGGCAGGGCACCGAACTCCTGAGCTGTCTGCCCTACCTGTAGGGTCTGGATGTCTCCAGAGCCCTCAGAGTCCACTATTTGAGGCAATATTTATTGTGGCCATCAATGAGGTCCTTAAATGTGCAAGTTATTGAAGGATCATGCATGTGATCCTTGAAGACTCATCCCTGCTGCTCTATCTGTTTTCTGGTGGGGAGAGAGCAGTGGGCTACATACGTGGCTTCTCCCTGCATCAGCTAGGGGATTGACTCTCGCTGGCCGTGGAGGACAGACCTCCACTAATGAAGCTGTCCTTGCTCTGTCTCTTCTCTGGGAGTAAATGTCCCATCCAGTGCCTGTGTGAGTTGTGCTTTGCTGATGATCCCTAAATCATCAAAATACCTGCAAATCCTGGAGTAGGCTTTGACCCTAGGACTGCTGTTCCTAGAGGCAGACAATGGAATATTTCTTGCTGCCCTCCATGCAGTGAGAGCCTCTGCTGGAGACCGTACTGTCGCTCTTTTTGACCAATCGTTTGGCACAGAGAACAGGTGCCAACAAAAACAAAACAAACCAACAATGAAAACAAAAATAAAGGAGGACTGATCAATGTCAAGTTCAGGGAAGAGTTGATAAAGTCACCTTATGGCCATCAGAATTCTGGGCTTATGCTACTGGTCTTAACTTTATAACCTGAAACTAATGAAAATTATAGAATTGCAAGAAAGGTCTCTCTGAAGGACAGCTGCAGCTAGACACTTAGTCGAAGAATCAGGATGGGCCACATGGACAGGAAGATGTTTCAGGGAGCCTCATCTCCAAGCCAACAAAATATTTAGCTGATTCTTTAGGTCCAAGAAATATTATAAACCTGTCTTTCTTCCTGCTTATTGGCGATGAGTGCTTGTAAGTAACTCTGTTTCTGGCTTTATGGTTTTCTGGTTCCTGGTTCCATACAGAGTTTCCTAGCATAGAACATTTTCAGATTAAGTTATCAAAATACAATCTGTGGTCCTTGAGAAATCAAGGCGAGTTATAACATTTACAAACTGACTGGTTGTGAACAAATGTAGATTTTAGTTTTATTAAAGGAAAGAAGATAACATTTACAATCTATAAACTAACAACTTGTCATGGGTTCTTAGGTTTAATTGAGAATAGATTAAAATGAAAGCATGAAATTGAGAAAATAGGTTAGAAAAGAAAAAGTCATCAGTTCCATCTGTGTTTCTTCCTTGATATGCTAATAGAACACTTGACTGGGTAAATCAGGCTTATCTGGATCCTGACGATTTTAACATGTGTGGTTAGTGATTTAGGACTGGGTTGAATGATGGTATCCAAAGAGCCCTAGCTAAAGGCTCAGATCACACTCAGAGGAGTTCTCCACAGAAATTCCTCAGAGCTCTAACTGTGCCCTGTCCTGTTCCTTAATTTTTTCACTTGGCTAAAAGGATAATATAGAATATTCAGCAAATCATTTTAGAATTGATTTTTATGCTATGTAATTTGCTAAGAATTGGTTATTTGAAAATAATTAAGAACCAATTCTGGGCCTCAGATATCTCCTCGTTTATTTGAGTAATTAAAAATGTGACTTGCACAACTGCAGACACAGCAGATATTTGGAGTAACCTAGTTGAATATACCACTAATAACAACCAAAGATACACAAGTCAAAGCAAGTGTGTTTGTTTTTTGCCTAGCAGTTTTCCTTGTCTGCATGTTTTATTTTGATAACATCATAGCATATCAAAACATCTCGTTAAAATGGCTCCATACATACCGAAATTGAGAGAAAGGATTTCAGTGATTCCCTTATAAGTTCATGGGGTTCAATGCAAACTTACACCCTTCTCCAAGAAAATAGCTCCCAGCAGCACACTTTTAGCACAGTTCCGCCCTTTTCACAGTGCCCTTCCCCTGACGTAGAAATGAGACAGGCGGCGGATTTCCCACTTAGCTTGCCCACCCTACGGGCCTTGAGAACCTAGGTTTTCTGACCTCAAAGGATGTGTAACTTTGTATCATCCAGATTTGCTAGAGCATTGTCTAGTTTGCCAAGAGTGCTATAACAAAGTACTACCGATACTTGGCTGAAACTGCAGAAATTTATTGTCCCACAGTTTTGGAGACCAGTCCCAAATCAAGGTGATGATGCAGCCTTGTTCCCTCTTAAAGGGGGGAATCGGGTCCTGTCTCTGCCCTGGCTTCTGGAAGGTGGCTGCTGGCCACGGTACATCTTGGCTTCTGGAAGGTGGCTGCTGGCCACGGTACATCTTGGCTTCTGGAAGGTGGCTACTGGCCATGGTACATCTTGGCTTCTGGCAGCATCACTCACTCTCTGCCTGTACAGTCCCTCCTTACAAGGACACCAGTCACACTCAGGGTCCAACCTAATCCAGTGTGGCCTCATCTTATCTAATACCATCTTCACAGATCCTAGGTACACACAAGTTCAGCTTCCTGAGCTGGGGGCTTGGACTTGAGCACGTGTTTTGGGGGCCATCGTTCCATTCATGATGAGCCTCTGCTGCATGAACTGATGACTTGTGCTTCATCTTCCCATTTAGTGGGTTCCTGAGAAAGGAGTATTTGCCAACTTAAAAACAAACAAGCCAAAGTTCCCCATGTTTACTTTTTACTGTATAGACTTCAGATTTTATTTTGTTTTGTTGTATGCCGATCTCTTTAGAAAGTGTGAGTGTGAGGAAGCAGTAATGAAAATGAGAGGAGTTTCTATCCCTTCTGAACACTATCTGTATATACACAGGAGTGAGAGAGAGAGAAAAGATTCTTCTTTGGCTTCTAGGGAGCTGAAAGGAATTTTTATAACCACATGTGAAGTAAACCTAACATTCCTGAATCTCATTTTTATGTCCTGTTTTTATTTTATTATGAATATGTCTAACTTGCCATACAATGATTAATTCCTATTAATGTAACATTTAGCATATTAGTAAGGGTTCTAAATATCATGATTTAAATGATTTCCACATTTTGATTGGCAGTTGATTAAAGTGATGGCAGGTAAGGAGAGTTTTAACGACTTTTTCCTGGGGATCACACGGATATCTGGATCTGCCCGGCCAGTGCTTCTCACCCTGCTCCTTAGAAAGCTGTGTAAACAGCGTCATGTGGTAGCGTGGCTCTGGGGTCCTGCACAGCTACCTCACGAATCCCTAATTAGTCCTGCTCCTTCCTGGACGTTGTTCAGATGTTGGCAGCCAAAATGATAAAAAGATGAAGAAGTGAGCTTATTTGCCCTTTAGGAACCATCCTTTAATATTTGGGAGATGACAAAAGCAATGTTTTATAAGAAATATGATGTAATAATTCCAAACAAAGTAGAAATGAATATTCATCATTAGATGAATGTAGCAGATGAATCAATAAAAAATAAAATATGCACAAAAATAAGAACCACCCCAATATATACACAAGACCCCACGCCTGCCCCCCCCCCCACCCCCCACACAGGCACCTACACATGACTGATGCCTGGACTAATTAGTTAATTATATCAGGGCCTGGGTTTACTCTGTAAATTTATGATGTAAGTGATGTTTAACTTTGGTTAGTTCTTTTGTTTTAAAGATTATTTTATGTATTTTTCCCCCTTCCCTCCATTGTCTGCTCTCTGCATCCATTTGCTGTGTGTTCTTCTGTGTCTGCTTACATTCTCATTAGGCAGTTCCAGCAACTGATCCTGGGACCTTCCAGAGTGGGAGAGAGGTGATTATTCTCTTGCACCACCTCAGCTACCTGGTCTGCTGTGTCTTATTATTTCTCCTGTGTCTCTTTTTGCTGCATCTTCTTGCTGCACCAGCTCTCCACATGGGCCAGCACTCCATGTGGGTCAGCTCACGTTCACCAGGAGGCCCTGGGCATCAAACTCTGGACCTCCTATATGGTAGATGGGAGCTCAATTGCTTGAGCTACATGCACTTCCCTGGTTAGTTCTTTTAACCCAAATCTGTTCCAAACAGTAAAGGTTTGTAGAATCAGCTCATCCTACTTTAAAGTTAAGAGTAATAGATGGCTCAGAAATTTTAGTGATAGTCTAGTTTTGATATTGTTTTAAACAGGAGTTTCTATGACTCCCAAAAGGTCTAAAGAAGGAAAAGAAGAGTTTTAATAGTCTTTATCTCTTTCAGACCTTGTGTTGACTTACACTCTTGAATTTTCTTTTCTTTTTCCCCAACCAGGACAGCTCTTCAGGTCGGCTGTGGGCTCCCAAGCCCAGCAGAACAGTCACACAACAGTGCCCCAAGCATTCTTCCTCTTCCCGCTCACTTCATGGAGGGTGTCTATCTCACTTGAGATGAGCGAGCAGTGACTGGCCTGTTTTCCACCAGTGCCGTGAAGCACACTCATCAGCAGATCCTGGCCGCAGACACTCAGCATAAATCCTTTTGTGGGACGGCATTTTTGCAGTTTGCTTAACTGGACATTGGCCCCTAAAATGGCCCTTGGTCAATCCTCCACTTGTTGGCCTGAGTAGGTGATACAATTTTTTCCAAACTTATTAGTGAGTAAAGAAAGGCTGATTAAGTCTGATATTGACTACACTCTAAGGAACAAAAAAAAAATAACAGTGATTGTCAAGACTTGGTACTGGAAGAAGCAAGGAGCTAAAACCTCCCTTGCCTCTGCTTCTGGTATTTGCCAGCATCCTTGGGCCCCTTGGCTTGTTCTTGCATCAGTCCATCTCCTCCATCTTCACATGGCCTCATGGGAGTCGCTCTGTTTCTCCAAGTTTCCTCTTCTTATAAATACTCCAGTAGGATACATAGAATCCTAAGCCAGTAGGGTTAGGGCCTACCCTAAAAGAGTTTGACCACATTTTAATTCATCAACTAATCATACCTTCTAATACTCCATGCCCAAGTAAGGTCACATTTTGAGGTACTAGGGGTTGGACTTCAATGTACAGGGACTGAGAATGGGGGAGGGATATTTCCCAGAGAAACATAAGATGTGGTTATTAGAAGACATAATGAATGCTGTGCAGATGAAACAGTATTTTCAAGGTTTTTACATTTTGCCATTAACCCAAATATAATTAAGTACTTTGGAACAGGGATACCTCTGTTTGAGGATCTCACCTCACAGTTTGCCTTTGGCTTCTTCCTCTCCAAAGGTTCTCTCTTTCCACATCTGCTGCTTTGGCAGTGACACTGCAGATCAATTTGGCATCTTACTATATTAAGGGGTATTGCAAACAAAGTTTTTTGACTCCATAACACCCTCAAATTGTGTTTCGATTCTAGTTTATTTTTCCCTCTAGTAAACAATAATTTCTTCTGAAAATGTCAATATTTCTTTTTTTTTCCTAAGATTTATTTATTTCTCCCCCCATCCCCCCGTTGTCTGCTCTCTGTGTCCATTCGCTGTGTATTCTTCCATGTCTGCTTGTATTCTCATTAGGTGGCTCTGGGAACTGATCCTGGGAACTTCCAGAGTGGGAGAGAGGTGATTACTCTCTTGCACCCCCTCAACTGTTCTGCTACGTCTTCTTATTTCCTTTCCTCTGTGTCTCTTGTTGCATCATCTTGCTGCACCAGCTCTCCACGTCAGGTGGCACTCCTGCGCAGGGCGGCTTTCCCATGCTGGGTGGCATTTCCACGCAGGGTGGCATTCCTGCGCAGGGCAGCATTCCCATGTGGACTGGCACTCCACGTGGGCCAGCTTGCCCTCACCAGGAGGCCCTGGACATCGAAATCTGGATCTCCTGTATGGTAGACGGGAGCCCAATTGGTTGAGTCACAGCTGCGTCCCATGTATTTCTTTTACGGTTGAGAAAACAGAATAGTGTTGGTTGATCTTGCCACAAAAACCTATAAGTATTCCAACTGCGGTTACTTGTTCTGCTTGAACTATCTGCTCTCTAGAGTTGGCAATCTTCATCCTTGCGAACTTCTGTTTCTAAGATGTTTTCTTTCTTTCTGACCACATGTGTCCTACCCCTTCTATGGCATCTAGAACATGAAATTTAGTAAGTCACAGCTCTCCCCAAGTGGCATAGGCCTCTTTACTTGTTAAATCTTTCACAAAATGTGGTACAAACCATTGAAATATTTGGGGCACAGCTGACAATAGACAAAGGATTAAAAATAAACCATACCCACCCCGTTGTCTTTGATACATGCAGTGCCCTAGAGGACAGGTGGCACAAAAGGCCTGGAGGCCTGACTGCGGATCTGCCTGACGGGCTTTTGGCTTAGATGATATTTTAATGCCGTGGCCTGTGTCTCCAATGAATGCTGTCGATTTAGCATGAGCCACTGCAGCCTATCAGCTGGCAGGTTCATCTTTTTTTCCAGAGAATGACAGCTCTGAAGAGTCACTCAAACTTTTCTTACACCCCAAGAGTGGGTGTTGACATCATGTTGTTGATGCTAGATGAAAACAGTATTCCGGTGGGTATAGTTTGCACCATGCAGGCGATCACACCATGAATAAGTGAAAAATCTGTGTTGGATGCATACTGAATTATCAGTGAGGGGACTGCGGTGCATTGATTTAAAAAAAAAAATACAGGCTGCCCTAGTCCAGGAGAGTAAGAGCCATCTATTGAAAGACATATTACATATGTGCATGTATATATGCATATATACATGAATATAGGTATCTACGCACTCATATGTATACATTTTTTTTGTGTTTCTGCATCTTCTGAGTTGAAGGGTTTATTTCGATTTTGTTTCTTTTAAGAGGTAATATATCAATGACCTTTAGCCATATATACTTCCATGACAATTTGCATGCTATTCTGCTATCCTGGAATTGTTTCCTCCTTCATCTGACTAACTTCTATTATAAAAAAAATTCATAGGACTTCTCTTCTGCTTGGAGGCCCCCTTAATACCCTGCTTCTTCCAAGCTGGAGTGAAGTGGCCTCTGTCCCCTGCATCCACTTCCCATCTTTCATCTCTGTGTCATTGTGTTCAGCCAAGTCCCTAGCACAGAGAAGTCCCTCAAATTACATGTTGAATGACTCAAAAGTATACTATGTAAGGACACAAATATTCATAAAGTTCTATTATCCTAAGAAGTCCCACCAGTTGTCCACCTTTCTATTCTTTCAGTCCTTGTTCTTAAGCAAATATAATGTCTCAACAGTGTAAGTATGAGTATGTTTCCCTTTTTAATGTCATATATTTTAGCTTAACATTTTCTCAGCACTGTTGCTTAGCCTTTGTAGTGATCCTTTTAAAAAACTAGTACAGTGCTCTTTTATGCCCTTGTGTGTTTACATACTTCACCATCCCCCTCAGCCCAGCAGCGTAACCACGTAACCAGTGCGGAAGGTGACTCTCTGTTCCTGCTTTGTCAGGAACGGAACAGTCTGGCCATGGTGCACAGCCAGGTCTCCCAGGGGGTGACAGTCTATAAACTTCAGAGCCGGTTCTCATATGGCTTGGGCTGCCCTCCTTGCTGTGGTTTCAGCGCTGACTCAACCCTTCTCTCAGAGCCTCCCAGTCAGAGCCTCTGTTCACCAGCAGGTGCTTAAACGAAAGGAAACCCAACTGATGGGCAGGTGATTAGCAATGATCATCCAGCTGCCTTACGTATAGGTCTAGAGGGAAAACTGAATCCTCCAATGCTGGCAGAACTTGGCAGATTATTCTGAGTTCTCCAGCCCTGGAGTTGTTGGCGTTGGTGACTATTTAATCCAAGGTTCCTGTGGGTGTGGACCCATTTTAAGTTGGGTTTTTGATGAAGACACTTCAGTTAGGCTGCCACCCACCTCTTTCAGTGTGAGTCTCAATGTTCTTGCTGGAGTCTTTTATAAACAGAATGACTACAGAGAGACAGAGAGAAAGTCACTCAAGCAAGAGGCGGAGAGCAGCGAAACCTGGAAGAGAAGAGAGAGACCAGCACACACTGTCATGTGCCTTGCCACGTGGTAGGCGAGTCAAGGATCACCCACACCAGGTCTTCAAGGAGAAACCATCGCCTAGATGATGACCTGATGTGGACAGTCTCACAGACTCCAACTGTAACCTAATCAATTCCCATTGTTTAAAGCCAGCGCACTTCCTGCTTGAGTAGCCTCAGAAACTAAAACGGGAGGGATATAGACACGACTCTTTATTCAGAGATCAGGAAACTTAGGCTCAGAGGTATTACATTAAGATCACCCAAAACAGGAATGCTGCGACCAGATTCTACATCTGATTCCCAAGCCTGTGGTCATTCCCCAACATCAGTGCCATCTATTATCAGGAATATCATTTAGTACACCTGTCACATCCATTTCAGAACTCCCCTGTGAAGAAATGAGAGTGGGGTGATTGCTTCTCATAGCTAGATTTTCTAGAAATATAGTCATGATGTCCTCTTCAGCTCAGTGTCAGACAGTTTCTCCATCGTCTTTATCAATGGCTTTTGCTTTTCCTTCCTGCCTTCAGTCTCAAGGCTGATTTTGCCACCAAGTGGGGGAGTGATAAAGCAAGAATGTGCCAGGGTATTCGTTTCCCAATTGTCACAAGTCAATGAAGGAAGGAAGAAAGTGAGCCCATCCTGTGGAAGACTCAGAAAATTTATATTTGCATAGTGCTTGTATGGGCTGAAAAGGGCCATACGAAAATTTTCCTCTCACTTGCTGTGAAGTCCAATATGGAAGAAATTAATTCTGCTTTCTCTATGAGGAAACTGAGGCTCATAGAATCTGAATACTTTCCAAAGGGCTGGTAGACATTAAGTAGCAATATTGGAATGACTCTTAGGCCAGACTGCAGGTTCGGTTCTATTCTCTGGCTTTTCTCCCATGAGGAGAATGCTTTCCCACAGGGAGCGGCTGCGGGGCATGGGTAAGTCATCAGGACACTACTGTTCAGCACAATGACCCTGCCCCTGTCCTATCACCATAGCCCTGAGGGCGCATGCATTCTCCCACCGAAGTCTTCCCCAGAGTTACAAAGTTTGAGAAATGATCCTCAGTAAATTAAAACGGACAGCGGACTTTGCATAGTGTAAACAATCAGTAAATGTTTTTTGTTTTTTTTTGATAAATGAATTAATGAACTAATTAACAAATGAAGGCAGGGAAAGGACCTAGATTTTCAATATTCCAACTGTTAAACCCAGTGGAAAAATGCAGAAAATTCACCGAATAGAAAAATCCTTTGTGTCAAGGTAAAAAGGTTTATTACTAAAAGAAGGAAAGATTCCAGATTCATTGACCATTATGAATGATATGATATATTTTTGGAAATAACCTAAAGAATTACCACGGCAAATCCAATTTACTGCCATTCCCATACCCTGCCCCTCCCCGTGACTGACACGTTTCCATTAAATATCCACGGCACAGCGAAACAGTGAGCAGGGCCAGAGGAACAGCCAAGGAAACTCAGAACAAAACCAGGCCAGGGACAAAAAGTCCAGGCGCACCCTTCCGTCTTGCCACACGAATCACTTTTCTATCTTCCCCATTTTAGTCATTTTTCCTCCTCCCCAGGTGTCATTGTTTCTGAAAGATTTCAGAATTTCTCACAACACTTTCATTCCACTTGATTTCCTTCCTCTTTTGAAATCACTAATGCTTCATTTTCCTTGCTAAAAGACCATTTGTAGAGTTTCAGCTATTCTAACTGTGAATGTTTATCCAGCGTTTTAAGGTTTGCTTCTCAGTTTTCCATCCACCTGTCAACTGCCTGATGCTGTTTCACATAGTTTGAACATATAGTTTTATATTCTTTTCAGATCTTTTTTAAAAAGATTTTTTATTTATTTTTAAAAGATACATAGATCACAAAAAAATGTTACTTTAAAAAATATAGGAGGTTCCCAGATGCCCCACTCCCCACACCCCCCACTTTTCCTACATCAGCAACTTCTTTCATTGGTGTGGTATATTCATTGCATTTGAGGAATACATTTTGGAGCACTGCTGCACAGCATGGATTATAGTCTACACTGCAGTTTACACTCTCTCCCAGTCCATTCAGTGGGTTATGGCAGGATATAAAATATCCTGCATCTGTCCCTGCAATATCACTCAGGACCACTCCAAGTCCCAAAAATGCCACCATATCACACCTCCTTTTCCTACTCCCTGCCTTCAGCATTTCCAGTGGCCACTGTTTCCACATCAATGATATAATTTCTTCCATTACTAGAGTCACAATAGTTCTATAGTAGAATACCAGTCAGTCCACTCTAATCCATATTTTATTCCTCCATCCTGAGGACCCTCGGATGACGATGCCCACTTCATCTCTCAATTGAGAGGGGGCTTTGATCCCACAGGCTGGTGGATGGAAGTCTCATGGCGACAGCTATAGACTCTCTTGGCTCCCTGGTGTGGTGGTTGACCATCCTCACCTCCCTGTCAGCTGACCTGGGTAAGTCCAATGAACTGGAGAGTAGGTGCTGCAACACCGTTGAGGCTCAGGGCACAGCTGGCACATGGACAGCCTAGAGATTCAAGCCTCCTGGGCATAAACCAATCACAGCACCAACCACAGGTTCAATAATCTGTCTTTCATCTGGGTTATTAGTTTCTTTTTAAACCTAGCCATCTTCCCCTTGGAGCAGGGCCTGGAAATGCCCTTCATTCCTCATGCCTTGGCTCAAGCTCGCCTTCTTTTTCTTAGAGGTCTACTGAATCCTCTCACTCAGTCTCTTCACTCTACATGTCTTTGAAGAATCTTCATGGAGCATAAATATAATTTTTATCATTCCCTATTTTGAAAATTATTTTGAAATCCCTTTACTAAAAACAATAGTTAACCATTAGGGTACCTGTGTTATTCTAACTGATTCAAGATCTAAACTCTTTCTTTCAGGATAAAGTAGCAAAATTGAGGAGAAATGTTACATGGCTCTACTTTTGGGCACATATTTATCATTTGTGGAAACACTAATTGTTTTATTCTGGCCAGGAGATTTTCTTTGTATGGATATATGTATATATATTTCATGCATGCTTATACATATTTATGCATATATGTATATAGATATTCATACTCATATATGTGCAAATATATATATATACACACATACACACATGCACACTATATGTTAGGAATTGGCTTCAAGGTGTTTACTTTGTAGATGTAGCTGAAGAAAATCAACTCTTGGTGTACACTGTTTTAATTATGATATGTTAGGATGCACTGAGCATGACTTGGGTTCCAAAGTGTGGTTTCTGGTTCAGAAGAGTTAGGGAAATCTTCAAAGAGGAGGTAAAAATGGAACTGAAATGTTTAGGCTAAAGAAAAACCAACCAAGCGAAAGTGTGGAAAATGGATAGATGTGAGTAAGGAAGGTCATTCCAGGCGAAACGAACCACATAAATGAAGACACAGAAACATGGAATATCTACACTCAAGTTGGTATACTTCAGAGAAGGCTGCTGGTACGGGAATTGTGGGAAGGCTGAGGGAAATGAGGGTGCCAGGGCATGAAAGGCTGCAACTAAGATAAACTTGCACAGAGAGATAGTCAGTGATGTAACAGGATACAAACGCGGAGCTGGATTACCCATAAGTACAAAATCTCACGAGTAACAATGATGGAGTACAGTACATCAAGAGGAAGTTGAAGCCTGATCAAGATGTGTCAGAAGGTCTGAGTTTTAGTATGTATACAGTTCTTGGTTTGATTACAATAAGGTTGTTTAAGGCAACTTTTGTTAGTATTTTCTAATGGAGTCTTCCACGAAACAGGCTCTAATTGTACATCGTAGAGGAAAGAATTCTGATTCAATCAGGAATCACAATTATTTATAACCATTCTGAAAAGCCTGCGGTTAAAGCTTTAACAAAACCATTTTTCCTGCTAGACATGTTTTTTTTTTTCCCTCTAGTACCCAAGGTCTACTGACCTTCTTGATGCCCTGCTTCTATCCTTTTAAGTTGGACCTCTAAAAAATTCACATGTCCTAAAGTGCTCTTATACTCTCCTGTGGTTTATTGGATTCTTTCTTATTGATTTAATTTGAATATACAATCCTAGAGGCTTTCAAATAATGAGCATTTTTTAAGTGGGAAGGCATATAAAATGAATGTCTTTTTATTTTTGTTTTTATAGTTTTTCAAGTCAAATTTGATCTGGGGCAACTGGTCTCTAGTAAAAGTAACACTTCTTTAGAAAAGGAAGCATCATGCCAATGTGTTTGAATGACTATCAAAAATGAAACTTACCGAATTTGGATGAAAATAAAGCTACCCATCAATTCCTAATTTAGAGAGTCTGTGAGCTAAATAAGTGTTGCAAAATGGTAACCAAGCAAAATAATCAGAACCAGTCTTAATGAGTCCTGATTGAATAGGTGGTTGGCAACATGATATCGTGTCTGGGTAACAGGGAAGTGAGAGGTCCTGTGGCAAGGTGGGAGTACTTCCAATCATTTTGCTGATAGATGAGAGTGACATGTGTCATAGCACATCTTATAACATAAAAATCTTACTACACTTACACTGTCTGCAGAAATCCTTAGCTTAGCAGTAAAAATAGATGTGATACAGAGATATACTGACCCACTGGACTTGATAGCTTCTTGAAGAACTCAGAGATTGGTAGATGCACAATGTTTAAAGTTAGAAACATGGAAGGCTTATATATTGGTTAAGTACAATAGTGAATGAGAAGGAAAGAAATAAGATAGATGGACTAAGAACTGCTAATAACTGCCCAGATAAAATTTGCTCCTATTTCTTTTCCCAAACTATTTTTGAGCCCTCTTTGCTATCTATAGCCAAATAAAAAGATACTTATTCATCAAAAACACATACTAGGGTGCCTTGGGGATATTGATTTGGTGAAATAAATAAAATTCTACAGTCTCAGGGAACATGTCTTCTAATATAAACTTAATCTGAAATTATATATTCTTAATGATGGTAATATTTCTTTTAAAAATACAGCCTATTCATTAAGGTCTCATGCCTGGAGATGCTAAATTGAACTCATTATGTGATAATCAATTTGTACCTGGGATAAAATGATATAATATCCCCACCAAAAGATTTCTAACTTCTTTGAAATGTCTACTGTGACAAAGCACTTACCTTTTTTTTTTTTATCTCATGTCCTATGAGTCCCCAAAACCTTGTACCTTAGTAAGGATTATTTCTAGAAATAAGCTACAAAACTGAGAAACCTGTAGTAGGATTTCTACAGACACTAGAAGGCACTAGCCATGAGGAGATTGAGACACATCTGCACCATCTGGAAATATACTATCAGCCTCAACTTACTTAGGAAAACTGACCTATAAGGTATACAATTAAAACACTTTAAGTTACACGTTAAGCAAAAGGCACTGAATCTTCACTCATTCAATGGCTTGATATCAGGAAGGACTGGGAGGAGGCACAGAATAGAAATAACATAATTGTCTTCAGGGTTATAATATTTTAATAAAATCTTATATTGATCTGAAACCTAAATTGTACCACTGGTCCTAATTCTGTCATTTGAGCTCACATAGCAAAGCTGATGATTTCTACGCATGACATTCATTCTAAGGTTAAAAGAGAGCAGCATCACTGACCTTGAATTAATATTCTACCAATGTGGTGGCTCAACCTGCCTAAAGGGCTCTTCACTCTAAGGTCCTAAATCAACTACCTAAATTCTTGCCACTTGTGGAGTTCAGCTTCCTGACGTTGAGGTCTCTGGATGGCATATTTTTTCAGCTATGTCTCCTGAACTCGGCCACTCATAATCCATCCAATGGTCAACAAAGGGCCAATTTCTGGACATGGTGAGTCCTTGACCTCTGTCTTAGGAGAGAATAGTTTGTTTCATGCTAGTGGATGAAGGGTCTTATGGCAGAAAACTATGCCCTTACATTATTTATACATTGGCTCACAATTTTGTTATATAACTATGAGTCAAATCTGGCCCCCACTTTGAGTTTTCATGGAAGGAAAAGTCTAGTGGGGTCATTTCAGTGTAATTTATTTTCCACAAGGTAACTTTCAAGAAACAGGTCTGTACAAATTTTTTGTAAAACCAGTGAAGGGCATCCAACTATTTGGCATCTTCCTATGCGAAAGAGATAGCTTCTTAAAATGATGATGGGGCTTTGCAGAGTAATACAAGGAAGTCTTTGGCATCCCACAAAGGAAACAGCTAGTCAAAAGATGCAGTTCCTCTGCCGAGGGGCAGGTCTGTGACAGATTACATCAGAGCTTTGGAACTCTTGGCTGGCACTCACAGAGCCATTCCAGGAAGGCTCAGGAGACTCCATAGAGTGTGAAGTGGATCTGACCGAACTCCTACCATTCTTACAAATTGAGTCTTGAGCCCACAAACCCCCTATCCATCTGTGAAACAGAGAGGGGGTATATAAATTGAGCAACAATAACCTATGTAGCTTGAAGTGACAACCCTGAATAAAATCCTGAATTGAGTTGTCATGTCAGTTTAGATTTACTTTGAACAAAGACTCCAAAGAAGCAAGTCACATGCTGCCTCTAAGGGATATTAGGCACTAGAGTGTAAGGGACATGGGAAAGGGTGGAGGGTCACAAATCCTGATCTTGGTCATAAGCAGCTCTTGTTGACTTATAATTTTTAGATCTATAATGTCTAGACCTTTCTGAAGAACACATCAGGTACATTTGAATTATGTTGAATTCAGGAACCTCAACAAATTTACTAAATGGACTTCAAGTGCTCCTGAAATTCTCCAAAAATTATAATGAAAACCATGAACATATGACTATTTACTCTTATTTTAAAAACTGTTATGACTGGATTCCAAGAGACTTTAAACCATAGAAATATGTAACCCAAATTATGTCTGCTTTAACTCATATCCCAGAAGATTCAGTGCATTTGCTTTTGCTTTTGTTTCTGTTTCTGTTTTTCCTCCAACCTATAAGTGATGGTTAACTTCATGTGTCGACTTGACTAGGTTATGGTGTCCAGTTATTTGGCCAAAGAAGCACTATCCTGATTTTTTTTTTAAGATTTATTTATTTATTTCTCTTCCCTCCCCCCTCCCCCCCGTTGTCTGTCCTCTGTGTCTATTTGCTGCATCTTCTTCTTTGTCAGCTTCTGTTGTTGTCAGCAGCACAGGAATCTGTGTTTCTTTTTGTTGCATCATCTTGTTGTGTCAGCTCTCTGTGTGGGTGGTGCCATTCTTAGGCAGGCTGCACTTTCATTCATGCTGGGCAGCTCTCCTTATGGGGCACACTCCTTGCACGTGGGGCTCCCCAAATCAGGGGACACCCCTGCATGGCGCGACACTCCTTGCACGCACCAGCACTGCACATGGGCCAGCTCCACATAGGTCAAGGAGGCCCGGGGTTTGAACCTTGGACCTCCCATGTGGTAGACAGATGCCCTAACCACTGGGCCAAGTCTGCTTCCTATCCTGATTTTTACTGTGAGGATATTTCATGGAATGAAATCATCAGTAAATCGATTGCATCTACAACTGATTATATCTTCAATCATCTAAGGATACAGCCTTCTATAATGAGAGAATTATCATCCAAGCAGTTGAAGGCCTTAAGAGAATGGATTATTTCTACAATCAGAGGGAAAAATTCCCATCTCTAATTTAGCCAACCAGTATCTTCTGGGGAACTCATTGAAAACCTTCATTGGATTTCCCAGCTTGTGGACTGCCATATGGAATTCAGACTTGCCCATCCCCACAGTCATGTAAGCCAAACCCTATAATAAACATCATGGAGAACCCTGAATAATACAGATTTAATAGTCAGAGGGCTTCTTGGGAAACAGAATCTTTAGGATGAGATTTCCAAGTTGCTTTTGGGGCTTTGGGAATTTTTTTCTCTAATCTGATTAGATTTAAAAGCAGTAAGACAGTTTCCAGTGATCAAGAAGGCACTGATATTCTATGGCACAAATTTGCAATAGAGATATTCAAAATATTACCATTGGATAGTGCTTATACATGCTTATAAGAGGCAATGCTCTGAGTAAGAATGTGTTTGACACCTTGAAGGAGTTTCATGAAGTTTAAAAGTATAATGATGATGAATGGTTGTTCATAAATACATGGATACATTTGTTAAAGAAAATGATGAGATGAAGGCTTCAAATTCCCAGCTTAAGTGCACATGAAGGACATGAAAGTTTCTGCATACACCCTGAAAGAAACTCTTATTTAATATAGATGCAGACTTCAGATTTCTGCAAACTAGACCCAGACTTTCATTGCATAAGTGGCAGAATAATGACATAAATTGAATTCCCAACCTTGTAGGATGTCTGCTGTTAAAGTAGGGGCATTGATTGGAAAGCAAAGGGATACTGAAAATTGGAATGGGGTCATATGGGCTGATGATGATGGTGGGGAAATTGCAACCCTAGATTCTGCTGAATCTTCTTTACCAGATAAATCTCTAATGATCTTTCTTGAGCAATCAGACACCCTACCTCCAGTTTTCCCTAAGGAACCAGCCACCCAAACTCTAGTCAGCCCTGAGGAATCAACCATACACTCTCCACCTGAAGAGACTAACCTGCTGTGCCTGAAAGACTTGTCATTTTTGCCCTGCGAAAACAGCCCTAACACTTATGAATGGATTAATCCTGTTTCATTAATGAAATTGATATGGAATGCCTTGAGGTAGTTGGCTATCAAAACAATGGTAATTACTCTAATGACCCACCCCCACCTTCTTTTCTTCCAGACCTATAATTATACTGATGTCCAAACAGGCTCCAGAAGGTGAGATATACTGCATGACCCATGAGGAGGTTCACTATACTAAAAAAAAAACTGAATATTTTTCTAGTTTACTTAGACAGAAATCAGGAGAAGCTGATTTCTCTGAATTGATATTAAGGAAATTGATATTAAGGGAGTGGGATTATGGTGGAAGGAAAATAAAGTTGAATCGGGGAGAATTTAATTATATGGGCCCACTAGGCAGAGACCTTGAATTCAATATTGTAACTCAAGGAGTTAGAAAGGTCCCTAACAGTTTGATTGGATGGTTGGCTCAAGTGAGAACCAAAAGGTGTCACTGCAGTCTACCAGTCAGGGCAGGGTTTTATGGGGTTGAGGTGATCAATGGAGTTTTATCTCAGGTCCATCTCACAGTGGTTACAGTGGGTCCCTGGACCCATTCTGTAGTAATTCCCCCAGGTCCAGAATGCATAATTACAATAGATATACTCAGGAACTGGAAGAATCCCCACACTTGGTCCCTGACTTGTGGGGTGAGGGCTATTATGGTAAGTTGACAAAGAGTGAACTGTGATGGTTAGGTTCATGTTTCAACTTGGCCAGTTTATGGCCCAGTTATTTGGTCAAGCAAGCACTGGTCTAACTGTTACTATGAGGATATTTCATGGATTGAAATTATCAGTAAGTTTATCACATCTATGATTACGTCTATAATCAACTAAGGAGATTTCCTTCAACAGCGAGAGAATTCTCATCCAATCAGTTGTCAGCCTTGAAGGGGATGGTGATGCCCACTCTGCTTCCAATTGAGAGGGAACTTAGACCCCATGGGGCAGATGGATGAAACTATTTTGCTTGCAGTTGCAGACACTCTGTTCATTGGGATGGACGTTGTCTGTCATCCTCTCCTTGTTGGTTGTCCTGGGTAAGTTCAGTGAACTGGAGAGTAGGTGTTGCAATGCTGCTGAGATTCAGGACTCAGCTGGCACATGGATGGACCAAAGATTTAAAATCCTCAAGATTGGGGAATGAACAATGGACTAAAGTAGACATTAACATTCTAGCAGTTGAAGAAGTCTTATCATTGATATAAAGGCAGTGGCCATCAGAGGTTCTGAGGAATGGGAGAGGGAAGAATAGGTATAATATGGGGGCATTTTTGGGACTTTGGAATTGTTCTTCATGACATTGCAATGATGGATACAGGCCATTATATATTTTGCCATAACTTACAAAATTGTGTAGGGACAGAGTATAAACTATAATGTAAACTATAGTTCATGGTTAGTAGCAATGCTTCTATATGTGTTCATCAATTGTAACAAATGTACCACACTAATGAAGGATGTTTTTAATATGGAAAGTGTTGGAGGAGGGGTGGGGCATATGGGAATCCCCTATATGTTTTTATGTAACAATTATGTAATCTAAAGCTTCTTTAAAAATAAAAAAATATTAAATAATAAATAGTTGTTAATTCAAAAAGAAGAATTTCCCTCTCCAGTTCAGCCAGTCAGCTTATCCTGGAAAATCCATTGAAAACCTTCAATGAAGTTCCCTGCTGGCAACCTGCCTTATAGAATTCAGACTTGTACATCCCCACATTCTATGAGCCAATTCCTATAATATATATATCATTGGTTATGTTTCCCTGGAGTACCATGACTAATATACTACCCTAACTACACCATTACATGGAAACATATATTTCTAAAAAATCTTTATTGAATACATCATTCCTTTAGATTCCAGGTACAGTTTAGAGACTATGGATGTAGCAGTGAACAAACTTAAAAAAAAAAATCCATGTTGTAATGTTTACATTTTAAAGGGAAGAGACAAACAAATGAACAAATAAAATTTATCAGTTGATGATAACTATTATGCTAAAAAAATACATCAGGTGAGATGGTTAAAAGATGCTTGTGGGAGTTACAATTTCCAGTAGAGAGGTAAGAGAAGGCTGTAATCATAAGGAGATATTTGAGAAGATCTAAAGAAGGTGGGAAATGATCCATGCCATTCTGGGGGAGGAATGTTCCTGGAAGAATATATATACAATCTAAAGGCTCTAAAGTCTTAACATGCCTAGTGTTTTCCAGGAAGAAGAAGTTGACTAGAGTTGTTTGAGTAGAGTAAGAAAGAGAGAGTGAAATAGAAGATTAGGTCAGACTTGTAATGGCTAGCTGGTGTGGTATGGTCAAAATGTATTGGATTTTTCATTGGCAGTCTCAGAACAGAGAACTTACATTATGTTTCTCATAGTTAAATAGGGTGACTTTTATGAATAGATTCGCAAGTGGAAAAGATACAAGGACAGTAAAAAGACCAGTAACAAGCATTTTATAATAAATTAAGCTAGAGTTGATGGTGTCTGACCAGTGTGGTAGTCACAGGGTTTTGAGAAATCACTGGATTCTGAATACATTTTCCTTCAACTCTTTACTTTGAAAAAAATTTCGGCCCCCAGAAAAGATGAAAACATGTTACAATGATACTTATATATATATATACCTTTACCTAGAGTCATTAATTAACATTAACCACATGTCTTGACTTTCTTTCTTTGCACGTACAAGAATACTGTATTAGTTTCCTAGATGTCTGTAACTCATTACCAAAAACTGGTTGTCTTAAAGCAGAAGAGGTGTGTACTCTCCTGGTTTTGGAGGTTGGAAGGAAGTCTGCACATCCTCTGAAAGCTGTAGGGAAGAACTCATTGCCTCCTCCAGCTTCCAGAGGCCCAGGACTTACCTGGCTTGTAGCAACATAACTGTCACCTCTGGTCTACCTTCACGTGGCCATCTTCTCTCTGCGTGTCCAACTGTGTGTGCAAATTTCCCTCTTCTTTTAAGAATGCTGGTCACATGGATTTAGATTGTTATGATCTTATTTTCAATTGATTACATCTTCTGCAAAGACTTTACGTCCAAACTAGGTCATATTCATGGGTACCAGGGGCTGCAGACACAATTCAATCCAAAAAAATGTGCACGCATAAAAACAATGAGCTTGGCATTTAAAAGTAGGTTGCAGACAACATGACATTTCAACATGTACCTCCTGAGAAAAATGGCATTCCCCTATATAACCTCAATAACAGTACCACAAACAAGGAAATAGTCATTGATGGCAAAACATGATCTAATATTCAGTTCATATTCAAGTTTCTCCAGTTCTATCAAAAGCCTTTTTGTTTTAAGATTTTTCCCCCACCCTCTCGTCATTTGCATTTGCTCTGTCTGCTTGTAGTATGGTAGTCTGGGAACCAAACCTGGGACCTCCCATATAGGAGCGAGGTGCCTAGTCACTTGCGCCACATCCGCTTCCTGCTTTGTTATATCTCTCATTATGTTTTTCTCCATGTGTCTCTTGTTGTGTCATCTTTTTGCTTCAGTTCACTGTGCCAGCCCATCGTATTAGCTCGCTGTCTTGCTCATCTTCTTTAGAAGGCAACAGGAACCGAAACCAGGACTTCCCATGTGGTAGGCAGGAGATCAATCACTTGAGCCACATCCACTCCCCACAAATGTCTTTTGTAACTGTTTTGTGTTGTTATGTTTCTTTGACTTTGTTTCAGTGTATTTTGTATTTTTTATGTATAGTGTAGTAGAGGATATTCTCAGTGTGCTAAAAATTTATTCAGATTAAAGTATTTAGGACAGTGCTACCTATGGAAAGATAGAAAAACAGCCCTTGGTCCTTCATTTTAGACACAGAGTTGATTGGGTTTGCTATAACATTAAGCATGAAATATGAAAAAAAAAAATGGGATTCAAAGGGGCTCCAGGTTTTCAGCCTGAGCCAAACTGGGCAAATGGAGTTGCTGTTTACTGATATATCTTTTAAATACCCAGAGTTCAAGGAGAAGTCTGGCCTGGAGAGGTAAATTTGGGAGTCACAAACATATACGTTGTCTTTAAGAACAAGACAGTTAATGAGGTCTCCAAGGAAGTAAATTTATATAGAGAAAAGTTTGAAGGACTAAGACCTAGGGCTCTCCAAAATTAAGAAGTCCCACAAATGAGAAGGAATCAGCAAAGAAAATGAAGGAGAAGTGGCCAAATTAAGAATGGTGGGAAAATTAATGAATACATTAATTTTCTTGGATATTGTCTTGGATAAGACACAAGTGATTTAAAGAGGACTGTTTAACCATGCCAAATCTTGCTGAAATAAATGAAACCTGGAATTTGACTGATGGAGTTACCAGCGTGAGGTTATTGGTAACCTTGAAACACAACAGTTTTGATGTAATGGTGGGGGCAAAAGCCTGACTTAGGAGAAAGAATAGAAAGTAAGAAAGACATAGAATTTTACTGTAAATAGGGACCAAGATTTCCTTTTAGCTTGACTAAACTTTAACAGGCTTCTCCCTGACTCACGGACACTGACCTACCTCTCACCCTAGCCCTTACACTGTCTGGACTAGGTTTCTTGCTATCTCCTCTCTCAAACTCCAGGTTTCCACAAAGGAAAACATTCTGAACCAAGTGGTCCTAATGTAACCTCAGTAAATCACTCATCCATCCCAGGGATCAATGCCCCTCTCCCACTATCTGGTGCAATGTTTCTTTGAGAATAGGAACAGAGACATGGGACAGTAGCTGGGGGTGATGTTGGGTCAAAAGATACTTTTTTAACCTAATTGAAAAAAATTGATTCAGGAGAGAGGGGATATATTGTAAGATCAATATTCTTAAATAGGGTAATAAGGGATTGGATCTAATTCAAAAATAGAGGCATTTTCTTTAGATATAAATAGGAATGTGGAGTTGCAGTTTAGAAACAAATGCAGAGAGAATAAGTGAATTTGTTATAGTGGTCAAGTTTATGGAAATTTTCTGCAGATGCTTTAAATGCTATGTAATACTAAAGGTTCACAAAGATTAAATCATGTATTTGAAGTAAGACATACCAAAAAGTTGTGCATTTTTATCGTTGACATGAAGATTCCTTTATAGAGGCACAAGGCAGAAAGGTGGAGTCAATGAGGGATGGGATGTTTTCACACAATGACAACAAAGCAAGTGAGTGGAAGGGTTTGAGAAAGAAGTTTACGTTCATAATTATTTTCCATATAATTTATATGAGAAAGGAGAGATGGGAGAGGTAATGAAGAGAGGACAGAGCAATGTTGGTCTTGGGAGAGCTGCATATTACTGCAAGGTATAAGAGTGAGTTTGAAAGACAGAAGGATGTAGAAAGAAAATAATGCTTGTCATGGGATCATGAAAAGTTTGGAGAATTTGTCAATTATAAGGATTAGGGTATGACCATGGGCTTGGATAATTTAGGAAGGGTTTGGACCAAGACAATTAAAAGACAAAGTCCAGCAGGTACTGAGCACAGAGGGTAATGGAAGTCTCATAAACATAGATACTGATATCATCGATAATTATGGCATGAATTGTGAGAGTGATCCAGGATCTAAAACCTGCCAAAAAAAAAAAAAAAAGAAGAGGTAAAACCTGGGATTTGGTAGATGATTGAGTTCCAAGTCATCAATTTATATTACCCCCTTATTCCTTGTTGCAAAGCTGAAAAGTTTAGGAAGGGAGAAATAGAATTATTGGGAAGCAGCGATGATAAGAAGTTGTGATAGAAAAATAATGTCCTCAACCCCCAAAAATACCCATGCCTTAATCCCTGGAACCTGTGAATATATGTCTTATATGGCAAAAGGACCTTACAGATATGATTAAGATTAGTTACCTTTAGATTGGGAGATTATTCTGGATTATCCACCTGGACCAAATCTAATCACAAGGGACATTAAAATCAGAGAACCTTTCCCAGTTGAGTTAGAGGGAGATGTGATTATGGAAGAATGGTCAAAAAGATGCTGTGTTGTTGGCTTTGAAGATGGAGGAAATCTTTAAAAACTGGGAACAGCAGTCAGTTTATAGCCAATAAGAAAAAGGGGACCTCTATATTATAGCTTCCAACAGCCCAAATAAATAGGAAACAGATTCTCCATACAGCCTTCAGAAAGGAATACAGGGTGCCAGCAACTTAGTTTAGCCCAATGAGACCCATCTTGGACTTCATAATTATAGCAGTGGAAAACTAAGCTACTCCACTAACAAGACCAGTTGTACTAGTCAGCCAAAGGGGTGCTGATGCAAAGTACCAGAAATCTCTTGGCTTTTATAAAGGGCATTTATTTGGGGTAAAAGCTTACAGTTACAAGGCCCTAAAGACTCCAACTCAAGGTTGCTTCCTTACCAAACTCTGTTGCCACGTGTTGAAGCAATATGGTGGGGGACATCAGCCTTCCTCTTCGCTCTTAAGCTCCTTGGGCCCAGCTTCTTCCTGTCTCATCTGTAGGCTGGAATAAGGCTCTTCTCTATTCCTGGGACTCATTTCTCTCCAGGCTTATCTGCTCTGCTGTCTTCACAAGATCAGCTGTAGACTATCAAGCTCATCCCTCTTCCTGGTCTGCAGGATCAAAATTCATTCCTCTTCTGGCTCTGTGATGCTCTCTCTATTCCTCTGTGTGTATCTTATTCTGTCTTCTCCTTGAGTGACTGTCCTGTTATATAACCCACAAAGGGGCAGGAACTGAAGCTGAGTTGCCCTATTGATGTGGTTGAATCAAAGCCCTAATCTTGATTTAATAAATTATAAGCGAAACCTCTGAATTTAATACAATCAAAGAGGTATTATGCCCAGAGGAACAGACCAGTTAACAAACATAACCAATATCTCTTTTTGGAATTCATAAATAATATCAATCTACCCACACCAATGATACCAGGGGAATGAAAGAAGGAATAACCATTGCTTGTAAGATTTGAGGGGAAGCAATGCCTTTCTACTGTTTGGGAAGGTTCAGTTGCTCCTATGGATATCACAACTAATTCTTTCCTTGACTTCTTAACCAGGCACTAGAGCTCTGGGAACACAGTCGTCCATGTGAAGTGATGCTCTGCTTTCAAAGAATTAAAGGATAAACTTGGTGTTGAAAAGACTGATCATAGGGACTCAAAATCTTCTGCTCGAACATGGTTCTCTTCAATGGTTCGCAATCTCCATGAATAAAAATTTAACACTTAGGGAAGCCAGACATTTGGGAGTCATTTTTTTAAAATTTCTTCATAAAATTCCTTCCATTTCCTCTACTTAATCTATGCCCATTGTCATTGTCCCAGGCAACATCATGTTTAATTTAGATTAGGATAATAGCCAACCAACTAGTCAGTCCCTTTCTTGCCACCCACCCTGATCATTCTGCACATAGCAAACAAAGTCATCATTCATCAGCTCCTCTCTTCTGCTAAAACTTCTCAATGGCTTTCCAAAGGCTTTTGAGAAAAAAAAAAAAGAGAGGGTGGCCTTAGTAAAGTGCATCTGGATGATGCTCCTTTATTGTGTTTAGAATACTTTTTCACACCCTCTGCCTACATCATTCACATTTGTCCTTCAGACCTTTGATTTGTCAATGCTCTTTCAGAAAGCACTCCATGATCTCCCCAAATGGGTCAATTACTCCAAGTATGTATTCTCACAGCACCATTGAGCTCTCTTTTTAAGCACTCATCAGTGATATACTTTTCTTTATCTGATGCTTTGATTGAATTTATCTCTCTACCATGAGACTTTAAGTTCCTAAAGGCAGCATTATCTCTGTTTTCACTGTCCCTTACTCAGCATAGTGCCTCAGACGTATTGGAGCCTGAATATATGTATGAATAAGTGTCCATGAGAAAATTTGCCTTCTGGGATGGAACTAGCAAATCTATAGTTACATATTGAGAAAACCCATGGAGGGATCTCAACGTAGTCTGTGAACCCTTTGTTGGTATTTTTAAAGGGGGTACTAGGAATCTAGATGACAGTCTAGATTCCTGATGGAATACATCTCAGAATTTGTTTTTGACTATTTTCCTGGTGACAAATTTTATACCAAGCTAGACCTGAAGAAAACCTGCACTCTCCTTCTCATCGTATGGAGAGATGAAAACAGGCAAGCATTACAAGCCTTGCAGGTGTATTGGGAACCATGTGAGAGTGATATGGGCAATATCCTGCCCATATTTCAACATTTTCCTGAAACAAATATTTTAGGATATTTATGATAAATTTGTTTAGTCAAATTATGTATTTCTGCAGTGGGGGTGTTTTCCTAGATCTCAGCAAAGCTATTTTCTGTCTTCTCCAGCCACCCTGTCCCTCTGTTCAGCTCTCTTTTTGAAAGAATAGCTTAATTCGGAAAATCCAAAGGGTAGGGAGGTCAAGGAACTCACTAGGCACACAGATTTGCTCTGAGTAGCTTAGATGTGTTATGAAAGGTTACAGGGAAAAACTGTAGATATTAATGAAAACTAGTTGTACTATCTATTTGCTAGGCATTATGCTTTCATCTTCAAATGGATTATCATTTAATCCTCATAACAACACTGTGAAGTAGGTATTATTTTTATCCTCATTTTACACATGAGAAAATTGAAGCTTAGGAATTTGAAACAAACTCTCCAAGGTTATGTAAGATAGTAAGTAGCGATATGAGTTATATTTCTCTCTCTTCCTTCATTCTCACATCCAAACCAGATTACACGATCTAATCATCGAAGTCAATTCTTATTTCGCAAAACATTAATTCAGGTGGGAATTAGGAGGGTAGTAAGAGAGAACTATAACAATATTTATCCAGGAATATTTGGGGAGAAAAAGAAAATGTTACTATCACTAAGGAGCAATATTTTAGTAGTTGTTTCAATTCCTTGGAAAAGGGCAGATTCTAGGCTATTGCACTGGGAAAATAATCTGTAGGTAGAATCCATATATATTAATAGGGGCAGTAAATAAAAAAGGAAGCTGTAAATAATGCTCATCAAAAACCAATATATGATCTCTAAGGAACACCTGCCAACATGACTGATTACCAGAACTAAGTGCCTGGGGTGGCAGGTCCCTGGGAAGCCAGCTAATAAGGCAGGTGTCGGTTCAATAAGCACTTACCCTGAGGTCTTTCCCATATGCAAAGAAAGCAAGTGTGTTTGTACGCTTTTCTTCTGTTTTCTTTGGGCATGCTGACATTCTTGCAGCAACACCAGACTTGCCCTATAACTGTTCTCTAATTCATTTATCCTAGAAGACCGTCATGGTAGCTGCTATTTGAAGAGATTATAAAACAGAGGCTTAAAAGAAACATCTGAAATGGATAAATGTGGCTAATGAGAGGTCTTGTAATTAAACTGTAGAGCTCTCTGCCACAAGTTATTAAGACTCAGGAATCTTCAAATAAGAAATAGAACAAGGAGAGCATCAGCAATCCCATTAACTGAGATAAAATTAGAAGGAAGATCAATCATCCTACTTTAAGGCATACACTGAGGACTAAATAAGGTTACGACGATTTTTTTCAAGTTGTAGGATATCACTGAAACATGGTAATAACCACATGAAAACTTTTGACAATCTCAAACATGAGCATTTTTCCCGGAGATTACTCCTTTTTCATATTTACTCTATATTTATCATCAATTTACTAAAGTTGCCCTTAATGCCGGATGCACCCCCCTTTCCATCTTTAAAATGGTTACACTATTCTGGCTTCCTTGGTGATACAGAAATGGTTATTTCAAGTTGAAACAACACAGTAGCATTGTTGACTAAAAATGAAGAGATGATACCAAGCTTTACAATTTTTTTCCCCTCCAGTGAATGATTTACACAATCTTATACATGGTTTTAATTTGTCAAAGTGCTGCTGATGTAAAGTACCAGTAATGCGCTGGCTTTTATAAAACTTGTTTATATGGGGTAAAGCTTACAGTTCCAAGGCCGTGAAAAGTCTGAACCAAGGCACCATCAGAGATGCTTTCCCACCAAAGTTGGCCACTGCTGATCCCAGTGTGTTGCTGTGAGTGAAGCAAGATGGCCGCTGATCCCTGCTGAGGGCTCCGCCTTCCCCTCTGGACTCACTGCTTCCTCTTCAGCTGCTCCCAGGGCCCAGCCTCTTGGAGCTTCATGGTTCAGCAATCCTCTATTCCTCTCTCTTATCTGGTAGGATCAAACATGGTGGCTTCCGTTTCCTGTGTCTGTCTGAGTCCAATTATATCAGACCCAGCCAGGGGGTGGAGACTCAACCTGGATCAGGCCTCCATGACCCATCCAATCAAAAGCCTGACAGCAGTCTCCTCAGGTGGTCTAAGCAAAGGATCCTCAATGGAATTGAATTCAATCAAAGGGACTCACGCCCTGAGGAATACATTAGGTTACAAACATAATATTTCTCTTTGTGGGATTCATAAAATAATTTCAAACTGATCCACCCACCAAAAAGGAAAACAATAGTTTGAATTATTATTTTTGATTTGCTTCTCCTTGGACTACCTGAATTCATTTGCTTCAGGGTTTGCATTTCTGTATTTTTGTTGCTGTTGTTTTTAATCAGTTAATTGAGCAGCAGGAAATCTGGAGAAAACATCTCTCCCTAATTTCTACACTGACTTTAAGCTAGTGAGATAACAATCCTAAATGTGATCACATCATTGACAACTTCCATATCTCCTTTTCTTCCAGAATGTCCTAATTAATTATACTTTTCCTCAAAGCAGTTTTCTTGCCTCACTAACAGGAAGTCATGACCCTCATGATGATACATTAATCTACAATTTTAGTTATAATTAGCACATGGCTATATTGAGTACTTTGCAACCAAAAATGTTCAATAATATGGTATGCAGTCTTGTGACGCAGACTCGGTAATAAAAAGCTCCTTTTTAAAAAACTTCTTATAGATATAAATGATATTACACATAAAAGCAAATTTTGGTAGGAAATCTGAAATGATAGGGTCATTATATTTCCCCCAGGTTTTCAATAATAATTCCTGCTGTATTGAGAATGTGGGCTATCTGTAAAGAATAATGGCCACAGATATCATTTGCAAACACAACTTAAGATCACAGAACATTTTTAGATCCATAAATATAAAAATATAAATTTATTGGGTTATTATAAATAACATTTTTTTAAGATTACAGTGTGTGTACAGGACTGTCCTATACATAGTGGGATGTTTAGTATCCCTAGCACAGATCTAGTAAATGCCAATAGCATCCCCCAGTCATGGCTGCAAGTCAATCGACTTGCATTCCAGACCTTCCTTGGGGGTGGTAATCCTTCCAGTTGATGGCTCTCAACAAGAATATCAAGAGTAGTAATGAATGTTTCTCGACTTCCCAAGGTCACTCAAGACATCAGTGGGAGACCTGGAGCTAAAACTCTAGCTGCTGAGTTTTCATTCTAGCTGAGTTCTTTTTTTTTTTTTTTTTTTTTAACGTATATTTTTTTATTAGAGAAGTTGTGAACTTACAAAACAATCAATCATCATGTGCAGAATTCCCATATATCACCCCTCCACCAACACCTTACACTGTTGTGGAACATTTGTTACAGATTCTGAAAGAACTTCATCAGACTATTACCACTAACTATGGTCCATAATAAACATCTGGCATATTTTTTCCATATACCTCTGTTATTAACATCACGTATTCGTATTGTACTTTTGTCATAGTTCATGAGAGAACACCCAGTTCTTTTTTGACCACACCAGGCTGCCAGCAACGACTGCAGTGAGAGTTGAGAGCTAAGAGTCAGCAGAAAGAATTAATCTGCCTGCAAAGATTATGGGCAAAGGAAAGTTTTCCAGGTTGTAATCAAATATATGTTTTTTTCAGGTGTCTTAAAAGTGTCTTCTCACAGCAAAGAACATACTGTCCATAGCTTACAAAACTGGTTTTCTCTTTGAATGAGCATGTGTATTTAAGTTATGTGCCCATGGTGCTACATAATCCCAAATAAAGGGCAATGAGCATAAGCGAAGTATTACCTTACCAAATAGCTAAAGCCCCATGCACTTTGTTGCAAAAAATAAATGGGTGCTTTACAAGGATGTTTGAAAAATCACTGCAATCTCACGGCAACTGTAATTTGCATGCCATAAAGCCTATCTTATTTTGCTATTCAGTTTCCAAGGTAAAGCCAACATTTAGGAAGTGAGACATTAAGTTTAAAAGATACTTCACTGTGACCTTCTGTATTATGTTTTCTTAATAGGTCAATTGTGTATTGTGAGAATTGATGTAAACTGTGTATATAATTTTTCATGTAAGTGTCTTCTCATCTTACTATTAGGAACTTATTTTAATATTTGTAATTTTGAGACATAAGTACCTTTCATCTAGAAATCATTCATAGTACAAATATATTAAACCTATAATCATAGAAATGAAAGAGGAAAATATATACACATAAAAATAGGCATATCTGTTTCCTTTTTGGGAGTGGTGAGCATAGAGGTAGTTGAAAACCAATTATTTGGTAAAAGAAATTTTAAAAATGAATGGATGTAATAATCTAAAGGTAAACATTTATCCCTTTGGGCCTTAGAATTTATATATACATATATTTACTATTTATATATTTATATATATTTTTACTTTATATATATATTTACTATTCTACATAAATTCATCTTCCTTTATTTCTGGGAAATTATTATGACATTACATTTGAATTCTTCAAAAAATTGACTCTGACTAAAAAACAAAATTTCAAATACTTCAAAGAGGATGCATTCTCTTGTTTTCCCCTTTCTATTCCTTCTTAAGAATAATATCCCAAAAGATTTTAAAAAGTTGCAATATTGGAAATTTTTAAATAATCTAGAGAAGTCTGTGATATATGAAATAGATCCAGAAAGTCCAGCTGAATCTGGGCCATCAGATCTTTTCTTTAAGTGGAGAAGAATGTGGATGCCTCAGATTGTAGAGTCACTTAGTGAGCTGGAAACATTATTTTGTTTACCACAAATTGAATGGGCTAAGTAGGCCATTGTGATGAAAGAGTAAAGAAATAGTATATGTGTGAAAGATTTTTGGGCTCCAGACAGAATTCCAACCTCAGAACAGGGTGATGAAAAGGGAAGGAAGAGAAACTGTCAATTCATGTTAACATGTAGCAGAGGTGGAAATTAGGTCAGTATTTTTGACAAGTGATACTTGAAGATGTTGTACTCTGCTTTGTTGTAGAATATGAAATGTTTTGCCATGGATAATTGGAACACATTTCGCTATATATTCTAAAATCTCTGTACTTTAACTACACATCTGGGAAAGAATATAAAACTACGGAGCGCAAACTTTAACATTGTTTATGTAATTACCTAAGAGCATACAGGAATTCAACAAGAGAGGTACTTCTTGTCACTGAGTTTCCACCTAATGGGTATATGATAAGCCTGAAACAATGACATAAGGGCATAGAGGCATTAACTGCCAATTATGTGGAATGGGATAGGTGAGAGTAGTAAATAGAACAACCATTAAAACGTTTAAGGGACATTTCCTCATGTTTATTGTTCGGTAAAATGAAATGTGCATCACAGCACAAATGAATTTTGGTTTGGTTTGCTTTGGTGTCTTTAAGTGTTCCTTCATAAGCTCCTTGAAAGATGCAGACCTACTAACCAATGCGCATTACATGACATCACTGACTTCCAAGTCTTTTGGGTAGAAGCAATAGACAACATTTATATCTGGGCATAGTAAAAATAATTTTACACTCAAACCCTAAAACTATGGTACCACCTGATTTTGAACTATATGTAAGCCAGAAGAGCATGCACAGAATTTAAATAACCAATTACAATCTGTAAAATCGGAATTGGTAAAACTATAATATAATTGACTTATAAAACTGCCGAGAAAAACTCAGATGGAAGATTGTTGGCATGAGCGTCTTGTGCTATTAAGAATAGAATGAGCTGGTCAAAGAAATGTAAAGGAGCAAGGTTTGGTATGGCCCACATCCATGTAGGGTGCCCAGACAAATATCTGCCAGCCAGGAATGCATTTTTATTATATATAAAAATTAAAAGGTTATGTGACCACACAGTTAAAGTTAAAGCATCTTCATTAAGAACATGATGTTTAATCATAAGGAGACAATTTGTATCAATCTACATAGATTGAAGTAAGATGTTTGGTGTTAGAGCTTTATCTCTTAAATAAGAATTCCTTTTCCTCACAACAAAGCATCTTCATGCAGTTAGAACTGTGTTTATAGGAGAAGAGGTGACAGAAAAACCCTTGTAGTATTCTCTATGGCTGGATCTGATAATCCTTGCTTTTACTATTGAATACACACATCTTCCTTTCTCACTTTTCTTTCTTCCTTCAAACAATGTCAAGTACAGGTAAAATGCTGTGTGAGCTTTGGATTACAGAAGTGAATTGGAAATACTAACTGTCCTCAGATATGTTGTAATCTAAGAGGAATTTGGGGTCTCATATCTTTCTTCAGTATAGTCTTGGCCTCAGGGTCAAGGGGGAAATAAATTACTTTTCTTGGTAGATTCAAGTTGAACAAGTTGAGACAAGAATCTTAATTCTCAACCTCAATCAACCACTTACTTATTTCTTCTTTCTTGGAGCTTTTTCTGTCCAAGGAAAGAAAATGAGTCCAGTTTTGAGTCATGGCATGAAAACCATTGAAAGACCTAATCATTTTGACATTTAGCTAAGGTAATTAAATTAGATTTTTTGACCTCTCTGTTTTTACAAATATGTTGCTCTATAAAAACCACTCTACACTACCCGGTCTCTTGCATTATACCAAGACAAAGTTTATCAGCCCCAAAAAGTCTAGCTTTGGTAGGCATGGGATGCAAAGAATGAATGACTGTCGGGCTGATTTTCATTGTCAGGCTGCTTTTTGGATAACCAAGAGGGCCAACCTTCTTTTAGGCTTTTTGACCAGGGCTTGAGAACAAAGAAATCTTTGGGCACAAACTTTTTATTATTATGTTAAAATATTATTTGGAAATTAATAATGTTTTGGTCTTCAGTAGTTAAATCTTTTATTCAAATATAATTGGCATTTCTATAATTATTGCTAAAAGGAAATGACAATCACTTGTCTTCACCTTCAGATACACCTCTTGGTAGTCTCTTACCTAATGTGATGGAAACTAGAGGTTGCACTAGGGAACTTTTATAAACTCTGAAAGTCCTGCCCAGGCTCTCACCCCATGGCTGGCTTGCTGACGCCATTTTCTCCCCTTCTGCCCTTACTATTTCCACCCCAGAACATTAGCCTTTTTGCTTTCCTCTAGCTAGACAAATATCCTCCCGCCATGGACTCTCTCTACCTGCTCTTTTCAGTCTTGCCCGCTCTTTCTTCAGCAAGGTGCACAGCTCCTTCTCCTACTTTCTTCAGGTCTTTTCTCGAATGATCCTTCTCTGACAGGCTCTTCCTGACCATGCTCTCAAGCTCTTCAGCCTTGTTCCTCTCCATCTACGTCACCTGTTTATTTCATTTCTCCCTTTCTTTCGCCTATCTCTCCAAGGATAATAGAAACCACGAGAGCATGCATTTTATGTTGCTTTCTGCTGTATCTTCAGTACATAGAACAGGAGCTGGCATGTTATAAAATAGTCATAATTATTGAATGAATAAATATATTCTACGTTAGTTGGTGTTTAGGTGGCTAGATTGTGGTGAGTACATGCACAGGAAAGAGTACCAATAGTTTACTCAAGAATGCCAAGGAGGAACTTGTGTATCCTCACGTTTGATTTGATTCAGTGGATCCTACGTGGAGACACAGACTGCCTTAGTCCATGAAGGTTTAAGTAAGAATCTTTGTGTTCTTTAGATAACTCAATAACCCAGATGGAAATGCACATCTTCTGTTCCCTATAACCACATTAGTTTTCTGTGGCTGTTGTAGCAAATTATCCCAAACTGTGGGGTTTAAAACAATTGAAATGTGTCCTTCAGAGTTCTGGTGCCCGCAGGGGCTCGCCCTCCAGGGGCTGTGGGGGAGACTCGGTCCCTGCTCCTTCCATCCTGGTAGCTGTACGCCTTGCTCAGCTTGCGGCTGCAGCTCTCTGCGTGTTTTACCAGGACACTTGGGATGGAATCTAGGGCATGCCTGGGGAATCCCGGGCTCTTCCCTCAATAGCCTTAATTTAATCGCACCTGCAAAGATGCTTTTTCTAAATAACATTCACAGGTTCCAGGGACTTAATGTGGATTTTTTTGGTTTTTTTTTTTTTTTTTGCATGAGAGGATATCATAATTTTTCCTACCACACTATCTGGAGCACAAATCTCAATAGTGACTTATTTCAACACAATGTATAAACTTTCACTGAGAGGCATCAACATTTGATTAGTTTAATAAAGTGAAACAAAATTAATTTTTGCCTAATATTATTTTGTTTCAAGAGAGAATGGTTATCTCTAGTATCATATTAACGCAGTGAGTAAACAAATGAACCTCAAACATGTCAAAAACAGAAATGCTTTTTTGACTGTTTTCATGGGCTCCTTCCCTCTATGATTGAAGTTGGGTCAGCTCGTGATGAGAGGAAACATTTTTGGTCCAGTTAGCAATAACCTTCATCACTCAGGAAGAATCACAGAGGAAAAAAAAAAATGGGAAAAAAAACCCAAAAAACATTTTTCTTTATAAGAAATGTGAGTTTTGACGTAAGAAGCCCAGTGTGTTAGAAAGCATGAAAAATGAGAATATTCTCTGGTGACAGAACAAATTCTTCCTGCTTTTTCTCTGTTTTGTGGAGTTGACTGTTGAAAAAGTAATAACGACTCGCTCAAGTATTACTGGGAACTAAATCTGAAGAGGATAAGCAGAGCTGCCATCAGGAGTGCGGGGAGCCACCGCAGCCGAGTGGCTTTTGCTGCAGCCTTCAAGAGGCAGCGAGGCTGATCAAAGGTGTCAGGTGGTAACCGGGAGCCTGTGAACACAGAAACCTGAGAGATTTATGGGAGGAGGGAAAGAGAAAGCTGAAGAAAAGCATATATTCCAGCGGCACTTCTCAGAAAGGAACGTCTTTCATTGTTGATCTGAACTTTTTCTCTCATTCTCGCTGTCTCTCTCATAAAAGTTACTTATGAAATTGTGTCCAGTGTTTATGTGTGTTATAAGAGGTATATTGACTAGAGAAATATTCTAAAAATATTCCTGCACATTTATCACGTTATACTATATTTCAGATGTTACTTGTGGTGACTACTCTTTTTAGTCAAGGGATACTCTTTAAAGATATGTTATCCTGTTATAATTGAGAGAGGCTCTGCTTCTTGGTAAAGAGTGCTAATGTGGACACTGACATATGAGATGCCAATGGACATGGAGTTGAAATAGTGGAACATGGGAGCCAAGTCTAAGGAGGGAGAAAAGAGAAGCCAAGCAAGAGAAAATAGAGGTCTGATGAAGGTAAAGAGTAAAATATATATATATATATATACATATATATATATATATATATATTTTTTTTACCAGAAGGTAAAAGGTATGAGGTACAAGGATAGAAAACCCGTGCGGTGATTTCTGTAGTAGAGGTTCAATGATTTTGGATGACAGTAAGAAGCAAGATTATGGTGGGTGATGAGGCGATGCAAATGAGAGCTGGGACTGCTAGTGTCAGGATTTAGTGGAAAGGAATGGTATTGAAGATTAGGTAGTAAAGTAAGTGTGAGGCCAGGATGGATTGGAGGTGCTTGAATTGGTTAATGCTGCCTGGAGTGACTGAGATGAGTCAGGTGCTAAAGGCCTGAAGGAATGTGGAAAGTATTATTTGAAAACAATAGATGATAATTTAATATTGATCAGGGAGCTTTAGCTTCAAGTTCTGTTTATATTTCTTCTGGGCCCCTAATGGGGACTTAGAAGTATTATCTCAAGTGTTAAGGGTTGTGAAGGTAAAAACTGCTGTGTTTTACAAGTTTCAGTTTATATTTTGGAAAATTAAAAAATACAGACATCAGAAGGACGTCTTTCAATAATGGAAAATGAACACCAAAATACTTCTAAAAGATGAATCAGAAGCGGGAGGAAACGCTGCAAAGTGAGCAGGGACCTAATACCTCTTTAGAAAGATTAAATTCTGATTGGTAATAGTGGGCGTGGAGGTAACGGGCTGCCGAGGGAATTACTGGCTGCAGGATTGCCCAAGAGACCAAGCCTGGACGTTCCACGCTGGGGTCAGGGTTCTGATTCTAGCAGTTTCTGGCAATCACGGCAGCTCAAGGTGCTCAGGCCAGTGTGAAAAAATCATCTTAGTGTCTTAGTGCCTTAAAAAATATTCAAAATAGCCGTCAATCATACGAAAGACTTCAGCGTGTGAAATAGAGAAAGAAGATGAAATTTATTTTGAAAATGCAAGCGTTCACTTTACAACTTCTCTAATTTGGAAGAAGTGCCATTACCATCCTTCCATGAGGGAGTTTGGGAGGATTTAGCTGCTGGGAGCCAGTACTTGGATGGAAGTGCGCTCACCTGTTTTGGTAACGGCATGGGAGTTTGGAGGCCAGATGTACAATTTGGAAGGGTGGCCAATAGCCAAGAATTCACCTCTTGCTAACATCTTCAGCTTCCGATCTGTAGCCAAAAAGCAATTACTGAGAATAAGAATCACAATTTTCTTCTGTGTGTCACAGGGTGTATCACACACCACCTGCTTGTGGGTGGGAGGGAATCGTCACGGTTTGTGCAGGAGGCTTCCGTGGTGTGCTCTGGGTTCTTTGTGTGCAGCCAATACCAGGATGGAGCCTAACTGATTCCATTTTTGGTATTTCTCTTGTTTTGCTGAATGAAAGTATACTTTGTTATCCCAAAGTGTCCGTGAGAGCAGAGTGCCAGCAAGTCACACCCATAGGTTTAGGGGGCAGCTGGGCAGTTTCTGGCTTGACTTTATCTGATTTCTTTTCTCCAGACGTCTGTACGTGGGGTTTTGTGCTGTCCATAACACTGCTTCTCCACATTTTCTGACAAAGAGAAGCGCGTGGGGTACCTGCAATATGCATTCCCCAGGTGTTAACCTAAGTCCACTGAGAATCTCCAGGGTGCAACCTGGTGAGTTATACCATTTACAGGCATGCTGATTAATGTTATCAGAGAAACTTGAGAAATACTGATTTTTATGAAAATCGTAAACAGATATCTCTAGCCATTTATGGAAAGATCACCCCTAGAATTGCCCCTAGAAGTGATGAGTGAAATCTCATGTTCTGGAGGTTGATAAATCCTCTAGGCTAATTATACTTTTTATACCACCCTGCAGAAAACACACCTACCTCTTACATTTTCTATCTGTAGGGGCAGAAGTAGTATGGGTAATTGAAACTAAAAGCAAAAATGGAAAACGAATGAAAAAAAAGCACTGCCTCTGTTTTGCCACCATTCTGGCGAGTCACATTCATGTGGGGATCCCACCAGGCCACAGATCTACATTGTCTCATTGCCTAAAGTCTGTTCTTGCAAGGACTTAGAAGAGCAGGAGGCAGAGTCAAAGTAGCAGAGAGAGATGGAGACAGGGGCGAGGAAGGCAGGCTTAGGAAATGGAAATCCCCTGCGGCATCCAGAGACCTAGGCTCCAGTCCCCACTTGCAGCCAACCAGCTGTACCTCAGCAAGCCCCTTAGCCTGCCTCGGTGACGTCACGAGCTCGTCTACCTCCCCAGGTTTCAGTGAGGACGGACTGAGACAATGTGCGTGGATACTGCTTTGGGAACTGCAATAATAGAACATTTTATTTAATTGCCACCCAAGTTTCCCATTTTCAGAATAAAGCGAGGGGAGCCGATGTGGCTCAAGCGGTTGAGCACCTGCTTCCCACATGGGAGGTGCCAGGTTCAGTTCCAGGTGCCTCCTGGAAACAAAACGAACAAACAAGCAAAATAACCAGCTCACGGGAGCCGATGTGGCCCAGTGGTGGAGCACTGGCTTCACACACACACAAGGCCCCGGTTTCAATCCTTTGTCCCAGTACCTCCACACACACACACACACAGAGTGAAAACCTACTGTTACAAATTTGTTCTGAATACCAGTACTTAAGGGGAGAGGGATCAGCTTTTAAAACTTTTACAGTTGGAACTGTTTCGGGTTTCCCTTGAATGTGGGCCTGTGGTGGATGGGGATGGGTTACACAGGGTGAAGAGTGGGTGTCACTCCCTGATGCTTTGCTGTTTCAGCTGGGCACTCTGGGACACCACAGAGAGGAGAATGTGGGGTGACGACTGCCTTGTATTTCTTGTGGCTCTCCTGAAATGGAAACGAGCAATTTTTTTTACCTACCATTTTTAAAATCAAGTTATCGTTACCTACCCCTTCCCCCCCACCTGTATTAAGCTACTAATGGGTGTACTTCCCTTAGTACTTTTCTACAAAATAGTAGCGAGAATAAGTTTTCAATCAAGCTCCACTGTCAAGAGGGAGAAATCAATTGTGGGTCACCCACAAGGAAAAACAACCTGAATTTAGCAAGTGTATTTACTAAGAGAAATACTTCGTTTTATATCCTGGCAGTAAGGTTAACTGATAGAAAGGACTGTGGAGGGTAAATGAAAGAAGAAACTCCTTAAAACTTTAAAAGAGAGAAAGAAAGTAAAGAGGAAATAAGATATGGTGCTTGAGAAAAATATTAGAAATACCGAGATTGGGTAGAAAAGAGAAGAGACTCAGTAAGCTTCTCCTGAGAGCCCTCCTGGTCACCTGGGCAATGGGCAGAAGACTGATTGTCATCTGCTGTCACTTCCCTGTAAAATGCAAACAAGCTCTTTGGCAAGTTGGAATCACTTTTGCTACATTGGGAGAAAGAGTTCCCATTTTTACCTCCAACTTTCACAGTCACCTTGAAAGAAAGGTTTCTTTTCCCCAGGATAGTCCTAAGACTTTGAAAATGTTGATGTAATAAGTTAGTTTTAGAAATATTCCATGAAAGTTCAGAGTTATCCATCAATTTACGAGCTATGAATTTTGACATAAAATATTTACTTTGCTCTCTCTAGCTTTTTAACCCATTGTTCTGAATTAATTTTTAATTGAAATTTAATTTATACAATCCATATTATTGGAAATAATATAGTGAGACGTAAACAAAATAGCTCCAAGTAAATGTATCTTTAAAACTGTTTACAAATTCTCAGAACTCCTTGTGCCGAGGGTTATGGAGGAAGAGTAGAGCAGCATCCAGTTCCTGAATTTTATTGAAATAAATCAAGGAATAAACAACCGGGTCAAAGTTGAGCAGGCTCTAATTGTCTAGCATGATTACTAGAAGCAGATTCTAAAAGGCAGGTAGATGGATTTAGTCTTGGTATAGAAATGGGGAACCAGTAAAAGTTGTTTAATATTGAGCATAATATGATCATGTACTGATTTGGAAGGAAGGCTGGGATGACGAGAACCTGGAGTCAAAGAAGCCAGTGAAATGCTCCTGCAACAGATTAGGTTCAAGTAGATAAGTTTTCCTCCAAGAGCATTTCTGTATGTTATAGATAACTTTAAGTGGGAAAATACATAAGTTATATGTCACTAATTACTTGTAGGAGATGAAGAGAAGGAATGAGTCATGGGGTTTGAAAGAAAGATAGCATAATGTCAGGAGGGCTAACTAGGGAGATTAAAAAATGAGTTACGTTTTGAATGGACAGATCTCAGGTGATAGTAAAATAAGGAAGTAAGGACAATTAAGTAAAAGTGTTAGAGCCAATGTAAAAGATGAAATTGTGGATTCAGAAAACAAATAGTGTAGATGGAAGGCAAAGTGGATAGCGTAATTTCAGGTGTCTTTTTTCTCCGTACATCTCCGAGCCAGGTAAAGAAGGTGAAGTCAGACTATTCTGAGATTTGGTATTGAGAAGCTACTCTGGTACAGTGGTACTTTGTTAATCCCAGGGACTATGTCCCCACTGTATCCTCCGTGCTTAAATCAGTGTCTGACACATAGTATGCCTTCCACAGACATTCACACAGTGAATAAACAAATGTGTTAGGCAAGGTGATAAAGTGTAGACAAAGGTTTACAGGTATTGATCAGGTACTGATGGAATGAGTCAGATTATGCTAACATGATCTAGAGTTTGTCTGGAATTGAAGTCATATTATCCTACAGGAAGGGTAAATCTCAGGAGTGTGAATCTCTGTTTGCGTGCTTGCGTTGTATGTGTTTCTCTGTTTTAGCAACTTTGTACTCTCTTAGTTCCCAGACTGCTCTGACAAATGCCACACAATGGGGATGGCTCTGACAACCAGAATTTTTTTTTTTAATTTAACAACAAAATGTATTAGAATTAATGAAGCACATGTTTACACACATATATCACATTCATTGTGAATTAAGCTTTTAAAAATAATGTATATTCTTTTTTCTTTCAAATTTGTTTATTTGAAAAGTCCTTTTGTCTTTTAATAGATTAAAAATTTTTTTTTATAAAGATACATAGATAATACAAAAGGTTACCTTAAAAAATATAAGAGGTTCCCATGTACCCCCCCTTCACACTCCTCCCAACAACCTCTTTCATCATTGTGGCACATTCATTGCATTTGGCGAACACATTTTGGAGCACTGCTGTGCCACATGGCTAGAGGTTTACACTGTAGTTTATACTCTCCCCAGTACATTCAGTGGGTTATGGCAGGATATATAATGACCAGCATCTGTCCTTGCATTATCATTCAGGACTCCAAGTCCTGAAAATACCCCCACATCACATCTCTTCTTCTCTCTCCCTGCCCTCAGCAACTACTGTGTCACTTTCTCCACATCATGATACAGTTTCTTCCATTGCTAGAGGCACAACAGTTCTGTAGTAGAATACCTGTAAGTCCACTCCAGTCCAGATTTTCAACAGGAATTTATTCTGTCCCGGTTGGCTGGTCCCCGGGGTCAGAGGCACCTGGCTGTCTTGGCTTCCTGGCTCCCTCTCACGCGGCCAGGTCCTCTTCCTTCTCTCCTGGGTTCTGCTGACTTCCAGCTCCAGCTGCAGGGTTTAGACCCAGGCCGATGTGGGCAGGTCCTATCTAAAAACACCCTCTTCAAAAGGTCCTGCTTGCAGTGGCCTCACCGCCAGGACGCTGCTCCGAGCCGTGCTCCTAGAGCTCCCTGCCCACCCAGCTCTGCCCTGCGGATGGGGTGTGGGCTCCCCGGCCTCAGTCTCCAGCAGGGCCTGGACCTGGGCTTTTTGTGGGCATCTGCTGGGCTTCCGGCCCTCATGGAGGAGCAGGAGCCACACTGGCCCTCGCAACTTAACCCAATTAAAGACCCACAAAATACACAGACCCTGGACAGCAGGCAGTGCGGGGCAGGGACCTCCAGAGAAGGGGACACGTGCGGGGCGCTCAGAGGCCCTGGGGGCTGCCTGCAGGGGGCCCAGATGGAGCTCAGCGCCCGAAGGCCAGGGACGCTGGGGAGTGGGAGAAGCAGGGGAAGGCGGGCGGCGGGCGCAGGCAGGGCCGCACCCGGGAGGAGCTGCTCCAGCTCTGTGCTCCCGGTCCCCTGGTCAGCTCCTGCCAGGGAAGACACGGCCTCAGGCTGGAGAGGAAAGCACGGGAAAGGAGGGGGGACAAGGCACGTTCCCCAGGAGCCAATGTGGAAACTCGGAATTCCTGGGACGTGGCCTCAAGGGTGTGGAAATCACCATGGGCGAGAAGCCTCAGAAAGGCCAAACTGTTTCAAGTCCTTCAATAGCCTTCCATGAAAGCCTCGAAGCTAATTAAAGGAATTTTAAAAAAAAAATCCAGCATCCAACGAAATAAAATTTACCTGTGTCTAGTATCCAATTAAAAAACTGCTGGATGGCTAGAATAAAAATTAAAAAAAAGAACAAGACTGTACAGCCCAGTGAACCCTCTTGTAAATGATGGACTATAGTTACTAGTGCAGTTACAAAGATGTTCTTTCATGAATTGTGACACCTGTGCTACACTAATACAAGGTGTTAATAATAGGATGTTTTATGGGAACTCTGTTTTATGCACCATTTTTCTGTAAACAACTTCTCTAATAAAAGATCCTGTTTACGATGGTTCCACACCCACAGGAATGGGTTAAGGACGTGCTTTTTTTCCCCCTGGGGTACATAATTCAATTTACCACATGGACTGAATAGAAAAATAAAGATGCCAGGCAGTTTCACCTTAGGCTTTTCTAGTATGTCGTCAACAGCTGGAAAACCGCCGTGTGGAAGGGCGTGCTAGCCAGACTCGAGAACTGGCGGCCAGGGAGAGCTGTTTACTGAAATCTACAAAGAGGGTCGCTCAGGGTAGGGGCAGTGGGTGGGTTGGTATTTTTTGTCTCTGTAACCAGCACAATTCCTAGCACATAATATGTGCCCTTTATGTCATTCGGGCTGAATTTCAGGTGACAGTGACTGAAGGGAAAACTAGAGAGGACAGCTGGACCAAGGACTCACCTTGTGGGACTGAAGCAGTAAAGCAGAGCTCAGGCACTATCGTTGTTTTTTTTTTTTCTCAAAATTTTAAATGGTTATTTATTAAAAACTCATTTTGCAGTTAGAACTTGAAAACTGCTAGTGTTGACATTTTTAGGAGCTTGGGGCAAGAGAAGAGGGATAGTAGAGAGTCTTTTAATCCATCCTTTTGCTATTGCAACACTTACCCTGTATGGAAGGAGCTATTAACACACAATTGTGGAAGTGGATGTAGCTCACGTGGTTGAGCACCTGCTTCCCACATATGAGGTTTCTGGGTTCAGTTCCAGTGCCTCGTAAAAAATAATTATATATATATATATATATATAGTACTGTATTTTAGCTTCCTGGTATTGGCCCCCTTTTCTGAGCATTTCCCTCCTTTCAGCTCTGATCCACTCTCTAGAGATGATAGTTTGTGAGTTGCCAGCAGCATCTCATGGAAAGAAACTCATTAATTCCATTCCAGTAATATTTCCACAAAATGTGAAACAACTTGTATAAGTATTTCTCATTTTTCAAAAGAAAACAACAGAGAAGTGCATATCACTTGAAGGCAGTACTTAAGAGAAAGAAGAAATCGTTGAGCAGAGGCTCCGTGTTCATAAAGACGAGCGCGGGGCCAGGGCCCTCCCAGCCTCCTCCACGTCCTGGCAGTTCTTGTATGAAGGCTCCTCCCCTGGTCTCCAGGCTTCCAGTCTCAGGGCCATCCCTCCCCTTCTCTGTCCCTGCCTCTTTCTTAGCTGCTACAAATACTTAAAACCCAGATCGAATCTGATCTCTCTGGTTAGGAACTTTCAATTATTCTCAGCTCCTGGCCTGAATTTCAACCTCTGGACAAGGCGGTGCTGCCTCACCTTCCCTCGACGCCTGGGATGGGTGTTGCTCTCTCCCCGCAGCGTCCTTGCGTGTGCTCCGTCTCCTCGTGAACGCCCTCCTTTCGTTGACTCACTCCTGCTCACGCCTAGACCTGGGCCAGCACGTAGCACCCGTAGTGCAGAGCTCCCGCTAGGTCCCGCCTGCCTCCCTGCACCACCCCGTGCCTTGTGTGCATCACCTGCTCCTGACACCCAGCAGCACCGAGCAAGCACAGCGCGCGTGCTGGTGCCACGCTACGGCCGAGCGAGGCGGCCTCTCCTGTGGGTTGGCAGCACGTATTGCTTGTGCTAGGCGGTGAGGGAGGAATCACTGGAAGCCTCCTTAGCGCTAGCTTAGCCCCCGAGAGGACCCGGTCCCTTCATGCCCTTGATTTCAAATGGGCGAGTCAGGCCAAGGTCGAGTCGTCCTTGCTCTTACCTGATCATGAGAAAATGGTGAGCGACCTTAGGAAATGAACTTAGCCATGCCACTGAGAAACGTTTTCAGCCCCTAGAAAAGAAATGACTTGGATTAATCAAGTAATAATATTCCAGTATCCTACATCAGTCCATATTGACTGAGGATATATTTTATATTTTTTTCTAAAATCAGCTTTTGAGTGTTGATATTTAGCCACATTTGTTTTAGTACAAAAGTAAAATTTTTACATTTTAAAACTTCAGTATTCAACAAGTAAGGCCTAGGCTTTGCCATATTATTTTCCTTTTCTATGCACTTTCCTAACCTTTATGGAAAGGGAAACTGAACGCTAGGAGTAGCTTTTCCCTCCTCTTTCCTGTACTTTCCTATTTCTCTCTGTTCTCATTTTCAGAGTAGATATAAAGTTAAAAGTGAAATTCCTGGTTGTTTCCTCTTTATATCCTCTGAAATTTCTAAGTACATAGTTGATTCTCCATAAATATTTATTGAACAATGAAGTTTATTTGCTCCTAACGGATCAGCCAGTCTGGTCCATTATGACTGGAATAGAGTAAGAAGGCCTAAGGGTGGTGACAGCCTGTGACCTAGGTTTTACTCACCTGGGAGATTTAGAAATCATTTGCTCTAGTCATCAAGGTCTTACTATGGGTCAAGGGTATCATGTTTCATTAAATACTTCATTTAATTTAATCTGTATAATAACCCTCTGCAGTTAGTTTTCAGTCTCATTTTTCAGGGTCTCAGTTTTCAGGTAAGAAAACCCAGAGAGGCTAAGTAAATTCTTCATGGTCACACAGCTCATATCTTGCAGAGCTGGAACCTAAAAACAGTTCTTCTGGTACCAAGGCCTGTATACTATTCAATACATTATCATATCCCTTTTTCTGGAGTTACAGCTTTCCTCAAAATTAAAAATAGTCGATTATGACTCTTGCTCTCCTTATGAGTAAGTAGGTTTGTTTTGAAGAAAAAATAAGACAGTCTACCTAAGAGCAGTTTGAAGTTGCAGAAGAGTATGGATATGGGTAGTCCCATATATTTATGAATGGGTGGAATAACTTGGAGTACCAGTTCTACCTCTAAGTAGTTGTATGAACTTAGGTAAATCAATTTCTCCGGGCCCCCAGTTTCCGCATTTATAAAATGAATGGACTGTATTTTTTAACAATTAACATTTGAATGCTAACTATTTTTTAACAATTAACATTTGAATGCGAACTATTACCAGCATAAAATTTGCAGGGTCTTGAGGCTTTGGAAGTGGATGGGAGAGGAAAAGATATTCTGCTACCGGAGTCATGAGGACAAATAGCAAGAGGCAGGAAAAGGTAAGTTCATGCAAACAGAGCAGAGGAAAGGGTAAAGTTGTGTTATTAAATATGTTAAATCCTAGTGTGCCAAGGGCAAATATCATGAAGGCTATCATAAGAAACTCTTATTAGTGTAAAATGATAGTTGATGTCAGCAGGAAGTAAACACAGCCTCCTCTAACCTGTCAAAAACCCATGTGAAAGCTGATGACCAATGATTTTTCAATTAATTGTCAAGGCAGAGCTGGAGTTGCCCAAGGTTTCTTAATTTTTAAGTACGTTTTTCTTTCAGTTTCTTAGAACAAGATTATTTAACCTATTTCAACAATTATGAAATGGAGCCTTGGTGACAATCCCTGGACTAATGAGATTTGAGCGGTGACTCTGGTAGATACTAGTCCATGATCATATACTTTCCCCAAGACAGTTAGAGATTCTGAGTTTTATGTGCATCAGTATGTTTGCAGCTCTGATTGAATCACTAGAAACTTATATTAGTGAAACTAAACAATTTTTAAACTACGGACAACACTTTTATGGCAATGGGTAATGGATGGACTTTTTGTAGTTGTGTTACATGAATTTGAATAGGAACTGAGAGTGCAACATTTTAATTTTCATCCATAAAGCTGAATTCTAAAATCCATTTTATAACCAATTTTAAGCATAAAAATCTTTTTTGTGCTGTGATTTTATTATGCGTATTAGAGAATCTCTACTTTTTCAGGCAGCATACTTCTTAAAAATAGTTATTTTGATAGAGCAAAACACTGTGACAATAGCTCCAAATCTTATACCACGACGGTCTCAGAAACACTATTATTATTAATCTTAGTCCATTGATTCTAGACAGAAAAGCTCGATAGAAGCAAACATATTTGCCTGTTTTCAGAGTACAGGAAGAAATATTTTGCTTGGGGAATTGAACATAAAACAATGAGGGTGAAGAAACTCAACGCGTATTTCTGAATGCAAGGATGTTTCTGTTGACTTTGCAACATGCCAGATGCTTTCTATGGTAGGTTAATTTGCAAAAACATGAAATAAAAAAAAACAACTATCCATTAAAAACTTCTCGTTTAAGCCCCAGTTTGAATTGGGCACCAGAGAAAGCTCTATAGCTGCTGTGAGGATCAGGGAATGCTGTGCTTTGTTCTGCAGAGTTGTTTTATTGAAGCATAATTTGGTGCTCTGCGTTTTGATTGGTGGACAACCATCCGTTACGATCACTTCCCTAAAGGTTACAATGGACAATTCAAATGTTTATTAATAAGAGAGTAAGACTTCGCTTGTCCTTATGAAGGGCTGCTAACACTGCCAGGCCCATTGATTGGAGTGCATTATTTAAGAGCTGTTCACAGCATCGTAGAGATAATAATTGCCGGTATTACCAGGTGGAATATTGCAGTGAAGAATCCACTAATATAATGTGATGAAATCCCTAAGAGAGAGACTACACTTTTGGGGAATTACTGACACTTTGTTGTTAGCTGCCAAATAGTGTTTTTGGCAGATTACCGTCACAGAATGCTCTCAGAAGTACTCTTTGGTGGACAGTAAAAAATGCAAATGGCACTTCACTCATGGAGTAATGATCGCTTTGGACAGGCCCTGAAGTGTAATGTATTGTAAACACTAAACTATCAGCCTTATTTATGAGGCCCGTGTTTCACTCACTCACCAAATATTGAGATGATTTTCAACTGGTTGTGTAGACATATTTTTACATATTTGCATGTTGCTGTTGTAACATGCAAATAAGAAATATCTATCCTAGATGAAATATGTTGATGTCTCTCTGTCTATCCTAGATAAAACATACTGAAGTTTCAAGCACTACCGTGTTCATTCAAGGAAAAGCGCCCACTGGTTGCTTCTGGCAGGTACCAGGTCCAGAGTAATGAGCCCACAAAGTACCTGGAACACCGGGAAGCATTGGGCCTCCTTTCACATCGACTCCACAAAACAGACCTAGAAAAGTCCCCCTGCCCGAGTTCCCAGACCTTTCCTCTGTATCAAACTGTCAGACTCGACCCAGATTTACTCACAGACTCCATCTGTTCTCAGTCGGTTCAGCTTTGGAGTTTCCTGTTCTACCAGCATCCGACTTTGGTCTCCTGTTCACTTCTCGTCATTTCATCAAGAACTGACATCTTGGGAAGTGGACTTGGCCCAGTGGATAGAGCGTCCACCTGCCATATGGGAGGTCCAAGGTTCAAACCCCGGGTCTCCTTGACCCGTGTGGAGCTGGCCCATGCGCAGTACTGATGCGCGCAAGGAGTGCCCTGCCATGCAGGGGTGTCCCCCGCGTAGGGGAGCCCCACACGCAAGGAGTGTGCCCCGTAAGGAGAGCTGCCCAGCGCGAAAGAAAGTGCAGCCTGCCCAGGAATGGCACCGCACACACGGAGAGATGACACAAGAGATGACACAACAAAAAGAAACACAGATTCCCGGTGCTGCTGATGAGGATAGAAGTGGTCACAGAAGAACACACAGTAAATGGACACAGAGAGCAGACAACTGGGGGTGGGGGAAGGGGAGAGAAATAAATAAATAAATCTTAAAAAAAAAAAAAAGAACTGACATCTTGTCCTTGTTCTTATTGAAATCTGACCTCAGCCACCTCTGGTATTTCCCTTTTCACTTTGCTTCCCTCAGTCACTTGTAATTTTATGTGGTTTAGATAAGAGAGCTGCATGTAAACAAAATAGTGAGCCCCTGCACACACCTGTTTGACACCCAGGGAAGCATGATCTGAATTTTCTAGCAAGTGGTCTTGCACAGTTGTTGCCAAGCTGTGGGGATCATCTAGAGCAAAGAGAAAAATAAGGTCCTTTAAGACACCACAGCTGCTGTATAAGATACCATTGTTGAGATTTATCTGGGGAAAATTCAAGTCTGTTACCATCGGTTACCAGAAAGAGGTAGAAAATTATTTTTGTTGGTTGATTGGCTCCCCCACCCCAACTTTGGCTTAACATGTATCCCATGTGAAACCTGAGATCTTCAAGAAGTCCCCTGGCTTTATGTCATCTTTTTTCCAAATACTCACTGTTCCTGGATTGGCCTGTGAACCATTGGTTTGGGTACTAACGAACTGTCCCCATGCCTAATTAATTCAGAGGACTGTTCAATATGTATTTGAAATGCTTCCCCACATAAGCAAGTGCCCCTACGCAGATATAGATGGATGGCTAAGTGCACTCAGTAATTCAATGCTTTTTGAGTAAGCTACACATCAAGTGCCCTCTTGTAATGGTAAACACCAAATCAAGCTTCTTTCACATGGTGAAAGTGGCTGCAGGGAAACAAACTTATTTCAGAGACATTTTGCACAAGGTTAGAATTTTGTTAAAAATAAGTCATAATGTTGTTTTTCTTATACAGTGAGGTAAGGCATACCTGTTGCAAAAAGCTATATATGCTTTAAGCCTCTTTGTTGGCTTCAAGAGATATTTTTGTTTTTCCTTTTAAAATGAAAATCAGCTCAGAAATAGTGATAAAGGAAAAACAAGGCTTATTGAAAGCGGAAAATATACAACAATAGGAAGGGGAAAATCCTTTATAAGTCTTAGGAGATGATTTCTTTACAGAGAGGAAAATCTGCCTTTCTGTTTCTGAAAGTTAAACTGTATGGGGCCTTCATTCTACAATGCAGAATTATCAAAAGGTAGCCCATCTGTAATGACAAATCAAAATCTAACCCCTTGTAGGGAATTTTCTTTTTTTATATGGATCACCAGGTTGGAAACTTCCAAACCAAGTTCCCCCACTCCTGCCGAGGTTGGAATTGAAATTTCTTCTCACAATTACTGAGCTGCAGGTGAGATATCAGTCTCTCGCTCTGCGAGCCTAGGGGAGCAGCATGGAACTGACTCTGGTTGACTTGGTATGGATTTCCTTTCAGCAAATTAAAATCTACCTCCCTTTACAGGGCAAAAAAGAGGACATCGTCATATATTTGCTATATTGCATCTTCCACTTTCAAAAGTCTTCTTCTCTGAAGATTTTCAGATGTGTGAGACTCTCTTAAAGATCTGCCTGCATTTCAAAGCTGTAGGAAGAAAATTTCCCCTAATAAAAGGAAAAATCTATTTGGGAGAATAGGTGGATTGCCAATGTTTAATAGGGTAGTTTGTTTTCTGAATAAAATACTTTGGCGTTTGATGGTAAAGGGATTTGTCATCTGAATGAAAACAAATTGGCAGGTGAGTGATTTAAATGACACCCATTCATAATGCATTGGTTAAATTCTTATAGGACATCTGCTGTGCACAAATCATGGGGCAGATTCTAGAGTAGAGACAAATATGAGTAAGATAAGAGCTGTTCCAGCATTTCTCAAAATGGGGTTAGTTACTAGCAGTGGTATAGATGAAAGGATCTGATATTTGAATGTATTATGTATCCTTTCCTTTGGAAGAAAGAACAGAATTCTATGTCATCGGATTCTGGAAATTGAAGTATTCCATCAAAGCTACTATGTATATTAGAAAAGACATAAATACATGTTCAGGTAGAAAATTAAAATAGTGAAAATAGTAGGTAACATTTATTGTATGATTTCTATATATGTCACTGCATTAATTGTTTTCTACTAAAGGGCCATACTGCTCCTATGAGGTTTCTTACTATTGAAGATGGTATTCCTTTGGTTGTAGTTCTGGAATCACATAGGGCGGGCAGGAGAGAAGAATTGGCTGAATGCTCTTGAATTAAGTGGTGGTCAGTGCTGAGATGGCTTCTTGGATGGAAAGTTGAATCAAGTTCTATGTCTTTGTCATGTGGGTTGCTTTAATTGAAGCTTTACTGAAAAATCACTGAAAAGGCATGCTTATAAAGTCTTACATGGTGATGTGAAATCCTGATCAGTGAATACATTTCAGTCCTAAGACACCTCAGTGCCTGGTTAAATGAATGGTAGAAGTGAAAAAAAAGACGAAAAAAAACTGGCTGAGAGGCATCCACAGCTCCTAGAGCCTCATGGCAAGTTCAAAGACAAGGGCAAAGTATGGGGCATTGGACGTGGAGGTTTGTAATTAGACTGGGAACACACAAAGGCTTCGTAGCACAGATTAGCACAGTGTAACAGTGTCCATGTGAATGGGGTCGAGAGAGGAGCAGAAGGGTGGGCTAAAGAAATGCCAAGAAGGACGAAGTATAATTTTCTAAACTTTAAAGAAAATGAGTCCTACAGGCTGCTGTGTGAGTATTTCAAGGACCTGAGGCCTCCGCGGTTAATATAAATAAGAAAAACATAAAAAGGCATGAGTAATCTTTGAGTTTCTGAGGTTATCAGAAGATGGCCAGCTACTAGAGTAATGTGTTTCCCTGCAGGTGCTGACTCGTGTTCACTCTGAGCAGCAAGGAGGGCCCATTTTCTTCTTGACCTTGTCCATGCTGCCTCTGGATCCAGGCATGCCATTTGGAACCACACAGGTGTTCCTGTGTGAAAGGGGACTACAAAGAGTTAATCATCCAGGGGATGAAAGAAATGATAAAAATGTGGAAGAAATATATTAGTGCCAATTTTAAAGTAAAAAAATAATTTGAAGCTAGAGAAACCCTTATGGAAATTGCTTATGCTAGGAGAGATTATTACTAGCAGAGGAATCGGGTGCAATTCTTAGACGGGATTCTAAGTAGTAAAGTCATACTGCATGTCATTGGTATTTGGGGCATGAAAATTAACTTTATTATAAAGTCACTGTCTCCTTATTAATTTAAGTACTTTGCTATGTTTTTCACTCATGTGTTATCAAAATGTTAACAGTAACAAAGTCTCTGTGTTAATAGTGAAAAAATAGGATTCACTTAAAGTAATCAAATGTGGTTGTGGACCCGCATGGTACAGTAAGTCCAGAAACTGCCAAAGAAGAGGCAATTCCTCAGTAGGAAGGACTGAAAGTAGAGGAGGAAATGAGCTTGGGGTGGGGAATGAACCTTCTTATGTAGGAGAGATGCAAGGACATTTAAAAATGAGAGTAGGGAAGTGGATATGGCTAAAGTGATAAGGCCTCCACCTACCATATGGGAGGACCCTTGTTTGATCCCTGGGGCCTTCTAGTGAAAAAGAAAAAAGAGAAAGCAAGCTGTGCTGTGAGCCAGTGCCTGCATGGTGAGCCAGGTGCATGCATGGCAAGCCAAGGGCCCATGCGGGTGCCCGCATGGCGAGTCAAGTGCCCACGTGGTGAGCTGAGTGCCCATGCAAGCGCCCGCATTGCAAGCCAAGTGCCAGTGTGGTAAGCCGAGTGACCAGGCAGTGAGCTGAATGCCCATGTGGCTAGCCGAGTGTCCACGCGAGTACCCATGTGATCAGCCAATGCCTGCGTGACAAGCCAGTGCCTGCACAAGTGCCAGCGTGGTAAGCCAGAGTGCCCGTGTGAGTGCCCATATGGTGAGTCAGTGCCCCTGCAGCGAGCCAGTACCTGCGTGGTAAGCCGAGTGCCTGCACAGCAAGCTGATTGCCAGCGTGGTGAGCCAGTGCCCACGCAAGTGAGTCATGCAGCAAGATGATGATGCAACAAAAGAAAACAAAGGAGATGATCAAGGCGAAGTGCAGCAGAGACCAGGAGCTGAGGTGGTGCAGTTGACAGGGAACCTCTCTCCACATCAGAGGTCCCCAGGATCAAATCCCAGGAAATCCTAGAGGAGTGCTAGGAGACGAGAAAGATAAGAAGAGAAGACAAAAGAGAAATAGATACAGAAGATCACACAGCGAATGGACACAGACAGCAAAAACAGCAGGGAGGGGCAGGGGGAGGAAAAATAAATCTTTAAAAAAAAAATGAGAGTAAAGACTAAGCAATAATATGGAGATGGAATATATACAGCATTCCAAGAGACTAGTTAGAAACTCAGTGTGGTTGTAGAGGTGTAAGATGATGCTAGAAAGTAGTATCAGTGTTAGCTTGACTATTTAGTGCAGAAGTTTAGGCTTTCTTGTACAGAAATGGGGAGACATTGAAAACAATAGAGTATTGAATGGTACATGTACCTGTATGGTTAAAAATATATATACTGTATATATTTCCCATATGTTCAGCTCCCAACCCCAACATCCAACATCAACAGATAAACCACTTTTGTTCTTATGTTTATCCTCCCAGAGGCTCTTCATAAAATATAAATATATATTATTATTTTCTCCTGTGGTAGATTGAATTGTGCCCCAGTTAGGACATTTTCTTTGCCTTCATTGGCATTCTGGTGAGTGTTGATCCATAAAGTAAATAACATCTCTTCAAGATGTTCCCTGAGTTGAGGTGTGGCCCAACTACTAATAAAGTTGGGCCTTAATCTGAATTACTGATGGGAAACCACCAGAAACTGGAATTCAAGGGAACCTGGAGGAGAAAAGAGAAGACATTCCCATGGATATTGCATGTGATGGAAAAGTCAAGGAACCCCCAATATTGCCAGTGAGTCAGGTGATACTGACCTCAGGAAGAAGCAAGACTTTTAGCCCTTGAAATCATGAGCCAATAAATTCTGGTTGTTAGCCAGTCATTGTAAGGTATTTGTTTTAGCAGCTAGGAAACCAAAAGAGTTTTTGGTACCAGAAAGTTAGGTGCTGCTATGACAAAAGCTTAAAAATGTAGAAATGACTTTGGAATTGGGTAATGGATAGAAGCTGGAGAAATTGTGGGTGCTTAATAGAAAAAGCCTAGATGCCTTGATGAGACTGTAAGAAATATGGACATTAAAGGTATTTCTGATGAGCCTCAGACGGAAATGATGACTGTGTTACTGGAAATTGGAAGAATGGTGATCCTTTTCATAAAGTGCTAGAGAACATGGCAAAATTGTGTTCTGGTTTTGGACTGAAAATGGAACTTGTAATCAATGAACTTGGATGTATAACTGAAGAGGTTTCCAAGAGTGGAAGGTGCAGCTGGTTTCTCCTTGCAGCTTGTGACAGTTTGAATCTTTTTAAGGATCCCTTTAAAAATCATGTCCTTGCAGCTATTCCATTCCTGTGGGTATTGGGCCCTTTGACTGGATTGGATGGCTTCAGTAGGTGTGACACAGGGTGAGTCGTGTTCCTCTTGTTGGAGTCCTTGATAAATGGGAGAATGATAGCAGAGACACACAGGAAAAAGTGGTAGACAGAGAAACCATGAGAGGCTGGAGGCTGGAGTTGGCAAAGCTCAGAGGCATGGAAAGATCCTGCAAGAGGCTGAGAGAAAGACCTGGAAGAGAGGGAGAGATGAGCCATAAGCCTGATTGCCCACAGCCAAGCTTTGGAGAGAGCTTCACATAATGCCTTGATTTGATAAGAGCCACCATTACGTCCTGCCAGATGCCTGATCACCCACAGCTGAGCATCTTTAGATGCTGCCACCACGTGCCTTAGCACCCACACCTGACTTTTGGAGAGAGCATCTTGGATAATACCTGGATTTGGACATTTCTACAACCTCAGAACTGTAAGCTTTTAACCTAATAATTCCCATTAGAAAAGCCAACCTATTTCTGGTATACTGCCTCCAGCATTTCAGCAAACTAAAATACAACTTATGGTAAAATGTGTGCGAGGAAAGGGATATCCTGAAAACTGAGTTCTTTGGCACAAAAAAACAAACAAACAAACAGAAATCAATAAAATTGATGGTTTAGAAAATCCTGAACCTATCCAGATAGTGTGCTCTGAGGCCAGGGCCAGGCACCATTCTATCAGGGATCTCCCTGAGCTTTCCAGAAGTGAATCCCCAGAGGACAGAGCTCCATGTGAGGGCTTAACTGAGCAACCCTTTGCTAAAGAAGGTGTAGTTGAGCATGGCTACAGTTAGCCATTTCAGAGGAAGTCAGGTTTGGAAGTGCATTATCCAGGATGGATATGTTAGAAGTTCTATTATCTGATGGTTTGGACCCACTTGAACTGCACATAAAGCTGACAAGAGTTTTGCAAAATTTATATGAGCAGAACCACATCCAACCCAGATGGAAAGGCAGAGAGAAGGGACAGATTGAAGGAAGAATTTCTTCAAGGTCAGAACCATGGAAACAGAAGCCTAGACCTTAAAGATCTCCTTGGGCCAAGATAGCCAGCCCACCCACTTGTGCGTTAGGTGGGCAGGGCATTGCTTTGGGACACTGCTGCCATCCCAGTGCTCAGAGATGCTGGGGCCTGTGCCCAGCATTTGCAGAAAGCCATGCTGCCATCCTGGTGTGCTGAGAGGATGGGGCTTTCACCCAGTGTTTGGAAGGGTTGTGGCTATGACTCCATCAGCCTGGAGGATAAAACACTGATCTGCAGATGAGTCTCAGACCTTGAAATCTAATGGCAGTTTCCCTGCTGGATTCTGGACTTGTTTTGGAATCCATGATTCCTGTTTTTCTTTAAATTTGTCCATTCTGGAATGAGAACATTTACCCTATTCCTGTCCCTCCATTGCATATTGGAAGCAGATAATTTGTTTTCCAGCTTTCACAGGTCATTCACACAGAGGAATCTGATCCTAAGACAGCGCACATTAATCACTGATTTTGATGATACTTTGTTCTTAGCATGGGTACTGAAATGATTGAAGGCTTTGGGGATGTTGTGATGGTATGAATGTATTTTACACATAGGAAAAACATATTTTGGGGGTTCTAGCAAGTGGATTGTGGTGATTGAATTGTGTACTCCACTTTTTACATGGTATTCATCTCGATCTGCACACTGGAGGGTGTGGGCCCATTGTAAATAATCTCTCTTCAAGATTTATTTCAGTTAAAGTGTGGCACAACGGAATCAGGCTGGGCTTTAATCCAGAATCTTGGAGTCTTTATTGGCAGAGTGAAAATCAGACGGAGAGAGAAGCCGTAGGGAGCAGACGTAATGCAGGATTCAAGGAACACAGAAGAGAAAGGACATGACATCACCATGCATTGTTCCCTGATGTGACAGCCAAGGAACCAGAAAAATTACTGGTGAGCCAGAAGATACCGACTCTGGGAGGAAGCAGGTCTTGTAGACTCTAAAACCATAGTTTCCTGTTATTAGGCCAATTCATTGTATCACATTGGGTTCAACAGCTAGGAAACTAACACGCCTTTCCTTTTCACTAAAGGTAGACTGTTACACACACTGTTCCTTCCCTACCTGGCTTTTATCATTTAAATGCATACACACCTTGGAGATTTTCCATATCTGTTTTTTAAAAGTGAATGCTGTGGAAGTATTATAAACTATTTTACTAGCCTATTAGTCATATTTTAGTTGTTTTAATCTTTTACTACTACAAAAAATGTAAAATAATAATCTTGCATGTTCCAAGGACATATAGAGAATAAGTTGCTGGTATTAGGATCAAGTTCAAAAGATAGTGGTTTTCTTATTTTCATAGCTATTGTTGATTGTCATTCATAGGAATTATGCCCATTTAAATTTTGTGGTGCTTCCTCTTTAATAGCATTGCCAAAAGAATGTGGTATCTATCAAAGTTTAAAAAGCTGAAAGGTGAAAGAAAGGAATTTTAGGGGTTTTAAAACCATTTTTCTTTTTAAAGTTGGATTTGAGCATCCTTTTTAATATGCTCAAGGTCCTTTTATATTTATTTTCCATAAACTCATTATGCACAGTGTTTGCCTGTTTTTATTGATTTGTTGTTTTTAGACTAATAAATTTAAAGATGTTCATTATATATTATTGATAGAAGCTTTTAATAGGTTGTTTTAATTTCTTCATTGCTAAAGCAAATACCATGCAATGGGTTAGCTTTAATAACGAGAATTTTTTTTAAAGATATATTTTAAAAATTTATTTCTCTTCCCTTCCCCCTGCCCACCCAGTTGTCTGCTCTCTGTATCTGTTCTTTTGTGTCCGCTTGTATTCTTGTCAGCTGCACCAGGAAACTGTGTCTCTTTTTGTTGCATCATCTTGCTGTGTCAGTTCTCCGAGTGTGCGGTGCCACTCCTGGGCAGGCTGCACTTTCTTTTGTGCTGGGCGGCTCTCCTTACAGGGCACACTCCTTGTGCATGGGGCTCTCCTACACAGGGGACACCCCTGCATGGCACGGCACTCTGTGCACATCAGCACTGCACATGGGCCAGGAGCCCTGGGTTTGAACCCTGGACCTCCCATATGTTAGGCGGATGCTCTATCAGTTGATTTATTTACTCGTGATTTTGATGCTAGGAGAAATCCAAATCAAGGCATCATCAACACAGTGTTTCATTCCAGGGCTGGCTGCCAGTAAGTCTTGGTCCTGGGCTCCTCTGTCACATGACAGTGCACATGGCGGCCTCTCCTGGCTTCTCCCTTCTCTTCTACGTCCCTTTGACCTTTGGCTTCTGGCTGCTCCCTCTGTGGGTTTTTCCTCTGGGTGACCTTCCCTATGAGGCCGTCAATAATAGGATTAAGACCCATCCTTTGTAGAAATCTTGCAAAATGTAAGCTTTAAAAAATAGTAGTGAAGGGCAAATTTGCTCCTAGCTTTTAATTGTGTTAAAATGACAAAGTTTTCCTAATGAATATTATTTATCTGTTGACAATGCTTTCTTCTTTTTGGTACTTTCATGTATGTATGTATGCATGCATGTGTGTATGCATGCATGTGTGTATATATTTATATATTCCTGGATCACCCCTTCACAGGAGTTCTTACAGAGTAAGAGAAGGATAGCGTTCCCTTTTTCTGCTGACCCAGATGTGGCTCATTTTCTTCAAATAGACTCCTCTGTGTGAGCCTTTCATGTTTTTTCTTCCCTGAACTAAACAATTGATGAGAATTTCTATTGCCAGTCCTCCTTGCCCTGATTTCTTACCAGTTGTTGCAACACAGATTACAACTTCAGGTCTACCAAGTCAAGTCCTGGTGCATTCTAAGAACTGCCACTGCAAACATACTCCCTGTATGTTTTTCCTTCAGTGATATGGCACGGCTTTTACCTGATCTCACCCACCATTGGCAGGTCATATTCATGTTTATGAGTTATTTCTGCTGCCTAGTTTCACTGAAAATGGAATTTGTTTTTTTTTCCCCCTCTTCTCCTTATGGTATTTGTTGAATATGCAGGTGGAATATAATGGTAGTTGTAGGAGTAGTACTAGTAGCTAAAACTTACCTAGTGCCTAATAGGTGACAAGCACCATTCTACATAAAATATCCTCATTTAATCCTCACCACACCTTATGGAGTAAGTGCAATCATTATCTGCATTTTACAGGTAGAGAAACTGAGGCATATAGGAAGTTCAGCTATTTGTTCCTTTGCATTTAGCTGCTAAGTGAGCAGTGGGGATGTGAACCTAGCTGCCCGGCCCAAGTCTCTATATTTTTACCTACCATGCTGTGTGCTAGAATTCTCGTTGGAAGACTTTTGAGCCTGCAAGTTGTATTTTGTTTTTTTTTTTTTAAAGAATGGAGGGAAGATAGATGAGGGGAAGGACAGGGCACAAGATCAGTTAGTCTAGACTTGAAATAATTTAAGTGTGCATAGGAACCATGAAGGATCTGTTAAAATGCAGCTTCTGATATTATGTCCAGAGTGGGTCCTGGGGTCCTGAATTCCTAGCAGTCTCTCCAGGTGACACTAATGTGCTCTCAGTAGCTGCATGAGCTAGGAGGTAGGACGTGGGTCAGGCAGTTCAGGGCAGAGCTAAGGAGTGACTGAGCTAAGACATCATGTGAGAATATGAAAAGAAAGGAATCCAGTTGAGAGAGGATAGCTAGGGAATCACAGACATTGTTGACAGATTGAATGTGGGTGGTGAGGATTAAGTGAAAAATAGGGCTTAGACTTTTCTACCCCAGCGTTGCTTTTAGCGTAGATAAGAAACAAGTTTAAAGGGAAGATAATTAGCCAGATTTGGAGATTTTGATGGTTCAGTTCATGAGTCGACTTGGCAAGGTTACGGTGTTCACTTGTCAGGCAAGTCCTGACCTGTTTGTTACTGGGAGGGTATTTCATAGACAGATTTGCATCTACAATCAGTTGATTACATCTACAACTGGTTGCATCTACAGTCTACAAAGAACATTGCCCTCAGCAATGTGGGGGAGTCTCCTCCTCTAGAGAGGTAGAAGTCTTAAAAGCAAGAACTGAGAATTTCAGAATTCAGAAAGAATTCCTGCCTCTACTTCAGGCAGCCAGCTTCCCCTGGGGAAGTCAAATTCACCGTCAAGGGAGTTTCCAGTTGCTGCCTTCCCTGCAGAACTCAGACTTGCTGATCCTCACGGTCACATGAGCCAATTCCTATAATAAATTTCTTTACTCTGTTCTCTAAAATTAACACGCTAAGTAAGAAAGACCATGATATTAACCAAGAAACTGAAAAATTGTGTTTCTCATCTAAAAGCCAATGCTAAGAATTGAAAGCTAAAGTTTGAATAAATCTTGAGTTAATCTGAGAAATGCTTTATTTGTAGTGAAGTCCCATAGTATATCTTTTGAAGTGGAAATATGGAAACTACAGCAATATCAGACGAAACCAGGAATTCCCAAGTTTTCAGAATTCTGCTGCTGCCAGGATGGTGAGTCACAGCCTCTTCCTCTTATGCAATGTATGGAGGTAGCACCACAAGGATTCCTCCTTTTCCAAGATAAGCCCATCACCATTCACCAGAGCCCCATTTTCCAATCACGTTTCCCCTTTAAATGCCTCCAGCTCTACTTTAATTAAACAGACCTGGGAGGTAGCATTAATGCCAGAAGGAAGTAAGGGTTCCTTGGAGGGGGAAAGGAAGCGGCCTTTTCTGAGTACTGGGCATTTTCAAGAGAGGACACTGGAAGCATTTCAGGCTGAGTTGCCATACTAGGAGGATGTCACTAATCTGAAGTCAACAGGGTGTCACCAGGCATCTGGGTGCTAAAAGATCACAAGAGAAAGATGGCCAAGTGTGTGGGAAACCCTCTCAATCATCTGCTTTTAACACAAGTATTGTGCACTGTACATGCCAACCCCATTTCAGTACTGTAGTTTTAAAGAAAGAATTTCCTTCTCCTGGAGAATGGAATCCAATGCTGTCAGGTAAACCACTGCATTTTATTCTCTTACCCTTGCTCTTTCTGCATTTTGCTTATTTTGTCATCCTGTTCTATTTATTCTACTCCTCTTTGTCTAAAAACAGTGCATAAAGTTTTAAGACCGCATTAAGAGTACTATCAGTCTATTTTGTATGAACCCAAAACACACAGAAACATTTCAACATATGAGAAATATAGCTGAATTGCAAGTATTCTTATGATTCAGTGCATTTTCTTTTTGTTTTTGACTTACTAAATTCCCCCTATCGATATAATGTTCTTATGCACTATGTAAAGGCAGAAAATAAAGTAAATTTTGTGAGCCCTGGATTTTAAGAAGTTGATCACTTCCGTAGAAGGTGGGAAGCATTTTACAACAAATCCCCACGTGCCTCAGTGAATACACCTGTCATGCGACGGTGGTGCAGATAGCCCAATCTCCTACTGCAAGTCATCAAAATATTTCAAGAATGTTAATTAAATTTTCCAGTATTTCTTGAGAGAGGAACAAGGTATTGTGATTTTAAAAATAGATCTGTAAACAGAAGCAATAAAGAGTTTGAGAGACTGAACTTAATGAAACAAGAAGGGGAAAATACATTGTAAAGGAAATCATAATGAATCATAGAATGTTGTTTCAGCAGTCCTCTGAGGTTGTCTGTTCCAAACCCTCATTTTAGAGATGGGGGAACTGAGGTCCATAGCTGTTACGTAAGGTCACATAGCATCATAATGATTGGATTCCCCCTCTGTGAACATAACTCTCTGGGAGAAAGTTGGGCACTTGTGAATATTTCATTCATTTTTTTTCAGCCCACTAGGGTACTCTCGGGTGCACTGAAGCAGTAATTTCCCTACAGTAATCTTGAGTGAAGAAGCTATCAGGCGTAAAAATTAAGCTGGGCCTTAGGAATTACTCAAAATGTTCTAGGACATGGGATACTCAGACTTGTAGCTTCAGAAATTCAATTTTGACAATTTGCCCAGAGGTGATCAGGATCTGGAGAATGGAGAGATGCCAAACTAACTTTTAAAAACTCACTATCAATTTGTTCAAACATTAAAAATTGAACCCAGTGCATGAATGTACTCAGAAGTATATTTGGAATTATATACATGGAAATTACATTGATAACAATGAAAAAAAATGATAATTACAATTGTTATTATTCCTCATGGATAGGTCCATGCAGAATTTCCTGTTATGTATAAGCACTGATCTTTTTGATCTTTATACTGAGGTTCAAATAGCCAGTTTCTGGAAACTGCTCTCTTGGAAATAGTGGGGAATTAACCAATCCATACTACATGAGGAATGATATAGTGGAAAAGACATGGGTTCTAGTCTCAGTTGTGCTACAGTACCCTGGGCAAGTCAAGGGACAGCTTTTCATTGCCGTGCTGTTGGCTCCTTAACATTCTACTCTTGTGGTTATCAAAAATGAAATCAAGTAGCCTTAACCTTTATCTGCCTGACTCCTAGAAAAGTCATAATGTATGAGTCATTGTCAGAGTTGGGATCAATACCTCCAGATTGCCACCAGTCTTCCAGCCATGGCAGTGATTATATCCAACCTGCCTGTGGTGGGTGAAAATTGCCACGTGGCCTCTGCCATTCTGTAATCTCATGGTACCTGGTGATTGTGAGGAACTGGTGCCAGGCAATATCTCTGTCAACACTGATTGTAAAGGGCAGTCACTGCGATTCACAAGATGCTGGAGCATTCTCCTACCACTGCGGCAGTAGGGTTACTTCAGTAGAGTATCCTCTGGGCCTTACCAAGGAACTGTGAGATGGTGGGGTCTAAGGCCAAATGTTAAAAATCCATTCTAACTCTCCTATCTCTAGCCCTCTGGTTCCTCTTCCCACAATACGCCAAGAAAATTCTGGCAGAATCTAGAGGAGATCATCAAATCCATGCTACAAGGAGTCATTTCCTCAAAATGTTTAGGGCCAGCTCCAGGGATTCCTGATGAAATATTAAATCCTAAATTATGGGTGAATGTGCCTAGGTTAATTTTCTTCTATTCTCGCCTATCTTTATAATTCCACTCACTTCTGCATATTTTCTCCAGTTTATGCCTGCCTGTATGTAATAATTAAGTATATTGATCCTTTTTGCATACATGCTGTTTCTTCTTGGAATAGGGCCTGCACTTCCCTAGTTGTGACTTTTGGTCTTGAGATAATGAGCTGGGATAAGGATGAGTCTGAGGGAGAGCAGTGATCCCATTGTGAACATTTGCTTCAAGTGGGCTCAACATATGGTCTCCAAGCAAAGGGAGCTATTCTCTCTCCAACGGGGAAGAACTGCTTCTACTTGCCAGAAGGTCAGGGCAATTATGAAGTTAGGGATTTTGGGGTTAATATAGCAATATTTCTCCATCCTAAATCTTTTGCTTTTTCTATCTAGGGCAGGGATTCTTAACCATGCATTCGTGAACTTGAATTGAAAAATAAGAACTTATTGTCTTTATTTGCTCTGACCTCTAACTGAAATCTGGCATTTCCTTTATTTATGAATGTATGTAATAAACAAATTACAGTACTATTCATTTCACCTGACTGGCAAAGGGGTCCATGGAACCAAAAAGGTTAAGAAGCCCTGATCTAGGCCATGATATTTTGACATGTGGTAATTGCTAAAGATGGATATCTGATCTGTTTTGCAGCTCTGCTATCCCACCTTAGTTTGCCATGGCTGCTATAACAAATATTGTACACTGATTGGCTTAATCAACAGCAATATATTCTCTTATTATTTTGGAGGTTGGAGGTCCAGATTGAAGTCTTGACAGGTTATCTTTTCTCCTGGAGTCTGTAGCATTCTGGTGTTGGCTTGTCTCAATCCTTGGAGTTCTATGGCTTATGTCTCTGCCTCCACCTAAAGATGACCTGAGTCTCCTTGTGTCTGCCCCTCTCACATCTGCTGACTTCTGGCTTCCACTGGTTGTGTCTGAATTTCCTTTGCTTTGAAGAACTTGCATCATATGGATCAAGGCCCACCCTGTTTCAATTTTGTCTCACCTACATAGGATCTTGGAAGATCCTTTTCAAAATTGAGTCCACACACTAACCAATAATATCTTCAGAGGCCCTATTTACAAATTAGTTTACATTCACAGGAAGACCTGAACAGGTCTTTTGTGGGGGACACGATTCCTTCCCCAACACACTCTTATGATCACATTCTTGTCTTGAATCTTAGCACTGCTTGATCTGCAATTCCCATAGATAATATCCTCCTTTAAAGAAGCCACAGTGGCCTCAAACATGTTTGGCAAACTTTAAGTTGGAAATTGACTGTCCTGTGCCTATCATTATTATTTTGCAACTTCTCTTGTGTCATCAAAAACAGCCACTGTACTCAAACATTGTAATTTCTGTTGGACTCAGATTGATTAAATTCCACAGACACTTGTTTTCACAATGGCTTGCCATCTATCTTCACTTTATCTCAATTAACCATTGGTGAAAGCTTAAGCAGTGTTCATGCCACTGCTTTCCAGAGGCTATTACCTTCCTCCTTACCATCCATAAAGGGGTCTACTGCAATTCTACTACAAAATCTCATCCTTATGGCCTATATTCTGGCATCAATTATCTTAGCCTGGGTCCTCTAAAAAGAAGAGCCCAAAGAAAATATGAATATGTTCACAATTTATTGGGAATTTCAACTCTGAGATGGTAAGGTTGTGGATAAAAGGGGAAATATTTTTTTACTGTGCTAACCACCATTTGAGTAAAAGCCAGAAAAAGACCCGCTGAGATTGTTCTAGACGGGTGTTATTTATGAGTGAGATTTGGAATGTATGCAAGTGGCAAACCAAAAGAAAAGAAAACATATACATAGCCTAGAACAATCCGTGGAGGGGGTGGAAAGGCTTAATTTAGGTATTTATCTCCTTTCACCTCTTGTCTTCTATTGTCTAAATTTTCCTCATGGTGAGCTAACTCTTCTACAATTCTGGGTTCTATCTTCTGCTCCCCTAGGGCTTCTCCGAGGGCAGATACCATACCTTATGGAGCGGGACTTCATCTACATCTAGAAGTAGATGGTGTTGGCACCTAGATTGTGAGGGTTATGAGACATGGGGCTTCAATCAGGTTCATAGCAGTGTGGGAAGCCAGGCAGGAGTTCCCTTCTCAGTTCAAGGGGACTCTTCAAGAGTTTCAAAGACTCTGAAAATGCACACAAGGTTTATGTCCATACAATGGCTTAATTTTACATTATTTCATGCTCAATTAATTGCTTCATATTTAACGAAGACTTTAGGATCTCATCACAATAAGTTTCATCTTAAGGTCTGCCTCTCCTGGAAACATTTCGTATATGATGATCTAATTAGTTCAGTTAGGAGAAATGTATTTTTGGCTGCCCAATTTGAAGTTTCCTTTCTAACTGGTTCATTTGTTCCCTTAAAGTATAGTGACACCACACCAAAGGTATAAAATCTAAGACTACTCTATGAAAACTAAGATGAGTCTGTTTGCCTTGGAGCTGTCTATGCTACAACCAGCTTTAAGGTCATAGAAAAGTCATTTCCGGTCTTTGTGCATGTTTACAAATAGGAAATCAAATGGAAAGACGCAAAAATCTGCATTCTCTTCAGTCTCAATAATCTATATGTGCATTTTATTTGTATTCTCTGCTACCCAGAATGCACATTAGAATTATTCTCTTTCTTAAGACTCTAGCATTTTGAGTTTAGACTATAGTCTACTGATGGATTGAATAAAATGCTTTGTTCTCTTAGAATATTAGCACCTCAAGGGATTTGGAGACCATCTAGTCCAAGCCCTTCATTTAACAGATGAGGGTCTTGAGGACTATAAAATTTCTGACTGTCCAAAAGCATGCAATGTTTCCCTTAGGAAATTCCTTCTTTTCTTATTGTTTAGAAAGTAAGTATGCAAGTACCATTCCCTAAGTAGCAAAGAACCAGTGAGCTGTGGGTGCAATAAAAAAAATAAAAACCAGAGGAAAAGTTTGCTTTTCCTTATAACCAGAAGACTGTCTTATACTTAAATTCTTCCTAAACAGTACTTAACTATTAAATAGTTAGGACATGAAGTGTGGGATTTTAAGAGTAGAGTAAAAGATGGTGGACATCTAAACAACGTGAAGTGAGATTGTCATGAATGGTAAAGCCACAGACCGCACAAATCCTCCCAAATCAACTTTCCCATGGTAATAAGTTTAGTACTGAGTGGGATGATTTTCAAGAAGATGAAATTAGGTAATGCTATTCTCTTTCCACAGAGATAGGTATACATTTCCTCTAGTTGAAAATTCATGTCAGCCAATGGATTCTGTCAATATCAATATTGATAACAATGAAAAGTATCCCCAAACTCTAAGGTTCTAGAGAAAAACAAGTATATTCTGAGAAATAGATTGTTAGGGCTAAAGTTTGTATTTTGCTCTTGTGTATGTATGTTTGTACAAAATAGGAAATGATAGATACAGTTTTGGCTATAATGGTAATGCCATCTATTCACAGACTCTTTGGATTGAAAATGATTTTAGAGGTCATCTAGATGAATCCCCAAATTTTCAAGAAGATGAAAATTAGACTTGGAAAAGTTAAGTGGTTTAATGATTAGGAACAGAGTACAACAACAATTTAATTTTCCAATCTTTACCCTTTCTGCTTTGTTTTTTCTTAGAGTATAACAAAAGAATCATAAATAATTGAACAAAGATAAATTAATCAATAAATTGATACATGTAAACATCTTAGTCTAATAAATAAATATAGGCATTTGTTATGCAAATGTTTTATAATTTCCTTTTTTTTACTCCATTTATTCCATTATTTAATTGCAAAAACTGCCTGCCTAAGAGTTGGTATATTGAATTCCAGTGCATGTGTTCTGATAAATTGAATGCATTTGAGTGCTGATTCCTTAGTACTACAAAGTATCCGAGAAAGAGGTACAGAGATTATTTTATTGAAGACCAAACGTGGTTTTTTTTTCAGATGCTTCACTTTGCATCCAGCACAATCATGCTTTTCAGTGAACTGAATGTGAAAAGTCTCTTACTGAAGCTCACAAACTTTAAACTCATATAGTAGAGTTTATATAGCAAAGTTCAATGGTCACAAAATATAAAAGATCTACATAATATACTCTGGAGAATTATATTACTTGAAACTGTAACCCTTTATGATGAAAAGTGTGTATGATAGCCATGAAGCTGTGGGAAAGAGGATGTATAGCAGAGTCAGGTTGTCATAACTTAAAACTACTATCTCTATTTGGCAATTCATGGCTGTTAGAAAATGCTGGTGTCTAATCCTTCAAGGTTAGAATGACTACTCTGAAAATGTTCATTGCTGATGGTCTCAGATAATATTTATCTTTTATTTTAAAATCAGCACTATTAACATGGACTTCAATCTAGTTGTTTCACAAAGCTCCACCACTCCACTGTAGCCAGTCACGTCTTTTAAAAAGTGATCTTGGATACTAGATAGATAGATAGATAGATAGATAGATAGATAGATAGATAGATAGATAGATAGATAGATAGATAGATAGATAGATGGATGGATGGAAATAAACGAGATTGTGCATTTCCTTAAGTAGCTCTGAAAAATAGTTGGCTAGGTAACATATTCCTAAAGTCAGGATGATATTTGAAGATCCCACAAGAAAGCAAGTAGACAATCAGGATTCTATTGGGAGAATGTTACAGAAATTGCTGTCAAGGACACCAGAAAGCTTGAAACTTTAAGTAAAATAAACCCTTAATTTTCCCATGCTTTTGATTTCTCTCTACAACTTCAGTATATGCAATTGAATACTTTTGAGGTAACAATTCCTCCTGTAACAATAGTTCATTAAATCAGTTCATACAGCTAACAGAGCATTTACAGTCCCAGGCATTCATTGCTTTTGTACAAATTGACAACCCAATCTATACCATGCTGCTCCTTAGCACCGCTCTCCTTTTGTGATCTAGCTCCCCGCCGATTGTTTTTCCTTGTAAGAACTCTCTGTTCACAGCACATGCTTTGGGCCATAGTTTATTGGTATTCTGGGCCTCAGAGATTCCATCGACAGAAGAAAAGCACAATTACAGGGCAGCCTGCTGTAGTGCCCAATAAGTGATGTTGCTTTTTATTGTATATGTATTTTTCAGGTAGAGTTTTCAGAGCAGGCCCAAGTAGAATGATGAGCAGAAGGACACTCAGGAGATTGAGCCACAGTCAACGGCGTTTTCAGTGCTCAAAAGCCACCATTTTAGGTTAAAAGAGGTTTCAGAGAATGAGAAAAATTAAGGAATGAAGGAGGGGTAGACAGGTCTGTCACCTCTGCTGTGGTTCTGCAAAGAATATCGGCAAGAGGGCCTGTCTTAATTTGCCAGGGCTGCTGTATAAAACATCACAGACTAATTGGCCTAAACAACATGGACTTATTATCTCATGATTCTGGAAGCTAGAAGTCCAAAATCGAGGTATTGGCAGGATCAAGCTTTCTCTGAAGTCTGAAATTCTGGTGGGGACTTGCTGGTGAGCCACACCTCAGACTCTGCCTCTGTCACATGGCCACATCTCCCCTGGCTGTCCCCAATGACAGTATCTGAATTTCCTCTGCTTGTAAGGACAGAGGCTGTGCTGGATTAAGGCCCACCTTAATCTAGTTTGGCCTCATTTGAACTAACAGTATCTTCAGAGATCCTAGTTACAAATAATTCACGTCACATGACCATGGGTTAAGACTTGAACATGCATTTGGGGGGACATGATTCAGTCCATTACAGGAGCCAAGTGGTCAAGACAGAGCTGAGAAACAATCCAGTCTAAGCCCACAAATAAGCCAGGGTAGGGTTTGTATTGACATCTACCATGGGGTTTCCCCTGCTTGCATGATGGGGGAGTCAATGTCACTCTGCTCAGTGGCACCATAAATGCATATCCGTCTGAGACCACCTTCACTGACACTCCTGGATGACTTACATGTGGGGTAACCTGGAAAATCATAATCAGCTTTGCATCTGTAGTGTCAGCAGGTATGTATAACTAAGTGAACAATGACTGTCACACTCTCGCAGTGTTTGGCAACGAGAAAGAGCGTCAGGAACCAAGAGAGCGAGACAGGGTATTTATAACTTGCATCTTTAATGTGGGGAGGGTATATATAATTTGCCCACATGCTGAGTGAAGGAATGTATGAATAGAGAATAGGTCATCTTTAGTCTATAAAACCTCAGTTGATGCATCCGAGAATACTGAAACACTTGGGAGGCAAACCTAAAATTTCTTACTCCATTGTAGGTCTTGTTTACAATGATTCTGTTTATCTTTTCCTTTCAGCCTCAAGAATGCAATTTTGGTATGTTATTTTTTTTTTTTTTGCCGTAATCCTTTAAATTATTAAAGCTATAATACCTGATTAAGTAAGTTGTATAAATGAAAATGAATAAAGGATGAGATGGTGGCAGGAATTTTCCTCAAAAAATAATCTTTGTTAATATTTTTATCAAATTCTATTTGTGTCTTCCATGTAAGCAATCAAAAACATATTTGAAATTATACTTTGTGTAATTTTTAAATAGTTTTCTGGTCATTTGGTGACTCTTAGCCCCCACTCTTTCCAACTCTGGAACCACATACCTAGAAATTCACCATGTAAGTCTACCTCCCTGGAAGAGCATTTGCTCCCTGGTTCTGCGGATGTGACCTTACAGAAATAGGATTTTTGCAGATGCTGTTGGGTAAGAGGAGAACAGGCTGGACTTGGGTGGGCCCTGATCAAACATGACTGGTGGTCCTATAAGAAGGGGCAGTGCCCGTCTCCGTGGAGGCAGAGCAGGGACTTGGGCTGTGAGAGGCCAGGCAGCACTAGCACTGCGGAGACCGCCAGGACCGGGGTGGAAAAGGGGAGCTCTGCTGAGAGTTCACAGGAACGTGTGGCCCTGCTCACCCCTTGGGGTCAGCGTCCAGACCGTGAAACAGGACGAGCCATGGGTTTAAGTCCCCCAGTTGGTGGTACTTTGCTACAGCAGCCCTAGCAAACCAGACGGCTTTCCAAATGTGTCCTCCTCTCTGTAAATGTTCCTTGCTTTTCATCGTAATAGTACCTATGAGCCAGTTACCTGATAAGGTGTTAATAGCCAATAGATCAATATCTTAGTGTTCGTGCAAGTGTAAATTCTGATAATGGAATATTTATTCTTTAGTTTAATTAATAGCTTTAAGGTGGAAAAATTTTCCCACATAACAAGAGGACAATTAGGAAAGTATTTTTATTTTTATTTTTTAATAGAGTTCAAGAGCGATTTATGGCTTTCTTTGAATCATTTAGGGGATAACATAATTGTTAATGATCCAGTTCAACACTTCAGTGAGGCATGAATTTGTATTAGGTGCTATAGTACTTCATATATTTACGTGTGTATATATATGTATGTGTGTGTGTTTTCCCTCATTAACGATTTTTTTTCCAAGTGCACGATCAGTGGTATTCAGCACAATTCTTATGGACTATCGAAACACCGACTTCAGTTCATTCCGATAACTAATATTTACATTGTGAGCTTTATATTCACAAGCTGAGGATGAGTTGCACTGATTCGAGAAGAGGAGAAATGACTGCCGTCGCCTCTCCCCCTCCTTTCCTCAGGCGCACATGGCGTGGCCCTAAGCGGCAGTAAGCTCTTCCACCCCGCGGGGGCAAAGTGGGACCAAGGCCTTGCCCAGCGGCAAAGGGAGGAATTCCAACAGACAGTGAGGAGGCGTCTCTCACGCCTCCCGTCTCCTACTGGAGATGATGCATTTAAAGTTCTCAGAACAATACTGGCACACGCAGACCAAAGCAGAACTATTTGATAAAAGTTGGGTATCATCATCACTGGTATTCTCATTACATGGGAAACCTCATTCTTCAGCCACAGTCCAGGCCGATTCCATTATCCCTTATCTTCCACATTCTCATCTCATTCCACCTGCACATTTTCTTCATGACCTCAACTTCCGATTCCTCTCATGTCGCTCACACGCTTCCACTCTTCTTCTTGGAACTAACACTCTGATCCAACAAAATCCCGAATACTCTCATTTCTTTCTCAACATCCCAGTCCCTGCCCCGCTTTTGCAAATGAAGCCTGGCTGTCCCCTGAGACACTGGCAACTTCTGAAGCCCTTTCTAGGGACCACTGTTATTCTTTCAGATCTCATGGAATACCAAGTTGGAAGGTTGAACACTTGGCTCCCCACTGCTATTTCCAGACCATTATTTATAGCTATAAAATAAATTTTATTTATGTAGTATACATTTCAATAAATATAATGTAAATAATACATATGTAACAAATTACAGAACCAATATAACAATATGACTAAAAATTTCCAATAGACATCACAATATTAAACAATGAAAAATGCTACTACCCCTTCTCCACACCAATCCCATCAATAATCATTTCTATTTTTATTATTTTGATAATTAATATAAATCTGTATAGCATATGTAAACAGTATTAATTTTAGATGGTATCCATAGATTCTCTATAATGAAAGAAGAAATTATGCTACTTCTGCCTTCCCCTCTATTAATTTTCTGTGCTTTGTTGATTGCATTATTTTTAGTCTTTAAAAATTGATTATCTCTACAACAAATACTTAAATCTTTATTTCTTGTTCAAACTACATCTAGATTTCCAACTAATTAAGAAGAATGAATTAAAGCTCTTCTGACATTTTCCCATTCTCCTCTCCCTCTGAAAACTTCTTCTCTACAATTATTTCTACAATCTCAGTTTATAGTATTTACATTCTGTACTGTAATAGAATCAATGCGTTCATGTTTTGTGTGTGGGATTTCAAAATTAGAACAAAATCACAAAATTCCTATACACATTCATATACAACATTCACATACAACATTCACAACATAATATATAAATATTATTTGCTGCAAAATCGTGTAGCAGGATTGGATGTGTGGAATATCAGATATGGTTGGTTCAGTTCTACCTCAGTGAATTCTTGATTTTCAACACTGAACACTTGAGGAAAATCTCAAGGTTATATATTTGGCTGCTCAAAGGTACACCACACGTTAGATAAAAATGTTAAGTATACCTTTCTCTATTCATTTAGTTATGTAGAAAAGATTTATGAAAACTAATAGGAGGCAGGTACCTCTAACCTCTTGAAATACTAGCAAATCCCTTGCTCTTCTGAAGCTTATATTTTAGGGACTAAGAGTGATGGTGGTGGGATAGGGATGCATACATAAATTTTTCCCTCAATTTTGTAATTTATTTTCTGTTTTCTGACATAAGAAGCACATACTTTTATGTCCTATGATATTGATAACATTGAGCTTTTAAATCTGTTTCTTGAAAGTGTTCTGTTTCCTTTATAGAAGCATTTTCATGTGTTCTCTAATTGTCTTTCTTTTTTTGCAGTCACTGATTTTTAGTCCAGCTGTCTAGCTCTTCTCCAGAGATTTCTTTTGTTTCAACTTCTGAGTCAGGTCCACTATTTCCTGAATTTCATGTCTTCCTTTTTCTTAGACTACCTTTTCATTTTACAAATTCCTCTGCTCAGATATATCTATCAATATGGTCCCATATATAGTCCTTTAGAAACTCACCCCCTGAAGCTAAATTTTACTCACCTTGTACCCTATTGCCTGTAAATACGCATTACTTTGCTGGTGCTCAATTTGCCATCTTCACTGAGAGGAGAGATTTTACTTCTCTGCTTACACAGTTTAACCATGCTATTACCATCCCCCTTTATGCCAGTCTTTCCTGTCCTTTCTCATTAATCTTCTTCATTTCTTGATGACTTCAACACCTGGCTCATTGTTTTCCTTTTCATTCTAAATCTTCACATCATTCTCAAGTCTTAGCCACACATTTGAATAACCCATATCTGGAGTTGCAGTTCTTTAAACTCCTAATCTCCAATAACAGTGGCAAGGGAAATGTGGTGCTCTATAACTAATAAATAAAGCAGTCAGACAAAATACTGTGTAGGAATGCTAACATCAACATTCTCACTGTTACTTCCAAAATATCATTATCATCTGGCCAACTGGTGTGTTCTTGATCTCACCAGTACTGTGAGGAAGACAGGTTGTTTTGTAGATGAGATAAAACTGCTGCACAGAGTATCCTGAATGCTTAATTTTGTGGCTCAAAAGTTTTCTACTAAATTCAAAGCAGAATCATGTCTTGGCAATTTATATCAAAATGCTCTGATACAGAGACTCATCTGTCTCTCAACATCTTGCCACATTGCTTGTTCCCAAATTTCCCATCACGTTGTTCCATTATCTTACAAGACGTGTTTCCTGAAGATGGACGGTGCCTAACACGTACTAAGTGTTCATTAAGAATTTGTTGTCAGAACGAATTACTATGTTAGTGAAGTACTTTATATTATCAGCTCATTTAATCCTCCAACAATGTTGAGATTATTCCAGTTTTACAGAGGAAGAAAACTCAGGGACAAAAACATTAAATAACTGACCTGGGGTCACACAATTGTGAAGCAGAGGGGGTGGGATTCAAACCCACACAGGCTACATCCAGAGCCGGTGTTGTTCACTACTGCACTGCACAGCCTCTAGACCCCCAGCAATTACGGGTCACCATAAGGTGCTTCATGACTTGGCTTCTGTCCACTTCTCCAGCCTTTGTCCTCACATACCTCTGACCTCAGAATTTCTGCTCCCAAAACACTAACTTGTTGCAATTCTCCACAAAAAATTGTGTTTTATCGTATATGCATTGTCTAGTTGTCTCTCCCTCCCCCAAGCTATTTTGTGATTTTGAAAGTTTACTCTATATCCTTACCCCAAGTAGAGAGCCTGGCTCAAAGAAACACTTAGTAATATATATTTCCAGATTACTTTCTAAGAACAATGATTGCATTTACTTTAAAAAAAAAAAAGAAAGGGTAGGAGCATGCGGAGAGCAGGGACAAGTCAAACCAGTAGAGGTCTCAGACATAATTCAGGCAAGGCGGTGAGCGGAAAAGAATAGGTAAATCATATATTGATGAGGAAGAATTTACGAAATGAACAAAGTGGCCATGTGTGTGGCTCAAAGAGGGTGAAAAAGATAACTGTGAGCCCAAGTTTTGAAGGATGGAGTTGAAAAAATGGAATTCACTTGAATAGTGGAGTTCATTAATACTTACCCTCCTCCCTCGGTTATTTATGTTCTAGATGCTTTAGAGTTTTTAAGTCTCCCTATTACCATGCAATTAAGAACCCTTCTGGGAGGAGGAGTCTTTAACCATTTCTCTATAACACATGTAGTTAAAGTTTGCTAGACTTTTAAACAACCAACCCAAGTCCTGATGACCACAATGGCTTCCTAAGTTATCAAACTTTTCAGCTCTGTGCAATAACAAAGCTCAGGATCCTCCCACTTCTTCTGGATGGATTTGTTTGACTAATTTTCATGGCTTGGAGAACTAGAGTTAATGATTCTATTAATTGTCTCAAGCATTAATTTCTTACAGAGAGGCTGATATCATTTTATGCTTATATAAAATACAATAGTGATGTGTGATGCAAACAAATGGAATGATTTGTGACTAGGCTAAAACATTTCAGAAAAAGTGGTAAAATAACAGAGTCTATAACATTGTAGGGAAAGGAGCAGTAATTTCCTTTGCGTATGGGAAAAGGTTACGGAGGAGCAAGATCATGTTACCTAAAGCACAATCTCTTCGCCTCCCTGAGGAGCAGTGCATGTTGAGAACCATGCCACGTTTTCTTCTACAATAAAGAAGGGCTGAGGAGCTACACAAACTTTTGCTGAAAAGCCTGTCTGCTTGGCTGATGGAAAGACCCACTTTTGCAAAACGTGCTCCAAGACTCTCCTGAAGATCTTCCAATGCTAAATCCCAGGGATCAAGGTCAATGACTTCCTAGCAATAAAAGCTGCAGAAAACACAAGTAGTACCAAAGTAGAAAAAACATCCCCTGAGGGGAACTAAGAAGGGAAATGAAAATGGTGAATAAGCCAGTGCTTTGTTTTGTTTTATTTTTTTTTCTTGGTTTGAACTTATTGGAAAGATTGGGACAAAGAGAGAATTAGAGATGTTACATGTACGTACAGAAATTCTTTTATACTGTCAAGTAAAGGAAGCAGCATTATTACAAAAGTATATTATTTTAGAAATTATTAAAAAGTACATAAAAATATGAATATATAAAAGTATAAAAATACAGAAAATACATAAAAACAAAATGACAGACAAACCTCTCAAAGGCCCACCATGCAGAGGTCATCCCTGTCAAAGTTTTTGTGTCATTTTTCTCTGCAGTTATATATTCTGCCAAATGATTTTATATTATAGAATTCATTGTGCAAATTGTTTTTTCCCTTAAAATATAGTGTGATAATTTTCAATTAAATGCATTTCATAGTTCTATATAATTTTTAATTAATTCAAGAAATTTACTAATTATTTCATAGTCTAATAAAGGCATAGTGTTCTATTTCATAGATCTATTAAAATTTATCTAACAACATTTTGTTGTTAGGCATTTAACTTTTTAATATTACTTAAAATGTTGTCATATGACACGTGATTTGGCACACATCCATTATTATTTCCTTAAATAAATTCCTAAAAATAAATTGCTGATTCCAAAGACTTTTTTTCACATATTATCAAATAATCCCTCTATATAGATTCCTACTAGTAGGAACAGTATGAACAATGGGCATTTGAAAAATATTTGTCAGTTTTTTGAGGAAAATAGTCATTATATTTGATCGATTATACTTATTAAAACTAATATTAATTTACTTTGTTTTCTAGTTTCCAAAATAGAAAGAAAATGGCATTAAAAAGTTGTATTTGATCCATGATCATGACAACACTTACCTGGGGGGAATAAGGGTTGTGGTGAAGAAGGAGAAAAGCAGTGAACTCTGACTAAATCTGTGTTCATATTTCCACTAATCTTCCTTCTCTCAATTCTTTCTGACTCTTTTTTCTGGACATCACTAGGACACTCAAGTTTCAATATATTCAGATTCTGAGGGAGTCCTATAAATCCTTTCAGGTTTTATTTAAGTTTGTGGTGGATTGGAACGGCGTGTACCACAGAAAATCATGTTCTTCAAGCTATTCTGTTCCTGTGTGTGAACCTGTGGTAAGTAGGACCTTCGGAGGAGGTTACTTTAGTTAGGGCGTGGCCGGGGTGGGTCTTAATCTGCTTATGGGAGTCTCTATAAGAGAATGAAATACAGAGAAGGGGAAAGCCAAAGAAGCTGTCAGCAGTGGAACCGGGAGGAGAAGGGAGAGGCCAGCAGGCACCGCCATGTGCTTTGCCTTTGACAGAGAGCCCCGGGTTGACCAGAAGCCAGGCTTAAGAAAGCACTGCCTCAAAGATGCTTGGATTTGGATTTTCTCATGGCCTCAAGCTGTTCACTGATAAATTCCCATTGTGAAAAGCCAGTCCATTTCATGGTATCATCTTTGAGCAGCCTAGCAAAGGCGACCATTACTATTGTTTGTGCTTGTGACTAGTATTCCTTGTGCATGATTATTTTATAAGTTTACAACTTCTGTCATAAAAAATATAAATATTTAAAAACTAATAATAGGGTGGGTTGGGGGAAAAACACACCAAATGTAAGATAAGAACTATGATTAGTAGTAAGATTCTGACAGTGTTCTTTCATAGTTTGTAACAAACGTCTCATGACAATGCAAGGTGCTGGTGGAGGGTTGATGTATGGGACCCCTGTATGATGTTATGCATGTTTGCTTTGTAAATTCACAACTTTTACTATACACTTGTTTATGTATGTTCATATATAAATGATATAAAGATAATAATAATCGGATTGGTTCAGGGAAAACTACTTTGTTTAGTAGTAATATTTTGACAATGCTCTTCAATAATCATTAGTTAAAAAGGTTTAAAAACAATGCAAGTTATTGCTGGTAGGGTGAGATGTTATTTATGTTTGATGTTATATATGTTTGTTTTGTAAGTTCACAACTATTACACATTTATTGTTTATGTATGTTTATGTATGAGTGATATATTTATTTCAATAAATTTAAAAAATTTGAAAAAAAAAGGCATCTGGAAGATTTAAGCTAATAAAACTTGAAAAACAGCAATGAAGTTTCGGGAAACGATTTCCTCTCAAAAGTGTTAACACCAGTACGTGCAGCAGCCAATTCCACCTGCGTGTTTGGCCATCCTGCTTCTTTTGATTTCGTTTACAGAGAACTTGTCAGGATCTTGTGGACAATCAGATAGTCTAGATAGAAGGGCAACATACAGCAGGTCAAGGAAAAGAAATCATCAGCTTAGCGGATGGATTTGAAAAATGGCTTCAGGCACTTACCTAGGAATCTGTCTCTCTGGGTTGTTGGAAATGTCATATTGTCTATTCATCTTATAGTAGAGCTCATCTAAAATACTCTCATCAGTGGCTGCCTAGTCTATGTCTTTGTGCCGACTGTTGGGGAGACTTAACTACTTTTTGAAAGAATATATTCCATGTTTGGAAAACACTGACAATTTGAAATTTCATATGTGCATTGAGCTAAAACTTCTTATTTAGTAGCATCTAATCATACATTTAAAAAAGAAATTGCATAGCGTTTTAAACATACCAGGCACTTTACAAATGTTAGCTAGTTTAATCTTTATAACGGTCTTACTGGGCAGGTACTGTTATCCCCACTTTAGAGAGGAGAAAACTGAGAGACAGTTTAGACAATTTGCTGAGGGTTAGCACAGCTGGTAAATGACAGCCAGGTTCAAGGTCAGAAAGCCTGGCTCCAGGATTTGTATACTCTGCTGCCTTTTTTATGCTTAGGGTTATGAGAGAGAACTAACTAAAAGGCCTTTTCCATGGAACTAAAGATTGCAAACTTGCAGGAATTAAAAGCCTGTGAAATGTAATGTCAGTCTGTGTGCTGGATGTAAAAGTGACCACTGATGAGTGAGGCAGAGGCTCTGAGTGTGTAAAGCAGATAGAACACTTGACTCATTCTTTGACTGATTCAACTGCTCTGAGTAAATCGGCCGAGTCACTAGTTCTTGCATCTGGTCCTCCAGATCACCAGGGGAGCTGAAAAACCAGTAGAGACTCTGAAGACTTGCACCCTGGGACTTTGATTCTGCAGACCTATTCCAGCGTCATTAGTCTGCATTTTTATAAAAGTTCCCAGGGAGAGCCAAATGGATTGAGTGTGGAAACCACTGAGTGCCATGTCCCAGTAGTTCTCACCAAGCTGCATCAGCCTCCGTGGTAACTGAGAGAACTGCAAATTCCCAGGCCCCAGCCTCAACCTACCGAACCAGGAACTTCGAATCAGCAGGTGATCCGATGCCTATTAAAGTTTGAGAACCACTGTCTCTAAGCCAATGTATTAAAAATTCTTCCCCAATACTAGTTAATCTCCTTTCTGGGATATTGTCCGCACTGTAAGAGGCACAGGAACAATGGCCATTCAATTTATATCTACTTCTGAACAATTCAGTAATAGCTTTCTTTCCATTTTTAGCTGACTATATAGTAATACAAGGTTGACTGCAGTTGCTAATTTGTTGTATTTTGGGAAGCACTAATTTGTAATTAACCTTTGGACACATTTAAAATATGTCATTTTGACTTACAGCTCATAAATTGCTGTACCTAAGAATATAACATTATTTTGCTTAATAATTTAAAATACATACTCGAACTAGCTTAAAAAAAGACTTAACAATTGTCAGCGACCTTTCATTATTTGGCATACAATTATAAGAGAGTGCTCTTTTTAAAAACCAGACAAATACCCTTCCAAACATCCAACCAAAAGTTAGAAATGCCAATATTTTAATCTTCAGAAAATGTGAGTGATTTTCTTAAATGGCTCTATATTATCTACTTTTCAATAGTCTTAATATAAATTGCACATGTTCACATTATTATATAATTGTGCATAAATAATTAGAGTACACTTTTTATATAGAGTATGCTTAACACATGTTAACAACAAATATATCCACCACTGCACATTCACCAGCAAGATGATAGATAGATGAAGACCTAGCTAGCTAGCTAGACAGATAGATAAGCTGCTCATTTCTCAGTGTTTATTGTGCACACTGTGTACCCAATATGCATGTGTGTGTGTGTGTGTGTGTGTGTGTGTAAGAGAGAGAGGAGGAGAGAGAGAACATTTCAGGTAAATCACTAAATTAATATGCATGTTCGTACCCAAAAACAAAGTCAGGTAAAATTGAGATCATTAAAATAATTCGTTATCATTTAAATCACTCCACCAATGGACCAAAGTTCTATATGCTCTTTTTTTTTTTTCAAATTTATTTTTTAATTGTCTTTTTTTGAAAAAGGTAGATCATAAAAAATGCTACATTAAAAATATATAAGAGGTTCCCATATACCCGCCCACCCCCCCCCCCACTCCTCTCACATCAACAACCTCTTTCATCATTGTGGCACATTCATTGCATTTGGTGAGTCTATGTCCTCTTAAATCCATGACCTAAGATTGTGACAACTCTGCTCATAGACTTTGAGGTATCTGACTCCTTCTGGCTCTTCAGCAAGGACCTTATTTTGGAGGCTCTTCTTTGCATTGATTCATGCAGCCCACTTGCATTCAATACCCGCGATTGACAAGCCACTGTGCTAAGTGCTGGGCATTAAAAGATCAGGAGAGGTAATGCTACAATTTGCTAAACCACGATCAAACAAGAGAGCCGCAGACTGAGTTTCGTTGACAGCTTCTCCCCTATCTATCCATGCTGTTGACGCCTCATCCCCCAGTGCAGCCTGAAAGCAGAGTGGAGGCCCTGGAGCCAGACTGCCTTCTCCTCTTATTAGTTCTGTGACCTCGGGCCATGTATGTAATCTGTTCAGGTAGAAAAGGAGGATAATAATAATGGTATTTATGTAGTATGCCATTTTAAGGGTTTGCTGAGTTAATGCATGAAATGCATGATGAAAATGTTCTTGAAGAATACAGGGAGGTTTCCATGAATGGTAGCTATTATTATTGTTTTTATAGAGATGCCCTGTGGCTCAGGAGACGCCGATGTGTGGAAATGAGCCCACTGACTGCTTGTTTTGAGACCCTGCTCTTCAGATGGCACTGTGGAAAGAAACAAAGTGGTTGTGCTTGTTACTCAAGTTGCCTCAAAGCATCATGCTACCTTTGCTTCCAAAAGAGACTCAGAGAATTTCTTCAATCAGTTAGAAGGGAGAATATTTTGAGTTCTTACTGGTGAGGTAGTAACAGAGTTACCGGGATTTTGCTAGTCCCTTCCCTTGGGCGGGGTTGGGGCAGCAGGTTTTTCTTAGCGGACAAAAGACAGCACATCCCCTGCCTCCTGCATCAGTTTGCATTTCTCAAAACAAAGGGAGAGTGGCCTTCCTTAAAATTCCATTTAGTACCTTTGTTTTATAAACTATTTTAGAAATATGCTTTTCACACAGTGTTGGAATATAAGAGCTCAGCTGCTCAGACTTTGTTTGGCAGCTCTAATTTATGCCACTGGAGAAAGAAATGCCATTGCTCTCTACAAAACAATCGGGATCAATCCAGTCCGGCATCTACTTTCATGCTTCGCAGGAAGCTCCATTTTCTCTCCTGACAAGTCCATCTCAACCTGCTCAAGCTGTGAGGAAAGAGCGATTGCTGGGCTTGTCTTGCTGGGAAGACAGCTACAAGCGGTGGTCAGGAAGGATGCGGAAAGTAGTTCTTGTTTACGTCTTTAAATCCAGTGAATCTGAATTTCAAAACGTGGCTATTTGAAGTCAGCCTGTGAAGGGGGGAATAAAGTTTGCTTTTAGTAAGCAGGAGTGAAGGGTGCTGAGCCAATCCGGACTCTTTCCTCCTTCTCCTGCTGTGGTCCCTCGCCTGAACCGCCGCTGTCCTTGCGGGTGCCACCAGGGGCTGGACCACAGCAATTTCCAGCACTCTGCACTCACAGCCAGTCAGTGGCAGTGGAGCTGTCAGCACTGCAAATTGAGACACTTTGGTTAGAGATCAAATAAGAAAGTAGGCGAAAGTGCAGGGCTCACCATGGGTCCATGTCAGAGAAGCTTATGCAGACTGCCTTCTCTTTATACTGGGCTGCAAATGCATTCTGAAAAAAAACATTGTCGGTATATGTAGAAGTTTTGGCTTTACAGAATTCAGTGCAAACTAATATTTTCAAAATAGAGTTCAAATACTATCTCCAAACCGGGTGAGCAATGGCTAGGAATTGATGTGGACTTTCCAGAGCTTTCTGATTCTTCTTTATTTAAAGTCAGCTAAACTAAAAGAGCTCTTCCCTCCCAGCCCCCTTTTCAAGAAGAGTACCTCTACTGGTTTATTATTTTTGATTGTTAGGTTCCAGCAGCATTTTTATTTTGCTCTGGAGCAGTGGAGTTCATTGACTTAGCTCATTCAGGGCCACCTGGCACAGTATGGGCTGGGGAGCACCGTCTTCGTGGTGAGTGGTTGTCTAGCAACTGCTTTACAACCCCCAATGAGTAGGGAAATCTGTGACTCAACATGTATTTAGCCCCTACTGCATGTTGATATTTATGCTAGGAGCTTTTCACCTATTATCTCATTGAATATTTGTAACCTTCAAAAGGTAGAGGGTGAGTCACTTAACAGACAATGGAACTGAAGCTTAGAAACTAAAGATCTTTCTCAGGGTCAAAGAGCTGGTGAGGAAAACCTTGCAAGCCCTAAATAAAGAAGTATATAGGAATTTTGATGTACTGAGTTCTAGAGAAAAAAAAAAATTATCTGAAATATAGTCATTAAATTATAAGACCATGTTTCTTGGTTGACTTCCCTTACCCTAAGTTTTCCTGGGCCTTTGTCTTTGATTGTTCACTCTAATCAATGGTCTTACAACATTTACGACAATGAAAGTATTTTAGCTTATCCATCACCCTCCCCAAGTACTTTCTTTTTGAAATATTTAATTTTCTTGGCAGATGGATTTATTATTAAGAATTATTGATATTTGCATTTTAAAGAATTAGGGAGATCCACTTTCTAACCAATCTGAGTTGAAATAATTCAGATAAAAAATTTGGACAACTATCCCATGGAACTCAACGTTTAATATCTTTAAAAGTTTTTGAAGTACTGCGAATACACCAAAGACCTACGTAACTAGTCTGAAGTTTCCAACATATGTGAAAGTATTGCCGTATAAACATGTTTTATTCTATATTTTTTTGTTTGTTATAACTTTCACTGGCTGTCTTTGTGATGTAAAACAAAGGCATTGCCTTTGGAGCTGTGGTGGTTTGCAGCTATATGTACCCCAGAAAGACCTGGTCTTGAATCCAATCCATTCCTGTGGGTGTGGACCCGCGGCAAGTTGGCCCTTTTGAGGAGGCTACTTGTGAAGGTGTGACCCACCGCACTCTGAATGGGCCTTAATCCTCACACCGCGTCTCTTATAAATGGAATAAATACAAAGAAAGAGAAAAAAGCCACGGGAGCAAGAAGCTGAAAGCAATGAAACCCGGAAGAGAAGGACGAGACCTCAGACACCGCCATGTGCGCTCCGTGTGGCAGAGGAACGAGGGGGGCCAGCCGCTGGTCTTTGGGAAGAAAGCGTCACCTCCACGATGCCTTGATGTGGACATTTTTCCAGACTGTAACCAGGAGGGAATAAATTCCCATTGTTTAAGCCAAACCCATTTCATGCTTCTGTGCTTTAAGGAGCCTAGGAAACTAAAACAAGAGCTAGGTTTGTTTCCAGCCCAATTGTTTTCTTTTCTTTTTCCAGCAACCTCTCCTTTTCCCTTGTCCAGATTTATTATTGTGTTGCTACTTCCCTCTTATCACTTGTCACATAACTTCCTTCTTTCTTTCCATTCTCCCCTCTAGATATGCTCTACCCTCTGGCAACATCAGCGTGTACCAGCGTGTGTGAAATTGAAGATTAATAACCCAGGGAATGTTTACTCCTGGCTATTCTTTGAGCAGGCTATTTGCTTTGAACCACTGCACCTCTACTTTATCAGTTTCCACCAATTTAAATGTCCTTTCCCTTATGCTGCCCATCCAGAAAAGTTCAATATAGAGTCCAGTTTATTTAGGAATACCTGTTAGTGATCCTCTCTGATGTCCTATGTGGCAGAATGATGTCTGTCCCATCTCTGCTTCTCAGCCTGTTTTTTTGTTAACACTACATGCATTATTTTACTCATAGGAATAGAGCTTGTGCTTTGTCTACCTTTGTATTTCCAGAATTGATTGTGATTCAGGAAATACACAATACGAATCGATTGTGATTCTGAAAATACAAAGTAAGAATTTATTGAACTGAATTCTTTTAAGCTATTACTTTTCTCATGCATATTTGAGTTTTAATAGACAACTCTAAAAGGAAGGAAAGAAGAAAGAGGAAGAGAGGATGGGAAGAAGGTAAGGACTGAAGTAGGACGAGAGAGGGAGAGGAAGAGAGAGACAGAAGAGCATGCCTGAGATTAATGCTTTGAGGAATGACACGCTACTGATATTAGTTGGTAGAAATTATATAGAAGATTAGTTTAGAGCGGATACTCATCCTTTTAAAGGGCTGTCCATATCAAAGTGGCAATATTTTTTATAATTGCACATACTCTTATTTTGTCTTTCAAAGCATAAATAAAACTTATGATTTCTCAGCAAAACCTCAGAGGAAGATAGAATTTCTCTTATCATGGGAAAGGATGAAATAACATAACATTTGTCCCACTTCAGAAATCTCAGAGGCCAATACAACTTCAATGAAATGTGTTTAGGGATACTAATTGATTAATGCATTAAAAATGTTTTTGCTTTAAGTGATTCAGTACAAACTACTATTTTCAAAACAGAATTCAAATATTAGCTCCAATTCAAGTTTTCTGTATAATCTTGAGAAAGTCAGATAACAACTCTTTGATTTTGTAATTTGCAAATGAGAATTATGTAGCACATGTAAAGCATTCTGGATTCTGAAAATGTAGTTTTAAAAATATATTATTATAAAGTCAAAGCTATTTATTTACAAAATCTTAGTAAGTTGAGAAATATTTGTTGAGCATTTATTCAAGGCATATATATGCTAAGAAACAAAGTATGTAAATAAAGATAAATACTGTGATCAATGTAGGATTATAATATTTTTTAATTAGAGAAGACCAGAGGAATTTATAGGGGAAGGAAGGGGAGAGACAGAGAGGGGGAGAGAGAATGAATTTCCCTGGAGTTGAGAAGTCCTTGTGAATTGTTTCTGAAAGGGTTATGTAGGATAGAGAGATTTGGAATTTGGGAAGTTGGCAGGAGAAGGGTTATTCCAATGAGATGGAAATGACACAAGCAAGGTAAGCAGGTGGGAATACCTGAGGCAGGGAATGAACCAATGGGCTTCACAGGTGGGAGTGCAGAGTGGGAAGAGCACTGGAGGACTTTTCATGGGAGAGTGATACATTTAAAGTTCTACCCTGGAAGATAAAGTACACAACAGGGATGGAACGACCACTTGGTGAGCAATTGCAAAATTATAGATGAGGCATTAGCAAGTCCTAAAAAATGAAAAGGTAATGTTAGTGGAGAAGAGTAAATGGGTGAGTGAGTTATTGAATAAATGACAACATCATTGAATGATAATGAATTAGTGATCGTATAGATTAGCAGGAATTGCTGTACATATGCAAAATGTTCTATATCTGTAATAAAGCTTGTCTTTTTTTAAATGTATAATCCTCTCACATATTATGGACGAATTCAAAGCTACAAAAGCCAATTCTGTGTTCCTATTGCAGTAAAACCATTCATGAGAATTGGAATTACCCCGTAAAAATGGTGAATTTTAGGGGAACTAAGCAAAGAAATAGTTTTTAATGAAACCTTTTGGGAACTGTCATCAGAATACTGCACTGATTTTAGTTTCAAGCAGGGCTATAGCGTTTTATTAGTTCTTTATTAAACTCTACCTCCAAATATATTTCACATTTTAAATACCTATGCCTCCTCTAATTTATTTCCTTCCTTGGAAAAGAGTTTATTGCCAACAGAAATTATTTTTAAATTAAAAATGTTAGACTGCAGGCACAGCTCTAGTTTTCCAATAATAGCTAAACTTTACAAAATTATCTTAGGTGAATATTTAGTGTTTTAGGGTAGGTCCATTTTTTGTTTCTTTTTTTATGTAGTGATACTCAAACCAGATAACTTCAATGATATCCTTTAATGTATTAATAAAATAGAATAAAAACCGGTAAACTTCACTACTGTATTTGAAAAGAATGATAGAAAAGAGCAGAAATTTGAAAAAACTGCTCTTCTAACAGTGTGTACAAGATACTATGCTTAGAAACAGACACTAAAGAAAACCGTGGGGAAAGAAAGACACTGAGATAAATTCTGTCTCCTTTTTAGCTTCTCTGGACTTCCCTAGTACAGAAATATACTGGTCTTCCGTTTACTTTTCTTCATTTGACAACATGGAAGCTGATAAACATTGATTAAAATCCTCCTTAACTCAGATTATACTGAAAAGAAAGAACATTTATAGGGAGAAAAACGGTAAAAAATACTGTTAAATGTTACCAATTAAAATTCTTAGAAGATTGATAAGAAAAGTTATTTATGTTTTATATTGAATGCAAGTGCTTGATGAAAAGTTGAGATATAAAGAGGAAAATGAGATGCACACTGGAGATTTCCAGAGACTCCAGTAGATATTTTCAAGAATATTAAAATCCCTTGACACTGGTCCCATATTATATTTAAAAAATTTAAATGTTGCAAGAGTCTATTATAAAATGGAAGATACTATATGATGTATAAAGTAAAAGTTCCTATTGGTCCCTCAACCAAGCACTCTCCCAAAACTAAAAGCAGTTAAACATTTATAATGTATCTCCCCGGGCCTTTCCATACATATTTACAAATATCTCTATTTCTAATTCATCTAACTCCATTTCTATTCCTATTGCCACCTCTATTATTTCTGTCAATACCACATAACTAGTTTTCTTACTAAATTTGAACCTTACCACACATATTGTTATTTGATCTTTTAACACATTTTATGTTTGAGGTACATTTTTCTATATATCTACAAATACAGACCTATCTTACTCCTTTAAGCCATAGCATAGTATGTATTATATTGCTAAATCATAATTTAACCATTCTTTTATTAATATAACTTAATTTTCCAATTGCTACTATAATAAACAGTGTGGTGTGCATTAATATACATGTATATTTTTCCATGTGTGAGTATCACTTAGGATGGATTCTGATAAAACTGCCCCCACCCAAAATATCCATCTAAACTAGTATAGCCAATGGAACACCTACTATTGGGTACGAGATGGACTTTGTTTCACTCTAAGCAATACAAGGTATTACTGATGTGTGTTGCATTCACCGAACTTGTAAGTGTAAAGTGCTTTGTATTCTTAAATGAATCTGTATTTTGCTGATAAATGGTAAGGTTAAACTCCCTTTTTCATGTTCATTGTATATTTTATGTTTCTCTTTCTGAGAAATGCTTTTAAATTTCTTTGTCCACTTTTTCTTCTGGGTTATTTTTCATAGTGATTTATAGAAGCATCGTCTATATAATGGATTTTAAGACTGTTAAGAATTTTATGTATTATATAAGATAGTTTAGTATTAGAAAATATTTTGGCTCTGTTGGTTGTCTTTAAATGTGTTTATGATATTGTCCATAACCTTATAGAGTGTTTTCGTTTTCATGTATTTACATCTCTCAATTTTTCCTTTATGTCCTCCTCTGTTATGGCCTTTATGTGTCTAATGTTTTGTTAAGCAAAGTCTTCACCACTTCACCTCACGTGTTTCACATAAATATGAGTTAATTAAAGGGCAGTTCTAGATATGTGGGTAGGGTTACAACAAGGCATGGTGAGGCATCAAAAGCTAGCAAGAGTGAGAAGTGTGTAGTACCTTGAGGTCTGGAGAGAGAATAGGAATAAAGACAGTTTCTGGATCCCAGGATTCTTGGGACTTTGGAGCAGGGCTGCCCAGGGGGGGCTGCTCTCTTGAAGGCACTGACCACTGGCAAGAATGAAGCACCAAGCTGCGTGGAGAATGAAGACAACATACATGTCACAGGTTGAATTATGCAACCCAGAAAAACATGTACTTTATCATAATCTCCTCCTGTTGGTGTGAGCCCCTTGTACCTAAGACATTTTTAAGATGTGATTTTTTTACTGAAAGCATGACCAACTGAATCAAAGTGTGTTTTAACACTTTTACTACAAGACATACAGTGAAGGCAACAGCAAGAAGTTGAGTCACCAGAACCTGCAAGAGAAAGGAGCACTTGTCATGACCAAGAAACCAAGGACCTCTGGCAGCCAGCCCCAGAATGCCATAGCCTTCAGGAAGAAAGCAGCGCTTTGCCGATGCTGCAGGTTGGACTCATTCTAGCCTCAAAGCCATGAGCCAATAAATTCCCATGGTTTAAGCCAAGCCATTGCTTGGTATTGTCTTAGCGTCTGGAAACAAGACCCTTCTGCTTCTCTCCCTTCAGGAAGGATTCCATCTCTTGTTTCTTATTGACCCATGCAGCAGGAATGCAGGCAGCAGAGCATCCAGGAGAGAGTCTGCAAGGGTCAGCCTCCCAGGGCACGTACAAGGCAGAGTCAGCCTGGGACTGGATCTGGGAGAACAAAAAGCGTACCTTCCAAAACTCTGAAATTGCAAAATTTATCATCATAGTTTTTTCTCTAGTACATTTAGTATTCTGGACTTATTTTTATGAGATATTCTTGGTGTTTTAGTTAACAACTGTTGCATAACTAATCATTACAAATCTTAGAGGCTTGAAACAAAAGCCATACTTTGTTATTTTTCATGGTTACGTGCGTCTGAAATGCAAAAGCAGCTTGATGGAGCAGCTCTGGCTTGGGGTTGCTCAAAAAGGTGTTAAATGGTGACTGGTATTGTGGCCCCTTGAAAACATCCTCATTCTCAGGTCTGTGTCTGGACTGGGAGGACTTGAACAGCAAGTGGGTAGAGCAGGTGGGGCTCCTAGAGCATCTCTCTCAAGGCAAACTTTCCTTTAAAAGGTAAAATTTTAATGTACATTTTTATTGTTGAAGAAGCTTTAGATTACTTACATGTTACATAAAAAATAGAGGGGATTCCCATGTGCCTCACTCCCTCCCCCTCCCACACTTTCCCACATCAACAACGTCCTTCATTAATGTGGTACATTTGTTACAATTGATGAACACATGTTGAAGCATTGCTTCTAACCATGGACTGTAGTTTACATTGCAGTTTTCACTCTGCCCTGCACAATTTTGTAAGTAATGACAAAATTTATAATGGCCTGTATCCATCATTACAATGTCATGCAGAACAATTCCAATATTCCAAAAATGCCACCATGTTACACCTATTCTTCCTTCTCCCTCCCCTCAGAAAGTCTGCTGGTCACTGCCTTTACATCAATGATGAAAGTTCTTCATTGCTAGAATAATAATAAGTCTATAATAGAACAATAATAAGTCTATTTTAGTTCATTCCCCAATCTTGAGGATTTGGGGATGGTGATGCCCACTCTGCCTCTAATTAAGAGGGGTCTTATATCCCATGGGGCAGATAGAAGGAGCTAACTGGCTTACAGTTGCAGATACTTTCTGTTCCTTGGTGTAATGTCTGGGCTATTGTGTCAACTCGACCAGGTAGTTGTGCCCAGTTGTTTGGTCAAGCAAGCACTGGGCTAACTGTAATACAAGGCCATTTATGGACTTCAGTAACCACTAACTTTACTGCAGTGGTAAAGCATAGATAGCTGGTTATAACTACATCAATCAGGGAGATTGCCATCAGCGATGAGTGACGCTTAAAACCCTATCAGTTGAATGCCTTAAAAGGGGAAGTGATTCCAGCATTGAGAGAGGATTTCCCAGCTCATCTTTGGACAGCCAACATCTCCCAGAACTCATCAAGAACCTTCACTGGACTTTTTTCGGAGCTCCTGGTTGCAGCCTGCTTGCAGAACCTGGACTTGTGCATCCCCAGGGCTGTGTGAGAGACTCTGATAAATCTCTTATTATTGACAGATCTCCCGTGTTGATTCTGTGTCCCCAGAGAACCCTGGCTAACACACTAGGGATGGTCATTGTCCGTCATCAACTCCTTGTTAGTTGTCCTGGGTGAGCGCGTGGAGCTGGAGAGCAGGTGCTGCAGCTCTGCTGAGTCGGGGCTCCACCAGCACATGAACAGGCCCACAGACCCAGGTGCTCTTGAAACCGCCTACTCTCTTCATTTTACCTGGTCAGGCCCTAGTGCTGCCCCAGTAATCACCCAGCTCTTAGTAATACACCACCCTGGTTTCTACTTCTGCTTCCCAAACTGATTCAAGCCAGACAAAAGTGAAAATTTGGTCACTGCTGTCTGCACATGCGTGAAGCAGCAGCAATCCAGCCTGAAGTGAACCAGAAACCCCTACCAGCAAATCACAGCTGAGTTTTAAGAGCATCAGGGGAAAGAGCTGACAGCTCCAGCCTCCTGAGGGGAGTCATCTCTGTTTTGAAGTGAGTTTTCAACTTTAAAGTATGTTATCCATTTTCGTCAGATTATAAATTGTAGTATTAATGATGGACAGATTAGATGGATAGAAAGATAGATGATAGATATTTTGAGAGTATAATAGAAAGTTGCATGGATTCCACAAGGGGCTAAAGGCTCCTTTTAATTTTCTGAGAAACCATTTAGACTTCTCCAAGTAAATTTAGTGAGTACCACCTTACAGTTAGAAATACTCCGTATCCACATGGATATTCATTTGAAATAAATCAGTCATGTCTTAAGTACATAAAAGTGCAGAGAATACTAACTTTTTAACCTAAAAAATCATTTCACGTTGGAGATACAAGACATACATGTATGAAAGAACACTTGATACTTTATGATAACTCATAATTGATAGTAGAGAAAATATTAGCATTTATATTAGATAAAGCAGCTTGAATAAAGGAATATGATATCAATATGTCATCCAAGAACAAGTATGGGAAAGATTTTCTGAGTATGGGAGAAAGCAAAGGCTCGATGGTAGAATTATCATGCAAGTGGTATTATTTAAGGAAGAAGAAGAAAGTAAACCAATTTAACAGATATAATGTAAACTACCTTGTCCATTATTCTATAATCAATACATATCAATGAATAAATAATCATATTCCTAGTATTTCAGTCTTGTTTTACCTGCCTGAACACATATAGGCAAAAATATAGCCTGCATTTAAAATGCTAATTTGGTTTTTAAAAATCTTACTATTTTATTAAAGATAGATTAGAGTCAACTTGTCTATCATACCTGCCAATTAATATAAATGATGATTAGATTCAAACATAGTTAACTAATGAAAATATTAGTGCAGAAGGAAATGTGATTTTAAAGATGCATCAAACTCTGTACTAAAGCCTTGTATGCTCCGTATTTTACAGAACTTGTTTATATGCTCCAATCATACAAATATTGATAACTGCTAAAGTTAAATACCTAGCAGCATTCATTTCACATAACAGACTAAATAATGAGTGCACAAAAGGAATGAAAAACACTTAAGCTGCGTATTTATTATTCTTTAGATGATTTATAAATTATAAGGTCTAGGCTATGAATTTTTCTTAATCAACATCATAACCTATAGAGTCATAGAACAGAACACTAGAGGGAATTTACCCTATGACCTATTCCATGATAATGTCAACAAATTTTTTCTGACAAAGTCTAGAGAAGAAATGATAAAACGCATAGGGGAATAAACAAAGAAAGTATGCTTCTAGGCTGCTAAGCGTCATCTTGAAATGACAGGATCCATATTTTGACTCCTGGCATTGTAAGTCCAAAACTCAGCCTCTTGCAACCATTTCAGAGTTCTGGATTTGACTGCATGCTGCAAATTATTTGCAACCAAATCAATTAACAAGGTTCTCAAATGCATAAAACAATATAAAGGTAAAATGGGTATGATATTACAGTCACCTGACAATTTTAAATATTATGTGGTAAACTGAATTACATGTAAGAAATTTAGAAAGACATTGGCTAACTATCATCTCTATCTGTCTGTCTATCTATCTATCTATCTATCTATCTATCTACCTACCTACCTATCTATATCATCTATAAAAAAGAACCAGCATATCCATATCAGGGGATCTCACTTCCTCATCCTAGTTCCGTAAAAATTTCTGATAGTTTACCAAGGGCAACACTGTATCCCACTCAGCCACAGAATCAAAATTTTCCTGAACATGGTACACTCAGGCAATCCTTGCCAATGAAGCAGAAGGAGAACACATGATAAAACCCATTGCCATCTTGGATTGAGATGAAAGTGAAAAACAGAAACAAACAAGCAAATAAAATCCTTACCGTTCGCATAGTGTTTTAAGTAAAACACTTGGAAAGCAGTAGACCAAAGGTAGTTGACTGACATAACATAACAACTGTCTTTAGTTCTGACACCTTGGTGATTCCAATTCCAAGCTAAGAAGCTCCAGTGAAAGGGGTCTGACACATTCTCTCCTCTAGATAGTGCTAAAATCAATAACTCTCCTTGTTCTAGGTTCTGAAGAATATACTGTTTCTTATCACAATGATTCCATCTTAACATGAGGAGTCGGGTCCTGAAATCCACTCGTGGATGTATGTTTAGAAAACAAAGTGCTACTTTTGGGAAAGAAATGGGGCTACGGGGATCAAAAGAAATTACAAGTGAATCTATGAAAACCCCAGTATAAAACAATAATAATAGCATACAAATTAATGGTAATTGGCAGTTTCCTCGTATTCAGTCATTAAAAAAAGCTACCCTGCAATTCATCTGTCTGTGATATAATGAGGCTTTAGCCTTCCTCCCTTCTGTAGAGTTTAAGAGCTCATGTCCTAGAAACGCCTTCCCACACTTACTCACTTGTGTCCAAATGGCTATAATATTGTTCGTTATTACAAACGGGGTTGATAATAGTTGTCCCACTCAAAGGATTATTGTGAGAGTCAAGCAAAATACTTTTCAGAAATACACAGAGATTGGTGCATGACAACCCCTCAGTACAAGCTGTATTATTATTATATTCTTTCTTAGTTATATGTCTATTGTTAGACATATTTTAGGATCTTTTTTCCTCACAGGTCCAAAGAGATGCTTGTAAATTTGTTTTCCCTTTACTGAAAACACTATGTAAACTTAAAGTATTTTGTTTGCTTCTTTTTGTTTTTTCTTTCATCTCAATTCAAGGTGGCAATGGGTTTTATCATGTGTACTGGTTTTGCTTCATCGGCAAAGATGCCTTGAGTTTACAGTGAGGCTGAGTCCAGGTACCGTGAGATATAGTGTTGCCCTTGCTAAATCATCAGAAATTTCTAAGGAGCTAGAAAGAGGAAGTGAAATCCCCTGATGTGGATATGCTGGTTCTTTTTTATTGATGCTACAGAGAGAGATGATAGGTAGTAAAGGACTTTCTAAATTTCCTACGAAATTTTTGACCATGCTTGTTACAAACTTACAGAATATCTTTGATGCCTGTTTTGAAGAAAAGTCTGAATAATTTCAGGTTTTCAAATGGTTATTTTTGAAAAGCTATTTTTGCAATTGCCCTGCAAAATCATTAAAACAGAAGTCCTTTCCCCACTAAAATTTGAACTCCGTAAGAGCAGATGACCTCACTGCTGTATACTTAGTCCCTAGATACGTTCCAGCCTAAGTAGGCAGGGTAAATATCACTTAGATAGGTGAATTAAAACTTACAGTCTTAGCTCAGTCAGTTAACCCTTTAACAGATTCGATGGCACCTGCCCTTTTTGATATGGCAAAGCTCCTTCCTAAAGGTAAGAGAGAGGTTCTATAACTTCTTTTCCTCAGGACTGTTTTCTTCTACAAAAATGTTGACTCTTTCTTTGCCTTATGGATGCTCTTTTCTATTCTTATCCCCTTATTTTACCATTTGTTAGCTTTGCCAATAGTTGTATGATGACATTTTTATACATTGCATCTATAGCATTCACTGTCTGGGATATATTTCATCTATCAAGAGATCTCATGGAATTATTATACTACCTATAAGTTAACTTAATTCATTTCTACTTTATTTCTGCCTGGGAAATATTTTGTTTCCAAAATATTTCTGATTTCGTGCCATGTCTTCTACCATGTATTGGCCTTACAGTTTAACTTCAGAGTTTTGGAGTGACAATAATGTCATTCTTGACTACAAAGAAACCAATGAATTTATTAATGCTTTTGAACATATTTTGTAAGCTCTAAAGAATAGAAATACAGCTAGTGATAATGTTGCTATTATTAGATTTATTCACAAAGCACAGATGTTTACCAAAATTATTCTAGGTGGATACAAGAATGCATATTCTATCTTTATTTATATAGTTTGTTTAAAGTAAAAATTGCACCATCTAATCTATTACATAATAGACCATCCCTTACAGAGATCATTCCAATGTACCATTATAGCCAGCCCAGAAATTATGTTCGTTTGTGAAAATTTTAAGACTTTGTTAACCAGAAAAACAAAAACCCAGAGGATTTCTTTGCTAAATGCTTTGCCATTTCTGAGTATCTCTCTGTGGCTTTTTGGATACTTGGTATCTAATGTGTAGTTCTAGTAATTTATATACGTATGTAGGGATTTTGTTCTTTGATTTTTTAGAAAAGTCACAGTTCATATTCTTTTGTATTATTTTATATTATCTCATGCAAAAAAAAACAGAATTTGAACTATTTTTATTAAACTATAATATACTGGATACATATTTTGAATTAAGAGCTAGATCTTTGACTACTCTCATTCCATTAACACCTCCTTTCTCAGTGAATACTGTTCTATGTTGAAAAAGGTCCTGGTGGTGCTCTTGGATTTAAATCAGCAAAACCCATTCAGAAGCTCATGGTCTCTTGCTGGTGCCCTAACTCCACTGCCCCTCCGTGGTTTGCCTTAGTAGTAGGAATACGTAAACTATGTAGAGTGTGGCAGGCAGACCTTTCTCAGAGCCCTTTCACCACATTCTAGAAAAGCTGTGCATTGGTAATGTTGACTCTCCAGCTGGAATGGAAGCCACGTGAGGACTGGCAGGGGGTAAGGTTCTTCTTCACAGCCTCTGTGCTTCTTGTAAATTAAACAAGTCCTTCTACTGAATCCTCTGATTCTGGAAAGAATTCTTCCTGTTTATGTAAGGCTGATTTGCCTTTATTTTGGAAACGTCCTTTTTGAGTGTCCTACCACACAGCCTATGAACGAGGCTTGTGCTCAATTTTTTTGTGCGTGTGGAAACATAAGTTTGAATCATGAAGGAAATGCAGGGTCTCACCTGTGCCTGTTCATCCACCACTCCCTTCTGGGACTCCTTTCCCTTCTCTTTTCTTGCATTTGTAGCTAACCATGTCAGCCTGAATATCTTGAGCCAACCCTTGATAGTATTCTTCATCAGGTTGGTCTTTAAAAGGAAATATTGTTGGGTATCACTTTTTTTTTCTTTTTTTTGCTTATCATGATAGCATTTTATTTTGTTTTGTTTCTTTAGTGTAGCTCTACAAGGTTTTTGAACAAAGGTACAGTAATTTTCCAACAGAAATCAAACATAAAATTTGTTCTCCTATATTTTGTTGCAGAAATTGTGTGCATTTATAGATGCTGCAACTTAAAAAAATCATAATGCATCCCGGCAAAGACCAGTAAATGACAAATGAAATGATGGCCTTTGATGATAGCGTCATCTTAAGAAGACATTTTAATGTGGAGTGGTGAATTGTGGAGTGGGCATAGGATGGAAATCAATAAAATGTGGTGCAGTTCCACAATTCCTTCAACACACTTTTACAAATGCCTACTATGTGGCTAGTACTACTAGATATCTGAGATATACACATGTACACACACACATACATACACTTACCACTCAGTCATTATTTTAAGACCATAATTTAAAAGAGAAACCAGTTAGGGAGAAAAATATGTGCTCTAAAGAAGTGAATAGAAAAAGCTATGAAAAATTATCTCTGCTGGTAGGAAGTAGAAAAAGCATCATAAAATAGGTAGCATTTGAATTGGACCGTAAAGAAAAAGAGAATTATTTCAGGTAGTGAAAGCTAGGGCTTTCTAGGGCTATACAAATACACAGAGGCTTTAAATGGCATGATGAGTTCAGAGAAGTATAAAATGTTTGGTGGAGTTTTGTGCAGGAAAGAGAAGGGTGAGAGACTGAGGCTGGGAAAATAGATTACAGCCAGAGAGTAATGGATCTTGCACCCTTTGTCAAAGGATTTAGAATGTATGCTGTAATCAATAGAAAAACAATGGATGGATTTAACAGAAAGATATCATGATCAATTTTATGTTTCAAAATGACTTTAATTGGTGGACTTAATTCATAGGAATGGGAAGAGACTAACAACATATAAGCATGTGGGAATTATCACAACACTACTGGAAAGGGATTCCATATATGAGACAATGTCACTCATATTGTGATGATTATGTTACAAATATCTTTATGAATTAAAGATAGAAGAGTGTAGCATAAGTTAGACATGGAATTGAGTTCTTGACAATCATCGTATTTTCTTGCAGAATTTTCTGATTTTTGTAAGCACTCGATAGACACTTGGAGAAAATATCTCTAAGACACCAGGTTTTACAGATATAAACTACAAAAACAACACCAAAACCCCCAAATAAAAGCAATCAAAGCAAACTAGAGCTTTGAGATATATCCTGATCTGATTGAAAGAGCAAAGGTTTATAGTTTGACTTCATTATTTGCTGTCTGTGTGATCACATAATCCTCATCTATAAACACTAGGAGGGTAAATCATAAATCCCAGATGCAATTTCTGGGTCAGATGCACACTCTGATTTAAAGGGGCAAAGTTTGGGGAAGACAAATTGACACAATAAGAACTTCTACAAAACAGAAACTTAGTAGATAATATAAAAGAGGATTTCAGGTTACTGGTCTTGCATTGTCTCCAATGGCAGTATATGGAGATTGGATGAGACACATGGGACTAAGGTGGGGTCCAGTAGAAAGACAGACGTGGGTTGTTTAGATGTGACTTAATATTGTAAGTTAAGGGGTATGCCCCTCCAGAATAAGAGAGAAGAGATAAGTTTGCATCTGAAGCCCTAGTATGCATAACGTGAGTAAATTTCTGCAAGTATCTGCGGTATATATATTCTTCACAAAGTAAGACACATGTAGTAGTGAGAAGTAAAGTATAATTTAGATCTAATGGAGAATGAATGCTAAAGTCTTTTGAAATACCCTGTTTTTCATTACTACTCATTTTTGGATTCTAGTCTTTGGAACTAGAAACATATCTATTTACTGTATCTTAGGAGTGTTTTTGGATTGCGTGTCTCTTCCACAGCCTTTGGGAGACAATACCTTGACCTGGTATATTTCACTTTCATTTCTGCAAAGTAGTACGTGGCATGCCTCTCTGATTCACTCTATTAAATCGTATGCTAAATAAATAAGTAACCACCTACATTTCTCAAAAACTCGAAAAAGAAGCATTTTCTTTTTTTCTTGTTTGTTTTTTAGGAGGTACCAGGGATTGATCTGGGGACCTTATTCATGGGGAGCAAGTGCTCAGCCACTGAGCTACATCTGCTCCCCAGTGAGAGTTGGCCTTTTTGTTTGTTTGTTTGTTTTAGGAGGTACTGGGGATCAAACCTGGGACCTCTTATATAGGAAACAGGCACTCAAACGCTCCCCAAAGCATTTTCTTAAATTTTTTCTTTTTAAATTTTTAAATTTTTTAATATACTTTTCTTTTTTCAAAAAAACTTAAATTACATAAATGTTACACACAAAATATAGAGGATTCCCATATGCCCCAATCCCTAGCCCTTCCACATTTCCCACATCAACAATATTATTCATTAGTGTGGTACATTTGCCACAATTGATGAACACATTTTGGAGCATTGCCACTAAGTATGGATTATAGTTTACACTGTAGTTTACACTCTCTCCCACACATTTTTGCACATTATTACAAGATGTACAATGGCCTGTATCTGTCATTGCAATGCCATTCAAGATAAATCCCAAGTTCTGAAAATGCCCACCAATTACAAATATTTTCCCCTCTCGCTCCCCTTAGAATCTCCAGTGACCACTGCCTCCACATCCATGAAAGAAGTTCTTCCTTTGCTAGGATCAGAACAATTCTACAGTAGAACAGCTGTAAGTCTATTCTAGTCTCGTCCATTCCCCAATCTGAGTATTCTATGATGGCGATGCCCACTCCCCTTCTAATCGAGAGGGGGCTTAGATCCTATGGGGCAGATGGATGGGACTTTCTTGCTTGCAGTTGCAGACGCTTCTCTTCCTTGAAAAGGCCATTGTCAACCATCATATCCTTGTTAGTTGTCCTGGATGAGTCTAATGAACTGGAGAACAGGTGTCACCAGGCTATTGAGATTCAGGACTCAGCTGGCATAGTGCATAGATTTAAGTCTTCTGGACATAAACCTATTCATTCTGTTCTAACTATAGGTTCAAACAGAAGGGGCAGAAAAAGCATGTGTAGGGAAACCACCGCTGAGTCTAACTCTGTCACACTGAGGAGCATAAATTCCAAAGTAGGGCCCACCGGCCAGTGCCAAACTCCTGAGCTGTCTGCCCTGCCTATAGTGTCTGGGTGTCTCCAGAGTCCTCACGAGACCCACTAACTGAGTTGTATTTACTTTGGCAGTCAATGAACAGAAGCATTTTCATAAAGAAATACAAACTCTCACTCCCCAACCCTTAATTGGAGCTAACTAGTTTAAGAAGTCCAGCAGAACTGAATGAGTGTTATCCCTGTGAAAATCTCCTGGAGACCATACTGACTGAGGAACTGGGCAAATTCCATGAAAGGAAAAATAATCTGTGAGTAAGTTTGTCTGGAAGGATCATTTATAATCAGCTTAAATTAAGCTATGACTTAGTCCTATTGAGTGATTTATTTAAGTACAGTATAGGGAACTGTGCTGGGAAATCCATTGTCTATGGTTAGAAGGAATCTGAAGTTTGTCTTTGTACCATTGACACTTTTTCATACTCTTTAATTTTTAGCATTGGAACTAGTATATGTGCCTTTGTGAAAATTATCTGGTGGCAACAGTTCTGCAGGGACATGATTTATCCTAGATTTGCAGGGGAGCTGACTCCACAACCTTTACTGTTCAGTCATTTTGATGTTTCACAGCCTTCTCTGTCAGGGAGTTCTTTCTTATATCTAAGGGGTCAGGAGCCTTTAGCAGGGCTTCTCAATCTTTTGAATATAAGGAGATTCTTTTCATTTCCCAAAGCCCCAACTAGTGACGCATTTTGAAAAAGACCTTGACCAAAAGGGGGAAATACTAAATACGAAAGAGTTTTTAAGGCTAAAATATTTCACAGTGAGTCAGGAGGTCGTTACACTTACCCCCGTCTCAGCAGGTTCTCACTGACAGACGTAGTAAACAGTGCCTGAAGCAGGAATGCTCCCACGGAATCTAGAGACATCTGGACACTATAGGCAGGGCAGACAAGCCTGGGAAATCATCATTCTGTTGGGCCTTATTGGAATATATTATAACCTATATCCCCAAAGTAACAGAGTTAGACTCATTTATAATTTCCCTACACATAGCTCTTCCAGCCCTTTTATTTGAACCTATAATTAGCACTATACCCATTAAGTATTTGTACCAGAGACTTAATGGTCTGTTCATATGCCGGTTGAGCCCTGGATCTCAGCAGAGTTGGAGCCAACACCTCTCTCTAGTTGATTGGATTGACCCAAGACAACTAACAAAATGATGATGACGGACAATGCCCATCCCCCAAGAGAGTATCTGCAACTACAAGCAAGACAGTTTCCATCCATCTACCCCACGGGATCTAAGGCCCCTCTCATTCGGAAGCAGAGTGGGCATCACCATCCCCAAATCCTCAAGATTGAGGAATGAACAAACAAGGAGGGAATGCAGCTGTAGACCAAAGTAGATTTATTATTATTCTAGTAATGGGGGAACTTGTAACATTGATATAAAGATACTGGTCATCAGAAGTAATGAAGGGAGGGTGAGGGAAGAATAAGTGAAACATGGGGCATTTTTGGGACATTGAAATTGTTCTGCATGATATTGCAATGATGGATACAGGCCATTATATATTTTGCCAAAACTTTTATAAAATTGTGTGGTGCACAGTGTGAACCAAAATGAAAACTATAGACCATGTTTAGTAGTAATGCTTCAGTATTTGCTCATCAATTGTAACAAATGTACCACACTAATGAAAGATGTTGTTAATGGGGGAAAATGTGAAAGGAGGGGGTGGGGCATATGGGAATCCCCTATATTTTTGATGAAATTTTCTTGTAATCTAAAATTTCTTTAGAAATAAAGTTTAAGAAAGATAGATAACTGGCAGGGGGAAAAGAGGATTCCAAAACATGTTAGACCTGAGGAGTAGTCACTCTTCTCCTGGTAGAAATCCTAAGAAACGTCTGAGGAAGTGTGTCAAAAGGGATCCATCTAAAAGATGAGACCTATAAGCTTACCAGTTGATTTGCCTGTGTGTGAGGGACACCGTCTTGACACACCTCAAGTGAGGTTGACTGGGGGAGAGGCTAGTATCAGTAGTGTCAGATTTTAATTAATAAAAGGGTAATGATGACTATCAAAAGAAAGCTGTCACCAATGTCAGTGCCTCAATGCTCACTTCCCTATTTATATATTTCTTTTTTTCTTAATTCTTGCTTTTGGCTTCAATATCTCCATAAGTCCTCCTAAAGTATGAGTAGAACTAGTCACCTTTTACCTGACAGTCACTAGAATCTTACGTTTTTCAGGGTGTCTCCATGTAACCCTCAGAATTTTTCCCAAATCATCTTGTTCTTTTCCACTTTGCTTTCCTGCCTGCGAGCAAGAATGGAAATCTATACATATTCCACTCAGAATGTTCAGTACTTTTACTTGTGGGACTCAAACTGTGCCATATCTGTCCATTAGCATCACTTTCTCTTATAGCTTTTTTTTGGCTGTGGAAACCGGTAGGATTTAAATAGCTTCTAAATTACTTATTTAAAAATCACTCATTACCTACTGTGTGGTGAGGTGAATGGATTCAGCTACAAAACCATCATTAGCGCTTTCAAAAATCTCAGTTCTTAGGGCCTGTAACGGTGTAACTTCCCAGTGTGTGAACAGCGAGCACCTCTGAAAAGATAATCAAATGATAATGGTCTCTGAGCACAAGCCAATGAGTCTTTAAGTTTTTTTGTTTCTGGATTTATTAAGACCAGAAAAGAATATCATGACACACTATAAAGTGTTCTAGTATGGGATGGTCACTGCATCTATGATTAATTTTGATGATATTTTGGTGAAAAATCTTCTGCTGGGTAAGTTTTTTTTTTTAATTGACTTTGTAATAATATTACATTAAAAATATATATGTGAGGTCCCATTCAACCCCACCCCCCCTTCCCCCCCTCTCCCCCCCCCAACAACACTCGTTCCCATCATCATGACACATCCATTGGATTTGGTAAGTACATCTTTGGGCACCTCTGCACCTCATAGACAATGGTTCACATCATGGCCCATACTCTCCTCCATTCCATCCAGTGGGCCCTGTGAGGATTTACAATGTCCGGTGATTACCTCTGAAGCACCATCCAGGGCAGCTCCATGTCCCAAAGACGCCTCCACCTCTCATCTCTTCCTGCCTTTCCCCATACCCATCGTCCACCATGTCTACTTTTCCCAATCCAATGCCACCTCTTCTATGTGGACATTGGATTGGTTGTGTCCCTTGCACCTCTATGTCAAGAGGAGGCTCAGATTCCACATGGATGCTGGATGCAATCCTCCCATTTTCAGTTGTAATCACTCTAGGCTCCATGGTGTGGTGGTTGTTCTTCTTCAACTCCATCTTAGCTGAGTGTGGTAAGTCCAATAGATCAGATTGTAGGTGCTGGAGTCTGTTGAGGCTCAGGACCTGGCTATCACATTGTCAGTCCAGAGATTCAAATCCCCTAAATATATCTTAAACCCCAACATTAACTGCACCTCCAGCACATTAGCATGAAAGTCTTATGAAGGGAGATCCCATCTGAGTCCAGATTCATCACACATAAACACCATTTCCAAAGAGGGGCCATCTGCCCTGGTAGTTAACCCCATCGGCCATGACCATAACTCCCATGGGTCTCTTTAGCCCTCAAAGGAACCAATATCTGGGGGTTGTATCTGCTTTATCTGTCTCTCTGACTCTGCTCAGTTGTGCATGAGGGCAATCCTTCTGCCAGCCTCCAGACTCTTTTTTAGAAACTCGTAGCCATATAAACTCATTTCTCCTTTCCATTTCCCCCTTACTTTAGGTCAAACAGCATTTTAAAGTCATGTTATTTTATGTAGACAGGGATATTCTGCTGATCCGCATTGAACCTTCCGTATAAGGTCATTTTCCAGTTGCACCATCAGTTGGTAGTTGATAGTGGTCCCTCGGTGCCAGGGAGGCTCATCCCCGGGTGTCATGTCCCACGCTGGGGGGAAGGCATTGCATTTACATGCTGAGTTTGGCTTCGAGACTGGCCACATTTGAGTAACATGAAGGCTGACAGGAGGAAATTCCCAGGCACAATGTTGCTCTAGGCCTTGTTCTTATTTTAGGCTTATCAGCTCACAAGCATAGTCATTAGCATCAGGGGCTCATTGTTGAACCCTCACTCCCTCCTGGTCCCCGCCGCTGTACCTGGGAGACTGTCGCTGCTCCCCTAGGGACCACGACAGAGCACCACTGGCCAGGAACCCAGTACCCCCCCTGCTGTGGTTTTTAATTGTTGTCTGCTGGGTAAGTTTCTTCTGGCGTCCTCAAGACATATAGAATTAATATGTGACTTTGGCCCTGCTTCAAATAACTTTTATTTTAGTTGAGAGAGGTAAATAATATGCAGGTGATATAGTTGGTATACAGACTGTGACAATGGCTACATAATAAAATGTGTGAAGCAAAGCATTAGTTCTGAGTGGAAAGACTAGGGGAAATTGTACAGTGTCTGGAAGTGTGATGGAAAAGGTTTAATTATGGGCCCAGCGTTAGAACTGGTGAAGAAGAGGGGTAGGGCATAGTATGCCCTAGTTGCAAACTCTACTGAAGGGTAAGTCGTCTACATCATGAGGAGCTTTCAGTGTCGTTTCTCCTTGATAGTTCAAGTGAGACCTGAGAACACTCCTTCCACTTGTGTGCTCACCTCTCAGTGGCTACTCTCCACCCAAACTTCTGTGTGCATTAGGAAACCAGTACTGTAAAGATTTCTGCAGTGATTGCATTGTGTCCTAAGGTGATTTTTACGAGGGCACCAGAAACTAAGCTCCCAGTCAAGAAAAGTCAAGAAAATCTCCATCAGTTGAACTCAAGGACTGTCCCTTGACATTATGTTTAAAAGGATGTAGTCAATTGGTCCTGATTCTAGAAACCTGGCCCCTTCTTTTGTAAGGTTATAAGGAAACCTCTAATTCTGCATTTTTGGATTCTTGTTTTCAATCCAAAGTCATCCAAATTTTTGGAAAATTCACTTAGTTCATTATTAGAGTACTCTGAGTCAGCAATAAATATAAATATGTATTAAAATTTTGTAATTATTTAGCATTTTGCCTATAAACATTTTTTTAAAAGGTGGAAAGAGAGATTATTACTGTGACTCCATAAGGTTAAATTGACCAATATAATTTTCTTTTGTGTTTTTAGAGTGAGAAAATAAGTATACTTGGATTTCAGCATGGCATTTAGAAAATTCAGCCTGGTATTCATTGTTTTCATATATGGTCATTGTATTGGTTACAAAAGTAATACAGGATAATTGCAGAAAATATGTGGACAGCAGAAAAGCAAACTGGATAGTAAACACTTTGATATTTAGTATCTATGCTCTGGTCTTCTCTTCAAGCATTTAATATATATATTTCTTTTTTCCAAAACCAGATTTATTTTGTAAGTAATTTTAATGAACATTTCCATTTAGAATATTATAAACTTTTTCTTTTTCAACTTTCTTTAAAATATTTTAAATCTATGCCTGCTAATCAAACATTTGGATATGCCCTTTAGTTCTTTCCAATGGTTTACTGTGGTGAAAACTCTGAATTGAAATACTCCATGAAAATCCATGAGTTATTACTTAGGATAAATTCCAGGACATGGAAACACTGGCTCAAAATTATGCTGGACATAATGCTTCTAAAATGAACTAGCCAAATGCCTCAAAATATTTTACCCATTTTTACTCCCATGGGTAGTCTAAGAGAGTAACTTTTCCTTGAATTTTTCAATTAATAGTGGATATTGTCATTTAAAGAAAAAGAAAAAACTCTGTGGAAAGAGCTTCTTGTTCTAAATTTACATTTCTTCTTACATTACCCTGGTTAGATTAACCACTTTTATATTTCTATTTAGCATATTGTTTGTAATTTAATGAATTTCCTATTCATGTCCTTTGAATATTTTTCAATTTCAGTACATTTATCTCTTCTTAACAATTTATAAGGGCATTAAAAACAAAGTAATAATTTATCTTTTTAAACATATTTTAGGGATTTTTTTTCTACCACATTACTCTCCTTTGGTCAATTGCCTTTTAATTTCAATTTGCTGTTTTTGAAAAACAGAACATGTACATTTCATGGGGACAAATTTAATAAACTTGTCCTATATAATCTCTTACTTTAGTTTCACACTATAGGGACCTGAAAATTATAGATCATAGACATATTTCCTATATTTTTCTGCTGATATTAGGGTTTCCTCTTTTATTTATAAGTTGAATCACTCTAGAGTTTATGTTGTTATATATTATGAGGATTCAAACCATTTACCAAACATACCATCATTTCTTTAATGAATTCAAACACCAACCTTTCCAGATGTAATAAACAAAAATTAAATACTTTTAGATCTCTTTCTGGCGATCTCTCCAAGAAGAATTTTAAAATCATTTGCTAAGGAAATTGTCAATTGATGAGGAAAATGATATGCTTCTCAATTCTTCTTATGATATTTTCCTTTCAACAAAATGTTGCAAATTTTTCATATAGGTCTTTTATCTTTCAGGCTTTTGTTTCCAAGTATTTGAGTTTTACATGATATTCATTTCATTTTTTTCTAAAATAATGTCATAACATTATATTGTAAAACTCTTCATTTTATTTTTTAATTTGGAGTTGGCAAATTTAGTTTAAACCTTTTTAAAAGAAAGTGTAATCTAAGGATTAGGAACCTGCAGTTTTATTTAGTAACCCAGATTTAAATTCTGTCTGTCATTTACTGTCTGTATAAACTTAAGACATCTCAATCCACCCACCATTTTCTCATCTCTAAATTGAGGTGTTAATATATATCTCAATGAATTATATTGTAGGGATTAACTGAAATAAAACATAGTAAGATTCATTGCACAGGAAAGTTTTTCAGTAATTATAGTAGTAGCAGTAGTCATGACTGTAGAGGTATTAGAGTTAGAATTTAATATTTTAAAATATAATAATATAAGATAAGTTTCATAGATTTCAGGGATAAAGTTATACAAATGGAAAAGAATTACAGTTGTTCTCTATTTTTAATATGTATATGTATATTTGTGTGTCATTCTTAACTTTAATGAGCATGTACACCATCTAAGCTGAGTATAGTATGTTTATATTTCTAACAGATTTTAACAACTTTACTTAAAAAGTCAAAGGATTAGTTAATAGTAGGAACTTGGAGTTATCTAGAGGCAATAGTCAGTATTAGGTTTGCCCTCTTTAATACTAATATGAAAAATATGTAACGAACACTTCACTAATACAGTATCAGTAACACAGAATTAATATTTTGAATGCGATTGAAGTTAAGGAAACTTTTAGCAAGGTAAATATAAATTCATCAATTGAGACTTTAAAGAAATCCTCCTTACACTTCTGGGTAAGATAGTCTTGGTTAATAAATATCATAGAAAAAAGAGCTGAAGTTTGGATACGGCTGTCAAAAATTATTGCAGAATTAGATTGAACTGACATAAATAAAATAACCAGAACATTACTGGTAAAATCACCCATATAATATTATCTAATCCTTAGTGCCTTATTTATTAGGCACATGGAACAAACAGGGTTAAGTCGAAAGAAAATTGACCCAAGAAAATAAATTTGTTAGGCTAGAAGAAACAATATACTCTTAAAATAATACTTTGAATTCTGAGGTTCAGATGGCATCTCTGTAATTGAAGTTCCTGGGAATTCAGACTTAGGGCTGGTGGGAATGCTGCTGTAGAACTTCTCAATTCCAATGAAGAGATAAGACGATAAGCCCTTGAAGCAAAACTGTATTTATTATCAATATACTATCTTTAACTCATTGTATTTTTCCCTGATGGTTTTCTCTCATCCCACCACTTGTAGAAAGTGTTAAACAGATTGTTACAGCTCCCATTTAAATGTTACACTTTAGCTTCTAAAGACATTTTATAGTCTTATTTTCAAGTTAGTAAATGATTAGTCAAAATGATTTTACTCTTCTAATATTGATAGCTGTTCTTTTGTTGCAAATCCCCAATAATGATATTGAAACTTAAAGCACAATTCACTATGCTATTGGCATTCAGAGGAGGTTTTCAGGGGTAGATTTTCAACTGTCTTTTTAATAAAGGCGTATTAGTTGTGTATGCTCTTTAATTAAATTGAGTTTCTCTTCCCACCTCTAATTATAGTATTAAAGGAGAATTCTTACTCCAGTAGCGATGGTAGATTTAGTGTTCTTAACATAATGGCCAGCCTTCTAACTAATTAAAATCACCATGCATATTGAACATTGAGAATTCAATGCCTTTTAAAAATTCAACTCATGCACTAAGCTTGGTGAAAAACTAATATTGTAATCTCAGAAGCCTCTTTCAAGTGCTGCTATTTAGACTATGCACTATTTGATCAAATTGGGCAGTTTGAAAAGAGCTCAAAATTAAGGAATTTCAATCTATTCAGGGAAAAATGAAACTTGCTGTTTTTCCTTTTTGTTCTCTGTGGTCTTGGCTTTTCTGTCTCTGGTTGCCTCTTTCCACCAACTCCCCATTACAATATCACTTGGGTACTTTTCAAACTTTCTCTTTATAATTCTTTCATCCTTTCATTCATTAACTTTCCATGGTGCACTCACCATATTCCAGAACTGTGCCAGACTTTGGCTATACCAAGAGTAAAATAAAGAATAAAATAAATAATCAACATTTAAAGATTTCATAACCGTTTGGATGTGCTCTTATTTTTTTAAAAGTCTGAACAAAAATTCAATAAAAATTGCCTGTCTGACAGTTCCTAGCACTGTATCTGGCAGGTGTAAATGAGTCAGTCAATGGATGATGTATAAATGCTAGTCATAACCTAGCTGTAACCCAAGAAATCTTGCCATTTAAATGTATGGAATGTGTTAGACAGAAAAGAAATCACTGTACGTTTTGTTCATAGGAATGGAAGGACAGCAGCCTCTTATAAAATATGGCAAGCTGCATGTATTGTTTTTTCAAATGGCCACATGATGTCACTGTCACTATAATTCAATCTCCTAGCTAGGAACTTTGTCGGGCATTAAAGCAAATGGTCTCATAAGGACATTTTATTCAGATCAGAGTTCGGCATCTTCTGTTTCTTCTCTAGTAATACATGACTGTACTCATTTATTGTTTTACTCACACTCTGTTCAAGTGTTCTTTGTATTAATAAACACCAAGTTCATGACTCTCCTGTTATTTTTTGTAACTTGATTAGGTGACACTTAATATTAACTGTTTTTGACTCACATTAATACATAGAATTTGCAAATTAGAGTCAACTATGCTTTGTAAATTGACTTTAATTAGAAGTCCTAATACAGCAATTCTTAAAAAAAGCCAAAACACTTTGCATAGTAATAGCCGATTTGGAAGTCACATTTTTCCAGTTGCCTTTTGGCAGACAATTCTCTGAATAGTTTGTCTGAACTGTCTTCAGAGTTGGAGTGAAAGAGTAAAATCTCCTCGAAGTGTGAGGACTTTGTGGAGACTACACAGCTTTCTTTTCTCAGGTATTTTGAGAATGAGTTGCACTCTGTTCATTTTATGTAGTGACAAAATTCAATAACTTGAGAAATTACAGCAGTTCATCTCTGAAAAGAAAGATGATTTAGAAAAGAGTTTCAGAAACAATAAATTCATGATAATCTGTTGAGGTCTCCACGTTATTGTTAGTCTTTATTTACCCTATGCATGGAATTTCACAGTCCTCCAAAAAAAGAAACAAAAAGTAATCTATGACTAAAATAAACTGATAGCAGATGCAAACTTATTATTTTATCTAAAAAGCTAAGATTATGAATAGCTTCTTTAGATAATAAAGTGGGATTATACATCAGAAAATACTATAATGTATCACATTAATGAAATAAAAGGTAAGAAACAGCAGAATCGTCTCAATAATGCTGGAAAAGTATTTGTTACAATTGACTATTCATAATAAAATTCTCAGACATTAAAAATAAAAAGACAACTTCTTTAATATGATATTGGTGACAATGATATCCTACAGCAAAAAGTGTACAGAATACAGAGATTTTAGACTCCATGTGGCTGAGCCAAATATCAGATTCCTATGTACCACCCTATATTTTATGAATTAAAACCCATAACTTCTCGAACAAAGAAAAAGAATAAGCCGAGAAAGCTTTTAAGATTAAAGACAAGGCAAGAATGCCCAACATGGAACCCAAATTTCTGGGTAAAGCAGTACAACATGAAAATGAAATAAGGAGTAGAAAAACTGGAATAGAGGAACAGATCTTGCCATTTGCAGAGGGCATGATTATTTCCCTATGGAGTTGAAATTTCCTAGCAAACTATTGAGATACATGAGTTAAAAAAAAAAAATTCAGACCTTGGCAAAGTATCTGGATACGTGATCAATTTACAAAAAGACTCTAGTACTAACAAGCTAGTAAATTCATTAGAAAATAATATTTTACAAAAGCCTTAAAAAAACTAGAAAAGAATATAATGGAGTATGTACTAGATATTTATGGGAATAAAAGTTAAATTCTGTCGAAGGATGTTAGAATAAGAATAATTATATCAAGATTGATTTCTAAATTCAAATCATTTCAATAAAAATTGCTGCAATATGTTTTCCTGGGGAAATTGACTCTGATCTTAAGATCTTAATTTTACTAAAATTTCTATAATCCCACAGTCTGTATTCTAAAATCCACAAACATCTCAGACAATTTTCACTACAAAATAATAATCTATAAAAGTAGTAAAAACAGAGCAAGCAGTAATTACAGAACCAGAGAAAACTGCAATCAAACAAAACAGAAATCCTGAGGCCATGTATACATGAGAAATCAATTTATGACTCAAGTGGCAACCTCTTATCACTGAGAAAGACATGAATTACGGGGTAGATCATTTGGGGAAACTAACTTATGAGGGAGAAGATTCAAGCTGGATCCCTACCTCATATATATATAAAATAAATCCCAACCTATTAGGGACTGACATTTTAAAGATAAAACTCATAAACTAATGGAAGAATTTCTTAGCTTTAATAAAATCTGAATCATAAAGAAAATAAATAAGTAGATGTGAAAACAATAAAATTAATGATTGCTCTTCAATATTAAACATCTCAATATACAAATTTAAGATACAAGTATGAAAATGGGAGAAGATATTTTGAATATCTGAAAACAAAATGAAATGAGTGGACTCACTGGTATTCTACTATAGACTACTGTGCCTCTAGCGTTGGAAGAAACTGTATAACTGATGTGGAGATAGTGGCCACAGTAGTTGCTGAGGGCAGAGAGAAGGAAGAAGAGATGTGATGTGGGGGCATTTTTTGGGACTTGGAGTTAGTTGTCTTAAATGTATTGCAGGGACAGATGCTGGACATTATATATCCCGCCATAACCCACTGAATGGCCTGGGGAGAGTATAAACTACAATGTAAACTATAATCCATGCGGTGTAGCAGTGCTCCAGAATGTATTCACCAAATGCAATGACTGTGCCACAATGATGAAAGAGGTTGATAATGTGGGAGAAGTGAGGTTGAGGGGGTGTGGGGTATATGGGAACCTCTTGTATTTTTTAATGTAACATATTTTTGTGATCTATGTATCTTTAAATAAGAAGACAATTTAAAATATTTAAAAAATAAATAAATGACATATAACATCCATAAGGTTGAAAATCCAAAGTTAAAAAAAATCATAATGTAACAAGGGTTGATGTTGACATTGGAATAGGGGGGAAAACTTGCACTACTAAGCATTATTAATGGTATTTAAGTTGGTATAAATATTTTCAAGAATAATCCAGAAGGACTTAATTATGTGTGTACTTTACAATACAGGAGTTCTGTTTATGGCTACCTATACCAGTAAACCTATCCATGTGTCTATTATGGAACATATCCAGCAACATTTATTAAACATCTTTGTATGAATAAAATGTTGAAAGCCATGTGATACTTCACTATGGAAATCGAATGTCAAAGATAATAGTATCATATAATTGTATATTATGGCAGCAGTCAGAATTAAGCCTAGATTATCAATATAAGAATATGGGTAATTTTTAAAAACAAGGCTATATTTGAAAAATGTGAGAAAAAGAATGAATGCGTCTACGTTTGCTCTAATTCAGTTGCTTAAAACTTAGTTGAAATTAAGGTTTAAGTTTAATAATCATTATTAATAAATCCCCCAGGAAATTCATGTTTTGTAAGACTTTTGCCTACCAACGACAGCATTTTAGAAATAACTTTGTTCCATTGTTTCTATTAGATACATATATATTTCATTACTTATTTTAAGCAGCATTGTATCAAAGTCATCTGCCATTTTAGGGGGCTTATAAAGACTTGAGAGCAATATCTTTTGTGTCACTAAAAGTGTGGAGCACTGAAGACAAGTAGGATCTAGCTCCATTCAAGATTGAACGGGTAGCTCTTTCTCTGGGGAAGGAGGATCATTGGATGCTGTTTTGAGGATGAAATATAAAAATTAGCCGTTCCCTGTATATATGCAGAGAAAGGAGATCGTTTTTTTTTCTGGATCTGTGAGAGTCAGATATCTGTGTCTGCACCACTTCTGGCAGCTCTTGCAACAGTTGCATGGTATCAATTCAGCATAAATTATTCTAAATATTTTGACTAGTGACACTTTCAAACAGCTAGTGTGCATATCTCCAGGACCCAGAAACCCGAAAGAGGCCAAGAGATAAGGTTCATATTAATCCTGTAATGGGTAAAGACTTTGTTCCTTTTTACTGGCCAGACAGCAGTATCTGTTTTAACTTAGAAGCCATTTAGACTGAGAGCAACGCCAAGGCCGCATTTATTCAAGACGCTTGCCTTTAAGGATATCATTGCAATATAATATAGGAAAATTATGTTGATATTGAAAGCAAAGGGTCCAACTTTTAAAATGCAGACAAGTAAAGGGCAAATACTGTGGACATATTTAGGCGTATTTCCATCTAAATGGTTAATAACAATATAAGTTTGCATCTTAAATTGTGACATATTTACCTAGAAAAAGCTGTTATAGCATCCAAATTTTATGTCTCCCAAGTAATTTTAATAAACTGGAGATCTTTAACTCTAGGAAGGCCTTACCACAGTACAACATACAGTCTTTATTTACTTATAATTATTTTCATGTAAGGTTTTTTACTTTTTATTTAAAATAATATATAAGTAACACGTTATAAATAGTATAAGATACAGAGAAAGCAAAAATAAGAACACAGAAGCCATGCTAATTCCATCAGCCAACATTCACAGTTGTTAACATACATGGTATCTTTTGTGCAAACTTACTTTAGAGTATACTCACTCACCCACACACTTTTGAAAAGGGATAGTACTGTACTTAACGTTTCCCCCCACTTATCAGTATATCTTTACCTTGTATAGAATTTTAAAAATGGTTCTATCATTATACTTTAAGGAAATGGATTGTCTTACAACAGTTATGCATTTATGTGTTCACAAGTGTAAGCTGTATATTTATAGTCTTTATTGAACCCAAGCTACTTCTTGGATGTTCTTGCTTGAAAGAGATTCCTACAGGGAGAGTGTGCTTTTGGAATTATTCTTAATTTGCATTCATGAAGCATGCTTAGTCACTTAAACCTCGAATCTCACCTTCAAAACGATGGATGTACTTTTCTTCTGAAATAAGTTACTTACTGTAATTCTTTATTCCTAGAAGAGGATCCTTGTCGCTGGAAACTTCCTTTAGTGTTTGAAACAGTGAGAGGATCCATCCTTAGGGGTGCCAGTTTGGCGTTCTATCTGAGGCGTTATGTCAGTTATCCTCTTAGAAGCCTGCTGCCGTGTTGTGCAGTTCTCCCGTTTCTGAGAAGTCATGGTGACTTTGTCAAATCTTCTTAGTCCAAAGGATGGCTTCACTTGGATTGCTTTTTCTCTTCTAGTTAATTTCTGAAAGTTTTATTTAATTCTTTGGATATAATTTTTATTAATAATTTAGTATTATATATTATAATATGTACCAAAGGATATACAAATAATATTAATAATAAATCACAATAGCAGGATGTATCTCTTGTTGAATCCACTATAAAGCCAGATTTGTTGAACTAAGCATTACAGTTATAGTAATTTAAAAATATCTCAGTCATAATTTATATAATTTTCATTATTTAGAAGAAACAAAGGTATATATCATTTGAAATTAATCATTCCAGAGACTAAGACAAGCCAATAATATTTAAAATTTCATAAAAGACATCCTTAAAAACATAGTGAAAATAATAACATCAAGATTTGTTAATTCTCTTTTTTATTCCTATTTTCAATTCACTATTACAGCCAGACTCTCAGATTTTAGAATGGGTTTAAGGCAAGAAATGGTATTTATATCAAACTTTAGTGACATATTATTTGGATGAATCATATATTTAAGACATGTTACTAAAATTCTCAAGGAAAATTAGCTATGGTCATTTGTAAATTTTCTTATTTCAGGTGAATTATAATAAATACATTGTATATAATATTTATTTTTAAATGCTAGTCAGTATTTAATAAAATATTGTCAACATATATGAAATCACATTATAAGAAATTTGAAAGGTCCAAATTCTTCTGTGAGTTTGAATTTGCTTTTTCTATCAAATATTACTTGAAATAAATGGGATATTTGTGGAAAATATATTCCTTTTTATTTGGGTTCAGTGTTTTTGTTGTCAAAGTTTTATAAGAATGGGTTTTGAAAGGTGCAAAAAAATCACTTTTAATGAACTCTGTGGGACTTCCAAATTATTGGTTCTAATAGCAGTTTATTAAAATAATACATAATTCAAAATCACATGTTCATGTTAAGAGGAATTACAGATAAAATATGACAGAGTATGTTCCTTTTTGTAATAGATAGATTAGCAAGTAAATAGAATTGTGTTGGCCCAAGAAGATAGGTGTCTTTGCATGTCATCCATCTCTAGATATTGGAATTCTTTGTGACCAGGTAGAAGCAAGTGTAAATCCATCTATTTACTGGTAGTTGGGTATGATTGTTGTATGTGTATGTATGTGATGGTGTTTATGTGTGTGTGTATGAATGTGTTTTGGTGGAAAATTTTTATCCAGTTTTCCTCTTTTGAATTTCATTGATTTCTGCTCTAATTTTTATTTCTTTTCTTCTGCTTCCTTTAGACTTAAATTGGTCTTTCTCCTTTGTTTCCTAGGTACAATCTTAGATTACTGATTTTTAACTATTTCTTCTTTTACAATGTATTCATTCAATGCTATAAATTTCCCTCTAAACTCTGCTTTTGCTGCATCCCACAAATTTTGATGTTCTATCTTATTTAGTTAAAATATTTTATTTCCAGTTTCATTGCATTGTGGTCTGAGAACATATTTTATATGATTTCAATTATGTTTTAAAATTTAAGGTATGCTTTATGATCCAAATTTTGGATGGCATTAGTGACTGTTCCTTAGGTACTTGATTTGAGTTTGTATTCTGTTGCTGTTGGATGAAATATTTTCTAAATATCAATGAGATAAATGTGATTAATAGTGATATTCAAGTCAGCTATATTCTTACTTCTTTTCTGCCTATTCAATCTATCAATTACTGATAGAGTAGTATTGAATTTTCCAACAATATAATGCATTTGCCCATTTCTCCTTTTAGTTCTTTTAGCTTGCCTTATGTATTTTGATGTTCTGTTGTTACTTGCATAAACATTTTGGATTGCTATGTGTTTTTGGAAGACTCAATCCCTTTATTACTATACAATGCTCCCCTGTATTTCTGACAATTTTGTTTGTTCTTTTTGTTTTAAAACAGCAAAGCTTCACCAGTTTCTTTTGATAACTGGTATATCTTTCTCTATCTATGAGTCCTTTTAGGACAGGAGACAGTAGGAAATATAGGAAGATGAAGTTGTTTCTTTATATAATTCCATTCTCTTTTTCAAGTGAGAGGCTGGTGTTGCCTTCTGAGACTGAGTGGACATCGGGTGTTCAGAGGTTTGACAAGAGGAGAGACCATTTGAAATAGTTCTAGTTAAGAATTCAAGTGCATGATTTGTGGTGAAATTGCAGTGTTACAATTTGTAACACTAAGGAGTTTGTAATTAAAATTTTGTAATGAAACAATCTGATTCATGGATTAATCTTCTCTGGCAGTGATCTGTTGGGTTCAAGGTCCAGAGAAAGTATATATTGGATGTGGTTGTTACAGTTTTTAACGGGATCAGTAAGCTTACCTCTGGGACTGATGTGAAAATTAATTGACATAATTCTTACTAAATGCTTATTTTAGTACTATTACCTCAATAACTAACATATTAGTTAATACATCAATGAAGATTTATATTCCTTAGCCAATGTTGACAAAATAAAATAACTATTTTATATATAAATAAAATATATACCCTAAAATAAAAATAACTGTTTTTATGTATGTAAAATCTAAACTCATATGTTTGTATTTCATAATTTCAAAGATATGTGCAAACTTATTAACATCTAACTGTGCTTAGTATCTATTATTTTGAATCTCTATTTCTCTTAATACACAATTCCCTTATTTTCTTTTTTGGTTATTTTCATTTTATCCACCTTTTCTTAATTCTATTTCTAAAGTTTATATATGACTGGTTGTTTCAAAATTTTTAATTATTTATCAATTCAATAGCTATTTTCTTCTGTATACAAATTTATTTGTTTTCACCTTATTTTCTTTATCCTGTATCTTTTTTTTTATTGTTTAGTCTAATTTTGGTTCTTATAATAAATTCTTATTTTATTGCTATTTTTCCTCATTTGGCTATTGAAATAATTTAAGGATATGATGTGGTTTTAGTTTCCTAGGCTGCTCAAAGCAAATACCATGAAATGGGTTGGGTGAAACATTGAGAATTTATTTGCTCACAGTTTCAAGGTTAGAGAAATGTCCAAATCAAGGCATCATCAAGGTGATGCTTTCTTCCCCAAGACTGGCCTTGGGGCTGCCTGCCAGACCCCAGCTCCTCTGTCACATGGCAAGGCACATGGCAGCATCTGCTGGGCTCTCCTTTCTCTTCTGGCTTTCACTGATTTCAGCTTCTTGCTTACCTGACTCTCTGTCTTTGTTTGAATTTTATCTCTTATAAAAGACTCCTGAAGTAGGATTAAGACCCATGCTGACTGAGGTAAGACACACCTTAACTGAAGTACCATCATGGAAGGGTCCTACTTACGATGAGCTCACACCAAGGAGTGGATTAGATTTAAGAACACACTTTTCTGGAGTGCATATAACTTCAAACCAAAACAGGTGTCATCTGGGCCTTTGTTTGCTCATGTCTTGTAAGTCTAGATGCCTAATATTAATAAACATACTGTACTTGGGTTACTCCTTCCTTTTCGTTTGTTTGACACACTGTCACTAGCATAGCTTTTTTAAAAAATCAATATTATTTAAGCATATTCATAAACCATACAACCCATCGAAGTGTACAAGCATTGACTTTTGGTACAATCACAGACTTATGCATTTATCACTGCCATCAAAATTAAGGAATTTTCATTACTCTAAAAAGAAAAAATCCTATGCCTTAGGAGTCACCTCTCAATCTCTCTAACCTTCCCCTGCCATATTTAATTGCTAATCTGTGTCTGTCTCTCTCAATTTATTTATACTGAAATTTTGTACAGATGGAATCTAACAATACGTAGCACTTTGCGTCTGAGTTCTTTCACTTAGCCTACTCCCTCCACCCCCCACTTTTTTACCCTTTGTGGAAGAATATTAATATATTACTATTTTCTAGAGTCCATACTTCGCTTTAGTTGCATTTTTGCCCATTTTTAAATTAATCTTATGTTCATTCATGTGAATATTATTTTAAGGAATAATATGCATGTATTGCTTTGATTAGAAGTCCATTTAGAAAATGGAAAAAGCGTGTATTAGAGCACTGAGGCTCTCAGGAACTCAACAGCAAAGATAATTCCTATGACTAGTTGGGTATGATTTTAGTGACCTTTGGATTCTGCATGGATGGATGGAGCCAGAAGCCGATGAAACAGAGTTAGAGTGCATTTATAGTTTTATTTTCAATTCTTCCAGTGTTTATGTATCTAAGTGGACATGTTTAAGAAAAATTGCTCAATGTATACCAAGCAAATTAACACTGAATGAATTATTTTGTGAAGTTTTAAATGTTTGCTTTAATTTAAATGTTAAATTAATATTTACTCAATCACTATTATATTTTACATCATATCCCTGTAGGTAGGTATCTCCATATTCTAGTTGTAAATTAAGTTCTATTTGGAACCCTATAGACTGGGGCACTGACTCTTCCCCTTTTCCTTCCCCACTCCCTCAACAGTTTTGTGATCATATAGTTTTGTTCTCTACTATTACCTTGAATTTGATGTACCATACCTCTTAGAAAGAAAAGACATCAATTAGCATCAGAGAACAATATTTCCTTTGGTATTTTTTTCTGGATAATTGCTTTCAGAGGCTATACATAGAGAAATTAAGTTGTCTCTACAACTTATTCATCAAATACTAAGCTATATTCTGATTTTACAATGCACATTTTTAAAAAAATTAACAGACTTCAGTGTTACCCTTCAGCACTTCTTCTCTATTTTTTCTAATTCACAATCTGTTGGAATTGCACACAGGGTCCTATATGTGGTGAGAGCATCATCTTGGTGGGTAACGTTCCATTTGTGGGTGTGTTAATGAAATATGGGCAGTTCAAGCTTGAAAGAGAGCTATTTCCCTTTTTAAAGTTTGGATTCCATTTACAATATTGCAACAAAATGTCCAAAGGTTTTCCCAAAAGGTATGGGTCAATGCTATTTTTTTTCTTTTAACTTTCTTTGTTTCTAAAGTCCAACGAAAAATATGGATGGGAGCTAGTGTGGAATGTTTGTCCAACAAAATAGTTTCATTGTGGAAGATCTATTTGTTCCTAGCTTTAAAAACCAAAACAAAGAATACTAGAGTATGTTTAAAATAATAAGCTCAGCTTCCTACTGAAGTAACAAAATCAGACATTAAAGAGCAAAGTGGCACTTTTGCTTGAAGTACTGAAAAGTCTGATGAAAACCAATACCAATGGGGTATTTTTAAGTTAGCAAATAAGGAGGTGCATTTCATTCTTACATCAATCCTTTGAAGCATCAGTTTCCATCTCGATATAGACCTAGTGATTTCTCGCATCTAAACTTACTAGTACCCACTTTTATTCCTCCTTACATGGCAGATCCAGGCTACTGAGCTCTCCCTGTGACTGGGGAGACAGCTTAGATGACTTTATTATAGAATTGTTTGTCCTGTTTATAGTAGAGGCCCTCCTAAATTATAGCTTGCTTGAACACAGTTAGATATTTTAACTGGCCTAAAAAGGGCTTCTCACCAGCAAAGTGGCGTTGTAACAAGTCAGAGAAATGAAATGAGCCACTTTAGATAAAAATGCTGGCCACACATGAGGTAGAGACAGTATTGCCCTTGTGTCAGTGTAATAGAAAATATGCCCTATAAGCTGTTCAGAACAAGAAAGCCATACTGTGTTTGCAGAGATAAGGAAGAGAGGTTGGATTCTTCAAGAGAAGGGATAATAGTGCAAGATCACACTGGGCAGGATGAAATCTAATGATATTCAGAAATGATCGTGACCTTGGAAATGTATCATGTGAAAATATTACACACACATATACACACGTGTAAACAAACCACTGGATAATGTTTACAGTGGTACTTATAAAACATGATGGGAACAGGGCTCTTGCCAAAGACACTAAGGCCACAATGCAAATTTCAAAATTATAGTGAAACAATAGATGTACAGTTCCTAATTTTGAAAGACATATCATGAAGATACAATGTGGTGTTATTATCGTAAGACTGTGGTATGAAATATCTTTAAGAAAACTGTTTTCTGCAATTACCAATCAGTATATAAGTCATGCATAGCCTAAGAATGCCTCAACTCCAGAGAGATATTTTTTTCTTATGGCCACATTTATGAATGCTTATTATTTGCCAAAAGTTTTGTCGAGTATTTTATAGGTAATATCTCATTAATCTTCATGAAAATCCTGCAAGCTGTTTGTTATAATCCACAGTTTCACAGATGAGAATCAATGAGACCCAAAGTTAATATATAACTAGCCAAATACAAATAGCAAGGAAGGAGGAGGTAGGATTAAAAAAATACATTTCCCTGCTTTTAGAATCTAGATTTTTTAATATTTGCTAGAATACCATCAGTGTGTTCAGTAAATTTCCCATATTATTCTCTGAGAAAATGAGAACATACAAAAGTAGGCATACAGTGACCAGTTTTTACTTTAGTACATTTCAAAGATAAATACATACACACTGCACAAAGAATCACAAAATTTTCAAGAAAAGAAGTTTTAGCAACTAGAAACCTAATGAAATCAGATATTATAAAAATCAGTTATATTCACTTAACTGGATAAGTGTGAAGGCTAATAATAAATGAGCATGTGTTAGTGTTCTTAGTTGTTAAAAAGAGGGGGGGGAGGTATAACCCACTCTAGCTAGATTGTGCAGAGGAGGGATATAGTAAAGGATATTAAAAATCCACCCATCTGCCCATGGGATTGAAGCCCCCTCTCAATTAGAGATGGAGTGGGCATCACCGTCCAGAATTCTCAGGATTGGGGAATAAAACATGGACTAGTATGGACTTACTGTTCTTCTACTATAGACTTATTGTGATTCTAGCAATGGAAGAAATTATATCATTGACACAGAGGCAGTGGCCACTGGAGGTGCTGAAGAAAAGGGAGAGGGAAAAACAGGTGTAATATGGGGGCATTTTGGGGACTTGGAAATTGTCCTGAATGACATTGCAAAAACAGATACAAGACATTATGTATCATGCCATAACCTACAAAATCGAATGGGAAAGAGTGTAAACTACAGTGTAAAATGTAATCCACACTTAGTGCCAATGCTCCAAAATGTTTTCATCAATTGTAGCAAAAGTACCACACTAATGAAGGATGTTGTTAATGTGGGAAAATGTGGGAAGTATAGGGAGTGGGCATATGGGAATCCCCTATATTTTTATGTAACATTTATGTAATTTAAGTATCTTTAAAAAAATAAAAAATATGTTTAGAAATTCTACAGTAGGGTGGCAGAACTAGACTTGAAGGCTACACAGTCAGGAACAAGTTCAACTACACCATGAAGTCCTCAGTAATGAGCCTACACCCCTGCTTTAGGGCACAGTCATGGCAAAATTCATCTTTGAGCATGGAATATTAGTGCTAAGACTACTCTTCTGGAAAGCTGGAAGATACCTCAGTCCACTCTTCCATTCTCATTGGAGGATATTCTGTGTGGCACCTCTAGCACATCACTTTCTTCCAAGTAAAAACCTCATGTGGTTGCATCTTTGTTGAGTCTTGACCACATGACTGTACTTTAGCTCCACATTAGTTTCTCATGTCTATGTTGGCAAAGCAAAAGTGGAATATTTCTCAAGGAAGTTTTTCCAAAAATGATGTTATTATAATATATCACTTTACAAAACAGTCTAACATGATTATAAATTCTAATAATAAGCTCTAAGTCCATTCACTATAGTAGATTGACAAGCAATATTTGAGTTTTCATTAAGAGAAAGTTATTTTTGGATATTCTATCAACTGTCACATCAAAGACATTGGGATGAGAAAAAAATATATATATGTCTTGTGCTTAATCATATAGAGTCACTTGATATCTACGCATTCAATGCCAAAACATAAAACTTCATAAAATAGTACTATTTTTTTCTGGTTAAAGTACAGATAATTGGACTTTTGGAAATGTCTGAGGAATGAAATGGTTGCATGAATTGTCATGGAAAAAATTACAAGTAACTTTATAAAAGGATCAAAAGAAGTCAGAGGAGATGTTTATTCTAAAAGAATTGCAATTAGAAGGGGTAAGAATTATGAGTTTGCTCCTCTCTGGCCTAAAACATCACCAACAATCATGACCAGGATTTCAACTGTGAAGTGTAGGCTTACTAGTTCAAAGTTCCTGAAATTAATATTCCAGGCTTGAAAAGCATCTGGAAATTTAAAGGGAAAATCCTGGCCAATAGAACTGCAGAAGAACTGAGACATAAATTCTTAGTATAAAATTGTACAAATCCCTGACAGATAGCTAGATAACACTTTTACAGATAAGAATCCAGGGATCTTAAAATTCAGGTAGGGAAGAGAAAGGAATAAAATCTTGAAGGAATTTCAGCAGATAATATCCCTGAGTTTACTTCTTTTTAAAATAGATTTCACTCCCCATCCATATGTGTCCTGGGCAGCAGGCTTGAAGTACGAGAGGACAGAGACCAAGACTGAGAAAGAGAAAAAGAATTTATCTCTGCCCAAATATTGACTGATTGCCAAGTTGCACAAAGAGGAGAACATGAGAGCACCTTGCTAAAAAATGTCAAAAGTGTGCAGTCACATGTAAAGAGAAGCAGTATTAACAGATATATATGAGGGGGAAGGAAAAGTTTGCAGTATAATTCCAGACAGACTAAACACTTACTAGAACAGTAGCAAAAATGTCAGCATAACACATAAGAAAAAAGAGTCTCTACGAAGTATTCAAAAATGCTTGGAATTACCCAAAAATTATTAGATATTAAAAATGCATGGAACTTATGAACCATAATAAGTAAAAGAGGGCCATCAGTGGAAACCGACTCTGAAAAAGTCTAGATGTTGCTTTTAGCAATAAAGTCTTCAAAATAAGTCATACATATATTTTCAAGATATCTATATATCTTCAAAAGTATAAAGGAAAATATGTCCAAAGAATCAAAAAGAAATATAATATCAATTAATAAACAGAGAAGGACTATCAGCAGACAAATGGAACCTATTTTATAATTGGAAATTCTAGAGTTGAAACTATAGTATTTGAAATAAAAATTCAAAATTGAGATATTAGATTGTATATAAGAGAAAAAGTAATTAGTGACCTTGAAGATAGACCAATAAAAATTAGCCAATCCCCCTTCCAAAAAAAAAAAAAAGGCAGAAAATTTTGCATGCATTTATTGGTATAATATCAAGAATCATCAGATACCTCTAGTACAGTATCAAAAAATCTAATGTATAATTAGAATCCAAGAGGAAAATAGTAGAGAAGAGACATGATCAGAGATAATATTAGAAGAATAATGGCTTGAAACTTCTCAAACTGTGTGGAAAATATTAACTTACAGATCCAAAAAATTCAATGAAATCCAACCAAGATACACACAAAGAAACTCCTCCTAGACACATCAAAGCCAAACTACTCTAAAACAAACAAAAAAAGAAAATTGTCAAAGCAGCCAGAGGAAAACACGAGGTGCTATATACAGAAGAAGAATAATCTGAATAAGGATTAACAAGTTATAAGTAACTATTGAAGTGGTGAAGAAAAAAGAAAAGAAAACTTTTCAATGACAAATTTTATAAATGGTGAAATGATACTATCAAAATACAGTTTTGATACATTTTCACATGAAAAGAAACTGAATTTATCTCCAGCAGATCTGTATTACTATAAATGCTAAAGAAAATTCTTTAAGTTGAAAAGAAATGACATCTAGAGAAATCAAAGAAGAAAGTTAAATGTTTAAACCAAGTCTGTTGGGCTTCTGGTAGACCAAGATGGTGGTGTACAGTGCTCCAGGATGTTACTCCCCAAGAGAGTTTTCAAAAAACTAGCAAAAACTGGCAAAGCCTTCCCCTCAGAAATCCCCAAAACAGTTAAAAGTTTGTAGTAACTGGATGGGAGCAAAATTATGAAACATGCAGTTTTAGAAAATGGTAGGAAAAGCTCATGGTGCACTTGTTGGTTTCACGCTCTCCCCTCCCTATTGTGCAGCCAGCCTACCATGCCAATGCATGTTCCTGACCCTGTTCTGGAAGGAGCAAAGTAACCTCTATGCAGTATTGTGGTCACTACAAAATATTTGTGAAAGAAAACATAGAAGAGCTAAATAAATGGAAATATATTCCACGTTCATGGATTGGAAGATACATTATTAAGATATCAATTCTATCCAAACTGATTTTCAGATTCAGTGCAATCCCAAACAAAATCCCAGCAACCTTCTTTGCATAAATGGAAATGACAATCATCAAATTTATATAGTAGGGTAGAGGGCCCCAAATAGCTGAAAATTTGCAAAAAGAAGAACAAAGTTGAAGACTCACACTTCCTGAGTTTAAAACTTATTACATAGCTACAGTAATCTAATCAGTATAGTACTGACACAAATTAAGATATAAACAAGAGGATTCCATTTGAGAGCTCAGAAATAAATTCTCACATCTACGGCCAATTGATTTTTGGCAATGGTGCCAAGTCCACTTAATTGGGAAGAAATGGTCTCTTCAGTGCTAGAAGAACTGGGTATCCATATGCAAAAGAGTGAAGGTGGACCCTGACTAAAATCAATATAAAATGAATCAAGACTTAAATATAATAACCAAAACTATAGAACTCCTAGAAGACAACATATACAGGGATGCATGTTCAGGACCTTCTTTAGGCAAAGATTTCATAGACTTTATACCAAACACATGAGCAACAAAACAACAAATAGATAAATGGGTCTTCATTAAATTAAAACTTTTGTGCATAAAAAGACTTCATGAATTTTAAAAAATTGCATGTGCACAACAGGAGATAACATTTGGAATCAACATTATCTACAAATGTTTAGTATCGAGAGTACATAATGAAGTCTTACAACTGAAAGAAAAGAGAAACAACCCAATTTAAAAAATGGTCAAAAGGCCTGGATAGACATTGTTTTCTTTAAAAAGATATACAAATAGCAATAAACACATGAACAGATGCTCAACATCATTAGCCATTAGGGATATTCAACCCAAAACCACGAGATACTATTTCACATCCAGCAGAATGGATAATATTTTAAAATATGAACAGTAACCAGAGTCGGAGAGGATAAATATAACTAGAAACATGTTTTGTTTTTGGTGGGAATGTAAAATGGTGCAGCCGCTGTATAGGGTGTAGTGGTCCCTCAGAAAGCTAAGTATAGAAACACCGTATGACCTGGCATTTCTACTTCCAGGTATGCAAAAGAATTGAGAGCAGGGACTCAGACAGATATTAGCAAACCAATATTCATCACAGCAACAATTAGTCATGTTAGTACAACTAGACTGAAAAATCTGTAAATATGAAAGAAAATCTGGTTGAAATACCTGCCATCTTACTTTAATTTATATTTTGAGTTCCCTGCACCCAAATACACATCTTCTCCAAGGATACATGAAGTCTTCATCAAGATAGAACAATGCTCTGCCAAAGAAGAATCTCAACAGATTTCTAAAAATTTAAATTTTGCAATCTGTCTATAGGGAAAGCAATGAAAAATCAACAATAATTTAAAATCTAGAAAAACACCAACTATCTAGAATTAAAAACAAATTAATTCCAAGTAACTTATGAGATGATGTAAAAATCCCAGAGGACATTAGGAAATAGTTCTATATGAATGATAATTAAAAAAATGTGAGATACAGAAAACAACAAATATAAATTTATGGATTTTTACATTTCATCTCTGAAAAATAACAGAGATGTTATTTAAATCAATTGTGTTAGCTTTTGCTGTAGAAAGATGTTTAAATCAATTGTGTTAGCTTTTGCTGTAGAAAGATGTTAAAGAGCAAAGTAAACCAAAAGTGATTGCAATCAAGAAAAATAATACAAATTAATGCATAAATCAATGAAAATGGACAAATTGTAAGAGCTAGTAGCAATATACATTTTTACAAGAGGGCTTGAATCCAGAATACATTAAGAATTCTTTTTCTTTTTATAAGAATTCTTACAACTCAACAATAAAAGGAAAAACAACTCAATTTTAAAAATGTGCAAAAGGAACAGAAATTTTACAAGTAAAAATATACACCAGGTTAACAGTTACATACAATTTTGTCTAATTTCATGAATTATAAGGAAAACGCAGGTTAAAAATCAGTACATATGATGCTATACATCACCTAGTATGGTTGAAGTTAAAAAGCCTGACAATGTGAACCACTGATGAGGCTGTGGCGTCACTGGACCTGCAGCATTCTTCTGGTGAGAATGTAAAATAGTACAGTTAGGTGGGACTATAAAATTGTACAAAGATTGCATAATACTCATTGAGAGGTTTTTAAAGTGTCAAATTAACACCTACTCTGTGACCTAACCATTCCATTCCTAGGTATCTGTAGCTGTTTGATATTGATGAATTCCAAAAAGAAGTATTGGTTTATGTTTATAAACTGATCTTTCCCCTGGGCTTATGAGATTATACTGGATTCAATATTGATTATATTGGTATCAGTAGGGCGATGAGTCCCCCGCCCTTTGGTGGGTGGGGACTCACAGATAAAAGGCATGGCAAAGGACAGAGTTGAGGGTTCTTAATGTTGGAGTTGTGATGTTGGAGGTTGATGCCAAAGTCTTAAGCTGGAGCCCTGGGGAAAGAGACAGAGCCCTTCACCTGATAGTCGACAGCTGACCTTGTGGAGAAAACAGAGGGGCTGAGCCTAGAGGAACCCAGGAAGCCTGAACCCGCGCATATGTTGGCAGCCATCTTGCTCCAGCACGTGCAAATAGACTTTGGTGAGGGAAGTAACTTCTGCTTTATGGCCTGCTATCTGTAAGCTCCTACCCCAAATAAATACCCTCTAAAAAACCAATTTCTGGTATTTTGCATCAACACTCCTTTGGCTGACTAATACAGTATCTAAGAAAAATTAAACCATATTTTACATAAAATTATACACAAATATCCTGAGCAGCTTTATTCACAATAGTCCAAAACTAGAAACAGGAAACAACTCACCTGTGCACCTATAAGCAAACGTGTAAACAAAATGGAATACAAGCAGTAACATCAATAGATTACTATGTGATAATGGACATCCTAACTCCCTAGAGCTGCAGTAACAGTGCCAGACACAGAGTGGCTTACAACAACACAAATTTATTGTCTCAGATCTGGACTTCAGAAGTCCAAATCAAGGTGGCAGCAGGGCCATGCTGCTTCTGAAGTCCGCTGGTACCGCAGTGGCTTGATGACAACCCATGGCTTATGGAATAACTCAGTCACTGCCTCTGCCACATGGCCATCTTATTATCTTATCATCTAATCTAATTGGATTGTCCTATTCCAGTTTGGCTTAAGGTAACTATAACATCTTCAAAGACCCTATTGCCAATAGGGTCATATTCATGAGACTGGGGTTCAGGATTTTCCTTGTCTTTTGGGGCACACATTCAGTCTGTAACCGTGGATCCATTTCAGATTCATTCTGCTTAGTGAAGGAGGCTAGATGGAATAGAAAACACTGCAGTGCTGATGCACACAAGGAGTGCCGTGCCATGCAGGGGTGTCCCCCATGTAGGGGAGCCCCACATGCAAGGAGTGCGCCCCGTAAGGAAAGCCGCCCAGCGCAAAAAAAGCGCAGCCTGCCCAGGAGTGGTGCCGCACATACAGAGAGCTGACGCAGCAAGATGACACAACAGAAAGAGACAGATTCCCCGTGCCGCTGACAAGAATATAAGCAGACACAGAAGAACACACAGCAAATGGACACAGAGAGCAGACAACTGGGGGGCAGGGAAGGGGAGAGAAATAAGTAAAAAATCTTAAAAAGAAAAAACGAATACACACTATAGGGCTGGTTATATAAAATTCTAGAAAATAATCTAATTTTATTAGTGGTAACTGAGAGCTGGTGATGGTAGAAGGGACAGAATGAAAAGGACCCTTGACACTAGGGGTGGGGGCGGTTAATGGAAAAGTTCTCTATTTTGATTGTGTGTATGGTTTCACAGCTGCATACTCATTGGGTTTTGCACTTCAAATTGATGCATGTTATAGTATGTAAATGATACTTCAAGATACAGCTAACTACATAAATGAATGCTTTTATTTATGCCAGGGGATATGTGATTCCACATGAATTTTTTTTTCCTTTGAGTTCCCATATGTGTAGACAAAGGAGTAAATGAATGAGCGCTTGGGTTGAATTCTAGCTTTTATCTTTCCCATTTTGTATTGCTACTAAATCAACATGAAGATATTATAAATTCTAATCATGTTTGTTTATCATCTTTAGAGTCATAATCATAGTTTAATTTCAGTAGTATGTCCAGCAATAATTTCTCACAGATGTTAATGTCGCAGGTATCTGCTAAGTATTAATCAGAGAATAAAATTTTTCCCTATTCTTTTCCTTTCTTCTTTCCTTTCTTTCCTCTTTCCTTTTTATTTTCTCTCACGTTAAAGATGTTTTAGAGTGGTTGAAAGGTGAGGAATTTTCCTGTCTGTCTTTTTTTGTTTATTATTATTGAAATAATGAAAATTCTCTAATAATGTTTGAAGAAATGAAAGCACAACGATGTGATTATACCAAATATCATTGATCATACACTTTGGATGAAGTGTATCCTTTATCAATATGCATCATAAAATTGATTTGTTTAAAAAAAAAGATTTTTTTCTCCTCCTGTATTGCCATAACTAATCCCTTCAGAGAGTACCCGGATATTAGTGGCACAAATTTTAATAAATATGGCTAGAAATGCAACCTAAATTTGTTTATTCTTTGCCTTAATCTACAGGAGCAATGTTTTTCTTTGATGTAATCTTTTAAATATAATATTATAAGTTGCATAATCAGCTAGTAATAACCATTCTTGCTCTTTGTTCATAGTTAAGCTTTGGGCATCTTGTAATAAAATAACCATTACATTTCAGTTTACCTTATGGCAGAAAATTTTAAGTATTTAATTAGATAAATTTTTGGAAGGTATTAAGGATAGAACTTTGTCTCTTCTAAAACTATAATCTTGGGAGATTTTCTTTGAGTAAAAATTGAAATATTTCATCTCTAAATAATTGTTTTTTTTCATGAAAGTTAAGTAGCAATAGAGAAGCAGAGCAAATATAAATACATATTCAGGTTTTCTTGTGAGGAGGCAATGACATGAAGAGGAGGCTTTAATATACCACCTTTTTTCTGCACATTCTGAAGGCTGTTTCATCATTAATGCACCAGCGGTTGAGTTCTTTCTATCAAACTCTTAAAAATTTACAGAAAAAGGAACAGAGACCCAGTTATATTTAAGATCCCATGTACAGACACATTTCAAGTTATTGACAGGGCTAGGATAAAAGTCAATTGACTAGTTGTGATATAACATCCAGTCACATTTGAGAATGCAACTATGGACGAAAGTAGACTTATTATTATTCTAGCAATGGAAGAACTTGTAACATTGATAAAAAGACAGCAGTCACCCCTGGTTCTGAGGGGAGGGTGAGGGAACATTTGTATAACATGGGCATTGGACTTGTTCTCTGTAATATTGCAGTGATGGATACAGGCCATTTCATATTTTGTCAAAACCTATAAAATTGTGCAGTGCAAAAAGTAAACTAAATGTATACTATAGACGACGGTTAGTAGCAATGCTTCAATATGTGTTCATGAATTTTAACAAATGTCCCACACTAATGAAAGATGTTGTTAATGGGAGAAAGTATGGGAGGGAGAGGGTGTGGGTATATGAAATACCCTATATTTTCAATGTAACATTTATGTAATCTAAAGTTTCTTTAAAAATAGAGGAAAAAATAATATAAATAAAATGGTAAATATAATTGGGAATGGATATATCATCTTCCCTCACAGAGAGGCACAACATATTTGTTTAAAATAATTACAGCTATGTATAATCTGTCCAGCTATTTCATTTGATATTATTTTAATTAAGTGAGTTAGCATGTTTTTGCATAATAGAAAAAAATAATGGGTACAAGACCAAGAAACTAGTAGCTTCAAAAAAAATTTATAGTTTTGGGTAGAAAATTCACGCCATGAGTTCCTGGTGAATCAAAGACCACACCTGAAGGTTTCCACAAGCATATTTTCCTTGTCTGAGTCTGAAAGAGAGTGGGTGCACAGACACTCTGTGGCAAATAAATGACTACGCACAATACTCTCCACTTCTTTAAAAATTACTTAAAATAATGCTGATGGCCATTGGGTTACTGAACCCTCAAGTGTTTTCATGCCTGAAAAAGAAGGTCACGAGAAGCAGGCACTTGAAATTGGAAGTTTTTATGGGAAAATATAAGAGAAGTTTTGGTGTTTTATTGATTTTGTTGGGGACCACTTTTTATTTTTATTTTTTGAAACTCAAACTCATTTCAGCAAGAAGTTCAAAGTCAAGCAGTTTGGACTATTTTTCATCCTAGCCCTTACCATCCCACCTCCTGTGATAAATTGAAGATTTGCATTACACAAGATCCATCTACGAATAATTGGGAATTGAGCGATTATAGACCTAGAGCTGTATAAACAAACATGTCTTTATTAACCCCAAAGATATTATTTCCAGATACATACCATTCTTTGAAAATAAATCATCATGTGCTCCTAAGATTCTGGAAAATAATTAGCCACATACTAGTTAAGTGACATGAAGAGCTGAGAATGAAATCAGTAAACAATATAAATCATTGAGCTAGCTTTGATGCACAAATCCCTTGTATGAATGAATGGAGAAGGCTTATTGTCCTAATCAAGTAATTAGCTGTCTACTAATTTGCATCTTCTCAGGGTAATTTCGACATTACCATTCGAGTCATTACTCAGGGGTACTGACATCTGCCCTGTCTCTGGAAGCCTTTGACTCCATCCATCAACTTGAATGGTACATAGCCTACAATAGATATGGAATAAATACTTCTTTGATTTTTTTTTGTTGGTGAATATAGAATACAAGGCTCATTGTTATAAGGTCACCTATTTTTATGAATCAGAAATACCCCAGACAACTTATATGTGAAAGTGACATCAAAAACCATTTTTCATTTCAGAGTTGTTATGATTCTTATATTTTCCTATTTCACATTTTTTGGTTTCTTTTGTGTTGCTTTTAACTGCTTTTCAGTAATGCATAGATTACCAGAAATATAAAGATTGATGATTTTAGGCTCTCAGACAGTTCAGTTCATTATTTTGTCCTCAGGTAAAAGATATTTGATTGTCATTTTCCATATAGAATTTTTGGAATCACTGCAAAAATATGAATCCTAAACATAAAGATGATTCGTTTCGGTGACCTTATTGGTCTCTTTAACTTCAGAAATATTATGATTCTATATTTTTACTATAAAAAATGCAGTCTTTAGTAGATTATTCATTTTAGTAGATTATAGATATTCATTTCAGTTCCAGACCACCGAATAAAGTGAATATAACAATAAAGCAAGTCACATGAATGTTTTGGTTTCCTAGTGCATATAAGTTATGCTTACACTACCCTGTAGGCTATAAAGTGTGCAATAGCTTTAGGCATTTTAACAATAATATGCATGCCTTAATTAAAAATACTTTAATAAGAAAGTGCTAACCATCATCTTAGCTTCAGCAAATTGTAATCTTTTTGCCGGCGAAGGGTCTTGCCTCTATGTTGATGGCTGCCAACTGATCAGGAAAAGGGTTGCTGAAGATTGGGGTGGCTGTGGCAATTTCTAAAAATCAGACAACAATGAAGTTTGCTACATCGACTGACCCTGCCTTCCACAAAAAGTTTCTCTGTAGCATGAGATGCTGTTTGATAGTGTTCAACGCACAGCAGAACTTCTTTCATAATTGAGGTCAATCCTCTTCAATTAACTTTATCAATTAGGCTTATCTAATACTCTAAATTCTTTGTTTTCATTTCAGTAATGTTCAAAGCATCTTCACCTGGAATAGATTCCACTTCAAGAAACCACTTTCTTTCCTCATTCAGAATAAGCAACTTCTCATCTGTTAAAGTTTTATCATGAAATTGCTGCAATTCAGTAACATCTTCAGGCTCTACATCTATTTCTAGTTCTCTTGCTATTTCTACCACATATGCAGTTACTTCCTCTACTGAACTATTTTTTTTTCTCTTTGATACTTGAGCTTTTTATTTATAATAATATCCTAGGAATACTCCCATTAGATCTTATCTAGTTCTTTTTTCCATTTTTTTGTCTTTATTTTTTTAATATTACATTAAAAAAAATATGAGGTCCCCATATACCCCCCACTCCCCTCACCCCACTCCTCCCCCCATAACAACAATCTCCTCCATCATCATGAGACACTCATTGCATTTGGTGAATACATCTCTGAGCACCGCTGCACCTCATGGTCAATGGTCCACATCATAGCCCACACTTTCCCACGTTCCACCCAGTGGACCATGGGAGGACATACAATGTCCGGTAGCTGTCCCTGCAGCACCACCCAGGACAACTCCAAGTCATGAAAATGCCCCCACATCTCATCTCTTCCTCTCACTCCCTACCCCTAGCTGCCACCATGGGCACTTTCTCCACACCAATGCCACATTTTCTTCGATTACTAATCACAATAGTTCATGAATAGAATACCAGTAAGTCCACTCTACTCCATACTCTATTCCTCCATCCTGTGGACCTTAGAATGGTTGTGTCCACTCCACATCTATATCAAGAGGGGGCTTAGATTCCACATGGATGCTGGATGCAATTCTCCTGCTTTCAGTTGTAGGCACTCTTGGCTCCCTGGTGTGGTGGTTGACCTTCTTCAACTCCATGTTAGCTGAGAGGGGTAAGTCCAATGAACCAGAGTGTAGGAACTGAATCTACTGAAATCTTGAACCTCTCAAAGTCATCCAAGAGGGTTAGAATATACTTCTTCCAAATGCCTGTTAATATTGATATTTTGAACTCCTTCCATGAATAATGAGTGTTCTTAATACACTCAAGAATGATGAATCCTTTCCAGAAGGTTTGCCATTGACTACGCAGATTCATCAGAGGAATCAGTATCTATAGCGGCAATAGCCTTATGAAATATAGTTCTTAAATAATAATATTTGAGAGTTGAAATGGCTCCTTGATCCATGGGCTGCTAAGAATGGATGTTGTGTTAACAATCATGAACACAACATTTTTCCCATTGTACATCTCCCTTGGGTGATCAGATGCATTGTCAATGGGCAGCAGTATTTTGAAAGGAATCATTTTTCTGAACTGTGTGTGGTTCTCAATGGTAGTTTTAAAATATTCAATAAATCATCTTGTAAACAGACTCACTCTCATCCAGGCTTTGTTATTCCACTTATAGAGCACAAGCTGAATAGATTTAGGATAATTCTTAAGGGCCCTAGGATTTTTGGAATGGTACATGACCATGGGCTTCCGCTTAAAGTCACCAGCTATAGTATTCCCTAACCAGTGAGTCAGCCTGTACTCTGAAGCTTTGGAGCCAGGCATGGGCTTCTCCTCTCTGACTGTGTATGTCCTGGATGGCATCTCCCTTCAATATAAGGGTTGTTTTTTTCTGCAGTGAAAATCTGTTGTCTAGTGCAGCCAACTTCATCAAATACCTTAACTTGGTCTTCTGGATAACTTGCTGCAGCTTCTGCATTAGCACTTGGTTCTTTACCTTGCACATTTATAGTATAATAGAGATGGCTTCTTTCCTTAAACCTCATAAACCAAACTATCTTAGCTTCAAAGTTTTCTTCTGCAGCTTCTTCACCTTCCAGGAATTAAAGAGAGTTAGGGCCTTCCTGTGGATTAGGATTTGGCTTAAGGAAATACTGCAGCTGGCATGATCTTTTACCACTAAAACTCTCTCCATATCAGCAATCAGATTGCTTTGCTTTCTTATTCATGTGTTCACGGCACTGCACTTTTAATTTCTTTGAAGAACTTTTCTCTGCATGTTCACAACTTGGCTAGCTGTTTGGCATATGAGGCCTAGCTTTCAGCCTCTCTTGGTGTATTAATCAGCCAGAGGGGTGCTGATGAAAAGTACTAGAAATCCGTTGGCTTTTAAAAGGGTATTTATTTGGGGTAAAAGTTCACAGTTACAAGGTCATAAAGAGTCCAATTCAAGGCTGCTTCCTCACCAAAGTCAGTTGCCACACATTGAAGCAAGATGGCGGGTGATCTCTGCCTGGTCTCTCCTTCCTTCTTGCTCTGAAGGCTTTGTGGTCCCAGCTTCTTCTGATCTCAGCTGTACACTAGCATAGGGCTCATTTCTTTTTGGGCCTCCTCAGCTGCTCAGCTGCAAACTATCAGGTGAACGGCTCATTTCTCTTTCTGGGGCTGTAGGGTTAAAGTTCTCTCCTCCACCATAACTACAGAGCGCTCTCTCTTCCGGTGTGTCTTCTTGAGTGAGTGTCCGTTTTTCAGCCCACCAAGAGGACTGGGACTCAACCCTTGCTCATGCCCTACCGATATGGTCGAAGCAAAACCCTAAGCTGATTTAATAAAGTAAACTTAAAATCTTTGAATTTAATACAATCAATGGGTGTCATACCCAGAAGAACAGACCAGTTTAGAAATATAATCCTTGTCTTTTTGGGGCGTTCATAAATAATCTCGACCTGCCATGCTTGGTTTTTGACATACCCTCCTCATGAAGCTTAATTGTGTCTAGTTTTTTATTTAAACTGAAAGATGTGCAACTCATCCTTTCTCTTGAACACTTAGGGACCATTATTGGGTTATTAATTGGTCTAATTTCCATATTGTTGCATCGCAGGGAATAGGGAAGCCAGAGAAGAGGGAGAGAGACTGGGAATGGCCAGTCAATAGAGCAGTTAGAACACACACAGCATTTATTAAGTTCTCCGTCTTGTATGGGTGTTGCTCATTGAGCCCCAAAACAATTGCAATAGTAGCATCAAAGATCACAGATCAAAGATCACCACACCAGATTTGATAACAACGAAAATGTTTGGAATATTGAGAGAATTAATCAAAATATGACACAGAGACATGAAGTGAGCACATGCAGCCGGAAAAATCATGCAGATAGTCTTGCTTGATGTAGGATCGCCGCAGACCTTCACATGGTGAAAAACAATATCCACAAAGTGTAGTAACGTGAAGCACAATAAAACAAGGCATGACTGTGTTAAAGGGTCCCAGAAATGTGAGCATGCTCAGTGTTAGTGTAGGAGTTGAGTCATTTTATGTTACAAATAAGAGTTAGAAATGCCCAGTTCTTAGTTTTTAACAAAATTAGAGGAAGCCCTAACCAAGTTAGCTAAGAAACCCTTAAATCTATTCTTGATAGTAGATCACTATGTGATAAAACTGTGAAAGAATTCAAATTATTGAATAACATTACCATAGAACCCCCTTTTCATTTTAAACTATTTAAAGTTTCAATAGTGACAAATTCTCTGGGTACACACATATCTATAGAAATGGACTATAGTAATTGAATTTGTGCCATTCTGCAGCTCAACAATATATTCATGAACTAATTAAAGTATGGAAAATATTGAAATCATCTCATTAATTGGTGTTTATACAAAAAACTTTTTAAAATTTATTTTTAAATTACTATATGTAAAATTTGTGTTATAGTTATTTTATTTTGATCTACTCTCCATTATAATGATAGTTCAACCCTGATGGTTTTTAAAGTGAAAGTTTTGTGGACATATGAGATATAAAATCATTATTGTAGAGAAGTATGAGAGCGTGAGCAATAAAGGCTTTAAAGCACAAAAATATGTTGCATTAAGATAAATTATGCATGGTAAATAGAATAGAAATACAAGTTCAATGACAGAAAAGTAGCAATCTGTAATTTCTTTCTCTTAAAGGCAAGCTTATTCCCTTTTATAAAATTCAAGATGGTGATCATCAAACTGCTTTGGTATTTAGACTTTATTAGATGTATTTAAAAAGTGATGTAACAGTTATTTTTAATATGTCAATATTTACAGTGTAAGAAGTTATATCCTTTATAATTATTTCCATTTATTATAAGCATTTTAGATTCAAATTTAAGAGTCCTAGTGGATGCAGCATTTTTCAATACTATTTTGTAAGGCCACAAAATAAGTATATAAGAAAAAAAAATGGGTTGCAAAGGTTACTGCAATGGTTATAGAGAACTGTTATCTCAACAATCTACCAATGAGAAATGTGATGTCTGCTTTCATATGTATGGTTTTTGAAGTGCTGTCCAGATCTGTGAAAATAGTGGGGTTTGAGAGAGAATATATATGCTTGGTGTGTGCGTGTGAATTGAGAGAGAGAGGCAGCAGCTAAGAGGAGGTACTCTGAGTACCAGTGCTTCCCCATAGCCTCTGAAGTCAAAATACAGTCTCCAGAACAGCACGACATGACGTTTAAATGTGGATTTTTAGAGGAAAAGTGACTCATATTAACTAAAATTAAAAAGTCGCTCTCCTTTGTCACATTTGGCAATTTAAATGCTCAATAGCCCATCTACCTAGAAGCTACCCTGTTGGTCAGCAGAGTGATATACATTTTCCTTTATTGTAGACAGCTTTTTTGGTTGGTGCTAATCTTGAGGAATGGTGGATTGCAACTTATCACAGTTTATAAAATGGACTTTATCTCAGATTTAGGCAGCAGCATACATTTATTTTTCTCTGGCAAAGATTCATATTGTACAGTAGGGTAGGCAGTCTGTGTTACAAACTTGAGAGGGATTCACACATTTCCAGACCATCTAAGCCTTTGGTGGGACTGACAACCTTTAAGGAAAATGCACAAAACTGCTATTTGACCAGATTTAGAGGCTATCTTCTAGCCAAAACGTTCAAAAGTTAACTTTACCTTAGGTCTTTTCTTTATTGGCTATATTTCTGAACATAGTATTTTTTCCTTAGAATCAGAAATGAACCAAGCATTAAACTTGGACATTTGTACAATATTATATTATTCACTATCCCAATTTATTTATTTATTTTTTTAAATTTTATTTTATTCATTTTTTTAAAAAATTACATTAAAAAAATATGAGGTCCCCATTCACCCCCACTGCCTCCACCCCACCACTCCCCCCACAGTAACACTCTCCCCCATCATTGTGACACATCCATTGCATCTGGTGAGTACATCTCTGGGCATTACTGCACCCCATGGCCTGTGGTCTACACCATAGCCCACACTCTTCCACTTTCCATCCAGTGGGCCATGGGAGGACATACAATGTCCAGCAATTGTGCCTGCAGCACCACTCAGGACAACTCCAAGTCCCGAAAATGCCTCCACATCTCATCTCTTCCTCCCACTCCCTGCACCCAGCAGCCACCATGGCCACTTTTTCCACACCAATGACACATTTTCTCGATTATTAACCACAATAGTTCATGAATAGAATATCATTAAGTCCATTCTAATCCTTACTGTATTCCTCCTTCCTGTGGACCTTGACTTGGTCGTGTCCATTCCACATCTATGTCAAGAGGGGGCTTAGATTCCACATGGATACTGGATGCAATCCTCCTGCTTTCAGTTGTAGGCACTCTAGGCTCCATGGTGTGGTGGTTGACCTTCTTCAACTCCATGTTAGTTGAGTGGAGTAAGTCCAATAAACCAGAGTATAGGAGCTGAAGTCTGTTGAGGCTCAGGGCCTGGCTATCATATGGTCAGTCCAGAGATTCAAATCCCCTTCACTATCCCAATTTAAAAAGCAATGTTGGCCATTAAAAATCAAGCATCAAGTTCCAATATTTAATGTATAATTATTTGGCTTGTTATTAAAGCATTTCCTTGACTGAATTTTATCTTGGGTTAAAGGTGATAGCCTGGATTGCAATTTGCACAAATTGTGCTCATCTATTTTTAGAGAAACTTTTCTGGAGTTATTCTGGAATATAGTTATTCCTTTAATTAACAACAAAGCTTCAAATTTTCAAAGGCACAAATAAATTCAATTCATTTACTGAGTATAACACCAGCGATTAGAATGAGAAGCTTTTACTTGTGAGAACAATCTGAAATCCAGCAAGTTTTAAGTTTAATAAATTTGAAAAATTAAGTTTATCATGTAAAATAGAGAAAAAGAAAATTAATGGAGATAAAATATTTGACATACTCTAAAAAGAAACTTCTATTGACTTGCGGTGAGATAAATATCTAGTTGCACTTATCCCAAATGGCAAATATTGACTGATGTTATTAAGGTCAATATTTATCTCAAGTGAAGAATAAATCTTGATTTTTTTCTTTGAGTTAAAATGTCAATGAATGTTTTGCTACAAAAACACAAAATGTACTTGATTTATATTTAATATTTTTTCTAAACATATCGGTTTTCAGGGTGGGGAGAAGACTCCGTTTCTCTTACACATAGTTTTGCAAGAGATAGAATCTGTCAAGATCAAGTCACAGAATTCATCATATATAGGTCCTTTGTTCTTCCTTTTATTTTTCCCTTTTATATCTCTCCTGGGAGAAAGGCATCTTCGCCCATACCTCTGATTTAACTGTTTTAGTCTGCAAGAAAGAACTGTTAATATTGTAAAAAGGAAAACAGTTCCACAGGTGATATAATGACCTTCAGGTGTTCCAGATTGGCCACCGGTGTGAGAAAGGACCCTTCTCTGAGGTGTCAGGAGAGGTGTCAGTTGATTCCCTGGTTCAATGAAAGAGCAGAGAGAGGTCTGTGATTCTAAATTGTGTGGCATATGAGCTGAGCTAAGACTTCATTGCTACTTCTTGGGTAAAAAAGTACTATGGGAAGCTTGCTGTGTGCTTTAAAGGGGGCACCTCAGTATGTGTCCTTTTGTTTTTGTTTTTGTATGTGCCTGGTGAGTATGGTAGAGGCGAAATGATTTGCTTGCTTGCTAGCTTGACTGTTTTTTTTGTTTTTTTTGTTTGCAGGGAGATTTGAGGGGAATTAAAGGAATTACTTTTGTTGGTTGCTTATTCCTACAACATGACAAGAATTGCCCGGCTCTTAGGCATAGCTGTCTTCTCCACAGTGTGCTCTCAGTTCTCTCTGGTACATTTGTCAGCCTTTATCCATGACATGTATTTATTTCAATATTTGGGAGATGAATCTACCAAGAGTGACCATGCAGAATGACAAACTCCGACCCTGAAAATAACCAGAGACAAGTCTTAGGCCAAGTCTCATGAGCTTCTGAGGCCTGCAGTGTTCTCTGTACACTAAGCAGCGCCACAACAAGTGGGGATCGTATAAATGATACATGGCGGAAGCAGGTGTAAAAGCGGAGTTCACTGAGTTGCCTGAGCTTGTCTTTTATAACCCTCTCCAGCTCACTCCTGCCACATTGCTGCCATTCCTTAATCCATACTTATGGCTTTGTGAGGAGTTTTTAATTCTTTAAAAACAGTGCATTGCAGATGGAAAAAAAATGGTCTGCTTTCAGATGACCTGGCACCAGTGACTTGTTTTGCTAATATCTGCCAGAAGATGTTGGTTATGTCTCTACAGTTCCGTTCTGATGCTATCCTTGAAGGCTGGTGTGAAAGGGAAAACTTGGCAAAACTCTAGATTATGGTTATCATTTCATATCACCAAGAAATTCCCTGAGGTATCTATACCAGTGTATGGCATCATTGTAAACATTGGCTCTATGTTCAAAGTCTTAGAAGACTGGAAGATGGGGAATAGGGAAGTTTGGGTCAGATGTATGTAGATGGACTTCTCAGAATGACCCTAGAGGACAGGTGGCCAAACGGTCCCTATTTACCCAGCAATTTACTTGATTTAGCAATGAATGCTGCACATGCTGAGAAATCCCTCAGTCCCAGGCACATTTCGGTACTTGGTTACCTACCTGAGAGTAAAATATTTCTGTCCCACTAGATTATTCATTGGAAGGTATCCCTAAAGAAGGAGAAAATATATGCAAACTAATCAGCAGATGAAGGCCTAGTATTTAAAAGATATAAAGAACTTCTAAAATACAACAGCAAAAAAAAAAAAAGATAATCCAATTTGAAAATGGACAAAACATATGAAGAAATATTTCACCAAAGTGAATACAGAGATGAGCAAAAAACACATGAAATGATATAGAACATCATTAGCCATTGGTGAAATGCAAATTAAAACCACAATGAGGTATCACCACACATCTATCAGAAGGTCTAAAATAGAAAATAATGACACCACCAAAATACTGGCAAAGCTATGCCGAAGCCAGATCACTCATACGTTGATGGTGGAAATGTGGAATGGCACAGTCACCGGAAAACAAGTCGGCAGGTTCTTTAGAAACAATAATTCAACTACCATGTAACCTGGTATTCGCACTACTGGCCATCGTTTCAGAGAAGTTAAAAGTTACATATACACTAAAGTTTGTCTACGAATCATTATAGCAGCTTATTCATAACAATAATCTGGAAACAGCCAAGATGTCCTTGAACAGGTAAATGATAAACAAACTGTGGTGCAGCCATACTATGCAATACTACTCAGCAGAAAAAATAAAAATCAAAAAGAAACTGAATTCATGATCCATGCAACAACCTGGATGAATCTCTGGAGCTTATACGGAGTGAAAATAGCCCCTCTCAGATGGTTATAAGCTATAGGATTACATGCGTATATTGCTATTGAAATGTCAAAATGAAAGAGGTGGAGAACAGATTAGTGGTTGCCATGGGCTAAGTGGGAGGGGGAAGGAGGGGGAAGTAGGTGTGGCTGTAAGAGGCAGCATGGGAGACCCTTGTGATGGACTAGCTCTCCATCTTGGCTGTATGGGCGTCAATGTCCCGGCTGTGATATTGTATTATAGTTTTCATTATGTTGCCATTGGGGGAAATTGGGTAAAGGCACATAGGATTTCTCTGTATTATATCTGAGAACTGCAAGCAAATCTCCAATTATTTCCAGACAAAAAGTTCAAATTAATTTTAAAAATACAACCATATATGCCTGAAAAGAATAAACTCTTGCCAAGGAAAAATGAAAAGTACAAAAGGGTGTCCCTATAAAACATGGTCTCGTAGTAGATACAATAAACATTCGCAGCCTGACTTCACTCATCCTGCTTTGCCAGCTACACCAGCTCAGTGAGTTCATGAACAAGGCACCCTGGAATCAGGGCTGGAGGCTTACTGAGCTCAGCTACCAGACTTCCCAGGCTGAACTGGCTGCTGTCACTGAAGAGGACCTTACTGGCTCATGGAAGAAACCAATATCCAGGCCTCAGTATACTTGAGGCGGGTGTATCTGTTTGCAGAGTGGGGACACCACATTGTTTCTATGACCGAAGCATTGGCTGTCTTTCCTTGGAATCTGTTGATTCAGCATTTGGACTTGCCATCTCTTTCTGACATGCTTCATCCAGCATCAGCATTTGGGTATTTGCTGAATTCTTGAATAGTATAGTAATCTAAACAATACTTCTTCTGACCATGGAACTTTACAGACAAAGCTGACAGTGCCATGGAGGAATGGAGATTTGGATATGGCATCATCCAGTCACCGACACCTTACAAGATTAGGATGCTGCACAGCAGGATGTGTCATTTATGGCTCTTCCTTCCATAGCCTGAACATGGGTCAGGGTCCAGTGGCACATCAGAGAGTCCTTGCATGGCTCTAGTATTGGCTGGTAGTGCTCAAAGGTGACAGAGTCCAGCACAGAGTTGTGAGTGTCCAGAGCTAGTGGGTGCTAACTCACTGTGCAGTGACCATGAGTGGCAGACAGAGAGATCATTCTGGAGGAAATTGCTGTGCTTTGCCTTTATTGGGCTTGCCCCAAACTTTGTCCTTCAGCCCTCCTGACAATTCTATTCAATGCCTGATGCCCGTATATATTATTTTCTTTTTTTTGCTTAGTTAAACCAGCAGTTTATTTTTAATTTTTACATACCACACTGACTATACACAACAGAAAATCTCCTTTTAGTTTCCAGATGTCCATTCCACTTGTACAAAAACTTTTAATTTTCCAAAGGCTGCCAATGAGAAATTACCAGAAATAATTTGGCTTTTATTATGAGGAGGATTTATTAGGGTAAACACCTATAGTTCTGAGGCTATGAAAATGTCCTAATCAAGGCATCCTCAGAGCTGCTGTTTCACCAAAGGTTAGCTGCTGGTAGATCCTCTAGTCTTGTCACATGGCAAGGCAAAATGGCGGCTCTCTGCCTGCGTCTTTCTTCTCCAGGCCACTTTTACCCCAAGCTCGGGATCAAGCACATGACTTGCCTCATCTCTTCAGCTCTGAGCTGCTCCATGCACCTGCCCTCTCGTGGGCCTCTTTCTGCACCTCTGTGCTCCGCTGATTCTGACCTTTCTTCTCGGCTCTCAGACTTTGGCTCAGCCTCTCTCTCAGCTTTAGCTGTTCCTGGAGTCCTCTTTTGCAGGACAGGCTGTCTTTCTCTGTGTGTGTGTTTCTGCTTCCATTCTCAGTCTGTTTAAGACCCCAGCAAGAGGGCGGAGACCCAACCTGGGTCATACTTCACTGACTTAGGCAGAGGCCCCAAAGTGGTCTAATCAAAAGACCCCTTCACTGGATCTAATGCAATCAGTGGTACCACACCCACAAGATTGGAATAGTTCTAAGAACATTTTCTGGAATTCACACAAAACTTCAAACTGTCACAGGCACTTACTGCATGTGGGACCTCAAGCAAAGGTTGGAATGAAACACAGTTTTTGCCTTTATTGTTTGGGCTACGACTGTGATTCCTTATAAAGGTGAGCAAGTCACTCATCTTCATCTTCTGAATTTTTTTCCTGACACTGAAATAATGCCTTGATATATTCATTTGTTGTTAAAAATAACTAATGAAAAAATAACTAACGGAAAATTTCTATAGTTATGATCTCGCATGGAGCCTTGCATAATACCAGATATTAAATTAAATGCTCCTTTAAAATTTTCTGGTTCTGTGTAGTCCCATAAAGCAGATTCTGTACCTGGTACTACATACTTTTTATCACCATTACCAGGCTTATTAAATGTGCAATGCAAGGTGTCATGGCAATATTTTTGTAACATTGTCCTAATATGAAAGTGGACTTCAGGTGAGAAGACCTATTTTTGAATTCTAGTATATTAAATGTGGATCATTACAAGTGACATTTAAGTGGTGACAATAGTCAAAAACTCAGGCTCAAAGTCAAAGCAATTTTTTGAAAGAGTCTCTATTATTTGGAGTTTTAAGTGTTGACAGGTCACAAGTAATTTGAAAATTTAAATTTACTCTTTAATCATTGCTCTCTCTGTTTGACAATAATCCCATATTATGCATTTTCCCAGAATCTCCTACTGCTTTCTGATTAGAATATAAGGCTGAAAATACTTTCTAGATACCACAGTCATAAATGGGTTATTATTGACAAAGTTCATAAGAGTTGTTCATTAGGAAAGCGCTTATTCATCATGCCCAAAAGTCATCAACGATATTATATTCCTCTCCCTACAATTGGTAAATTATTCATTTTGGAGTTTCTTTTGTAAAAAATATGTTATCTTAATGCATTAGTCGAAAAATATAAACATACTATTTGGCCTAACCAACCCTCACTTTTCTTAGGATAATATCTAATTGCTTCTTGGATAGTCCTTAATATTTTCTTTTCAAAAGTAGCCCATTGGCTTTGTGGAATATCTATTGTTATGCTTATTAAAAAATTTCTTTCTTGTATCTCATTTGAAATTTTTTGTTAACTTTTATTTAAACCCTAGGGTGCCACCATCTATCAACATCTCTGAATTCACTCAAAGGAATTTTTGTCCCTTAATGCCGGTTTTTCCTGAGTCACTATTGCTTTCTAGGCCATTCACCCCCTTCCAGCAATGCCTGACTCACAGGAAAAGGTTGTCTTAATTACATACTAATAGGTATATCCTGACATATCAGATCTAATGGGGAAGCTGTACCAGAAACTACAATTGCTTTTCACAATGTAATTTTCCCCACTTGCCTCTCTCTGCAGTTTTAGTTTGGTGCATGGCAATATAGAATTAATTACACATTTCTCATCCTCCCTTGCAGTTAGGAGGTGATAGGATTATTTAGAACCAAACATGTAAACATTAAATGGAAACTTTCCAAAAAATCTTCCTTAGGAGACAACTGATGCAAACTCTTTGCTCCTTCTTCCTATCTCCTCATTTGGCCAGGCTGGAGTGTGTACATAACGGAGCAGCCAGGGATCCAGTTAACTAGCTGGAACTCCAGAAAACCTCCTTGACTGGGAGAACAAGAGTTAGGCTCTAGGGATAGAAGAGCAGTGAGCTGAAAGCCCGGATCTTACCCACTAATGTACTATCCACTTTAACCCGTGGAGATGCTATATAACAAATTTATAACTGTGTTACTTTTATTTTGGGTTTTCTCTCATACGCAACTGAACTTATTTCTAGGCAATAACTAGATGAACTTGTTTTCATTTGAATCAAACACGTGTATGCTCTCTTGTCCATTCCCACACCCAATATTTCAAACTTTCCTGTAATATGAAGTGCAAGTAGTCTTCAAACTCTGTTTGAACATCTTCTGCTACATGGAAACTCCATTTCTTTGGGTAAAACAGTAAGTCTGAACATCTCCCTTTAAGATAAAATAATAAATCCTATAAAAAGCAGCTACTCATGAATCAAAGATATCCATTATGTTTTCATTAATATGGCTCTCCAAGCGATATCTTCAAAATAACTTTAACTCTGTCAATTTCCCCCAACATTGTAGCTAGTGTTATCTAGGCTTATCACAGATTGTCTGCATCCCTTTCAGTAATCTGATGGCAGCAAAAGAAAATTATTCTGCAGCTCAATAAACCCAAGTGGAAAGGATATTTGTCTTTCTTTCATTATCACATTATCATTTTACTGGATTATAAAACCCCTCCAATTTCCCAAAGCAGGTTCTCACGATAAATATGAATGAATGGCAAAGCTCATTCAGTTCCTCTCCTCATAGACAACTGCTCCATGATTTGTGACAGCCATAAAGCCTCGCAGTAGAGGTGAGGGTTCTGTATTCCAAAAGCCCAGATGTGAAATACTCCTCTCTAATGCCCTTCGCCATCTCATCTTTCACCTCTCTTTTCACAATTATTTTTCTAATTGGGTTGCGGAACCTGTCATTTTGATTTAAAGGAAAGTTGGTTTATATATTGTGATCTAAATGGATTAACTTATTTTTTTATGTATCACAATTGACCCTCTATTCTATAATCAGAGCCATTCTGGGAAAAATGTGTGTTTGTCAAAATGACAGTTTTATTTGGGGCCATGTTACCTTGAATGAGTTTACTAAATGACTCACAGATCATGGATATTTATAAAGTATAAGATATAAATAACTAGATTAGAATATAGAACCTCTAGGACAGGACATATATCTGGCAGACAGAAAACTAAAGCCCAAGGACATTTAGTGATGAAGGTCATATATTGTGTTATAAAAAGATTCAAGCTGTATCAAAGAACCCCTGATCTCCAGTTATTTGTCTTATGTAACTTCTTGGTATATTCCAGATTGAGCCATTGTTTGGTCACCTGAGGAGACCACAGCTATTGAACTAATTTAGCCAGTTGTTCCATATAACTTCCATATCAAACTGTGCTCCACAGGGGGATTGAAGAGGGTGGCGCCATAACATCAAGTGATTCCTTTTACATAGTCCTTTAGTCAATAAGAGCATCCTTTTAAAAATCTATTTTATGCTCTGAGACTGAGTTTGGGAATTTATTTGAAAAAAAAATAAGGTTTCATTGAAAAACCACTTGTTTGACCAAATAATTATTCAAGTGAAATTCCTAGCAAAATAATCTATGCATATATATATATGGCCATGGTATACTGAAGAAAAATCTACTGTCTTTGAGCACTAAAGGTAATCAGAAGACTTTCTAGGACTGTCAAGAAGGGAGGAAGGGAAGTGGATTTGGCTCAATGGATAGAGCATCCTCCTACCATATGGGAGGTCCAGGGTTCAAACTCAGGACCTCCTGACCCATTTGAGGACCTGGCCCATATGCAGTGCTGATGCGCGCAAGGAGTGCTGTGCCACGCAGGGGTGTCCCCCGTGTAGGGGAGCCCCACTTGCAAGGAGTGTGCCCCATAAGGAGAGCCGCCCAGGGTGAAAAAAGTGCTGCCTGCCCAGGAGTGGCACCGCACACACGGAGAGCTGACGCAGCAAGATGATGCAACAAAAAAAGACACAGATTCCCGGTGCTGTTGATAAGAATATAAGCAGACACAGAAGAACACACAGAAGAACACACACAGAGAGCAGACAACTGGGGGGAGGGGAGAACGGGAAAGACATAAAAAAAAAATAAATAAATCTTTAAAAAAAAAAGAAGAGAAGAAAATGCATCCATATACTTTTTTGACACTAAAGAGAAAGAAAAGATTAGAATTGGGCTATTGCTGTTAAATGCATATACAAGGGCAATGAAGGAAAAGTACGACTAGAGGGTCACACTGCTGTCCTTGAACTTGTTAGTACAAGTTCCATGTGAGTGTGTACTTCTAGGCAAAAGGGTGTTAAAATCAACAAATGACTGTTTCAACCTGTGTCTTTTCTAACTGGTGGGTTTTTTTTTTCTCTTAATGAATGATCCTCCTGGATCTCCTCAACCCACAGCCTCTTAATTGATGAAGTAACATCTTTTGCTCAATAATCTTATTAAATTCATTCACATAATTATGCTGGTTATACTTATTGGAGGAATTGAAATCTTATCTCCATGCTTTGAGGTTAAAGAGGGGTAGCCTTCATATTGTACACATGCAATTTTGTACTTTTATATTAGAAAAGGTATTAGTTTATTTTGAGTTTATGTAGCAAGTTTAATTCAATAATTTCCAAGCAGACAGTAACTTTACCATTTCTCATGAAAGCCTCTATCCACCCTCTCTGTAAACCCTTTCTCCATAACTTTGGAGGAAATCTAAAGAATTACTCTGTGTTCTTGTCGCTTTCAGATAATAAACACTCAATTCCTGTACAATATAACCTTTTTTCTCGTCTGATTTATACCCTTAATTTCCTGTAATTCAAGTCTGGTTGAAAACAGGAAAACTACAATGAAAAGTGATCTTGTTCAGAATTTTCTTCTTTTACATTCTCTTCTTCTAATTATCTGTTCTTCTTTATGGCTGAACAGAGGAAGAAAAAGAAAGTTAGTATAAATAAAGCACCTTATATTTCTCTTAGAGTTGTAATCTTGCATAACAAGTGGGAGGTATTGCAGGCTAATTCTTTTTCACATAGGATGCTCCTGTGTGTTGCTCAGATTCCACTTTCCCCTTCGTAGGGGCTTTCAAATGCAGTTGCTGAGCAAGGAAAATGTCTCATCCAACTATCAACTTAATCTCTCACCTATGAAGCTGACTAACTATACTTGCAGCCTCACTCCACTGAGGATACCTCATCCCTTCTTGGAAGCCCTCTTAGATGCATACTCTTCTCTCTTTGAAATTCTCTTCCAAAGTTTCAAAATCTGGCTCAAGGAAAATATATGTACATCCTTGCATTTTCAACTCACTCTCCAATGTAGTATTCTTGACTCTACTTAAGATTACTAGGATCAGTCACAGCCTTTCTGCATTTATAGCAGAATCCATGGCACTCAAACTTTACAAGATTCATGTTTAGTCATTTAAATGGCTCTTTTGAAGCATTTCCCTTACTTGGCTTAGAGTAAGGGATATTAGTTTCCTGTTACCATTGTAACAAATTATCACATGCTTGGTGGCTTAAAACAGCACCCATTTATTACCTTATGCTTCTGGAAGTCCAGAAGTCCAAAATTTGCTGGCAGGTTGCATTCCTGCTGGAGGCACTAAGGGAGAATCTGCTTCCTTGCCTGGTCAAGCTTTTAGCAGAACCAACATTCTTTGGCTTATGGCCCCTTCCTTCACCTTTAGATCTAGCAGCATAGCATCTTCCAATCTCTCTTTTCCTCTGTTACTTAAGGCGTTCATCACATCTCCTTTTCTGGCTCTCCTGCCTTTCCCTGTCCCTTACAAGGATCCCATTGATTATATTGAGTTCACCCAAGTAATCATGGATAATCTCCCTATCTCAAGATCCTTGATTCAATCACATCTGCAAAATCCCTTTTGCCATATAAAGAAGCACATTCACAATTTCTTTGGATTAAAGCATGAGCATCTTTGGGGAATTATTGTTCTATCAGAGTATCCCTCTACAATTCGGCAGAAGAAATGCACAGCTCTTTGACAATTCCTCCAAAATTCTGAATGTCAGCTCTTATACTTCATAGATGTGTTCTCTAATAGTTTCAAGAGTGGTGAGGTCAAGAGTCACAAACTTAGTTTCCTAATCTATCAGCATGTGCTACATAGGAACAGTGACGTTATCGATCGTTATTGGTTTGAAGACATCAACTGAAACTGAGTTATAAAGGGCCTCTTATATAACTGCATATTGAGAGAAACTCTTAGTTTCAATATTGGCTGAATTCAACTTATTCAAATGTGAGATGTGAGACCACCAGGCAATATGTAAATAAAATGTAGAAAAATGCTTTATAAGCTTTGTAAATGTGCTATAGTAGATTTTAGTAAATAAAGTAGATTTTAGTAAATAAAGCTTTTGATGGAATGCCCATTTTTGTACTAATATTCATGATTAAGAAACTCAAATAACAACTATAGATATAAAAATATTATCCTTAAATCAAATAAAAGCAATATATGGGTATGTCACAGAATTTCAAAAAAAAGTTCTGGGGTTTTTACTTTAAGATTTTCACAGAATTCCAGCCTATGAAAATAATTTGGAGAAACCAGGAAAAGCATTGATGGAGACGAGAAGTTACTGGAAGTTATTGGTATTCCATGAGATTTACCACTACCATCCAACTAAAAAAGGATAATGAATATTTCTCCTTTTATCTCCTAAGTCAAAAGAGACACTGGGCATGCTCAAACATGCCCTCAATAGTTTGGGGAGCATGGTATACTGAATGAAAGACTTTCCAGTTCATTTCCTTAGTCCTGAAGTAGGAAGGAATTTCTGAAAACAGCCCATTAAAGTTCAATATAAACACCCACTTATTCCAGAGAAAGGGAGGCTGGCTCACTACAATGTTGCATATGTTAGACAATTCCTATTTCCTTTAACCCCTAAATGACTAGAATCATGGTTCTTAACTGGTATGGAGTGCTGGCTAGCAGTAAGAGAAAGGGAAAAGAGGAAAAAGCAACTCAGCTCCCAAGTGAACAGCTGCCAGCAGCTTTGAGCATATAAAAGGAAGAAGTTGTAATTATGCTTGAGTTTTGATTTTTACTGTAGACTGAATGTATTTACTAGGTTACCATGTACTGGGAACCCTACTTTATCCATGCAATGGACCAGAGAACTGATTTATTTCTCCAGAAAAGTTATGGGGCTTGTTCTAAATTTGTTCAGAGACAGGGGATGTTTATAGCATTGGTTCTATATGCATATATAACTGCATATACAAAAAGTGTCTTTAAAGGGAAATTATATTCTCGGAAATCTTAAAGGCTTATTTGAACTCTGAATTCCTGTGATTCTAATAATTTTCTTCACTCCTCTCTAAGGGATTTTAACTTTCACCTTCATAGTGAATTTGAATAAGGTAGATTGTTTTTATCGGAAGGTCTGCTATGAGAGCATATTTGGCACGAATGCATAATGTTTAAACGTGAAATCATTCATTAATGTACTTGTATGTGCAATTTAAATTATTTTTCCTAAATATTAAGTTAGGATTAAAATTTATAAGCTTCGTTAATGTGCTATATATTGTAGCAGATTTTAGTAAATAAAACTTTTGATGGAATGCCCATTTTTGCACTAATATTAATATTTATGAAACTCAACAACTATAGATATAAAAATATTATCCTTAAATCAAATAAAAGCAGTATCTGAATATGTCACAGAATTTCTATAAAACATTTCCTTGTCTCTAAATATCCATGTATTTTTCAGAATGTGTACAAGTTAGCTCTCAAGATGAAGACAAGAATTCTCTATAATATCATGTTAAGGGATTTGGACATAGCTAAGTATTTGATAAAATGATATTGCTAAAGTAAACACATACATTTTAGTTCCAACTAATTTTTAATTTAGCCATAGCCAGAGTATGACTTATATTACTTATTTTTGGTAATGTTTATTTGGTTTTGTCTTATAGATACACAATAGATACTTAACTTTTATGAGCAAGGCAAACCCAATATCAAACTCAGCAGAAAAGAGGATCAGAAAGAAGAACTACTATCCTCTCAAGCTATAACTTTTGATTTTTGCCTGCAGGACAAAGGAAAAAGAAGACTGCTTGCAAGCCGTAAAACCACCTTGGCAATTGCTACACATTTACCATGTTCTTTATTTTCTACACAATAAAATCTGATAAATGATAGATGATAAGTTCTTGAAATCCGTGGAGTGAATTGCTTCTTTCCTTTAATGAGTTTCTCAGCAGCTCTTCTACTTTGAAATCAGCGAAAATATGATTGTTTTAATTATGAACACACTTAATTCATCCACATCAGGAAACCAAGAATGAAGAAATCTCCTTTTTCCACTTTTTCTATTTATTTATTTATATTTGTATTTTTTTTTTACTTCTACTCTGATTTTAACATATAATAAAGAACACTAAGTGCACTCAATTTTACTGTAGTCATTTACATTTGTAGGTCATATCCTACTATCATCCTACATAACATACAATTATAATATATAACATACTCTATAGCATATGCTGACACTATATAACATGAAGTGGGTTTATTATTGCTATTTTGAAATAATGAATATTAAACATTTTGTTTAATTTCTAATATATTAAAACCCACATAAACATGAGCTCTTTGAAGACCTCAAAAATTTGAGTGTTGGAATTCCAGAAATTAAAAATTTGAGAGCAATGACCTATCATTGGCCAAGTGATTTGAATTTTTAACATACAGCAAGAAAAGAGTGCATATGTCCATCAAAAGGCATGTACCAGAATGTCCCTAGCAGCTTTTGTCATAATGGCTGCAAACTAGAAGCAACACAAGTTCTGACAGGAGAATAGATAAGTAAATTGTGGTATATTTATGCAATAGAGTACTATATGTTAAAAAAAAAAAAAAGACAGCTAATCCTACATGAAGGAGGGTGGATGGATATTGCATAAAATAAGTAAAGCAAAGGAAGCCAGACACAAAATCATAAATACTGATTGATTCCATTTGTAGGAAGTCCAGGAACAGGCAAAATTAATCAGTGGGGATGGAAGCAAAAGTAATACTTACCCTTGCAGCAGGAACTAGGACATGTACTCAAAAGGTACACAACAAAAATTTCTGAAGGGAGGATTTGCCATCACTACCACTGAAAGATTGCCTAATATGCTCTCATTAAAATGCTTGTTCTTTCATTGTTGAGTTGTAAGATCTCTTTATATACTGGAAATCAAACCCTTATCTGATATGTGGTTTCCAAATATTTTCTCCCATTGAGTGGACTGCCTTTTCACCTTCTTGACAAAGTCCTTTGAATTACAAAAGTGTTTAAGTTTGAAGAGGTCCCATTTATCCGTGTTTTCTCTTACATTGCTCATGCTTTCAGTGCTAAGGTTTAAAATGCACCATCTTATCACCAGGTCTTGAAGATGTTTCCCTACATTTTCTTCTAGGAGCTTTATGAATCTTGCTTTTATGTTTAGGTCTTTGATCCATTTTGAGTTAATTTCTGTATAAGGTGTGAGATAGGGGTCCTCTTTCTTTTGGCTGTGGATAGCTATGGACCATGGTTGGAAGTAATGGTCTGATGATAGTATCTCTTAATCTGTAACAAATATTCCACCACGGTGTGGTGTGTAGGTGAAGGGGTATTGTGTGCATGATTGTTTTGTAGATTCTCAGGCTCTGTAATAAAAATATATTTTAAAAAGATAGTAGGGTGGATTGGGGAAAAATATGCACCGATTGTAAGATATGGACTCTATTTAGTAGTAATATTTTGATGACGCTCTTGCATAGTTTGTAACAAATGTTTCACAACAGTGCAAGGTGTTGGTTGAGGAGTAATATGTGGGACCCCTATGTGATGTTATGCATGTTTATTTTTTAAGTTCAAAACTTTTACTACACACATTGTTTTTATGTGCTCATGTGTGAATGATATCCTTCAATTTAAAAAAATCAGAAGAAAAAAGTCTTATTCACTATCTTTAAATGGGGGAGAATAAAGATCAGGCAATAACAATGTACAAAGAAAAGTATGATGTACAGGAACACCAATTAACAATAGGCACTGATAGGACAGTCAGAAGCGTGTAAGGAATTGAGGACTAACGGGCACAGTTAATGATGCCATTTATGAGGCTGAAAAAGAGTTTTCTTCAGAAAAACCTACCACGTTTTGTATTTTCCCCTTGTACATGTTGTTCTCCTTAACCGGACGCTTGCAGTGAACTAACAAACTCTTAGCAACCTCTGTGGAGAGTAGCTTCACTAGGTAAGAAATGGTTGTAAATGTGACTGAAGCACATGTCATGTGACTGTGCTTTATTGACCCCTTGGCTGTTTTCCTGGTTAAACTCTGAATCTCTTCATGTCGGGAGAATATTTATAAATCATGTTATCCCTGTGCCCAGCTCAGTTCGGCACTGGAGTGTTAAATTTTCCTAATTAATTAAATTTGCTAGCTCGTCAATTATACCTGTATTTATTAAGGTATAATTGATTTCTAATGTATTACATAACTCACTAAGTAGTTTAATGCAAGGAACAATAATGATGGATTAAGAAGAACAGGTTAAGGAGGTGGCAGGTGAGAATAAAGCTCAGCTCTGGATAAGAGGCGGCCCCGTGCCCCAGCCTGCACTGGAGGGGTGGCTTCTGAGGGATCCTCTCCTCTGTGCTGGAACGCTCTGGCCGTTGGGAGCTGGGTGGCCCCAGAGTGGCCTAGGGGCCACCCATGCCCAGCCCCTAGCGGGTCTCTGGGAGGGTGGTAATGGTCACTGGTCTGGGCCAGCCCCGGGAAGTCTGGAGGACTTCGGGGTGCTGGGGAGCAGAGGAGCAGGTGGCCGAGAGCCCGTCCGTGAGGGGCAGGTTGTGGTGGGGCCTCTGAGCAGCAGAGCCCAGGCGGGGGACACTGCCAGAGGCAGGGACCGCGTGTGAGCAGAGGCAGCACCTTCCAGCCACACATGCGCCGTCTTCCGTCCAATTTCACGTACAACCACACGTCCAGAGGATTTCAATCGCCACGCACAGGGCAGCACATCCCCGCGTGCAGCCTCAGTTCAGGGCCCCTCGTCGGAGTCCGGGGGTGGTAGGACGTCCGGGGGAACCGGCCGTGGCTCGCCCCCAAGGCCGGTCCACCCAGCTGCACACGTTGGGGAGCCCTGGAGGGCCCTCTACGAACGACTGCGTTAGTGGCAAGACCTCCTGCAGGAGACATCCCCGCACAACGCTGGCAGAGGGCTGGAAAGGAAGAGCCTGCCCCGGGTGAGCACTGATGGGCAGGAAGGAGAACAGTCAGGAGGTGGCATCTTGCTTCCTGGGGCTCTTTTAGGATCTGTCTGGGGATGTGGAAAAAATCCAAATGACAACGGATACTGGACTTCCCATCTATCATGAGAAATTGGAGTGGAAGACAGATGAAACTTGATTTAGAAAATATAAGGCAATTAATACATTTCTTGGACTAAATGTTGTCAAGCAAATTCATACCAATTACCTTTGAATCTCTGTTTGTCTCTGGGGTTTGCAAATTACCAGAGAACCAGAATTTCAAGGGCATGATCTCCAGATCTATTCTCAGACACTACTTGCAGGCTACACCAGTGGAAGTAAAATCTCATTACATTTTTCCTTTCATTTATTTCCTGTGGCTGCAGACAGACTGGGGGCTCGTCCAAATCCATATATGAATTCTGGATACTATAGAGATTAATCAATAGCTCTAGTAATAAATAACTTTTAATTTCCTTTTTTAAACAAAGAAAGGATAAACAAAATCTATCCACAATTAAGTTACCCAGTAGAAAATAGTTAAACACAGTTAAAACACAGGGTTATGCACTTATCAATGATATCATTAAATGTAGAACTGCAATCTTCCTAATGATTTATTTTATGCAGTTTATTTCCATATACTCTAGTATGTTTGATTACTTAAATTTTACTGTGTACTATACCCAGAAAAAAATATGCCAAGTTTGTAAAAGCTTTAAACATACAAAAGTTTGTTCTTTATAAAATTCTTATAGAAAGTACTCTAAAATATAGTAAAATCTTTATGTACAACAAGTGGAAACAATTATTTTTCTTTGCTTAATTTGCTCAGTCTTTGCTTTAAAATTAGCTTTATTCAGTCCCAGAAATATTCTAGCTTTCCCGGGCTCCTCCTTTTCTCTCTTCTTACCACTGATGCACAGGCTAATTTTGAAGAGAGACTTTCAACTAATCTTATCCTTTATCTAAATCCACATCTTCCCTGTCCTTTTATTATTCTCCTCTCTGCTCTTACAACATACTCCTGTAATATTTTGTGGGAAAAAGGAGATGCTGACCTGCTCTGTTATTGATCTAATGTATCTACTCCTGGAGCTTTGCAAACTCTAAAGTTGTGTTGGGAATTTTTGGAAAGTCTATTGGAATCCAGTAAAGTCCTAGAGAAAGTGTCGAGGCATAAATGAGGAGGGTAGCTACCGATGTTTTAGTAAAATAATGGAAAACTTTTGTCCACCTAAACCTTCCTTACCCCAACTGCCATATCTCTTGCAAAGTTGAACCAGATCACATAGTCACAGATAGGCCTGTGCTTGGCAGTATACTAGTAAAAGTGGGTGAAATAAATCAGCAATTAAAATTTTATACAGTCCCAATTCTTCCTCCCTCTGATCTCTCTCTAGTACACATACCTATTCTGTGAACAAGAATAGCCAAGAATTCCACTTTCAATTATATACAGATATTAGGTTTTGTTTTCCCTTTTTGTTATTTATTTTCTGTTATTCAGTTCCTTAACTTACAAAAAGTGTGTGTGTAATAAATGATTTATCTAGCTTTGTCAGAAAATAAGGTGTACCATAGGAATTCATTTTCTGGATAACTGAAAGTTATCTTTATAAGAGAGTTTATTTTGCTTTACCCATTATGGAAAGAAATCTTGTGGATTTCTGTCATGTACCACCCTTCATTCCTTTAGAGTGCTGGAAACACAATTTCTTTTTACTGCTTCCACAGTGGTCAGTGATGATTGTGCTAAATTGCCTGTGCAGGTCCCTGCAGGAGCTATGAAAGTGTCCAGGATGATTTGCCTCTACATTGAGTATCCCAGAACAATGGATACTTAAAAATATCTTCGTCTATTTTTATACTATTTGGTCTCCTTGCTATCATACCTCATTTCTTATTGCTCTCTGCAGTCTACCCTTGCATTCTTCATGCTCTAAAATATTAATTTGCTTTAACAGCCTACTGAAGTCTATGAAATAAAATGATCAAAATGTTTGAAATTCCACTTAAAATGCATCCTTATTACTTAAAAAATAAAGCAATACAGTGTATGTACTTTGGGGTGAGATTGTTTTAATCCTTTTCTGTTGTTGAGTTTTATCATCTTCTTGGTAAAGGAATAAACTCCTGTGTCTATGAATCAATAGTTGTTTGAACCTGAGTAAGTCAGTTTATTTCTAGGAGTCTGTTTACTCATGAAAATAAGGCCACTGTTTATAGAATTGTATATTACATAATTATTTAATTCTTTCATTATGACTAAGTTAAATCATATTCATTGCTTTTATAACAAATATGATCCTATAAGAAGGATACTTTAAATTATGCACTTTTTTGTTTCCAAGGAAATCGATAATATGCTTTGTATACATGTGGTGTTTTTTTTTCCCTTTCTGTTCTTGTTGTTGAGTTTTTTGCTTTATTTATTTGTTTATTTTTTTGAGGTATCATGGACTGGGGATTGAACCTGGGACCTTGTATGTGGGAAGCAGGCACTCAACCATTTGATTCACATCCAGTCCCTTATGTGATTTTAATTTATATGAATATTTGTATATATCTCAAATTTTTCTAGAGTATCCCAATGGGAGAATTTACGATTTTTAAAAAGACATTTGTTATATGTTAGATCCTATGGGTTTTTATTGTGATGGCTTTGTTATCAGCATGTTTTTATTTTTTTCCATCAGTGTCATATTTCCAATGCAGTCCAGGTTATTAGTGAGTGGCAGATAGTAAAAATAAATATAATAAAACAAGTTTTCTAAACTCTATGTGATGGTATAATTCTAGCTCCAGTCTTTATGATAGAGAATATTTCCATAATGATAAACCAAAAACACACACAATAGGAAATATATTCCATTCTTCCTCAGTGTAGACTGTTCATGAGTTCAGCTGACTGTGCAAAAGCTTTTAGGAATTTTATTTTCATAAATGTAGGGTTTTGCCTCAAACTAATATCATGCAATATGAATGCATTTCCACTGAAACAGAGCATCTGAAAACTTCCAGTAATGCCGAGATCCCATTTTGTCCCAATTTCCAAAGGGAATGTGATACATACAAGCAATGAAGAAAGACAAGTAAACTTTCTAGTACTGGGTCTGAAACATATTAAAATATATAGATTTTCTGCTTGGTAGAACTGTTTCTTAGTTGGCATCAATTATTAATAACCCAACAAGAGGCATTAACAACAAAAACACAAAACAAACAAAAACTACAGAAATAAAATTTTATTTTCCAACTGAATTATCTTGCTCCTTCTCTTTACTGTAATTTTTGCTTGAATTTGACAACTAATCATTGGCAGGCATATGTTGCTTGTGAGCCTTAATCTTGTAGCAATGAGGCTTAGAGCCAAATTGACAGTGATTGTATTTTAAGTATCTATCAGCTCAAGAATTCACAAATATCCAAATGGTCTTTGTAGAGCTATTGACCATATGAGATCAAAGTACTTTGAAGTACAACTGCCTTGATTAGCTCAGGTCACTGAATGATCTGTTATGGAGTCAGGCCCCATAGTTTGCCCACTGCTATGAAAGAACTGCAGGTGAAAAGTTCAGATTCTATGTTATTGTCTGTCATCTAATATTTGATTAAAATATACATAAAACTATAATACAAGGCCTGATGTGATACTATAAGGTCATGAGAATAGATTACTAAACTAAATTGGAGGAGGGAGTGATGTGTTCTAGCCAGAAATAACAAGACATTATTTATTAATGAGGTGGCATTTAAACTGGGTACTGGAACATCTGATTGGGAATTGACTGGATATAAAATTAAAAGAATGCTGCTAGTGCACTAGTAAAAACGTATATGGAGATAGAGATGTATAATTATTTTTAAAAATTGGAAGGATTTCCTCTTGAATGAAGAGCAAGCAAATAAAGGCCAGAAATGGTGATACATGTGATAAATTATGTTGGAGTCAAAACAGGAAAATTGAAAGCTCTTACTAAGACCAAATGTATTTTAAATATTGTGACAATCTAGAAGAAAGATAGAAAGATCTGAGATATATGGGAAGAGAGACAGTGATCTGGGGATTAATTTACTTAATATTCATTACAACCATTAACATGGATACTGTTAAAGAAACTTGTAAGGGTTACCAGTTACTAAGGGAATTAGCAATATTCAAAATAATAAATTCTGACCCAGGCCTTGGGCCCTTTTACAATGATGATACGCTGTCTGCCAGTAGGCAATAGTAAAGAGCATACAGCAGTCACACACTCAGGTTCATTGTTGAGTTCATCAGATTTCTTATACAACCATATATTTAAACTAAACATTTCCTTTATTTGATCATTTCTAGTATCAGGGATTTCATTGGCCATTATAGCTAATTTTTTTTTTCTTACTTCTCCTCCATTAACCACCCCCCCACCCCCCACTGCCGCTGTTGGCTCTGTGTCCATTCACTGTGTGTTCTTGTGTGTCTGTTGTATTCTCATTAGGCAGCTCCAGGAACCCATCCTGGGACCTTCCAGAATGGGAGATAGGTGATCATTCTCTTGCTCCACCTCAGCTCCCTACTTCGCTGCGTCTCATATTGCCTCTTCTCTGTGTCTCTTTTTTGTTGCATCATTTTGCTGTGTCAGCTCTCCATGTGGGCACCTCCACTCCTGGACCAGTCTGCACTCCTGCTCGGGGCTGCACTCCTTGCACGGGAGCCACTCCTTGCGAGGGGGCACCCTTGTACAGGGCAACACTCCTTGCACACAGCAGCACTACACGTGGGCCAGCTTGCCACATTGGCCAGGAGGCCCTGGGTATTGAACCCTGGACCTCCTAAACGGTAGGCAGAAGCTTTCTCCATTGAGCCATATCTGCTTTCCAGCTAATGATTTTTCAAATAAAATTTTTACTTTAGACTAGTTCCAGTTTAACAGAAAAATTTGCAAAGATAGTACAGAGAATTCTTATATCCCTATACCTAGTTTCCCCTCTTTTAAACATTTTAAAATACTATGCTACTATTCTTTGCGAATAATGAAACATTACTTTTAACTAAATACTTTTTTCAGATTTCCTTAGTTTTCACCTAATTTACTTTTTTCTGTTCCCTGATCCCACATTACGTTTAGTCATAATGGATAGTTAGGATTCCTTTTGACTGGACAATTTCTCAGACTTTCCTTCGTTTTCATTTTCTTGGTAGTTTTGGCATGACGGGTATTTGGGAGGAAATCACAGATATAAAGTCCAATTTCCATCACATCATATCAAGGGTACAGACTATCAACATGACTTATCACTGTTGAAGTTAACCTTGATCACCTGGCTGAGGTAGTTCTAGATTAACAGAAAAAGTGGTTTATAAGATTTCTCCAATCTAATGCTACCCGTCCTTCCCTTTTCTATGTTGTGCGCATTGGAAGGAAGATGTTCTGCACAATCCACACTTAAGGAAAGGGGCTTGGGCACTATTTCCTAGAGGGCAGACCTGCAATTAATGTTTTAGAATCCTTCTGTCCTAAAGACTTGTCTATTCCTTATTTAATTAATCTAACTATCGTCTATCTATCTATCTATCTATCTGGACTCATAGATAATTATTTTATAAATTGGGTTATAAACCAATACTACTTTCTTTCTCTCTTGCTCAAATTATTCCAGTGTTGGCCATTGGGAGCTCTTCCACCTGGTCCTTGCATGCCTTTGACATAGTCCCACCATCGTATACGTGTTTTTAAGCACTGTTCTTACTTTCTGTCACTACGAGATGCTCCAGGCTCACCACGTATATTTACTGCCTCAGTTGGAGAATCAGCTATTTCTCCAAGGAGACTTGATTCCTTTTCTTAGAGAGTGATAGTAGTAAATCAAGATGTCCTCATTGCTACTGGGATGTCATTGTTTCTAAGCCCTCTCTGTTGACAGAGCAAGAAAATACATGTGTGTATACTAACCTGTGCACATGCACACATCTATAAATATTTCTATATGCAAACATCAGTAGGAATATTAAATTAAGCCTGGGTACACACTCATGTTTCCAATTCTAATCCGTGACTAGAATACCATATCTGTAACCTCTCACTCTAATAGTGAGAAACCTGGCTCCTGCTACTACCATTCATTTACATCATTGTTTACTTTCAATAGACATGTATGGTGGTATTGAAATGATTGCCCTCTATTCCCATGGAAAACAACTTTATCATCTAGATTACAGTATTTATGTAAAGTTTCTTTTGTATTTAGTCTAACAGACTTCATTAATGTTTCTGTTAGGTTATTTCATATATTTGTACTACAGTAAGACTGTTTATACACATTCTGCATTTCTTTTTGGGCTCCCTGCTAATGATATCTCAAAATGCATAAATGTTTGAAAAGTTCCCCTCTCATTTTTGCAATTCTAGTATTTAGAGAGATTTTCTTAGGTTAACTGAAAACACCTCTATCTTATTTTCAGTCATTGATTTCCTCTGGTATTGCACAAACTATGTCTATTTTTCTTATACATGGTGATGAATGAACTATTCTTGGAAAGCTGCTATCCTAGCTTTCCAACTCTTCCCTAGTGAAGATAAACAGATCTCAGTATTTCTACTACTCCTAGCATGCTGTGATTTCCAGTATTCTGTTGAGATATACTCCATTTTGTAAATAATATTTTTAAAATGCCTCAAATTGAACAAAATGTTGCACAAATCATCTTTCCAGTGGCTGTGTCTTATCACGTCTCTAGAAGTGAGACCAAATAGATTACAATTGGTTTTGTTGTAGTTGTTGCCACAGTTATTGCATGGGATTGGTTTTGGTTTGGACTAGTTTCCTCTACCATCAATCTTTCAAGTTGTATAATCCCTCAGCTTGAACTTCCTCACCTACAAACGAGTAGTATGCTTCATTTATGATGCAAATTAGCCGCTTCATTCTTGTGTTTTATTGACAGATACTGTTAATTCTTTGCTCTTCCAGTCCTCATAGTATCAGAAATGCCAGGTTAAGATTGTTAGATTTAATTAATTATAAAAGGAGAACTGAAATAGCCTGAGCAGAAGATGGTTAATGCAGAATATGTGAATTTGGGTGATTAATCTGACACCTGTTATGTGTTATGGTTAGTGATTTAAATTTGGGATTTAATCACCTATGATTTAATAGCAATAATTGAAACAATTCAATCAACCCAGAGATGTGTTGATTGGCAAGAGGGAGATCAGAGGACTGGACTCCATTGTGCATAAAGATATAAAATTGGGAAAAAGACCCAAGAAAAGAAAGCGAGGGTGGTCTTTAATGAAGGAGCAGGTCAACTGTGTCAAACACTGTGGCGAGATTAAGTTAGTTGAGGAATGAAAACTGACCGTGTGTGACTAGAGTGGACACAGAATGAGAGGAGAGAAAATGAAGGTCTTGGGAACAAACAATTATAAAGGTGCTCGTTTTCTGAGGGAAATGACTGGGTAAAAATGGAAAAAATGCTTCTGCATCTTTGAATGGCAGTAATGCAGAAGGGAGGCCATGGAGACAGGAAGAATCAGGAACTAGTGCAGACGGGGGAAGGGAATGACTTCAGAATTCGGGCAGATCAGATGAGGCAGCGGGAAGGGTGAAATAGCGATCAAACCTGAACGAGGTTTGTAGCATTTGCTGCTTGGCTTTCTCTCTGAATGGGTGTGGGGGCTTGCCTGCGACCTCTCTACCTGTGGGCAATGCCCACTCCCTTTGGGATTTGGATATCCTGAGTATTACAGGAGGTATCGACATGGGGCATCCAAAGGGGCTAGCTGCATCTGCTGGTATGGAAAGTATCATTCCTGCTGTGGGATCAAAGAGTGAAAAGCTGGCACACCAGTGGCATCCGCTCTTCTTTCTGTAGGGAGGTGCTGCTTCCATGACTTGTGAGTGCAGGAACGGGAAGGGCCCCTTTGACCGGGAGTTGATGATACTTCAACTTGTGCATGGTTTCTGGGCAATTAAGCAGTGCCTTTAGTAATCATTATCTTCTGCATTTAATTATTTTGCCTTCTCCTTTTGGCGATCACTTCCCTGGGACATGCTCACAAGACTCCAGCACTTTACCTATTGATGCTTCTCTTCTTATACGTTTCATCACTTTGTTCTTCCTTCAGTTTCTTAGTCCCCTCCCTCATTGCACCTGCTAAATATGGCACTCAAAGCCCTCTTATACATCTCTTTTTCAAAATATCTTCATGGCTAGGGCAAGCATACAATTTACAGACCCAGCTGGGCCATTTGTGAAAACTTAATAGAGCACTATTAACAATTACAGCGGGATAAAGCATTAATGGGAATGCCCTGGCTAAAAAAGAATGTGTGGTCATCTTGTTTACAGCCCATGAAACTGAGAGAAAGAATTATAAGTAACCAAGAACTAATTAATATTTACTTAAAATCAGGGAAGACGTAATATTCCAGTCCTTCTAAGACAGGGGTGCTTAACCAGGGGTCTGTGGGCTTGAACTGAAATACAAAAAAGCATTATTCTTGTGAGATCATGTTGGTGCGGGTGTGATGTATTTATTAAATGATACATAGTATAATGTGGACTTAGTATGGGGTCTGTAGTTTTCACCTGACTGGCCAAGGGGTCCTTGGAACAAAAAGGATAAGAACCCCTGTTCTATGAGGTAACGTTAAAGATTGTACCTCCTTCTCTTAATACCACAACAAAAAGGAAAAGTTACAAAGCAATTTTGTACTTATTAAAACAGATGGTGTGCTCATATCTTGCCATATATGTGTTAGAACCAATTTAGAACAAGACTTAACTGTGGAATACATATGGAAAATAAATAAAAGCAAACACAAAGGAAATTATGTAATACATACACTAAATATTTGGATGAATGACAGTAATATCTTTTGAAATAATGAGGCCAGAAGCAGGTATTATTAGGCAATGAGTATGGCTCTCAGATTAAGGTGTTGTCCAAGTGGAGGTGCCAGTTTATGATGTCAGATTGGAGCTTTGAAGACTAGATAAATCTGGAGATTTAAATTGGACATTGTTGTTTGAAGCAGAGTAGAGGATGATATAACAATAAGAAGGTATAGAAAGGGGAGACAAAAAAGGGTTACTCGGCAATGCTTATACAGCATGAAAGAAAGAAGAGCTAGCAACAGTGGAAAAGAAAGCCCTGGAAGGCAAGTAGGGTAGAGACGAGGAAAGCATGGTGTCAGAAACGCCAAGGTATCAGGGTTCCTGAAAATCTCCCCTATTCTATTCTTGGTACCTGAATCTCCTCCCTTTTTGGTGCCAAAAAAGTATCGAGGTTCCAAATGGAGACATCTGGTAGGCTGTAAATAGAGGAGGCAATGTGGAAAACTCAGAGAGATGAATCCAAATATGGCAGAGATAGCTTTCCATCTATCCATTAGGTAATAGAAAAATATTTCCATTAGATAATGGAAAAAGAACATTGAACTGGAGAGCTGGCTCCTTTTCTTGCTAAAAATGTTACTTTGTAAAGATAAGAAATTCAATTTTTTCATCTTAAAATTGAATAATAATCCTTGTCCCAGTTTCATTAAGGGCTGCTGTATCACTTGAAATATTAGAGGCAAAGTGCTTATGATGAAAACATATTCAGCATAAAATAGTGAGGTCTTTGTAGTATGACAAGGAACAACTAAACTACCCTTCAGAGGTATAAAAGGGAAGCCAATTTATTCTCAACTCCCTTAGTTTTAGAAGTCATGGGTTTGTATTTGGAATCTTTGATAATAAAAACAAAACAAAACAAAAAATAATGATGGGATGTGCAGCGCTGGCTTGGGAATTGGATGAACCTGGACTTTATTCTTTGTTCTGTCACTGCTTTCTTTAGAAATATTGGACAGCAAACTAAAACACTGTGACTCAGTGTTCTCTTTGAAATGGTGATCATATTCCCCAGGTCTCGTGGAGTGGGGAGAAGATACAGGCACATGGCTTAACACACGGTGGGAATTTAGATATAGTGGCTATTAGGTTGGTTGTTTTTATGTAGGCAGGTGAGAAGGAGAATGCGTTGGATCCTTGAGAAAGAAAAAATGAAGTAACCTCCCAGTTTCCTTATGAGCTTAGAAATCCAGTTCACCAGGATTAAAAAAGGAAAAAACCCTTCTACAATAACAACTTGTGGGAGTTCCCCTGTGACTGAGGTGGGTGTGACAGAACAAAAGAGAAGGAGGGACTCCAAAACTTAAGTGAAATATTGAGGGCAAAACTACTACTTCGGAGTCCTGCCCTTAACTCTGCCTGAAGGGTAGGATCCAGGAGGCAAATTGTCACAAATCCCCGTTGAAACTTCAGAGGAAACTGTGGGAAGGGGAGATGCTCTATCATTGGCCCTTTGCCAAGTTGCTTTAAAGACTGAGCATGGCACTTCAGGTAAAATAATTTGTGATTTGAAAGGGAAAAGAATGAGATTTTCAGGCTTAAATATTAAGCTCAGATCCACAATCCTGCACCTTTCAGAGCTAAGTTACTTTCAAATGAGAACTTAGGCAAATCTCATCACCTCCTCTGATGGCTACATCAATTCAAAGAGAGAAAATGAGGAGAATACCCAGGCAGAAGTAGTTCTATAAAGTAACTGATGTTTGTCATGGACAGCAGAATCCACAAGAAAATAAAGAACATTGTTTGGGGACTTTAGAATGATTCCCCATTTTACCTTCTTTATTCAATTTTACGGTCTCCATGGTACAAAATGCTCTTCTGAATTGAAATCCAGCAACCCAGTCATACATAGGCTTATCACATTGTTTAGCCACTCAGACTGTGAGAGTTTGCAAATTGTTCAGTACAGTAGCCCATGGGCTCTCATCTTAAGGCTATGCTGGGGCACATCTTAGGAGTCTTCTCAGAACTCGCTCAGCAGAGTCAGCTGGGGGATGAACTCTCTTCACTTCCGGCTCCATCGATATCAGCATCTCTCACCACCCTCCCTAGGCTTACCTTAGAATGATGGATATTGAGGTGCCAGAGGTGCACGGAGCTGTCTTTGCACTGACAAAGGAACAAGACGAGGCCACGCTGCATGTGGGTAATTTCCTGCCTTATGACACCACAATCCCGTTTCAGTGCGACATGAACAAGAAGCAGCTGGTATGAGGGTATGCACATGCCTCCCAACCAGGCCTTTTCCAGGACTGGCCAGGACCTTGGCACGTTGAGAAGCAAAGTTTAGGTTGCAAAATCAGCAAGGATCTTCCCGGAGTGCACCTTGCATTTGTATTGTTCATTTCTTCATGTGTTCTGCTGGGTTGGGTTCTTATTTACCATTATATGCCTCCCCTTCAGCTTCTTGTTTCCCATCTTCTGACTGTATACCAACATTATTTACCTTTCTACTCTGAGCTCTATGAAGGGCTGGCATCTTGTCTTCTTTGCTGTTGTGCTTTCAGTGTTTTGCACAGAGTCTGGCGTGTAGTAGGTACCCAGTCATTTTTGAAAGAGGAGGAAAGAGGGAGAGAGAGAAGTAGAGAGGAAGAAAGGAAGAAAAGAAAGCAATGAGGAAGGAAAAATAGAAATAAGGATGGAGGAAGAGAGGAAATTACATGAATTCTTGTAATATCCACTTCAGCCACAATTCATAGGGTTCCTAACATTTCCATATTCTTGCAAATTGTTACACTTACAATCAAAGCATAGAGTCAGATTAAACTACATTTAATTATTTGTAGAGACAGGGGATAGAAGCAGAAATAAACACTAATCACCAAAAATTGCCAACAGATAATTGAAGAAATATGTGTGCGACAGATATGTTGACTGCCCAAATGCTGACATCAGGGAGCTGAGTATGTCAGCATGGTTGAACTTGACTGTTTATGACACTGGGATAAAGATTAAAGCTTGAGGTTTGCACAGTTATATATGTGGTAGAAGACCATAACGCATTGCCTCCAGCTATATGGAGACAACCTTAGCTGGTTTCCAAATGCCTTTTGTGAGCTACTTGGGAGGCCAGATGAGACACTGGTTATGGTCAGTGGAGATCTATTCAATGTGAAAACATAATGGGCATTAGACTAATAAAGTTGTTTTGGTGTAGGGGAAGAATGTGCATATAAACAGTAATGATAAAGAGGTTCTCAATATGCAAAACCCTTGTAAAGTATTCCCATACTAAACAACAGTCACAGATTAGATTAACTGTTCAGTGAGTTATGAGATGCTTAGGGGAAATTCTCATGTCATAATTTAACCCACCATTTTATATATTATTAATGAAAAATGGGGATGGAGAATGGCTTACTTTGAATCACGCTACAACACCATAGGGCCTTATGTGAATGGGTAATACATCTCATGAATTTCAAATAGGCATTTAGTTTCTACATTTTTATCTATAGGTCCAGGAGAGGTCTGAAAGCCACAAGTTCTGCTGATAGCCCTGAGGTCAGCCAACTTCAGTAACTAATTAACTTTGTATTAGCAGTTTGAAAAATAGACGATTAACCAAGTCAGTAGGAATGGGGTAGGCTGTTGTTTAAATATTGCTAGTAGAAATTCCTTTAAAATGTCTCACTAATAATGTTCTTGAAAAAGAAGAGCAGAGTTTGAGTGACCAAAATATACCATGAAAGTAGGAACTTTTTCAGGTAATCACCAGTTTCCATGAAAAGGAAGAACTTAGCACATAAAAGAAAAATACCTCAGCAAAGAAGTACTGTTAACCTCAAAACCTGAAGAATATTGTTTAAAGGAGCATAGTATCGAGTATGCATCTATGTATGTGTCTGCAGTAGTAGATGTGTTAAAAGAAGAATATGATCTCTTAGTGTACCAAGTGTAGTGGAATGAGCAGTGTCCTAAGAGTGTGTGATTATTGCAAATAAACTTTCCAGGACCTCAATTTTCTGACATATGTAACAGACACAATATATGCCTGGCACTCATCTCAAATGGTTTCTGAGAGAAGTAAATGTAGTAATGGATGTAAGTATTGTGAAGATTGCAGGACAATTCTATTTACAAGAACTTTTAAGTTTAATAAATCATACAATAGCTATTGTTAAGACAACCATTGTTGCATTAGTTATAAAGGAGGAAGAAAGAAGGAGAAAGGGAGGGAGGGAGGGAGGGATGAGAAAGGAGAAACTGAGAACTGCCTGTCACTCAAGGTGTCCTGTGATGCAGGACATCTTGTAGTCTAGTTTTTAATCTCATCTGGGGAAGCAGGATGCTGAGGTTGAGTTTATGATAATGGACTGCCTAAGCAAGCTTTGATCGCCTTAGGGAGCCCTGTGTGTAAGAGCCTAGTTTTGATGAGATGAAAGAACAAAGGCAAGCATGTTTCTCTTCCTTTGTACTCCTTCCAGTTTTGCTTGACTCCAGTCACAGAGTCAAGAATCCTGGGTTTGGCACAAGGAAGAAGAAGATGGGACAGGTACAGAACTACTGTTGGTATTTGAATTTTTACTTTTACAGTATAGACCATGATCTTCAGGTGAGCAAAGAAGAAAGTCCTTAAAGGTCACTCAAGAGCAGGGCCATTGATACTGAGAGAGAGATAGTGGGGGAGAGATGGGGGAGGGAGAGAGACAAAGAGAGAGAGGGAGAAAAGGGGGGGGAGAAAGAGAGAGAGAGAGAAAGAGAAAGCGAGAGAGAAGGTGGGGGAGAGAAGGGGGAAAGAGAGAGAGAGACAGACAGAGAGAGGGAGGAACGGGGGAAGAGAGAGAAAGAGAGTAATGTGGGAGGGGGAGGGAGAGAGGGAGTGAGAGAGTGAGGAAGAAGAGACCAATCAATATATTTGATCTAAAATATTTGGACTCATTTGCAGGCTGAAAAGTAGACTATATATTTGTATTTTTGTTATTGAACTTCAGCCTTTTAACTCATGTACATTCTAATTTTACCTGTTAACTTGGGCATTGTGGGTAGAGCACTGGACTCTGCACCAAGTGCTATGAATTCCTTCTATTATAAATCCACAGTGTGCATCTGGGCAGTGATTCCCTCGTCTGCTTACTAGAGAGTGCTCACATAAGCCCTGCCCACTTCTTCAGGAGGTTTGGAAGCATAGGTTTAAAAAATAGAGGCATTTGAGCTTTGAAAACTCTACAGTACTTTACAATCAAAGTGTTGTATTAGTTCACTCTTACAGACTATATCTGATTCCTTCAGATACGGTCATCATCATTTCTCTGTCAATGCTGTCCACTGCCAGAATGAAAAAGGAAAAGACAGAAAAGAGCACTCTGCACTCTGATGGACAATGGGAAGAGATTCCTAATATTTTTGTTAGATGGTGTAGCAGTCTGATATGGTTATGAATTCCAAAAATTGATATTAGATTATGTTTCTAATCTGATCTGTACCTGAGCCTGATTGAGTTATGATTAGGGCTTTAATTGGGCCATGTCATTAGGGCATTGAGTCCCTGCGCCCTGGTGGGTAGCGATTCACAGATAAAAGCCATGGCAAAGGACAGAGTTGCAGGTTTCTGATGTTGGAGTTTTGATATGGGAGTTTGATGCTGAAGTCTTAAGCTGGAGCCCCGGGGAAAGAGGCAGAGCTATTCACCTGATAGTCTACAGCTGACCTTGTGGAGAAAGGCAAAGCCTAGAGAGCCTCATAGTCTACAGCTGACCTTGTGGAGGAAACAGAGGAGCTGAGCCCAGAGGAACCCAGGAAGCCTGAACCCTCACAGACGTCAGCAGCCATCTTTCTCCAACATGTGGAAATAGACTTTGGTGAGGGAAGTAACTTATGCTTTATGGCCTGGAAACTGTAAGCTTCTACCCTGAATATATACCCTTTATAGCAGCCAGCAGATTTCTGGTGTTTTGCATCAGCACTCCTTTAGCTGACTAATACAGAATTTGGTACCAGTAGTGGGATACCTAGCAGTGAATTAGATGGGCAGTCTACTAAATTTCTTTGGGATCTGTATAAACAGAAGAGTTCTGGGTCGAGTGAATGAAAACCCTAACTCAAATTACAGATGCGGAGAATCAGGGCCCCTTAATCAATTCCCAGACTTGAAAGAGTTTATAGACCCAGAGCCCCTTGAATGAGGAGGAGGCCAGGTCTCCTTGAGAAAGAATCCTGTTAAACTGCCCAAAATTTATACTCTTAATCTTCCTCCCACCTTTCCCCAAGGAGATCTACAGCCTTTTACCAGAGTAATTGTGCATTGGGGAAAAGGAAATGATCAGACATTTTGAGGATTATTAGACACTGGCTCAGAAGTGACATTAATTCCAGGAGACCCAAAATGTCACTGTCAGTCATCTACCAGTCAGAGTAGGGGCGTATGGATGTCAGGTGATTAATGGAGTTTTAGCTCAGGTCTGTCTCACAGTTGGTCCAGTGGGTCCCTGGATCCATTCTGTGGTTATTTCCCCAGTTCCAGAATGCGTAATTGGAATAGACAAGCTCAGTAACTGTCAGAATCACCACATTGGATCCCTGACTTGTGGAGTGAGGACTACTATGCTTGGAAAGGCCAAACGTAAGCCACTAGGACTGCCCCTACCTAGCAAAATAGTAAACTGAAAGCAATACCAGATTCCTGGAGGGATTGCAGAAATTAGTGCCACTATCAAGGATGTGAAGGATGCAGGGGTGGTGATTCCCACCACATCCCCATTCAATTTTCCTATTTGGCATATGCAGAAAACAGATGGCTCTTGGAGGATGACAGTAGATTATTGTAAACTTAACCAGGTGGTGACTCCAATTGCAGCTGCTGTCCCAGATGTGGTATCATTGCTTGAGCAAATCAACACATCCTTTGGTACCTGGTATGCAGCTGCTTTTTTGGCAAATGCTTTTTTCTCAATTGCCATTAGTAAGGACCACCAGAAACAGTTTGCTTTCATCTGGCAAGGCCAGCAGTATACCTTCACTGTCCTGTCTCAGGGGTATATCAACTCTCAGCCCTATGTCATAATATTGTCTGCAGGGATCTTGATCTTCCCTCCCTCCCACAAGACATCACACTGATCCATTATATTGATGATATCATGTTGATAGGACCTAGTGAGCAAGAAGTGGCAAAGACTCTAGACTTATTAGTAAGGCATTTGTGTGAGAGAGGATAGGAGATAAAGCCAACTAAAATACAAGGTCTTTCAACCTCAGTGAAATTTCTAGGTGTCCAGTGGTGTGGGGCATGTCGAGATATTCCTTCTAAAATGAAGGATAAGTTGTTGCATCTGGCTCTTCCTATGACCAAAAAAAAGAGGCACAATGCTTAGTTGGTCTCTTTGGATTTTGGAGACAGCACATTCCTGATTATGGTGTGCTACTCAGGCCCATTTACCCAGTGACCAGAAAAGCTGCCAGTTTTGACTGGGGCCTGGAACAAGAAGTGACTCTGCATCAGGTCCAGGCTGCTGTGCAAGCTGCACTACCACTTGGGCCGTATGATCCAGCAGATCCAGTGAAGTTTCTGTGGCAAATAGAGATGTTGTCTGGAGCCTTTGGCAGGCCCCTATAAAAGAATCACAGCACAGACCCTTAGGATTTTGGAGCAAAGCCCTGCCATCCTCTGCAGATAACTACTCCCCTTTTGAGAAATAGCTTTTGACCTGCTACTGGGCCTTAGTAGAGACTGAACACTTAAGCATGGGCCATCAAGCTACCATGACTCCTGAGTTGCCTATCATGAGCTGGGTATTGTCTGACCCACCAAACCATAAAGTGGGCATGCACAGCAGCACTCCATAATAAAGTGGAAGTGGTATATATGAGATAGGGCTTGAGTGAGTCCTGAAGGCATGAGTAAGTTGCATGAGGAAGTAGCCCGAATACCCAATCCTGCCATGTTACCTTCTCTTTCCTAGTCCACAGCTTTGGCCTCTTGGGGAGTCCCTTACAATCAGTTGAATTCCTTAAAAGGGGAAGTGATTTCAGCATTAAGAGAGAATTTCCCAGCTCATCTTAGGACAGCCAACATCTCCCAGAACTCATCAAGAACCTTCATTGGACTTTCATTGGAGCCCCTGGTTGTAGCCTGCCTGTAGAACCTGGACTTGTGCATCCCCAGAATGAATTCCCTGCTGCTTTTAGAAATCTTGAACCATTTTAAATGTAAGACTTTAGAAATTTTTGTAGGTTTTTTTTTCAGTTGATTTATGAGTGAAAGAAAACAATATTAGTAAAAAAAATACCTCTTTATCAGTTTTTCATTTTCTGAAGAATGTTCTTGCAATTCATCTATTTTGTTTTTGAAAGTCTGTATATAGAACTAATATAAATTACTTGTATAATATTTAGCATCACGTTTTAATAATCAATCGATTCAAATTGCCCGAATTTGTATGTATAATTAGATGGCACTCAACATTTGTTACTTTAAGAAAAAGTCCAACATCCCCACTGACTTGAAGATTGTGAGTGATAAGAGGGTTTGATTGGTGTCAGGAAACTTTCCTTTATGTTTCTGCCATGAGCAAGATTACAGAGAAGAAAGCCACACAAAACACTTTGCACTTAGTTTACACCTTTAAAATCCTTTGCAAGGATTCATTCTTAAGATACCCCTGTGAAATAGGTCAGTCTTTGTATTCCCATCCACTGGGAAAATTAAATGCTCATTCAACACAAATCAAAACCAAAAATAGACCTTCAAACGAATGATCTGAGTCCAAACGGGGAGTCAAGAACATTTAAGAGGACAAATGGTGATGCTCAAACCCCTAACTTGTTACATATTTTAGTTAACTTTTTTTCTGGTAATAATAAACTTTATTTTAGAGTTAACTTTTGGGACAGCAAAGTACCATTATGAGAAATAAATTATTACAAAATACTCATCTCAGCACATGTTTAAGAATGTTTAATTCATAACCACCTTGCTACAAATAGCTTCCACTTAAGTAAGATAAAAATAAATTCTCTCAGCACATAAAATGTTTACTCAGGAAATTTGAAATATTATTATTAATCTTTTGCTAAATCTATATCTTCATAATTTTTATTACATTCTTTTAGGAAAACAGTGTCTGTTATAAGTTCATTAAAAAATAAGACTAAGGTTTCATATATACATTTTTTTCTTAAAAGCAATAACAAAATGCATTCATCTGTGCAAGTGATTTTTAGAGTTATCTGTCAAACTAGATGCTTTAGATGTCAATTGATATATCAATATCTTTAAATTTTCTCATTTGGGCTCTTTGACCAACAACAATTATGGTATGTTTACCATAAGTGGGATAGTGAAGAGAAAAGCACATTTAATTTTTCAATAATTCAGATATCAATAGATTTCCAAAAAAAAAAAAGGTTCAGATATGAAAAAGCCCTATGTTAAAAAAATACGTTCATTGCTATCAGAAAAGAAAAGGAAGAAAGGGAGGATAAACTTGGAAGATTTTATAAGCTATATTTTCATTTGTCTAGTATACATTTACTGACATTTTAAGTGTTTTTGTGATACCATGTAGCCCAGTTTTAATAAAGTGATAAAATATTGAGTTAAATTTAATAAAAAGAAAGAAATTAATTTCATTTATAAGAAAGAAAGCTTATTCAATTCAGAGAGATACCTTAATATAATAGCAGAGGAAGTTAAATGTGTGTTAGAAGAGATAAAAGAAATGCAGCGTCTTCCAGAGGAAACCTCATCTAACAGAGGCTATTTCAATACCCTGAACCAGACCCTAGTCAGGGGTCCAGTGGATTTAGTAACTTTTTAATGACCAAATTGTCTTCAAAGCATTGAGCTTACGTGATGTTTAATAATTAGGCGATGTCTTGGAGGGAAAAGAGAAGTTTTGTGAAAATAATTGATTTGATCTGAAGTAGGAACTGCCCTAGTCTCCCTACTTTGTTTTGCTTAATTTAATCTCTGACCATGTGGTCATCTTAAGCATTTGGAAGCACTCTGGCAGTTATTTATACTGTGCCTACAATGTCAGCGGTTCTGAGTTGAAAAAAAAAACTGGAATGTTTTAAATAATTTAGGAGTTTTGAAAATGATTAAACTTTACAAATGTCATGCAATGAAAGTTTTGAAATGTATCCATCTGTTTTATTGCTATTTACATTATTTTCTTTAAAATGCTAGAAATTCTACAGCTTCACCCCTGTTCAAAGAAGGATTTGAGCGGCCCCAATTAGCATGTCTAGCAGATGCTGTTTGCTCAAGAGACAATCACTAGGAAGTGTTCTATTAAAATACAACTTACAGTTTGAAAAGTTCATCTACTAATTTTTAAAAATTGGCTTAATGATTCTGAACCCATTCATTCATTAAATACTTTTTGAACATGTGATATTCAGTATAGAAATTTACAATGTTCCCAGGACAGTTATAGCACCAGTGATCTTGAAATCAACTGAATAGAATAAAACCCTTCCTTCCTGGAACTTTAATTAGGGTTGAGGTCCAATACAAGATAAACCTTTAAAAATACATACTAAATTAGGTTACAATAAATCCACCAGAGGAAAATAAGAAGAGTGAAGAGCATAGGGAGAAGTATGGGAGCAGGCATAGTTTTGAAAAAGGTGGTCATGGATGGGCTCCCTGAGGATGTGATATTTGAGTAAAACCAGGGAGGAGGAGAGGGAGCTGGCAGTGTGACATGGGCAAGGGTGGAGCCCGTTGCTGGCAGAAGACACAGCTAATGCAAAATCCCCTGTAGAGAAGCTGAAGCCAATGTGACCGATGTTTAGCCTGTTCATACTCAATATATTTATTGATATAGTTTTAAATGTGCTTGCTATTTGTTTTTTATAGGCCTTATGTCATTTTTATTCCTCTGTTCCTCTTTTTCTCTCTATTATTACATTATTATTTAATATAATACAATAGTATATATAATATAAAAATATATTACTAATATATCATATTAATATATTAGACAGATACTTTTTAGTGTACCACTTTAGTTCCTCTGCTGTTTTTTTTAAAACCAATATTATATTTGCCTTAGTGGTATTCTAGGGATTCCAATATAAATTTAAAATTTATCGAAATCTACTGGAAAACTGATTATAATCTAGTAAAGTAGAGAAACTTTGCACCAACATAGATCTAATCTCTCCAGCTTATTTTCTACTACTATTTCTATGCATGTCACTTTTAGTTATAGGACTTAGATGCAAAAATATATTGCCATAATTATTTCTTGAACTATAATCATATGTTTTTAAAGAAAATAATGGAAGAAAAGAAATCAAAGGATGTCTTTCATATATACCCACGTGTTTGGTATTTCAGAAGTTCTTCCTTCTTTCCTGTGGAATTGATTTATTGTCTAGAGTCATTTCCCCGCAGTCTGAGGAAATTCTGCTCATGTTTTTGTTTGTTTGTTTGTTGTTTCTAGGGTAGGTTTGTGAGTAACAGTTAATCTCAACTTTTGTTTTTCTCGAATTTGTTTGTTCCATCCTTCGTTTTTGAAGAAGAGTTTACTGGGTATAGAATTATTGCTATTTGTTTTTTTCTTTCTGCACTTTGAGAAGGTCATCATGCTGTTTTCTGGCCTCCGTCCTTTCTGTTTTAAAGTCAGCCATTAACTTTATTTTGTTTCATTTAGATCACAATTGACTTCTCTCTTGCTGCTTTAAAGGTTTTCTGTTTTTAACTTTCAGTGGTTTAAATACAATGTATCTAGATATAATTATCTTTCAGTTCATCTTACTTGAGGTTCATTGAGCTTCTGGATCTACAGACTAACTTTTTATCACATTTGTGAAGTTTTCAGTCATTATTTCTTTAAATATATTTTTGCTCCTTTATCTTTCTCCTCTCCTTCTAGGATTCCCATTATCTAACTCTCAGAGTTTTCTGTTCTTTCTTCTTCAATGTTTATTATTCTCCATTTACAGACCACAGAATTTCTATAGATCTATAATCATGTTTACTCATTCTTTCTTTTGTCTACTTCAATGTGCTTTGTGCCCATGTAGTAAATTAATTTCAGTAATTTTCTTTCAACTTCAGGATTTTCATTTTCTTCTTTTGAATAGTCTTTCTCCATTCAGTTTACATATTTATTGAGTCATTCCCATCATGGTTTCCTTTTAAAACATTTATAATATCAGATACGAAAACTCTGCCTACTAAATGCAACATCTGGTCCACTCAGAGTCTACTGACATGTTTTTTTATAATATCACACATTTCAGTTTCTGGACTTGTGTCATAATTTTCAGCTAAAACCGGGCATTATAGACAATATTGCAACAACTCTGTATTCTATTTTTTCCTGAGATATTTTTCCATTTGTTTCTTTGTTTTTTTTTTAACTTGTCTAAACTGTAGACTGTTTTCTCCCCAGAGATATACAGCCACTATTTTTAAAAATATTTATGCTCTTTTATTTATTTTTATGTAATATCAAGGGTGCATCCTTGTCCGCAGAGCTCAGTCAATTCTTTGGGCATAAGATGTGTTCAAATACCTCAACTCTTCAAGTTTCCTGCCAGTGAAACCTTGCTTTGGGTGGGAACACTTCTAAAATTGCAACCAGTTCTCCCATCCGCCTTGGCTTTTACCTTCCCTGCGCTCCCTCAGGGCTGCCCAGGGCAGGCATACATTTGCCCAGGCAACTGGATAAATGAGTGCTTTTCTCTGTCTTTCCACTCTTCGCTCATATCTGGGATCTACCCATTAAGTGTCTGGCTCTTGTTTTATTGATTCCAACTCAGACCACAAGGACTTACAAGTGTTCCTGTGCTTTTATGACCATGTTCATAAATTTTAGCATTGAAAGCCCACAGGAAGAGACTTGAATCTCTGGGCTGTCCACGTGCCAGCTGGGCCCTGAGCCTCAGCAGAGTTACAAACCTACTTTCCAGTTCATTGGCCTCACCCAGGACAAGTCACAAGGAGATGAGAATGGTCAACCACCACACCAAGGAACCAAGACAGTCTACAAGTGCAAGCAAGAGTCCCATCCATCAGCCATATGGGATCAAAACCCCCTCAATTAGGGGTGGAGTGGACATAACCATCCCAGAATCCTCTCGGGATAAAAATTAAATTATAGTGTCCCTTTTGGGGGGGGAAATTAAAGTATTGATTTATGTTAAACGCTAATGTATCAATAGTACAAGTGTAATCTCAGGCGATATCACTAAAATAATAAAATAAGTTATAGCTCAAGTTAAAGTTGTAGAGTAATGCAAGTGTTTGGTTAACTACAAAGGAGAGAGTAGGATAGTGGATGTGTCTCAAGCAGTTGAGCACCTGCCTCCCACATGGGAGGTCCTGGGTTCAGTACTTGGTGCCTCCTAAAGAAAAAATGAGCAGACAATGAGCAGAAACAATGGTCCAACAATGAACAGAAAAACAACAATGAGCCAGCAGACAAGGGAGCCATCAGAGGGGGGTGGGGAAGGAGAGAGTAAATAACAAAAATAGCTGGGAGAGAAAATAAATGAAAAAAAGTATGTGGGGTGGCTTGGAGCTATGTACCCCAGAAAAACATTTTCTTAGTCTTAATCCATTCCTGGGGGTGTGAGCCCATTGTAAACAGGCCCTTTTGGGATCATTTCAGCTAATCAGGACCAGCTGACTCAGCATAGGTTTTACTCCTTTTATAAAGGAACCAAGTGAGTCCCAAAGAGGCTGCCACACTCATTGCCATGTGACAGATAAACCAAGGACCAAGGATCACCAGAAGCCAGGCCCCCAAAGCCACAGTCTTCTGGGAGATAGCATTGCCTTGCCATTGCCTTGGTTTTGGACCTTTCCAAAACGGTGAGCCATGGGAAGCGGATGTGGCTCAACCAGTTGGGCTCCCACCTACCACATGGAGGTCCCAGGTTCAGGTCCTGGTGTCTCCTAAAGAATATGAGCTGAACTAAACACTGTACTCACTGCAAAGCTAGCTGCCTCACCCACTGCAATGAGCAGACACCTAAATGAGCAGATGCCACCAGCCATCAGCCACCTCAGCTGCAGGGAGTGGATGTGGCTCAGGCCATTGGGCACTCGCCTCCCATGTGGGAGGTCCCAAGTTCGGTTCCAGGTGCCTCCTGGATAAGGTGAGCAAACAATGAGCAGACAGACGAGAGAACCATCTTGGGGTGGGGGATAAATTAAAAAATAAAGTAAATAAATAAATCTTAAAAAGCACAACTAATTCCCATTAGTTAAGTCTACCCATTGCATGGTATTTGTTTTACTAGCCAAGAAACTAAACAGTATATAAATCTTAATACACGTGTGAAAGAAATCAAATATACACTTGATATATTTGATTTAAAGGACTAAAAATTGTCAATATGCCTTTTGCAAGAAATGCCCCAATTTTATATATACATATATTTCACAATTAAACTTGAAAAATGAAAGGAAGTAAAGGAATAACCCATATAAACACTAATCAAAAGAAAGGTGCCTATCTTTTTTATTATCAGGCAAATTACACTTTAAGGAAAGAAGAATTACTTGAGAAAAGGCAATGACATTCCATAGTGATTAACATGCCAATCTTTCTGGAAGATAAATATTGCAACCAAAGAAAAATTGAAAACCACTAAGCTAAGTACCCATCTCAAGAATTTAGAAAAAGAAAGTGTTTTAAAATGAGAGAAAGCAGAAAGAAGGAAATGATTTTTTTTAAAAGAGTAGAAATAGATCAATTAGAAAATAATATATAATAAAATCAATGAAGTAAAGAACTGGTTATTTTTTTTTGGTTATTTGTAAACTTTAATAAAAAAATTGGTAAACACCTAATGAGACTGATAAAGAGGGAAAACAGAATAATTTGTAGAATTTAATGTATATTACTAAAAGGGACTGCAGAAATTTGTAGACATTAAAAATAGTAAAAGTATGTCATGTCAAATAATTTAAACTTAAAAGTAAAATAGACAAATTCAAAGAAAAAACAACATGCAATTACTGATATGAGATGAAACAGAAAATATGAATAATTCATACATATTCAGGAAATGGAAACTGTAACTAAAAACTTTCTCACAAAAAAATCTCCAGGAGCAGTTGGCTTTACCAGTGAATTCTTCCAAACATTTAAGCAAGACGTAACAATGTTCTTTCTCAGGAAGAAGAAAAAACAAAAAAAAAAGAAAATAGAAAGAAGGCAATTTCCAGCTCTTTCTTTGGGGACAGCATGATTCTAAATCCTACAATATGACAAGGACATGGAAAGAAAAGAAAATTAGAAAACTGAGTCAACTTTCTACATGAAAATAGATTTAAAGATATGAAATAACATTTTACTTAGTATTTAGTAAAATATAAAGAGGATACCAAATTATAATCAAGGTAGTTTATTAGAGGAAGAATTTCCTTTTAGTTTCTTTTGTGTGATACTTTGCAATCCACTGATGAAATTCTCATTAAGTAAATAAAAGGGCAAAATCATGAGGTTATCTGAATGCATGCAGAAAAAGCATATGATAAAATCCAAGTTATTAGTTATAAAAACATTAACAAACAATCAAGATAAGGGAATTTTGCTTGATCATATAAGGACTTCTAAACAATAACAGCAACAAAATTCCTATAGCATGGATTGTACTTAATGGTAAATTAATGAAAGATGTTTCTTATGAGGTCGAGAATGAGGCAAGGCTGCCTGCTGTCACCACTACTATTCAGCATTGTATAGGAAGTCACAACCAAGAAATAAAACATGGAGAGGAAATGTTTTTGAAAGGAAGAAATTCCAAACAATCACAATGAATTATAGAAATTGAAAATGTAATTTAGCACAAACACCAATACAAGATCAGCATAAAATTAATATATTTCTATATATTAGCAGCAAACAGTAAGAAATTGAAATTTTAAACCACTTACAAGAAAATAAAAAACCATCAAACCCCTGCGAATATATCCAGCAAACATGTACAAGTCCTAAACTGAAAACTGTGAAACATAATTGAGAGGAATTAAAGAAAACCTACATAAATGGAGGGATAGAAATTACTAAAGTAATATCAAGCCTATCTATATATGTAGAATCATTTAGACAATGTATTATCCATAGAGAGATAACTAGACCAATGAAATAGAACAGGAAGCCCCAAAACAGACTCCCGAATGCTCTGTCATTTGATATATGCCAGTGATGCCACTGCAGTGTAATAAGGAAAGGAGTGTTTTCTCAAAAAAATAAATGATAGTAGGCCCCTTGGATATTGATTGGAAAAATCTTGATACCAATATCAAATTATATGCAAAACCTATTTCAAATGATTGGTAAATCTAAATATTTAAAGTAAAACATTTCTGGAAGTTCTATGAAATTAGATTTAGCACTGATATCTTAAGATTTTAAAAAATCTTAACTATAAAGTAAAATACAAATTATACCAAACTAATAATTTTTTATCATAAAAAGACACTACTAAAAGAAGTGAAAAGTCAATCTACAGAATGCAAGATCGTGCCAATAATACTCACCCCTGACCAAAAAAAATACATATACGATATATAGAAATTCTACAACCATTAAAAACAACAGGTCACCCAAAAGAAACAGGCAAAAGATTTCCAAATGACTGATAAATTCATAAAAATGCTGAGTTCTTTAATTATTAGGAAAAGGGAAATTAAAATCCAGCAGAGTGGCTTAAAGGTAAAGACTGACAGTGTGAAGTCTTCATGAGGATTCAAAGCAGCTGCAGTTGTGAGTTAAATTGGTACAATCACTTTGGAAAAGTTTTGCAGTTCCTCTTGAATTTAATACTAGGCGTACTTTCTGGGCCCACATTCCCAACTCTAGAAAGAACCCAAAAGGACATTCATAACATAACCATGGCAAAATAATTCAGATGGGACAAAAGCTGGAAAGAAATAAAATGTTAATATGGACAAGTAAATTTTGGAATATTCATACAATGGAATATTTTCATCATTGAGAAAGAACCAACTTCTGTTACAATAGAGCAGCATGGACAAATTCTCAAAAACAATTTTGGTCTAATTAAGCCAGGTATAAAAGAGTGTACAATGTATGATTTCATTCACATAAAACTTAAACCTAAGAAAATCTACTGGCTGAAAAAAATTAGGATCGTCGTTAATTTTGTGGAGGCGATACAGAGCAGGGCCAGGGCATGGGCAGGCCTCTGGGAATCTTGTTTTGGAATTTTTTAAATATGTTTTTTTAAAAAAGATATTTAGGTTACACAAACGTTACATTAACCATAGAGAGGATTCCCATATGCCCCACTCCCGACATCTCCCACACTTCCCCATATTAGCAACATCCTTCATTGGAGGGTCCACTGCTGCAATTGATGCACACATCTTGGAGCACTGCCACTAAGCATGGACCACGGTGTACATTGTAGTTTACACTCTCTCCCATTCAATTTTGTAGGTTATGGCAAGATACATAATGGCCTGTGTCTGTCATTGCAGTGTCATTCAGGAAAATTCCCAAGTCCCCAAGATGTCCCCATATTACACCTGTTTTTCCCTCTCTGAGAATCTCGTAATGTTTTATTTATTCATCTGGTGTTCACCTGGCAAAATTCATCAAGCTTAAATATGTGCTATTTAGTATGAAGTTTAATAAAAAAAAATGTTCCTTGTGGCTGCCGAGTTGGCAATGGAGTGTAAGAGGAGAAAATGGGAGCTATTCCAACAACGCAGGTGAGAGATGAGGACACGGGGGTCTAGGGTGTTGGGGTTTTTCTGATGGTGGAGGTGAGAACTTGTCAGACCCAACACATTTGTTGGTGTGAGAGGAAGAGTCAAAAACGACTCCGCCATATTTGGCTTGAGCAACTTCAAGGATGGAGATGCCTTGTGCTGTGAAGATGGTGAAAACTGCTGGAACAGCAGGTTTTGAGTGTACCATCAGGCAGTTGGGTTTCAGGTATTTGTTGGGGTACCTCTAATAAAAATCGAAGCTGAAAAGCTGAATACACAGCTGTATATGCAAAGCAGGAGTTCTGCAGTAAATCAAAAACTATCCATTAGCCAAATGAAATGTGGCTTGAGCACTGACCATGGACTTTAATACAAAACTGCTGTTAATTACTGTAACATAGTATTTCCTTTTTTTTTTTCTTCAAGCAGTGAGGGTATTGACATGAGAATACCAGGAAATGGATGGGAAGAATTGGAGTTGGACAAGTACAGGTAGTTCTGTTGAGCTTTACTGCAAAAGGAAGTAGGAAAAAATCTAGGGATCAAGAGTCAAAACATACTTTTCATTCATTTTTAAACATAGGTGAAATCACAGCATGACATTGCTTCTAAGCTCTTTCAGTTGACAGATTTGTGATATATATATACATATATATACACACACACACCCATTCATATACTCACATCTACATTTTTGTGATATGAATGTGTATATATATATATGTTTTTAAAATATGTAAATACTCATACTAAAGATTCTAATGAAATACCTCAAGATTCTGCCCAGGATTCCCCCATTTTTTATTTGTAAATTCATTCTCCAACTGTAAAAGAAAAACCCGGTTCTCATTACCTAAAATATGCTTACTCATTTTTAAAAATTTTTGTCTACATAATGTTTCTCAACTGTTTACCCACATCCATGTGAGCAGCACGATACTGACCAGATTAAGGCAGGAAGGTGCAGCTGCTTTTGTCTTCAGCTGCTTTCCAAAGTTACATTCCTTCCAGTGTAGTAATGTAATTCATGTGTAAGACAGGTTCATTTGTTACTGTTTATATTCCATTTTTGCACCTAACATGCAAGTTGTTTTTAATTATTTTTAATATTTGGGGTATGTGAAAGATAAGTGTTTTTTTATTATTAGAAAAGGTGTAGGTTTACCAAAGAGTCTTGCAAAAAAACCAAAGTTCTCATTTACCCCCCTATTGTTGACACGTAGCATTAGTGTGGCACCTTTGTTGCAATTTAACAAGATAGTAGTATTAAATGATTACTACTGACTCTAGTCAATAGTTTACATTAGGTTTATTTTTCCCATAAGCCACCCTATTATTAACACCTCATAATAGTATTGTACATTTGTTATCATTCATGAAAGAACATTCTTGCATTTGTACTGTTAGCCACAGTCCATCATCCACCACAGAATTTACTGTTTTTATAGACCATTGTGCTGTACAATCCCCCTCAAAGCGTACACTCAATTACTCTCAGTGTAGCCACAGAATTGAGCTGTTATCCCCACAGTCAATTTTAGGACATTTTCCCTACGCCAGAAGGAAAAGCCCCATGTCCTCCTATACCCCCTCTTGTTTATCTTTAGCATTGATATAGTACCTTCATTTGCAATGATGAAAAAATATCGGAATATTACTGTTAGCTATAATCCATATGTCATATAAGTTGTATTTTTCCCATATATTACCAAATTCTTAGCATCTTCTAGTAATGATACGTTTGTTCTAGTTGACAGAAGAACATTCTTATATTTGTACTATTAGCCACATTCCTTATCCACCACTGAATTAGCTGTTATACAGTCCCAAGTTTATCCCCTAGCTTTCTTTTTTTATTGACATTTATACTCCTAGACTATCCCCTTTCAGCCACAGAAATATTTACAAATCAACAGTTAGTTATATTCACTATAATGTTTTGCCATCCTCTCTATCCATTTCCAAGCATTTATAATCCACCTTATTAAACAGTCTACAGACATTAAGCATCAACCCCTCATTTTCAACCCTCACTCTATCTCCTAGTTACTTATGCTCTAGATTTTAGATTCACGAGTTTACTCATTGTATTTAGTTCATTTTAATGAGACCGTACAATATTTCTCCCCTTGTGTTTGGCTTATTTTATTCTACATTGTGTCCTCAAGGTTCATCCGTATTGTCATATGCATCCTGACTTCATGTCTTCTCACAGCTAAATAGTATTCCGTCATATGTATATTCCACATTTTTCTATCCATTTGTAGTTTGATGGCTTGTTTTCATTTTTTGGCAAGTGTGAACAATACTGTTGTGAACATTGGTGCACAACTATCTGTCTGTGTCCCTGCTTTCATTTCTGAATATATTCCTAATAGCAGGATTTCATTTAGTTTCCTGAGGAACCACCAAACTTCTTCCACAATGGCTGTACCACCCTACAATCCCACCTACAGTCTTAGGAGAATTCTATTTCTTCACACCCTCTCCAGGACGTATAGTTTTCTATTTTTTTAGTAGTGTCCATGCTACAGGTGTGAAATAATATTTCATTTTAGTTTTGATTAGCATTTTCCTAATAGCTAGTGGTATGAAACATCTTTTCATGTGCTTTTTGGCCATTTGTATTTCCTCTGTGGAAAAATGTCTAATCAAGTCTTTGCCCATTTTTTGATTGGTTTGCTTGTCTTTTATCATTGCATTGTATGATCTCTCTATATATCCTGTAAATCAAACACTTTCCAGATACGTAGTTTCCAAATATTTTCTCCCACTTTGAGTTGACTGCCTTCTCACCTTTTTGAAAAAGTCATTTGAAACACGAACAGTATTGAATTTTGAGTAGGTCCCATTTATTCTTTCTTTCATTGCTCATGCTTTGGGTGTAAGGTTTAAGAAACAACCACCTACTATAAGATCTTCAAGATGTTTCCCTACATTTTCTTCTAGGAGTTTTATACTTCAAGCTATTATATTTAGGTTTTTGATATATTTTGAATTGATTTTTGCATAAGGTGTGAGATAGGGTTCCTCTTTCTCTCTTTTGGATGTGGAGTTCCAGTTCTACCAGCACATTTGTTAAATGGATCGTTCTGATCCAGCTGGGTGAACTTAACAGCCTTGTCAAAAATCAATTGGCCAAAGGTATGTGGGTCTATTTCTGAACTCTAAATTCCATTCCTTGGCCAATATGTCTCTCTTTATGCCAATACTATGCTGTTTTTACTACTGTAGCTATGTAATACATTTTAAAGTCAGGAAGGGAGAGTCTTTCAACTTCGTTCCTCTTTTTAAAGGTAATTTTATATATTTAGGACCCTTTACCTTTCTAAATAAGCTTGATAATTGACTTTTATGTTTCTGCAAAGTAGGCTGTTGGAATTTGCTTAGGATTGCATTAAATCTGTTAATCAATTTGGGTAAAATTGACTTCCTTTCTCCCTCCCTCCCTCCCTCCCTCCCTCCTTCCTTCCTTCCTTCCTTCATAACATACACCTCCCCATTTTCTCACATTAGCAACATCCTTCATTAATGAGGTACATTCATTGCTACTGATGAACATATTTTGGAGCATTGCCACTAAGCGTGGATTACATTTTACACTGTAGTTTATGCTCTCTCCCACTCAATTCTGTAGGTTATGGCAAGATATATAATGGCCTGTATCTGTCATTGCAATGTCTTTCAGGACAATTCCCAAGTCCTGAAAATGCCCCCATATTACACCTCTTTTTCCCTCTCCTTACCCTCAGTGGTCACTGCCCCCAGATCAGTGATAAAAGTTCTTCCTTTGGTAAGACTTAACACTATTTAGTCTTCTGACCCACAAACATGGAATCTCTCCCATTTATTAAGGTCTTCTTGGATTTCTTTTAGCAATATTTTTATAAAGTTTTCTGAATACAGGTCCTTTACATCCTTGGTTAAGTTATTCCTAAATATTAGATTCTTTTATTCACTATTGTAAGTGGAATTCTTTTCCTGATTATCTCCTCGGCTTGCTCATTCCTAGTGTATAGAAACACTAATGATTTTTCATAGAAATCTTGTATTCTGCCAGTTGCTGTACTTATTAGCTCTAATAGCTTATTTGTAGTTTTCTTGCATGTGACTTTCTAGATATGAGATCTATCATCTACAGATAGCAAAAGTTTTACTTCTTCTTTTCTTATTTGGAAGTCTTTTCTTTTATTGCCTATTTGCTCAAGCTGAAATTATTAATGCAATATTGAATAACAGTGGTAATAATGGGTACCCTTGTCTTATTCCCTGTCTCATTATGAAAGCTTTCAGTCTTTCACCATTGAGTACAATGTGAACTGTGGGTTTTTTGTTATGTTTTTATTTATTTCTCTCCCTACCCCCCCCCCCCCCTCCAGTTGTCTGCTCTCTATGTCAATTCACTGTGTGTTCTTCTCTGTCTGCTTGTATTCTTGTCAGGGGCACCAGGAATCTGTGTCTCTCTTTGTTGCGTCTTCTTGCTGCGCCAGCTCTCCCTGTGTGCCACATCACTCCTGGGCAGGCTGTGCTTTCTTCATGCAGGGAGGCTCTCCTTGCAGGGTCGCACTCCTTGTGTGTGGGGCTCCCCTCTGTGGGGGACACCCCTGAATGACACAGCACTCCTTGCATGCATCAGCACTGCGCGTGGGCCCGCTCATCACACAGGTCAGGAGGTCCTGGGTTTGAATCCTGGACTTCCTATGTGGTAGGTGTTTGCTCTACCAAATCCGTTTCCCCTGTGGGGTTTTCATATATGACTTTTATCATGTTGAGAAAGTTTCCTTCTATTCCTATCTTTCAGAGTGAAAGAAAGGATGCTGGATTTTTTCTGCATCAATCTAGATGATCATGTAAATTTTCTTCTGTGATTTATTAATATGATGTATTGTACTGATTGATTTTCTTGTGTTGAAACACCCGTACATACCTTGGATAAAACTTACTTCATTATGGTGCATAATTATTTTGATGTGCTGCTGGAGTAAATTTGCAAGTATTTTGATGAGGATATTTTCATCTATATTTATTAGAAAAATTATCTTTATCTGGCTTTGGTATTATGGCGATGTTGGCGTTATGGAATGAGTTTGGTAGCATTCCCTCCTGTTTAATTTTTTTGGAAGAGTTTCATCAGGATCGGTATTAAATCTTGAAAGATTGGTAATTCACCTGTGAAGCCATTGAGTCCTGGCCTTTTCTTTTTTGGGAAGTTTTCGATGACTGACACAATCTCTTTACTTGTGACTGGTTTGTGGAAGTCCTCTATTTCTTCTAGGTTCAGTGTATGTTGTTAGCTTGTTTCTAGGAATTTGTCCATTTAAGTTGTCTAGTTTGTTGATAAGGTTTGTTCACAGTATTCTCTTCTATCTTTTCAAAATTTCTCTGTGGTCAATTGTAAATCCCCCCTCTCATTTCTGACTTTATTTATTTGCATACTCTCTCTTTTTGTTCTTTGTCATTGTAGCTAAGGGTTTGTCAATTAGATGATATCAATTACATAAAATTTTCCTGCATTCTTCTTGCATATTCTCTTCTGTCCAAAAAAATTGCCTAACTCAAAATCACAAAACTATTCTTCTCTGATTTCTTCTTGAAGTTTCATAGTTTTAAGACTTTTATTTAGATCCATGATCTTTTTCTACTTCAGACCTATTATTTGTGTTATAGGTCAATGTTCCTTTTTCTGTACATAGCTGTTCAATTGTTTCACTGCCTTTTGCTTTAAAGACAGTCTTTCTCCATTGAAATTTCCTGGCACCTTTATAAAAAATCAGTTGAACATATATTTGTGGGACTATTTCTGTTCTGGACTATGTTCAATTTGATACTTTCACCAATACCACAGTGACTTCATTATTGCAGCTTTGTCGCAACTCTTGAAATTGGAAAGTATAAGTCCTCCAACTTTGTTCTTTTTTTCAAAATTGTCTTGCTAATCTAGGTTCTTGAATTTTCAGTACATATTTTAGAATCAACTTGCTGATTTCTATCAAAAAATTAGAGGAATTTTGATTGATATGGCACTAAATCTATAGATAAATTTGGGGAGAAGATACTTCTTTAGGATATTAAGCCTTTTAATGCATTGATATTGATTATCTGTTCATTTATTTTGGTCTAATTTTTCTTATTAATGTTTCATAGTATTCGGCATGTAAATATGGCATATATTGTTAAGCTTATCTCTGTGTTTCATATTTTATACACATTCTAATGTTACTCCTTCATTTAATTTCTGTTTCCAATTATTTATTGCTTAGTGTAGAAAATTGCATTATACTTAGAAACTTTGGACACTCTACCTTTGCTTTGCTCACAGATTAGCTCTAGTTACTCTTTGGTTGGCACTTTTGGATTTTCTACATGGCAAATCATGCCAGTTGCAAATAAAGCAGACAATTTTTTAATTCTCTCCAGTTTGTATATTTGTATATTTTTATTTATTTGTTTTTGCTGTGTTTCATTGATTAGGACCTTGTTTTTGTTTTGTTTTACCCTGGGAGACACGCAATGATTTTTTCCTGCATTAATATAGTATCATACTATTATCTGGTAATTTCCTTGTAGATGTACTCTATCAGGGTAAGGGAGTTTTGCTCTATTCTGAGCTTCCTGAGAGCTTTAATCATGAATAGGTGTTTGTTAAGATGCTGATACGGTCAATTATATTGATTTATGTCCATATTTTGAACTGGCTTAGCTGCAAAGGGACCTTTCTTGATTTCTGGAAGGAAAAGGGTTTATTGTCCCAGAATTTTAAGTTATTTTGTCCCATAGGAAAGGAGAGTTGGGCATGAACAGCGTTCCATTCCTGTTTCCCTACATTCTTAACTGCCCATTACGTCTTATATGTCTCTTGCCCACAAGATGTTCTTGTGTCTTCAGGCTTGCTCCCAATCTTTCTTGTTAGTAGAAACCCATGGAAAAGAGATTGCAAGTGATTTTGTAGATTATCTGTCTTTTCCTCTCTGGATAGGTGTCACATTCTTTGCAACATTCCTAAGGAAAGAGGCTCTGTATCTAACAGTTTGAACTGAAAAAACCTTTGAGTACCTTTTAATTGATTTTCTTTTTTGGGAAAAATGCTTTAAAACCTGTGATAGTTTTACAGTAATTTCTATTATAAATATTAGCTTTAGTTTTCTTATTAATTTACTAAATATTCTCATATCATTCTTCTTCTGACATTTAAATTGCTTCTTATATCTTTGCCTTATCTACGCTGCAAAGCTCTCCCTGAGTAAGTCCTTTCTTCATAAAGATTATTTTTAAATTCCTATGTGTTTTTTTACAGTATAGGTTGAGATAATTTGGACAGGGGCCCTTGTCTGTAAGTCTTGTTTGGTATTCTATTTCAAACTGTAATGGACTTCCTCTATCCTTGAATACGTGCTTGGTCGGCTAACACTAGAATTGCTTTCAGCTTACTGAAGTTTCTCTTTGCTACTTAAACATAATTTAATTTCCCTTCTCCTTTTTTGTCTGTGTTTTCTCTGTGTAATTTTAACACCTTTTCAACTGAAAATGATCCCTATTTTTTTTTTCTTGAGTGAGGAAAAAAAAATCGATATTTGGTAGCCCTTTAAATTTCTTCTTATTACATGACTAATATGATTCAGTGATTAAGATTTTGAGATTTCTGTATTAAAAGGTTGCCTTATTTTTGTGCTATAAATTTCTCTATTATTAACTTTACATTTAGTTGCTTTCCTTTACATTTGTATGCGATTAAATTTGTTTATTAATTATTATAATTGTGAAGTCTAATTATACTATCCTATAGACACTGCTACCCACTCCAAAGTTCCATGATTTGAAGTATTGAGTTATGGTGCTTGTTGATCATATCTCTTTAGCTGTAATGTGTTAGTAGCCCTCCACTTCTAATTATAGAGACAAACTATTCCTGAAATAAAAATGACCATAATTTTAATATCTGTTGCTATGTAAGATACTTACCATGCATCCTTTAGTAATATCAGACTAATCATCTAGGAGAAAAATCAGACTCTATCTACAGAACTTGAGTATTTGTTTTTGACCCAGATATTTGTATAAAAATGGCTGGAGAAGAAAATATTAGCACTGAAGAAGCCAGGCCCTAAAACAGAAAATATTTCAGAAGAATTATAAGATGCCAAACAATTTTTAATATAGCAATCACCTAATCTTTTTTTTTCCTGCTTTTATGAGAGTTAGGTTATACTAAAAGAAAGAACTGTAGAAAAGTTGATGACAGAAACAAATATTTCAAAAGGACATGTAATAAAAAACTCAGCTTAACAAGGAAACCAAAACCAATATAATTCAAAGTCAGAAAATCTCTGATGCATCTCAAGTTGCACCACATAACATTGTTAAAAAATAATTTTCAATTTTCCATAATCTGTCTTTTTCTACCAGCTGATAATTTTGGAAATGTATAGATACATTTTACATTAATAATTGAAAGGACTTTAAATTAACTATGTAAAACATGGAATATGTGTATATTTGTATTAAGCACAGAGAAAACCTTTCATACTTTTCAATAATTATTTCCTTTTGACTTAGTTAAGAATCACTCAACCAGAGGGAAATAAAACAATTCTTATGGATAAGGTGGTAACATGACATCTGGGGAACTTTCAGCAAAAGGTGAATGTACCCTTTGATCTCCCAACAGTGTTGTACTAAAGGAACTGAATTACATGACCCTGCAGAGACTTAACACTGAACATAAATTTATGACTCCTTTCTACAAGCTACCTGACAAACTGAGCTCATATACTTCCATTGAACATAGGAGCAATGTCATTTCTACATATTGACTTATTTTTATCAATGTCCTATTTCTAAGGAATAGGACAAATAAAAACCACATAACTTTCTCTACTAAGCACAAGCTTTTTCTGTATGGCATTTTCCTGCCCTCTAATTTAAATTACTAAACTTGTACTGTAAAAGGCATCCTGAACTTTTAACCATTTAGCTCTTTATTGTATATTATAAAAAGATGAACAATTCTCAAATAATTGTTCGATAATAAAATGTCAAGGCTAAAATTATACTAATCATAATTGTTTTCCTGTTGAATATCATCTCTTCCAATCTCTTTACACTTCTTTTAAAAGTGTATGTCAAGAAACAATTCAGAACTGAAAGGATAAAATTATAATCATATGTTATCAATGCAATACATATATGCTACAGTTTTAATTATATGAATGTAAAATGTATGGATACTATTTAATATACAACTTAAATGTATATTTTTCCATTCAATAAATATTTATTAATGTGCCAGGCATTTTTGTAAGTTCCAGAGATTTAGCAATAAACCCATCACAGAAAATTGCTAATTTCCAGGAGCTTACATTTTAGAGTACAGACAGATGAGAAGCAAATAAACAAGGAATTATCAATGATAATAAGTGGAATGATCACATAATTTATTAGCCGAACTGGGACACTTCTGAGAGTTAAAAGGGGCTTTATTAATAATTGTAACTATCAGTCAGAAATATGTTGATTTTTATAAAAGGTATTTATTTGGGATAAAGGCTTACAGTTACAAGACCCTAAAGAGTCCAACTCGAGGTACCGTAAGAGGTACTTTCTCACCCAAGTCAGTTGCCACGTGTTGACACAAGATGGCAGGTGATCTCTGCCTAGACTCTCCTTCCTTCTTGCTCGTCAGGCTCCCTGGACCCAGCTTCTTTCCATGTCAGCTGTAGGCTGGCATAGAGTTCATCTCTCCTCCCAGGGCCACAGGATCAAAGTTCTCTCCTCTTCCATGTCATGACAGAGTTCTCTCCTCTGGCATTTATGGAGCTCTTTCTCTTTACTTGTGTATCTTCTTCTGTGCATCTTCCTGAGTTAGTGTCCATTTTTATCAGCCCATCAAGGAGGCAGAGGCTTAACCTAAGTTACACCATACTGATGTGGTTGAATCAAAGCCCTAATCTTCACATAATTTAATCAAAGACATCTCAACTGAATCTGATACAATCAAAGGGGATCAGGCCCAGAGGAACAGAGCAGTTTACAAACAAAATCTTTCTTTTTGGAATTTATAAATTATATTCAAACTACTACAATAATTATACCAGGACATTTGCTATAAGCTAGGCTTGTCATGGGCAAATGATGAACTATAGTGACCTGGTAATGTACCATGAATAAAATAAAATAGGATGATAATATGTTAGGGAATGATGGGCTAGAGGCTACTTTTGCAAGGGATGTCAAGAAAGATTTTTTTGAGGGAATGTCATTTGACCTGAGATCTGAATGGCAAGAATGAGCAACCCTGGGGAGATATGGGGCAGAACTTTCCCAGCAGAAGGCACAGCAGGTGCAAAGCCCCTAAGGTGGCAAGCAGTTTGGTGTTAGGAAGAAAACAAAGAAGGGTATTATGACTAGAGTGTAGGAAGCAAAGAGGAAAGAAAATCAGAGGAGGAGGTCAAGGCCAATTATGTAGGACTTGTAAGCCAGGGAGTGTATTCTAAGTGTTTTAGGGTGCTTTTGGGATTTGTGGAAAACCAGGGCAAAGGGGCAAAGTCAATCATCACTGATCAGAAATTCAAGGATCAGACAGTGAATGCAGCTTTCTTAAGAATGCATCAAGAGGGAGCAGATGTGTCTCAAGTCGTTGAGCACCTACTTCCCACATGGGAGGTCCTGGGTTTGGTTCCTGGTGCATCCTAGAAACAACAACAAACAAACAAACAAACAACAAGCAAACAAATGAAATAACTCAGGGGAACCGACGTGGCTCAGTGAATGGTTGAGCACTGGCTTCCCACATATGAGGTCCAGGGTTCAATCCCTGGTTCCAGTACCTTAAAAACAAAAACAAAAACAATGCATCAGAGAAGTGATAGTGTTTGAGTCTTGTTCCATGTCCACTCTCAGTATTATTTTTTTGCATAATAAATGGTCCACAGAAAAAGATTTATGAACAAAGATAATTTAAACAATCCCATTATCAAGAAAATTTCTACTTTGCTGCCCCTTGAGGAACACTTTACTGCTGATAGATTAAATTATCGCTGTATTTTGATTTCAAAATCATAGGCAGTACTAAATCTTCACTGTCCTAGGTCTACTCCATCACCCACCCATCACTTCTTGGGTTTTCTGGTCTCTCAGCTAAGCAAACTGAGTTGCAGAAATACTTTTAAACTAAGGTTGATTTTGCCCTAGCTCAGGGGTTCTTAACATTTTTTGTTCTACAGAACTCTTTGCTAGTCAGGTGAAATGAATTCTATTGTAATTTATTTATTGTATACATTCATAAGTGAAGGAAATGCTGGATTTCAGTTAGAGGTCAGAGAAAATAAAGATAATAAGTTGATTTTTTTTTTTCAGTTCAAGCTCTCAGATCCCCTGAAATCTTTCCCCTGAAATCCATGGGCCCCTTGGGTCTGTGGACCCCTGGTTAAGAAGCCCTGCCTTAGATGGAGGTCAAACTGGAAAGTCTTTAGCAACAATTTCTGACTAGGTAAACCCCAACAAAGGAACCTCATGGTAGTCAAGCATAAAAAAATTTAATTAATTTGTTGCCCCTTCTTGAGGGGTTTGGGGAGAACCGTGGTAATGATGGGGTTCATATATGAACACTATCTCATTAGAGATGGTGTTTCGTATTTATTTTCTAGTCCCAACACATATAATGCAGAAATAAAGCAACCTCAAAAGCTCATTTAGTGAATGAAATTTGGATCCAGACTGGGCTCATGTTAAAGAACCCCAAAAGCTGAGGCAAAAGTATTATACACATCTAGAAGGATTTATTGAGTTCTTTCACACGGGTCAGGGCCTCTTAACCAGGAGAGGGTGAACAAACCTCAGGAATCCTTGATCTCTTGAAACTATATCCACAAGTCTGTGTGTATATGCACATGGGGATATTTTTGGAGAGTTACACAATTCCAATAGATTTTTAAAATTTTTATTTTTGTTAAAAAGCATTATAGGTTTATAGAAAAACCATGCAAAAAATACAGAGCTCCCATATACCCCCCTCCGGTGTGCAGTCTTGCCTATTAAAATATTTCATTAGTGTGGTACCTTTGTAAAAATTAATGAAGATATTATTATGAGTATAATGTTAACTATAGCCAATACTTTATATTAGGGTTCATTGTTAATGTTGTGCAGTCCTGTGTTTGTGGGCTTTTTTGTTTTAAATTTTATTTTAACATATATATAACATAAAATTTCCCCTTTAAACCACATTCAGGTATATAATACAGTGGTATTAATTGTGTTCACAATGTAATATCATCACCATCCATTACCAGAACTTTTCCATCTTCCCCAATATAAATTATGTACAAAATAAGCATTAGCTCCCCATTCCCTAGCCCCACCCAAGTCCCTGGTAACCTGTATTCTAGATTCTGATTCTATGGCTTTATTTATTCTTATGTTTTCATATCAGTAAGATCATGAGGTATTTGTCATCTTGTGTCTGGCTTATTCACCATGATGTGCTCAAGGTTCTTCTATGTTTCTACATGTACCAGAACTTGGTTCCTTTTTATTGCCAGGTAATAATCCATTGTACAAATGTACTGCATTTGTTTATCCATTCATCTGCTGATGGACATTGAACTGCTTCCGTCGTTCAGCAATTGTGAATAATGCCACTATGGATATTGGTGTGCAAACGTCTGTTGAGTCCCTGCTTTCAGTTCTTTTGGGTATATAGCCAGAAGTAGTAATGCCAGTTCATACAAAAATTCTACACTTTCTGAGGAAAAACCAAACTCCTTTCCACAGCAGTTGCACCATTTTACATTCTGACCAAAAATGGATGAGTGATCTCATTTTTTTTAATGTTCTTTCCAAAACTTCTTATTTGTCTTTTTTAAGTCATATCAATTTCAGTGGTTATGACCTGGTATCTATTTGTGGATTTGATTTACATTTCCTTAATGGCTAATGATGTTGAGCATCTTTTCATGTGCTTATTGCCATTCATATATATATTTTGGAGAGATGTATACTCAAGTATTTTGACCACCTTTTAGGTGGGTTGTTTGCCTTTTGTTGTGGTGTTGTAGGATTTCCTCATAGGTCATGGATATTAAGCCCTTATTGGTTATGTGGTTTCCAAGTATTTTCTCCCATTCAGCAGGTTATTTTTTTATTTTCATGATGAAGCCCTTTAAATAATAAAAGTTTATTAGCTCTCTACAAGCCATCTCTGTCTGTCAGGCAAGTTCTGGGAGGAAGAGCCTGAGGGATATTTCCTGACGCAGTCCTTCAAGCTGTCACCTGATGGACTGACACTGACGTGCAGGACCCCAGTGTGCACACAGGGGTTATTCTGCTCTTCCTGGCCACAATGTAAATGCAGTGTGGTTATACCCCACTCTGCGGGGGATTGTGGGAGGGAGTAGCAAATGCATCAGGAACTTCTCCTATCATTTCTAACATTTTAAAGTTGTATTTTCCTTTTTCTTAATTTCTTACCCAGTTGCTGCAACATTTTATCAGTTCTCCGGAGTTTTAAAGAAGATATTTCTCCCAGTTATTGCTAAGTGTTCAAAGATTCTGCAGGGGAACAGTACCCTGGAACATCTTACACCTGCATCTTGGTTGACTGGAAGTTGAGAATCTATATTTTAATCTGATTTTTAAGGTAGGGAATTACCAAACTTTTATTCTTTAAACTTTGCATTTAATTTGCATTTAATTCTAAATTTTCCCTAGTATGCCATCTGTATCAGTCTGCTTCTTATGAGGATTCCAGTTGTATTAGTCAACCAAAGGGGTGCTGATGCAGATTACCAGAAATCTTTTGGCTTTTATAAAGGGTATTTATTTGAGATAAAAGCGTATAGTTACAGGGCCCTAAAGAGTCTAACTCAAGGTTGTTTCTCACCAAAGTCAGTTGCCACGTGTTGATGCAAGATGGCGGCTGATCTCTGCCTGGTGTTTCAGGGCTTCCTATATCAGTCTCTGGCATAGGGATCATTTCTTTTGGCCTTCTTGACTGCAAACTATCAGGTGAATGGCACATCTCTTCCTGGGGTTTTAGCTGTTTGAGCCTTCTCCTTTCTGTCATTTGGCAGGACCAAAATGACCAAGTTCTCTCCTCTTCTGTGTGTCTTCTTAAGTGAATGTCCCCTAGGCCCACCAAGGGGCTAGGGACTCAATCTGAGTCAAATCAAAGCCCTAATCTTAACAGGTAATTTAATCAAGGGATCCTCAACTGGATCCAATCTAATCAAAGGGTATCGCACCCAGAGTGATAGATTAGTTTACAAACATAATCATTCTCTGTTTGGGATTCATGAATAATCTCACACTGCCACACCACCCATCAGGATTCTTGGTTCTTAGAGGTCAGTTGTATGTTACTCAACTTTTCCTTTTATGGTGAACAGAAAAAAGCCTCAATGTTCCTTACCTCTATGTATGTATGCCATCTCTAAGTCCCTATCCTTGATTACTGGATGGACCTGAGCTTGTTTCTAACCAATAGAATACTTTGAGTCAATGGGCCATCACATCCATGATTAAGTAACATAAGACAGTAACTTCCATCTGGCTGCTTACTCTCTCCTCTGCTCACCTTGCTAGAACTTGGTATCATCCCGTGAATGTGTGATGATGAATTGTGGATATCCTCCGTCCAACAGCCACATCCCCAACGAAAATTCATACTTCACATAAGTGAGTCTAGGAGCAGATCCTTCTTCTGTTGCACCCTCAGATAAGACCCCAGGCCTGGCTGACACCTTAATTGCAGTCTTATGAGACCCTGAAATGTGTGTTTATGTGTGTTTAATGAGGCGAGTATTTTACCTATAAGCAGAAGTCTGCTTACAGAACTTTCAATAATAAGCACCATGGGAGGTTGCCCTGGAGATGGATTAGATATGACAATAATTAAAGCTAAAAGATCTGAGCTAAGGCTGTAGAATGAAGAGAAAATTCACAGATTTTTTTTTTTAAAGAAAGGGAACTAACTCCTGATATCAGACAAGCAAGCTGATTCTCTCAATTCTGAGACGAGGTTAAGAATGTGTAATGCTGTGTGGTATTCTTACAGCTCAGGGCAGTGAGAATCTGCTCTTACTTTGTAATGAATGTGATAGAACCAGAATACCATTGCTTTCAACCTCTTTATGCTTATTTTAAAAGTGGGTTTGTGTAGAAATATGCTATTTCTCTATCCCCTTGAAAGGTATAAATAGGATAACTCTAATTGCTGTTTATTATAACATTGCATACCGAGGATCAGCCACACCTTCAACACTACAAATTGAACAAGGTTGACCATGGCAAACACCGGGACAGATTGGCAGTGTGCTCAAAAGACGGTACAATCCAATCAGAAAAGCTGCATGTTGAAACTTGTTCCCTATAAGAAGAGCGTTTTCTATTTACTGCTGGTGTCTCACCTCTTTCTTCACACCTAGCAGGTTCTCATCTACAGAATATCTTTGTCTTGTCTATACAAAACTAGTTATCCAAGCAGAGAGCTAGAAACAAAGAGCTTAGCTGTCAGTATCTCTTACTGGCTGATTTTGTGAATTTCTTAAAACTATTTCATGAAAATTCATATTCCTGGTTTACCACACTGCAAGTTAAGTATGTTAATTAATTTGAAATTTAAAAGCTATAGTACTAAAGCTTTGTGCAATTATTAGAAACATTTGCACATGTGAACATGTACATTAGACTAATGTATTGACCCATTCAGAAATCTTTGAGTGACTGATGAGAGAGGTTGTTGATGTGGGAGAAGTGGGAGTGGGTAGGGAGTAGGGTATATGGGAACCTCATATTTTCTAAAGTGTAATCTATATATCTGAAAAAAAAAAAATCCTTCATCCAGAAAAAAAAAATCCGTGTTTGGAGGAAAAGCTATCAGTGTTGGACTGTGGTTTCCATAGAAGTATATAATTTCAACCATTATACAAAGCAGGCATAATTTTACCTTAGGTTTTATAAAATCTTCATTAATAACACCTTAAGTCTTTATTTGAAACTTGGATCATATATTTACTTGATCCTCATATTCTTACTAAAACAATCCCAAGAACTAAGAATTAATAAAAAAAAAATAAAACCATTATGATGATTTGGCTTTTATTGCCAGAATGTTTTAAACTGTATTCTTTTGGGCGTTAGTTATTATTTTAAAACTGCACCCTGAGTGAAGTGCTGTGGGTTTTTTTCCCCACTTTGCAAGCACAAAACTAAAATTACAGATCAAGTATCATCAAACGGAAAAAGAAAAGTAGTCATTTTAAATTATTGAACATATAAGAGTGGCAGTTTTAAGGTTCTGACTATTCCATTGTGTCTTGAAGGCTTATAATGTTTTCCAGGTGGGGAGGAAACAAGTGGCGTGGTCACAGCACCTGGTAGAATTGGCACTGGACTTGTCTCTTTGTCACTGGGTAGTGAAGTCTAACTGTTTGCCAAAAGCTAGAACAGTAAGTGGGGTCAATGGCAGGAGAAAAATGGAGCCAGGCCACAGGTGGAATTCCAAGAGAGACTGGCAGTACCACACCCAGAGGACACGTTGCCGAAACAAGGACCCCAGGAGAGCACCCCACACCTGCTGTGCACTAAGAAAAAGGCAGATTGGCAGATGAATAAGGATTCTCAAAGACAATGATGAACAGACTATCAATATTCACCAAAATGTGCTGAAAACCAAAAAATGAAGGAGGTTGTCTATGCTTAAAAAATAGCAGGCAGGACACATACTTTTCAAAACTTTTTTTGAGAAGGGACTCATATATTTAACACAAAAAGATTTCCATGGCCCAAAGGCCATTAAAAAGCTGAAGAGTATCACACATGAAAAATGAAATTAATCCTCAAAAGTGGAGTGTTAGGATAGAAGAAATGTTACTCAGATAGAGCTTATTTGGTAAATCTAAATAAGTTTTAAATGTTAAAAATATGACCAATAATCACAACTAAAATAAATGAATTAAACTTGTTTAATAAATAGAAACTCTCAGTTCAGCTTTAAAATCTACCTATGTATTATTTACAAATGATACCAATGACTATAAAGATTGGAAAGAAAAGAAGAATTCAATGAAATACAAAAGAAAGTAAATATTAATATCAACCAAAAGGGACTTTAAGGTGAAAATCATTAGTACAGATTAAGAAGAATATTGATGTATACTGAAAGAAACAATACACTAAAGTCATTGAAAAATTTGAAATTGTAATCCACAAATACCGTAGAGGCAATCTGTCCAGCAATTTCATTCATTAGTATAATGACACAGCAATTCCACTCATTAGTATAAAACCTCAGAAAATAATTTTAAATGGGTTTGCAAGGCAACATTTACAGGGATCATAACAGCATATTTTTCATCATAATAGGAAGTTAGTCACTTTTTATCACTTAGGAATGGAAAAATTGAATGTGATACATGGAAAGTATGAAATGTTGGGCACTACTTAAACAGATTATGTATACACACTGTAATAAAATTAGACTCTAAAACATAAAAAAGCTGAGTGACAAAAGAACAGAAACTTATTCTTATATGCCAGGTACATGACTTAAAAATGCATAAACTCCAAACAACAGTGCAAGTTTTACAAATCATGCATTTCATTTGCATCAAATACAGATGTAACACTTTAGAATGTTTGGCTGTGAGGAAGGATAGGAATTGGAGTAAAGAATAGGTATTAATTAATTCATTGTTTCACCTATGTAGAAGCTTTTCACAAATCAATGATTATAGTGTTTTATGATTTTAAAAGGGAATATAATGGGCTCAGTACCCTACACCTAAAGACCAAAATAAAGTAGCCAGATTTCCACTTGGCATATGGAGGATCAAGCTCCTAGCAAACAGACTCCTCTGTGGATATAACTCATGAACAACAAGAAATCAAACAAGCAAAATCAAAACTGCTTGAAAGTAATGGAGACTGAATTAGATCAGGTATGTTGTTTGGGGGAAGGGCTTGTCGCACCTTGAAGGAATCACCTTCTATGGGGTGAGATTCCTGCTATCTGTAGCTATTTCTCTGAGCATATTCACAGCATGGCCTAGGAAGCAAAAGAACTAACCAGAGCAATCAGGAAAAGAAGCCCAGGGCAAACTTATGACGTGGTAAAAAGCTACAAAATGAGATATATAAATTATCATTAAATGCATAAGATGCTCAGTATCATTACTCTATCTGAAAGTACTTAAAACACAATGAAATACTGCTACACACCTATTCTGATGGTGAAAATTAAAAAGCCTGACAATACCAAGTGTTGGTAAAGATGAAATAAAAATGTATGTCATCATAAAATAGTGTAGTCAAATATTTTGTTATAGCTTCATTAAAAATAACCCAAAAGTGGAAACAACCCAGAAGTCTACCAATAGGGAATGGATTAACAAAATATGGCATATCCATGCAATAAAAAAGAATTAAGTATTGAGAGGTGCAACGGACACAACCAATCCAAGGACCTCAGAGAAAAGGTGGCAATGGAGTGGGAAAAGTGGACATGGTGGCTGATGGGTATGGGGAATGGCAGGAAGAGATGAGATGTGGAGGCGTTTTTGGGACTTGGAGTTGCCCTGGATGGTGCTTCAGGGGCAATCACCGGACATTGTAAATCCTCCCAGGGCTCACTGGATGGAATGGGGGAGAGTGTGGGCCATGATGTGGACCACTGACCATGAGGTGCAGAGATACCCAGAGATGTACTTACCAAATGCAATGGCTGTGTCATGATGATGGGAGTGAGTGTTGCTGGGGGGGGGGGGGGGGGGTGAGGGGGGCGGTGGGGGTGGTGGGGTCGAATGGGACCTCATATTTTTTTAATGTAATATTTTTACAAAATCAATAAAAAAAATATGGATGAATCTCACAGACTGTTGAATAAAGTAAACAAAATGTCAAAGAGTATATAATATATGATTCCATTTATATGAAGTGCTAGAAAGTGAGAGCTAATCTAGGGTGACAGCATGCATGTCATTTGTGACTGAGTGTGAGGATGATGGAACGAAGTGCAATGTGGAAGCAGGTGTCTTTTGGGGCTAATGGAAATGTGTGCATTTTATTGCAGCGATGGTTTAATGGGTATGTGTATACATCTATCAAAGTGCATACACTTATATAAATAGATACAACTTATTCTGTATAAATTATACCTCAATAAAGAAGACTTAAAAAGCCTAAACCTAAGTAAGATGGACTTGATAGACATACACGGAAACATAGGAAGTCATGGTGAAAGATTTCAGTAAACTTCTTTGTGAAATGAATTAAACAGTTTAAAAAAAATTATAGAAAACTTGAATAAATATATTGAACAAATTCTTATCATTTTTTGTATATTTGTTATAAAATATACTAAGTCACAAAGCAAGTCTCATTCAATTACAAAGAATTTGAAAAAATCATAAACCAATTTCTATATACCAATTTCTAATACAAAGCAATACAATTAGAAACAAATGTTTTAAAATAGCACAAAACATACATAAGTCATAAAAATTGAATAATGTGACTCCTAAATAATCTTTGGATTAAATAATAAATTTTAATTGAAATAGCAAGCTACAGAACTGAAATATAATAAAAAAAATACCGCTATCAACACATGTGGGATCCACTTAAAGTATTAGGTAAAAGCAAATTTATAAACTGAAATCTAAAAGGGAGAAAAATGCTAGGACATAACGTAAACCTTAATAAATTTAAAAGGAATAAATATATACCAAGTATTTTATCTGACAAAAATGAAATTAAATTAAAAATCAATAACAGGAAAAAAATTGGGCAATACAAATTTGTGAAAATTACACAACAGACTCCTAATGGGTCAAAAAGAAATAATAGAGTCCTATGAGATAAATGAAAAAGAAGAGAAACCATAACATATGAGATGTAGCTAAAGCAGTGCATAGAGGGAAATTTATTTCTGTAAATGCCTATATTAAGAAAGAAGAAAGATCTCAAATCACTATCCTAAACTTCAACCTAAATTAAAAGCTTTTCAAAACTATTTCAAAATAGGAAAAATTTACTAATTTACTAAGTTTCTGTTACTCAGTAACTTAACAATTACTAAGCAAAATGATTTTTAAAAGAATACACATCTTGTTCTTTGAACTTTTTATTTTTTTTCTTTATTAGAGAATTTGTTGGGTTTTTTCTTTTTTTTTTCTTTTTATTTATTTATTTATTGTTTTATTTTTAACAATTTTTTATTGTTGGTTTACAGAACAATTTATGCATACAATACAGGATTTCTACACAACACCCTGCCACCAACACATTGCATTGTGTAGAATATTTGTTACAATTGGTTAAAGCACATTTTTACAAAGATACTGTTGACAGTAATCCATGGCTTGACTTAGGGTTCACTGTTTGTTTACTGTACTTTCATTGCTTTTTAAACATTTTTTTAAATCTGTTACATATATACAATCTATTCTTTCCCATTTTAATTACATTCAGATATATATTTTAGTGCTGTTGATTACGTTCACTGTGTTGTGCTTCCAACACCACCATCTATTACCAAAATATTTCCATTACTCTAAATAGGAATACTATACATTTTAAATCTTAATTTCCCATTTTCTATCCCTACCAAAAATCTGGTAACCTCTATTCTAGATTCTGACTTTTTAAATTTACTTATTCTAATTGTTTTAAATCAATAAGTTCATACAACGTTTGTCTTTTTGTGTCTGGCTTATTTCACTCAACATGATGTCTTCCAAGTTCAGCCATGTTGTCATGTATCAGGATTTCATTCCTTTATATGGCTGAATAATATTGCATTTTATTTATCCATTCATGGGTTGATGGATACTTGGGTTGGTTCCATCTTTTGGCAATTATGAATAATGTTGCTATGAACATCTGTGTGCAAATATTTGTTCTAGTGTCTCCCTTTAATATTTTTTGGGTAAATACTGTGTAGAGTGATTGTCAGGTAATATGGTAATTCTATCCCTAGTTTTTGGAGGAACTACCAAATTGTCTTCCACAATGGCTGCACCATTTTATGTTACCATCAGCAGTGAATGAGTGTTCCTATTTTTCCTCATCCTATCAAACACTTGGTATTTTCTGTATTTTTTTTTTAATAGCTGCCTTTCTAAAAGGTATGAAATGATTTCTCATTGTGGTTTTGTTTTGCATTTCCCTAATGGCTTATGAGGTTGAACAACTTTTCATGTGCCTTCTGGCAATTTGCACAACCAGCAAGGGAGAAATGATAGGAAGTCCTAAACTAAAGAGAAAACTGCACCCAGAATAACTAATCTAGTAAACCAAATGCAAAGACAAAAAATTACAATCCACAACAAGAAACAGGAAGCTATGGCCCAGTTAAAGGAAAAAGATAAGCCTCCAGATGACATAAAGGAGTTGAGATAACTAATCACAGATGTTCAAACAAATCTCCTTACTAAATTCAATGAAATGACTAAAGAGATTAAGGATATCAAGAAGATACTAGATGAGCAGAAAGAAGAATTTTAAAGCATACATAGAAAAATATCAGATCTTATGGGATTGAAAAGTGCAATAAATGAAATTTAAAAAATTTTGGAACCATATAATAGCAGATTTGAGAAGGCAGAAGAAAGGATTGGTGAGCTTGAAGAAATGTCCTCTGAAAGTGAACATATGAAAGAACACATGAAGAAAAGAATGGAAAAAATTGGACAAGGTCTCAGGGAGCTAAATGACAGCAAAAGGCATGTAAACAAAAATGTCTCTTCTTCAGAAGGAGAAGAGAAAGGAAAAGGAGTAGAAAGAGTATCTGAAGAAATAATGGTAGAAAATTTCCCAACCCTATTCAAGGACATAGATATCCATGTCCAAGAAGCAAAACATATTCCCATCAGAAAAAATCTGAATAGACCAACTCTGAGACACATACTCATCAGAATGTCAAAGCCAAAGACAAAGAGAGAATTCTGAGAGCAGCAAGAGAAAAGCAAAGCATAACATATAAGGGATATCCAAAAAAATTAAGTGCTGATTTCTCACCAGAAACCATGGAAACAAGAAGACAGTGGTACGATATATTTAAGATAATACAAGAGAAAAACTTCCAGCCAAGAATCTTATATCCAGCAAGACTGTCTTTCAAAAAAGAGGGCAAGATAAGAATATTCACAGATAAATAGAAACTGAGAGAATTTCTAACCAAAAGACCAGATTTTCAGGAAATACTAAAGGGTGTGCAAGAGCCTGAAAAGGAAAGACAGGAAAGAGGCCTGGAAGAGTCTAGAAATGAAGATTATATCAATAAAAGTAACTGAAAGTGTCAAAAGGGTGGTGAAAATAAAATATGACAGGTAAAACTCAAATAGTCAAGAATAAACTTAACCAATGATGTAAAGCACTTGTGTTCAGAAAACTACAACTCAATGTTAAAAGAACATTCCATGCTCATGGATTGGAAGAGTAAATATCATTAAGATGTAAATTCTACTCAGATTGATATATAGATTCAACACAATCCAGATAAAAATTCCACCAACATTAAAGAAAAAATTGAAAACATGATCATCAAATTTATTTGGAAGGGTAAGAGGTCCCAAATAGTCAGAAACATCATAAAAAGGAAATATGAACCCTCATCTCCAGACTTTAAATTTATTACCTAGCTACACTGGTAAAAACAGCATGGTACTGGCCTAAAGACAGACATAATAGACCAATGGAACCAAATTGATGATTCAGAAACAGACCCTCAGATATACTGTGAAGTGAATTTTGACTAGCCTGTGAAACTCACACAGCTGCGGGAGAACAATCCATTCAACAAATGGTGCTGAAAGAATTGAATATCCATAGCCAAAAGAAGGAAAGAGGACCCCTATCTCATACTTTATACAGAAATTAACTCGAAATGGATTAAAAACCTAAAAATAAATGCAAGAACCATAAAACTTCTAGAATAAATTGTAGGAAAATATCTTCAAGACCTGGTGGTAGGTGGTAGATTCTTAAAGGAGATAAGAGAAGGACTGAGTGGACTACTGATGTTAAATTATGTAGAAGTTTTAATTAGCTTTACTGTAAAAGCGTGGACATGTATAGAGTGGATGGTAACATACAGTGAGTAACAGCTAGTTTGTAAATGGGGATGTGACTGAAAATGGTAGTCTAGGTATGTAAATGCCAATTGACAGAATGCTAGAGTGTAGAATAAACCAAGAGATGGATGAGAATTGTGGTTAATGGTACAGATGCAAGAGTGTCCTTTGTGAGCTAGAGCAATGTATATCACTACTGCAGGGTGTTGGGAATGTGGAGAAGCATGGGAAAGATACAGCTGAGGTGACCTATGGACTGTGGTTAGTAGTAATAATAAAATATTCTTGCATCTATGTGGAAGATGTACTTTGTTGGTAATGAGGCAGTATGGAAAATGTGAGCCAAATATATGAACATGGTAACATGCTAACAATGGTATGGATATGGTAACAATCAGATGCTATTATCTTATCTGTAGCAAATGTTCTACCACAGTGTGGTGTGTTCATGGACGTGTGTAGTTTGGGAATTCTGCATATATGCATGATTGTTTTATAAGTTTACTACTTCTGTCATAAAAAATATATTTAAAAATAATAATAGAGTGGGTTGGGGGAAAACACATCAAATGTATGATAAGGACTATGATTAATAGTAATATTTTGAGAATATTCTTTCATAATTTCTAACCAAGTTCTCACGACAATACAAGGTGTTGGTGGACAGTTGACGTATGGGACCCCTGTATGATGTTATGCATGTTTGCTTTGTAAGTTCACAACTTTTACTATACACTTAATTGTTTATGGATGTTCATATATAAATGATATGAAGATAATAATAGGTCTGGTTGGGGGAAAAATACTTTGATCAGTAGTAATTTTTGACAATACACTTTAATCATTAGTCAAAAAGGCTTAACAGAAATGCAAGTTATTGGTGATAGGGTGACTTATGAGAGTCCTGTATGATGTTATATATGTTTTGTAAGTTTACAACTATTATTATACACTTACTGTTTATGTAAGTTTATGTATGAGTGATATACATACATAGGGAAATGGGAACCAAAACTACAATGAGATATTGTTTCACACCTATCAGAATGGCCACTATTAAAAAGACAGAGAGCTACAAGTGTTGGAGAGAATGTGCAGAGATAGGAACACTTATTCTTTGTTTATGGGAATGCAGAATGATACAGCCACTGTAAGGACTGTTTGGCAGTTCCTAAAGAAGGTGAATATAGAGTTTCCGCATGACCCCAGTATACCACTACAGGGCATATACCCAGAAGAACTGAGAGCTGTGACATGAACAGACAACTGCACATAAATATTCATGGAGACATTATTCATGATTGCCAAAAATTGGAAACAACCCAGGTGTCCATCAACAGATGAGTGGATAAACAAACTGTGGTCTATTCACATGATGGAATATTAGGCAACTGTAAGAAATGAAGTCATAAAGCATATGACAACATGGATGAAACTGGATGATATTAAATTGAATGAAGCAAGCCAGACACAAAAGGACAAATACTGTATGATGGTGTTACTGTTAACCAAATATATTGTGAACATATTTTATGATTCAAAAAAAATTCACAGGTATCCAGTACATTTAATTGAGAAATGTAAGTTTTTATTCAACTGTGTTTTCTTTTTAGTTTTTAATTTTTTATATTTTCAATTATCAAATGTACAAAATAAAGTTTAAAAAAAAAAAGGAATGAATTCTGGCTCATGCAACAACATGGATGAAGCTTGAAGACATTATGTTGAGTGAAATAAGCCAGACACAGAAGTACAAATAGTATATGATTTCACTCTTTTCTCAAATAAGTGCTCCTCAGATTCTTTCAATTATTTGGCTGATTTCAAGAGTTCTGAAAAAGCTTAATTTTGAAAATATATGTTAGTTTTCATTTCTTTTATGGAGAGGTAGATCCACAGAGGTCCTCACCTTGCTATTCCAGAAAAATAGTTTTTAGGTAGGACACACACACATATGAGAACCATAAAAGTGGCTAATGGGTCTCAACCAAAGTTAAAGTTTGCACAGTTAAGAAAGATAAAAGGCAATCCATAGACTATGAAAAAATATTTTCAAAACATATCTATTAAAGGACTTGCATTCTAAGTTTATGAAGAACTCATAATTCATCAATAAGATAAAAAATTTGAGAAAAATGAGGAAAAATTTGGCCAGGCATTCCCAAAGAAAGATATCTTGGCATCAGATTGGTTAAGTTGAATATTATTTGGGTCCAGGTGGAGGTTAGGAATGAAACAATGGGAAACTGAGGCCATAATGCATGAGATAAGACTGTTTTCCTCACAGGTCCCAGAGAGAGAGTGGTGTCATGAGGGATCAACAGGAAATGCGATCAGCTTAGGTGGCTCAACCAACTGGTGGAGAGCACACAGACAGAATGAGAGAGACCCATGGGCTTGTGCCTTTATAGCGGTACTGGGGATATGAAGGTGGTAGGCATAGTTATCTTATCATTTGGGACCAACTGTGGGTTTGAGGTGAGGTGTGTGGGTGATGTGGGTGGAGATGACAGATGCAGGTTTGGCCTCTAGGGAAGGTTAGCCCCAGGGCTGGAAAGCTGTTCATTAACTAGACCAAATGCCAGTATGCCAATCTGAATGGCAAGAAGTATGTAAAAGGATGCACAGCATCATCAGTCATTACAGAAATGCAAACTGTAACCATAATAAGATGCCATTACTGGACTAGTGTTAAAAGGACTGAAATTTCATATGTTGGTGAGCAACTGCGTGTTTCATGCATCTCTGGTAGGAACAAAGCCTGATGCAGTCACTGTTGAAAAAATGTTTGACAATTTCTTATAAATTTTAATATAGACTTACTACAAGACCCACTAATCCTTCTCCAATATGCTACCCAAGAGACATAAAAACACATGATCACATTAAGACTTGCATTCAAATGTATATAATATCTCTCTTCATAAATGGATGACTGCAAACAAATGGTATGCAATCACATGACCCCCATCTGAGAATGGCTAAACAAATTATTGTATATTAATACAATAGAATACTGCTCAGATGTAAAAAGAAACAAATTATTTATATGTATATTACATCATGAATGGGTTTCAAAAGCTTATGCTAATTAAAAGAGTCAAATGAAAAATCATATTCTGTATTGAATTTTATGTAAAATTCTACAATATACAAAACTATATTGACAGAAAGCAGATCAATGACTGCCAGGGCAGTGAGAAGGGGGAGAGATTTGATTTCAAATGTTTCACCACAATGCAAGGTATTAGTGGTGGGATGAGCTATGAGAACCCTGTATGATGTTATGTATGTTTGTTTTGTAAGCTCACAACTATTACTATACACTTACTGTTTATGTATGCATATGTATGAGTGATATACTTCAATAAATTTTTTTAAAAATCATCAGGGGACTATTGAGGTAAATAGGAATATTTTGTATGGAAATTCAATGAACTGCATGCAGACAGGGTTTTTGCATATTATGACTTTATTATATGTTTGCTATAACTTGATAAAAATGAAAAAAACTTCAAATAAAAATGCTATTTCATTTTTCTTAAGCTTTAGTTCCTTTAAGTTAAGAAAAATACCATGCTGTAAGCAGCAACCCAATTCTGTCCCCTCTGTTGAATATTCATTTGTATAAAAAAGAAAGCAAAGACATGAAGCAGAATTGGTAATATTTTGTGAAATAGAGTTTGAATTTTCCCCTAAACACTTTATGGAGAGTTACCCCCACCTGCCAGCTTTTCATTATGAAATTTACTTTCATTCTCCATTTAGACATGTACTGTTAAATACCATTAACCTGTACTTTCGTTGGCAGCATACAGGGTGTCTTGCAATCCCTGCCCCTCATGTTGGATGAGCTCGCAGTTGCACATTGAGCATTAGGAATGGAAGTAGAAGGAGGTGAAAAGTAAAATGAGTGTATGTGGGGGAGTGACTGATGGGTGGCAAGTAAGAGGAACAAATGGAGTGGTTGAGATCAAAGCTGAGTGGAGGGAAAGATGAAAGGAGAGTTCTAGAATCTCCTCTATCTTTTACTTTGACAAACATTTCTCATTATTGTAATATTCTATTAAGTCCTGATCAGAAAATATTAAGATTTCTTCAGTCTTCTATCTCCCACGTAACTTAAATCATATCCTGTAAGAAATTTATTTAGGATGAACCATATGAAATTGCTGACTTTCAGTCAATTTTCCCCTAAACAATGGCAATTAAATATGATTGAACCAAAGGCAAAGCACTTTTTCATTTCTTTCTTCCTGTTTTCACTTTCTCAAGTATTTCAGTCATCTTTCTTTCCTTGTGATAAAGATGTCTTCTACTTCTCTCAGTTTGCTCCCTTGAGCCATTACTCAGATCACTACTATGTTTACAACCCATATACTTGACCTCAACTCCCATTTTGCTCTTCAAATTTCATGCTTCCTTTTGTTTCCTCCATTTGCTTTCCAACTTGTTCAGCAACCAACTATACAGTTGACAGTTTCCTTTTCAGTGAAGTCACATCTCCACAGTACTGAATAGCATAGTATTTGAAAGGAAGAAAATACCAGCAAATTTTTCTTTTCTTTTCTTTGGGATTCTGTGAAACTCAATTTATATTCTCTTCTTTGACATATTACTCACAATTTCACTAAATTTTCTTTATTGAGCTCAATTGTTCACTGTATTTAAGCTCTTTATTATTTATAAATACCGTATCATCTGCCCATTTAAATAGTTTGTGAGCTTCTGCTTGATAATATTTATACCACAATGAAATTAATCTAAATCAAAAACAAGGTATTACTCTTTTCCATTGGCTTTGTCCCCTTTCTTCTAGTTGTTGCTTCTCTCTGGTGTCTCCACATAACTCTCTTTTAAGTAGAGATTAATTCTGGAAGGTTGAATAATTTTTCTACATAGATCCTCATGCCGAATGGAATGAGTTCCTCTCCTTCTGACTATAGGGTAGTGTATATCTACTTGGTGAAATTTCTCCTATGCATAATGAACCCTGGGAGATCTTTTAAAAAATTTATATGGACCAACCTCAATTTGCTATCCTACCTGAGCCTCATTCTCCTCATCTGTGGTCTAGAGCAAAAATACCTCTTCTACCAAAAACAAGGTGTTGATTCTGTGGGTTAAATTTAGTAATGCAGGTAACAGTACTTTGAAAACCATAAGGCATATACAAGTGTAATGTATCATTATAATATATAGGTTATTTTTATGCTCAAAGTGTATTATTTATTTATAAACTATAATACTATGACCTGTTGTAATTTTCTTCTTAAAAACTATCAGATTAGGCCTTAACCAAAGTTAAAATCATTACATTTACAAGCAAAAATACTTTTTCACGATGTTCATTTTCACATACTGTGCTCATTTACCCATCACTCACACTAAGCCTCTTTTGATTTTTAGAATTATTTTTAAAAGCCTTGAAAAAAACCCAAAACTCTTGTATAAGTCATGTAAAATTATTGTCCTGACAACATAATGTCCCATGCATCAAAAAACAAATTAAACGAGCCAAGCATCTCTGAAAATGCACCCGACACAGGAGGGTTGATTTTCTGATAGGGACCCCTGCAGCAGTAAAAGGCATGGACTGAGCCGACCCTTACAGAAACAAGCCAGTGCCATGACAACAATGCTAATGAAGCTGGAAGGCTTTCATCAGGACAAGAAGCAAGAAGTCAACAGTGCAGGTCATGAGTACGGGCACTGCAGAGAGAGAGCAGCGACCGGGTTCACAGAATGGATTAAACTGTAAATGTACCATGTCACAACAATTTTAATTTTAAGAACCCTTTGAATTGTACTTTTAGTATTCCAAAACACAAAAGACAAATCACGTATGATCTCACTGATTTGAAACCATTAGAATAAGCAAACACATACAGTAAGAATCTAGAATGTAGGTTACCAAAGGTCAGGGTGGGTAGAGGGAATGGGAAGTTAAGGCTTAAAATGTACAAGGTTCCTATTTGGAATGATAGAAATGTTATGGTAATGGATGGTGGCGATGGTAGCACAACACTGTGAATGTAGTGAGTAGCATTGAAATATATATCTGAATGTGATTTAAAGGAGAAATGTTAGATTGCATATATGGTAAGAATATAAAAATCTGAACTAAAATCCATGGAACTATGCTACACGAACAGTGACCCCTAAGGTAAACCATGTACTGTGGTTAATAGTTCAGTTATAGAAATGTGCTATCATTAATTTTAATAGAAGTTCCACCACAATGCAAAGTGTTAATAAAAGGGTGGTATGTGTGAATCCCGTAATTCATGTTTGATTGTTTCGTACACCTATAAGCTCTCTAATAAAGAAAAAAAAAAAAAAGGTCTAGTCATGTAACCATTTTACAGTCCCTTAGACCTCTTTGTCACCAATTTTCCAATGATGGTTCTTCCAAATACCTTCTATCCTAACAAACCACTGGTCACAGCCCTTGAATCAGTTTACTGATACTTCTCCAGCCATTTCTTCTTCCAAGCAAAATGAATAACAGTGCACTTCTTGAGGTTCTGCCCACTTTGAAGATTTCTCTTCACCACTTGTCTTCAGGAATATCCCACAAAGGGGCTGTAGTGCTGCGGCTGTCCATTCTTAGGTGGCACCTTGATATCGTTCAGAACGTCTGTAACCATGCCTGAGTTTTCTATTCCTCAGTCAAGTGATCATAGGGAACTCCGGTAAGAGACCATAGCTATCGGCTTGGAAATAGAGGGTAATGTGGCAGGAGTGGTACCAGTGGCATTTGGGCCAGATCCTCCTGCAACTTGCCTTCAGGGCCTGCTCAAGCACAGTCTTGCATATACCATGTACATTTTATGACAGCGTGCTGCTGTGTATGCTCAACTTTACAGCTTGGTCAGTCAGACAACACCCAGTTCAGGATATGCAACTCAGGTCAGGTGGTGGCCTGTGGTTGAATGTTCAGTCTCTATCAAGGCCCAGCAGCAGACCAAAAGCTGTTTCTGAAAGGGAGAGAGTTATCTCCAGAGGATAGAAGGGCTTTGCTCCAAAATCCTAAGGGCTTGGTCTGTGATTCTATTATAGGCAGTTGCCAAAGGCTTCAGACAGCATCTCTAATTACTACTAAAACTTTCAGTTCAATTGGATCTGCTGGATCATATGGCCCAAGTGACAGAAAAGCCTCCTTTTGTAGCAGTCTCAACGAAAAATAGCAGCTTTTTTGGGTCCCTCTATAAGTGAGCTGGAGCAGCACACCCAAAAGAGAAATACATTGTCTCCAAAATCCAAAGAGGCTGTTGTAGTTAGAAACTGGAAACCCCTTTTTTAAAGTTAATCTATTCCTGTGGGTGTGGACCCATTGTAAGTAAGATCTTTTGATGCTGCTATTTCAGTGAAGGTGTGAAGCACCTCATTCAGGATGAGTCTTAATTCTCTTACTGGAGTTATTTATAAACAGGATGAATACACAGAGAGAAAAAGTCATGGAAGCAAGAAACTGAAAGTAATGAAACACAGAAAAGAAGGGAGATACCAGCAGACACTACCATGAGCCTAACCATGTGGCAGATGTCCCAAGGAGCACTGGCAGCCAGTCTTTGGGAAGAAAGCATAGTCTTGATGTTGCCTTGAATTGGGAATTTTTCTCAGTCTCAAAACTATAGGCTAATAAATACCATTGTTAAAAGTCAACCTACTTTATGGTTTCACTTTCAGCAGCCTAAGGAACTTAAAGAGAGGCCAACTAAGCTTTTTGCCTCTTTTGTGGTTGTAGAACAGGCCAGATACAGCACTTCATTCTTCACTTACAAGAGATATCTCAATATGACCCACTCCATTCGGCACCCAGATATGCATTGAGATGGAAGGCAACTGAACTTTTGTCGATTTATCTCCCACCATATGTATTTTGTGTAAAGGAAAGGAAATCAAGGTCCCTGCAGAGCAGTTTATGACTTTGGGCAGGTGAGTTTATATATACCATCACAGGAGAGTAATGGTGTGTTGCTGTTGACTTTGCCAGCTGCCTCTTGGCTTCTGGCAACCCAGGATCTGATCATTCTCATTGTGTTCAAGGATTCAAGGCCAGTGGCAATGGTTCCCACAGTAATATGTGACTTACAGAAAAGATCAAACACAGCACTTCAGGGATGATGGACTTAGTATCACAGATTTATTCCTCACAGCCATGGTGAAAGTTATGTCCTCTGGATGTATATGAGTGGAATAAGCAAGCCTTACTATTCCAAACTCTCTAAACCCTTGGATCCCCTCATTTACTTTATACCCAGGCAGTTATGGCATTTTGGTTTTTGGCAATGTAGACCACATTTTGGTCCATGCTTCAAATGACTTTGTGAACAAACTATTAGATCCCTTTCTACCTTCTTGAGCTACAACACTGAATCTAGAATATCTGCTTAGTGGGCCCATATCAATAAATTCAAACTGATCCAACTTTATGTTCCTTTCACCATTACCACCTTCAATTAATAGTCATTCCCATACATATTCCCCTGATTTCTGTTGATATAAATTTGAAAAAAAAAACATGCAATTCTTTTGGAGTCTAGTGTTCTTACTCATGGGTCACACTTATGCCTCATCTTTTGGAGTCTTTGGGACTTTAGTCTACTTATAGATCTGAAAGAAAAGAGTGCTGTTAGGGGTGGGTCAGGACAGGAATTAGCAGTATCTCAAGGCATCCATTGAAGTTTCATCTGGCAAAGCAGGACTAATCTCTTTAGACAGAGGTGTGAGGGCTGTTGCCTTGGGGGAAGTGGTTACAGACACAGGAGGGTTAATCTCTTCAGATGAAGGTGGTACAGCTAAATCCCCAGGGCTGCCTGGTGGTCAGGAGGCTGATTGCTCAGAACAGACCAATACAGATTTATCTAGCAAAGAGGACTCCACAGAATCTAGGGTTTCAATGTCCTCACCATCACCATTAGCAATCCATATTTCCCCGTTCCTGTTTTCAAGGATACCATTCCTTTACCATCAATATCCTGACTTTAACACCAGATACCCTGTGATGTTGGGAATTCAAATTATGCTGTAATTCAGCCACTTGCAAAATGAGACTCTGGGTCTGGCTTTCAGGAATCCCATCTTTGTAGCTATAAGAAATATGTTTCTTTTAGGGCACATGTAGAAACTTTCATGTCCTTCATGCAGCACTTAAGCTGAGAATTTGAAGCCTTGAGCTCATCCCTTTCTTTAACAACTATATCAAGCATATTTAGGAACCCAGTCAAGAATTTTTGGAGTTTTTGCTTTTTAACTCCACAAAATTCTGATAAGTTGTCAAATATGCCCTCATACAGAGTCTTGCCTCATCTAAACATTTGGCTAGCCAATTCTAGTGGTGATATTTTGCCTATATCTATTTCCATTTCATGCCATGGACTACCAGTGTCATCTTGATCATTGGAAATAGAGTCATTAGTGCCTTTTAATCTGTTCAGATTATAGAACCAATTCTAAAAGCCCGGGACCAACTCAGAAATCTCATCCTTTGAATTCTGTTGCTCAAGAACTACTTGAAATGAAATCTGTATTAGTCAGTATTCTCCAGGGAAACAGTGTATGTGTGTTCATAAGTGTGTATTATGCATACTGTGTATTTAAATAATAAATAGTAAATAGTATGGGATTTATTATGGGAATTGTCTAATGAGACTGTGGGGAAGGACAATTTTAAGTTCTATAGGGCAGACCTCAAGCTGGGAACTCAGATAAGATTTTTCATGAACTCCCCAGGAGAAACTGGCTGGCTGAAATAGAAATAGAAATTATTCCTTCTGACTCCTCAAATCATTTGTTCTCCTTTTAATGCCTTCAAATGATCAGATGAAACTTTTTCTCATTATTGCAAGCATGCTCCATAGTTGATATAGTTGATTATAGTTGTAATCATTCATAGATGCAATCAATTTACGGATTATTTTAATCCATATCTTCACAATAGTGATCAGGTCTGTGATTGATGACCAAACAACTGGACACCATAAGCTAGCTAAATTGACACATAAGCTTACCCATTACATCACTTGTATTAGTCAGCCAAAGGGGTGCTGATGCAAAATATCAGAAATTGGTTGGTTTTTATAAATGGTATTTTTTGGGGGGTAGGAGCTTACAGATACCAGGCCATAAAGCATAAGTTACTTCCCTCACCAAAGTCTATTTTCATGTGTTGGAGCAAGATATCTGCTGACATCTGTGAGGGTTCAGGCTTCCTGGGTTCCTCTGGGCTCAGCTCCTTTTTTTTCTCCACAAGGTCAGCTGTACACTGTCAGGCAAACAGCTCTGTCTCTTTCTCCATGGGGCTCCAGCTTCAAGCATTAAACTCCCACATCAAAACTCCAACATTAAGAGTCCTTAACTCTGTCCTTTGCCATGACTTTCATCTGTGAGTCCCTACTCACCAAAGAGTGGGGACTCAACACCCTATTGGCACAAGAGGTTTACCGGATTACTTAATCAAGTAACCCTATTTATCCAATATAATCTATTATGTCCACAGGAAAATATCAGTTTACAAACATAATCCAATATTTCTTCTTGGAATTCATCAATAATATCTACCTGCTACACCAGTGTAGAAAAGATGTTAAAAGCCTGGCTTCCAAAAAATTCATATATTCAAAATATGGGACAAGAAGAATGTCCTTTTTAAATTTGGAATTACATTGCAGAAGAGAATGGAGCAAAAAATTACAACAAAGCTGATGATTCTGTAATAGATAAAAGAAACTGGAAAGGAAGGAACTGACCACACCTGAGTTGTTCAACATTAGGTGTTGGTTGCAACAAAAATTACCAGCAAGATGGCAGCGTTGTAAGGAGCTCCTAGAGTCAGCTCCTGCTACAGGGCAGTTAGCAAACACCCAGAGCTTTCTGGAGCTAGCTGAAGCACCTGTTTGGGGGCTCCAGGAGGCCAGACGAGCATCCTGCAATGTCTTTGAAGGAATGGAAGGAGAAGACTGCCCATCTGCAGAGAAGACTTGTAAATAGAGGCTCCACACCCCAGAGGACAGTGTCCATCCTCCACTGGAGGCACAAGCCTTCTTGGGAGCTGTTCTGCGGCTGGAATTGAAAGCTCTACTGCCCCAAAATGGGGGAGGAAGAGACGGTTGGGCACCAATTTCAGCTATGATGAGGAAATTCAGTGGGCTACAGTATGATCCGGAGAACAGCTGCGGTTTGACCTGCCCCAGTCAGAAAGAGGCTGGGGGCCGCCATTTTAATTCCACACCTGGCATGAGGGGAAGCAAGATTGACTGAGAATCCCAGTGCTGGTGGGGACCGACTTCTTCCCATCCAGATCATATTGCAGGTCTAGCCTAGGCCCCAGTGCCGCCTCCAGCAGGGAGGAAGCTGTGGGACTTATGCCAGCTCTCTGGGAAATTACTGGCCAAACTGCAAAGACCAGTGATCATTCTACTCTGGTGGCATGAGCTGCCCCAGGAGCTACTCTGTAATGGGAATTAGAAGTTCCATTCCCCAGAAACAAGAGAGGAGAACACGGTTGGCTGCTGATTCCGTCTATTGAGTGGTAGACTTGGCTGGCTAAGAGATAACCCTGGGAACAGGGGAATGTGAACCGGCCCAAGTCAGAAAGAAGCCAGTAGCGGCCATTCTGACTGCACCCCCAGCCTGAGGGAACCTGGGCTGACTGAAACTCTCAGTGTTGGTGGGAACCAGTTTCTTTCACGCAGATCAGCCTGCAGCCCCAGCCTAGCCTTCAGCCCCAGCTCTGGCAGGGAGTAGCCTGAGGAGCCCTGCACCAGCCTACACAGGTAACTGCAGGGAACTTTGGCTGACACTGACTGAAAATCAGGAATCTACCAAGGCAACTGCGGTCATCCTAGGACCCATACTGCAAAGATTGCTGCCCACACCTGCAGCTCCATCCCTGCTCCAGGCAGGGGAGAAAGGAATGCAAAACATCATCAGTCTCTCTGGCAACTACTGTCTACACCTACATGTGGATTATTCCACATAGCTGTGACACTGTCCCAACTCCTGGCAAAGAAAAAAGTTGGAAGAAGCTTCATTGGTCCCTGGTAGGTAGTTTGAGCCTCCACAGCTTACAGCACCAACTACATGCTTGGCTTCTACTGTACAACCAGCAAGGGAGAAATGATAGGAAGCCCTAAACTAAAGAGAAAACTGCACCCAGAATAAATAATCTAGTAAATCAGATACAAAGACAAAAAATTACAATCCATACCAAGAAACAGGAAGCAATGACCCAGTTAAAGGAATAAGATAAGCCTCCAGATGACATAAAGGAGTTGAGACAACTAATTATAGATGTTCAAACAAATCTCCTTAATAAATTCAGTGAGATGACTAAAGAGATTAAGGATATTAAGAAGATATTGGATAAGCACAAAGAAGAATTTGAAAGCATACATAGAAAAATAGCAGATCTTATGGGAATGAAAGGTGCAATCAAGGAAATTTAAAAAAACACTGGAATCATATAGTAGCAAATTTGAGGAGGCAGAAGAAAGGATTGGTGAGCTTGAAGAAATGACCTCTGAAAGCGAACATACAAAAGAACAGATGAAGAAAAGAATGGAAAAAATTGAACAAGGTCTCAGGGAACTAAATGACAGCAAAAGGCATGCAGACCTACATATCATGGGTGTCCCAAAAGGAGAAGAAAAGGGAAAAGGGGCAGAAGGAATATTTTAAGAAATAATGGTAGAAAATTTCACAACCCTATTGATGGACATAGACATCCCTGTCCCATCTGAAAAACTCCAAATAGACCAACTCCAAGATACATACTCATCAGAATGTCAAAGACCAAAGACAAAGAGAGAATTCTGAGAGCAGCAAGAGAAAAGCAATGCATAACATATAAGGGATATCCAATAGGATTAAGTGCTGATTTCTCACCAGAAACCATGACAGTGGTCTGATTTTTTTAAGATACAACAACAGAATAACTTTCAGCCAAGAATCTTATATCCAGCAAGACTGCCTTTCAAAAAAAGAGAACAAGATTAGAATATTCACAGATAAACAGAAACTGAGAGAATTTCTAAGCAAGAGACCAGAATTTCAGGAAACAGTAAAGGGAGTGCTAGAGTCGAAAAGACAGGAGAGAGGGACCTGGAAGAGAGTCTAGAAATGAAGATTTTATCAATAAAAGTAACTAAAAGTGTCAAAAGGGTGGTGAAAATAAAATATGACAGATAAAACTCAAATAGGAATATCCTTAACCAATGAAGTAAAGCACTTGTATTCAGAAAACTGCAACTCAATGTTAAAACAAATTAAAAAAAAGTCCTAAATAACTGGAAGTACATTCCATGCTTATGGATTGGAAAACTAAATATCATTAGGATGTTGATATACAGATTCAATGCAATCCCGATAAAAATTCCACCAACATTAAAGAAAAAATTGCAAACACAATCATTAAATTTATTTGGAAGGGTAAGGAGTCCTGAATAGCCAGAAACATCATAAAAAGGAAAAGTTCATAAAAAGGAAAAGTGAACCCTCATCTCCAGACTTTAAATCATAATACCTACCTATAGTGGTAAAAACAACATGGTTGGCCTAAAGACAGACACCATAGACCAATGGAACCAAATTTATGGTTCAGAAACAGACCCTTATAGGTATGGTCCGGTGATTTTTGACTAGCCTTTCAAACTCACATAGCTCAGGCAGAGCAACCCATTCAACAAATGGTGCTGAAAAAATTGGATATCCATAGCTTAAAGAAGGAAAAAGGACCCCTATCTCACACCTTATCCAAAAGTTAAATCGAATTGGATCAAAAAACTAAAAATAAAAGCAAGAACCATAAAACTTCTAGAAGAAATTATTGGCAAGGCCTGGTGGTAGGTGGTGGATTCTTAAAGGAGATAAGAGAAGGACTGAGTGGACTACTGATGTTTAATATATGTAGAAGTTTTAATTAGCTTTACTGTACAATTGTGGACATGTATAGAGTGGATGATAACACACAGTGAGTAACAGCTAGTTTATAAATGGGGATGTGACTGAAATGGTAGTCTAGTTATGTAAATGCCAATTGACAGAATGCTTGAGAATAATCTAGGAACTGGATAGCACAGTAAACCAAGAGGTGGGTGAGAATTGTGGTTGATGGTACAGATGCGAGAGTGTCCTTTGTGAGCTAGAACAAATATATATCACTACTGCAGGGTTGATGGGAATGTGGAGAAGCATGGGAAAAATATAGCTGGAGTGACCTATGGACTGTGGTTACTAGTAATAATATAATATTCTTGCATCTATGCAAAAGATGTACTGTGTTGATACTTACGCAGTATGGAAAATGTGAGCCAAATGTATAATCAGATGATATTATCTGTGGCAAATGACATACCACATTGTAGTCTGTTGATGGAGGTGTGTTGTTTGGGAATTCTGCACATGTACATGATTGTTTTATAGGTTTACAACTTCTGTCATAAACAAATATATTTAAAAAATAATAATAGGGTGGGTTGGGGAAAAACACACCAAATGTAAGATAAGGACTATGATTAGTAGTAAGATTTTGACAGTGTTCCTTCATAGTTTGTAACAAACGTCTCATGACAATGCAAGGTGTTGGTGGAGGGTTAATGTATGGGACCCCAGTATGATGTTATGCATGTTTGCTTTGTAAGTTCACAGCTTTTACTATACACTTAATTGTTTATGTATGTTCATATATAAATGATATAAAGATAATAACAATCTGATTTGTTAGGATAAATCTACTTTGTTTAGTACTAATATTTTGACAATGCTCTTTAATCATCAGTTAAAAGGGTTTAAAAACAATGCAAGTTATTGGTGGTATGGTGAGATGTTATATGTTTGTTTGATGTTATATATGTTTGTTTTGTAAGTTCATAACTATTCTACAGTTACTATTTATGTATGTTTATGTATGAGTGATATATTTCAATAATTTTTTTAAATGTGAAAAAAAATTAATACAGCAAATAATAACCCCTACCTTTTTAAAAAAAATAATACTGCTGAAGAACTAAAAATGTTCATAAAATAAGGGCAGCCAAATGAACAGGACATTCTAAATTATTTGTTATTAGAGTAATATATTTGGAAACCACCTTAAGCATCACAAATTCAGTTTAGATCTGTGGTTTTAAACCATTTTACCCAAGAAAAAATGGTTTCACTTTTAATGGCATCCAATTTACTTCAAATTATTTACAAATGATGAACATTTTAAAAATACAGTCTATATGATGAATTTATGGATGCACAGGACACTATTCAGAAACAACTAGTCTAACAGAATAAACCTGTTGATAGAAAGTAGATGGATATTTTTGGTTAGCTGGAAACTTATTCCCAGTAGTACAAAATTTCCTTTTGTTAATAAATAAAGTCCTAAGTATTCCATACCCGAATACTTTTGTTGAGAGATTATTTAGCTTGATGTCACCACATTGGACTGACACCGGGATCTGGTACAATTTGGGCTTGATAAGAGCAGAGTTGCAGTTCAAACTCAATTTTATGTTTGATCGTATTCCATTTTATCTCTTCATGAAAGAAACATGGTTGCCCTAAGGTACAGCAAAAGGAAACAGAAAGAGTAAAAGTAATCTGTGTCATGGGTTAGAAAGAAATTTTCATGCTTTTTAAAAATGAAATATAATTAATATCTCTCTAATCCTGTTATATATGTTCTTTTACAAAGACTTAGTTGTATCTTTTAAATGCAAACTATATAGTCTACAAAATTTAAGTATCTAATAAGGAATCTAAAAGGCTTCAAATAAATTACTTTATCAGGAGATAAAAAGAAATATGATAAAATATTTCTGTATTTTTCCCATATATATTATTTAATTACTACTATGATTAATTACTATTAATTGCCCTTGTTAACTATTCCTGCTAATTTTCTTAAATAATAGGATTTATGTACAAAAAATAAGTATGAATAATGTATAATTTCAAATAAAATCTTATTTTTCATAATTTACTTTAAATTACTAAAAAGGTATCTAATACCGGTGATATATTATTATGATTTTTATGGTAATTTGCGAGATTCCTATTTAATTATTTATACTTTTTTATGTACCAGATTCTTAGTAATTGAGGGAGTTTTTCTCCAGAGAGTTTTCCTCTGCTAGTTGGTACTGCTAAAAAAGGGCAACATTTTTAGTAGTACTTTTTCAGTAGTGGTGCTACTACTGAATAAAGGGCATCTTAATCCTGAATTGTCTGTTTCATATTTTTCAGACCACCCAGTTAAAATTAAATTGTTCCCCAAACCCACCTAGAAGTCAGCTTGTGGTTATAGAATTTTTTTTTTTTTATTTTAGAAGGTGCCAGAGATTGAACCCAGGACCTTGTACCCAGGAAGCAGGTGCTCAACTGCTGAGCTACATCCACTCTCCTAGAATTTTGAGGGATATCTTTATTTCCCTCTCTCCAGATTCAACGCCATCGTGCTCTTCTTTCTCCATTCTTCCCTTGAGATTGGACATTTTCTGAGGTCCTGGTTTTATTTAAGTATCTATCCTGGGCTTTTCTTTTCTTTTTCTGCACAGCATTTACTAGCCCCAGGGCTTGCTTACATCTTTGTATTCCTGCTTCTGCTTTATTCATAGCCTCTGAGGAGTTCCCTTTTCCTGATTTGATTCATCATGAATTTAAAAGCTTATCTTTACCTTGTAGCTATCTTTTGGGGATATTTTGTATACTAGTTCCCCCATCCCAGAGGTTAGGGTTATGCCCTGTTGGGTGAAATTCAACCAAGATAATCTTTAAATGATATTAACATGTTAAAAAAGGTTGGAAACTGCTGTTTTAACAGTAAATACAGTACTGAATCGAAATATTTGAATCAAAGTAAAAAATTTTAAAGTAGGAGAGAATAATGTGCTACTTCGAAGCTTGACTTACATTTTAATAATCTAAGGGATTCAGATGCACAGGGGTGATTAGATAGACAGGTGGAAATTAGGTAATAAGTCGTGCCTTTCAATGATCTAAGACCTGTTTAGTAATGAAGAAAATCATCATAGAAACAAAATATACAGAAGTCACCTGGTGGTATTGAATTTTGGCGTTTTGACTAGTGATTCTCAACCCTTGCTGGACATTATTAGGAAGCTCAAAATACCCTTGCCAGGGCCCTTCTCCAGGAGAACAAAATCCCAAAATAAGCGAAATAGTAATTTTCGTCTCATCAAGTTTTTTATAATCTTGGATTCAGACAATTTAAATTTATGTGCTCTCTCTGGGTCTGTGATGATAATAAGCGCTTACACAGGTAAAGCACTTGTCATTTGCAAAGCACTTTATTTAAAGGATATCATCTTCTATCAGACCCTTCTCATAAGAACAGCAGAGCAAATATTTACTGTTCCGATTTTGCAGGGAAGTAAGGCTCAGTGGAATGTTGTGGCCTGAGTAAAATGGTTTTGTAAATACAATTCACATGTGCCAAAGAAAATACAGCATTCTTCATGTTTAAAATCTACCACCTTCTTGATCCTTTCACAGAGAAGGCGCAGCTTGAGGACTGGGCAGTAAACTTTAAACTCGTCAAAATTAGAAGTTCTTTGGGGGGGAGGGGGAAACAGACGTGGCTCAACTGACAGAGTGTTTGCCTACCATATGGAGGGTCCAGGGTTCGATCCCCAGGGCCTCCTGACCGGTGTGGTAAGCTGGGCCACATGAAGTGCTGCCATATGCAAGGAGTGCCCTGCCATGCAAGGGTGCCCCTGCGTAGGAGTGCTCCACCCTGCTTAGGAGTGCTCCATGTGCAAGGAGTGTGCCCTGCAAAGAAAGCTGCCCGCATGAAAAAAGGGAAGCCACGCCCGGGAGTGATGCAGCACAGAGAGCTGACCCAGCAAGATGATGTGACAAAAAAGAGACAGTTTCCCAATTCCGCCAGATAGCGCAAGTGGACACATAAAATAAATCTTATATATATATATAAAAAGTTCTGGGGATTTGCGTGTTGTTTAAAATGCTCTGAATCTAATCGTTTTTGAGCAAAGCTGTGCATATCGCGCTGATCCTTGCCTGCCTGCGCAAGCTGAGGTCTAGGGCGCCTGACGGGCTCAGGGTGGGGAAAAGGCGGGCTCAGGGGTACTCACAGCGAGGCGGGTCAGGGTGGGACACAGGGAAGGGGGCTGGCCAGAGGAAAGCGGGGACAGCTGGGAGCCCTGGTCAGAACACAGCCAGGGGACCCCGCCCAGACGCCCCCTGCGGGGAGGCAGCTGAGTGAGGGCACCCCCAAAACCAGGAAGCTGGAAAGCCCGCGCGAGACCTGGGCACAGGCCCCGTTGGAAACTCCCGGCTCAGAAGGAGCCCGATGGCTGCAAACAGAAAGGCCTGCCCCCTGGGTCCCTGCAGCGGACAGACGGGTGGACGGGCAGGCAGGCAGGACACAGGGGGCTCACCCCCTCCTCGGTGTGGGGAGCGGGAGGACAGGGCCGGGGGGAACTCTCTTCTTGTTTCCTCCCTCCCTTGCTCACCCTCTGGCGTGTCCTTAAATTCCTTCCGGGGACGCAGCGGGGACCCTGGAACCCAGAGCGCTCCGCCCACAGCCGCAGAGCGGGTGGCGCTGGGGTCTTGTGGTGCAGCTCCCGCTCCTCGCATCCCCACCTGCAATGACGCGGCAGCGACCCTGGGTGGTCCCCGGCCGGGGCGGGCCTGAGCGGGCCTGGAGCTCCGGGGGGCTTCCGGCGCCTCCCGCCTCTCCCCCCACCGCGCGGGCAGGGAGGGCGGCCGTGCGCCCTGGGCGCGCGGGCGCGGGCAGGCTCCTCGGTCCTCGCTCTACTACTGCTCCCTGGAAAGCTGCCCTGGCCCTGGAGCGTCTCACGTGGCGCTCAAGAAAGCCCCCTGGAGGGGAGTGGGTGCAGCTCCGTGGTTTGAGCACCTGCTTCCCATGTAGGAAGTCCTGGGTTCAATCCCCTGTACCTCATTAAAAAACAGAACAAACCCAAGTTTTGGGGGAGGGGGGTTGGGGGTTTTATGGGAACCTCATTTTTTAAAATGTAACATTTAAAAAAAAATAAAGGAATAAAAACTGAAAAGAAAAAAAAAGTCATCTGTAACACGGAAAATCATTTGCCCTCCTAACAAACTCCGGTTTTGATACTTTTTGTGGAGACTGAAAGCTAAGTTTAGGATTTTTTTTTTCAAACAGGCAAGCTTCCTCTGAGTCAAAGAGCATCATGGATTGACTCGATGGGAAGTCAGGATGTCTCGAGATTTAAAACTAACACTTAAAAATATTAGCTTGATATCATGCTAGTTCATCGGATGACCATTTCCTAGTGACTAGCAGAGTTCTGAAAATATCTCCCAACATTTCCTAACTTCTCACGTTTTTTTTCTACCTCACTTTTTGTTTCATTTTAGACATCATGTCCATGTATCAAAATGATCAGAAGTGGTCGCACACGCTTTTTAAATAAAGCATGAGTTCAAGCACACGCAATGCACAACGGAAGTGGGGCGTCTGAAAGCATGCCCCTCAAATGGTAAGAAATCATTTTCCTTTCATTTTTAACTGTGGGAAGCTAACCATCGCTACATGTTAGGTCAATCTATTGTAGATAAGGCTTTTATATTTTATAATTCCTCTGTAAGTACTCCCAAAGTACATCAAGAATTAATCATTAGTACCTGGTAAAAACTATCTGGCAATGCCTTGGATTATCAGTTAGAAGGAGTTTATCCAAATCACTTGATTCTGATGCAGGATCATGGACCGATTGCTTCTACTAACTATGCAATATCATGGATATCTATATATCATAACCAAAAGCCAGGTGTTTCTTTGACATAATTGTTTTTTGCAGCGGCCAGTTGAGCAATCATCTGAATTGACTCCTGGCTAAGTAAAATGTATTTAAGAGTGCCTCTCAGCTAAGGAAACACTTTACTGTTTTCATATCTTTTTCTTTACTTTTTTAGGTATAAATACATTTTAAAGCAAAAGAATGTATATATTTTGGGAATTACATGCATGTAAATATGGCATCTTCCTGATTACATTTCTGACTTGCCATGAGATGATAACATCAAGGATAATAGATTAGATTCAGAAAAATAAGAATGTATGCAAGAAAGTAATTGTGGCACCTAAGGGATAGCTCCTTTTCCTGAGAAATTAGTGGCAGTTATGTGTTTATTATATAAAAAGAGATTGACTAGGTCACTTCAATAATATGACTAAAAAATAGCAGGCATTCTAGTATTTCCGGGACATAAATCCATGATAATTTTTAGTGTTCAGTACTTTAGATTGATGGGGTTATTGGAAATTGAAAGAATGTATTAATTTAGATAATGTTATTCATAATGTCTTTTGGTCTTATGTGAAATGTGAAATATTAAATATTCTAAATGACATGTAAAGAACACGTGCCAGTGAATGGAAAAATATGTAAATGAGATTTGTATTTTCACTGTAAATATTGCATGCTTATTTCATTTTTATGTTTTATTTTGCCCCATTACTTTTTGAATTAGTAATGCATTCACATAGTTCAAAACTTCAAATATACAAAAGGATATTGAGTGAAAATTGATTTCACTTTCATCTTCCATCTACTGAATTTCTTTCCTGAAGGCTGCAAATGTTAATCACATATTGGTGCATTCTTTGAGAACATTTTATGTATAAACTAACAAAATAATATATATATATATTAATTTTTATATATTCATATATACTCATATATATGTGATGCATGTGTGTGTATGACATATTTATATATGTGTGTGACTATATGTATATATATAATTTCCCTATTTTTAAAAATGGAAACATACTATGAAACACTGTAACACTATTTTTGTTCTTGCTATTTTGAATTAGCAAATCTTGCAAATCATTCAATTTCATTACATAAAACTTCCTCATTTTTTTTCCTACAGGAGTATAACGTTTCTTGGCTTGGTTGTCTTCTATTGAAGCATATTTTCATTTTCCGTCTTCTGCTATTGCAAATAAAGTTTCAATGAATAACACTGTGTGTAAGCTCTTTTCACACATTTGCAATGATATTTATACAGTTTAGATACTGTTTTATACTGTTTTGCTTTGCTCATCTGTAAAGTGAAAGTAATAATACTTTGAATGTTTAATGTAAAGCCCAGAAATAATATAAAGTGTCTAGGAAAGCATATGGCTAGAAAACACTTAATAAATAGTACTTGTTATAATATTTATATGTATTATGGAAAATATTTCAATAAAAATTTTATTCCCGTACAGCAGAATAAACCTAGGAATTTATTGGTAAGAATAATTACATTAAAGCAAAATTTGAGAATTTTTAAGTTTCTGTATTTATTCTGGAACTTTTATTCATTTTAGTTGAACTTACTCATTTCTACATGACACTATATATGTGAATGAATTCAGTCAAACAAAGTGCAAAGGTGGTTTAAGAAGTTCCACTTTATGTGTACAAATTATAAATTTTCCTCATAATAAATAACAACCTGGATAGAGAATATTATTATTCCTTAAATGCTTGGAAGAATTCACCTTTAACCTAAACTACCAATAATAGGTACTATCATTGCTTTATCCCAAGCCTATCTGCATATCTGTCCATCCCTCTTACCACCCATCAATCCTTCTCTACCATTTCTAAGTTAATCATGTATATCAGTATACTTTGCCCTAAATTATTTAGCATCTGAATGTCAAACTAGAGTTTTGTCTGTTTTTTAATGTAAAATACACGTACAAACAAATGCATGTATCTTACGTGCCCATTGACTGAATATTGAAAAGCATACAACTGTGTAGCCAGACTAGCTGTAAAATATAACCACCACCTCAGAAAGCTTCCTCTTGGGTTTTCCCAGTAAATATCCACCATCACTCCTCGAAGACAACGAGTCTTCTGATTATTTTCCACCATAGATTAGTTTTGCTGTTCTAGAAATGCATAAACAGTGTTGTGGGTTGTATTATGCCCTCCAAAAAATTATGCTCATGGCCTAACCACCAATATCTGTGACTATGACCCTTTGCATATGTAGCAGGCAAAATGAGATCATACTGGATTAGGATTGCTCTTAATCCAATGACTGGCGTGGCAGTTTGAGATTATTTATGAATCCCCCAAAAGAAAGAGTATGTTTGTAAATTGGCCTGTCCCTCTGAGTGTGATACCCTTTGTTTATATTAAATTCCATTTAGGGTCTTTGATTTGACCACATGAGTAGGGTGTGACTCAGGGTTGAGCCCCTTCTCCCTTAGTGGGCTGATATAAACCAACATTCACTCAAGAAGACACACAGGAAAAGAGAGGTCCATAGACATGGCAGAGGATCCTGGAGCCCCCAGGGAAGATGACAGAAAGAAGCCTTATGTTAGTCTGTAGCTGAGAGAGAGGAAGGTTGAACTCTCCCAGAGATTGCCTGCCATCTTGCTTCAAATCATGGCTACTGGCTTTGGTGAGAAAGAAGCCTTGAGTTGGACTCTTACAGTCTTGTAAATGTAAGCTTTTACCCCAAACAAATACCCTTTGTAAAGTCAACATATTTCTAGTAGTTTGTACCAGCACCCCTTTGTCTACCTAATTCAACTGGAATCCTCATAAGAGGTAAATTTGAACACAGATACACAGAGACACATGTGACCATGGAAGCAGAGAATGGACTGATGCAGCTGTGAACCAAGGAATACCAATGATTGTCAGCAAACACAGAGGTGAGGAAGAGGCGCAAAGGAGGTCCTAGAGTCTTCAGAGGGAGCATGTCCCTGCCAATACTCTGGTTTTTGACTTCCAGCCTCCAGAAATGTCAGAGAATAAATTACTCTTGATTCATACACCACCAAGTTTCAGCATCTTGCTGGGGCAGCCTTAAGAAGCTGACACATATAGTAACAATATTTTAAGACTTTTTCTGGACTCAATGTAATTTTTTTTTTTTAAAGATTTATTTTTATTTACTTAATTCCCCTCCCGTCCCCTGGTTGTCTGTTTTCTGTGTCTTTTTGCTGCGTCTTGTTTCTTTGTCCACTTCTGTTGTCGTCAGCGGCATGGGAAGTGTGGGCGGCACCATTCCTCCGCAGGCTGCTCCCTCCTTCGCGCTGGGCGGCTCTCCTTATGGGTGCACTCCTTGCGCGTGGGGCTCCCCTACGCGGGGGACACCCCTACGTGGCAGGGCACTCCTTGCGCGCATCAGCACTGCGCATGGGCCAGCTCCACACGGGTCAAGGAGGCCCGGGGCTTGAACTGCGGACCTCCCATATGGTAGACGGACGCCCTAACCACTGGGCCAAAGTCCGTTTCCCTCAATGTAATTTTTTTAGATTCATCCATGATGAATCAGTAGTTGCTGCATTTTTTTTTCTTTTTCTGAGTAGTTTCTGTTGTATAGATATACAAGTTTGCTTATGCATTCTGTAATAATATTGATAGACACCTGTGTTGCTTCCATTTGTTTATTATGAATAAAGCTGACAAAATAAGTCTCTTTTTTGTACATAAATATAAATTTCCTTTAGGTTAATATCTAGGATTTGAATTGCTGGGTCTACGTATGTTAATAAACTATCAGTCCCTTTTTTCCAAAGTTGTTGTACCATTTTACATGCCCATTATCAACACATGAAAGTTCCTGTTGTTGAAATTCTCTAAGGCATTTGGTTTGGAAGTACCATTACTTTTAGCTATTCTGGTAAACACTGATGTTTTAATTTGCAGTAGTAATGACTATTAGTAATATGCCATGACTAAGAGTAATATGTACTTTTTCCAAGTACTTATTTCTCAGTTGAATAATTTCTTTCCCATTTTAATTGGGTTGACTTTTTATTATTGTGCTTTAGGAGTTCTTTACATATCATGGATACCGGTTTCTAGTTATATGTATGATTTATGAAGGTTTTCTTACAGTCAGGCTTGCATGACACTTTGGTGTATTTTGATGAGTGAAATATTTGAGTTTGAAACTGTCCAATTTTTTTCTTTCACAAAAAGAAATACTGCTTTTTGTGATATTTCTAAGAAATTTTGCTCATTTTCAATCATGAAGATATTCTTCTAAGTTTTATTCTGGTAGCTATTTATATGTTTAGATTTTACACTGAGGTGTATAATCTATCACAAATTAATTTTTTTGTGAAGAAGTGTAAAGATTCTCTTCTTTCCATTAAGATTTGCGATTTATCCATCACCATTTTTAAAAAATTCTCTTTACTTATTGATTTGCTTTGGCACTTTTGATGAAAACCAACAAATTTATGAGTGTAGGTCCATGTCTGGGCTTTGTTCTATCAATATATGTGTTAAGCATTTTGCCAATGCCACACTGACTTGACTATATAAACTTTATAGTAAGTCTTGGGGTTAGGTTGAAAAGTATTCCAGTTTTGTTTATTGTCTTGGATATACTAGGTACTTTCCATGTAAATTTAATAATTAGCATGCTAATTTCTAAAAACAAGTGATTTTATAATTGGGATTGCATTCAATCTATAGACCAATTTATGTTATTGCTTTCTAGATTGATTCCATCATGGTCAGGAAACATTTGTATTACAAGTTCAAATATGTGGAATTTATTGAAGACTATAATAGGTAACTACATATAATTGAATAAACTGTTTTTAATCTGAATAGAGTACAGCTCTAGGCATTTTTTTATTATTTTTTAAATCTCCCCACCATATTTCATAGTTTAGCATCACTGTGAAGACTTGCCCTATTTACTGTGGTTTAATTCTGGTAATGAATAAGGGAGAGTCAAAATACACTTTCAGGTTAGGTGTGCCTTTATTTGTTTTCAATATGTTTGTAATAAGCTTTCTTTCTGGCAGTTAATTATGAGATCCTCAGTGTCTACACCCACTGCGTTAAAGTGACTATAAATGGCACTGATCTCTGCTTCAGGGCTCAGACAAAAACTGAATAACTAAACTAGCTGTTCCAAATGTATTTCCACAGTTAGCCACCTTGAGAATCACTCTGATGCCATCTTTACTCCTTGAGGCCTTTACCTCACTTAGCTTGAAGCTTTCTGAAGCTTCTCCTCTGATGGCAGTCTTCTACCTGTCCTTTGAACAATGCTTAGCTCCAAGTAGGTTTTTCTCTATATCTGACTCTATCTGCTTTTTATCTAGGACCTTTTCTCACTTTGAGAAAGTATATTTGGAGGTAGTTGTTTATATATAGTTTCTAAGAAGGAGATTGTAGAAACAGATGGTTATCAATGAACAAGAAAGCTTGACTTTATAATTTGGATGATCTCAGGAGGTCCTACAACACAGCTGTGAAATGAGGAATTCTCCAATCATAACTTCTGTGACAGATTGGTATTGTTTATAAACTCTAAAAATAGATACTGGACTGTGTTTGTAAATTGGTCTGTTCCTCTGAGCATACTAGATTGTATTAGATTCAGAGGTTTCACTTTTACTTTATTAAATCAAGATTAGGGCTTTGTTTGACCACGTCATTAAGATGACTCAGTTTGAGTCCCTGCTCAACTCCCTTTGTGGGCTATATAAACAGATGCTCAATCAAAGACAGGGAAGTAAATACACAGAGAAGGAGAGCACAGAGAGTTTAGTTTTGGATGCTAGAGTCCCCGGGAGACAGCCAAGACATTTGCCTGATAGTTTGCAGCTGAAGAGATCAGAGCCTTGAACAGCTGAGAAAGTCTGGAAAGAAATGAGCTCCAGGGAGAGAGATGAGCCTTATGCCAGCCTCCAGCTGAGATCAGAAGAAGCTGGGACCATGGAGCCTTAGGAGAAAGAGGAAGTCTGGATGCCATCTTGCTTCTACACCTGGTAACAGACTTTGGTGAGGAAAGTAACTTACTTTTTTTTTTTTTTTGAAGTTTTATTTATTTCTCTCCCCTTTCCCCCCACCCCACCCCAGTTGTCTGTTCTCTGTGTCCATTTGCTACGTGTTCTTTTTGTCCACTTCTGTTGTCAGCGGCACAGGAATCTGTGTTTCTTTTCTTGTTGTTGTTGTTGTGTCATCTTGTTGTGTCAGTTCTCCGTGTGTGCAGCGCCATTCCTGGGCAGTCTGCACTTTCTTTTCGCGCTGGGTGGCTCTCCTTATGGGGCGCACTCCTTGTGCGTGGGGCTCCCCTACGCAGAGGACAGCCCTGTGTGGCACAGCACCCCTGCGGGCATCAGCACTGCGCATGGGCCAGCTCCACACGGGTCAAGGAGGACCTGGGTTTGAACTGCGGACCCCCCATGTGGTAGACGGACACCCAATCCACTGGGCCAAGTCTGCTTCCTGTAACTTACTCTTTATGACCTTGTGACTATAAGCTTCTACCCCAAATAAGTACTCTTTTTAAAAGTCAACAGATTTCTGGTACTTTGCATCAGTACCCCTTTGGCTGACTAATACAAATTCTTTGATTATGAACCTCAAATGCATTAAAGCTTTGTGACAAGGTATTTTTAATTATGTGGGGTATTTTGGTGATTTTGTTTTTGTTTTTTTTGTTGCTCTTGTTGATAAATGTCTGTTTTTTTTTAAATTGGCATGCAAGCTACGGATGTTATTTTGGAGGGTGTAGTTACTAGACCTAAAATACTTATTATTTCCTTAGATGTGGTGCCTCTCTTAACTCAAAATAAATTCTGCTTAAAATAATAATATCAAAACTCCTTGTTCTTCCTTATTATAAACTCATTAATTTTTCAGGAAGTGTTTGTAAGAAGCAGTACTTAACAACAGATATTGTGGTGACCTGCATGTATTTCTAAATATGAGACATGGAATTGGAATCATATTTTCAATAATATGCATATGCCATGGGAAAAAGTCCTTTTAACTTAGACACACACAAGGTAAAAGTTCTAAAATATTTTGTGAAAAAAGAAAAATCACTACTCTATATTATCCTAGCTTTGAGCAAAACGATGGTGAGCCTGTGCTTTCAGCACTGTCTCACTGTAGTCTAAGAAAATGCATTGTAGATCAGAAAATTCAGAGGATATCAAGGTAGAGAGACAAAATCTCTACCAAGGAAAAAGAAATAAAAGCTGAAAGAGAAAATGTGAGCTATGTTGTTTGATAAGCTCAATGAGGGCTCATTTACCTAATCCTGTTTACTATAGTGAAGGGCATCCATCCCTTGACATCTGAGTATCTCAGCTTCAGCAGCACAACAAAAGGCAGACACATTGACTTGTGCATCTGATTCTGGCCGCTCCTGTCTTCTCTGAGGCTTTACTTCATTAATTATCCTCTCTTTTGTATCTTCAACCTTTTTGTGCTTTACTGGCTATATTCTCTCAACCTATAATCACCTTCGTTTCACCCATGATCAGAGAATAACAGCTCCTTGACCCTGTACCTTCACTTTAGTTCTTTACTTCTCTTCTTATTCACCTTTTAAGAGCAATTGATATTCATTATACCTACCACAGTCACCTCTGTTCTCTCTCTAACCCATTACTTCTAGATATTTGACCTCCACCTCCCTAAGGAAATTGCCTTCCTTACTTTTTATGAAATTCTTTTCATAGATTAATTTCTGGGAATATTCTCAGTATTACACCTTTCAGATTTCTCTGCTTGTGAAGCTATTGTTTCCTTCTTCAGATCCTCTCTACTATCTATTTCCTTCTGTTCTTTTACATCTTAACCTTTACCATAAACATTTTAATCCTCAGAATTTGGGCTTCCACCTTTTCATTCTATAATTCTTCCTTGAAAATCACAATCACTCTCATGCTAAAATTTCTCAAATGTCTGTCTCCTTGCCAGAGCTCTCTCTAGATAATTACATTCCATTGCCCATTTATTACAACCACTTAAAAGTTATATCGTTACTTTTGCCTAACTTCTATCACTTTAAAACTGTATTTGCATATAGTATCAATATTAGGAAATGCAGTAATATATTTTGTCATGATCTTTTCCTGTTTTCTCCCCACACTGATTATTTTATATAGGAATACAACACCAGGATGCAGGAGTGAGGGGCAGAGGTTGAAACATGGAAGGGGATACAGCCTTGTATTGTTGATTTGGGCATTGCCTGTGGCTACTGGTTGCTTGATCCATCAGGGCTTTCTGAGGACTCTCAAGGGGTAAGTCTCATAAGGGTCTGTCCACGGCAAGAAAGTAAAGGGCATTTTTCATCAACTCTCATGCTCCATTCCTTAAGGGGGGACTCCACCGGCTATAGCTCCCTGCAGTTCTGGACTTGCCTGGAGAAGAGGCAGTTCCCTTGGGTGCCCTGGAGAAAGAGGTGGAGGGGTGAGAGGCTGCCTAAACCCCAGAGCCAGCCTCAGTTCAGCTCCCGCTGTGCAGAGTCCACTGAAGCTTTCCTTGAACCGGCCACTGTGGCGGTGGCCAGAATAAAAGGGGAGGCCAAGGGGATTCGAAGTGCTTTGCAGTAGATGTCTGCTCCTCTTTCTAAAATACTCCAAAGGCGTTTGAAAAAAAAAATAATATGTTGTTTTTGATGAGAAGATGCTCAGTAGAACAGGTAACAAGATATATGTATAGAGTATATATGCATATATGTACATACATACGCAAACACACACTTCAGAGAAAAATTTCACCAAAATAAAGGCAAAATGATGGATTTATGACTATAAAGCCAGAAATGAGGCAGAAAAAAGTGCCCCAAATACCACTAATATTTTAAACTAAAATAGAAATATTTTTGAGCATATTAGCTGAGAGAAATAAAATAGTAGTAGTATAATTGGGAAAGAATAGGCAAAAGTAATCCTAATTACATATGATATGTAGTTTTTAAAATATGCCAAAATAATAAACTAATAAAACACTGAAAACTTTCAAAGAATTTAAAAAGTTAGAGTAAAAATTTCCCACTTATAATAGGTTTACATGCACAGGAATGGATTAGCTTTAAGAAGAGAATTTTCTGGGGTCCATAAAAGACTCCAACTGCCTCTTCTACTTTTAGGTACCAATAATGTTTGGAATTTTTTCTTTTTCATACTGGTTTTTCAAATTTCTTTTAAAAGTTTATTTCTGCCTTAATTTCATTATTACATTTTCTCTTTCATTAGATACACTAACCTATTACAGTTTTTAATTATAGTTACTATTGAGATCTTTATATCGATGTTTTAATATTTTAAAAAATCATTGTTTTGATCTACTTTACTCTTTTGTTTGGTTGTTCATTTGTTTTTAATAATATAACACTGACAGTTTTTCAGATAATCAATTTCTAGTTCCTAAGAAAGATGATAGGATTAAGACTCATACTAAACAAATGAGGGTGGTTTATAGGGGAAAATGCTGATGCTTCTAGATTTTGTTTGGCCAAGAAAATTCCCTAATGAGGCTGTGGATGGGAGCAATGAGAAGGTATTAAGTTCAGCAATATAATGCAGTGGCTAAGAATTTGATCTATAGACTCAGACAATTCTGGACTCAAGTCTCTCTTTCCATTTACCAAGTTTCTGAAGTTGAGCAAATTAACTACTTCCTGTGCCTCAGTTTCTTCCATGCAGAAATGGACTAATAGCAGTGTTTAAATCATAGAATTGTTTTGAAAATTGAAAGAGATCATGCAGTAAAAGACATGTTTTAGTTTGCTAAAGGCTGCTGGGAGCACTATACCAGAAATGAGTTGGCTTATTTTTTTTAGGAGGTGCTGCGGATTGAACTCAAGACCTCGTACATGGGAAGCATGCACTCAACTACTTAGCTACTTAGCTCCCCAGTGAGAGCTGATTTGTTTGTTTGCTTTTAGGAAATACTGGGGATTGAAGCTGGGACCTCGTATTTGGGAAGCAGGTGCTCAACCATTTGAGCTACCTCTGCTCCCCAGGTTGACTTTTCTAATGGTTATTTATTAGGTTAAAAGCATACAGTACTGAGGCTGTGCAGGTGTCCACATCAAGGCATTATCAGGGTACTGCCGTTGATCCCAGAGTCCTCTCTCTCACATGCAGAATCTGCTTCTCTTCTGGGTCTTGATGCTTGTTCCAGCTGCTTCCATCTGTGGCTCCCTTTAAACTCCTGGGTTCCTTCTGTCCATCTCTGTGGCTTTTTCTCTCTGTTTCTGCATGTTTTTCCCATTTATAAAGAAGTGCAGCAAGAGGACCAAGATCCACTCTGAGTCACGCCATAAAATACTTTACATTTAAGTCTACTTCTGAAGGGTTGGGTCTACTTGGTTTCACTGATGTCTGCCTGTTCATGAAACAGTACTAACCTCTTTTAGTTACTGAGACTTCCTAGTATGTTTCACCGTTTTAGGAATTAGCGCTCCTTTTCTGCTCTGTTTTTTCATTATACATTTTTTAAACTGTTTGTTATTATTCTAATTATCTTTAGAATGACCTTGTCCAATTGCAGGAAGTAAAGCTATTGACATTTCATTAGTATTGAAATAAATTTTATTTATTTTCAAAGATTTATTTATTTATTTTTTCTCTCCCCTTCCCCACCCACCCAGTTGTCTACTCTCTGTGTTCTTCTGTGACCGCGTCTATCTTTGTCAGAGGTACCAGGAACTTGTGTTTCTTTTTGTTGCGTCATCTTGTTGTGTCAGCTCTGTGTGTGTGTGGTGCCATTCTTGGGCAGGTTGCAATTTCTTTTGCGCTGGGCAGCTCTCCTTATGGGGCGCACTCCTTGCCTGTGGGGCTCCCCTACGTGAGGGACACCCCTGCGTGGCACGGCACTCCTTGAGCACATTAGCACTGCGCATGGGCCAGCTCCACACGGGTCAAGGAGGCCTGGGGTTTGAACCGTGGACCTCCCATGTGGTAGGCAGAAGCCCTATCCATTGGGTCAAGTCTGCTTCCCTGAAATAAATTTTAAAGTTTAAATATAATTAGAGAGAATTGACATAATTAAGATATTGGTAACTATTCAAAGAAATAGTATATTTTTTCATATGTATAGATAGGTCTACTGTTTTCCTTTGCTAAAAGCTGCTAGGAGCAATATGCCAGAAATGAGTTGGCTTTTACAATGGGAATTTATTAGGGTAAAGGCTTACAGATCTGAGGCCATGAAGGTGTCTAAATCAAGGTATCATCGGGAGACGCGTTCTCCCTGAACTGCAGCTGTGGTTGACCAGGTGCCTGACAGCATCGCCTCCTCTCTTCCCTCTGCTCCCAGCCCTCATTGCCTTTTCCTTTGGGCTACTCCTCTGTGGCTTTTGTCTCTCCCAGGTTCTTAGATTTCAACTTCTGGAGGCTACTTTCTGTCTCTGAAGCATTTTCTGTGTCTGGGGCTGGATAAAGGCTCATCTTGGGTCATGCAATCTAATCAAGGCCCTTAACCAAAGAGGAAACCAAATAGCCTCTACATATGGCAGGGGAAGCATAGAGAGATTGAGAGGTGATGAGTTTTGTGTGTTTGTTTTTGTTTATCATCATTATTATTGGAATAACGAAAGTGCTCTAAGAATGATTAAAGTTATGAATAAACAAATATATGATTATACCAAATACCATTAATTATTCAGTTTGAATGGATTTATGCTTCATTAATATGTATCAATAAAATTGATTGGTTAAAATTGTTCGTTTGGGAAATGCTTTATGTGAAAATGTTAATGGAAATTGTAATTTTGCATATTCATTATATAATACATTACTTTTATTTAAAAAATACCAATTCGGAAACATACTGCAGGGAACATTATAGAAATACCATTAAGGACTTATTATTTATTAAATTAATCAAAAGACAAACTTAAAATGGTAATTTTTGTTACATATAGTATACTCCCATATATAGAGACCTACTGAATCTACTTAAAATATTATTTAATTTAATTTACAAAAAATTATTATAGATATAATTTGTTATACTTATAATGATGATAATGTCATATAATGAAGTTTATAAAATTGTTTTTCCATCTTTGAAATTTCCCACTTATAATGCAGTTGACTTGTTCTTTAATTATTCTTATTCTAAATAGTTTGACCTTATGTTCTCCTCTGTATTTTGTATTCCACTGAAATTACCTGAATGTCTGGTTATTTATCTTGAAGAAAATGTCTTAAGAACAATCTTTTAAAAGTAATTAGGGGAGAAATTCTTCTGTAAGTTTCAAGTTTTTGCAAATATATTTGAAATTAAGATATATACCGAAAACTTCTTCAATAGTCTAATTCTTAATCTAATAATATACATAATCATTCTATTGTAATCACTATCAGCATAACTGATCTTTATTAAGTATTTGCATACCATGACTATTTGAAGCTTTTTGTGGAAACCAAAAAAGACCATGTTTTAAAACGAATCCATTCCTGTGGAAGTGGGAACCTTTGATTGGGCTGGATTCAGTTGAGGGGTCTTTTGTTTGGTATGAGCCTTAATCCTATCATCTTTTTAGGAACTAGAAATTGGTTAGCTGATAAACTGTTAGTGTTATCTTATTTGAAACAAATGAACAACCAAACAAAAGAGTAAAGTAGACCAAAATAATGAATAAGCTGAAATTGTGTGGTTAGAGCAAAGCCTATCAAAGAAGTTTAATCCTCATAGAAGAGACAAGACTCTGAATAGATGATAGAGAGCAACTTGGAAAGGTGGCCAGTAAGCCCTACTAGAGAAGGAGGGATTTGCTGCAAGTCAAGAGATTCCAGTAACTGTACAAGTCACCCACAGTCACAATACATGTTCCTTGTATTCAATGTCCATGGTCACTAGACCAAAGGTCAATGTTGAGGTAAGTGGCTTAGCAGAAATGAGATGGATGCCAGGCAGCACATGCAAAAAATGTGATAGTTATAACAATTAAGGAAATCGACATTGAAATCAAAGTTCACAACTGGGCTGGCTAAAATTGAAAATAATGATATGCAAATGGTGGTGAGAATAAGGAGTCAGGACCTACACTAAATTGCAAATATAAACAGTTAAAAGTACTTTGATAAATTCTTGAAGATTTTAAACTTCCCAATAATCCAACAATTATACTCTCAGGTATTTGTCCAAGAGCAATGAGAGCATAAGTCCACAAAAATACATGCATAAAAATGTTCATAAGAGATTTAGTCATAATTTCCTGAAAAAGAAAAGTCCAAATGACCAAATATCTATCAACAGGAGAATGGATAAACAAAATGTTCTATATTCATAAAGTGGAAAACTATTCAGAAAAAAGGAGCACCTTACTAACATATGCAGACACATAGATAAATCTCAAGTAATTTTTGTTGCATGAAAAAAATTCAAACAGAAGTAAAACTAATCTGTATTAATAGCCTTCAGAGAGAGTTGTGTCTAATCTGATGGTCTTGGCTGGAAAAGACAATAGAAGAAATATTCTGTATCTTGATTTGTGTTATTGTTATATGGGTTAATATGTCAAAACTCACTGAAATGTGCAATGAATAACTGTTCATGTTGTATATAAAATATTTCAAGATTAAATATTTTAAAAATCAAATTTCAAAAGTAAATTCTTAAATTATTTATATATCCTAATCATATAAGTTAATAAAAATATAATATTCATCATACTTAAAAAAATCTTTATAACAAATAAGTCAGGTTATGTATTTTCATTTTCAATTTGCTGCTTTGGGTCTGAAATCTTCAAGCTAACTCTTGTCAATTACTACTATTAATGTGTAAACTTACATGATAAAAAGATGGTAAAATATGGAGATTTCTCTCTATCATTAAAAACTGCAACTCAGACAAATTTCAGTTTTTAACTTCAAAGACTGCTTTGCAACCTCCCTTTTACCTAATGTCAAAGAACTTACTAATGTATCAACAAAGCACATTGCCTAATGAATGTTAACTCTTCTTGCCTGATGATAAAAACTAACACAATCTTAATAGCTATAAATGGTAGCCAATAATGACAGCTAGCCAATTACTGCTGAGTGCTTGTGGAAGACACCCCTGTCTGTTTAGAACATGCACTGGTGGCTGCCCATTAAATTGCTAAAGCTCATATCAGCTTATACATACCTTCCTTTATTGATAATAGAGAAAGTACGATTGATCCGCTTAGGACTCTCTTTACCGGATAGAGGTGAGTACTAGTCCAGTGAAATAAAGCATAGTAATGAGGCAGATAAAATGTGTACTCAACCTGTTTTCAACTCCCCCACTCAACTTGCCTTAACGGGTCATTCAGTCCACTTCAGCAAACATGTCTTCAGCCCCTGCTGACTATAGAGTGCATTTTGAGTTCAATGGACTGAGAAACAAAAAAGGAAGACACAAATATTGAACTAAATGCAACACAAATGTTGGGATAGTGAAGAAAGCAAGATAATTACATCCTAGGGAGTCTGTGAAAGCTTCACGGAAGAAGCAGCGTTGACCTGGAGCGGAATTTGTTTATGACTTTTTTAGGTATTTGGGTTGCTCAGCAAGCCCACAGAAGCATGAAAATGTGTTGTATGTTTGGAAACGTCAATTTGTTCATGTAGTCACTGTCCATGGTAGTGGGTGCTTGAGTGATCGTGTATGAAATGGAGCTGGAGAGGATGTTGAACAGATACTTAAAGACATTGGAATTTCTTCTTTTTGTGTTTTCATCTGGTTCCATGATTAGCATCTAAGTGCCTGATCCTACTGCCTACACTGGACTTAGATGTTATATGTGAAATTTCTTTAGACCTGGCCTTTTTTTTTCCCTCAGGAGTCCATTTCCTTCCTAATCACCATTTTTACCTGGACCGTCCCACCCTGGCTCTCACTCTCCAATGGGCCTCAGTAAGGAACCCCTTATCCAGTCTGACCTTCTCTGTTAGATAGGCCATATCTCAACACTTTTATATTACATTTCTCTTCTTCCTCCTCTGAACTACATTTCTTTTGTCTTAAGAAATCTTTCCTTTGTCTTAAGATTCTGTTCTGCAAACTCATCTTGAATTTAGTTATCAAATATGAAGATCTTCAATAACTTAATTAATCCTAGTGTTGCCTTTTTTTTTTTTTTTGCCCGAAGAACCCAAAGCACCTCTGAAAGCCAAATTTTACATAAGTGAGTGGTAGAATTTGTAGGCAGCCCAAACTGGATGATAAGGAATATATTTTGCATCTCATTTCACATCATCGTTCAATGTTCATTATGCAGGTGCTGTTGCTTAGATACTTAGAATATGCTACCAACTATTCACCAATGAAGGTCACTGCTAACCCCTATAATTTGGGATTACTTTTAGGCTGCCAGTCAATTTTTGGACTACTGGTAGATTTCAATAAAATTCATCTTTGATGTGAAACTGGAATGTGTTATGGGCCATTTATTATTACAGTCAGGCATGCCAGACAGAATGAATATGTTGATTAATGACCACGGAGAAGCCATGTGCTGGGCTTTGCTACTTAGTTCATATAGCAGGACCACGTCATTCATCAGCGATGACCACATGGTCTGTTGTATTTTATTTCTTAATTACATTTCAGCATTTGCGGGCTTAGATTGTAAGTCAAAAGAAATTTGAAATTAGAGACTTTCAGAGCACATAAAAACCACTTTAATTTGTATACAGAATCCATCCAGCCATTTTCTGAAGTGATCAAGCACACTTTAAAAACTCAAGAGACCAAAATGTATCTCTCTAGATTCTTCTGTTGCCTGAACACATTAGAATTCACAATATGAAAATGTTTTAACTTATAATTAGTTCACTAATTTTTCTATGCTTGGGTACTGAAGTCAATTAATTTGTATAAAAATCTTAACAAAAGGCAGTATTAAATTCAAGTCATTGTGTTGTAAATCATCATCATTAACCTCTGAACTAATTTTCCCTGCAAACTTATTGAGTATGTGCATTGCTTCAAATGTTAATTTTGGTTAACTGTTTAAACAAGTACTACCTTTGGGGCTGTATTTGCAGTTGGATGGCTGGAGTTTGGTTACTTTAATTAAAAATATTCAATTAACTCAAGCCCAGTTGACTGTGAGTCCAGACAATGTTAAATTTCTGATTAATAATTACTAAGTAAATAAATATTAAATGAGGAAAGATTGATTTTCCCCCCTGGAAACCTGAAGTCAAATACAATTACACTTTACATTTTCTTTTCCAGTAATTAATCAGTTAAGAAATACTAATTTATAAAGAGACTTATTTTAAAATTAAAAGACAAGCTTAGAAATTACAGGATAAAGTGAGGATTCTGCTTTAAATTTTGTTAAATTAGAATGAACTATTTTCTTCTTATAATACTTTTGTATCCTGTTCCTAAAAGGATAAAAGAAGAGAAACTAGTGTGCATATCAAATAAATAATTGCTAATCAAAATAAAGAATGCTAATTGATAAGAGAAAGTCCTGTTTGCACATGCATTTTTATAACTTAATCAAAATTGTATTCATCAAATGCAACGAATGTGCCACATTGATGAAAGAGGTTGTTGATGAGGGAGGAGTGGGGGTGGTGGGGAGTGGGGTATATGGGAACCTCTTATACTTTTTAATGTAACATTTTGTGTGATCTATGTATCTTTTAAAAAAAGACAATAAAATGGTTTTTTTTAAAAAAGAAATACATGGACATGTTACTGAGAAAACACAGGTTTTTCTGCCTAATGCACTCCAATAAGTAATTTCTGAAATATCAGGGTATCAAAGAGAGAGAGTTTATTGCTAAGTGCATAGCAAGGAGATCAGAGTGTTATCAGAGTAGTGCCTAGGTACTTGGCTTCATCGCAAGAAAGAATTCAGGGATGAACCACAGATTAATTAGGCAAAGAGAATGTATTTCAGTTAAACAAGAGAACAGAAATACAACCTTGGACATGGGACAGGCATTGTCGAGAGACAGTAGTATGAAGTTCTGCCCTGAGATACCCTGTTTTGTGGGCATACAAGACTCCAGTGTCTGCACTGATTGGCATATTTGAGATAGCACAGGGAAACTCTATTGGGCGATTTGATTCTCTTAGAGGGTTAGAGGTTGCTGTCTGAGTGACTGGCTCCTGCCTAATGCTCCTGAACCATGCTGGAATTTGCTACATGAGGGACTTGTGAAAATAGGTGGGTAGTGCAAGAATTTCCTGTTTTTCCACTTCTTTCTGCTGGGTGGACATTGCATGCTGCATTCTCATGACTTGTTTGTGAAGTCAGTGGGCACAAGCTGTCAGAGCTGCTTCCACAGCTGATGGGTGAAAGCTTCAAGCTTCTTTCTCAAAACTTATTTGTGCATACCAGCAGGAATCAACTGCCTCATGCCTTGCTTAAGTGACTCCAGCAGGATGCCACTCCAGTTTTTTCTACTGAGTGGTATTTCGTGGAAATTTATTAGATTGTCTGCCTCTCTTCTTTAGGTCCTTATTCTCTCTGCCTCAGATGAGTCTGTGGGCCTAAAATCTGTCTCCTTATACTATGTTGATTCTGGTAGTTTCATAGTATCCAAAGACAGGATGATTTATGCTAATGAGTAATTGGGTGAGTTAGTTCTGGGCTGATTCAGATTCCTTCACTAATAAACATTAGATGGGGAACTGTCTAATGATCATAAAACTTCAAAGTTGTGAAACAGGATGTGGGGGGATACAAATGGGGATAATTCACAAGGTCTTTACAATCACAAGGTAAAGGTTACATGGTTTTATCAGAGATCAGGGCATCTGGATTCTAGCTGAGCAAGTTTCAGTAATTTCGGGTATTTACTTTTGGCTATTCTACAATATACTAGAAAATAACTAGGCATCTATATAATGATTCAGTAATAAGCATTTGCTAATTCTTAACCTTAGGTTACAATAATACAGAAAAAAATCCAGTGATGCAGCTTTGAAAAATGCTGACAATACCAAGTACTGCTGAGGATGTGAGCAACTAGAAATTTCATAGATTGCTAATGAGAGTGTAAAATGATTCTAGGAATTTGTAAAGTTTGGCAGATTCTTATAAAAATAAACATGTACGCATGCTATAATTCAGCACTGTGGCACTCATGATAATTTCCTCTCAAATCTCCCCCCTCAGAATCCCAGCTCTGTGTTTTTGTAGACACGATGTTTTCCATGGATTACTTCCACCCAGTGTTTGATGACAGAGATATTAAGTCAGGCTCAATCCTGGGAGAAATGGGACTCCGGGGAGCTGTAGGATTCCTCTCCTGGGTGATTGGGCCCAAGAGTTTCTTATAGTCCTTGTCAAAATGATCTTAGACCTGCACCCCAGTCTAAGAAACATTGCACAGAGGCCAGACCTGTACCACAATCGGACAGCTTTCCAGATAGATGACTGTGCCCTCCCACAGTTATTTTCTCAAGAGAAATAACATTGAATTATGCAAAGGCTTATATATGAGTGTTTATAGCAGCCTTATTTAAAATAATCCAAAACTAGAATTCACCCAAATGTCCATCAACATGTGAATGAAGAAAATTGTGGCATACTGATACAATGGAATATTATTCCATGACAGAAATGCATGGAATTAATTGCTAATACATGCAACATCATAGATGAATATCAAAAACATGTTGGGTGGAAGGAGTCAGACACAAGAGTACATAATATATGATCTAGTTTATGAGACTCTACAAGAGGCAAATCTTATCAATATGGAAGGAAAGGTGATTGGTGGTTGCCAGAGTCATGATTGCTTAGGAATGAGCACCTATTTTTAGTCTTATAGACTATTTCTTGCTCTTGAGTGTGGCAGGGTTACTGGGCAATATAAATTTGTCAAAACTCATTGAAATGTACACTAATAACTGTTGCATTTTTGTATGCAAATTATACTTACAATTGCTTTTTAAAAAATATACCTTGTAATGTAGACTATAACTCAACTTTAGATACGATATCAAGAATTATTTCCTTAAATAATATTACTACGTAACCAAGGGTTAAGAATTAACAAATAATTATAACTATTAAATCATTATATAGATGCTTTTATATTATAAACAGCAAAAGGTTAATACCTGAAATTACTGAAGTTGGCTAGAGTGGTCCCATTAACATGTAAGTCTAGAGTTTATGGGTCCACTTTATGGTTTATGCTTCCACTGGACTTAACCTCACCCCTGTGTATACTTAACCATTGTGATGGTAATTCTAGATTGAACTCACCCTTGTGTATACTTCCTATGGGGGTGGTACCCACTCCACCCACCTCTGTTTAATATCCATATGAAAGACTTTGTAATTCATCTTGGTTCTGTAGACCCCTATCCCAAATCCTTGTTCCTGATCTTGGTTTGCTATCTCCTTCCCATCTGTCCTTTTCAGCTCCTTAATGTTTAATAATGAAGGAAACTGTGTTCAGTTCCACCCAATTATTCTCTAGCATCCCAATGTTATAAAATATTAGGATTTCTGCAGATCAAGGAGGCAGTATGGAGCCATGAGTCCACTGTGCTCCTTTGCTTTGCACAGCCAATAAAACTCTTTCTTTCCTTGAAACCCCAGGGTCTCAAGAATTTGCTTTAAAGGTGCTTTGGGAGGAAGGAGACTGCTTTTGCTTGGTGTCAACCATTCCCATCCTAATATTTAATATTTAGTAAGTCAGAATGTGTATCTACTTAAGTCTACTTCTACTACTTACACTACTACTATTTCTACCTAAAGTACTACTTTGTCTGGTACCCTTTTCTGCCTTCTGGAGAAATGGTTCCCTCTCAAATATAATAATGGTTCCTGGTGAATATCTCCATTAAAGTGCCTCATCTTTTGCTGATAGTGGTGATCATGTGTCCCAGGCTGAATCAGGCAGGCTTTCTTTAAGATTTAAAACATAAAATGGTGGTGTAGAGTGATGTACCACAGAATAACATGTTCTGAAACTCAATCCATTCCTGAGGGTGTGAACTCATTGTAAGTCGGACCTTTTGATGAGGTCACTTTGGGTAAGGTGTGGCCCACCCCAATCAGAATGGGTCTTAATCCCATTACTGAAGTCTTTTATAGGCAAAATGATATCCAGACAGATAAAGAAAAAGCCACTGGAAGCAGGAAGCTGAAGGAGAAGTTGAAGGCCAGTCGAAACTGAAAGGAAAGGGAGGGGCCAGGAGAGGTTGCCATGTGCATTGCCGTGTGACGGAGGAGCCAGGACCAAGGACTGACTGTGGCCAGCCCCAGAATGCCAGTCTTTGGGAAGAAACCATTGCCTTGATGGTACCTTGATATAGATTTCTCCTAACTTCAAAACCATCAACCCATAAATCCCCTTGGTTTACACTGACCCATTGCATGGTATTTTCTTTAGCAACAAGGAAACTAAAACATTCAATGAAATGAGTACCTTATCTCTAGTTAAGGATCTGGACTCTGTAAAAACTTACCATGAATCAAGTCTTACCAATTAGTCTTATCTAAAAGGAATAACCCAGTTCTCAGGGAATAATGTCCAAAAGTAAAGAAATAGAGAGGGGATGTTCGCATAGGACCTAGAATTCTGATGAATGCACCAAATATGCAGTGTGTGCTAACTATGTGTCAAATGTAGTGCTATGTGCTTTATGTACATAATTTCACCTACAAAACAGTTTTTATGGAGGTTAATAATCTCTATCTCTTTTTATAAATAAAGAAAATACACCATAGAAGGGTCAAACATCTTCCCCATGGCTACGGACTTGGGAATGACATAAGTGTGATTAATATAGGCTGCCTGGCTCAGAAATCTGTGAATTTAATCACTATGAGTTACCGGTTATCAAAATACTTTCAAATAAGAATGATTCAATATGGTGTACTCTGAGTGTGCAATGGGAAAGGAGTAAAAAGCAGTTTTGGTTAAATATAGCAGGCATCTTAAAAATGGATTTTAGGCATATCTCCTTTTCCTCCATCACATTTCCCTAAAAGTACATGTCATAGATAAATTATTTTGTTTTGTTCAGTACTATTTGCTTCCTTCAAAGAGGGGCATCTTTCCTCACAATCTTTCTCCTTTTCTTTGGCTTAGTAAGAATCACACAAACAAAAGGAAGAATAGAAATAGACACAGCTAATTGAAGATATTGACACTAATTCCATCCATCGGAGATATTACATGTAATTGTACATATTACATAAATTCCATGTCCCTGGTGTTTTATCTTTCTATAGCCATTGCTGCCAGTGAAAAGAGTTTTGCTGCTGATAGGCTTTGGCAAGTGTTACAGCATGTAGTAAGTTGTGCACACTTTAATTCTAGGTATGCATGATTTAACGAGATTTGGACATAGCGATTAGGACAGAAATACTCAATTGGAAAAAGTATTACAAGTAGGGATCCATTCAACAGAAACAGATTTCACTTGACATTTTTAAATGAGAGCTCACATTTCAGGAAATTAGAAATATTTATTATTGGGTACCTTTGTTGTTGTAGAAAGAAAAATTACCCTTCTGTATATTAAAAATATTTATAAATTCCAAAATCTGGTGGTTCTTGTGCTGCATTTTGAAATATCATAAATTTCTTTAGCTATTTCACATTCTTTCTTACCACCAGTTGTTTGAATATAGTTCATGTAAGTTATATATTTTACAAGCACCCTGCCTTCATACTTATTTAACCTCGCCTAGAAAGCTATTTTCCCAGGGCTTACTACCATATTGCATTCACATGCCTGCTTGAATCGCTGATTGTTAGAGAAGTCTTCTATGATTATGGCATTTCAATCACATGCCCACAATTTATCTTATTTTCCTTCATTTTTTTTACCTTGCTTTATTTTTTCTCAGTAGCACTTATCATTGCATGGCATATTATATCTGATTATATGTAAGTAATATATCACTTAGACAATATACTGTGTGCCAAATTTTATATTATAGAAGTACTTGGTTATTTTTGTCCTCTAATGAAATGTGAATTACAAGGGAGTAGAATCTTTGTTTTGCTTACTGCTCTGCATTTAGTGTCTGAAATAATGCCTGTGATGTTAAGTATATTTAATGAAAACGTGTTTTATAAACTAATATAGTGATCACCTAACTTTAGAAGGATTTTGAACATCGCTTTCCTTGCATTTTCCCAAAATCTTGTATTTGTTACTCTATCTTAACTAGGAATTTCCAAACAGATTGATCATACTCAAAATCTATGTTTACAATAATAAGCAGACGATTCATTGTGAAATATTATCCACATCATCACTGATTAAAACATATGTTAAGCATGGGTCATAGTGTATTATATACTAAACTCTGGCTACCACCTAGACTGTATTCTATACTGAATTATTAAAATGACCATATTCTTACTATATCAGTCTTTAAATATTAGTGTTTCTCAAGTTTCTTTTCCTTTCTTTCATCTTTCTCATAGAAGCTCATCTTTTTTCACAGATTTAATTTCTGTACCTAAATCTTTCTCTCCTGTCCAGAATCATCTTGTCAATTTCAAATGCTCCGGGATAATTGCCTTCTAATTGACTGTACCTACAATTTTACAATTATGCTCATCGTAGTCCCCTATGACCCTTTCTTCATTCAGAGGAGTAGTGTCTATTTTCTCAAGTTAGGAACACGGGAGTAGCCCTCCTATCCTAAACTATCTCTCATGTAGATACATATAATTTCATTCAGTCCTTTCTTTCTTCTTCTTAAATATCCTCAAGAATCCGTTTCATCTCTATTTCATTTCCTTTTTAAATGTAGGCCTCAGTCATCTTCAAACTGTAGTATTGCCTCCTGTTCAAACTCCCCTAGTCAAAATAATTCAGTACTTTTCCACGGCGTTTCCAAAGGGTTACCATGGCAAATAAGTCCTTTTTGGGATCTTAGCCCCTATTTTCCAGCTCAACTTGACATATGTGAGTTTCTCAGTGGCCTAGACCAGGGCTAATTCAACTCTGTCATTCAAGGACCTGTGACAGTGTCTGACAAATAATAGCCATTAGGAAAGAGTGCAATAAATTAATAATATACAAAGAAATGAACGGATTTTATTAGGAGAAACGAAATACATCTGATTTTTTTTTTTTTTTTGGCAGACTTTTAAATCCGGGAAAAATCAACAGGCCATCATAAAACTCAATTTGCATTTTAACGAGAATTTACTATCTACATTGATTATTATTGATAATTCTTGAACAACCTATAAACCTGAAAGTCACATGACTTTGGGTAAAATTTGTACCTTTGCCAAAATAGAAAAATATATCCAAGCATCTACTTGCCATGACCTTAGTAAAGTGTATGAATTTAAATAAACTCTTAGCTGTTTTATGAGTCTATAATCATAGAATCATAGAACACATTTCTGAAATTCAACTTATTTAATCTCATGGTCTCTGTGACCCAAAGGCTATGAAAGTTCGTTTCCTTTTCCTTGGAGGAAAATAATTGTGCCCCCCAATGATGGTCTCATTTGTCATCAGTAACCTGAAGTCCTCACTGACTTGGGGAGTCAGTGTTCTGTAGCATCTAATTATTCTACTTTATGGGCCTATATAAACATGCAGTTCATTAATTTATTCAATAGTTTAGCAAATCCTTCCTAGATATTAAGGACTTGATGGATAATGGGGATTAAGAGACTGATAGGAAACAATTGCTTTGTTAAAGACATAGCTGTAAGTCAAGATGAAAATCGTGCTAAATCCTACTGGCAAAAAGGCAACTGTAGTTGAGCACCTATGGGACACAGCATACAGCAGGCTCCTTTTAGAGACATGCGTGATACAACCTGCCTATTAAAGTTCTGAGAAGTTGCAATGTTAAGAGACCAGATTGGCTTAGTTGAAACCATTCCTTCCAATATTTACTGATGATAGAAACTATTTTGTTCGTATTTTTCCTTTTGCTTTTGAAACTTTTCGCACTCCTTAGAATTAGATCTGCAGACAGCCCTGAAAGCATCGTGTTAATAACACGGGATGATAAACTGCAAATTACTGGAAAACCATCACCAGCTTTTTTGAATGTGTTTGTGGTGAGTTAGAAATATGACAATTATGCCGTGGTTTTAAAAGTAAATTTCATTTCCAAGTAAGCTGGGTTCTCTAATGCTTTTCCATAAAGCTCTAAATGGAAAGATCAATATAGACATTATATATCTTAGAGAAACAAGCAAAACTTGTGAACTATGCTTTTATTAGCATTAGTGCATTAGATTTACTTTAACCACCTAATGGATTTGATATTAGATTAGTGGAAAGGATCACTTAGAGATTTGGAATATGGGGAGTGATGGATGTCTTTAGCTGTGGAGCTAGAGTCATGATTTACATGCTACTTTTCTGAACATTATTGAAAAGTAAATACTAAATTTACTTTTTATGCTTAGATTTTATGCTTTTTATAGCTATTATCTTTTTTCCTATTTGAAAAAGGAGCAATTCTTATGTTATAAATTTACATTTTCAAACGCACAGTGTTTTTGAGATATATAGGTTATGCTAGCATATATAATATTGAATATTGATTTCTACTATAACACATTTCTTTTCTCTTGCTTATAGCTTTCTGAAAAATTACTCAGTTTAAAGTTAAAAAATGTCTTTGTCTTCAATATGTTCTTTAAAAGCAATTGAAAATTCTTTTGACTTGCATAATTCAAAGTCAATGTAAAGTTTCACATCTTAAGAAGGTATTATACATATTCCATTATTAATTATGGAAATTGAATTTTCTTCAGAACTATGCTTGCGCTCAGCAATGTACATAACCTTTATTTTTTTTTTAAGTTTGAATTTTTATAAATGTAACAATTATAAATATATAAGCACCCAACAGAAGAACCCTAAAATATAGAAAGCAAACACTGACAGATTTGAAGGGAGAAATTGATGATTCTACATTAACAGTAGAAGAATTCAACGCATCACTCTCAATAATGGACAGGACATCTAGACAGAAGATCAATAAGGAAATACAAGACTTGAGTGATACTCTAAACCAACTAGACCCAATATGCACATATAGAACACCGCATTCCCCCCCCTCCCAAAAAAAAACAAACAGAATACACATTCCTCCCAAGTCCACATGAATCATTCCTCAGGACAGACCACATCCCAGGCCACAAAACAAGGGTCAATAAATTTTAAAATATTGAAATCATATACTGTACATTTCCTGACCTCATGGGGATGAGGCTAGAAATCAATAACAGAAGGAACAATGGAAAATTCACAAATTTGTGGAAATTAAGCAAAACCTCCTAAACAACCAATGGGTCAAAGAGGAAATCAGAAGCAAAACTAGGAAATATCTTGGGGCAAATAAAAATACAACATATTAATACTTTTGGGATGCAGCAAAGGCAGCGCTGAGAGGGAAATCCACAGTTCTAACTGCTTACGTTTATTTATTTATTTTTTAGAATTATTGTTTTTTTAATTCATTTTTAAAAAATATTACATTAAAAAAATATGAGGTCCCCATTCATCCCCACTGCCCCCACTCCTCCACTCCCCCCACAGCAACACTCTCCCCCATCATCATGACACATCCATTGCATTTGGTGAGTACATCTCTGGGCATTGCTGTACCTCATGATCAATGGTCCACATCATAGCCCATACACTCCCACGTTCCATCCAGTAGGCCATGGGAGGATCTACAATGTCCAGTAATTGTCCCTGCAGCACCACCCACGACAACTCCAAGTCCCGAAAATACCTCCACATCTCATCTCTTCCTCCCACTCCCCGCACCCAGCAGCCACCATGGCCACTTTTTCCACACCAATGCGACATTTTCTCTATTATTAACCACAATAGTTCATGAATAGAGTATCAGTAAGTCCACTCTAATCCTTACTGTATTCCTCCTTCTGTGGACCTTGGATTGGTTGTGTCCATTCCACATCTATGTCAAGAGGGGGCTTAGATTCCATTTGGATACTGGATGCAATCCTCCTGCTTTCAGTTGTAGGCACTCTTGGCTCCATGGTGTGGTGGTTGACATTCTTCAACTCCATGTTAGCTGAGTGGGGTAAGTCCAATAAACTAGAGTGTAGGAGCTGAAGTCTGTTGAGGCTCAGGGCCTGGCTATCATATTGTCAGTCCAGAGATTCAGATCCCCTAGATATATCTTAAACCCCAGCACCAACTACAATTCCAGTAAAGTAACAGGAAAGGCTTGTGAAAAGAGGTCACATCTGAGTCCAGCTCCATCACACAGAAACACCAACTCCAAAGAAAGGCCAACTGACATGACAATGAACTCCATCTGCCATGACCATAAAACCTGTGGGTCTCTTTAGCCCTCAGAAGAACCAATACCTGGGGTTGTATCTACTTTATCTGTCTCTGAGACTCTGCTCACGTGTGCATAAGGGCAATCCTTCTGACAACCTCCAGACTTTTTTTAGAGACTCATAGCCATATAAACTCATTTGTCCTTTCCATTTCCCCCTTAATTTAGGTCAAAAAGCATTTTTAACTCCTGTTATTATATGTAGACAGGGATATTCTGCTGGTCTGCGTTGAACCTTTTATTCAAGGTCATTTTCTAGTTACGTGATCAGCTCGTACTTGGAATTGATCCCTCGGCACCAGGGAGGCTCATCCCCAGGTATCATGTCCCATACTGGGGGGAAGGCATTTACATGCTGAGTTTGGTTTCAAGACTGGCCACATTTGAGTAACAAGGAGGCTGTCAGGAGGGAACTCATAGGCATAGTGCTGCTCTAGGCCTTGTTCTTATTTCAGGTGTATAGGCTCACAAGCATAGTCATTAGTATCAGGGGGTCACTGTTGGACCCTCATTCCTTCCTGGTCCTTGCCGTTGCACCCGGTGGACTGCCGCTGCTCCCCTAGGGACCACGGCAGAGCTCACGCAGCCAGGAACCCAGTACCCCCCAGCTGTTGTTTTTAATTGTTTCCACTATGAGTATATCCAAACATTTCCATGCACCCTGGACACATGCCCTGTATAACTCCCTGTCAACCATATATCGCCTGTCAATAACATCCCATACCAGTATTCCTCTGCTGCCATTTTTGAACCACTCTGTGATCAAAAACTTCCTGAAGAGTGAAGCCCAATATAATGCCAGGTTCCCTTAATAGTAAAATGGAATATAGCGATGAGTTTAAAGGTTAGATATAGAATACATATTGATTTGGAAAAATTCTACATCCTATCTTTTTCTTTTCTTTTTTCCTAATTATTAAGCTTCTCTTCACAGGAGCTATAGATCACAGTAATTCATATATACAATATACAGTACTCCCACATATCCAATATAAAACCTTTTCCCTTCCACAGCAATAATCTTTTAACATATTCATACCATATTTACTGAAACTGATGTACAGATATTGAGACAATAGCTTTCAAACAAGGTAACATTTGTGTTTACATTGTGGTTTATACTTTAGGCTATACAATTTTCTAGATTTTTAGTTATCCTATGTTTTCAATTATGATTTACATTATTAGTCTGTCGGCCTTTATATGTTTTTGGTGTAATATTACATGTTTTATATCCATCCTTGCATACTCTTGTGAAACACTTCTATTGCCCTCACAGTTACATTGGTTCCATCTATTCAATATCTAATTCCCCCTCCCCTTGGGGCCCACAGTGACAGTCAATCTTCATTTCTTGAGGAGCCATGTTCAGAGATACTTGCACCAGTGTTGAGGGCTTGACTTGTTCAACTGCCCAAATGCCCTGGGAGTCATCATTTCTCTTGAGAGATACAGTTCCCTCTATTTGATGGCATTAGTGCTCCCCAGGATGTGGGTATATCTTCACTCTCATTATATGGGTCCCTACCCAATGATATAACCCACTCTGGCAAAATGAGCATTCACATATTCCCTAGGAGTCTGTCCTACATCAGATTATCCCCTTTAAGTATCTTAAACAGGTAACTTTCCTAATTATATTTTGAAAAGGTTTTCTCAACATTATACTCTCAACCAACACCTGACAATCTCCTATGTTCATATGTTGCCCCACCCTCCCACCAATTTCTTGGGCAATATTACCCATTCGCCCATCCCTAGCCCCCTCAAGCCCACAATGTCCCACCCAAAGGTAACCCTATACCTCCATTTTATCCCTTCCTTGTACACATACTTACCTCCAGCTTATCATAAATTTCACCCATGTAGATGTCAGCTTACATCCTTCCTCTACTACACGATTTCCTGTAAGCCTATCATCCAGTCTCTAGCTCTCTGAGGCAGCTTGGGTTACTTATTTCATATCATTGAGGTCATGTAGTATTTGTCCTTCAATGCCTGCGTTGCTTCACTCAACATACGGTTCTCAAGATTCATCCATGTTATCACGTGTGTTTGTAGTGTATTTGTTCTTAAAGTCGAGTAGTATTCCATTGTATGTATATACCACATTTTATTGATCCACCCATCTGTTTATGGGCATTTGGGTTGATTCCAACTTTTGGTGATAGTGAACAATGCTGCTATGAACATTGGTGTGCATATATCAGTTTGTGTCCTTGTTTTCAGTTCTGCTGGGTATATACCAAGCAGTGGAATTGCTGGGTCATATGGCAAATCTATGGTTAGTTTTTTGAGAAAATGCCAAAATTTCCTCCAGAATGGTGCGATCCTTCTGCATTCCCACCAGCAGTGGATGAGTGTTCCCATTTCTTCACATCCTCTCCAGCATTTGTATTCTTCTGTTTTTTTCATAGCTGCCAATCTTATGGGAGTAAGATGGTATCTCATTGTAGTTTTGATTTGCATTTCCCTGATAGCTAAAGATTTGGAGCATTTTTTCATCTGCTTTTTAGCCATTTGTATTTCTTCTTTGGAGAAGTGTCTGTTCAAATCTTTTTCCCATTTTTTAAATGGGTTGTTTATCTTTTTATTTTCAAGATATACGAGTTCTTTATATATGCAAGTTATAAGTCTCTTATCAGATATATGGTTGCCAAATATTTTCTCCCATTGTGTAGGCTCCCTTTTTACTTTCTTGGCAAACTCCTTTGAGGTGCAGAAGGCTTTAATTTTGAGGAAGTCCCATTTATCTATTTGTTCTTTTGCTGCTCGTGCTTTTGGTGTGATGTTCATGAAGCCATTTCCTATTACAAGGTCTTGTAGATGTTTCCCTACACTGCTTTCCAAGGTCTTTATGGTCTTGGCTCTTATATTTAGGTCTTTGATCCATCTTGAGTTGATCATTGTATAAGGTGTGAGATGCTAATCCTCTTTCATTCTTCTACATATGGATATCCAGTTCTCCAGGCACCATTTGTTGAACAGGCCATTCTCTCCCAGTTGAGAGGGTTTGGTGGCTTTATCAAATATTATATGATTATATATATGAGGTTCTATATCAGAACTTTCAATTCGATTCCATTGGTCTGTGTGTCTCTCCTTATGCCAATACCATGCTGTTTTCACTACTGTAGCTTTGTAGTATGTTTTGAAGTCAGGTAGTGTGATTCTTCCAATTTCATTTTTCTTTTTCAATATGTCTTTGGCTATTCGGGGCCTCTTTCCTTTCCAAATAAATTTCATAGTTTGTTTTTCTAGTTCCTTAAAGAAGGCTGTGTTGATTTTTATTGGGATTGCATTGAATGTGTAGATCAGTTTTGGTAGGATAGACATCTTAATAATATTTAGTCTTCCTATCAATGAACAGGGAATATTCTTCCATTTATTTAGGTCTTCTTTGATTTCCTTGAACAGTCTTGTGTAGGTCTTGGTGTATAAGTTTTTTACATCTTTACTTAAATTTATTCCTAAATATTTGATTTTTTAATTTACTATTGTAAGTGGTATTTGTTTCTTGATCCTCTTGATGTTGCTCATTATTGTTGTACAGAAATGCTACTGATTTTTGTGCATTAATCTTATAACCTGCGACTTTACTAAACTCATTTATGAGTTCTAGAAGCTTTGTTGTAGACCTCTCAGGGTTGTCTATGTATAGGATCATGTCATCTGCAAATAATGAAATTTTGACTTCTTCCTTTCCAATTTGAATGCCTTTTATATCTGGTTCTTGCCTCAGTGCTTGAGCAAGTACTTCTAAGACAATGTTAAATAGAAGGGGAAAGAATGGGCATCCTTGTCTTGTTCCTGAATTTAGAGGGAAGGATTTTAGGATTTCTCCATTGTAAACGATGTTGGCTGTGGGTTTTTCATATATGCTCTTTATCACGTTCAAAAAATTTCCTTGTATTCCGATCTTTTGGAGTGTTTTTATCAAGGAAGAGTGCTGTATTTTGTCAAATGCTTTTTCTGCATCTATAGATATAATCATGTGATTTTTTTCCTTCAATCTGTTTATATGGTGTATTACATTGATTGATTTTCTTATGTTGAACTATCCTTGCATACCTGGAATGAATCCCACTTGGTTGTGGTGTATAATTCATTTAATGTGTTGTTGAATACGATTAGCAAGTATTTTGTTAAATATTTTTACGTCTAGGTTCATTAGAGAAATTGGTCTGTAATTTTCCTTTCTTGTGTTGTCTTTGTTTGCCTTTGGTACTAGGGTAAGGTTGGCATCATAGAATGAGTTCGGCAATGTTCCTTCTGTTTCAATTTTTTGGAAGAGTTCCAGCAGGATTGGTGTTAGTTCTTTCTGGAATGTTTTGTAGAATTCACCTGTGAAGCTGTGGCCCTGGGCTCTTCTTAGTTGGGAGGTTTTTAATGACTGATTCTCTTTATTTGTGATTGGTTTGTTGAGATCATCAATTTCTTCTTTCGTCAATATAGACTGCTTATGTGTTTCTAGGAATTTGTCCATTTCCTCTGAATTGTCATTTTTGTTGGAATATAGTTTTTCAAAGTATCCTCTTATGATAGTCTTTATTTCTGTGGGGTCAGTGGTGGTATCTCCTTTCTCATTTCTTATTTTGTGTATTTGCATCTTCTCTCTTTTTTTCTTTGTTAGTCTTGCTAAGGGTTTGTCAATTTTATTGATCTTCTCAAAAAACCAGCTCTTGGTCTTGTTTATCTGTTCAAGTGCTTTCTTATTTTCTATTTCATTTAGTTCTACTCTTATCTTTGTTCTTTTTTTCTTTCTTCTTCTTATGGGATTACTTTGTTGTTTTTTTACTAATTCCTCCAAATGTGCAGTTAGTTCTTCAATTTTTGCTCTTTCTTCTTTTTTGATGTATGAATTTATGGCTATAAATTTCCCTCTCAGCACTGACCCTGCTGCATCCCACAAGTTTTGGCATGTTGTGTTATCATTATCATTTGTTTCAAGGTATTTATTGATTTCTTTTGAGATTTCCTCTTCGACCCACTGTTCTTCCAAGAGTGTGCCATTTAATTTCCATATCTTGTTTTGAAATCTGAGCCTCTGGCCCTTGCGGATTTCCAGCTTCACTCCATTGTGGTCAGAGATATTATTTTGGATGATTTTGATCTTTCTGAATTCATTAAGCCTTTCTTTGTGGCCCATCATATGGTCCATCCTGGAGAATGATCCACACGCACCCGAGAAAAACATATATACTGCTGTATTTTGGTGTAATGATCTGTACATGTCCACTAGATCCAGCTCCTCTAATATACTATTCAAATATTTCATTTCTTTAGTGATTCTCTTTTGAGAAGCTCTGTCTAGAGTTGACAGCTCTGCACCAAAATCTCCCACATAATTGCAGATGCATCTATTCTTTCACTTAGTATTTCCAGTGTTTGCCTCACTTATTTAGAGGCGCCCCTGCCAGGAGCATAAACATTTATGATTGTTCATTCTTCTTGAGAGATTGTCCCTTTCACTAATATGTAGTATCCTTCTTTATCTCTCACAGTTGTTTTGCATTTAAAGTCTATTTTGTCTGTTATTAATATAGCTACTCCTGCCTTTTTTTGGTTATTGTTTGCTTGTAAGATAGTTTTCCAACCATTCACTTTCAGCCTCCATGAATCTCTGGGTCTAAGATGTGTCTCTTGTAGACAGTATATAGATGGGTCTTATTTCCTTATCCAGTGTCCCAGTCTGAATCTTTTGATAGGTGAGTTTAATCCGTTGACATTCAGTGTTATTACTTTCAAGGAATTATTTATGTTAGCCATATTTTGATTGGACTTGTGTTTGTCATATTTTGTTTTTCTTCTCTTTTTTGTCTTTTTTGTTGCTCTTACACTCTCCTCCAACTCTGCCTGTCCTGTTTTTTCCTTTCTTCCTGCAGAACTCCCTTTATTATTTCTTGAGGGGGAGGTTTCTTGTTGGCATATTCTTTCAATTTCTGTTTATCTGTGAATATTTTGAACTCTCCTTCATTTTTGAATGCTAGTTTAGCTGGGTAGAGTATTCTTGGTTGGATATTTTTTCGTTTAGTACCGTGACTATATCATACCACTGCCTTCTTGCCTGGTTTCAGATGAGAAATCAGCACTTAATCTTATGTAGCTTCCCTTGTATGTGATGGTTTTCTTTTCTCTTGCTGCTTTTAGAATTTTCTCTTTGTCTTGAGCATTGGATAATTTGACAAGTATATGTCTTGGGGTGGGCCTGTTGGGGTTTATGATGTTTGGGGTGCGTTGTGCTTCTTGGATATGTACATCTGCCTCTCTCAGTAGATTTGGGAAGTTTTCAGCCATTATTTTCTGCAACACCCCTTTGCCCCCTTTCCCTTCTCTTCTCCTTCTGGGATGCCTATAATATGTATGTTTGTGCATTTTGCATTGTCATTCAGGTCTCTAAATCCTAGCTGGATTTTTTCTCTCTTTTTATCGATCAATTCTACTATCTGTTTGATTTCCAATGTACTGTCTTCCACATCGCTAATTCTCTCCTCTGCCTCTTCTAATCTGCTGCTATTTGCTGCGAGTGTATTTTTGATTTCTTGAACTGTGGTGTTCATTCCCATCATATCTCTTATCATTTTGCATATGTCTGCAATTTCCTCTCCAAGTGTTTTCTTCATATTGTTAAACTCTTCCTTTACTTCGTTAAGTTTGTCTCTGATATATGTTCTGAGATCTTTAATTACTTGTCCGAAGTTCTGTTCCCCTTCATGGTTTTTAGTTTGTTCATTGGATTCAGCCATGTTTTCCTGATTACTGGTTTGGTTTGTAGTTTTTTGTTGCTGTCTGGTCATCATTTTATCTTGACGGGTTTAATCAGTTCCTTAGCTTCTTTGTCTAGTCTTAGGGATTAATTAGCTGTTGTTGTTGTGTAAGTGTTATATCTTCTCTTTGTCACTTTGTTCTTCTTATTCTAATTTCTTGTTGCTGGCTCAGTTCACTTTGAAGGAAAATATTAGGGCCAGGGAAAGGCAATTGTGTAAAAAAGGAAAATGTGTAAAGTAATATTGGTAATAAATATTAACCGAGTAACAATATGAGATCTGGGAGAATGGATATTAGATTCATGTGAGTTGTGTAGAGTTATAGCAGTAAGTAACATACCCATAATGAGGTAGTCAACTGAATATGGAAGGAATATAGTATGAATTTAAAAGCCAGTGTTTTCATGAGAGAGGGAAAGAGAAAAGAAAGACAATAGTATCAAGAGTGGATAAAAGACAGAAAACAAAACAAAGGTATTAGAAATTACAAGTTAGACAATTTGAGGACCAAAGAAAAGGAGGTGGAATATAGGAGAGACAGTAGTTGATGGAGGATATGAAGATATGGGGGAAAGGGGATAGTGTAGGTGGCCAAAATCAATTCAAACAGAAACGAGGAAATGGAGGATGAGGAAACCCAGCAAATGTGAGGTGTTCCCTGCAGCACCTATTGTATAATTAAGATAAAATAAAATAAGAAGAAAAAGAGGGAAAAGAAGAAAAAGAGAAGAAAAGAAAAGGGGCCAGTGGGCAAAGAAAAGGGTCAGAAACAAACAAGAAAAAGAAAAGAAGAAAGAGAGAGAAAGAGAGAAAAAACAACCCCTAAATAAATGAATAAAGACCTTGGGGGATACAATGGGAGAAAAGACTAGGAGATAATGCAATATTAGCAACCAAGACAATTAAAAAAAAAAAAAAAAAGGAAAAAGAGAAAAAGGAAAGAGAAAAAAAGAAAGGAAAAAAGAAAAAAAAAACCTCAAACTCCGAGGGCTAGGACAATCGAGGACCTCAGATGGACCTCAGGGTGTGGTGGATTCAGGGATGGGAAGTCTGTGATATTGCAAATTCAAGAGGTGTGGGTCTCTGGGGTGTGGGCCACCAGGGTTTATTGGACACAGACCTGGCAACCTCAAATCCAGTTAACAGGGAGCCTGGGAGCACCGCAGTGCAACACAGCCTTCAGGGATCCCCGCAGCTGGGTGCCAGCCCTATTGGGGGGGGAGGTCACATCCACAATCTCTGACCTCTGTGTCAGAAACCCAAAATTTCCCTCTCACAAGAGTCTCTTCTGTCGCTGTCTCACCATTTCAACTTCAGGACACCTCCCGCCGTGCAAGCCCCCGAAACAGCCTGCTGGGGACACCTCTATATTGCAACCAATTTAAGGATGCTGCAGGTGGGCAGCCAGCCCTAGGGGGTGGGGCTCTAGCCGGAAGCTCTGATCCCCGTGTCAGAAACCCAAAATTCCACGCCTCGCAAACGACTCCTCTGTCTCTGTTTCACCTAATCGGCTTCCAGACACCTCCTAACCCTGCAAGCCCCTGAAACAGCCTGCTGGTGACGCCTCTTTATTGCGACCAATTTAAGGACCGCTCCAGATCAGCAGCCAGGCCTAGGGGGCAGGGCTCTAGCTGGAAGTGCTGATCTCTGTGTCAGAAACCCAAAATTCCACGCCTCGCAAAAAACTCCGTCTCTGTCTCACCAAATTGGTTTCTAAAGACCTCCTGCCCTGCAAGCCCCTGAATTGCCCGCTCAGGCCTTATGAATTCCCCAGCACAGCAGAGCCTCCAGGAATCGCTGCCGCCGTGCCGCCCGGCCCAGGGGAGAGTGTCCTGCGCGCAGCCCCTATCTCCGTGTAATAGAGCCTCAGCTCTACCTTTTACACGAATCTTCTCTGTCACCGTCCCATCAAATTGATGTCCAGACACCTCCTGCCCTGCAAAACCCCAAAACAGCCTGGTCCTGAAGAATTTCCAACACTGTCCAGCAGCTTCTTTGCAGGAGACACTATAAGGTGCACTCACTCAGACACCATCTTGCCCCACCTCCTACATAACCTTTAAAGAATATAATATCCTCACAGAATGATACAATGTTGTGTATAACCTTAGAAATAAGATTAAAACACATTTTTTCAAGTCAGTTGACTAAAATGCAGTGTGTCTAAAAATGAACTTTTGAATTTCTTTGTCCATTTTTCTTTTAATTGGAAGTTTTGAAAAACAGAGTATTTGTTAATGATTATTGTAGTACCTGGCTTTTCTTATATTGTAAACACTATTTTCTGCTTTTTGTATTCAATCTAAAAATGAGAATAAAAATAGAGAATTTAGAAAATCCAGATAAAAGAAAAAGTCCTATGTGATTTCCCTATGTAAAAGAAATAATCACTGCCCTATCCTGTTTATTCCTCCAATAAATTTTACAAAAGGATAGTATAGATAGATTTAGATTTACCTACCTAAATACAGATAACTGTATTTACTTTCATATCTGAATTATGTTTTATTTGCAGTAATGCTTTATAACAAATCTTTGTTTCAGGAAGACAACTTCTTCTTGTTTTCCATAAGACAACTGTCATGGATTACATTATTTCATAGGTTTAGCCTGCCTTGTATTGAAGAATGTTCAAGGAAGACTGGTATTTTTTACTTTTATGAGATCTTTCTATATGTTCTACTTCACGCTTCCAATTTTATGCATATGCACTACATTTTTTCAATGGAAACTTTCTCTTTTAAATCTTGTGCTAATTAGAAAAATATATTTTTTGACACTCTTGGAAAAATTACTCTGAAAATATACATGAAAACCTCAACCTAAAAATTCTAATCCTTCATTTTAAGCATTATTACATAGTTTATTATCTTGAGTGGATACAACTCCATCTATTTTGTCACTGGGGATCAAATGATCAAGATGGACAACAAATAACTTTTGCTGTAATGACAGTTCCTCTGAAGCTCTTGAGGCAATTTGCTTGTGCATTAAATGATTCCAGACAACAACTTTCTCCTGCCTTTGTTGGGTAATTTACCTGTCTCTTTTCTTACAGTGGGCCTGTTCCTGCTTGCTGTTATCACAGTCCTCCTGGCTATTAATCTGCTCTGAGCTGGGAAATAAAGTCAATAAGCATATTTTGGTTACATAAAAGCAGAATAAATGGCTGTAGAGTGGGAGGATGTAATCTCACTATAAGTAAAGTGCAGAGGGTTTATTACATAGTATAATATCAAGAAAGCTACATGATAAAGTCATAGTTTTACTGTAGGCCTAAAACTTCTAAATAAACTTCCAAAATCCACAATACAATCTGTTAATTCAATTGAAAAGAAATTTGATTAACTTTTTAAACAGTTTTCATTCACGTAAAAATTTTAAACCCGTATTTTTCCCAGTCCTCATTCCCATTTTTAGAGACAATTCATTTTAATTCTGCCATCTACTTCTTTTGCTCTCTATAGATCCATATTTCTAGAATATGATGGTACTGTAATTTATTCATTTTTACCTATAAATATTGTCAATTGGCTTCTTATTGTGGAAGCAATGGTTTTAACTCTTACACCCTTCCTGATCAGTAAATACATGCAAACACAGCCATGCACATTTTCTTTAATCCCATCCTTACATATTTACCATTAATTTTATCTAAAGCCAATTCAATATTTTTACTCTTATGACTATGTAAATATTATTCACAGTTCAGTCATACTGCATAATACAATTCATTTCACTTATTTTTCAAATTTTGTTGCCTGAGTGGTGAGTCATTAATCCCCCCTCTCTGTTTTGTATGTAGCTATCACTAATTTCAGACGTAACCCTCCTTGATTTTTTGAATTCTTCTGTTTTCTCCCGCTTTAATTTTCTGAGACACACCCTTCTCTGGGAATCTTTCATAATTCTTTTCTGATTTCAATTTGGACCAGTTTTCTTTAGATCTGCTGAACTTTGTCATCCTTAAATATTCTTTAACCAACACCTCATAGATTCCCTCTGCTGCCATCATGCCATTGACGCCTTAGTTTCTAGATCTATAAGTTATTTTTCCTGATGTACTGGTACATGTTAGAGAAGTACCTCCTACAATCATATTTCCAAAGTGTATATATGGGTGATAAAACTTGCAGGACTGAATATGTCTTTATTCAACCTAATATGTGAATGATAATGTATCTGGATATAAAACTCTGGATTACAATTCATTTTTCCTCAGATTGTGAAAAATTCCTGTTTTTTAAATTTTTTTTGCTTGTTTTAACATGTGATCTATTCAAGAATTATATAGTATTTTTCTTAGAAAACACTGTGTCAGGTTAATTGTTATGAATGTGTAAATAACAGATATTCATCTACCATAACTCCCATTAAGTTTGTTTACCCAATTAATATTTAAATTCAGGCTAATACAGGCAGGATTGTATATATAGCATGGAAATTAAATGATTAATAATGTTGAAAATTAGCTCACTGAACCAAAGTTATGAATAAGAAATGTAAAAAAGCAATCAGTTGAAAGTCGTAAAACTGTGTTTCTTAAAGATTCTTTAATTAATATTCTCATTCCTTCTATCAGCACTAAATATTCATCTTTGTGTATGTTAATACTTCTTGCCTAAATTCCAGTTTAGGTTTGCCCAGGATATCTATTTTCGTCATTTTACTTTCACTATCTCTGTGTCCTTATATTTAATATGTATCTGAGTAAGCAGCAAAATTTTTAAATCTAATCTGCCTACCTTTGCATTGAAACTGAATATTGAGTTTGTTTATATTTAAAATATTTTTACATGTGTAGATTTGCAGCTATTCTCTTCACATATGTGTTCTATTTTTAGTCTGTTTTCTTTCTTTTTTCTTATCTTTGAACAAAGTTGTCATTATTATTTAATTTCCCTATTTCATTAGCTGGATAGCTACACATTCTTTTAGTATTTCTTTAATGATGACTTTAGAGTTAGTACTTTTGACTTAATGTAATTTAAATTACTACTCTTACCAGTTGCCAGAAAATACTGTACCTTTGAATCTCAAGTGCATTTATCCTTATTGTACATATTTTTAATGTTTTCATATACTTGAGCTAATGTTTTCATAATTTTAACAGATATTTTAAGTTCCACAAACATTTTCATTAGTGTTTATATAGTCTGTGTTCATTTATATTTGTATTCTGATTTACCAGTCTAGTAGTCATCATTCCTTGTTACACTTTTATGCTTATAATTAAGAGAATTTTCTTTATGCCCTTTAGTAGTTCATCTAGATTGGTTCTGCTCACAATACATTTCCTGTTTTTTTTTCCCCGAAACCATTTTTTTTTAAGTTTAGTCTTCATTTTTGTAGAATATGCTCATTTAAAATTTCCATCCATTGCCTTCTGGCTTCCATCATGTCTGTTGAAAAGTCAGCTATCCTTGAATTTTTCTTTTCTTTTCCATTGGGCTTCTTTTAATATAGAAGAAATACATGTTACAGAGTTTTTTTAAAAATGCGTGTAATTGGAGCCACAAAATCTGTAGAGAGAAAATGTACGAGAAGCAATCAGGGAAGAATAATATCTAAGATTTTCCTAAACTGAAGAAAGATTCTAAAAGTTCTGAAAGACCAAACAGGATAAAGAAAAAAAGAAAATCCAGTAGATGCAAAATTACATATGTGGCTCATATTATATTTCTACCAAACAACACTGCTACAAATGCTATCATGGATGAATGCTCATTATGTGAATTAACTGCAGTAAGTCTTCTAGTAACCCTATGAGGCTAATAACTTTCCTGACTTCATACCACAGGTAAGGGATGCTGTTGATTTTGAAACTCCAGCACCCCAGCTCCATAGATCATTCTCTTAATTACCACTCTGTACCATACCATAGTCAAATCCCTGCTCCTTTTATTTATCTATGTATCTCTCAAGAGAATTTCCAGTACCTCATTCCAGGTGACCGTTTTTATCTCTGTTCTAATCTCACTGCCCCTAATTTGGTGCTTTTACATCTATTATACTCTATTAAGGTGACTTATCAAATAGAAATAAGATTATTTTGGGACTTGAGGTATATGTTAAGTGGTTTTATTTTTATTCTAATGGCAAAAAGAAGACACCGAAATGTTTTTACTATTCATGTTTTTTTTCCCCATGGGTGTCTCTGACTTCCTAATTTAAAATTTAAGTTTAATGAAGGCAGAGGCCATCTCTGTCTTATTACTACTGTGTTCCCACCAAGCCAAGCATCCTGCAAAAAAAGATGCTTAATAAATTTTTTGTGACTGAATAAATGAATAAAGGATAAATAGATAACATCATTAAGGATCTTTCATTATAGCTTTGCAATAGTTTCCTTTTACTTTTCTTATTTCTTACATTTCATGGCAAAACTGACTTATGAAAGCTCTGTCTTATATGCTATGGTCACATTATGTTAATGCATGCTATGATCAGCATAATATGCTTTCTTTTCCTAGCCACACTACTACACAGGATGAACTCTATTACCTTCCACCTTACCCCAAATTGCATATTACCCATACCTACATGCACATTATTTATTATACTTTGCTTTGTCAAAACTTTTAGTACTTCAAACAATTGTTTAGTGGAGGAAGACAAGTGTTGCAATGGGACCAATTATTCCTTTGCAAATATTCACAGGTGGGACACAGTGCTTTAGTCACTTCTTTAATTTGAAATTTGTTTTAAGGAAAATTTCTTCTGCCCCTAAACTTGTAGTTGCTTCTGACAAAGTTAGATGGTAAATGCAGATTATTTTAAGATTATACTCATTTTCACTCTGGGGCCAGCCATTTATAATTATGTCATCAAACCCAGAAAGTTAGGGAAAATAAGTCCAATAAGTAGGATTTTGTTTTCTCAACCTAGGTTTTGTAATCTAAAGGGATTTAAATTGAAATTACCTGAAATTTAAAAGCATGAGCTAAACTTAAGAATGCCATTGTAATTATACTTCTTTCATGTTAATAAACATTGTGGATCCTCTATCTATATGTGACTAAATTCTAATATATTATATAATAAATAATTATTTTGAATCTTTCAAGTTCTGGAAAGGCAATGGCTTTGATATTTTTGAATTCCGATGAATAAAAATTGTAACACAAAACAAGAAGTCTTAATTTCTAACCCTCGTGTAGAAACTAAGATTGTTTTAATTTAGGTCTAGTAACATATTTTCATATTTGGGCAAATTATCTTGAGATATCATAGTCTTTTTTTTCATTATAAGAGAATTTGTGAGTTTACAAAACAATCATACAAATAAATTTGTGGACTCTACAAGGATTTTGAAAATACTTGAATTGGTTGGGGAGAGATTATACCATAAATAATGAGTTTAATGAGGACTGGATTAGTCACTGTGATGTGATTATAATCTCTTATTTTTGAGGTTTATTTTGTACCAGTATATTAATTTCTGAAAGGGCCATATGTTTACTTTTTAGTGGTCAATCTTACCAATGTAGCTATAGAGTCAAGGAAGAACACTCAAGATAATTTTTTAATCAGAGATTAAATTCTAGTCATGTAGTTTACTGACTACATGATCTGGAAAGTTTAGTTCTTATGTAAGTCAATTACCAGCCTCCTATTTCTTCTCAAGCACTCAAGAATACTGGCCTGCCTTTTCTTTAATGTCTGTGTTGAATATCAGTGTTATTTGCCATGTGTTTCCTGTTCTTTCCCTTCATGGGTATGTGATAATATTGTGCTTCCCTGCTCCACTGAAATTAAATCTGGTTATGTGACACTTTGACATTGAAATGTGTCTAGAAATGGCATGGGCCATTTCTGGGTGGAGGGGTATGAGCCAGTACTTGATTAACTGTGGTCCCCATTTCCTCTGCCATGAAATGTTCAAAACAGTGGCTCTTTCACCAACCTCAGTCCTAGAGTGAGAACCACAAGAACAATCAAAGCCTCATTCATGTTCTATGGCTCCATGTTCCCTATAACTCTATGACTTCTCATGTATTTATATTCCTTCCAGTAATTTTTTAACCTCATTTTGCACCTACAGTGAGTTCTTCATCAAGTCACTTAAGTGTGATTGCTTTATTTTTCAACATGAATTTATCCCATACCCCAAAATATTCCATTTTCCATTTAGTCACCTAAAGTTACTCTCATAATAACGCTGTTATCTTTAAGAAGAGTATGGGCAATGGGGAGAACAGAGCATATAGACTAAAACAAGAAGCAACTAAATTTGAATATTAACTATCAATAAACTGATGTTTTGTTGTCATTCCATTCATAGGGGATTTTTTACTGGTTTTCTTCTTACTTTCACCTGTTGTTCCTATAAAAAGCTTTTCCATCAGCCTTTCTTATTTTCACACTCCTTTTAATAGAGGACACTGCTCCTTCTTTCCTTCTTGAGCTACAGGTCTTCACTCAAAATTCCTGTTAATGTGAAGTGAGGAAAATGTAGATAAGTAATTTTTTAAACCCAACCGTCATCCATTGTTTCTACCTTAGGCCATAAGCTCAAAATACAGAGAAATATTGGGAAAATATTCAAGCAAGCAGAAAGGTTGAAAGAACAATGAAAACCCATATAACCCTTCTCCTATATCCTCCAATTTTAAAAATGTTGCCACATTTGCTTTATCTCTTCTTCCAGTTAAAAAGAATTACAGAGAGAGAAACTGAAAAGAGTGACAAGGATATATGTGTGCGCACATGTGTGTGTACACGTGTGTACTGAACCATTTGGAAGTAAATCATGGAAGTACTGTGATGTGCTACCCCTTCAAGAGTAAAGCCTCATCCCTCAGCTGCTGAGTTCTTAGTTGTTAGTACCCTAAGGAAAATTCTATAACTGAATAGAAACATTTTGAAAAAGGTCATATCACTTCCCAGGGTGGCCTGCTTGACTTACCAAGGTGAGTCCCTGAAAAGTTGGTCCTTTGTTCCAAGGCAACATAATTCTGAAGGCTCATCACAGCTGCAGATTTTCCATAGGTTTGACTGAAGCCTTCACTGGCCCTATATCTCATCTCAATTTCTCCCTCTGCCCAATGCTACTTCCACAAGTGTTAATCTGATATTAGCAATTCTAATATTTCTTCTGTGTACTAACCTGATGGAATCTTCTTCCCAGGCACCGCAACCTGCTACAGTTGGTACTGCAAGTGATCCAAGAAAGCAGCTGCTTGGATGAGATTCTGGAGACGGGTTATTGTCTATTAGTCACTACAGTGGCAATGAAGTGTACAGGAGCAGTGGTGGACTCTGTAGTCTGTAGTGGACTACAGAGAGCTCTTGGGACAATGTGATGGTCCAAATGTTAAAATTTATTAATGATGACTTGGGGATGGTCTTCCAGTAGAAGGTAGCACATTACATGGTGTGATGCATGAGGCTTCTGAGAAATACAGAGGGCATAGTAATGCTCAATAGCTTAGAAAAAAAAGAAAAGAAAATCTGACAGTGATTAACTGACAAAGTGATGTAAATGCCAGAATGTAATGAAATAGCATTAAAAAAGGCTTTTGTTTCTTGCAAAAGTAGAAACAACTGGGAGACAGTCCCAGAACTTAATCATAAGACTACTGAACTCCATATGAGACATATATGCTATGGTAGAAAAATAAATAGTACTCTGACAATTGCTATGCAGAAAATATTCTTCAATATCCTGAATCCTCAGACTTTCATGAACCCTCTGAGCCTGCAGAAGTGTCCTACTCTACGCTTTTAGGAGTTAGTAAAATTCTTGCTTGAAGGCAATGCTGAGGTCTTTAACCTGCTCAAAAACATATAGCCCCACCTCCCTCCTGGAAACTGAGCCAATGATAGATTAAGTCAAAATATGATTGGTTAGATATGCACTGGGCCTGCTAGGCAAAGAAAGGGCCAAACACCAAAAGGAGGTGCAGAACTTGGCTCACATTTCCCAGCAGAAGTTAGGAGACCAGAGCTGAGACGGCATTCTCAGGTGCTTGATCAAAATATCCAAAACAATTCTTGCAACAGCCAACAATGGCTTGATATAGCCAGATGTACAATGGATATCACCTCCAGATGGATATTGTTTCACAGTGCCAAAGGGCATTATGTACCAGGCTGGTGAAATACTGGAGCCTAGCTTACTAGCTTCTCTAAGGTCAAAGGTACTGCAGCTTGGTGACTGTGTGAAGGACATTTCAAGGGAGTAATAATTACCAGAGGGATGTAAGTAAAACTTAAATACAATTGGCATTATGGCCTGCTCCCATGGAGAGAGAATATGTATGGTATTGCAAACCTGGATCTTAAATCTATTAATCGCAGCTCAAAAAGAATCTTATGCACTGGGTAGTGTATTAATTAGTTTTAAGTACTGTACCTGTATCTCTCCTATTCTAGATATATGTCTCATAATTATGATGATAGCTTTTCTATTCTAGATCATATACAGAGGGATATTGAATGTGGTAAAAGTTCTGGTAACTTCATTTTCTAAGTAGTTAAGAAACATGCTTATAAGATAAAGGAATAGCTACCTGAGAACAGTGGGGACAACAGCCCTTTTAATTAAAAAGCCACCAAATTAAATTGGGGGTGACCTCTCACAGTCTTCACCCATACCAGGTTTAAACCAGTCTCCCTTCTAGCCCTTATTCCAGAACCTGTCCCACTCATCCCCTGGGGAGGACTGGTAGATCCACATGCCCTCCTGCCAGGGCTAAGCATTTCCCACCGGAAGGGAAAGAGCAAACAGGTGGCTAGGTCCCACTTCAGCTTAGCCTCTTCACGGTGGCCTGTGGGCAACCTTTCCTCACCCAGGACCTGGACACCAAGTTCTGATCAAAACCTGGCCAGAGAACAGGCCTCACTCTCAATTAGAGCCAAAACGGAAGGAAGAGTCCTCTGTAGTACTGATCACTTCCTCAGCTGTTTAAGTTAAAGTAATTGCCAGCTGGGTGTACTTATCCCAAGTGAAGCCAGCTGCCCAAGAAAGTCCCAGCTCATCAGAAAGTCCCAGCTTCTGATGGGATGTACAAGTGCCAGTCATTGGATGATCCAAAATATGTCTTTAAGAGACAGCGCTAGGTAGTGTCTGTGTCGAAGTCAGCTCTTCCCTCTAACTCTAGCCCCAACACCTATTGCTAGGGAGAAAGCAAGCCAGACACCTCTTAAGAAATCTTGTCTGATTTCATTTTCTGTAGTTTCATCCTGTACAGTAACTAAAAGGGAAATGCCTCTTCTCATCTCCCTCTTAGCTAACATAACCTCCACCATGGAAAACTGGGGTGGGCAATTTATACCAAACCCCATTATCTATTACAATCTCTCCCTAGAGCTAACAGCATAGAAGAGATTCGCCGTGCCTTAAAAGCTCTTAGACAGCAAATGGACTCTTTTGCTGCTGTAGTACGGGAAAATTGCAGAGCCCTTAACATGGGGCAGCAAAGGGGGGACATGCCTATTTCTCACCAAAAAAAAAAAAAAAGCTGTTTCTATATAAATCACACTGGAATAGTCCTATTCAGCATTCAAAACCTGCCAGAGGAAGCCCACCAACTTCAGGGGAATGCAGCCTCTGGACCCGCCTGGTCTTTCCACTCTCGTGGTCCAGTATGCCACAGCTGGCCCCCTTTTTGGGCCCACTTACCACCATCCTCTTTATCCTTGTAGTGGGGCCATGTGTCTTCAGAGTTCTAAGTTTATTTCTTCCAGAATCAGTGCCTTCCAAAGCAGGATATTGGTCACACAGGGATTTCAGCCAGTTCCAACCACAGCGTCAGACCCATCTTCCCTCAGCCTCAATGGAGTAGCCAGAGAGGTTTACACCCTGTCAGGCAAGGACTACTGCCCTAACCAGCAGAAAGTGACTACAGAAGAATGACCTTCCCCCCTCAGTATCCCCTTAGGAATAAGGGGGTGAACTCTCTGAGGGGGGAGTTGAGGCAGGTTAGTACAGGGTAACGAGGAGAAAACGAGCCACAACATGGCCGACAGACCGCATGGCCAGCTGGCAATATGGCTGCAAGACCGCACTGGGACCTTGAGAGTAACCCTGAGGTCCCAGGTTTTCTTTCCAGGACTTCCCTTTGGTCCCAGGTATTCAAAACAGCCTCACCATTAGTTCCACATTGGTGGGGTAACCAATAACAGCTGGGGCCTCTCCCCTTAGCATTAGGAAGATGGAGGAATAATTAATGTTTAAAAGGTGATCACACAAGGCAGAGCTCACTCTTTCTGCCTAGAGGACCTGCACCAAATCTTGGTGCATGTTTCTGTCTTTCTCTCCCATTTCTCAGCAAGCTCTGTTCTTTCCCCCATTTCCCAAATAAATCATTTTTACTGGTCTAACTAAAAAAAAAAAAAGCCAAAACATGAGATTAGATTGGGGAGAGGCTAGCTGCTGATGCAGGTTTTAGGACCTAACAAGGACCCCAGGAAATGGTACAGAATACTTTGCTAGGCTAACTCCTAGAAACATGGAAAAGCTATGGCCCACTCTAAGAAAGGCAGAACTTCCAAAATGGCAGTGACAAATGGAATAAGAAAAAATTGAAATCTCAGAGAAGTGGGTATACTGTGTAAGGCTGGAAAACACACTGGCATAGAATTTTCCAGGCATAGGCCCAGAGCATAAAATTTTTACAGGAACAAAAAGAAATGTGCTGATGACAGGAATGCATAGCATCACTAAGAAAGAGTGGTGGCTCAGAGCTGGCAAGAGATGCTGTAACAGAATGCGGCTCCCTGAAATTAGTGAGGATGATAGAACCCTAAACAAAGAGAACTGTCTTGGCTGAGCTCAACTGCGAGATGCCTGGGATACAATTATACTAATGAAGGGCAAAGTTAGAGGTGCATCAGGAATGAAAAGGGCTGTAGTATAGTTATGGAGATGATTAACCGAACATAGCACTTCTAGGATCATTAAGGGAGGGTACCTAACAAGGATATCCCTCAGTTTGTAAAATCAAAAGAAATTAAGCGGTAAGTATCAGAAGACTGATAACGTAACTATTCCACTAAAAGTATTCCTTGGCTAGTTTCTGGAGAGATTGAGTCCCCAAGAGGAAGACTATTGCAGCATCAACCATGACAAGTATCCAAGGGGACTCCACCTCCCACATCTTCCTCAGTGAGGCTCAGGTAGTGCACACTGGAGAAAGGGCATGTCCACCTGTCTGGAGCACTTCTGGACTGGGTGTGAGCTCATATTGATGCTGAGAGACCAGAAGCTAAATCATTACCCCTTTATAGGGAGAGGGCATATGGGTCCTAGGTGATATGATGCAGGTTCAGTTCGTTCATAAAGTTGCAGATCCTCTGTTGGTCATTTCCCCAATTCATTCAAAATTTGATTTGACCTTTGGTACAAACTAGCATTGGTTTCTTGGCTGGTGGAGTAAAAGTTATTCCAGTGTAGAAGCCAGTTCAAATGAAAGTCTCTGAAGTACTAGCTGAGATAGAATCATCTTCTAGAGCTAATGGCAGAGATTAAACCACTAAAGTACTAAAGGATTTGGGGTTGTGATCCCTATCATATCTCCATGTGCAAACACTGAATCAGTCCTGGAGGATAACAGATTATTGAAGATCTAATCACATAGTAGTCCTGAATGCAGCTACCATGCTAGATGTAGTATTTTTGTTAAATCAGATTAACACAAATTCCTGCTCAGAATCTGTGGCCCATAATTTGGAGCAAGTGCTCTTTCCCATCTGTGACAGTTTGAAATTATTTTATGATCTAAAAAAGAAAGTTATTATATCTGTAAAGTAATTCCTCTGGGCATGATACCTTTTGATTGTTTTAAATTCAACAAAGGGGACTTTGATTAGATTACTTGATAAATGAGATATAGGGCAGGGGTTCGTAACCAGGGGTCTGTGAGCTTGAATTGAAATTCATAAAAACATTATTCTTGTGGGGATGTGTTGGTGTGGGTGTGATGTATTTATTGAATAATACACAGTATAGTATGGACTTAGTAAGGGATCCATGGTTTTCGCCTGACTGGGTAAGGGGGTCCATGGAATAAAAATGGCTAAGGACTCCTACTTTAGGGCTTTTGATCGAGCTATGTCAGTGAGGCATGACTCAAGCTGAGTCTCCGTCCTGCCAGCTGGGTCTGGTATAACTGGAAATACAGAGGAAGACTCACACAGACAGACACAGAAGAAGAGATCTCTGCCATTTTTATCCTGCTTTGTGACAGAAAGGAGAGGCTCAAGCAGCTGAGGACCCAGGGAGGGATAAGCTATTTGCCTGGTAGCTTGCAGCTGAAATCAGGAAGAAAGCTGAGCAGCCGAGCATGAGAGAAGACGTCTGGTAAGAGAAAAGCCCTATGCCTGGCTGCCCTCAACTGAGCTCTGGGAAATAGTAGATCACTGAGGGGAATGCTTAGGAGAAAGTACAGCACAGAGGGCAAGGCAGAGACCAGGCAGAGATGCCTGCCATGTTGCTTCAACACATGGCAGCTGACTTGGATGAGAAAGCACCTCTTATGGTGCCTTGAGTTAGACTTTTTACAACCTTGGAACGTTAAGCTTTTACCCTAAGTAAATACCCTTAATAAAATCCAACACATTTCTGGTATATTGTATTGACACCCCTTTGGCAAAGTAAAACACCAGCTCTGCTAGAAAGGAGGGTCAGAAACAGTTCACATTCACTTAAAATGGACAACAGAATATATTTCCAGTAATGCTGGTGTTTGGTCCCTGTTAGTGGCTTTCAATAATTAACAAGCTGTAGCTCAGTTTCCCCTGATATGCACTGGGGAAAGGCTAACCCCATCCCCCATAAGCCTTCGTGTCTAAGGGCATGGCACTTCTCCACAGGTCAAACAAAGAAACCACATAGAGACGGGCATAAACGGAAATGGAGACCTTCCCTACCTGCATCAGAGGGAGATAAAGAAACCCTTTTATCCCTACAGATCAAAGGAACATCTATTCCTATAGCATTCCAAGAAACCGTAACTCCCTTTTCTCTAATCACTATCAGGGAAAGTTTTCACCTCTAGGCCTTCCTATTGGTCCCTGCACCTCACTCGGACCCTCAACCCCTTCCACCAACTAACATTTCCCCACTTAGGAAAGTTCTGTATTCAAATCCCCCCCTTCCAGGAGTGGGTTGAAGTCTGTTCTTCAGACCCCCTCCACTGGGAGAACTTCTCAATAAATTATTTCTTTGCTTGTGGTCATATCAGTCTCCATGTCCCAGTAAGCACTGTTTTTCAACAATAGCCCCCTATAAAAATTGTCTTGGATGAGGGAAATCAATTTCAACCAGTTTACACCCCTTTCTGAGTGGTCCACATCTAATGACTAGTTGATTTAGGGTTATGAAGGCTCCTTGCCCCAACCTGTGAAAAATCTAAAAGATAATCCCAGCCTCAGAACTGTAGGGTTGGCCAAGGCCTTCAGCAAAACTGCTTCTCAGTTCAGGTATGCCTTCTGCTGGCCTAAGTCTGTTTCTTTAGCTTACCTTCCACAGATGTTGTTCTGAAAAGCATGCTCTTATAATTGGTCATACTCGTTTTCCTTCTCAGAGTGTGTTTCTTAGGAAATTCAATTTGCAAAGTAAGTTTAGTAGATGTGTTAAGATTTGTATGTTTGTGTGTGTCTATGTACATATATGTGAGTATACCTTGGCTCAGATAAAACGTTCTGCTAAGATTTTGTTTAGCACTAGTTATCTCTCTAAGCAAAAATGGTAGGCCAAACATTTACTTTCCCTTGATATACTAAGACTCAGGATTGTTGTATTATTACCCGGCTGGCAATTTGTTTGTTTGGATGTCATGGGAGGAAATTGAGACAAGCCAAGTGATGTTTTTGACACTGTACTTGGAACAGTGATAAATAAGAGCAATAAGAACTTTGAGGAGAAAGGTGCAAGATTTTTCCAATCATATCTTGAGCTAATGACATCCCTACAAAATTTTACATAGTTACGTGGGGAACTTATGCCCAAAAAAGTATTGTGTGCTAATTTCATATGCTTTGTTGCAGATTTTGTGCATACATTTTTATTTAACATAAGTATTAAAGTTATAGATTTAAAACTATGCAGTACATCATGTACTACAATATAAAATAGCCTATCTATTGTAGTTGAACATTTAACTTTTAAATAACTCAATTTTATGCATTTAACTACATTGAATATCTTTGTACAAAGGACTACTTTTCCTTAAGATAGGGTTTGAGATACAGAATTACTTACTGAAAAGCATGAATATTTCCAAGATTATTTAGATAAAATGTCAAATTATCTATGTATGAAGATGTCTATTGCATCATACTTTACAGGCATTATGAGAATACACACACACACTTTAAGAATTATTATTTTACGTTCCCCACAAATTTATTTAAAATGACTTTCCTAATATTTTGCATGACTTAGGTGACAAGTATCATAGTTCATAATTAAGAAAGTTAAAAGGTAGAGTATAGTAATCTTTACAAAATTAAAATCTAGCATAAAAAAGAGTTGTGTTTAGTTCAAAGCTAAATGTTGATTAGTCATGTTTTCTTTTCTGAAATTTCTTTAAATGATCTCCACAGATTTTAGGACACATGTTGATCCTTTCAGGATTAATAATATCCCAAAGGTTCAAGTTCAGGTTTTGGGACTGGGATGTCATAATTCATGTCTCACTGCCATTAACTTCTAGTTAGCCTTAGGTAAAGCATGTCTCAAAATATATTCTCAGTTTTTTTGACTGAGAGGTGTCTAATAAGTGGCTTACCTAGAAAACCAGTGTTCAAACTAATAGTTTCTTATTCATAAAGAGTTTAAGATGTGAAGTAGAATGTAGTATGCTATTTAAACTTTTTGTTTCCAAGAAATTTCTACTGAGTTAAGATAATTCATTGCATTTATGTCTTCTAGCCAATCATTGCTGTGCTATGGATAAAATTTTCTAAATAAATCCATGTATTTAATCTGTTCCAAGCAAAAACTTCCAGTCATTTACCATTTTTTAATGATCTTATTCAACTAGGCCAAAGTATAATTGCCAAAACCCACCTGCCCACTGGACATTTATAGAAAGCACAGACTCATTTTAATTCTTGTGGTACACATCCCAAAGGATATAAATATGTCCACCTGTAATTGCTATTTGTCCTCATTAAACAGTAAATAAATGAGCAAACCCCAATAACCAAGGACATTGGTACCAACTCCAACATCTGGTATAAGATGACATATCCTGATTAGGGTTCATCTTTGCAATCTCGCAGACATGTAAACTTAACTCCTTCCTTCTTCCCTAATGTCTCATTTGCTGATGACTGGTTTCCAACCTACATTAACATCCAGTTTGAAAAAATCCATTTGTACTTGTGGAATCAATCTTGGTGGGAGCTGCAACACCTAATGGATTCTGTCCTACTTTGGCACAAACCAGAGTTCTAGACACTAGTGAGATTCAACTCCCATCCCTCACAAAAACTAGATACTGTAACATTCTTTGGTGTATGGGCTGGGATTTGTGCATAATAGAGGGAAACTTTGGGAAGATTCTGCATCGGAACCACCTTGTCATGAAAGCAGCTGTGTGGCAGTATCAGAGAAGCATAATCTGACCTAAGGATAGACAGCCTTGTGTTGGCATATTACACCCTTAAATGGTGTATTTTAAACTTTATGTTAATTAAGCTAGTAATATAAAATATAACACTTAAAATATAACATGAAAGTTTAGTAACCAAGACTGACTTCCAAGTTCATAAATGGAGACTAAATTGGAATACTATATGGAATTTCATTTCCTATAACTGTGTTCTAGGCTAAAAGTATGACAGATACCCTCTTTTCCATACTAGCAGCTAAATGTCCAGTAAGATATTTCCACCTTGTTGTCATCCTACATGTATTTCAAACTAAATATGTCTTAAACTTAACATGTTAATATTTTCCATAAAAAAAATGTTTAGTTCCTCCCACATCAGGCATTCTGCCAGGAACAGCAAATACTATGTTGAAACAATAGGCACATGTCTGCATTCCTCAAACTTACAATCTTTTGAAAGTTTCAAAAGGCAAGTAAGAGAATCCCATAGTGATACTGTATTTTTTTAAATGATAGATGATATATAGGGTACAAGGAAAACACTTAGGACTACTTCCTAAGAATTATCCCAGAATTAGTGAATGGAGAACTATTCCTAGAGAAAGTCCAGATTGATATTTACAATGATTGAGTTGGAATTAAAAAGATAAAATGAAACAAGGGGGAAAAGAATGAAATAGGAGCAGTGGGCGCATGCATTGCAGAATACTTTTTAAAAAATGAACACTATTGGGAAGCAGACTTGGCCCAATGGATAGGGCATCCACCTACCACATGGGAGGTCCGTGGTTCAAACCCTGGGCCTTCTTGACCCATGTGGAACCGGCCCATGTGCAGCGCTGATGCGCACAAGGAGTGCCCTGCCACGCAGGGGTGTCCCTGCGTAGGGGAGCCCCACGTGCAAGGAGTGCACCCCGTAAGGAGAGCCACCCTGTGCGAAAGAAAGTTCAGCCTGCCCAGGAATGGTGCCGCACACATGGAGAGCTGTCACAACAAGATGATGCAACAAAAAGAAACACAGATTCCCGTGCTGCTAACAACAACAGAAGCGGACAAAGAAGTACATGCAGTAAATGAACACAGAGAGCAGAAAAGGGTGGGGTGGTGGTTAGGGGGGAAGGGAAGAGAAATAAATAAAAAATAAATCTTTAAAAAAAAATGAACACTATCTGTGAAGAGCAATACAAAAGAGAGGGTATGGTTTTGGAAACAAATATATATATGTATTTCAGTCCAGTCAGAATGTAAAGATAGTATGAATTGAAGAGTGGGAGAGGAGTGTTTTGGGAGTTTAGTCTGTGCCTAGTTATGTAGGATGATCATGAAGAACCTTGTAGGAATGCAAGAAAGTTTCTAATTTATCCTGAAGGCAGTGGGGAAATTTTTAAAAAATTAAACATCTGAAAGTGGATATAATGAGATAAAAGACCATTGAGTCAGCCTATTTATAGAATGTGGACACACCTGGAAATTGGCAAGATCAAAGGAAGAAAAATGACTAAGGTCATTAAGTAGAGAAAGCTTGGTCCTCTAAATTATCCTCATTTGCTTTGGGCTAGTTAAAAGTGGATAAATTAGGGATATTGTATCAATAGAATTAAACCTCTGATGGTTGTTTAGTTTTGAGAGGGCAAAATCCAATAAGGAATTTACAATTATATTAAACACAATTACAGGAGAGCATGTTGGGAAATAGGGAAATGATGAATTTTGTTCAAGAAATTACATTTCTGTGGTTGATCTATGTGGTAGATATGCAAGATGGACTCTATATCTCAGCCTGAATTTCAGTGATAAAATTTGAGTTGGGAAATACATTAGGGTGTTATCTGCTTTCCAGATGCTACAGAAACCATAAAAGTGAAAAAGGACACTTGAAGTATGCTGATTGAGATATGAATAGAGATAGACTAGGCAATATTGTTGAATGAGAATAAATGAAAGAAAAACCCAGAAATGAGATAGAGGGGAATAGGCAAGAAGGAGGGAAAGAAAACCGGAGTGTTGGCAGAGATGCCAAAAGAGGAGGAAATCAGTATTGACAAGAGCCACAAAGAAGTCAATTAAGATGGGGACTGAAAAGTATCCATTTGCTACAGCAACAAGGAAGTATTAGACTTCCCTTACATCAGTTACAGTAGGAGTTGTAGGTTATTCCCATTACAATTGGTTCAACAGTGAATGGTAGATGAATTGAAATTAGAGAACACAAATATAGACATGTCTTTAAAGAAGTTTGTTGACTAGAGTTCAGAGCTCTTTAGTAGAGCTATTTCAGTAGAGGTAGGTAGAGTCAAAAGGTTGTGTTTTTTTTTTTAATTAGAAAAAACATATTCAAAAGTGATACAAATAAGCAGCAATGACATGCTGAAAATATAGCGAAGAGGTGAGATAATCAGTAATATGAAGCCTTTGCTAGGGAAGAAAGGGATGGCATGTGGGTCACCAGGTGTTATAAGTAGCTTTAAACAGGAAAAGAGACATTATCGTTGCAATAGGAAGAAAGGAATTCTTCAGAGTGGAAAATATTGAGGACGTGCCTATGTGATGAAGTCTTTATGCCTGTATGTGAAGGGGAAACAAAATCTGCAGAAAATGAGAGACAGACCTTGGGGGTGGAGATGTGTAATGAGAGACATGGGGTTGAAATAGCTCCTCTAGGGACAAGGAGTTGGTAAGGGAAACTTAAGAGTCAGTGTTGTACACCATGAATTTATTGTGCTTTCGATCCATACAAACTGGGCACTTGAGCATAGAAATCAAAGCCTGGCTAGAGACGTGATGACGCCACACTATTTCATTCTTTCCAGCTTTTTCTTTTCCCATGAGTAAGTGCAGACGGACAGTAGGGATATAGGGATTAGCATAGAGACCAGAAAATAGTTGGCGTGACAACTCATGAATTCTGAGTATGAAAGGAAGTTCTGGAAGGAGGGGGAACAGGCAGAGGGATCTACAAAGGGACATTTTACCAGGCTTGAAAGATAATGAAATAAAAAAATAGCAAAAAAACAAAAACAAAAATAACTGATATAGTAGCAGTGACTGCATCAGAATGGAAATTATTGTAAATTCTTCCAGCAAAAGCTGCTGCACCTCCCTTATTCTTTATGGTGGAATCTCTCTCTTCTGATCACCCCTTAATTACATTAAACTTTTATACTGCTACCATAATTATCTTTATAAAACTCAGATATGAAGCCCCACGTCTTCTTATTAAAAATGCATGATGAATTTTATAGCCTTCCTTGTCTTCAGAAGAAAGTCCTAACTCTTTAAAGGGGAAGCTTTCTTAGCCAGTATCCACTATTGAAACTCACTGGAGTAGCCAGCATTCACTACTCGTGCCATAAGCCTTTGACCTAAGTCCACACCACTCCCATCTTGTCAATCAGGTACACTCTCTTGTCCATCAAATCAATCACATGCCTTCCAGGAATCGGCTGTTCCCAAATCTGTTTATTTAAGATGTCCCTGTACAGAAGCCCAGATTTCACACCACGATTTGGAAATTAAACAGCACACTCTTAGAAAAACAGTGGGTCAAAGAGGAAATCTCAAAAGAAATCAATGACTACCTTGAAACAAATGATAATGATAACACAACATAACAAAATTTATGGGATGCAGCAAAAGCAGTACTGAGAGGGAAGTTTATAGCCATAAATTCATATATCAAAAAAGAAGAAAGAGCAAAAATTGAAGAACTAACTGCACATTTGAAGGAATTAGAAAAACAACAACAAAGTAACCCAACAGGAAGAAGAAGGAAGGAAATAACAAAGATAAGAGCAGAACTAAATGAAATAGAAAATAAGAAAGCGCTTGAACAGATAAACAAGACCAAGAGCTGGTTTTTTGAGAAGATTAACAAAATTGACAAACCTTTAGCGACACTAACAAAGAAAAAAAGAGAGAAGATGCAAATACACAAAATAAGAAATGAGAAAGGCAATATCACCACTGACCCCACAGAAATAAAGACTATCATAAGAGGATATTTTGAAAAACTATATTCCAACAAAAATGACAATCTAGAGGAAATGGACAAATTCCTAGAAACACATAAGCAGCCCATATTGACAAAAGAAGAAATTGATGATCTTAACAAACCAATCACAAGCAGAGAGATAGAATCAGTTATTAAAAATCTCCCAACTAAGAAGAGCCCAGGGCCAGATGGCTTCACAGGTGAATTCTACAAAACATTCCGGAAAGAACTGACACCAATCCTGCTGAAACTATTCCAAAAAATCGAAACAGAAAGAACATTACCCAACTCCTTCTATGATGCCAACATTACCCTAGTACCAAAGCCAAACAAAGACATCACAAGAAAGGAAAATTACAGACCAATTTCTCTAATGAACCTAGACGCAAAAATACTTAACAAAATACTTGCTAATCGTATTCAACAACACATTAAACGTATTATACACCACGACCAAGTGGGATTCATCCCAGGTATGCAAGGATGGTTCAACATAAGAAAATCAATCAACGTAATACACCATATAAACAGATTGAAGGGAAAAAATCACATGATTATATCTATTGATGCAGAAAAAGCATTTGACAAAATACAGCACCCTTTCTTGATAAAAACACTCCAAAAGATTGGAATACAAGGAAATTTTTTGAACATGATAAAGAGTATATATGAAAAACCTAAAGCCAATATTGTTTACAATAGAGAAATCTTTGACTCCTTCCCTCTAAACTCAGGAACAAGACAAGGATGCCCACTGTCTCCGCTCCTATTTAACATTGTCTTAGAAGTACTTGCTCGAGCACTGAGGCAAGAACCAGAAATAAAAGGCATTCAAATTGGAAAGGAAGAAGTCAAAATTTCATTACTTGCAGATGACATGATCCTATACATAGAAAACCATGAGAGATCTACAACGAAGATTCTAGAACTCATAAATGAGTTTAGTAAAGTCACAGGTTATAAGATCAATGCGCAAAAATCAGTAGCATTTCTGTACACCAATAATGAGCAAGATCAAGAGGAAATCAAGAAACAAATACCATTCACAATAGTAAATAAAAAAATCAAATACTTAGGAATAAATTTAACTAAAGAGGTAAAGAACTTATACACCGAGAACTATACAAGATTGTTCAAGGAAATCAAAGAAGACCTGAATAAATGGAAGACTATTCCTTGTTCATGGATAGGAAGACTGAACATTATTAAGATGTCTATCCTACCAAAACTGATCTACACATTCAATGCAATCCCAATAAAAATCAACGCAGCCTTCTTTAAGGAACTAGAAAAACTAACTATGAAATTTATTTGGAAAGGAAAGAGACCCCGAATAGCCAAAGACATACTGAAAAAGAAAAACGAAATTGGAGGAATCACACTACCTGACTTCAAAACATACTACAAAGCTATGGTGGTGAAAACAGCATGGTGTTGGCATAAGGAGAGACACATAGACCAACGGAATCGAATTGAAAGCTCTGATATAGAACCTCACATATACAGCCACATAATATTCGATAAAGCCACCAAACCCTCTCAACTGGGAGAGAGTGGCCTATTCAACAATAGGTGTCTGGAGAACTGGATAGCCATATGTAGAAGAATGAAAGAGGATTACCATCTCACACCTTATACAAAGATCAAATCAAGATGGATCAAAGACCTAAATATAAGAGCCAAGACCATAAAAACCTTAGAAAGCAGTGTAGGGAAACATCTACAGGACCTTGTAATAGGAAATGGATTTATGAATATCTCACCAAAAGCACGAGCAGCAAAAGAACTAATAGATAAATGGGACTTCCTCAAAATTAAAGCCTTCTGCACCTCAAAGGAGTTTGTCAAGAAAGTAAAAAGGGAGCCCACACAGTGGGAGAAAATATTTGGCAATCATATATCTGATAAGAATCTTATAACTTGCATATATAAAGAACTCCTATATCTTGAAAATAAAAAGATAAACAACCCATTTAAAAAATGGGAAAAAGACTTAAACAGACACTTCTCCAAAGAAGAAATACAAATGGCAAAAAAGCACATGAAAAAATGTTCCAAATCTCTAGCTATCAGGGAAATGCAAATCAAAACTACAATGAGATACCATCTTACACCCATAAGATTGGCAGCTATGAAAAAAACAGAAGAATACAAGTGCTGGAGAGGATGTGAAGGAAGGGGAACACTCATCCACTGCTGGTGGGAATGCAGAAGGATCCAACCATTCTGGAGGACAGTATGGCAGTTTCTCAAAAACTAGCCATAGATTTGCCATATGACCCAGCAATACCACTGCTGGGTATATACCCAGCAGAACTGAAAACAAGGACACAAACCAATATATGTACACCAATGTTCATAGCAGCATTGTTCACTATTGCCAAAAGTTGGAATCAACCCAAATGCCCATCAACAGACGAGTGGATCAATAAAATGTGGTATATACACACAATGGAATACTACTCGGCTGTAAGAACAAACACACTACAAACACATGTGATAACATCGATGAATCTTGAGAACCTTATGTTGAGTGAAGCAACCCAGACATTGAAGGACAAATACTACATGACCTCAATGATATGAAATAACCAAGCTGCCCTAGATAGCAAGAGACTGAAAGATAGGCTTACAGGAAATCGGAGGGTGGAGGAAGGATGTGAGCCGATGTCTGCAGGGGTGGAATTTAAGACGAGATGGTGGTAAGTATGAACACAAAGAAGAGATAAAAGGGGGGCAAGGGGTTGCCTTTGGTTGGGGCTTTGCGGGTTTGAGGGTGGCTGGGGAGGGACGGATGGGTAACATTGCCCAAAAGTGGGGGGAGGGAGGGGTAGCATATGAACACAGGAGAGGGTCAGGGGTGGGTGGAGAGTAAAATGCCGAGAAAATCATATCAAATATAATAAAGAGGGTTACCTGTTTAGAATGCTGAGGGGAGGGTCTGATGCAGGACGGGCTCCTGGGGAATGTCTAAATGCTCATTCTGCCAGAGTGGGTGACACCATGGGGTAGAAACCCAAGTAGTGAGAGTGGGGGTGGACCCACATCCTGAGGAGGACTAATGCCATCAAATAGAGGCAACTGTATCCCTCGAGAGAAAGGGTGGCTCCCAGGGCATTGGGGCAGTTGAGCAAGTTAGGCCCTGAACACTATTCCATCTATCTCTGGAAGCGGCTCCTCAGGAAACGGAGGTTGGCTGTCACTGTGGGCACCAAGGTGGAAGGGAAAATGGACGGTAAATGTGTGGAACCAAGGTAAATGGGGGGTAAGAGAGGAGTTTCTTGAGAGTACACAAGGATGGATATAAAACATGTAATATTACACCATAACATATAGGAGATGACAGACTGATAATGTAAACCATAATGTAAAACATAGGATAACTAAGAATGTAAAGAACTGTGTATCCTAAAGTATGCACCATAATGTAAGCACAGATGTCACCTTGTTAGAAAGCTAGTGTCTCAGACTCTGTAAATCACGTTAAGTAAATATGATGTAAATAGGGTGTAAGAGTATCGCTGTGGACGGGAAAAGGTTTTGTGGTGGATGTATGGGAGTGCTGTATATTATATATATGCATTGCTGTGGTCTAGGGCTCCTGTGAAGAGAAGCTGAATAATTAGGGGGGGAAAAAAAAAAAAAAGAAAAAGATAGGAAGTAGAATTTTTTCCAAGTCAACAAGTGATCTTTATCTAACCTTTAAACCCATCGCTATATGCCATTCTCTAGTAAGGGACCCTGACATTATATTGGGCTTCAAATTTCGGGGAGTTCTGGATCACAGAGTGTTTCAACAATGGCAATGGAGGGATACTGGTATGGGATGCCATTGACAGGTGATATATGGCTGACAGGGAGCTGTACAGAACATATGTCCAGGGTGCATGGTAATGTTTGGATATACTCATAGTGGCAACAATTAAAAACCACAGCAGGGGGGGTACTGGGTTCCTGGCCAGTGGTGCTCTGTCGTGGTCCCTAGGGGAGCAGCGACAGTCTCCCAGGTGTAGCGGCGGGGACCGGGAGGGAGTGAGGGTTCAACAGTGAGCCCCTGATGCTAATGACTATGCTTGTGAGCTGATAAGCCTAAAATAAGAACAAGGCCTAGAGCAACATTGTGCCTGGGAATTTCCTCCTGTCAGCCTTCATGTTACTCAAATGTGGCCAGTCTCGAAGCCAAACTCAGCATGTAAATGCAATGCCTTCCCCCCAGCGTGGGACATGACACCCGGGGATGAGCCTCCCTGGCACCGAGGGACCACTATCAACTACCAACTGACGATGCAACTGGAAAATGACCTTATACGGAAGGTTCAATGCGGATCAGCAGAATATCCCTGTCTACATAAAATAACATGACTTTAAAATGCTGTTTGACCTAAAGTAAGGGGGAAATGGAAAGGAGAAATGAGTTTATATGGCTACGAGTTTCTAAAAAAGAGTCTGGAGGCTGGCAGAAGGATTGCCCTTATGCACAACCGAGCAGAGTCAGAGAGACAGATAAAGCAGATACAACCCCCAGATATTGGTTCCTTTGAGGGCTAAAGAGACCCATGGGAGTTATAGTCATGGCCGATGGGGTTAACTACCAGGTCAGATGGCCCCTCTTTGGAAATGGTGTTTATGTGTGATGAATCTGGACTCAGATGGGATCTCCCTTCATAAGACTTTCATGCTAATGTGCTGGAGGTGCAGTTAATGTTGGGGTTTAAGATATATTTAGGGGATTTGAATCTCTGGACTGACAATGTGATAGCCAGGTCCTGAGCCTCAACAGACTCCAGCACCTACAATCTGATTTATTGGACTTACCACACTCAGCTAAGATGGAGTTGAGGAAGGACAACCACCACACCATGGAGCCTAGAGTGATTACAACTGAAAGTGGGAGGATTGCATCCAGCATCCATGTGGAATCTGAGCCTCCTCTTGACATAGAGGTGCAATGGACACAACCAATCCAATGTCCACATAGAAGAGGTGGCATTGGATTGGGAAAAGTGGACATGGTGGCTGATGGATATGGGGAAAGGCAGGAAGAGATGAGAGGTGGAGGCGTCTTTGGGACATGGAGCTGCCCTGGATGGTGCTTCAGACGCAATCACCGGACATTGTAAATCCTCACAGGGCCCACTGGATGGAATGGGGGAGAGTATGGGCCATGATGTGGACCATTGACTATGAGGTGCAGAGGTGCCCAATGATGTAATTACCAAATCCAATGGATGTGTCATGATGATGGGAACGAGTGTTGCTGGGGGGGGGAGAGGTGGGGTGGGGGGGTGGGGTTGAATGGGACCTCACATATATATTTTTAATGTAATATTATTACAAAGTCAATAAAAAAAAGAAAAATAAAAAAAGATGTCCCTGTAATTAAAATTTTATATTTTTTGTAATTTGAAAAAGCACACCTAAAGTGGTCAAATATGCATATTAAAAGAAAAGTTGTTTTCATGAAGATTAAGGTAAAACCTGACATCTTGATGCACAGACACACACAACACAAACTAGAATTTCATTTAATAAACCTAAGTTCAAAGGAAGAAAACGCTGATATGTTTCAAATTATAAGGTTAAAATAATTTCAATTAATTTCTTGCCTATTTCAATGTGATTTCCTGTTTTTAACTGTAATTTGGTTTATCGCTTAACTTCCATTGTGATAAAAAAAACACCAAAACTGTCTGTACTACTGTATACTGGCTCATAAAAGTCCTGGCGCTGTGATTGACCTGCTCTTACAATCTATCCTTATGTCTCAAACAGCCTCCCACCACTAGCCCCTCTCCAGCCCACACTGTTGGCTCTCCTCAAACGCACCTCGGACTCCAGTTAAATGGAAGTACTTGCTTTTTCTGATTATGCCATTTACATATATTTGTACATTGTTTTGCATCTGCATGAAATTATAGTATCTTTTTATTTACCTGGAAATAGTACTTTTCCTATGAAACACACCCCTACTCCTCCAACCAGGGTTAACCTTCTTGCCGAAGTTTTCCAGAAGCCCCCAATATGTAACCCTAGGAGGACGCCTGACATGCGTGTTGTAGCTAATTTTTAGGTATCTTTAAACCACCAGATTGTTAGCCACTAGAAAGGGAGGATTGCGTCATTTTCCTCAATCTAACTAAATTCCTTTATTTCCTAAATGGATTTTTGGCATATAATCATTAAGCACCGATATTTTGCATCATGAATGAATAAATGCATGACTGAAATGGAAGGATGGGCTTTTCTACTAGCTTATAAAACTACTTGTGGGAACAGATGGCATTAAATACCTTTATCCACGTAGCACTTAACCAAGTTCTTTCTGCATAGGAGGTGTGCAATACTTTTTATTGAATAAACTAATTGGTAATACGGACCAGTCCATTCTTTGCCTCATATTGTTACCTTGTAACTAGATGGCCAGGGCTCTAATATTGTCCTGTTTTCCCAGGATCCCATATGACCCATAAAAGGTGAAAATTTCCACATATATGAAGATGATTCACACAGTTTTATCATCTGCTCCAGTCTCTCTCTGCTCTAGCGCCATGTACCTAACTCCAGCCCATTATATCCAAGAAAAAAAAAACCTTACAATATTCCCCACTAAATAAGGTTGTCTCCTGGTGTTTTTCCATAGTACATGGCACCACCATGCATTGAGTTTCAGGGTCTTTACATGATAACTTCTTTTACCAAAACCTTCATATCCAATAAACCACAAGATCCTATTGACTTTAAATTCCTAAATAACACTTAATGACATTCATTTTTATGCCTCTCTACTACAAACAATATACTTTAATAACCAAATTAGTATTATTTCCCATTTGGAGGTTTAGTATCCTCCTAACTTTATTCACAAAGCCAATCCACTTACAGCAGACAGTTCTGTTTTGGAAATGCTTATACTCCACTGAATAAACTTCTGTGATTTCTCCTTGACTTCTCTCCTTAATTTTGCTCATAGGGATGGGATTTTAATAGTTCAAAAATGTTACAGTGGTAATTTTCCAAGAGAATTTAACACTTGAACTGAAAGGAAACACTGTTTTGGGAATTTACTTTCCTTGGAGACAGTGTACCTTAATGGTTTATAGCACATTTTGAAGACCTTGATCTACCATTTACTAGTTGTGTCTTCTTGAGGAAATTGGAGAGAAATTTTCATCCATAATAGGGAGATTCTTTCTATGTCCATAGATTTTTAGGGTTAAATAAAGTAAATACCATGTGAAAATTGCTTAAAGCAGTAAATGACTCCTAATGATTGCTTGATAAATGAATGGTAGGTAGGAGGTGTATGATTTTGGAAAGTTATGTCCTGTAGCACTTGTTGACCATGTTATAGAAATAGACCACAATTTTCCATATATCTAACTTTCAAAAACTTTAGTTTTGAGGATATTGGAAAGTGGAATAAGTGAATTTTAATTGAAGCAGATGATAGAGAAAAGTGAAAATGCTCTAAAAGTAAAGAGAGGGAAACAAAACAAAAAACTACCATTATCCTTTTTCCTCTGGAGTTTGTTACTTTTGTGCTGGCAGGAGAAGTCACATGGTCCTGAAATAGTGTATTACTGGACTGACAAAGACCTTGGTTGGGAGACAATTACGTCCACTCTCTGGAGTCCATCGCCAAGTGATAATGAGGTGTGAACGCATTCCTCAGAAACCACAGACATGCCAAAAGGGCAATTTAACACCTCTTCAAAAGATAGATGAGACATGAATTATTCATAATGAGCTCAGGCCTGACTCCCCGTGCAACAGACCAGCTCAGAACAGGGACTGGTGTGGTAGGAGCTCTCCTACTGGAATTTGTGTGTCTTTCCGTTAGGCGAGGGTCACTGTCTTTAACCTACTTAATGCTTTTAAAGTAGAGATCCTTAAAGAATTCTCTCTCTGTCTCTCCCTCTCTCTTTAATTCTGGCTGTTTCCTTTACTATTTCATCTAGGATTGTTTATGTAGCCCACGTCAACTTCGTTTAAATGTATCCTCCATCTGTACTTAAAGATTGGTAAATGTTTTCTGTTTTGTCTCTATTCTTTAAGTCTGCCTGTTTCATGCTCCTGAGTCATGATTTCTAAGTATAAATGAAGATGATGCCACTGAGTTAAAACACAGCTGTTCATTTCCACTGGTCTGTCTGTGTTTTGCCAGAATTCATCCACAGGGCCAGAGGAAAGGGCAACCATGTTTGTGAGACACTGATCATTGCAATCTCTCTAAGCATAGGAAAGTATTTTCTTTACATTGAGTCAACTGATGCATAAGGATTCAGCAGCCACAACTACCTACTCTAAACCAGTGTCTGTCAAACTGTTTTATGGAAATTGGATGGTGTTCTGCAAATTTAAGCTCCTAAGGTGTTTTGCCATGGAAGGTCAGTTTTAGAAACTTCTGTGATATTATTCATTTATTTCCTAAATAACTTTGTGAAGGGTCATTATTTATGAATTAAGTTCTATTCTCTTCTTCCTCCAAACCACAAACTTATCTTTACCCAAGAGTGTACTTTTGTAACATTGATAAATATGCTTCAATATACATTGAAAAGGTGCCAACCCACCGGGAAGGGTGTTCATGACATTTTTATTTTTTTTTTTGAGACCTGACAATTATAAAATACTGAAATGTACACTGGATAAAACATGTTGTCTTCAGTAATATAGAAAATCGAAGTAGTATTTTCCTAATTTAAGACTTTTACTTTTAATGTTGTTGTATTTTTCAAAACTTATTTTTTTTAAATGCTTGAATTTAAATGCTCACTAGTAAAATGGATGGAAAATAGATGAAGAAGATATGCAAAGAGTAGCTTAGTGGCAAAATGAAGTAGCACTCAAGTAAGAATGAAAGCACTTACTTTCAGCCCAAAGCTGCTTTTGACCAAACATTTCCCAAAGCATATATTTCTCTTTTTTTTCCATTTAACAATCCTTTTCCTTTCATCAAATCCTATTTCTATATGAAACTGAGAGAGCTTCTTTCTTGAAATTAACCTACAAAACCCAACTCAATAATTGCTTCTTTTCCTCATATTTTATGTAATTTTCTTTCTTAATTATGATAGTGTCTCCATTTTAAGACACTGTTAATTTTTAGGAACACAGTCATTTGAATAGAGAAGTAGGGAGGGAATAATAAAATATTATCAAATAAATATACGTATTAGTTGCATGACACACCCAGATCCCTGAAAAAGAAAGTGTAGTGAGAAAATATGCTTCTCAGACATTAGAATACGAAGAAATTTTGCCATAGGTTTGACTACTTTATTGATTTAAAATTTTTAAAAGAATAAATTATATGATAAATTATAAATTATATTATTTTTATTTTCTAAGTTATTCTAAAATACATTTTATTATTTGGGCTTCCCTTGTCTCAGTTTGTTCTTTAGCCTCTTTCCTGGACTCTATGATTTATACTCTTTTATTTAATTATGAAAGCAGCTAGTGATATAGGCTTATCTCTGAGTAAAATATTTCCTACATTTCACAGGTTTGCTATGAAGTGTCTCTATTCTATTGTTTTTTACAAAAATTTATTTACACATTTATTTAAAATAATTCTTCCCCATGTAACTCATGGCAAGCACTATGCTAGGTGCTTGGAATAAAAGATATGTCAAAACTGAAGTTTTGCCCTTCACGATATAGTAGTGCAGACAGCTGTAATAAATTATCACAGGAAAAAATATAAAACAAGAATGTGGCAAGTGTTAGAAAGAAGAGATTCCTGAAGCATGGGCACCATTTAAAGCTTGTGTTTAGCTTAGCTGGACTGGGGGTTAACTAAAGATTTTCTAAGTGTATGAATTTGAGCTGAGATTTAAATGATATATCCTCAATGCATTTGACTAAATGAAGAAAAATCCAAAAATATTTTAGGTCACAGATCAGCAAACTTTTTTGTGCAAAGAGGCAGCTTCGAGGGTTGCGCAGGCTGCCGTAACCACTCAACTGGGCCGTGGTGGTGGGACAGCAGTCATAGACAATGCACAAAGGACTCAGCGCGACATCCAGTAATGGATGTTTCTAAACAGCTGATCCAGTCTGGCGACCCCAGTAATGGAGTCAGGAAGTGCAGGATTAACTACATCCCCATTTTGGGAAGAACCATAGAAAAAGATTCCCTAAAGGAAGATCTCGTTCAGTAACAATGTGTATGAGAGAACAGGGTGTGCACCACACAATCCCATGTGTACGAGTAAACAGGTGTGCACTGCACAATCCTATGTGTACAACTGAACAGGGTGTGCACCATGCAATTCTATGTGTGCGAGTGAACAAGGAGGGCACCGCACAGTCCTATGTGTACAAGTGAACAGGGTGTGCACCGCACAGTCCTATGTGTATGAATGAACAGGCAGGTGCACAATCCTGTGTTTGTGACTGAACAGGGTGTGCACCACACACTCCTATGTGTTTGAATGAATGGGTTGTAGACCACACACTCCTATGTGTACAAGTGACCAGACTGTGCACCCTACAGTCCTATGCTGTGGCCCTGGCCAGGGTTGATAGACGGCAGAGAACTGTGAGAACGGTAATGAAGGTGAGGACACAAGACTGAGACCGACGCCTTTAGCTATGTTAAGAGAAATGAGAATTCATGATGTAATTTAAGGAAGGAAGATCAATGCCATGTTTGACTAACATGATGGAATGGTTACTACAGTTCAACATGGGAAATAAACCAAAAAGAATCAGAGTAGTGGCTTTTTTAGTTTTATAGACATAATACATATTTATTGTTAAATTCATTAATTAAAGGGAAACAAAAAATCACCAAAGAAGTGTTTTAAAAAGCATTCCAAACTCATCATCCAGAAATAATTACTATTGCATACATTACGTGGATTATATTAAAGACCATTTTGATGAGTAAACACTATTAGAAATAATTTCATAAAAATTGCATCATACTAAACATTTTAAGAGTATGATGAAGTTAAGACACAAAAGAAAATAGGGAGGAGCGAATATTAGCTCACGTGGCAGAATACCTGCTTCCAATGTATAAGGTCCCTATTCAATCCTCTGGTACCTCAAGGTACAAGGGAAGCAGATGTGGCTCAAGCAATTGAGCTCCCCCCTACCACATGAGAGGTCCCTGGTTCAGTTCTCGGTGCCTCCTAGAAGACAGCAAGCTGGTGCGATGGGCAGGCACAGCAAGCTGAGGCAACAAGATGATGTAGCAAGAGACACAAGAAGGAAAAGATAACGAGACACAACAAAGCAGGGAAGAGAGGTGGCTCAAGCAATTACGCACCTCCTTCCTACATTGGATGGAAAAGAAACAAGGAAGACAGACACAGCAAATGCAAACAGTGAGGGGGTGAGGAGAAATAAAAAATGAGCAACAACAAAAAACTCTAGTTCTCAGTGGGACAGACATAGCTCAGTAGTTGAGCCCCTACTTCCAATGGACAGGGTCTTGGGTTCAATCTCCAGTACCTCCTTGAAAAAAAAAAATGAAAACATTAGGAAGAGGTTATAGCTCAAGTTCAATCCTTCATACCTCCTAAAGTAAAAAATTAAAAAATGAAGTAAATCATGAAAGTGGAATTCATTTTACTACTCCCAACCTTTTCCCTACCACATGACATTTCTAACATTGGTCATTTAGGATGAATTATATGATTGGTAAATTTGGGAAGGTGAGCTTGGCTTATTCTTCTCAGCTTTTTCTTCCCTCTCTTGGATGCGCTAAGGCAAGGCACACTGGGCAGGTGGACTATGAAGCGACGGCTGAGTCTATCTAATCTTGGGCTCTCAGTTAACAGGTCCATTTGCCTCTCACAGCAAGATCACTGTGCCAATCTGGCTTCTCCATAGTAATTGAAATATTACGGGCTTATCTGTCTTCTCCGTAGTAACTGAGATATTATGGGCTTAATATATAATGTGAATTTTATATCCATTGATTTAGAATCAAGGTTGTAGGATGTGGTAGTTTGGATCATGCACCCCAGTTTAAACATGTTCCTCATTTTAACCTGCATTCCTGTGGGTGTGAGTGAGCCCTTTGCAATAAGATCCCTTAAATAGATTAGTTTTAGGCAAGCTAAACTAAATCTTAGTTTTGTCCACTGAGTGAGGTGGTGCTCAATCTGGGTTCCTGGAAACTTAAGGGAAAGCCACGTGAAGGAAGCCAGAAACTGGATGTCAGCGAGAACCAGGAGGAGAATGGACATGGCAACACCACATGAAGGGAGCAGACAAGCCAGGGAGCCCCGCGTGGCTGCCAGCCAGGACGAGACCACGAGAGAAACGGGGAGAGGCAGCTGACTCCAGCCCCAAACCGTGAATGACAGCCCCCTGATGCTACGCCAGCCCCCTGCCGGTGCTTGTCCTAGCAGCCTGGCAGGCTAAGACAAGGGCTAATTCACTACTCTAGTGATCAAAACTGACCAGGCAGAGACTTTTCTCCTCCTCTACAAGATAACGAAGGATTACATGGAAATTGTACAATGAGAGCATTTACCTGGGCTGCCCAGTAAATGCTGAATATAGTTAGTATTTTGCTCAACACCTATCTTACCATACTTGATTTCTTCTTAATTGTTTTATTTGCATGGTGAATATTTTTTGTTTCTTTCTTCAGTTTTAAATGTATGCCTTATTATCTTTAATCTTTCACTTTATTTGTCCTTTCTGAGGAATCTTCTTGTTTGAATAATTTTTAATGGCCTTCCTTGAAATTTCCCCTTCTCCACCTCCACCTCAGAGCTATCTATCACCAATTCATTATTAAGAAGCAACTATTTTTGTGAGTCGCTGCTTCTTACTTTAAAATGTCATGAGGGAGTATTGATACGCTTTTATTTTTTGATGGAAAATATTGTTCTTAACTGAATCGCTAGTCACTATTCGAAAAGTAATCCTGCAAGAACCTTTGAGGGATATGAACACTTTCACTTCTTAGGTTTGTTGTATAGTAAAATATTATGACTAATATCACTGAATGTAATTCAATAGAAACAGCATTGTACCTGGGTCATTTTTTTAAGTTTGAAGATGGATAGTTTATAAATTTTTCTTTTATTATTTGTGCTTTTGTTGTCCTGTCTAAGAAATCTTTGCCTAGTCCAAGGTTACAAAGGCTTCTTTTCCTATGATCTCAAGATGTTGTTTTGTTTTTAAAGTATTTTTAAGTATTCCTATAGTTTAAAAAAATTTTTACAAATACTCATTTTTGAGAGGTGTCTTTAAAAGAAAAACATCATTAAATGTTTGGGTGATACTTAAATGTATGAACGTGTATCTTTTCTCAATGATATTACATTCATCATCATACTGGTGTTTTATTATAACCTCTTCATCTCAATCCACCCCCCCAGATGACTCCTTCATCTGTTTACTTTTTGTTTTTGCTCATTGGTTTATTCATTGTCTGCTTGTTGTTGTCTGTTTTTTCTTTAGAAGGCACCGGGAACTGTAATGGGACCACCCATTTGAGAAGTGGGCACTCAAGTGCTCGAGCCATTTCTGCTCCCTGCTCATTTGCTTTTGCTCCTTGTCTTTGCTTGTTGTCTTGCCTGTTGTCTTGCTCATTGTCTTGCTCTTTGCTTTTGCTTGTTGTCTGCTCATTGTCTGCTCATTGTTTTTTCATCTTTTTTAGGAGACCTGGGGAACCAAACCTGGGACTTTGCATGTGGGGGGTGGGTGCTCACGGCTTGAGCTACATCTGCTCTCCATCTCAATTTTCATTTTTGCTTTTAAGGATATGTGCTGTGTTTATTTTGTCCTAATAATTTACAACACTTGATTTCTTGTTCTGTTGGTAGCCACCTTTAAGATTTTGAACATGTTGACTCATGTAACTTGATTAATACATTTAAGAATGAAATACCAAATGATCATTTAAAATAAGGAATTTAAGTTGTCTCTCTCACTCGATAACACATGCTTCCCGAACTTTAATGATATTACCTGGAGTTTGCAATTCACACTATTAAGTTAATTTTACAACATGTTATGTTCTATTTCAATAATTGTGTTGTTTATAATTTAATGTGATTGTCTTTTTTTTTCATATTCTTTTTTGATTACAGCTATGTTGGCATAACAAATTTCCTTCTTCATTTCAAGTACACTACACAGTTTGGTCTTCCAGCTCTCCTCCCTAGATTTATTTTATTTACTGAATTAACAGCTTATAGGGATATAGTTCACACACCATGTAGTTCACCTATTTAAAGTAAGCAATTGAGTGATTTTTAGTATAGTTGCAGAGTTGTGCAACCATTACCACCAAAACATAATTTCTGAACATTTCATCATCCCCCAAAGAAACCTCATACCCAGTAGCAGACACTTCCCACTCCCCTTTCACCATTACCCTGCCTTAAGCAATCACAGATCTATTTTCTGTACATATTGATTTGCCAATTCTGGATATTTTATATAAACAAACATATTTTTATTTTAAATAATTGGCTTTTTTCACTTAGGATAATGTTTCAAGGTTCATCTATGCTCTATCATACATATGTACTCCATTTCTTTTTATTGTCAAATAATATTCGTTGTGCAAATATATACCATTATATTAATCCATTCATTATTGATGGACTTTTGGGTGTTTCAACTTTTTGACTATTGTGAATAATGCTGCTAAAACAGTAGTGTAAACGTTTGCATGGGAATATCGGCTTTTTATTTCTTTTGGATACATATCTCAAAGTGGAATTACTGGGTAATATGGCATCTCCACATATAATCTTTGAAGAACTGCCAAATGTTTATCAAAGGCACTGTACCATTTGACATTTCAGTCAGCAATATATTTGCATTCCAATTTCTCTCTGTTTATTAGCTGTCATTTTAATTATAACCATGCTAGTGTGTGTGAAGTGATGTCTCATTATTATTTTGATTTGTATTTCTCTAAATGTTAATGATGTTGAGCTGATTTTCTTTTGTTTGTTGATCATTTGTATATCTTATTTGAAGAGGTGTCTGTCTATTCATATAAATTTCCATTTCTTAATTTGATTATTTAGTGTTATATTATTAATATGTGAGTGTTCTTAACATATACTAGATGTAAATCCCTTATCAAATATATTACTTGAAAACACTTTAGCCCATTTTGTAGATTGTCTTTTCAATTTCTTAATGGATTGTTTGCAGCAGAAATGTTTTTAATTTAGATGAATTCCAAATTTCTGTTTTTTTCTTATTTTGCTCTTCCCATAGGATTCATAACCAAGAAGACTTTACCTAACCCAAGTTCATGAATATTTACTCCCAAGTTATCTTCTGAAGTTCTCTAGTTTTAACTTTACATTTAGATCTTTGATCAATTTTGCATTAGTATTTGAATATGGTATAAGTTTGAGTCCCTTCCTCATTTTTTTCATATGGCTATCCAATTGTCCCAGCATAATTTGTTAAAAAGACTATTTTTTCCACATTAAATTGTCTTGGCTTCTTTCTTGAAAGATAATTTGTAGATCAATATAGAGAATATTGCCATCTTAACAAAATTTAACCTTCCAAATCAGTGAACATGGGATTTCTTTACATTTCTTTCAACTATGTCTTCTAATTTTTACAGTGCATGCTTTGTACTAATTATTTCATCCTTTTTGATGCTATTCTAAATGGGATTCTTAATATTACTTTTGAATTGTTCATCCATAGAAACACAATTGATTATTGTATATTGATTGTTTTTCTTTCCTAGGCTGCTTAAGCAAATGCTGTGAATTGGGTTGGATTAAACAACAGGCATTTATTACCTTACAGTTTTGAAGCTAACAGAAAGTCCAAATCTGGGCATAATCACACAATGCTTTCTCCCAGAAGCCTGTGGCATCTGGGGCAGGCTGCCCGAGATCTTTGGCTCTGTTGTCACATGTTGAGGCCCGTGACAGCGTCTCCTGGTCTCTCCCTTCTCTTTCAGGGTCCGCTGATGTAGCTTCTTGCTTCCATGGCTTACTCTTTGTCTGAATTTCATTCTCTTATAACAGTCTCCACTGGTAGGACTAAGACCCATCCTGACTGAGATGGACACACCTTAACTAAAATAACCTCATCAAAAGTTTCTGCTTACCATGGGTTCATACCCGTAGAAATAGATTCCATTTAAGAACTTGTTTTTCTGGGGTACATACAGCTTCAAACCACCACACTGATCATGTATCCTATTGCTTTCTGAATTCATTTATCAGATCTAGTTCTTTCTTAGTGAAGTCCTTGTAATTTTCTATGTATAAATTCATGTGTCCCTCATATAGAGTTAGTTTTAGTTACTCTTCCTGATCTGAATGACTTTTACATCTTTTTCTTACTTAATTGCCCTGACTAGAACTTCTGGTACTATACTGAACATGAATGACAAGACTAGATAATCTTTTCTTTTTCCTGGTCTTGGGGAAGTGTTCAGTTTGTCACTATTTTGAATGATCCCAACTGTGTTGTTGCTACTATTGTTGTTTTTATGGTTTTGTTTTATTAGTTGTAGATGTGCTTTATTAGATTGAGGAAGTTTCCTTCAGTGCCTTGTGAGTGAGTGTTTTTATCAAAAAGGTGTTTTGGATTTTATCAAATGCTTTTTCTTCAATATTAAGATGATCATGTGTGGTTTTTTTTGTCATTTATTCTATCGATATGCTGTCTTATATTATTTAATTTGGGAATCTTTAATCAATCTTGCATTCCAGGGATAAATCCCACTTTATCATGGTATATAATTCTTTATGTATGATGTTGGATTCTATGCTAGTGTTTTAATGATGATTATGTCAATATACATAGGTTATATGGAACTGCAGTTTTCTTGTGATGTTTTAATTTGGGTTTGCCATATGGATAATACTGGTTGTACAGGAATAATATATGTTCTCTACTTTTTTGTTTTTATTTGTTTTGTTTCATTTTGAAGAGGCAGTTAAGAGTTGATGTTATTTTTTATTTAAATCTTTGATGGAATTTGCCACTGAGGTTTCAAGGCCTGTGATTTGTTTTGAGGGAAATTTAAAAATTACTACGTAATATTTAACTTTTTATAGCTATATTCACTCTATTTCTTCTTGAATCAGTTTTGGCGGTTTGTGTTTTTTGAAAAATTTTCCCATTTCACCCAAATTATCAAATTTGCTGCCATAGTTATTTATATTATTCCCTTATAATTCTTCTTATTTCTTTAAGATCTGAAGTGGTGTCCCTCTTTCATTCCTGATTTTTTTAAGTTGACTTTATATATTTGTTTCCTTGGACCGTCTATCTAAAGGTTTGTTGATCTTTTCCAAGAAACAATTATTACTACAGATACTTTTGATTTTTTTCTATATATCTCATATGTATTTTGCTCTTCTACTCTTCCTTTACTACTTTATCTTAAATGAATATTTTGTAGTGTAACATGTTAATAGCTTTAATGACTTTCCATTATGTTTTAAAAAATTTATTTATTGAAATATATCACCCACACACAAACATACATAAACAATAAGTGTATAGTAAGAGTTATGAGCTTTCAAAACAAACATATAAAACTTCATACAGGACTCTCATAACTCACCCTACCACCAACACCTTGCATTGTTGTTAAACCCTTTTAACTAATCATTAAATAGCATTGTCAAAATATTACTACTAACCCAAGTATTTCCCTCCAACCCTCCTTATTATTATCTTTATGTCATTTATATGTGAACATACATAAACAATTAAGTATATGGTAAATGTTGTGAAGTCACAAAGCAAACATGCATAACATCATACAGGGGTCCAAAACATCAACCCTCCACCAACATCTTGCATTGTCATGAGATGTTTATTACAAATTATGAAAGAATACTGTCAAAATCTTACTACTAATTATAGTCCTTATCTTACATTTGGTGTGTTTTCCCCCAACACACCTTATTATTATTTTTTAAATATATATTTTTTATGACAGCAGTTGTCAACTTATAAAACAATCATGTACATATGCAGATTTCCCATGCAACACCCCTCTATTAACACACCACACTGTGGTGGAACATTTGTTACAGATAAGATAATATCATCTGATTGTTACCATGTCCATAGTATACATTTGGCTCACATTTTCCATATTGCCCCATTATTAACACAGTACATCTTTGGCATAGATGCAAGAATATTATATTATCACTGGTAACCACAGTCCATAGATCATTTCTGGTTGTATTTTACCCATGCATTCCCAACACCCTACAGTAGTGATATACCTTTGCTCTAGTTCACAAAGGACACTCTTGCATCTGTACCACAATTCTCATCCACCTCTTGGTTTACTGTGCTATTCAGTTCCTAGATTATTCTCTAGCATTCTGTCAATTGGCATTTACATCCCTTGACTACCATTTTCAGCTACATCCCTATTTATAAACTAGCTATTACTATTTTTACATCCATTCCATACATTTCTACACTTTTATAATAAAGCTAATTAAATACATTCATTAAACATGAGTAGTCCATCTCAGTCTTTCTCATATCCCTTTTAAGAATCCACCACCCACCACTAGGTTTTGAAGATATTTTCCTACAATTTCTTCTAGAAGTTTTATGGTTCTTGCTTTTATTTTTAGGTTTTTGATCCATTTTGAGTTATTTTTGGATAAGGTCTGAGATAGGGGTACTCTTTCCTTCTTTTGGCTATAGAAACCAGTTCTTTCAGCACCATTTCTTGAATGGACTGTTCTGCCTGAGCTGTGTGGGTTTGACAGGCTAGTGAAAAATCACTTGACCATACATGTGAGGGTCTGTTTCTGAGCCATCAATTTGGTTCCATTGGTCTATGTATCTGTCTTTATGACAGCAACATTCTGTTTTTACCACTATATTTGGTAGTATGATTTAAAGTCTGGAGGTGAGGGTTCACTTTTCCTTTTATGATATTTCCATCTAGTCAGGACCCCTTACCTTTCCAAATAAATTTGCTAATTGTGTTTTCAATTTTTAAAAAATGCTGGTGGAATTTTTATCAGGGTTGCATTAAACCTGTATATCAATTTGAGTAGAATAGACATCTTAATGATATTTAGTCTTCCAATCCATGAGCATAGAATGTTCTTTCAGTTATTTAGGACTTATTTTTATTTCTTTTAACATTGTATTGCAGTTTTCTGAATACAAGTGCTTTAACATCGTTGGTTAAGTTTTATCTGTCATATTTTATTTTACCACTCTTGACAATTCTAGTTACTTTTATTGATATAATCTTCATTCCTAGGCTCTCTTCCAGGCATCTCTCTCCTGTCTTTCATTTTCAGGCTCTAGGCCACCCTTTTAGTATTTCCTGAAAATCTGGTCTGTTGTTTAGAAATTCTCTGTTTCTGTTTATCTGTGAATATTCTAATCTTGCCCTCTTTTTTGAAAGACAGTCTTGCTGGATATAAAATTCTTGACTCATAGTTTCTTAAATATATCAGACCACTCTCTTCTTGCCTCCATGGTTTCTGGTGAGAAACAAGCACTTCATCTTATTGGGTATCCCTTACATGTTATGCATTGCTTTTCTCTTGCTGTTCTCAGAATTCTCTCTTTGTCTTTGGCATTTGACATTCTGATGAGTATGTGTCTCGGAGTTGGTCTATATGGATTTTTCCAGATGGGAGTACATTGTGCTTCTTGGACATGGATATCTATGTCCTTAAATAGGATTGGGAAATTTTCTACCATTATCTCTTCAAATATTCCTTCTGCCCTTTTCCCTTCTCTTCTCCTGAGACACCCATGACATGTATGTTTGCACATCTCTGGCTGTTGTTTAGTTCCCTGAGACCTTGTTCATTTTTTTCCATTCTTTTCTTCATCTGTTCTTTTGTATGTTCACTTTCAGAGACCATTTCTTCAAGCTCACCAATCCTTTCTTCTGCCTCCTCAAATCTGCTAATATATGATTCCAATATTTTTTAATATCATTTATTGTGCCTTTCATTCCCATAAGATCTGTTATTTTTCTTCGTATGCTTTCAAATTCTTCTTTGTGCTCATCCAGTGTCTTCTCAATATTCTTAATCTCTTTAGCCATCTAAATTTGTTTGAGATTTGTTTGATCACCTAAGATTTGTTGTCTCAACTCCTTTATGTCATCTGGAGGCTTATCTTGTTCCTTTAACTGGGCCATATCTTCCTGTTTCTTGGTGTGGATTGTAATTTTTGGTTGGTGTCTTGGCATCTGGCTTATTAGAGTATTTTTTCTGGGTGCAGTTTTTCTCTTTAGTTTAGGGCTTCCTGCCCTTTCTCCCTTGCTGGTTGTATAGTAGGAGCCAAGGATGTAATTGGTGCTATTAACTGTGGAGGCTCAAGCTGTGCTCATTGCCCCAGGGATGGATGAAGCTTCTAACTTTCTCCTTTCCCAGAGGTAGGGACAGAGTCACAGTTTCTGGAATAATCCAAGTCCTGCAGGCCTAGACAGTAATTGCCCAGAGCGACTGATGAAGCTTCATGCCCCTTTCTCCCCTGCCTGGGGCATGGATGGAACTGCAGGTGTGGGCAGAAACCTATGCAGTGCAGGTCCAAGATGACTACAGTTGCCCCAGTAGACTTTTAATTATTCAGTTCATGCCAGTCAAAGGTACTCTCAGTTACCTGGATGACTGGTCCTGAGCTAACCAGCCTCCTCCCTGCCAGAAGAGGGACTGAAGCCTAGGCTAGGGCTGCAGTCTGATCTGGGTAAAAGAAACCAAGCGGCTCCTACCATCATTGATATTTGGTCAGCCTGGCTTCCCCTCAGGCTGGGGGCAGAGTCAAAATGGTGGCCACTGGCCTTTTTCTGACATGGACAAATTCACACCCCAACTGTTCCTAGGGTTATTCCCTAGCCATCCGAGTCTACCAATCAATAGCTGAAATTGGCAGCCAACCATCTCCTCCTCCTCTGTTTCTGAGAAATGGAGCTTCCAGTTCCTGCCACAGAACAGCTCCTGGGGCAGCTTGCACCACCATAGTAGGACAATCACTGGCCCCTGCAGCTTGGCTGACAATTTCCCGGAGAGGCTGGTGCAGGTGCCTGCAGCTTCTTCCCTGTTGGAGGTGACACTGGGTCTTAGGCTAGAGCTGCAATCTGACCTGGATGGAAAGAAGCCGGTCCCCACCAGCACTGGGATCCTCAGTCTGCCCTGCTTCCCCTCGAGCCAGGTGCGGAGTTAAGATGGCAGCTCCTGGCCTCTTTCTGACTGGGACAGTCTCAACTTTAGCTGTTCTTAGTATTATACTGTAGCTCGCTGAATTTTACTCATCCATAGCTGAAGTTGGTGCCCAACCGTCTCTTTTTCCCCTGTTTTTGGAAAGTGGAGCTTTCAATTCCAGCCACGAAATCAGCTCTCAAGAAGGTTTGTGCCTCCAGTGGAGGATGGGTACTGGCCTCTGAGGCATGGAGCCTCTACTTCCTAATCTTCTCTGCAGATGGGCAGTCTCCTCCTTCCACTCCTTCAAGAACGTTGCAGGATGCCTTTCTGATCTCCTGAAGCCACCAAGCAGGTGCTTCAGCTAGCTTCAGAGGACAGTTTACTAACTGTCCTGTAGCAGGATCTGACTCTAGGAGCTACTTACTCCGCTGCCATCTTGCTGTCTCTTCTCCATTATGTTTTTTTTCAGTTTTCTTAGCAATTCCTTTAGGCTTTTTAATAAGCTTCTTAATCTATCAAAATCAGATTTATACTAATTTAATTCCAGTGAGATATACAGAAAGTTTATTCCTACATAGCATATACCCTCTCCCTCTTTTTACTGCTAAAATTATTATACAATTGTAGCTATATACTATACAAATCCCAAAATATATTGTTATAAATATTACTTTATATAATTAGGTATTTTGAAGAAACTAAGAGAAGAAAGTAAGTATACATTTATAGGGTTTGCTATATTAATTATCATATTTATCATTTCTGATTCTCTTCAATTTTTGCTGTGTATTCATGTTAGTATCTGGCATCATTTCCTTACTCCATATTCTTTTTTTCTCTTCTGCTCTTTTATGATGTTAATGTGAAATATATTATATTTCTATACATTATAGGTACAATGATAGAATTATATAAATTTTTTATGCAATTGCTTTTTAAATCAGTAAAGAGTAAAAATGAATAATGTCTTTTAGAATTACCTACTAATTACCTTTAGCAACACTCCATTATTTTGTGTTTTGATTCACATTTGATTCACAAAGTGACTATTTGATGTCACTTTCTTTCAGCCTGAAGAATTTCTTTTAGTACTTTGCATTTCTCAAAAAGTGAACCCGAGAGCCACCAATTCCCCCAGTTTTTCTTTATCTGGGAATATCTTTATTCCACCTTCATTTTTGAAAGATATTTCTATTACATTTAAATTCTTGGATAATAGTTTATTTTTAATTTTCTTTCAATGCTTTGAATTTACATACTTCACCCTTCTGATAGCTGTTGTTTCTTTTATGGGAGGTGGGTTGTTGAGGGGAGGAGATGCTGGTACTGTGAACTTTGGGTTGCCTATTCCTTCCCCAATATCTACTAGACTATCATCTGGAATGATCTGAAAAGAATTCATTACCATGCAGAGCACGTGAGGTTTGTTTTTCCATAGTTGCCAATATCCTGTTTTATTTAACTTATTTAACTTTCTAAATTTTGACAATAATATTTAAATAAATATTAATATTTATTTAAAATAAAATATTTAATTTTTTCTGAGTAATTAATAATGAGGGAGACCATCGCTTTATGAAACTAGTCATTACAGTTTTCCTGAATATGAATACCTAAGTGTATTCTTTGGTCATTTTTCTACCATTTCCATATCATTTCCAAATATTATTGTCAATATTTTGCACTTTTGAGGTTTTACTTAACAAGTTCTTCACTAGCCAAAAGAGACAAAGATATACTCTGAAATTTCTGCTAATATACTTATAATTTAGCTTTTACATTAGAATATTTATCAGAAGTTTGTCTTTACATATTATGTAACTTAGGGAAGAAAACTTATTTAAAACATAGCATAATTAACCTGAAACCATTAATGGGCAATTAAAATTTTATGAAATATATCTATATTTCATATATATTATATAAATGTAATATGCAAAGTTTTCCTTTGTTCATTTATCTGTTCTTGAACTGTTAATTTTTCTGTTCTATTTGCCTTTTTCAGTACAGCACTGTAATATTTCTTACTACTATAATCTGTTAGTATGGTTTGTTTTATGGTAGGATGAGTTTATCCTCCTTACTTTATGTTTTTAAAATTGTTAGAGCTATCTATGGCTTTTAACCGCCAAATATATTGGAGTAAATATGTTTAAATACTAAAAATATTGTGGAAATTTTCATACAAATTACATTGAAATAATAGATTAATGGGAAGGAGTTTGCAATTGACATGTTCATTTTATCATTTTGCGCTATCCATAAAACATGTAATCTCTTCATTTATGTGAATATTCTCTTCTTCCTTTGACTAGAGATTCTTTTCAACATGTATTTCTTCTGCTTTTACTGTCCAGTTAATTCCTGGATACCTTTTTTTAAATTCTTTTGAATGTTATTTTTCTTTATAGTATATTTTTGTAAGATGATCATGAATCCATCAGATTTGCTTAAGTCTTTTTCTGATTTTTAGGATTTGCTTATTGATACTGTGAAATTTTGACTTTAGAGAATAATATATGAAAATAGAAATTGTACTTTCTTTCATAACTTTTATTTATTTTTATTATATAATTATTTTGGCCAGGGTCTTCATTTCTACATTGAAAAATAACAGTGATAATAAATACACTTAACTTGATCTAGTTTTTAAAAGACATAAGTTGTTCTAAAGTGTTTCTATAGAGATTGTGTTTGTTTTAGGATTTTGAAATATATACTATATCAAATAAGTTTAATCTATTCCTATTTTTCTGAGACTTCTAATAATAAAGTATATTGAAATACACCAAATGCTTTTCTGTGTCTATTTAGATAACCATGTAATTAATTAATTCAATAATATTTGAATTGCATTGACAGTTACTGATATAATATTATCCTTGCATTTCTTGAGTAGATCTAACCATTTATTTTAACATACACTATCAAATGAAAATATTCCAACTAAAATATTAGCAAATCAAATTAAAGTTCATAGTGAAGGGGCATATAAGTTTTCTACTTTCTTCTTTTATAAATCAACATTACACTACATAAATTATAAAGAAATAGGATAAACAGTACAATCTGTTGTTCAATTGTATCATATAAATTGTATGTAACAGTTTAATTTTATTTGTAAATTTGAAAACCATCGTCTTTTAGGCTCTGCATGTCTGAGTTTGTGTAAAATGATAGTGCTTCCACATTGTGATTGCTTTGAGTGTATTTGGTTATTAACGTTTTCAAATAATTTGCTAAATATTTATTTTAGTTTTTTGGCTTGTGCATTTTCTCCATAGTTCTTTAACTTTTTAGTTTTACCTTTTTTATTTCTGTATTTTTATTTTGTGCTTGAATAGTCTCATCACATGTTTGTCCCTCCTATTAATCCACCTCAAATATATTTGGGTCCTGTTAATCTTGTCTCTAATGTTATTGCTTTTGATCATATTGATGTCCTCCATTTAATCGTTTTCTTCCCCATCTTCCTTACTTCTTTGGGGTGATGATAGAATTCCTATTCTACTTTTTGAGTTCAATGGTTTGCCACCCATTTTTATTCATTAAAATTTTCTGACAAATATATTTACAGTTATACATTTCCTTTTAAATGCTGCTTTAGTACCACATTTTGCATGCACTTTTATTGAATTCCACTTCTAGGCATTTTTAAAACTTTTTCTCATGATATTTTCTTTAATCCAGTGCTTATATATTACTGTACAATTTACTATCCAGATATATGACTTGTTAAAGCTCTACTTTCTTATTGATTTCAACAGTGGGACAGCATATTCTGTATGAATCGTTTATTTAGATTTGAAACCTTCTTTGCACTCCAGAATAGTTACATTATTCAATGTTATATATGCAGTCAAAGATATCACTCTTTTTATTGTATTTAAATCCACTCTCTCACTTTCTCTTTGGCTCTAGGTATACATATTTGCACTTTTACTTTCAAAAGTCTTATTTTGAAAGTTTATTTTTATTTCCATCTAGATTTATCAGTTTCGTAGAGAATATTTTAATGATCTTTAACTACCCTTGCCACTTTGTGGTTTCGTGCTGTCAAACCCAGGGGCCCCTCTTGCTCAGGGCTTTGCCACACTCTCTGTGTCCGTCTGATAGAGCCCTCATGCTTACACACTCATCTGTGGCCACTCCCAAAACGGGAATGGAGGCAATTAATTGCCCATGCTTATTTACCACCTTTTTGGGAAACAAGCATCTCTTACACTAAGTATTCAAACATTTTCAAAAACCTTTCAGGGTTCCCCTACCTTCGTAAGTTCCTTTTGCTTTTCTGATTTCATTATCACTGTCAATCATTTTACATTACAACTTTACATTTTTTTAATCTCTTAGGTTTATTTTTGAGGAACTGTAAGGTCTCATTAAGTACTTTTTTACATGAATAACAAGTGGATACATTTTCTGAGTGCTAGCCTGCCTAACAATATCTAACACCCACCCACACACACCCTTACGGTACATAATGAATTAGAATCCTTAAAACACTGGGTTCTGAAGTAAGTCTAATTTGAGGCTTTGTTTGCTGTGAGGAATTCTCCTCTTGCTGCAGCACTTGCTCTTTCCTTCATCATCTGCTTCTGTGTTTTGAGGCACCCACCTTTGCAGTGTATTTACAAGCATGGGAGAGCCTGGGGAATATTTTACACAATTTAAAAACCAGCAGACATGCAAAAGCAGGATGTCGATGAGATTTCTGTTTAGTCAATCGGGTCTCTAAAGTAAGTAGCATTTACCTGAGAAGAAAAGAGAAGGAATGTTTCCTACATTTGTTTTTGGTGGGAAAGACTTCTCTTCCAGGAGTTAAAGCCACTGACATTTTTTCAGTTGAGTTTTTATGACTCTCATAGAAAATATTCCTCCCATAGTCTTGCAGTAGTTGACATGCCAATATTTGTGTCCAGCAAATTTTCCTTTCCATTCTCCATAATATATGCATTTTCATGGATAGGGGGGAAGCACTGGCATTTCCAGCCATGAGATAAAGTATCTGAGGGAAAACCATTCCCAATTTGATATTTCTCTTTAAAACATGTGTTTTTGGATAAAATTATGCAGAGCAGTGTTAATTCACTGAACGCCTTGATGATTAAACCACAATTTTGAAACTTTATTTTAATGGCAGAATATTTTCAGTGCCAAAGCAAATTAGAGAGCAACCTAAATGGCAGCATAGCTGGAGAGCCACAGATAATAAAATATTATGCCTGCGCCAAATGAGGAATCAGTAGATCTTGTGAAGGCAACCCTCTTAAGACGTCTTGTCAATAATTAATGGCAAAGAACTAGAGTTCCTGGCCCTGACTGCTTCTCTCTGCAGGATGTAGACACTGGTAGCACACTTTGAACTTTTATCCCACCCCACCCATTCTGTCTGCATTCCTCTTAGGCTCTCAGTCTTCTGTTCTCAAAACGAAGCTGCGTTTTGAACTACAGGATAGAGAAAATATGGGAGATATGATATTAAAAGCCTAAACCTGGGGCATAAGTGAATGCAAGAAGTCTCAGTGGAAGTACCACTTCTTTCTTTGCATAAAATATGAGTTCTTATTTCATAGTCACACTCTATTACCAAATATTTCTTTAAACAGAAGAAATAAAATGATTCTTCTTCACTCTGTTGCTGTTAGGTATTCTTTCTCAGCAGGTATTCTAACTCCACAGAAATATCCAAGTTATTGTTTAATGTTGTAATATCAAGACATTCTTTATGGGAGGGAAACGCTTCAATTTAGTACTCAAGGCAGGGATGGCAAAACTCTGGGAGAAGGAAAGCATCTGATTCCACAATTAATTTTAGCAAATGCTTTTTTTTAAAAAAAACAACTTCAGACAACTGGGAACGAATTGAAATTCATCAGGAATTCCCAGAGAAGTCTGGTGTGGCTGAGGAGTCACTGTTACTTATTTAAAACATTTTGGATAACAAGCGAATTGAGAAGATAGGGAGGAAGAATAGAGAGTGGTGTGTGGCGTTTTACCATTCGGAAAAGCACATACATGCCCATTCCCATTGTCAATCTTTAAATACAAATCAATTTAGAGCCAACTTTTAATTTTTTTTTCCTTGAATAAGTCTTCACAAAATCTTTTAAAATGAAACTTCCACCGAGATTAATTTTAAACAAATGTATAACTTGAAAGAATTAACAATTGTTATTATTGTAGATATAATATTCTCAGCATTGACTATTCTGAGTAAAAGTTAACCAATAACAAATGAAAGGAGATTGCTGTAGATTTTTCAGATACCAATGTGCAAAGAAAGAAGAGGAATAGTATATATTTTTCTCTTTATCTTTCACTTATGTTTATTTCCAGTATTTCCAGAGAAACCTCATTATTATTGTATTAAAATAAAAGAGGGCTTTTCTCTCTCCCTCTTTATTTTAATGACATGGGCAAGAATTTAATTAGATAGAAAATGTGAATTATATCTCATGGCTACCAGAATACAGAGGAATTAAGATTGCTTTGTGTATATATGCATTTAAAGAAGCTTTTTAATTGAATTCTGTCAGGTTTTAAAGTGTCTTTTGGCCAATTTCGTATTGCTGCTCTTGTTTGTTGTTGCTTCTCTTCAACTCTATTAAAGTTCCTCCTTATTTTTCTGGTTTTTACTCTGCAATCTGTCATTATATCACTCTCATTTTATAAATGTGGTTACAGAGGCAAATGAAAAATTTGAATTGATGATCTGTATTGTCATTTCCAATTTTAATATTCTATGTGTCTAGTGTTTTATTTCTCAATTATAAAAAATAAGTAATTATATGTATTTATACTTTAATTATGAGTATTCTTTAATTTGGCACATAATTGCAGAGGGGGCATTAATAGATAGCTTACCCATAAAATATGAATACAAGGATAAATATATCAAAAAGAGCCACTAATCTGTTCCCATTAATGTCCCTAGAACATTACATACAGTAACCAGTCTTTTTCTGGATGAATGGGTGAGTCAAAATTTCTAACAAATATCTTCAGTTGCATGATAAAGTAGAAAGGACACTGATGAGTAATCAAGAGACCTACGCATTTAGAGCAGATATATCTCTAAGTAGCTGTATGATTTCTTTTTTCTGGGACTCAATTTCTCCTCTTATAAAATGAATGTATTAAATTATATGGTTTCTGAGGTTGCTTCTTACTCTTTATTTCTAGGTCCTATTTAATATTCACTGTTCAAAAGTTATTAAATTACAGAGGCTGAACGGTTACATACCAGGATCTTTGAGGTTCTACTCATGGAACTAAATGCAATAGAAATTTACTTTGACCTTGATGTAAGTTAGAGAGAGCAATTTTAACTCTACCTAATCAACTGTACATTTTTCTAGAAACGATATCTACTACTTTCCTCATTCATTTTTCACCTGAGCTCTTTAGATTTCACTCTAACATGAATCTGACCATCAGCTGAACTAGTACAGTTTTAAGTTCACTTTCAAATAGCATTACTACAAATGTAGGAAGAAAAGAAAGTCAAGCTACTACAAATACTAAAGTAAAATCCAGGTTTCGACTTTATTTTTATCTGACTTCGGCACTTAGGCTAAAGTTTCCCATGGAAGATTAATGCAATTGAAGAGACTAACATAAGTCCCACAAAACATATAACTAATTCAAGATATATACACACACACACACACACACCCATATAAATACATACACTTTCCAAAAATACAAGTATTGCAAGCAGAGATTGATAATGACTCCAGATAGGAGGCAATTCCAATAGTCCAAGTGAGAAATGATTTAGTCTCTGAACTAGATTTTGACAATATGGGTAATAACAGGTAACATTTATTGAGTGTTTATTATGTGTTAGGCACTTTTTTATGCACTGTCCATGTATTAATCAGTTTAATTCTCACAAAATTCTATGAGGTAGTCATTATTTACCTCTCCAATGTCAGTTGTAAATGGTGGACACTATGTCTGAATCCCCAGGTCCTTAACCACTACCTTAGTTTGCTTCAAGTACAGAAGGTCGAGAAGGGACATCTCTGATAAATGATCCAGAGTTGGAAAAAATTAGCATGGTGGTTTGTGTCATTAAAATCACATTGAGCAAACTACAAAATCTTTCTCAAAAATCTTCTGACTAGTAATTATGATAATTATGTGATTTCACAAGCAACTCCGGATACTTCAAAAATTCCTGTGCGGTATTTAATGCTCTGTTTTTGGATGCAGATTTTGATTGCCTGAGATTTTATGTTAATCATCTAAAGTCAAACAGCTAATTAAGGTTCAAACTCATGTTTTCCAGACAAAAATCCACTTACTTTCCATTTCTTTTACAGATTGTCAAGCATTGAGGAAAAAGGACAGTGGACTAACATCAACTCTGTTAACTTATTTGTTTTATAAATAACTGCATTAGAGATATTTTCCTGAAAATTATTTTTTCAGTAAGTTCATAATTTCCAGCCAGGTAAGTGTTGGCCTGACTTAGGTTTTGATGCTAAGGACTCAACTGATATTTGTGAATCTTGAATGTTAGGAGGTAATCATGCCATTTCAAAGATGAACATTTTAAAATCAGCCTTATAGTACCTTGAAAATATGGACAGTATAACTTGTCATATGACTATTGTGAAAATAGGTTATTTCTACTACTATTGGAAGTAGATTATAATCCCAGAGTTCTTCATGCAAATACGAAATTGAGGATTAGAGGTTAAGTGTTCTTCTTTGTTTGCTTTTAGAAAGAATAATGGTTATAGTAAGAATTGATCCAGTAGATTTCATTAACTAGCTCAAGATATCCTTTCATGTAGTCAAGTGGGGAAAACAATCTGAAAAATGATAAAGAAATGGAGAAATGCATTAAAATTGTTTTATGTATGAGAAAGAACATTTTGAGTTAGTCATCATGGATAAGTATGCTTTCAGCACTTAAAGCAAATTCAAAATACATGAACTCACTAAATAATTTAAACAGTCTTTATTTCTGATTCATGTATTCCCTTCTAATAAGGCAACAATAGGGCACTTCTTAGGGTCCATACTAATTTAGCTAGAAATGAAAATTGAGACCTAGCTCCTTCAAATCTTCCTACATTTTTTTTCCTGAAACAAAATGGTTTCCCAGCTTTCTTGGGACCTCTCCTGAATTAACCTAGGTCAGGAAGGAAAAGCAGATATTCCGTTCTGAAAGGTGTGCAGTGGAGAAGTCAATGTTGGAGTAATGGTAGTAGAAACAACTCTACAAAGGATTGTTGACACAAATCCTTAGCAAAGATAGGACCAGGGAGACACTGGTGGAAGTAGTGGAAGGTGGGCTGCAGAAATTAATCTTAGTAGTTCAGAAAAATTTTGGACAGCTAATTATAACAGAAATGTTCAACAATTTTATGCAGTTTTCATTAGGCAGTTGAAGCAGCTTGGCAATGAAGCATCAGAGGAGAATTGAAGTAAAATAGCAGTCCAGAAAAGACAGCCTAGGGTAATGTGATAAAACGCCATTTGAGGTAGAAATAAAACTTGGCAATTTGAATTAGGGAAGACTAATTTTATTGCCCCATAACCTTAGTTTTTCACCAGAATGTACTGACTTCTTTGGTGTGCAGTTCCTACACGAGGTGGTTATGTGTGTGCATGTCAGGATCGGCTGTGTTCTGGTTCCTTTGGTCTCTGCCTAAATCACAACAAAATATTTGAATGGCTGGCTGTGGTATTTATACTGGTATTTGCCTGACTTGCTAGTTTAGGAAATGTAAACCGTAAAGGGTTAGTTGTGCTCCATGCCAGTCATGTACCCAGGTTAACAGCAGCACCTGTCCTTCCTCTCCATTGTGTTGCTTTCCCGGTTAGGAATGTGGAGGAATTTCAGCTCACAGGCTATTACCCACATGTGCAGCGATATGGCCAAGAGAAGTTCGGTTTCACCTTCACCGTCAAGGTCACATGGAGTACTACTTCATTTGTACTCCTAAATTTCCTTACATTTTATTTCGGTACATTGATATATTAGAAAGTGATAGCCAGAAAATATTTAACTAGTATTTCTTTATCTTATTTCTATATTTGTCAATTCTCAAAGATTTCGGATTTTGCTATGTAGTATGTAGTTAAATGATATACTTTTTCCATTTAAAAAATATTGAACTCTATCATTCATACAGGAAAATACATAAACAAGTGTAAAGTAAAATTTGTGAACTTACAAAACAAACATGCATAGCATACAGGACTCCCAGAGATAGAATGTGGGCTGAGAATGGGGGCTGATGCTTAACGTATGAAGAATTTTTAATAAGATTTCTTTTAAAATTGTAGAAATAAATAGAGTTCATGGTAACGCATTATAGTGAGTATGACTAACACTGCTGAATTATAAATGTGATCGTGACTGAAAAGAGTACTCTAGGGACATAAATGTCAGTTGAAAGGATGCTAGAGGACAATCTAGGGACTATAACACAGTAATTTCGGTGGTGGCTAAAGATTGTTCTTAATAGTATAAATATGAAAATGTTCTATTACAAAGTGTTAAGAATTTTTAAAAGTTTTTAAAACTTCTGTTAAAAAAGAAACTGCCAGATATACTACAGCTACAAGCTCATTGTCTTCCACATAATAGCTAATCAATAAATGTATGGTTATGAATACATTAATAGTTGAATAAGTGAATGACTAAATAATAGATAACACCTTGATTTTATTTTAATATATAATTGACCTACTGGGAAAGAGAATGTTAAAGAATTTTTTTTTTTCAGGCTATTTTCAAATTCTTTTTTTTCTGGTAGTTTACTTAAATATTTTGCCAGCATAAAAGTTGTCATCTTTTTAAGAAATGTTGGAACTAGATCTTTCAGTGCTTATGGCAGGATATTATTTCTTAACATCTTGCCAAACTCCCATGTGGCTATACCGATCTTGTACCAAAGCATAATGGAAAATATATTGGAAAGTGGATTGAATGACAAATAGGAATAGAACATTTTACAACAGTGGACTGAATTTTAGACAATCTCCTTTTAAAGATCTTTCTCTCTCTCTTCTTTTTCAGAAGTTCAGAGGTATAGAGACATCTTGTTTTATATGAGTAAGCAGACATTTTTACTTTCTACTCTCACTGCACTACCAAGCAGGAAGACTCATCAGTGTCACATACTTTTTCCTAATGCCTAAAGTGTTTCCTTGGCCAATTGGCCAATCAACATTTGAATTCAGGGAGACTAAGAGCATCATCCAGGATAGAATTTTATGGAAGTCATAATTTTCCAATTAAATGATAGCCAAATTATCATGTATTTCATGAAGCTGGTTGTTTATTTGTAGCTTTGGATGCTATGTGTGTGTATAGAAGCCTTAGAAAGGAGCTTTCTTATTATCAGAAAGCAGAAAATTGAAGAGATTATAAATGCTTTGCATTTCAGCTTATCATTGGTTCCCAGTGGGTTGATATTTGGAAATCTGATTCCTCCATTTACATTGGATTCCTCCATTTACAAATGGATTCTTTTAAACCTCTAATTGGACATGCTTAGAATGATATCATGAGGCTGGAGTTCAAAGGAGAGGTCAAACCTAAAGACATAAATACGGGAGTCTTTAGGGGTGATAGGACTAATTGTGTTCACCTTGAGTAAAAGGAGAAGAGAAAGAAGTCCCAGGAATACGTTTTGGGCACTCCAAAATTTGAGGGTTGGTAAATAGGTTTGGTAAACTGATGAAGTCTGGGCTATAGAGAAGGAAGAAGATCATACACTTTACTAAAGAAAGTATTGTATTCTGTAAGCCAAGAAAGTGTTTCACAAAGGAGAAGGAAAATAGCTGTAGAAGAATGCTAAGAGGTCTATGATGAACAGACCTGAAAATTGTTCCTTAAAATTTGTCACTGTGGAAATTGCTGCTGACATGTGCAGGAGCAACGTGAGAAATGAGAACCTAATGTAAGAGAGTTCACAAGAGGAGACATGAGCATGAGCCAAAGTTAACACCAAGAACATGGATAATATTTTCTTTAATTTTTGTTGTATTGGAGAGCAGAGAAATGGAGTGGTAGCTGGAAGATGTGGAGGCAAAGAGTGATTTTTCCAACTAAATTAAATATGTGGTAATATGCAATGTTTTACTGCATATTTTTTTGCTGGTGAAAATGATCTAGTAAAGATGGGAGAATGATGATGTAAGAGGTAAAAGGGGAAAATTCCTGGAGGAGAAGGCTTAAGTAGGAGAGAAAGGATGTGATCCGGTACACAAATGGAGGTCTTGACATTAGATACAATTTAGAGAATACTATATCTGAAACTGGGGGGATTGAGATTCTTTACATATGTGAATTTTTCTAAGAAACAAGTTTACCTTCGTTATTTACAGTGATTATTTACAGGATTTTGTAGTTACATCCTTCTAAAATTCATTATGTACCCTATTGTCTAATTTATTTTAACTCAAATGACCCATGCTCTCTGAATATACCATGCAACATGCAGGTATGGACTGACAGCCTACTTTTCTCTTCAATTTCTCTTTATAAGAATCTTAGCCATTGTTTAGTTCATACAGATACTCAAGATTTTCACATTCTAGGAAACGCATGAGTCAGAATCACCAGGAGACAAAAACTACATAGTAATTTGAACAGGGAAGCTTTGACAGAAAGAACCATTAACATAAAATTATATATAAGAAGGGATGGGAGAGAACTCTAAAGACTACCCTAGGACTGCAAGAGAATCATAGAAGATAGAAAAAAAAATTTCCCCAGAGCTAAGATTCAGACCTGAACGTAGAAAGTGTGGTTGTTGCCCAATGGATAGAAGAGAAATTTGCTGGGCTGCCCTAGGTCAGAGCTGGTCCACAGATACTGCCAGAAATGACAGGAAAAATGGGTTGGAACTGGCAAGCAGGAAACTCCCTATGATACCAGTAGGCTCTGTCTGGTGGGTAGAAAAGTGTGGGCCAGGTCTGGAAAACAAAAAATCCCCTGCCAGGGTTCAGGTAGTCTGAGATTGGTAGACACGCATCCACGAGCAGTGATATCGCATCACAAGAGGCAGTCCAAAACACTAGCCAGGACTGGCGAGCTGGAAGATGAGTGCCACTGGATGTCCTTCACATGGCAGAAGAAATCAGGTGCTTGGGGTCCTGTCCACCTTCAGTGTCCCTCCTGGCAAAGGAAAAATTTGATTTCCTCCAGCTCCAATATCACCAGCAGGACATCTCAGGGTGGATTTGCAACTGAGAGACAGTCATTTGACAATGGGCACATAAATTATTTTTACTTTTATTTGTTGAAAGCTTTCTCAAGATCGTATGTGGGAGAATCCACCAACTTTAAGTTGTTTTGATTTTTTATAGATTATCAGATTGATCTTGAACGTTCTCTGGCCAAATGAATCTTAAATGGTTTTTACATGATTTTTAAGCTAAAGGAGGGGGTCAATGGTAATATTTATAAATTAAGAAACAATGGAAGAGTGAGGTGAGAATGGATGAGGCATGATGGACCAGAACCTGCAGGCATCGTAGCCATGGAATGGTGTTTATCATTTATGAAGCAATAGATGTTGCCTCATAATTATGTTCACTAGAATGGGGAAGAATAAAATTAGGGCCTTTTCTACTAATGTATTTGAGGCAGAGGAGGATTGAAGGTATAAAACTTGAAAAATTTTACAAGGTAAGGTTTGAAACACTTTGGGATATCTAAGTAGAGATATAAAGAAGGAAGATGGACATATGAGTCTGGAGCTTAAAGGAAAGCTTTTTGGTGTTAGATGAGGGCTGGATCGCATCTGATATAATTCACCTTTGTTTTTCCGACACCTAGTACATTATCTGGCACATACTAAGCACTAAATATATAATGTTTGAATTAATAAATGAAAGGTGGGTGAAACTTTTGCATAGAGGTAGTGATTGTAGCTAGGGGTACAGATGAATTTACTAAGAGAAAGAGATAACAGATTGGTCAGATTAAAGACCTGGACCAAATCATGCAGGGCCTATTATTTAATGACAGGTGGAGGAGATTAAACATAAAGTAAGGCTAAGAGAGGATGATCTGAGAAGGAGGTGGTTAATGATAGTGATGACTGCTGAAAATTCATATAGAATAAAACCTGGACATTGTCTATGGGATCTTCATAGATGAATAATCATAAGAGAGAAAAGATGTAGGAGGTAGATTGGGTGAGTTGAAAGTTGAGGGGGAAGTGTTAGACTGAAAATAAAATAAGCAGACTTTAAAAAGAGGGTACAGTGCAAGTTTATTGAGCTAAGGTTGCATTAATGCAGAAGCAACACCAAGAGGTTTCTGCTCAAAGCATTGCGTTGGTGGAACAGCTTTTATGGATGCTTGAGGCAAAGGGAATGTGTGGGGGAATGGGGAGGGGTGAGGACGATGGGTACATGAACTATGTGAACTTGGGGGCCGGGTGTCCCCGTTTGTTTATTAGCAACCAGGATGCTGATGTAAGATTGTGGCCATTTGGTGAAGATCAGCAGACTTTGCTGGCTTCAGCTTGAACTCTTGCAGTTCTTCTTCCCAGGCTGGCCAGGGGTTTTTATCAGCACTGCAAAGGGTGATTCGTATGTCAGTCTACTTCAGTTAACTTCCGTTTCTTCGTTTCTTTTTTATAATTTCTGGATAAATGGAAGCTCAAGCAAATCAAGATGGTTAGTAAACTCATTGATCGTTCTAATTTCACGGAAGTATGAAAATAGAGAAAATGAGTATAGGGTACTATAGGGGAAATGTGGCTCTAACTGAAAGATAGAAGGATGGTAGGCTGAGATACAAGTCAAAAGATAGTTGAATTTTTAAAAAATAATTGAAGATACTTGAACAGTTTTAAAAGCTAATGAGAAGCACAGAATTAAAATGAAGTTGAATATTCAAGAGGAAAAAATGGATAACAAACAGTGTAATATCTCAGATAAGACAGGTAGGAACATTTCATTGCTACTTAAAGATATGTTATTTCATGTGAATTGTGAGAATTTAGTAAGCTGAAGTTCAATTTGCTGAACTTGCACTTGTTTGGATGTGTAAATGTGTACATATCACAAGTACTTTCATTGATACAATGGAGCCATCACAGAATTTCATACAGACAGCAGAATTCTAGCACTTGTTAGTTATCACACAAAATGCGCCCCCACCAGTCCATTCTGTGACACGAGGATTTCAAAGAGAGAAAGAGATTTATTACGTGGAGAACAGGAGCTGAAGGGTCAAGCTCAAATCTCTCTCCTAGAGTCTGAAGAGCTTGGGGTTTTTATGGGAAGTAAACAAAGAGAGATGGCTACAGAGACTTTAGTAGATGCTGAATGATTTTAATTGGAAGTGTGTAGAGGTACTCAAGAAGCTTTTGAAGACTGAAAAAAACCAACTGGGGTACGCCTTGGGATACAGGTTACAATGGGGTTATAAATCACTTAATTAACGTAAGATAACAAGTAAAGGAATTGACCTGAACTAAACAAATGAGCCATTAAAAAATGACAAAATCCGGCTGGGGCAATTCATATGGTTGCAGGTTACAGCAGAACTGTGAATAGTCAATCAACCTAAGATAATAAGTAAGGAAACTAAACTAAACAAATGGGCTGTAAGATCTGGCTTGAGCTAAGCCAGCTGGGGCAAATCATCTATTTATAGGTTATAGCAGAGTTGTAAAACATTAGATAGCATGGAAATGGAAGCAAACTAAAAAAACACCTTTACCATTAAATCTTGTGGTCTGCAGTTATGATCTACAGGGAAACAAAGACTTTTCTTAAGGGAAATGGGCCACCTGGCTACAACCAAGGTTACAGCATTACATTATCTTCCCTCTGCTTATTCCTTCCATATCTACTGTTACTTGAAATGCCTTGAGCAATATATTATCTCCATCAAAACAATAACCACATCAAGAAAACAGCATTGCTCTATTTTCAATTCTGAAAAATCTGCTTAAGTTTTCCAATTATTGTAGCATTTTAGACACAAGCTATATTCTTACTCAGATCTCAGATTCTCCCTGGAGGTATCTAGGAACTTTTTTGTAATTAATTTTGGTTATCAAGGGACCTATAAAAAACAGAAATTCTTGCTAATTTCAGTCATGGTTTGAGTACACTGGCATTCTTGGTGATATTCGAAATATTCTTACCCGTTCAGAGTCAAAGAGCTTTGCTGACATAAGAAACTAGGCATAATGTTTTTCTAAGAAGAGTTTGTTAAGGGTCAACATTCAGTCCATCTGTTAGCAGAATGCTCGGTTCTGGGCTTCTAGGTTCTTGGCTAGGTCACATAAAAGAATTTGAGGGCTTGCCATTGGGTAGGCAAGGGAGTAAAGAGTATATTAAGAAACAAGAAAAGAAAAACAGTACACAACCCTAGACATGGTTGTGGGCATTGCTACAGCATGAGACACACACGTGGAGCCCTGGGTTGGGCCTTTTTAAGGTCTTTCCTCCTCCCCCTTCCTAATGTTGGGGAGGGGCCCCAACTGTCTACTGTTCTGATTGGCTGCCTTACAATTTCACCTGTTAGCTCTCAGGGGACCATTGGGAAACCTGTTTGGAGTTATCTGGGGCTTCTCCTTAACCTTGTAAAGAATTCCAAATGGGACCTCATGGTGAGGGCCTAGGTGGGGTTTTTCCAGCTTTGTTCTTAGGAGCAGTGGTTTCCAGGAAGGGTCTCAGAGCCATGTTCTCTGCTGGGTTCCAGTTGCTTTCCTTCTTTCACTATACTAACCTGCCTCAACTTCCCCCTCGGGGAGTTTTCACCTTTATTCTTAAGGGGGAGCTGAAGGGCGATGGTCATTCTTCTGTAGCTGCTTCCTGCTGGTGAGGGCGTGTAGACCCTGCCTGCCAGGGTGTAAAACCTTCTGGCTGTTCTATTGCGATTGAGGAAAGATGGGTCCAGCACACGGTTGGAGCTGGATGAAATCCCCATGTGACTAATATCTTGTTCTGGAAGCATTGTTTCTGGAAGAAATAAACTTATGTAGAATTTAAGATATATGGTCCTACTAAAAGGATAAAGAAGATGGTGGTAAGCAGGTCCAAAAAGGAGGCCAGCCATGGCATACCAGACCCCAGGAGTGTCTTCAGAGGCTGCATCCTTCCAAAGTGGATGGGAAATGGCATTCTTCATGGAGTTCTTTTATGCTGTTGGTTAACTCTAGCCTTTTGGAGTTATCTGGGGCTCCCCTTTACCATGGCAAGAGTTCCAAATGGGACTCATGGCCAGGGTCTAGGTGGGTTTTTTCTGGCTTTGTTCTTAGTAGCAAGGGGTTTCAGGCAGGTTCTCATAGCCATGCTCTCTGCTGGGTCCCAGCTGCCTTCCCTTTTTCCCTACACTAATCTGACTGACAGGTTTGCATATGAATCAAGTGGCAAAAAGATGGGTGCAATTATCCTGGGTCCCAACTCCACCAGTTACCTGCTACATCAAATTTTTGTCATAAATTAGATTAGGGAATGCAGTATATTATATTTATAGTGACATGGATGTGAATTTCATTCTGAAAAATTCAAGATGAAGGAGAGGATTGCAAAGATTAGGGTGAATGCTGGTTGTGAATTGAAAATTGTGTGTAGCTGTAAAGTATGAGGAAGTACACACCTAAACTTTATCTCCTTTTGTCAATTAATTTTGAAAAAGTGATTTGACTCTGCTACTTCCTTGAAAAATGTACACTATAAACTGAAGACCATGGTCTATAGTTTACATTATAGTTTATATTTCGCACTGCACAATTGTATAGGTTTTGACCAAATGTATAATGGCCTGTATCCATCATTGCAATGTCAATGCCTCGATATGTGTTCATCAATTGTAGCAAACGCACCACACAAATGAAAGATGTGGGAGGGGAAAGGGGTGGAATATATGGGAATCCCCTATATTTTGATGTAATATTTATGTAATCTAAAGCTTATTTTAATATAGAAAAATTGAAAAAATAATAATAGGGAAATTGAGTAAGGGGGGATGGTTATCTAGAATTCTCCTCTACTTTTGATGTAATATTTTTGTATTCTAAAATTTCTCTAAAATTAAAGTTTATTGTTAAAATAACCTTAAAGAATAAAAATCAATATATGAGGCCAAAAAAATATAACTTTTTAAATTAAGAAACTGTCTTGCATATAAAAACCGAACCACTTGATTTAAGAACATACATTTGCTAAATTGTACTATCGAAAGTAGGTAAAATGGGAAATTTCAAGTTGTATATATAATATGAAATAATAAGTATAAAAAAGGAACATAATATACTTCCATGATTGACTCTTCTATATACTCTTGTTTTGAAATAATTTTGGACTTACAAAAAAATTACAAAAATAGTACAGGTAGTTCTCATATACTTTACACTTAGCTTTGCAAATGTTAAACATCTTTTATAAAAATAGAACAATGATTAAAAATCAAGAAATTAGCATCGGTACAATTTATTCAGATTTCACCGGTTTCCCCTAATGTCCTTGTTCTGTCCAGGATCTAATTCAGGACCCCACCTTATATTAAGTTGCTGTCTTTTCTTCACTCCATCATGGCCACTTGGAACTTGTTTTTTATCTTGACCATTTGATGAGCACTGGTCAGTTATTTTGTTGAATGTCCCTAAATTTTGCCTAGACTGATGTTTACTAATGACTTGGTTGAGGTTATTGCATTTTTGACAAGAAGCTCACAGTGGTGTCCTCTTCTCAGTGCATCCTAACAGTGCTGCCTGAGAGGAATATGTATTATTACTGCTGATGTTTCCTTGGTTACAGTGATGTTGCTATATTTCTCTTCTGTAAAGTGACTATTTTTCCTTTGGCAAATAATACTGTAATTTGTATGTGTGAAGAGGGTACCTTTAGAGTCTACGAATATTCTGTTTTCGTCACACTTTCTTTTACCAATTTTAGTATCCATCAGTGGATCTTTCCTGCAACAATCACTACTGTGATGTTCTATTAGTGTGTTCTATGTTCCTCATTCCTCCCAAATTTATTATTTGGAATTATTCAGTTATTTATGTATGTTAATATCAATGCGTGGCTGTTTCTTTTGTTCTGTGGATTATAATCCAATATTATTTTTATTTAATTTGTTTACTTACGTCAGTATAAATGCATGGCTATTTCTTTTGTTCTGTGGATTGTATTTCAATATTATTTTTATTTAATTCATTGCTCCAACTGTTCTAATTTTGGCCATTCAGAGATCTTTCCAATTGTTTCCTGTGTTCCCTTTCGACATGTCTTCATTCTTTTTTGAGGAAGCTATTCCTTACTTTACAGCACTATGAGATATTCAGGATCATATGGTGTATTACTTGAAACTCATGCTTTTTGCCTATCAGTAACTATACAAATATTATGAACATATAGTTGAATTTAAATTGCAATATAAATGTTAACTTGCTTTTGAACCTGTGACATCATACATGGGAAGCAGACACTCACCCAACTGAGCTACACCCACTCCCTTTATAAGATTTCAATTTGAGGGTGAGAAAATGTCCAAATCAAGGTATGGTCAAGGTGTGGTTTACTTCATGCAGAATGGCTGCTGGTGATCCTAGACTACCCAACCACATGGGAAAGCACTTGGTGGCATCTGCTGGTCTCTCCCTTCTCTTCCAGGTTTCCTTGCTTTCAGGTTCTTGCTTCAGTGTCTTTCTCCCCCTTTGTCTGAATTTCATTTCTTTTATAAAGGACTCCAGTAATAGGGCTGAGACCAATCCTGCATGATGTGAGTCACACGTTACCTGAAACAGCCTCATCATAAGGCTACTTATAATGGGTTTACACCCACAGGAATGGATTAGATTAGATTTAAGAACACAATTTTCTGGGATACATTCAGCTTCAAACCATCACACAAGGGAATACAGAACAATGTGGGTTAAGTGGTATTCCTACAGTCACAAATCTAGGTAGTAGCAGACATGGGATTTAAACTTACATTTGTTAAGTTCCCATCTTTTTCCTTCTGGCATATTAGAAATTGAAGAGAAATAGGCTTTATATAACAAACAAACAAACAAAAAACCCCAAAACACAGTGATTGTTTGACAATATCTGAGCATTGGCCCTGCAGTTTCTTGCAAGAATTGGCCCAGTTGGTGTTGAATTTGACTCAAAACCAGGGGTATCTGATATTTGTAAAAATTTCCTTACATAAAGCTGCAAAGATTGATAGTGGACGTTTTACCAGCAGAGTAACAAAAATCTCATGTATGGAAGGTCTCAGAGGACCCAGGCATAATTATATGCTGGAACCAGCTCCTGCCCTGAGGTGGTTAAGAAATTTTAATTTCTTAAAAAATTTTATTGAGCAAATTATGGACCAAATTATGTCTGGGTATATATGGAATAATTGTGATACATGTGCAAAGATAAGTGCTATGGCAGACACTGCTAGAAGTGTCTCATACATGGGAAGCAGTATCCATTTCCCCTCCCATCTTTACTAACAGATTTTCCAATTTGTTCAGAGAGGTGATGTGACCAGTTTAAAAAATCAGAAGGAAACTACATTTTGGGATCAAGTTTCTCAACGAAAGGTGAATATTTATGAAAGATCTTTCCGTTGTCCTGCATGGGAGGCCAACTGAGTAAGAGACGTTTAAGAAAGCAATCTTGCAACCATGAGTACATGATTTCTGACTTATTGATAATTTCATTGAGCCTCTGTGCTATCTGAGCCTCTGTGCTATTTTTGTATAACTAAGGAAAGTTAAACTGCACAGATCTGGTTCCCATTGCAATCATCATTGGAATAATGTATATAAGTTAGGTTTGTCTATTGCCTTTTTAGGGAATCCTTTCCTTCCACCATTAGAATTAGTTAATGGGGTATAGGACTTCATTTTCTAGACAATTAGGCTTTATTTTTTAAATAAAATTTTATTTTATAATAGTTTTAGATTTACAGAAAAATTGTGAATATAAGAGTCCCAATATACTCCAGATGCAGTTTCCCTATCATAACCTTTTTTAACTTGGTACATTTGTCACAATAAATGATCCAATATTGATACATTATTACTAACTGAAGTCCACGATTTGCTCAGATTTACTTTTTTCATGTAATGTCCTTTTTTCTCTTCCCAGATATCCAAGACGCCACATTACATTTTGTTGCCATCTCTCCTCAGGCTCCTCTTGTCTGTAGGTTTCTCAGACTTTCCTTGTTTTTGATGAGCTTGACAGTTTTGAGGAATACTACTCAGGTATATTGTAGGAAATTGTCTGATGATTTCCTCATGAGTAAACCGGGTGATGGGCTTTGGGGAGAAGTGATACAGAGTAAAGCACTGTTCTCATCAAATCATCTCCCAGGGCTGCACTGCGAACACAATTTATTACTCTTGATCTAGGCCTTCATCTCCTGGCTGAGGCAACCTGTGCCTCTTTTGTCCACTGTAAAGTTACTCTTTTTTCCTTACTTTTTCATACTGTACTCTTTGGAAGGAAATCACTATGTACATACATGCTTAAAGTAAGGAATTACGTTCTAACTCTTTGAGAAGGAAGTATCTATACAAATTATTGAATTCTTCTGCATGGGAAATTTGTCTATTCTCCCCTAATTTTCAAATGTTCCAATCATTTATTTATATCAACATTTATATTATATACTTTGAGTTATAAACAAATACTATCTTATTTGTACATATAATCATATGTACTTATGAGTATATCTAATTATATATAATTTTGTTGCTTGATTTGCTTCCAGCTTTGCCCAATGGGAGCTTTTCCATTTGGTTACAGTGTTCCTTTGACATATCCCATAATTGTGTGTGTGTGGGGGGTGTAGCAGTTTGATATGGTTCATGAATTCCAAAAATAGTTATTGGACTGTTTGTAAACTGGTCTGTACATGGGTATGATTAAATTATGATTAGGGCTTTGATTGGGCCACGTCAGTAGGGTGTTGAGTTCCCATCCTCACAGATAAAAGACATGGCAAAGGACAGAGTTGAAGTTTTGATGTTGGAGTCTTGAGTTGGAGTCCCAAGAAGTAAGCACACAGAGGAGCTTGGTTGTGAGGAAAGTGAGAAGGCCCCGGGAAGAGAAAAAGCTATTTGGCTAATAGTCTACAGCTAACCTTGTGGAAAAAACAGAGTTGCTGAGCCCAGAGAGAAACAAATCCCAGGAAGAGAGGATCCCAGGAAGCCTGAACCCTGGCAGATATCAGCAGCCATCTTGCTCCCAACATATAGCAAACGATTTTGGTGAAGGAAGCAACTTATACTCTGTGGCTTGGTAACTGTAAGCTTCTACCCCAAATAAAAATCCTTTATAAAAACCAACCAATTTCTGGTGTTTTTCATCAGCACCCCTTTGGTTGACTAATACAGGTTGTTTTTGTTTTCATGTGATTTTTTTTTTTTTTTTTGAGTACTTCCTTACTTCCTGGCTTGCCTTTCATATTTCCTGCCACAGTTCTAGACTCAGTTACTTCTTCAAGTAGCCCTGATTCCTTTTATTGGAGAATGAAATTAGATGTGCTTGTTAGAGTGTCATTTCCTTTAGGTCTTCTCAGGTGAGAGCACAAAGAAATGTGTGCATACTAAGGCTTTTATATACACATATCTGTAAGTATTGTATATATAACAGTTTATATTAGGCTAGACATGCGTTCATATGGAGGCTTTAAATTAATCCATTACAATATGGATCATAGTAGACTTCTCCCATTGCTTTTCTATTATCTCCCACTCCATGCATGAATAACCAGTCTTCCACAATCTGCTATCCTGTGCTAAATTGTTCATTTCCAGTATATGCATTTAATTGTTTTAGAATGTTAACGCATAGCCCTATGGGAAAAATGTATCAACCACAATCTATTACTTCTGTACAGTTCATTTTGATTTTAGTCTTACAGGCTCTGCTCATTTCCAAAGTCACTTTAGTCAGCACTTTTTTTTGGCACCTCCTTCATTAAGGTTGTTTCATACACTTTGTTTTAGTTTAGGAGACTGCTAAGAGCAGATACCATGAAATGGGTTGGCCTAACAGTGGGAATTTATTAGCTTACAGTTTTGAGGCTGAGTAAAATGTCCAAATCATGGCATTAATAAGGTGATAGTTTGTTCCCAAAGACTATTTGCCAGCAAGCAATCTTTGCCTCATCTGCCAGATGACAAAGTACAGTGTGTATCCGCTGGTCTCTGCCTTCTTTTCTGGGCTTCATTGCTTCCATCTTCTCGCTTCTGTGGCTTTCTCTCTGCCTGAATTTAATTCTCTTAGAAAGGACTCCAGTTAAGAGGATAAAGACCCACCCTTGGCCATACCCTAATTGAAATAACCTCATCAAAAGGTCCTACTTACAATAGGTTTACAACCACAGGAATGGGTTAGCTTTAAGTACATGATTTTCTTGAGTACATACAGGTCCAATCCTCCATATACATAGATTATTATTATTTTTTAAATCACATTCTAATTTTCATCTAGATCCCTTGACCTCCTATTCTTTTTTTTTTTACTTATTTTGACTACATCATGGTCTCCTCTTTATGCTGTCAAGTTCTATGGATATTGATAAATGCATAGAGTTATGCATCCACCATTACAGTATTATACAGAATAGTTTAATTGCCTTAAAACTTCCTGTGTTTCACCTGTTCAACCCCCCCCAAAATAATAAATCCCTGTAAAAAAAGCACTCTGTTTACCATTATATAGTTTGCGTTTTTAAAAATGTGATATAAATGGAGTATACTGTATGCAGGTTTTTCAGTCTTCTTTCACTTAACAATATGCATGTAATATTCATTTACATTTTTTTATCTTGATAGCACATTCATTTTTTATTTTGAATGTATCCTGTTGGATGGATGTTAACTAGTTTGTTTACTCTTTCACCTACTGAAGAATATCTTGGTTATTTCTCATTTGGGATGATTATAAATAAAGCAATTATAAACATTTGCATGTTTATGTAGACATACATAAATTATCAAATAAGTTGAGAAAATACCTCAGAATGAAATCTCTGTATCATGTGGTAAGACCATGTTTAGCTTTTTAAGAAATTGCTTACCATGTCTTCAAAAGTATGTGTCATTGTGTTTTCCAAGTAGAAATGAATGAGAGTTCCTGTTGTCTTCCCAGCAATCGTTATTGCCAGATTTGGGGATTATAAATAATCTAGTAGGAGTATAATTGCATTTCATTCTTGTTTTAATTTTCATTTCCTTAATGACAAATGATGTTGATCTTATTTTCATGTTTTTCCAACATTGCATATCTGTTTTGGTAATGTACCTGTGCCGATTTTTTAATTGAGTGGCTTATTTTATACTCTTGAGTTTTAAGATTTCTTTGTGTATTTTGGTTGCAAGCCATATATCAGATATGAAATTTGTAAATCTTTTCTTCCAATCTGTAGTTTGGCTTTTGATTTCCTGGACAGTGCCTTTCACAGAGCAAAAAATGTTAATTTTAATAATGTCCAACTGATCAAATTTTTATGTCATATATTCTGCTTCTGGTGTTGTGTCTAGAAACTCATCACCAAATGCAAGGTTACATTAATTTCTTCCTATTTTCTTCTAGAAGTTTTATAGTTCTGTATTTTACATTGTGTCTATAATGTCGTGTTTATGAAGTTTTGTTTTGTTTTTGTTTTTCACAAATGGACTTACAGTTGTTTCAGGACCATTTGTTGACAAGACTTTCTTTTTTCCAGTGAATTGCCTTGGCGTTTTCTTTAAAGAGTAGTTGACTGTATTTTGTGAGTCTATTTCTGAAATGTCTATTGCATTCCATTGATCTAAGCATCTATTCTTTCACCAATACCATGGTGTCATGACTAGTATAGCTTTATAATAATTCTTGAAATTTGGTAGTCTAAGACCTTGAACTTTGTTCTTTTTCAGTATTATGTTTGTTATTTTAGGTTTTTGCCTTTAAAAGCCAGTTTTAGAATCAGTTTATCAAAATCTACAAAATAGCATACTGGAATTTTGATTGGGATTGCCCTGAATCTACAGATATATTTGGGAAGAACTGACATTTTAATTATATTGAATCTTCTCATCCATGATCATGGAATACTTCTCCATTTATTTAGATCTTTGATTCCTTTCATTGGCATTTTATATACTTTATTTTTTAAATTATAATCTTTAATAAATCAGCCAAACTTAAATTATAAGCACTTTTTCCATATACTCTCCTGAAATAGATGATGTGGCATTCAGAATAAAATAGAAATAAAAACACTTATGTAGTGTAATGTTGATTACCATTCATATGCCAGCCTAACACTGATTTATTTAAAAATTTCTATCTATGTTAGCCTAGTTTCCCTAGAGAGTAAAACCCAAGGATAATAAATTTCAGGGCAGTAGGAATAAGGGCGAGAGCAAAGTGAGACAAAAAGAAAAAAAGGTGAAACAATTTGATCTATTTCCAGTCTAGGTGTTTCAAAACATGCCTCAAAGAGCAACGGCAAATTTTGACATAGGACTTGGGCTCTAGGGCTACGAGGTGAAACCTCACCCTTCAGTGTCTCACAGAAGACAGAAAGATGGATGAGCTTATCTGCCAAGGAGATTATTTGCTTGTTTCCCCTTGTGCAAGTTTAGCCCTATAGGAAGGGAATTCTATTGCACTTCAAGTTTGTACCATCCAGCCTCACAGCAGCTGCTCAGGAATCCCAATGCCACTCCTCAATTTCAAGTATTTTCTGGTATTCTAAAGTGGAAGGGTAGCTCTGCAACAGTGAGACACTAACCAAAATAGAGGAAGAGGGATAGTTGAGAGAATTCGAGAATCTGTGAATTGGGACTCACAGTTTATGTCCCAATACATTACCTCAAGGTCAAAACCAATTTGAAGCAGACTTCAAAGGTTGAAGATAACATTATGCCAAAGTCCCTTGAAAACAGCTCTTCTCATCCATCTATAGCCTCATTCCACCTTGGCTGAAATTCTTCTCTTGTCTAACAAATCCCTACCCCCTCAAACATAAACATAAATAAAAGAATATTTTTGAATAACAGTGTTGCTCTTTATTATTTTTCTTTTCAACTGAACAAGGCATAATTGTGTTTTTTCCTTAGACAAAAGTCTTCTCTTACAAATGAGTTTTGGGTCAATTCAATAGGGAGCAATTGATTCCTATTAAAAGGTTAATAGTTAAAAATAAAATATGTACCTGTCACAGCATATCCTTTCCAAAAGTATGTAAATAACTTTAAAAGAAATGTAAAGTGATCTTTCCACAGCTTCATAAGATATTATGGCACTATTTTCCGTTCATTATATAAGAAGAAATGTATCATGGAAAACCTAGTGAGCTTAAAAAATAGATGACAGTGAAGTGACACTGTCAGGTAGAAATGGACTGTGGATATGTGAACTCACTTGTGACCTAATTGATGAGCTGTCTTTTATTTTTAAGTCGAGGTTTCACTTAGTTAAACCTGAACACGAGAAACAGTATGCAATAAAAGTTCTTGGAACAAAGAACTCTGAGGAATTTAAATAACTCCAAATGGTTACCGCATGCTTAGCAAAATTAGTATTCTTGCTGGATGTTGTAATTCACAAAGAACCATTAGGTTTGATGTGTACCAATGTAATCTCTGAAGGGAAGATGGTTGTAAGTTAGTTGAAATCAATGGAAATGCATTTACATCGTCTCTTCCCTAAATCGCTATTTTGTGCATGCTCTTGATTTGTTTAAAAACTTGTGTAAAGCCTCTGTACTAGATGATGTCATTCATAGAAAGCATGAAATTAAATAATTAATTATTGTACTTTAAAATAGATAACATTTTTACTGTTTTCAAAGTTACCGTCAATTGAAGAACCGCATTTACCCTTCATAAAACACTGTGAATTTAGAAGGGATATATTATAAATTTATTTTCCAGAGTAAGAAATGCATATTTACAGGTATTGAGGGAACTGCTGGTTAATGGCAATAATGAGACTAGAGCCCATTCTTAAGATGCCTATCCCAGCGCTAACAATAACATAATTATTAGAGAAGTTGTGAACTTACAAAGCAATCATGCAAATGTGAAGAATTCCCATACAACACTCCTCTGCCCTTGTGGTGGTACATTTGTTACAGATCATGAGATATCATCAGACTATCACCACTATGGGTCTACAGGGTACATTTGGTACATACCCCCTTATTATTAAAACATCTTTGGTGATGCACAAACATTACAATATTGCTGTTACTATAATCTAAATTTACATTAACTGATTTTTTCCCCCTGCGTCTCCACGTTCATACCACTTTATAATAGTGATGTACATTTTTTCTAGTTCACAGAAGAACAATCTTGTATTCATACTATTAACCACAATTCTCCTGCACCTCCAGGTTCACTATATTCTTAAGTCCCTAGATTATTCTCTAGCTTTCTTTCAACAGACATTTACATCCCTAGACTACCCCTTTGAGCTGGGATATAAATGGCGCTGATTCCATTACTTTTTAAAATTAAATGACTTGCTATAGTTCATTTATAGTCTGTCAACTTTAAGGACAACTAAAGCTTTGTTTGTTTAATGTGCGAGGAACCAAGGAGTAATGGAAAAATACCAATAATTCCTCTCCTAAACTGATACTGAAATTGAACAAATTGGAGAGTCATCCAGAGGGTCACAATATATTAATCTACTCATTCCCATCACTGATTTGGGAGCCATCCAACATGATTTCTTGCTTGCTTGCTGCTTTTTGTGCTACTGTAACATCTCATTTAGGAAAAACATAATTTTCAAAGGAACTTACATTAGCACATTACTTGAGTAATATTTATTTTAAGAAATTCAGAGATAGTCATTAAAAATAAAACACTATTAAGAATTTATTCACTATATAATATTTGTGCCTTTTCTGAAAGTTTTAGATATACCATCTGTAGTGGTCTTCATTGATCAAAAATTATTCACACACCGAAATATAAATAAAGGCAATATCTAAGAAAATACAACTAACTTAATAAAATGATAAATATTCTTTTAGGGTAGTATTGCTCCTCACAATTTCTTCCCAACCTAATGCTATTTTTATTTTTCTTCTCATGAAGTAATGATATATTTAAGTAAAACTTTGTAAAATATGCAAAAGCACAAAGAAGAACTTCATGCTTTAAAATCATGGATGAACGTAAGCATTTCTACCTTTTCTTCTCAAAAGTAACACCAAGTGCAATGAATGTCCCATCATGACGGTGGAGGTTGTTGTTACGGGAGGAGTGGGGTGAGGGGGGGGGATGAATATGGGGACCTCATACTTTTTGAATGTAACATTAAAAAATGAATAAATAAAGACAAAAAATAAAAGTACCAAAGCAACAAGAAGAGGGACAACAAAAATGAACTCAGGACAGAAGTTGCGCTTCAGTGACATTTGGTCCTTCCCTAGACAGCTGGGTTATGGCTTTGGAGTGTCCGTGAATTCTGATCCTTTTCCAAGCCTGCTCTTCCAGCTTTCTGTTCACACAAGCCACCCAGAGCCCTTCAGTGAATCCCCCTTAGAGGGAACACAACCGCAGATTGCAGCCCAGAGCCTGGTGGCACACTACGCCTAAGGGCGGTCTTTTGTTTTTGTGTCTGTTTCTGAGAGAACAGAGAAGAAAGTGCTCAGGTCCTCTTGCAGGATTATTGAGGAGGTGTTGTTGGTGCTGATCTGGAGTATGCATACGTGTCTATTTGGCTGAAAATGATAAGGACAGTGCGAAAACTATTTGAACCATCTTTACATGGTCTACTCTGAGCACTGTGGGGACTGACAACATACCTAATATGGATTTATCTCCTGCCACCTATACTGAGCACGTGGTTTCTCCTCGGAAAATGAAGGAATGATGACAGAACTGAAAGATGGTATTATATGGACATTAATTTTATTTTGGGTTTCTTACTTATCCTTGCAAGGGATTTTTTTGTTGTTGTTGGCTTTGTTTTTGTTTTGATTTGGTTTTGTTTGGTTTTGTTTGTTTGTTTTGGTGTGCTCAGAAATTTTTAACCCAAAGCTCCCATACATAGCTTTGCATCAAAATCAATTAAAGAGCTTTTGAAAAATGACAGACTTATATGGCAACTCTGAATCTATTGGATCAAAATCTCAGAGACAAAGAACCCATGATTCTATATATTGAAGGAGCTCTTCTGGGATTCTGACATGTAGACATGGTTGGGAATCTTTGGAATTTACAATTAATTAGATCTTTGTTTAAAAATTAATATATAGATACATTAAGAAATTGATAGATTGACAGATAAAGATACATTGGAGATCATTTGTATTGTTGCAATTATTACTAGCAACTTTTTTTGTCTCCAGTTATTTTTCACAATAATGTAACACTGACTAAACTTATTTTACCTTAGTAATTATGTTCTTTGGGAAATCTTTTCTTTTGGGTTTTAATGTTGTTTTAGATTGTGGAAAATAACTATTTTACCTGAAATACTTGTGAGGTCATGAGAGGGTCTTTATATACACTCCAAAAATTACCATATACATTGCTTTTTATTTAGGAAAATGTCTATTGGCAATGAGCATAATATCTTTACAATTGTTTTCATTGTGTTCCTATTAATTCTGTGGATCTATATATATTAATGCATATGTATATGTATTATATGCATACACACATATTAACTGTACATCTTAGGACTTAAATCTATTTCCAGTTTATGTAATCAATGTCTAAGTTTATTAAAAATATGCTTCTCAATTAACTAGTTATCACATCAGACTTGCAGACCAGTCCTATATGACCATAAATCAAAAGCTAAATATAAAACACTTAAATAGCTGCCTTAGCTTAACATTAAGCTAATAACTATTTTTAAAAATGAATAAAGCATCTATAAGGGCAAATTTTGAGTGGTTTGTTATTCAGTTATAGTTATTATAGCAAGAAAAACGAATCTTAAATTAAGGAACACCACAAGAACATTAAATGTTAATGATGTATAATACATTTTTATAGCTGGTATTAAACATTCATAAACCACTTTATCTCTGCAAAAGGCTTTACTAGCAACTCTAGGTTAACACACCCATACATACCATCTTATAACGGAAGTAACTATAGGATGACATTTTTCTAAATAAATGGCAAAGTTTATGACCAAAACCACCTGCTGGATTTCAAAATTACACTACTAGTAGAAACTCCTCATACCAAACACTATAAAATAATCTGAGACATTTCTGTCATTTGTTTTAGCAAGGCATTAGAAAAACAAACAAGGTATATTCAGCCTCATCTTAATTATTTCAGCTTTACAGCAACTGTCTGAAGTTTTAAGATTGGAGAAGGGTTGATAACATGTATGTTATTTTCTAGTGGGAGAACTAAAATTTTCCTAGATTATAAATGATATAAAAAAAGTCATTCAATGGTTGAGACGGTCCCTGGAGAGCCTTGCTTTGCTGTTTAGACAGTAGCTATTTGGATTCTTACTTTTCAAGAATTAAAAATATATATATTGTTTCCATTTATCTCAAAAAGACATTTTGGAGTAGATGAAGTTAATTTTATTTGACCCACTCATTTAAACTTGGGATAAAAAAACTCATCCCCAAATTAAATGATTTACCCATGAGGAAAGAGATCAACTATAGAACCCAAAGACTCTTGAAATCAAGTCAAGTGACTTCCTTAATAACTTTCTTTTCTTCTCTTGTGAGAAAAATAGAACTGAAATGAAGGAAATGAGAGACAACACAAGGATATATCTTTCTCGCGCTCTTAGGAAGTTTTGGTCAGAGACAAGATGCAAATTTCTGGAGACAGATCAGCCATGTAGAGAGAGATCCTGTGGCAAGAGCTTGGGATGGTGACAGACTTTACTTGCTTTAGTCCATGTGAAAAACAAATAGTTCAAAGGCAGGAAAAATATTTAGAAGACCTAGCAGTGGTTGTTGAATAACGGTAAGAATCAGAGACCTCCTCTCCTAGCACCTTTCTCTCTGATTTTTGAAATGATTTATTTTATTTAAAAATAGATATTTGTGGTTTAAAGTAACAGAAAAGAACTTCAGAAAGATAATATCAAAGGCCACATGTAGCCTCTGTCTCTTTAAGTTAATTTATTTCTCTATATTTCCCTGGGCTTCTCTTCTCTTCTCAGTTTTGTTTTGTTTTTTTATTTTGTTTGTTTGGTTTTTTTTCAGTTGCTAGTTTTATTTGTCTTCTAACCTCATAGAATTTGAGACTTGGGGATTACAAAGTGGCTTTTTTGAGCAGCACATAGAAAGTTACTTTATAAATTACAAATATGGTGTTTAAGGAAAAAATTTTAAAGCTGGATATTTTGCACCTGTCCATTAAGGTGAAATAAGTGCGATTGCATTTAAACCATATTGATTTCTTCTTCATCTGCAGGAGGAGAAGAAAGAAAAGTAAAAATAAAATTATTTTCTGCTTCAGTGAACCCAAGTGCTAAATCTGTTGTTAATATCATTTGCACATAGGCAGAGAAACAGAATGCTGATCTCAAGGAAGTAAAATCTCTTACATTCATTATATGTGATGATTGAGCAATTGATTTTCCTAAGTACTCTCACTTAAGTATACTCTACGTGTTTCCAATTTCCACTAAGCACATGATGCTCTCTCCTCAGACCTGTTTTTCTCTTTGCTATATGATGCTTCTTAGGAACAACTCACCACTCCTAAAATGTTAATAATCATATTTGTGTAAGTGATTTGCATCTATTTATTCCCTTAGAGTTCTTCTGAATTCAAACTAGAATCTCCAGTTACCCAAAAAACATGCCTGTATGGATTCCCACAATTGCTATGCCAAGGACAATTTACTTCTCCCAGATATGCAGCTCAGCATTCGTTGTCTATGTGTTAATGGTGCCATCTTCTTCCCATTAATTAAAACAGGTGTTAGTAATAATACTGTGTACTGGTAGATCCTTTTATGTTACCTTTTACAAAATTAACAGGATTATCTAATTTTATTGTGGCCTACAGCATGCGCTTACATGCTGGATGGCATCTGAGTCATCATCACCTCACAGATGAGGCAGAACAACAGTGACAATTAAATAGAGGCAACTAGAATTACTACTCTCCCAAAGGCTCTCGGTATGAAAATGAGGATCAGAACCCAATTTTCTGACAGCTAAAGGCACTATAAAAAATAGCATTAAGAAATGGAGTCGTACTTTGGGAGTGCTTTCACAATAATTGAAAGCTAGAAGATTAAATTTTTATCACGAAATCCGAGTATAAGTATATTGTGATATGGGACAGGCTCCATTGGTAAGTGCTGGGAAATTAAGGTGAGGCAAAGATTTCCTGGGAAAGGGTTGATGAAGAGAAGCTCTTGGAAAAGGTTAGTTTGAAATATAGTCACCTGTTAATTATTCATTCTTGCATTTAACAAGTATTTATTGAAACACTAAGCCACTCAGTGCTCTGGACTAGGCACTCTGGGCTAATGGAGTGAAGGTAGAAGTTGGATATTCCAAGCTGGCATTTAATCAAAAAATCAATTAGAACCAAAAAGTAAATTTATGAATTTAAGAGGCATTGGACGCATTACTTCACACTTGCAACAAAAATCTTACTTTAAAGAATAGACTCCAGGATCCCTAAAGCTTCCCCAGAGACACGTCACTCCGATTGACTTCTTGTTGGGGTAGCAGAGGACACATCATACTAAAAAAGCTGTAGTCTCATTTGTACGAAGGCCATCTCTCAACTCTGAAATAAGATGCTTAGACAAAAGAGAGGTTTCTTACTGGACTCAAATTTTCCAACAAAACAATACTTGAGCAAATCAAGTCTTTAAGTCTAACACAATTTAAAAGTTCTCTGATCCCCGGTCTTTCCTACCTGCCTGACTTCACCTGCATTTATTCTACAGCTTAGATTGCCTTTCTTTATCTTTATTCCTCACTTACCTAAACATCAAGGCCCAGCTCAAGTTGCACCTCCTCCATGAGGAAATTTCCAATTAATTTGACCCACACTGATGTCTCCATCTCAGACTCCCTATAATTCATATCGCATTACGTATGCTGCTTTTTAAACCTGATTTTTAATGTTAATAATGTCTTAGAAATAACACATCATTGCTTCATAATTACTATTTTTGTTATTACAAAATTTTGTGAAATCATATAGTCTTTTATAAAGCAATTATGATTATTTCACATTTGACATGTACTAAATGGAAATGAGGAAATCTCCCTATGTTTCCTCTATTTTTATAGTACTTGGCCTATGGGGCAGGGAGGATCTTACATGTCAGGGACTATGTGTTTGTTGTAGAAGACATACACCATGTCTCCAAAATGGATATGATGCTATGATGAGGATTAGAGGTTAAATAATCTGACATTTCTAAGATATTAAGTAATATAACTGGGATTCAGTCTGTATTTATCCAACTCTTTCCTACTTTATGAATATTTGTATCAAATTTATTTTGTTATATCCGTATTTGTATTGGCTATGTAATAACAGTTATGAAATATGTACCAGGTTTATAAATATCAATAACATGTATCATCAGATAATTATTGTTATTGTATAATTATTACTTAAAATAAATATCAATAAAATGTTGAAATATTAATAACTTAGGGTCTCTTCTATATTCATTTATATTTTAATTATTAATGGATTAATAAATTTACTATGAGGAAGAGAATAATGAAAGTCTCATTCCAAATATTATATTTCTGATATTTTTGAGTCCACTTACTTTTCTCTCATCTTATAAATGATGAGAAGATCCATTTTTCAAGAATAGCCAATTGAGTAAAATGTATCCTTAAACATAATGATATCTTTGTGGAGTATAGTAGAAAAGTGCTCAAGAAAAGGAAATTAGATTAAAAATAGAGTTAATAGTAGTAATCGTGCACAGAGTATCTGTAAAATTTGAGTGCCTTTAAATTATGCTTAAAATTGCTTCATTCTCTTACATAAAGAGTATGGAAATGTTTGATTATTCATGCTACAGATTGCTATTTCTATTGTTAATTATTTGTTCAAGTAGAACATATCAATTTCATATAATAGTTTTCATAAACACATCTGGTATTGTTGGATCTTTTACTACAAAATCCAGTCACAAACTGAATAAAAATCAAAACAATAATTGGAATGTGTCTAAGTTTGCCTGAGCTGCTATCAGAAACACACAAACTGGAAGATGGTGGAGTCAGGAGCTCCAGGGCTCAGTCCTTCCTCCAAGGCAACTCTTAAAAAGGGAGGAACTGTCTGAAACAACTATGCAGAAACTCTGGAAGCCCAAAGAACGTGGTGCTGCTGTGTTGGAGAAAAGCAGGAGGAAGACACTGCTGAACTATGGTAGAGAACAGTGAGTTCCTCTCTCTGCATGACAGTGGCTGGTGCCCATACTTTACTTTCATGTAGGCTGCTGTGGTGTCCAACCCTGGCTGGCTGGCTGATGACAAAAAAAGAATGTAGGAATCCTTTTCTCTAAGAACATAAGTGAGCATTGCCAGTTTCTGATCATGGCTTTTGATTAGCAATTTTGGATCTCTGGGCTCTGGCTCTGAGCTATTGTTCCAACCCACCCAGCACAAAGGCAGTGGCAGCGATTGTTTCAACCCCCACTCAGAGGGGGCAGAGGCAGTGGAGATTTAAAGACACAGTGCTTTCTTGGGGCTGTAGGTGACAGTTAGCAGGGGTCCTGCATTTGCTGGGCGGGAAAGATAATGTCAGTGTTGGGAGCTGTCAAGGAGGCTCTTGGCACTGTTTCTAATCCCCTCTCCAGGGCACTTTGGAGCTGGTCTGTGCCCCCTTCATAGGTCCCTAGCTCTGTTTTGGTAGGAAATACTTACTTGAGAAAGTCATCTCTGGGATGGTCCAGGCAAAGCAGTTAGAGACAATGAAAAGAGTGTAAAATTATAGAAGGGCAAAACAAAAACAGACAGAATAAATCAAGATTCCCAGCGAAAGAAAAGAGGAAAGAAAGCTTTTCCTAGAGGTGAAACAATTGCACAGAAAGTGCATCTTTCAAAATTACACTCTTCAAAAGTACACCACATATCCAAGGTAAGAATGGGAAGAAGAAGAGCTGAAAAATATCTCATCACTTAAACACGCTATTCTAATGGTCTAGAATAAGGCAGAATAAGTGATGAAGAAGAGCCTTAACACAAAGCCAATCAATAATAAACCCCTAGATAAGAGAAACTAACCTTTAGAGTAACCTAGTCAAGATAATCTAATGCCTAGATATCAGCAAAGATTGCAAGCCATATTAAGAAACAGGAAGATACAGCCCAGTGAAACAAGAAATCAAAACTTCAGAGACAGAATTTGGAAAAAACGTATCAAAGAAGTTCAACTAAAGTACAAGCAAATCTAAGTAAGTTCAAGGAGATTAAGGAAAATATGGCTAAAGTGATAAAGTGATAAAGATAATGTGTGAACATAAAAAAGAATTTAAAAGTATAAGTAGAAAAATAACAGAAATCATAGAGATGAAAGACAAAATAGAAGAGATTAACATACATTAGAGATGTTCAACAACAGATTTGAACAGGCAGAAGAAAAAATAAGGGGACCATAAGATAAGACAGTCAAAACATTACAGACAGAAGAACAGATATAGGAAAGAGTAGGAGAAAAAATCAAGCAGCATCTCAGGGATTTGAGTGAAGGCATGAAGCATGCACACATATGCACCATGGGTATCTGGAAGGAGAAGAGAAGGGAAAAGATGCAGAAAGAATATTTAAGGAAATGATGGCTGATAATATCTCAACTCTTATGAAAGACATAAATATGAACATCCAAGAAGTGCAACATACTGCAAAGAGAGAAAAAAAAATCCTAGTAGACCTCCTTGGAGATACATACAAATTAGAATGTCAAATGCCAAAGACCAAGAAAAAAGTCTGAAAGCAGCAAGAAAAAAAGTGATTTGTCACACACAAGGACTCTGCAATAAGACTAAATGCTGATTTCTCATCAGAAACTATGGAAGTGGGAAGGCATTGATATGATGCATTTAAAGAACTGAAGGAGAAAAGCCTTCAGCCCCAAATTCTTTATCTGGCTAAATAGTCCATTAAAAATGAGGGTGAGCTTAAAATATTCACAGATAAAGGAAACAGAGAGTTCATAATCACGAGGCCTGCCCTACAAGAAACACTAAAGGTATTCTGTGACTGCAAGGACAAGACAGAAGAGAATGGCTTGGAGAAGTGTGAAGAAATGCTTATTATCAATAAGTGAGACAAAAAAAAAAAAAAAATGTGACATAGAAAAATCAAAAGATAAAATTTCTAAAGTATTGCCTTTATAGTAATAACATTGAATGTTAACCAGATTAAACTACCCAATCAGAAGACACAGATTAGCAGAATGGATTAAAAAAAATAACAATCCAACTGTATCCTGTTTTCAAGAGACTCACCTTATATCCAAACACACAAATAAGTTGAAAGTGAAACTTTGTTAAAAGATCATCCATGCAAATAGTCACCAAAATCGAGCTAGGGTAGCTATACTAACATCAGACAAAATTGACTTTAAATGCAAAGAGACAAAGAAGGCCACTATAATTCATACCAATAAAAGTGACAAACAATCATAAATATATATGCACCTAACCAGGGTGACCCAAAATGCATGAGGCAGATACTGGCAAAACTGAATGAAAAAATAGATATCTCTACAATATTAGTAGGAAACTTCAATACACCACCCTCATCAAAAGATAGATGTTAAATAACACAATCTTAAGCAATCAGTGTGTCATGTCAAAGAAGAAATTAAAGAGGAAATCAGTAAATATATTGAGATGAATGAAAATGAGAACCAAACATATCCAAATTTATAGACTGCAGTGAAAGAAATTGTGAGAGGGAAATTTACAGCCTTAAATGTCTACATTAAAAGGAAGAAAGAGCTAAAATCAAAGATCTGTCTGCACACCTGGAGAAACTAGAAAAAGAGCAGCAAACTAATCCAAAAGCAAGCAGGAGGAAAGAAATAACAAAGACTAGGTAGAAATAAATGAAATTGACGATTAAAAAAAAGAGAATTAACAAAACCAAGGGTTAGTTCTTTGAGAAGATCAATAAAATTGACAAACTCTTAGCTAGACCAGCAAAGAAAAAAGTGAAGATGCCAATAAATAAATTCAGAAATGAGAGGGTGGACATTACTGACCTCACAAAAATAAAAAGATTCATAAGAGGATAATTATCAACAACTGTATCCCAACAAATTGAATAAGTTATATGAAATGGACAAAATCTTATAAACATACAGATGATTTTCACTGACTCTAGAAGAAATAGATCTGTTACAAGTAAAGATATTAAATCAGTCATCAAAAACAAAGGAAAGTCCAGGACCAGATGGTTTTGCAGGTGAATACTACCAATCATTTCAAGAAGAATTAATACCAATTCTCCTCAAACTCTTCCAAAAAACTGAAGGGGAAGGCCAACTATCTAACTCATTCTATGAGGCCAATATCACCCTAATATCAAAGCCAAATGAAGATACTACGAGAAAGGAAAATAACAGACTAATTTCTCTTATAAATATAGTGCAAAAATCCTGAACAAAATACTTGCAAATCAAATCCAACAGTACTTTAGAAGAATTATATACCATGACTAAGTAGGTTTTATCCCAGCCTTGTAAGGGTGGTTCACCATAAAAAAATCAATTAATGTAATACATCACATCAATAAAATGAAGGGAAAAACTATATGATCATCCCCATTGACAAAGGAAAGTCTTTTGACAAATACAACATCCTTTCATGGTGAAAACCCTTCAAAAACTAGGAATAGAAGGAAACTCCCTCAACATGTTAAAGAGAAACTCACAAAAGTTCTCACAACAGCATTTAGGCAAGAAATAGAAATAAAAGGCATCCATTTGTAAAGGAAGAAATGAAACTTTCAATATTTGCTGATGGCATGATCCTATATATAGAAAGTCCCCCCAAATCTACTAGAGCAAATAAATTCAGCAAAGAGTGTGTGTGTGTGTGGGGGGGGGGACAAGATGAACACATAAAAATCAGTAGTGTTTCTATACACTAGTAATGAGCAATCTGAGGAAGAAATCAAGGAAAAATTCCATCTACAGAGTACAATGGCAACTTAAGGAATAAAATAACTAGGAATAAATTGAACCAAATATGTAAGGGACTCATACACAGAAAACCATAAAGCATGGCTAAAAGAAATGGAAGAAGACAGAAATAAATGGGAGGGCACTCGTGTTCATGGATTAGAAGAATAGATACTGATAAGATGTCAATTCTATCCAAAATGATTTTCCAATTCAATGAAATCCCAATCAAAATTCCATCAGCCTTCTCTGCAGAAATGGAAAAGCCAATTACCAAGTTTATTTGGAGAAGAAAGTGGCTCCAAATAGCCAAAAACATTTTGAAAAAGAAGAATGAAATTCAAGTCCTCATAGTTCCTCACTTTGAAGGATATTACATTACAAAGCTATAGTGACCAAAACAGCATGGTATGGACTAGACAAGGATAGAAATATTTACCAAAGAAAATGAATTGAGAGTTCAGAAATGGACTGTCACTTTTATGGCCAATTAATTTTTGAAAAAGCTACCATGGCCATTCAATTAGGAAATAATGATCTATTCAACAAATGGTGCTAGGGGACCATATTCCCAAGATTGAAAGAAGACTCCTCTCATCTTATACAAAAATTAACTCAAAATGGATCAATGATCTAAATATAAGAAGCAGGACTCTAAAACTCCTAAAAGAAAAGGTATGGAAGTATCTTCAGAATCTTGTGTTAGGCAATAGTTCCTTAAACTTTACAACGAAAGCACAAGAAATGAAAGAAAAAAGATAAATGGGATCTCCTCAATATTAAAAACTTGTGAGCATCAAAAGATTTTGTCATGAAAGTGAAAAGACAATGTAATAAATGAGAGAAACCCCATATCCGACAAGGGTTTAATCTCCAGAATATATAGAGAAATCCTACAAGTCAACAATGAAAAGACAAAGAACCCAATTTAAAAAATGGGCAAAAGACTCGATTAGATATTTCTCCAAAGAGGATATACAAATGATTAAAAAACACATAAAAAGATGCTCAACATCACTAACTATTATTAGGGAAATGCAAATCAAGACCACAATGGGATATCATTTCACATCCTCTAAAAAGGCTGCTATGAAAAAAACTCAGAAAATTACAAGTGTTATAAAGGATGTGGAGAAATAGGAACACTCATTTTTGCTGCTGGAAATGTATAAGGTGCAGTTGCCGTGGAAAACAGTTTGGCATTTCCTCAGGAAGCCAAGTCTGGAATTACCATATGAACCAGCAATCCCACTACTAGTTTTATACCCAGAAGAATTGAAAGCAAGGACTTGATCAGATATTTGCACACTGATATTCCTAACTGCCTTGTTCACAAATGCCAGAAGATGAAAGGAACCCAAGTGACCACAAACCAATGAATAAAGAAAATACAGTATATACATACAGTGGAGTATTATTCAATCATAAAAATGAATGAAGCTCTGATGCATGCTACAATGTGGATGAACACTGAGGGCATTATACTGAGTGAAGTAAGCAATACACAGAAGTACACATATTTTATGGACTCACTGATATGAACTTATTATTATAAGCAAACTCATACAATTAGAGTCTACAATATAGCTTTCCAGGGGACAGATTGGCGTTAGGGAATGGGGAGTTGAAGCTTAATCTGTAGAGAATTTCTATTTAGGTTGCTTGTAAAGGATTGGAAATGGATGGTGATGGTAGTACATTATTTTTAATAAGATAGTTGTCAAATTTAGAAAAATTGATATTATAGGGTCAAGCATAATAATTTCTTGGTTCTAACAGCTTCTCAATTTTTACTTTAGTAATTTCACCACACTTCTGTAAAACTAAATATATTTTCACTTTCAAACAAGTTCACCAAGTCCAAAAACTTTTTGACCAATTCAGTCAGTTGAGAAACCCATTGATGGTTATGTTGCCCTCAAGTTTTGAAGCTTTCCTTCCTGTGTAATGTAAACCAATTAAAGTCAAAGCCTAGCTCCTCCTGTGCTTGCAGATTTGGGCAAGGGTGATGCAAAGTCATCAACTCAATCCTAGAAATGGAAGCTTGTACATTGCTTGAAGAAGATGCTCTCTGTATATTTTCTAAAGCAGACTTGCTAATTGTGGCTGTATTTAAAAAGAAAATGGTGCCTTTTACCCCATGTCACAATCATTTGTGAAGATTTTGATCTTAAACTTTGGATCTATAGATATGAAAATTGAGCAATCTAAGTAACAAAATCACCTCCATTTTCATTACATCTCAGATTCAATGTGTTTCTGTCAATTTTAGTATCTTTTCTGGAGTAAAATGATAGAACAATCTTTACAGTAGGCATCATGAAAGAAATATTTGTAGTCCTAATGTTTACAACTTCGGTTAATTCAGGTTCCCACATACCAAAAAAAAAAAAAAATTGTTCCCAGCAGGCAACCACTGGTCTACTGAAATGAACGCTGAGGCTTTAGTTTGCTGTTGATATTCAGGTGACCAGGTTAAAATATAATCACTGCTAATTCATTGTTTGAACACAGTGAAGCATTGGTCAAATTTCTTTATAGCATGTACTCTGCTTGGCTGAAAAAAAAAAATGGTGAAGGTTACCTATTACCACAAGATTTTCTATCTTTGTTTGGCAAGGAGATAAGAAGGAAAAAGGGAAGGGGAGATTCCTGCACAGAAGGTAAACTAAACTAAACTAAGCTAAATTACAACAGACTGAATTTACTTTGAATTATCAAGATTGTTTCCCATTGCCAAGCAGAAATAAGCACCCAAGAGTTAAGCTAACTTCAGTTATGGAGAAATTGAGTGATATTTATGCATTCTCAAGCCTTATGATTTGAAAATCAATCCTGCCATACCAGCTGAATGTACTTAAAGCCCCGGCTTTGTGTCAAGTTCTATTTTAAAAGGTAGACAAGAGTTTTGTATTTTTGTATTGAAAATACGTTATATAACACAGAAATATGAGCTGAAGCAGAGAAATATTAAATCAGGCCCTAATCCCATCTCTAGGGAACTATTATAGACACAAAGCATCAATTCCTCTTCCATAAAGAGTGCTATCTAGTGCTGTACCTACCAACTCTTTCCTTGCCACTATCGCTCTTACCCCAACCACTGCCACTGTTACTGATTACCCCCTCTCATCTCCTACCTATTGCTCCCTCCTTATCCAGTTTGTCTGCTCTCATTATTAATATTTCACCAGCCACTGCTACTCCCAGTTATTCATCTGGGAGACCCATTTCTTCAGAAACCTTGACTATGTCCCTGAACGCCATCACTCCTGTCCTCAGTAACTATCACTGAGAATTTGGAAGACATTTTTCTTCGTCAGGCCATGATCTCCAGTGGCCTTAAAAATGTATGTACATGCACACACATACACACACACGGAAGGCTTCGAGAAATTCACTATCAGGTGAATTTAGTCCCAGCTCTTTTGGGAAATGAAGAAAACAAGTTGTTGAGGATCAAAGTACGATATGACTAGTATTACAATTTGTACGTTGGCTCTTGTCATTGTTTTCGTTTGGTTTAGATTCTGTCCAAACAATCCATGCTAAATTCTCACACTTACGTCTGAATTTCTCATCTATTTTTGGCCTTATTTCCTGATGAGTTAAACTAATTAGAATGCATGAATCAGTAATCTAATGCAAACTTAGGCTCAGAATTGCTATTCCTAGGTAAAGTTGTCATCACTACTCAGCAAGATGTCATTTCAAAAATAAACATAAAATCCTAAATTTGCAGGGGTATATGTGTTGGTATATGACTGCTCTTTGACTGTGGAATAATTCATCAAAGTGTCTTAAATTTAGTTTCTGAAATATTGATTTGTGCTATGAACAGAAAGTTCTATAATCTCAGGTAAGGAATGGCTCAACCCAATTTTCTGAAAATAGAAAAAGTTTATGTAAGCCTGGATAGAAAAAAGAGAGCAAAACAAAGAAAAAAATAAAACTCTCTTCAGAATTCAGTGACGGGCATCAAACCTGCCATTTGTCTCACCTCTCATCCAGTCGAGTCACTTTTCTAAAAAATTTATTGAAGTATATCACTCATACATAAACAGTAAGTGTATAGTAATAGTTGTGAACTTACAAAACAAACATATAAAACATCATACAGGACTCCATAACTCACCCTACCACCAACATCTTGCATTGTTGTTAACCCTTTTTAACTAATGATTAAAGAGCGTTGTCAAAATACTAGCCAAAGTATTTTCCCCAAAATAACCCTATTATTACTATCTTAATATCATTTATATGTAAACATCCATAAACAATTAAGTGTATAGTAAAAGTTGTGAACTTACAAAGCAAACATGCATAACATCACACAGGACTCCCATACATCAACCCTCCACCAACACCGTGTATTGTCATGAGATGTTTCTTAAAAATTATGAAAGAATATTGTCCAAATCTTACTACTAATCGTAGCCAAAATCGACAGCCAACTGTCTGCTCCTCCCCTGTTTCTGGGAAATGGAGCTTCCGGTTCCTGCCACAGAACAGCTCCTGGGCGGCTGGTGCTGCTAGAGCACGATAATCACTGGCCTATTTTGGCTGGTAATTTCCTGGAGAGGCTGGGGCAGGTCCCTGCTGCTTCCTCCCTGCTGGAGGTGGCACTGGGACCTAGGCTAGAACTGCAATCTGACCTGGATGGGAAGAAGCCGGTCCCCGCCAGCACTGGGATTTTCAGTCTGCCCCCTTCCCCTCGTGCCGGGCGCCGAGTTAAGACGACAGCTCCCGGCCTCTTTCTGACTTAGACAGGCTTAAGCCTTAGCTGTTCTTAGGGTTATATTTCAGCTGGCTGAATTTACTCAGTATTAGCGGAAATTGGTGCCCAACTGTCTCTTCCTCCCCTGACTTTGGGAAGTGGAGCTTTTGAGTCCAGTCGTGGAACAGCTCCTGAGGTGGCTTGTGCCTCATGTGGAGGATGGGCACCGGCCTCCAGGGTCTGGCGCCTCTACTTACAAGTCTTCTTTGCAGACAGGCAGTCTCCTAATTCCATTCCTTAAAGGATGTGGCAGGACGTTCTTCTGGCCTCCTGGAGCCCCCAACCAGGTGTTTCAGCTAGCTCCAGAGAGCTCTGCGTGTTTACTAACTGCCGTGTAGCAGGAGCTGACTCTAGGAGCTCCTTACTCCACTGCCATCCTGCTGGTTCCTCAGGCAACTCACTTTCAAACTGGTCTTTGATTGCGTCCATTCTGGCCAATGTTTTAACCTATTTTCTGTATTGCTGCCAATCCAATCATGTATAAAATATCACTTCTCCTGGGATGATAACCAAACTTCTTAATATGACCTACCATGGCCCATCACATTCCATGCTTTCAGGTTCATGCTTTCTTCTCTCATTTGAGTGAGCTGAGACCACACCCTTTCCAGGATCACTTCAAAGACCTGTATGTGTTGTTCCCTCTTTGTGTTCCAGTTCTCATAGGTAATTCCTATTTGTCCTGCCGATCTGAGATCAAGAATCACTCATTCAAGAAAGAGTTTCCTTACCTCCATGATTAGGTGAAAAAGAAACCAAAGCCATTACAGACTCTTGGTGGGTCATGCATTTATTTTGCTCAGCGCTGTTCACAGTGGCAATGCTAGAGTTGTTTAATAGATGCATTTGTCTGTTAATTTGATTGATGTGTCTCTGAGCTCAGTGAGTTCCATGTGGGTGAGGGCCTTGCCATTCTTTGCTCAATATAGCACTTAACTGCTCCTGAAGAAAGTAGGCGCTCAATAGTATTGAATAAATGGATGAATGAAGCATTTTAAGGCTACTCGGGGATCCACAGGACTCCATGTGTCCCTGGGTTGAGGAGCGTTTTTTCTATCATAGAGCAGAATTTAACTTGGAGAAATCTTCTGCTAAAGGTGGAATCTGATACTTCCCTCTTAAATTAGAATTTATTTCTGGGTCATATATTTGTCATATCACTTTTGCATATATACTTCTATTGTTCTTTGTGTTTATTATACTCTATCCCAGTCTATTTATTGTATATCTGTTTTCTTTCTTGACTCTGAGCTCACAAAGGGCATGGATGAGGCTTGGCTAGTTCCAGTTTCCCAGCTGCTCCCATATTTCCTGGTATATATTGAACACACAAAACTATGGGTTGATTTTAAAAAGGCAAAAATACATTTCTGATAAATGAAATGAGCTTAGTTCTGCATATAGAATTTCTAAGTATGTGCCCTTCAGTGTTGTGACTACTCATTAGAAAGACACAGAAATGATGCATAAAACCATAATACTTTCCATCCCAGGCTTGTATATGTCCTGGGCAGGAACTCTGGACAGAAGAAAAGTGAGAAATGGATTTAAGTAGAAATTTTATTAATTTGAAAGTTAATGACATGAGTTGGCTATTTAGCCAAGAATTAAAAGAAATCTCTGTTTTAACTCCTTTATGTGGAAAGTTGAAGGAAATGAGTTATAATGAAAGTGGTATGGATTTTTAAGACATAAAATTTGATTCAAATCCCATCTTTGCAAGGCTACTCAGCCTGAGTATCAATTTTCTGACTGTACAACTGGATAACTTGCAGAGTTCTCCTATAAATTAAAATTAATACCTACAAGTAGTTCAGCTCTTCATTTATAGCATAGAAGGGGCAGTATGCCCTGTTAAATGTTATAAAGATAAAGTGAAATATTCCAGAATAATAATAAATGGATTGCTAAAGAAATTATAGGGATAAGTTTAAAAAGAATATGGACAGCAATGAATGAATCTTATGTATGAACAGCTCCACTGCCTAACAGAAAATAAAAACGATTGTTCCTGGGCAAATATTTCAGATAACTGAACACTATGGATCTCACATTTGGAAAGAAATAAATTCAACAAAATATAATTATGAACGGGAATGTGGTCTGTTCACAAGAGTCTCCCGAGACAAAGCAGAGTATCAGTCACACAGTGAATGGTAGCTCAGTCATGTGAGAAGAAAACAAGCAATTTTCTATCATTTGTAGGTAGTTTCAAGAGATTAACTATTCAATTCACTTTTTCTCCTTATTGAATATGCCAATGTACATAGTCTACAGCATCTCTTATAGAGAAAAAATTTCTTTACCATGCAGATTTAAAGTAGCCACAAGTATTTTGTTTACATATTTGGGAGAGTGATATGTATCATATGTTACAGACCAATGTAATGGACTAAATTGACAAGGATGAATCACCCTCTCTTCCAAACACACAAAAATACTTGATAAGGAGAACCAGCAAGATGGCATCGGAGTAAGGAGCTCCAAGAGTCAGCTCTTCCTACAAGGCAGTTAGTAAAAACCCAGAGCTACCTGGGGCTAGCTGAAGCTCATGTTTGGGGGTTTCAGAAGGGCATCCTGCAACATCCTTGAAGGAATGGAAGGAGACGACTGCCCATCTGCAGAGAAGACTCATAAGTAGAGGCTCCATGCTTGGAGGCCGGTACCCATCCTGCACATGAGGCACAAACCACCTCAGGAGCTATTCCATGGCTGGAATTGAAAGCTCCACTTCAAAAAATGGGGGAGGAAGAGATGGTTGGGCACCAACTTCAGCTACTGATGAGTGAATTCAGTGGGCTAAAGTATAATCCTGAGAACAGCTAAAGTTTGAGCTTGTCTAGGTCAGAAAGAGGCCAGGAACCACCATCTTAACTCCGCACGAGGGGAAGGGGGCTGGACTGAAAATCCCAGTGCTGGTGGAGGCTAGCTTCTTTCCATCCAGATCAGATTGCAGCTCTCGCCTAGGCCCCAGTGCCACCTCCAGCAGGAAGGAAGTGGTGGGGACCTGCAGCAGCCTCTCTGGGAAGTTGCTGGCCAAGCCGTGGAGGCTGGTGATTGTCCTACTTTGGTGGCATGAGAGACCCCAGGAGCTGTTCTGTGGCTGGAATTGGAAGCTCCATTTCCAAAAAAAGGGGAGGAGGAGAAGGTTGGCTGCTGATTTCAGGTACTGATTGGTAGACTCAGATCATTACAGAATAACCCTAGGAACAGCTAGGGTGTGAATCTGTCCAAGTAGGAAGGAGACCAGTGGCCTTCATTTCGAATCTGCCCCCAGCATGAAGGGAAGCCAGGACCAAAAATCACAATGACAGTAGAAAACAGTTCCTTTCACCCAGACTGGCCTGCAGCCCTAGCCTAGGCTTCAACCCCACCTTTGGCAGGGAGGAGACTGACAAGCCCTGTACCAGCCTATCCAGGCAACTGTGAGTACCTTTGACTGACACAACTGAATAATCGGAAGTCCACCAGGGAAACTGTGGTCATTTTGGACCTGCACTGTATAGACTGGTTCCCACACTGCAGCCCCATCCCCACCACAGGCAGGGGAGAAAAGGTTGTGAAGCTTCATCAGTCCCTCTGGGTAACTAAAGTCTAGGCCTGCATAACTTGGGTAATTCCACACAGCTGTGACTCTGTCCCTACCACTGGCAAAGGAGAAAGTTGGGAGAAACTTCATTAGTATCTGTGGCAATAAGAGCAGTTTGAGCCTCCACAACTTATAGTACCAATTATATCCTTGGCTCTTACTGCATAACCAGCAAGGGTAAAAGGGCAGGAAGCCCTAAACTAAAGAGAAAAAAACTGCACCCAGAATAAATACTCTAGTAAGCCAGATATCAAGACACCAACAAAAAAATTACAATCCACACCAAGACAAAGGAAGCTATAGCCCAGTTAAAGGAACAAGATAAGCCTTCAGATGACATAAAGGAGTTGAGACAACTAATCATAGATGTTCAAACAAAACTCATTAATAAATTGCCCTGGGTGGTACTGCAGGGACAGTTGCTGGACATTATAGGTCCTGCCACAGCCCACTGGGTGGACTAGGTGAAAGTGTAAATTACAATGTAAACCACTATCCATGTGCTGCAGCAGTGCTCCAAAACATATTCACCAAATGCAATGAACGAGCCATGATGATGAAAGAGGTTGTTGATGTGGCAGGAGTGAGGTGAGGGGGGTGGGGACTATACGGGGACCTCATATTTTTTAATGTAACATAAATAAATAAATAAATAAATAAATTCAATGAGAAGGCTAAAGAGTTTAAGGATATTAAGAAGACACTGGATGAGCACAAAGAAGAATTTGAATGTGTACGAAGAAAAAAATAACAGATCTTATGGGAATGAAAGGCACAATAAATGACATTAAAAAACATTGGAATCATATATTAGCAGATGTGAGGAGGCAGAAGAAAGGATTGGTGAGCTTGAAGAAATGGCCTCTGAAAGTGAACATACAAAAGAACAGATGAAGAAAAGAATGTAAAAAAATTGAAATAGGTCTCGGGATATAAATGACAGCAAGAGATGTGCAAACATATGTGTCATGGGTGTCCCAGAAGGAGAAGAGAAGGGAAAAGGGCAGAAGGAATATTTGAAGAAATAGTGGTAGAAAATTTCCCAACCCTATTGAAGAACACAGGTATCCATGTCCAAGAAGCACAATGTACTCCCACCTGAAATAAATGTGAATAGACCAATAATGAAACACATACTCATCAGAATGTCAAATGCCAAACACAAAGAGAGAATTCTGAGAACAGCAAGAGAAAAGCAATGCATAACATATAAGGGATGCCCAATAAGATTAAGTGCTGGTTTCTCACCAGAAACCATGGATGCAGGAAGACAGTGGTCTGACATATTTAAGATAGTACAAGAGAAAAACTTCCAGCCAAGAATGTTATATCCAGCGAGACTGCCTTTCAAAACTGAGGACGAGATTAGAATATTCACAGATGAACAGAAACTGAGAGAATTTCTAAGCACGAAACCAGATCTTCAGGAAATACTAAAGGGGGTGCTAGAGCCTGAAAAGAACAGACAGGAGAGAGAGCCCTGGAGGGGAGTATAGAAATGAAGATTATAATCAATAAAAGTAACCGAAAGTGTCAAGATATAATAAGATATATAAGGTGAAAATATAATATGACAGATAAAACCAACAATGTAAAGCACTTGTATTCAACATTCCATACTCATGAATTGGAAGACTAAATATCATGAAAACATCAATTCTACTCAAATTGATATACAGATTCAAAGTAATCCCAATAAAAATTCTACCAGCATTTTAAAAAAATCGAAAATAAAATGATTAAATTTATTTGGGAGAGTAAGGGGTCCTGAATAGACAGAAACATCATAAAAAGGAAAAGCAAACCCTCATCTCTGGACTTTAAATCATATTACCTAGCTACATTGGTAAAAACAGCATGGTATGGGCGTAAAGACAGACACATAGACCAATGGAACCAAACAGTCTGTTTCTGGTTCAGAAACTGACTCTCACATGTATGGTCAAGTGATTTTTGACTTGCCTGTCAAACCCACACAGCTCGGGCAGAACAGTCTATTTAACAAATGATGCTGAAAGAATTGGATATCCATAGCTTTAAGAAGGAAAGAGGACCCCTATCTTATACCTTATCCAAAAATTAACTCAAAATGGATCAAAAACCTAAAAATAAAAGCAAGAACCATAAAACTTCTGGAAGAAATCGTTGGAAAATATCTTCAAGACTTGGTGGTGACTGGTGGATTCTTAAAAGAGATAAGAGAAGGACTGAGATGGACTACTGATGTTTAATGTATGTAGAAGTTTTAATTAGCTTACTGTAAAAGTGTGGAAATGTATAGAATGGATGGTAACAAATAGTAATAGCTAGTTTATACATGAGGATGTGACTCAAAATGGTAGTCTAGGTATGTAAATGACAATTGACAGAGTGCTCGAGAATAATCTAGGAACTGAATAGCACAGTAGATCCAGATGTGGATGGAATTGTGGTTGATGGTACAGATGCAAGAGTGTCCTTTGTGAATTAGAGCAAATGTACATCACTACTGCAGTTTGTTGGGAATGCATGGGAAAATACGACTGGAGTGATCTATGGACTGTGGTTAGTAGTCATAATATAATATTCTTGTACCTATGCCGAAGATGTACTGTGTTAATAATGGGGTAGTATCGAAATGTGGGCCAAATGTATACTATGGACATGGAATCGGATGATATTATCTTATCTGGAACAAATGTTCCACCACAGTGTGTTGTGTTGCTGGAGGGGTGTTTGGGAATTCTGCAGGTGTACATGATTATTTTAAAAGTTTACAACTTCTGCCATAAAAAAAATTTTTTTTTAATAATAATAGGATAAGTTGTGGAAAAACACACCAAATATAAGATAAGGACAATAACAAGTAGTAAGATTTTGACAGTATTAGTTCATAATTTGTAATATCTGTCTCATGATAATGCAAGGTGTTGGTGGAGGGTTGATGTGTGGAACCCCTGCATGATGTTATGCATGTTTGTTTTGTAAGTTCATAACTTTTACTATACACTTAATTGTTTATGTATGTTCATATATAAATGATATAAAGATAATAATAGGGTTGGGGGAAATACTTTGTTTAGCAGTAATATTTGGACAATGCTCTTTAATCATTAGTTAAAAAGAGAAAAAGGTAGAGATAAAGATATACACACACAGAGATGGACAGAGAGAAAGATAGACTGAATAAAAGTTATGGAAAATAGAATTAGAACCCCCTACACTATCTACAAAAATTCCAGAATGAGAGAATAAGAGCTGAAAATTTCCAAGGCTTAGGTAAAGTCTGCAGTTCTCAGATGAAAAGAGCATACCAGCTCTCAAATGAGTGAAATGAAAGTAAATCCATACCTGATAAGATCAGAAGAACTGTAAAACTGACTAATGTTTTAACTAACTAATGATCTATGTAACATGCCCACAGTAGCAAGCCATATTTTATACATAAATAGTAGTAGACAAAAAAAGTTAGGCTATAAAATAAATATCTATGTCTTCATACTGATTTAACTAAGTTATTGAATAAATGATTTGGTGGGGGAGAATGACAAGTCTCTAGGACAGAAAAATTCAAAATAATATGAAAATATACCTTGCCCTGAAGGAGGTGGATCCAACTCTGCTCTCCTTAAGTTTGGGCAGCACATAGTGACTTCTTTCCGAAGAGTGAAGTATGGAGGGCAGAGGGGACTTAGCAGTAGAGAAATCTGACAAACAGCATTTCAGCCAGGTGATTCAGCTTAACATAACAGTGATAAATCATACTGATACTTTCTCAACAGGAAAGCATGAGCAATTTTGTATTAGCGTGATTCTCATTAGCCAATTTAATTGTAGGGAGTTTAAGTGAGAGTTCTATAGAACTGGTACCTTTTTAAGACACGATAAAAACGGCACTTTGCTTCTGTGGCTTCCTCTCAAAAGAACAAACCATAACAATGATATTCATGAAAAAAAACATCGGGCAACCCTAAAACGAGGGACGGTCTACAAAATGGTTGACCAGGTCTCCTAAAAACTGCCAAAGTCAATGAAACAGTGATAGTATGAGAGACCTAAGAACTAAGAAGACATGACTATTAAAGGTGATGTGGTATCTTGGATGGGATCATGGAATAGAAGGACATTTGTTAAAAACTAAGGAAATCTGCCAAAAAAGCATTAATGTTTGATAATAATAATAGTAAACAACTAGCTAGATACACCATGCATGCTAGAACAATTGAAAGAAAATTGAAAGGAAGAAAAAGGAGTATTTATTGGATTCACAATGAATTGAAAAGGATTAAGTGAATTTTCCATGGAATTTGTTTCTCTTTTGGAAAGTGAAGAATATAAAAATAATTAAATACTGTATTCTTAATCCAAATGCATATATAATAGTATACATGAAATGTATATGTTGCTTAGAAATTACGAAGTGCTACATTGAAGAGAATATGCATAAGCAATTTGTCGGTTCCCATAAATTTTAGCTACTTTCAGCTCTTTTGTCTTTTCCTTAAAGCATTGCTCACTCTATCCTATGGAAGTAAACTTCTTTCTATGATTTGAAGACGATGTCTGGTTAATGTCAAATATGAAAAGATAAATACAATTTCAAAGGGTAAAAAAATGACAGCTGTCCAGGAGGCACTATCTTAGCCTACTGAATGTCAAGAGGCAGAGTTAACTTGTTCCACTTTACTGAACAGTAGGTTACTTCTTTCACAGCCTGGGCTTAATGATGACATTGATCAAAATGTTAATGTATGTTGATTTATCAAGGCATGATGATTGTAGTGATAAGCCTTCATGATTGGTACTTCCAAAGTAAATGTACTGAAATGATATATTTGTGTTTCCCTGGCCACAGAAATGGATTTTGCTCTGCAGTTAATGTTTCATATAACCTAACTTCATTAGGCAGAACTCAGCTAATGACATCATGAATTTGTTTCATTTTATCAAATTGCATTAATTAGGGAAATGTGCTGAATGTTGATTGTGAAGTAACATACTTTTTTCCTTGGAATAAGGAAAGAAAAAACAAGGTAATTGGATTGAAAGAAAAAACGAGGTAATTGGATTAATTTGCCTTCCCCCTTTTTTAAAGCCTTCATTAACTATGAATGTGAAGATTCTCTTTCAACATGAAAGCATGAGCTACTTTTTGTTAACATGATTCTCATCAGCCACTTTAATTGTAAGTATTTAACTGAGAGTTCTACTGGACCAGTGCCAGGCTCTGATAATCACATTAAAGTTCCTCTCTCCAGGGTCTTAGACATTTGATAATAAAATCCTGAGTTTGATATTTTCCTGTAATGGTACAAAGAGCATGTCTTAAATTTTCTCATGGCCCTCAAGATTATTTGAGTTTGGCCAGTTGTACCACCCCTGCCCCCATAACTTAGAATACTATCATCTGCATGCTAGAAGTTCTTTTTGAGAAAATGGTACACTACAGGGTACATCTGATACATGATCTGTGTGGATTCTTTAAAATATTGTTGCATTGCACTTAATTATAGGAATAGATTATCCCAACAGTTGAAAAATCACATCATTTGCATGTAATTATGGGTATTCTGTAGATTGGAGTGGGTAGGTAGCTTTCTTTAATTAGGAAACATGGGTCTTTGTTGTCTTCTTTCCCTTGAGGACATTAATTCCCTTCCATGTGGGAAAACACATTTCACAAATACTGCCTCCTGCAGCCCAATAGTTGTTTTGTATTCACACCTGGTAAGTGCTTCCCCAGTGGGACATGAAACAAATCACACCCATCAGAGTAAGTGCCTCCTGGGATGAAGGCTGAGGTCATCTTCATTCCTAAGCTCTGACTAGGCAAGGAAGAAAACTCTATTCTGAATTCAGAACTGGCAATTGTTCCATGAATGTGTAAACCATCACCAGACATGAGATAAGTGAACTTGTAAACATGTTTTTAAAAAATATATAATTTACAAAACTATCAGAAATATACATATATAGTTAGCTGCCAAAGAAGAATGGTTCATTAGTCCCCTTTTTCTCTTTTAGTGGAGAGATTTTATAGGTATATGAATAAAGTTTTTCACAGGAAAAAAATGCATGGCTAATTTTTAATTTAAAGTTTGAAAGGTGTATTGGATGCCTAAAAATTTCAAACTTTTCTACCACTAACTTAGAGAATTCACAATATCTTCTCTTTCTGGTCATTTGTATGCTCAGCTATGAAAAACTCATTCCCATCTGTTTTAGTTTGCTGTAGACTTCCAAGGCAATATACCAGAAATGGGTTTGCTTTTACAATGGGGATTTATTAATGTTTAGTGTTACAGTTCTGAAACTGTGAAAGCATCCAAGTCAAGGCATTTTCAGGAGACTGGCTGCTGGCTATCCTGGAGTCCTCTCTCACATGGAAAGGCCCAATGGAGCTGTCTGCATCTCTGTCCTCTCCTTTGGAATCTGTTGCTTTGATCTTCCCGGTGATTTGTCTGTGGATTTATCTCTCATCTTCTTTGTATTCCTCTCTCCACGCCTCTATGCTCTTTTGATTCCACTCTCTGGCCTCTGAAACTCTCTCTTTCACCATCTTGGGATTTCTCTCTGAGCTCCTGTGTGTCTCTGTGGCTTTTTTCTTCTGTATATTCATCCTTTTTTTAAAGGACTCCAGTAAGAGGACTAAGACCTACGCTGAGCTATGCCTTACTGAAGTAATCTAATCAAACACCCTTAATTGAATCTAATTTATTAAAGGGAGCCACCTACAATAGGTTCACACCCACTGTGACAGTTTGAGATGATTTTTGTGAAGCCTCAAAAAAGAGAAATATTATATTTGCAAACTGGTCTGTTCCTCTGGATATGTGTTGATAAGATGAGATTCACCTGAGATGTCTTTGACTAAGTTACCTGTTAAGATGATTTTGATTTGACCATATCAATAGGGCATGCCTCAGGGTTGAGTCTCCACCACCCTTGGTGAGCTGATATAAATGGACACTTACTCAATAAGACATCTGGGAAGAGAGAGAGGACTCCATAGACATGGAAGAGTAGAGAATTTGGATATTTAGGTCCTGCCACGTGACAGAAAGGAGACAGCTCAAATAGCTAAAGCCTCAGGAAGAGAGATGAGCCATTTGCCTGATAGCTTATAGCTGAAGATAACAGAGCAGCTGAGCAGCTGATAAATCCTGGAAAGAAACTGAACTCTGTGCAAGACTGATATAGGAAGCCTTGAGAGACAAGCTCTACACCAGCCTACAGCTGAGATCAGAAGAAGCTGGCTCCACGGAGTCTTAAGAGGAAGAAGGAAGGAGAGACCAGGCAGAGATCTCCCACCATCTAGTTTCAACACCTGGAAACAAACTTTGGTGAGAAAGCAATCTTGAGTTTTACTCTTTAAGGCCTTGTAACTGTAAGCTTCTACTCCAAATAAACACCCTTTATAAAAGCCAACAGACTTCTGGTACTTTGTATCAGCACCCCTTTGACTAATAAATCCACAGAAATGGAACAATTTAAGAACATAATTTTCTGAGGTCCACACAAAATGCAAACTACTACACAACTGTCTTAGTCAGCCAAAGGAATGCTGGTATCTTCTCACCCAAAGTCACTGGCCACATATGAGAGCAAGATGACAGGCCATGTCTGTGAGGCTTCTCCTTCCTTCTTCCTCCAAGGCACCTTGTTCCCAGCTCCTTCCTTTCTCAGCCATAGGCTGGTATAAGGCTTCTTTCTTTCCAGGCTCAGCTGCTTTGATCTTTCCACAATCTATCCCAACTTATTCATCTGTCTTGTAGTTTTCTCTGTGAGTCCCTGCCCCTTTGGTGGGTGGGGACTCAAAATCTTACTAACATGATCCAAAGCCTTAATCATAATTTAATCATGCACAGACCAATTTACAAATATAGTCCAATATCTATTTTTGGAATTCATAAACAATACCAAACTGCTATAACCACCCTATTCTTTTATTATTCTAGAATTTATAAATATATCACTTCTGACCAATTTTTATCATCTTGAATCAGCTATATAAACAATATTTCATTATATCAATCATGTCAAATGGTCAGTATGCTTCATTAGGGAAGCATTCAATTGACTAATATTTACTGATCAATCTAAAGAAAATAGTACTCTGAGTAATTTTAGAGAAAGGAGGTACAAATCCCCAAGATAACAGGAAAGTTAAACATGATCTAAGCACTTATTTTGAGGACTTGCAAGATGAAGTACAAGGATGTGCACAGAATAACACAGACAGAAGGTGGTGGGTCAGAATTTAAACCTCCTAAATAAAGTGTTTTTTCTAAAACTCTTTGAAATATGAAAATGACATATAAATATATATGTAAAAAGACATGAAGATATATGAGGTTATCCAACTTTAAGCACTAATGGGGATAGTGAAACAGCTAGTTTATTTGATTTCTTTGAAGAAAAAATTTATTTTAGAACCATTCTAGATTTACAGACATTTGGAAAAATAGAACATAGAGTTTAAATATATCCTACATATAATTTCCCTAGTAATATCTTATATAGTACATTTGTTAACAATAAATAAACCAATATGATTGCATTATTATTAACGCAAGTCAGTACTTTCCTATTATTTTTAAAATGTTTAACTATTTCTATTCCAAGTACCCATCCAGAAAACCATATTACATTTAGTCATCATACCTTCATAGGCTCTTGTCTGTGACCATTTCTATCAGACTTTGTTTAACTTTGAAAGTTTTGAGGTGTACTCATTAGGTGTTTTGTAGATTGTCTCCCAGTGGAAATTGACTGACGTCATTCTGAAGATTAGACTGGTGTTGCAGATTTTGGAAAGGAAGACTATAAGAGGTAAAGTACCATTTTTATCACATCTTATCAAATGTGTATACTATCAACATAACTTATCGTTGTTGACAGTGGTCTTGACTTACCTGGCTGAGGTAGTATTATTCATGTTTCTCTGTTATTAAGTTACCCTTATAAAGTTATTTATTCTGTATGATTGGAAGAGAGTCATTCTCTGAAGCCCACACTTAAGGAATGGAGAGGGATGCTTCTCCTTGAGAGTTAAGAGTATCTTTTTGGAATTATTTGGATTCTACACAGGAGATTATCTAATCTCTCCTATTTTAAAAATGTATTTAAACATTTTTTTTATTGCCATGCGGACTCATGGATATTTATTTTACAGTTTGGGTTATAATACAATATCCTTTCATTTGCTTGCTGCTCAGATTATTCCAGCTTTGGCCTTTGAGAGCTTGTTCAGTTGGCTCTTGTGTCTCCTTGAACATGTCCCAAACATTGTGTGTGTGTGTCTGAGCACTTCCTTTCCAGCACTAGCAGAGGCTGCAGGTTCATCTTGTATATTTACTGCACTAGCCCTAGAACCAGCCATTTCTCCAAAGGGAAGTGGTTTCTTCTATGGGAAAATGGTTTTAGAAATTGAGATCTGGGCAATAGGTGTCCTTGAGGCTACTGGGGTGTTGTTGCTTTAAAAGTCAGCTGACAGATCAAGTGTGTGTACTAACTTATGTAGGTACAAATATCTAGGAATATTCCTATATGTAACTTTATCTATATTAGATTATGCTTGAGTTCATACTATTTTCAATAATCTAACCCATTATCACTTGGAGCACTCTAGCCTCCTACACTCAAAGTGGAATCTGTAAATCTGTAAAGTCCTCTTCTAAACATGAGGTACATAGTTACCACTCAATTTTTATGGTAGCCAGATACCATCTATTTTTTTATTTTAAATTGCAATACACATCCATAGAATTATTACAAATGTTAATCCACACCTATGTTGGAAATACCCTTATCAAAAACAGTACAGTGTTTACCTCCTGGTTTTGCTTTGTTTTGTTTGTTCTTGAAACCAGCTGCCAGCAAGCACGTCTCCTAACCCTTCCCTTACTTGCTTGATATTCACCTACTTACGTTTATTATTAAATGATGTGGTTCACTAGAAGCCTAATTCCTGTATCCTTCTTCCCCTGTAGAAACTAGTCAAGACCAGTTCCAACCAGATCTGGAGAATAGAGCATGCACAAAAGGAGAAAATTTGACCTAAAGTTACCTATGTTTAATTATAATACTAAAAAACACTCTCCTTATCATGTCAAGGCCACCCTTTTGAAATATACAATGTATCAACCAGCATGATCTCTCACTGCGCATGCTCAACTAATTCCTGCTACCAACCTTACCTCATGTCATGCCACCCCTGTGTCACTTCATTCAACCTTCCTAGTCCAGCCTGCACTGCATCATATAAAAATCCTAAGTCTTTACAGTTTGAGGAGGCAGATTTGCACTTTATCTTCTGTTTCTTGCCTGACTGCCTTACATTAAATAAATTTTTTCTTTTCTCAAAATCCTGGTGTCATACTATTGACTTCTTTGTGCACCTGACAATGAACTCACATGCTCAGTAATGGTTTTACAGACTCCAATCTTATCCAAAGTCACTTACATTGGCACCTTACCCCTATGCCTTCAGTGAGGTTTTCCCATACACTTTTTATACAGTTAGATAGTTTGGTCACTTTCTGCATTCTATCATGGGCTCTTCTAAGCTCCTAAATGATTTTTTTTTAATTGCATACATTAAGGTTCATTCTTTGTGTTGTAAAGTTCTATGGGTTTTGACAAATGCAGAATGCCAAGTTTCCAACAGTAGAGTATTGTACAGAATAGTTTGACAGTCCTAACAAATCCTGTGAACCATCAGTTCTACCCACTCAAACCCCTTGTAAACCCCTTCTAGATCTTTTTGCTGTCTCTCTAGTTTTCCCTTTCCAGAACATCTTATAAGTGAAATATTACAGTATGAAGCCTTTTGGATGGTCTTATTCCACACAGCAATATGCATTTTAGATTTCTCCATGTCTTTTTCTAGCTTGATAATGAATTCTTATTGATGAATGATATTCCATTGTACGGAATAACCATAGTTGATTATTGCTTCACCAATGTAAGGACATCTTGGTTGCTTCCAACTTTGGGCTATTATGAATCAACTACTTTTAACATTCATAAGCAGGTTTTTGTGTGGACATTGTTTTCAAATACGTCGAGTATATACCTAGGGGATAAATTGCTAGGCCTTATTATAAGACTATGTTTTACTTTATTAGGAACAATCAAACTGTCTTTCAGAATGGTTATACTATTTTGCATTCCCACCAGTGATGAATGAGAGTTCCTTTGCCCTGCATCCTTGCCAACAGTTGGTATTGTTCATTTTTACTTTTATTTTTTTTGGATTTTAGCCATTCTAGTAAGTATATAATGGAATCTCGTTTTTGTTTAATTTGCAATTATTTAATACCAAATGAGATTAATGATTTTTCCTATACTTATTTGCCATCTGTATACCTTATTTGGTGAGTTGTCCAGATTTGTTGCTCATTTATTTATTAGCATATTTCAAGAATTTTAAGAGTTCTTATGTACTTTGAATATAATATATTAATATGAGTTCTGAAAATATTTTATCCACGGCTGTGGCTTCTCTTTTCATTCTCTTAATAGTATCTTTTGCAGTTAAAGTTTACATTTTAATTAAGTCAAACTTAACAATATTTTCTTACATGGATTATGCTTTGCTATATCAAAACAAACAAGTAAATAAACAAACAAAAACCAAACCATCACCAAACCAAAGGTCTCATAAATTTTCTCCTAAAAGATTTATAGTTTTGCATTTCACATTTAGGTCCTTTATGAATTAATTTGCATGAAAGGTGTAAGTGCTGTGTCTTGATTCTGTAGTTTGCATATGGATGCCCGATTTTGCCAGTGCCAGTTGTTGAAAGGATATCCTTTCTCCATTGAATTGTGTTTGTTACTTTGTCAAAACTCATTGGTTATGTTTGTGTGGATTTACTTTGTTTGGTTCCATTGATCTTTGTGTCTACTATTTCACCAATACCAAGAAATCTTGTATACTGTAGCTTTATAGTAAGTCTTGAAATTAATTACTGTGACTCTTTCAAATGTTTTCCTGTTCCTTATTGTGGTGGCAGGTCTAGGTCTTTTGTCTTTCCATATAAACTTTAGAATCAGTTCATTAGTTTAGTGATATCTGAAAAATAGCTTTCTGAGAGTTTGGGATTACACTGAATCTGTAGATTAAATTGGGAATCATTGACATATTAATGATTATAAGTCTTCCCATTCATGGATGTGGAGTATCTCTCGATTATTTTCAATTTTCTTTGGCTCCTTTAGGCAGGAATTTGTAGGTTTCTATACATATAATCTGTACATATTTTGTTAGATTTATACCTAAGTATTTTATTGTATTGCTGGTGTTTTCAGTTTGCTAAAGCTACTGGGAGCAATATACAAGAAATGGGTTGCCTTTACAATGAGAATTTATTAGGTCAAAAGCTTACAGTTCTGAGACCATAAAAGTATCCAAATGAAGGAATTCAAATCAGGAACTCATCAGGGATGCTTTCTCACTTAGTGACAGCTGTGGGCAATCAGACACATAGTGGAATCATCTAAAGATGCTTTCTCTCCAAGCTGAAGCTCTGGACTATCAGGCACTTCGAGGTGTCTGCTTATCCCTCTCCTCTGCTTTCAGCTTCAGGCTATTCCTTCTGTTGCTTTTTTTTCTCCTGCATTCATTGATTTCAACTTCTGGAGGTGCCTCTCTGTCTCTGCAGCATTTTTTTCTGCTTCTGTGGCTATTTATTCCTCCATTATAAAGCATTCCAGTAAAAGGATTAAGACCCATGCTGGGTCATGCCCTTCTGAAGGGATCTAATCAAAGGGAAGATCTCTTAACTCAGAGGTTCTTAACCTTTTTTTGTTCCATGGACCCCTTTGCCAGTCAGGTGAAAACCACAGACCCTTACTAAGACACACTATACCGTGTTTTATTTAATAAGCATATCACACCCACACCAACACATCCCCAGAAGAATAAAAATTTTTAATTTCAATTCAGGCTCATGGACCCCTTGTTAAGAAGCCCTGCCTTAATGGAATCTAATCAAAAGTTCCCATCTGCAGATTTACATGCACAGGAATGGATTAGCTTTAAGAAAATGATGTTTTGGAACCCACCTAGCTTCCAAACTGTCACATTCCACTCTCTGGATCCCCAGAAAGACATGTTCTTTCCATTTGCAAATATATTCATTCCATCACAATATTTTTAAAGCCTCAAATCATTTTCTGCAATAATATTAAGTACAAAATCTCATCAAAATTGATTAAAGGCATGTCGGTCTTGGGGCAAAATTCTCCTCAGGCTGTAGACCTCTGAAAGTTAAAAAACAAGCTATCTACTTCCAATATACAAAGGAGGGACAGTCACAGAGTAAACATTTCCATTCCCATTGGAAAAAATGGAAGGAAATCAGGGGTTATGAGTATCAAATACTTCCAAAAACCTGCAGGGCATACTCCTTTAGGTATCAAAGTCTGAGAGTCATCTATAGAACCATGGTCTCTTCTCATCCTCAGAGCCTAGTGGAGTGGCAGCCCCTCTATTTCCAAGAGCTTGCCCAATTGCCATGTTCTCAGCTCCACCCTCATCAAGCGTCTGGGTGGCCAGTGAACTCTATGCCCCACCATGTGAGAACACTGGGGAGATGGCCACACTCTCCCCAATCTCTGGGGCACAGGCTCAACCCTTACTGATTTTCTGCCCATCTGAGCCATCAATTACTATAAGACTCCTGCTGTCACAGTTTCTGTTTTTGCTAACATAGGATTTTGTCTTACCAGTTAAATGCTCTTTTGCTTGGTGCCTACACATTTAAGATTGTTGTGTCTTCTTGGCTCAGTGACCCCCTTTATATAATGCACCCTCCTTATCCCTAATGCTTGCTTTGTTTGAGAATACATACTTATTCTAGACTTCTTTTGATTAATGGTATATCTTTTTACTATTCACTTATTGTTTACTACTCACCTATCTGGCCTCTTATAAGTGAAGTATGTTTGTTCTAGGCATTTTATTTGGTCTAGTTTGTTCTCTGTTGTTTTAATCATTCTTATACTCTCTGTCTTGTAACGTGAATTTAGAACATTCATACTTAAAGTTATTATTGATATATTTGATTAATATCTACCATATTTGTAATTGTTTTCTAACCATATTTGTCATTGTTTTCTACATTTTTCTTTTTCATTTGCCTCTCCTTTTTCTGCCTTAACTGGTTATGGTTATGGTTTCTGCCTTAACTGGTTATGGTTTTTGGCATGTTTTATTTATTTATTTATTTATTTATTTATTTATTTAATTGTTGCTGAAAGCCAGACATGCTGTATTGGATACAGTGAACTGAGGCAAGTAGGCATTTGTTATGAATTTTTTTATTAATCTGGCCAGGAGTTGGGCTGTGTTTACTGTTTTATGTAGCCATAGGTAACAGAGGTTTAGATTCCTTCATTGTCCTTGTTTTTGTCTCCCCTGTTGTCTTTTGTCCTCCTGAAATACTCCTCCTCAGAGAGAGATTTTGCCTTGTAGCTTTTTTAGCTGTGAGCCACTGGCGCCATGTTGGTGTGATGGTAAAACTCTTGGGGAGCAGTGCCCTATGATCTCATGATTATATTTCAGTCTTTTAGTGGCTCTTTTATAAACTTTCAGTGAGACAGGAAGGCTAGAGGGCACTGGGATGGGAACAATTCCCATGCTCCAATTTGGATAAGGCTCTGGTAAAGTCTTTTCACTTGAGAGCGCTCTTTATTTGGAAAACGTCTGGCTATATTCCACAGGGATCACTCTCCCCTTCACCCTGCCATATCTATGAGGAGATCATTATTGGATCTTTATTGTGAGAACTTTGTTTCCTGCAGGTAATGCCCATGAACCCTTAGAGTATCTCATTCTCATGCAAACATGCAAACTCAGCCTAGAGCAGTTCATCAAAATCACTGTTTAATTCATCCTACCAATTTATGGCTCCAGTGACTTTTGTTCCAGGTAAACCGAATTCACCTGTGGCTTTCTAAATTCACCTGTCTTTCCAGATTTGAGGGTGGCAGTTTGCCCTGCAACCTCACTTTGCTGATGGGTCCAAAAGTAGTCACTGATTTTCAATTTGTTCAGCTTTTTATTGCTATAAGGATGAGACTGACAATTTCTAAGATTTTTATATATTAGAGTTGAAACCAGGTGCCTGTATAGTTTAATTCCCCCTCCTTGCAGCTTTTTTCTTTTTTGCTTGCTGTCTGCTCTCTGTGTCCATTCGCTGCATGTTTGTCTGCACTTTTGCTTGTCTCCCTTTCTGTTGCATCACCTTGCGGAGTCGGCACTCCACGGTACTTGTGGGCCAGTGGCTCTCCGTAGTGCGTGGGCAAGCCTGCCTTCACAAGGAGACCCCGGACACAAACCCAGGGCCTCCCATATAGTACGTGGTATTTATGCATGTGTTTCCATTCATAAAACACTTTCATGCATATTCACATGGTTCTTTCCTTACTGGGCCCTGGGCCCTTGCCCTTGACTGTTATTTGTTCTCTCATTTTCTGACCTATTGTACCATTTCTGGATTTAGAGGAAACACCGTTACCACAGGAAACAGAATCTGGCTTTCTGGGCAGTGCCAAGGAGTCAGATGATATCACCTAGAAATATGTAACAACTTGGAATTCTGGGAAATATGAAACAAGGACAGGGTTGATAGATATATTCCCTCCTCTTCCTCACCCCAAGAACTGCCCCAGAGCATGGTTTCTTCTCCCTCCCAAAGACTGCCTCAGGCAAACTTCCTCCTCTGTGAAGTTCATCTGAAGAGTGTGACCAAGCAGAATGCTGAGTAATAAACTGTGTCTCTTTCGAGATCACTGTGAACTGTGCAGCTTGAACCACGTCTTGTCTTTACTTACCTCATTTCTCTTTCTCTCATTATCATTGGTTTAGGATTATACCGTTCAAATTCAGTAACATCGCTTAATATATATTAGTTTAAGGCTCTGTTTCTCTAAACTTGATTAAAACAATCCATCAATGTGTTTAAGAGTGGTTGATTTGTTAACTCTTAGAAGAAAGTGAAGTGATGGTGGAGGGAGTCTCCCTTAATAAACTTCTTTTTTTCTCTTATTATTTTATATTTATTCCAACCGTGTACTTCCCCTTACTCTCAAAAATTTTCTGTCCTGCTTCATTTTACTCTCTCTATTAGTGCTCCTATAACGGTCTTTTAAAATTTCAATACCCATAGAAATGATCCTCTAAAATCCTGGCCTTTCAGTTCCATGACCCCCTTTCTGCCAATTGTTTTGTTCTTGGCATTATTTCAGCCACTCCTTCCCGTGATCATGACCAAGGACTTTCATAAGCAGTAACTTCGTCTCCTTTATGATTTCAGTTTAAAATATTGTAGGCCCTGAGTAACATATGTTTACATTTTTCCTGCTTGGTTTTCCTGACTCCAAGAATCCTTTGATATTTTCTGCACCTAAAATCTATTGATCCTACAGTGTTTCACTGTTCCTCATTTTCATCACATTCTTGTTTTCACTTATCTCTTTAATGAGTTTAAGTTCTACAATTTATCATTATCATCACTCCCTTGAGTAAAGCTTCAATCCCTTTTCCTGCTGCTGCTTTAACTGCAATCTTTGTTACATCCAAATAACTGCCTGCTCCCTAGCTGCCCTTACATAACTGCACATGGTAGGGTGAAAATTCACTACCATACTTATTAGACTGACTTTACAATCATGACCAATAACCACAAATAGGGTCTGCAAGATGATATAATGCTCTATTTCCTTAATTCCTCCTTCTCCTGCTCTCCTGCACACTATTTCATCAATAAAGCTTTACCTCTGTCCACCCACCCTATCTCTTACTCCCCTCCACTCACCCATTAGAAATTCTGCCCTCTCTCCAACATAAATTACCATCTTGCCCCATATCTTTCATCATCAGTTTTCCTTTTTCTAAGAATTATTCACTTCAGCATAAAAACACATTTTAATTCTCCCATCTTAAAAACAAAAATGAACTATCTTTTCTAGGCTCCATATCTCTCTGGTTACTGCCCCATTTCTCTCCTGCCTTTACAGCAAAATTGTTTGAAAAACTGGTATGCTCTTTCTGGCTCCAATTCCTCCTCTATTATTTTTTCTTGAACCTACACAAATGAAGGTCTCACCAACATCTTCTAGTTAAATTACTCTTCTAAAGATCATCAATTTAAGAGAACCATATAACTAATTCAAATCTTGACGTGTTTGAATAATACAAAGGGAGTGTTAAAAGTAATTAACTGACCTTAATAGACCTTCTGCACCTGCAGAAAAGTTCTATTCCAGACAAACTCATATGTTTGGTCACCCTACTGATAATTTCCATGTAACTAAATCCAAAAATCAATTGCGAGCCTTCATATTCATTGACACGAAAGCAGCTTTTGACCCCTTCCTTTGGTCTTGGAACAAACTGTGCACATGCCTTCTGGAATACCTGTACTGTCTTAGATTGAAACCCTTTTCTCTGATAGGACTGATCATTTTTCATCTCATTTGCTATTTCTCCTTGTGTCTTCAAATTCTAATTTGGCACAGTTCAAAAGAACTTGGTGTGATGATGAAAATGTTCACACTTTGTATAGTCCAAAGCAGTGGCCATTAGTCATACATGACTATTAAACAACTGAAACGTAGCAATGTAACTGAGGAACTGAATTTTTTATTTTATTGATTTAAATATAATTAATTCTAATTAATTGAAATTGAAATGGAAATAGCCTCTTGTACAGTGGCTATGACATTGGACAGTGTAACTCTCCATGATAGAGGAGACCAGGAAAGTCTCTAGATAGCTCCTCTTTCTGTAAGCTCACCAGAGGTGATCCTACCTCATGGTTTTCAACATCATCTGTATACTGACTATCACTATTTTTATCAGCCATTCTTTTCCCATAAACTCTGGATTCATATAATTGATCCTTCCACTGGAACGCTAATAAAAATTTCAAATCTGACACGTCTGAAATTGTACCCATCACCCCATGCCACTCCTGCCAATTATTCCTCTCATTCTTTCTCATTTTAGTAAACTGATAACTTGATCTTTCTAGATAAAGAAAAACTGTAGAGTCACCTTGGACTTCTTTGTTTCTGTCATATACTATGTCTGGTATATCAGGGAATCCAGTGGATTCTAGGTTCCCATACAACCTGCTGCCATCCTAGACTATGCCACTACCCTCTATTGCCTTTTAAACTTAAAATTTTTCATTAAGCCTCTACTCTTAACCTCTCCAACCTCAAAATAATAGCTGGAATGTTCTTTTCACAATATAGAGGAGGTAGTGTCAGTGTTTTGCTCAAATCCATCTAATGATTTCTTTCCCCAACCATCGTAAAAGCTAAATTCTTTACATTGATCTGTACTGTTTTGTGAGACAACTTGATTTATACCTTGGGCCTGCCTTCATTTGCTTGACTCCCTTTCTCCATCGCGGGCAGAACCACTGACGCCCCAGTGCAGGGGTCTTCAGTTGCTATTGTTCAGCCTTGTTGCCTTTTAACAGGCTGCATGGCCTGTTCTGTAACTCATGTTGTTGCTCAAATTCACGCTTTCAGGGAGACCCTCCCAGTTCATAATATTTAAAATTGTACCCTGTCTTCCCATACTACTTGCTTAATTTTACCTAACTCAGTATTTTTTTAACATAGTTTTGTTTATATTCTGTCTTCCTCATTTGAATGTTAGCATCATGAAATCAGGGCTTTTTGTCTGTTTTATTACTGGTATATGCCCAGCACAGTTGTTTTATGAATCAATGAATTTATGTTTACTCAGAAAGGAGATGGGGGTTGCTTGGACATATTAAATTAAATTCTCTTAATCACCAACTTTGCCTACTTTCCGTTGCTCAGTCAATATCATTGATCTCATGCCATTGGCCTATGTAATCCAAAAAGTGTCCCCTTAAACACAAGCTTGCTTTTCTTTTTTTTTAACTGTTCACTTTTTCCCCTTTTCCAAAGAGGCAGATAGCTTAGAATAGCAAAAAGGGCCATTGATGTGAGAGCAAAAGACCTATGTTCTAATTCTGGTTTTCTGTCTATTTTACAAGAGATAGGTTACTGAATAACCCAACAGTTCACCCTCATTATCTATAAAATGAGCCTAATAATTCTTGCTCTCAATAACTCATAAAATTGTGGTAAACATCAAATGAAAGAATGTAAAAAAAATGAGGTAATGTGTTCACATGCAATAAAAATGTGATTGTTTATTATGAAGGATATTTTTATTTAGAAATTAATGTTTAAATTATGAAATGCATATTTCAGTGGAATGAGAAGATAAAAACCAAGGAAAAATATGCAACACAATTTATAAATGTTCTCGGCTTGCTAATTACTCCTCTCCTCACATCACTGTTAGTAAGATCACAGAGAAAGAAGCACAAATCCTAAAGAACTGCAATTTGCACTTAAGGCAATTTGAATTTTCACAACAGTGTATTATTTCCTTGAAAGGTATATGCATTTCAATGTCATTTTACTGAATTCTGATAATCTATGCAGGGAGAATAAACTGCAAGGAAGACAAATTTAGAGGTATATAAAAGTGAGAATTACTATGGTTGAGATGAAAGTAAATGCTGAGAGGAGATATGTTTGCTTTTTGAGAATTTTGTGTTATGTGCTATAATTTCCATTGAAGCTTTTTGGCTCCATTGTTGTTCAGTTCCTTTGTAGGTGTTTTTTGATAGAATTATGGAATGTGACCATTTAAGAGGTCTAACGATTATGTGATGGAATAAACCTGGGATAAGCATCATAGTATCCTTGTCTAAAAGCTGACTTTGCTTCTTGCTGGCTCTATGATTCCAGATATCTTGGAATCTCAGTTCTTCAACTATTAAAGAGAGATAATACCAAAGATTACTTTACAAAGTTGTAGTAAGGCTAGAATTACATATCCACATTCACTGGAACCACATTGAGTGGGTTAATATCCCGTGAGTCTGGCCTTGGTCAGGACACCAAAACTCTCTGCTTCTCTGTCTCATTTCCTGCTAAAATAGGGGAAAACAATAATAGCACTATGTTTGCTGTAGGGATTACATAAATTAACGAATATAAATTGCTTAGAATAGTACCTGATGCACAGTATGTTCTATCTAAATATTAGCTATCATTATTAGCACATAATAAGTCATCCTAGATATTAATTGATTTTGAAATATTCCACTGTATTAGAATTCTTAGAACTTCCCAGTGAAGATCATTTAGTAAGACAGTTATGGAGCTGTTAAGTCACATAGATTTTTTTTCTCAAGCCCAAATCTGACATTCTCTAGCCGGTTACAGTGATTATTTTTAATATTATCACATTATCCTGTATAGCTCACATGTAGTGACTACTTATTATGTGCTTGGCATAGTCCTATTTGAAATACTGTTTTTAGATAGCAATAAATGAGCCACCTTAACAAATTCCATGATTCTGAATAAGTTGCTCCTATGTTGCCAGCAGTAAAAATTAAGTCAATAGTGGATAGAATAATTGTTTCTAACGTTTTAATTTTCTTATGTACATGGTGAGTAAACAACCCTATTTCCATAACCTCAAGAGATAGAGCTTATACACTGTCAAAGAACAAAATGCAAGAAAGCTAAAATGTGTCAACATTCGCATGTTCCAGCGAGCCCAGCAAGTGGCAGCCACTGACAGCTTGAGTGTGTTCCGAAGTTCCAGGTACACTCAGGCAGAAGGCATCTGATGGGCAGCCCAAAGTGCCATCTGACCACCTGGCGCATTTTGCTTGTTTATGGCTCGTTGCTATTTATATGCCTGCTGTCAATTATCGACTGCACAGAAAGGCTAATTTTTAAAATAAAAGGACTTCTCACTACTGGACCACCGCCCTCAACTTATTTACAAGTATTATTTTTAAAAATTCTTTGAATAATCTTTCACTCAGTATTTTTACTGTTGCTCCAATGTCATTGTCAGCAGGAGCAGACTCCTCTTATTAGGATTAGTAAAGTGAAAAAGTGAGCTCTAGAAATAGTTAAATACTTTTCACCTTCTCATTTTATTTCTTTCCTGCTAGTCCCCAAGCATGTCATCATTCCTTCTTCCAATCAAGCCTTTTTTGGGGACCTCTCTCAGGCCGAAGTGAGAAGCAAGTTATATAGTGACAAGAGCATGGGAATTGGAGTTAGATTCTTTGGGTAGATTCTTATCCTACCTCAGCCACTTAATGCCTTTGGAGAGTGGCACTTTCTTTGAATGTGCTTTGTTAAATAAATCTGCTATCATCCCTTTCATAATTTCCATAAGAATTAATTGAAATAATTAATGTGACAGTGCTATACAAATACTAGTTATTATCATCAGCATTCATTTGCAATTGTTAATAGCCCAAAATATTTATTCCAATGGAAAGGATTTTAATTTTCTGTAAAATCAAATGTTTATGCGGAAGGGAGGGAGCACTGAGAGTGGGGTTTGAATGTTGTAAATTGGAGGTGTAGGAGATTTTTGATGCCTTTTATACTATACATACCTGGAGAAAAAGAAACAGCCTTATGCAGAGTTCACGTGTTAAGTCCTGGAAATGAGTATTGTCCAGAAGACGTAGCTCTAGGAGGCTCGGGGAATTCAACCTAGTCACACAAGATTTTTATTTTCTTGTCAAATTCTCTTTCCTTGGACTCCTTTTGAAACTGGTATTTTCTATTTCCCCAATGTATGCCCTCATTTAAATAGAACTCTCAGGTTTGTGTGCTCTGGAATGAATAAATAGAGCTAATGTGTTGCCAGTTGTGTTTTTATATGCTTGATCACCATTGCAGGAAAAACATGCTCAGTCGGAAAGTCATAAAAGAACATGTTGGAACACATGCGGGGTTAATTTGAGTGATTTTCCAGGTTTTTTTAAATGCCTTTGTGACAAAAATGAATCCCCATTATGCCATTATGGTTTGCTTTTGAGCCAGAATTTCAGTACAGTAGATGAAATTATAGAGTGCTACTATGTTCATTCAACTGGCTGGATACAATCAGTAGGGGCAGGCATATTTGTGTTCATAACTACAGAGAAGTTATGTAACAACTAGAGAAAGGTCTGCCCACTTCACCACAGTGCACGGGCAGCCCGAGGCCCCCGGGTCCTCCTCTGGGTGAGTCACCTTTCTGAGTAGGAAGCATTCTGAGCTCCCTGAATTTCAAACACTTTATCAAAAGAACAACCCTGCAATTTCATCCGTTTTCACGACTGTGCTTTTAAACTCCATATAAAGTGAAGGAAGAACTGAAGAACACTCCCAAAGCACATACCCTGTCCTAGGCAAGCAAAGGGTGAGATGGGGATAGCAGCGTTCATATTTGTTTATGCTAAGAGATAATACCTGAACTCGATGTTGCAAGGGAGTAAAAGTAGGTACCATTGTTTAATCATAGAATATCATTTGGGGGAAGATTTCATATCGCTTGGCCATTATGGAAATCCCCTACTCTGAAGATAGCAGTGTCTTAGAAACCATACAGCGTGTTTCTGACCACTTGAGCTCAGCCAACAAGGGCAGCCAGGAGAGAAGATGATGTCAGTGAAGACCACTGGGTAATAGAGAGCTCGGTGAAGCAGGACGGAAGTTGTCATCACCTAAGAAATAGGCCCTTTCCTCTAAAACGTAGGTGAGGGTTGGAAAAAGAGGGAGAGGTTCAGGTATGAGAGGACTTTTCTGCTAAGTGCTACTGAAATCTGGGAAAAACAAAAAAAGAACAGCTTGTTGAAAGTTGCAGAAAGAATCGGTAGCACAGCCAAGGCAGGAGGCCATAGCTACTTGCTGTTAATACATCATTTGTTTCCACCTATGTAAATTTATCATTTACTTCCCTATTGAGAGACAGGGAATCAGTATCTCTGACTTGAATTTCAACGTTCATTCACATCTATTTAGAAGTCACAAAATAATCCTTTCATTTATCCGCGTATACGTAATTATGTAAGTGTGGATATATCTGTGTTTGGGAGAGGTCATTATGAGCCAAGCACTGAATTACCTCCTGATGATGCAAAACTGAAAAGGTATGGGATAGCCTCCAAAGAGAAACTCAGATGCAGGGAAACAAGTTTTGATATGTTAACCCTCATTGCTCTGAAAGAGAAATTAGGAGTAGATGCAATGGCGTCATGCATGAGTGGATTTGTAATATTTCCTTGAGATATTAGAGAAGACACCAGGGAGTGGACACCCTTCAAGTCCCAGTTAGCTGTGTGTCCAAGTAGGTACATCTCAAACAAATGAGTGGTGGCCTGAAGGAGAACAATGCATATTTGCTCTTGTTACTTTTGTAACTTCCCAAGAGAGAAAGCATGCGACTTTTCTCTCAGGCTTTTAAGTCCCTCCCTGGAATGAATTTAACAGCAGAGATAGTGATTTACTTTTCTCCCTCATTGAGACTCTAAGCAGCATAAATACAGAATCCTCAAACAGAAGGTACGAGGCGTGGCTCTCATTTCTTCTACTATAAAATGGCTACATGTGGAAATATGTAGCCTGTCAAGTTGTACTATATTGTATTTTAGTGATGAAGCTTTACTTAATTCTAACTTTAAGGAAAAATGATAGAAATCAACCAAAAGTATGCTTTTAAATTTCCTAACAATCTGTATTTTTTTAAATGTAAAAACGTATTTATGAAAAAATTAAACTGAGGAATATTTTTAGCTCTTCTCTCTCTTCAGAGTTCTCTTCCCTTTCCTTTACCTTCCCTTTTCCTTCCCCCACCCTCCCCTCTGCCCTCCCCTCCTTTCCCCTCTCTCCTCTCTTCTCCTCTTTCCTCCCCTCCATTCCCATTCTCTCCCTCCACTCCCTTTCCTTTCCTTTCTTTCCATTCCCTTCCATGCTCTATATTTCTTAAACAATTCAATCTGAACTCATTAGGTACAACTTGAGAGTAAAAGGGTCTATTTCTTAAGCAATGATCACCTACTTCCTGCCTCTACCACACTTACTGTTTCTCTGTAGCTTCTTTTTCTCCATAGATATGTATTTCCAGAGCCTACCACAGAGCCAAAATTATTCTTGTGCAAGGTTAGTGCCCATTCATAGGAAACACACACTAAAATATTAGAGGATGATTGAGCAGAGTGTAGGTCCTCAAAAAGGAAAAGAAGTAAAGAATTTCATAGATTAAAATAAAAGGAAATGGCCCAATACTCTGAACCTATAAATACCTATAGTACAAAGTGAAATACAGACACTGAAATTCATGCAGGTGTGATTAGAGCTGTGCAGGTGTTTATTACTGGAAGGGTATGTGACAGGAACTCAACCAAGTCAAGGAGAATTTGGGAAGGCTTCTTTGAGGAAGCGACTTTTAAATGACCAGGTGCGACATGATCATCAGTCAGCCAGACAATGGTTGAACAATATTTCAGGCACAGTCAATGTCATGTGCAAAGGCCCTGAGTTTGCATATAGAGTGGTGTGCTTAAAATACGGAGGGAAGCTTCTCACAGCTGGAGGAGAGTGAGTGAAGACAAGTGCACCAGGAAATGAGGCTCAAGAGTGGTCAGTAACTCATCTTGTTGACTAGGAAGCTGCATAAAAGCATGTGGACTGTATTATAAGAAAACACTGGGAAGTCTGTTATTCTTTTTGAATCCGCAGTTTGCCTGCTTTATCCCCAGATGTCACATAGTTGAAAATGCCTGTCTGCTTTAGCCACATTATCATCTTGGCTGTCATAGCTGTATAATCCTCAATTCCTATATATTAAGACATTATTATTCCAGGGATAAATTCTTTTTTATATAATTTTTTTCTCTTTAAAGAGGTTGTGGGTTTTCAGAACTTTCATGCATAAAATACAGGATTCCCATATGTTATCCTATTATTAACACCTTGCATTGTTTCAATGATGAACTTCTGTGCATCTAAAACTCTAGCTCTAGAAAATCTACTTCTCTTCCAATGTGCAATAGTTCAGTAAACATCATTACAATCTATGCAGTTGTTCAATTTAGAAGTCTGCTAAACCTTGACTCCCTCCGTTTTCTTGCTAGCAGTGGCTTATATTCTGTTAATTCTATCTCCCATACACCCCTCACATCTGTATCTTTATGCTCATTCTAACCAATACCGCACTAGTTAAGGTTATTGACATTTCTTCACTACCTAAGGGCAGTAGCCACCTAAGTAATCTTCAGTATAGAGCCCCAATATCAGGCCATTAACTTTATACCATATCCAATTATTTGTTTGAAAATGTAAAATTTAATATGCCATTCCAGTCTTTATACCTCTTTGTATGTCTACTGGGGATTGCAATACAGATGGAAATGTTAGATTTTAGTAAAGCAACTTCCTTGATGGATGCAAAATTTATATTACACTGAGTTGAGTTGTAGAAGGTAAATAAATAGTCAATAAATACAGAGAAATTTTTCAAGTTTTTACTAGAAAGGGAATAGTGAAATAGGGGGTTAGAAGAGGACATGGGTTCAAGCAAGGTGAGTCTTCAGAGGTCTGGGAGCGGTTTGTAAATTGATGAGGCCTAGGTACTGCTTATAAATCAAGATGGGGACTTAAAATATATGGTGGATTTAGCAACATAAAGTTAGTGTTCCTTCACAAGAACTCTTATTGGAGTGATGGGATCAGAAGAAAGATTGGAATGGTCAAAAGAGTGAGTGATTTGTAAACGGAAAACAAGAAATTTTGCTGTAAAATGAAGGAAACAGTCTCTGATAGCTGGAAGGGGATATTGGGTCAAAGAAATGTTGTATATCTGTGTGTGTTTAAGAAAGATACAAGATAACATTTGTATGATGAGCTATAAGTATACATATAGAATATAAAAGGTACAATTCCTAAAGTAAAAGTATTAAGATTTGCAGAAGGAAATTGTGTGCTCTAAATAAGAGAGGTGAAACCTGCCTTTCGTATCAAGAGAAAGGAAGTAAATGAATGTAGTCAAAGGTAAATTTAGATTAGACAGATGATAGATGGATGGATGATGGATGGATGGATGGATAGATAGATAGATAGATAGATAGATAGATAGATAGATAGATAGATAGATAGATAGTAAGAGATACAGGAATAGTATTGAGAAGTTGAGCCAGGAAGTTGAATTCAGTTTTTTATAAACCATAATAGTGGATGAGGTCATCACTCGAGAATGAGTAGAGAAGCTGCCAGTGGTTTTAGAAGAGAGGGAAAAATGGTTTGTAATAATTGTGAAAAATGAAAAAAAACCTACTCAGAAATTTCAGTTAAATTGGCATAGAATTGAAGAAATGTTGGCAGTAATTATGCAGCTGTAGTTAATATTTTACTTATCCAACTTTAGGCAAAGCATTTTACTCTTTCTGACCTTCAGTTTCCTCTGCTTTAAAATGAGAGCATTTGACTAGGTGATTTCTATGATCCCTTACATTTCAAAAATTAGTTGATTTCAGGATTTGCATTTAATTAGACAGACATCAAGCCTCAGAGTAATTCATCTCAATTCGTAAATAGGAGACATTTTTATTTCATTATTGCTTTGTAGAAACTATTCATTAGACATCTACACATTAGACATGGATTAAGCAAGCCACGTTAGCGGGATAGCTGATCCCCCTCCCACCCTTTCCTCCATCATAAACTTGCTGGCGATGGTGTAAGTATTAGATAGAATTTAATAAAGTGCTAGATGGTGTCTACTCTCTTGCATTGTGAGGGGCATGGGGCAAGCTTATATTGCCTTTAATTATTGCCGCCATCATGCATCATTGACCACCTGAAATATAGGTATAATACAAAATGAACTCCAGGTAAAAGTGTTAAAAAGTTTAGCGTATAACACAAAATGAAGTCCAGATAGTAAGTGAAGTTAAAGTCTATAAATATCTATGGTGTTTTTGACTTTTGCTTGCTTGCTAGTGACTAGCCTTTTATTTTATTGTTCACTATCTTTTCACCTACTGCTAACTGAATTTCCTCATTTCCTTCATCCCCCTCCTTGCATTCTGTTTTACAACTATCTAGAAATAATTATTTCAGAAAGTCATTGGGAAGATGTGATTCTACCCTTGCCTCATCCCCTCTTCAGGGTAACTAGTGAATCTCAATAATTTAGCCAGTTTGGTGTCCTTTACTAAGCAACAAAGACATTAGTCATTACAGGCTAATACAGATATGCTTGTAGTCCTCCTTGCTATTTATCACTGCCCTGTGGGGCAGTATATAAACCAGATATTTCTGCACAAATTAATGGTGCATCATTGAGTCTATTGGCAGGTGCTCTGGCATTGGAAAAATGTTGCAAAGTAAATATGGTTTATCATACCTTGGAAAATATATCTTTTTCCTTTATGAAATATTGTTAATATAAACATGTTGCAGGTGACACATGAATTGGTAGAACAATATCCTGTTCAGCCTGTGAGGCTGGGTCTGTTTCTTCTACAATTTTCTGTGGGCATAGACAGCAGTGGATGCTGTGAGCCTTCTTCCCTTCAAGCCCCATGTTTGGTGCCAGTTGCTGTGATTAGCTCACAATAGTTTGGCTCGAAGGGAAGGCAATGCAGAACTTTACAAAATAAAAGGACAGAGAGAGAGACACAAGCGAGAAACTGAAGATGGGACCACGGGACTCACAGCTTCAGGAACTGAGAGCCTCGACCCTAGTTTCCACCTCATATTTATTGGAAACTACTGAGAACTGTTTACTATGAGAACTGCAATATCATCTACAATAATAGGGAACGACTACAACGTCTGCAATAGAACAGGTGTAACATATACAATGAGGAACAGGTAAATCAGTTGCCCACAATAAGTGGACTTCATGGTCAGGAGGTTATTCAAAGTAGTCACGCCAGGACATGGGGCATTGTCTGAAGGGTAGTGACCACAGGACAGCCTCCTCGCCAACCTTGATAGTACATACAGTTGTTTCTGCAGTAGAGAGAAAATAATTTGGTACCTCTGTTTCCAAGCTTTAAATCTGAGAATAGCCTTTGCAGCACTTCAACTAACTCGTAGAAAGATTTGCTGCCACTATGCCAGAATTCAGCCAGTGCAATTTAGAAGAGTTGAAATGCACTGCCCTGCTAATCAGAACTGATCATGAAAGCACTGCCGCAGCTCTCACAATGGACAGCTATTAGCACTACCATAATTCCCTGAGTATGGGTAGTGCCTGGGCATATATTACCAGGCTGTCCAGTTAATCCTCCCACAAGACACTGAGACTGTCAGACTGGGAGTGAACTGTTCTGTTAGAGGCTATAAAACTATATGAAGAAGTAATTGTAAACGGTTTCAGTGTATAAATTATGTATGCTGGTAATTAAATTAAAACTTACTAAAGGAAAAGGATTTGGCACGGTCTTTTCAAAGACAGGGAACCTTAGCTGAGTGTTTTGGAAAACCTTTCCAGCATTTTTTATTGTTGTAAATTTAATATTTATTGTTCTGTTTTAGCTAGCTGAGTGACCTCAGATAGTGTGTTTCACATTTTCAGGAGCTACATGAACTCATCTCTAAAATAAGAGTGGACTACTCTTCTAAAGTCTCACGCTTTTTCTTCTATTCCTGTTCACTAATGCAGCTCATTGAAATACAGAAGACAACAAGATTCTGTAATTTCTTCACCCAGAGTAAGTACATTTTATAGTCAGGGTGTTTGAATGGTTTGAGGACATATATCAGCTTTGTTACAGTGGAATTTTTAAAGTTCTATATAAGATTTCTAGTGTAATTATACATGTTATGATTGCCACACATGATCTCATATAGAAGATCAAAATATATTTATTGAATGGACACAAGCTAACATTTCTCAAGCTCCCAAAATATGCTCATGGTATTATTACACTTATTATATTAATCTAGTCTTTAAAACAACTCTCTAATATACATCTACTATTGTACTGACTTTTTTGAGAATATCATACGTTAGAAAGAATACACACTTGCAAGGTTTTAAAAGTGAATCATTAAATAAGAACCAATTTAAACTTTCACCAAGAAATCAAAACTGTCTACATTTGTTTAATAATATCTAATTCAGGTATATGCATTTATGTAATTTATTAGATGAGGGTGGGGACCTAAATGTAGTGTTAGATAAGGAGACCAGAAAGCATTATAAATGACACAATATAAGAAATGTGTTCAAGCATATAGGAAAGTATGATTTGAGATTAATACCTTTGTAACTCATATGATTAAATTCACAATTTGGGAAAATATTTTGTTAAGATGCTGCACCCTGAATTTTAATTTGGAAAATATTATCATCTTCTTAACTGCATACTATGCACTGCATATAATAAAATACAAAATTATATTTCTCATAGTGGATACTTAGTCCAGTTGTAAATCATTTAAAATGGACTTGGATTTCCTGGAATGGAAGCAAAATGAATTGACCCATGAAGAAATGTAGTTGGGGCACCAATTCATAAAGTCAAGGAGAGGGATTGGCTTATGCAGAGACACAGCAGTGTTGAATCAACCACAATGGCAGTGGTAGAGAATGGAGTAAAGAAAATTTTCCATACAGCAGTTGTCATAAAGAAGGGGAAGAAGAAGGAGAGAGAGTGGCAAGTTCTCCCAAGGACTGATATTAACAACGTTTGTGGGAGGAGGATATCACAGGTGTGAACACTGGGATAGATGACCCCCCTTTTTAACCTTAGTTTGTTTTCTGTTCAAAAGCCTCAATGGTGTTGTGGGAAGTCCTGATACCAAGAGCTTTTGCCTCCAAACCCCAAGTTTATTCTGGAGTTCACCCTACCTTGGCTAATACTCCAATGGATTTTTTGTTATTCTTCAATAGATAAATAAATTAAAAAAATAAGAGACATTTCTACCCCAGGAGTGGGACACAGAGAGGAAGAGGTATTCCAAGACCCATGGACCAAGGTCACCCAGTGGGAGCTGGACCCCTGTGGACTATTTGTCTGTCTGGAGTAGGAGAGAGATGGGGAGAAAGATTTGCCTTCGCTCTCCACCAATGTGCCAATGGTGGCATCTGGGCAGAAGCCATCTTCACAGGAGGAGAGAGGGAGATACATCATATGGCGTCTGTCCCCCACAAGGAAGAGCCAAGGAAGGGCAGGCGAGGAATGGAGCTGAGGATGAGCAGGCCTAGAACCAGCGCAGCAGGCTGAACAGCAGTGGCTGGAAAGGGGAAAATCTGCTTTTCCAGATTGTCCTCCATCTTCTCAGGTTGTTCAATAAGTTGGCTGAACAACCATGTTGGCCTCCAGGAAACAGGGCAGACCCACAGGGTTCAGAGAGAAGATACCATGCCGGGGTGGATCTGGAACCAAAGTAATGTCCCTAGTAGTGAGTCTCCAAGATGGGAAGCCCTGCCCAGACCATTTGGGGTGAGTGGAGCCCTTGTCACCTCATGGGTCCCTAGGGCCAGGGCCAGGCTCGGGTGATGGGCACACCCTGTCTTCTGGCAGTCCACAGGCCAGCAGGTAGAGAATGAGCCCAGGAGACTGTCAGGCTGCCCAGGACTCCAGGTCCTTCCTGTGTGTGTTTAGGTTGTAGAGAGAAGGGGAATCTGGGTACCAGGGAGGAAAAGGCTTGCCAAACCCCTGCAGTAGGCTGTACCGCACCACAGACACGGCCCTCCCAAAGGGAGAGAAGGGTCCTCGGCATTTTCCTCCAGAACACGGCCAAGTTCTCCCTGGTGAGTTCTAAGAAGAAACCCCGGCAAGCTTAGCTATGTTGTCCAAGGAGGAGCAGAAATGAGTCTTATTCAAGCCACTGGGAGAAGGAGAAGTTTGAGGCTGGGAGTAGGAAGAGGCACCCTGACCACACCCCTGAACCCTAGCAGACATTACCCTCTTCTTTCCAAGAAAAAGAGAGAGAGAAAGAAGAAAGGAAGGGAGGGAGGGAGGGAAGAAAGAAAGACAAATAACTTTATTCAGCAAAAATTTACTATTCAGTGTATCACACAGAATTCACCATGGTAAAATAGATACAGGATTGGAATCCTGGGAGTTGGATATAGCCGATTGTAGGGTTATGAAAATGAATAAATCACAGTGAATGCTTCACAGTTTCAAAAGAATGAGTCTTTGGGAAAGTTGGGATGTCATACTTTGTTTCCTTTTAAAAAATGTATTCATAATATTTTATTTGAATTTTCTTATTGCATCTGTATAATATGCAGTGTATTGGATTTAACATGAATAATGGATTTAGAAAGACCCCAAACCTTCCTTCCACCATTTACTAACTCTTGTTTTTAAAGAGTCATTGTATTTTATTTTAAATTTTATTATAATTTTTTTAGCCCCACTCTCCCTTTCTACAATATAGGCACAAAATCAAAATAACATAATAGAGTTGCTGTGAAGAATAAATATTATAATTAATAAAAAATTCCCTTAAAGTATAGCATACAGTATCCATACTACCAAATTTACTAATTTTGCCTTATTTCCTATGGTGGTTTAACTAACCTCTGATTTAAAATTAACATCATTGATTTTAACTATTTCTTTGGTGGTTTGGAGATGTGTACACCACAAAAACATATTCCTCTGGGTGTGAGCTCCTTTTAAATAGGACCTTTTGATGAAGTTACGTCAGATAAGGTGTAGCCCAACTGAATCAGGATGGCTATTAACCTATTAGTGGAGTCTTTTATAAGCAGAATGAAATTCAGATACACAGGGGGAGAGCCACAGGAAGAAGCTGGGAGTCAAGGAACCCAGAGAAGTGGGAGAGGCTCCCATTTGCATAGGCATGCGCCAAAGCCGAGGAGCAAGGATCACCTGCTGCCAGCACCAGGAGGCCAGTCTTTGTTTGGAAGATGCCTTGATTTTGAACTTCTCCTAGCCTGAAAATCATGAGCCAATAAATTCCCATTGTTTAAGCCAACCCACTTCATGGTATTTGTTTTAGCAGCCAGGAAGCTAAAACAATTACAAATAGAGTTTTATGTACAAAGTAACATTTGTAGAATGAAAAAAGTTCATTAAACTTTTTTAAAAAAAGAAAATCAGTTGAAAAGAATAATATAGATTTTAGCAAAGTAAGCCTGCTGATCCTTGGTTTAATGACAGGATTAAGAATTATCTGGAATTTTTGTAGACTGTACTTAGATGTCAATGTCAATAGAAAGTGACATCCCATGAAGTCTCTATGCCCCTTTCTCTATATAAGAAGGTCTGAATCTTGTTCTTGTTGTTTAAGAGAAAGATGTTTTATTTAGACTGTTGGTAACTGTCATGTTCTGTGCAAAATGGAACCAACTCTGTGAGTTATGTGACAGCTAAAGCAGTGAAAATAATCAACAGGTGAGGAAGCTTGAATTCCTTGAGGTTTCCTTTATACCTGTTCACATTTTTTCTTTTGATATATTGCCCTGAAATCAGGCAGCTCTTAGCCTTTAGAGAACTTTATTGACATAAAGTGTTAATTTCTAAAAATGGCAGTTAGAATAAAACCTGATTTTTTAAAAAAAGGAGACACTACTTTCTGATTATATATTTGGTCATCCAGTGAGTTAGTTTAGTCTTCAATTTTGAACAATGCATTGTTGCTAAATTGCTTCTTTGCTTAAGCAAATACTAGGGACCTCTAAGATGGATAATATTCCATGATTCTTCACTAATGTTTCAAAAATTTTCAGTTCAACTGTAATAATTATTATCAATTTTCTTTACATATATATTTTGATCTGGAAAATAATAAGTCCAATTAAATATGTAAGCTTTATAAAATACCGATTTTCCAAGAACTAAGTTTAAATAATGAGACAATTTTGGCAAAATTCTGTATGACAGTAGTTTTCTACATAGTTTATTTCACAATCCCTATATTCCATATTTCCTGTTAGAACTCAGTATTACATCAGCCAGTCAACCAACCAAGAAAAACACCATTCGGGGCTATTGAAAAGGAGGAAATTTGTAGAAAAATATTTTTCATGTTCACTTATGAAATAACCAAGATAATAGGCCAAGTGAGTTTAGAAATGTGAAATGTCTCATGTTTTCTCCCCAAATACTAGTTTTATATTTTCTCATTGACTATCAGTTAGATCACATGGTATGGTCTGTAATTTGAAATATAGTTTTAGACATCAATTTCTAGAAGTTTGATTTTGATATGGTAAACAAGCTTCCTCTCTTAAAAAAACATGTATATATATATAACATTTAAAACAAGTATTTAATACCCTCATTTAGCTGGAAAGAAAAAGGAAAATCCCCTGGACGAAAAAAATATGAAGGGGAGGTAAAAGAAGGAATTCAGAAAGTTAAAGTAAGACTGCAGCTCTTTCCCCTTGGAGCATCTGGTAAACTGGGGCATCTAAAGCCTGTTTTGACAGCTCAGTCAGCACCAACCCAAGGTGGGAGTCTGATGCGAGATCCTCAAACAAAGGTAAGACCCCAAATGATTGTTCCTTATATGTAATTATTGACAAACTCACAGACACCTAATAAAAGATTTGTCTTGTTGGTGTTGGATGAAAGAGAAAAAATATGTAGATGGAGACTATGTAATGATAATGCAGCTGTCACATATGTTTGCATTCCTCATTATAATATCTGTGTTTGTTTTAGAGGACTCAAACCCAGATTTACATTAAAGTGACTGTTGCTTGGTGACAGCACGAGACAGTTTTAACATAGACCTCTTTGAGTACTGTCTTCAAATAATCCTCACAGATAAATATCTAGAAACAAGAGCTCACAATAATAATCACACAATAAAGAAATTAAGCCATGATGGCAAGAACCATCCAAATTATGGACAACAAAGTGAAATGTTTGAATTTTTAGACAAGAATTTGAAATAAATATTTTAAAGAGATCAACATAAGATTGTTAAAAGTAAGATTAATATCTTTTTTTAAAGATTTGTTTTATTTAATTATTTCTCCCCAGCCTCTTGTTGTTTGCACTTGCTGTGTGCTGTGTCTTTAGGTGGTACTGGGAACTGAACCCAGGAACTCCAGTGTGAGAGGGAGATGCCTAATCGCTTGAGTCACCTCCATTCCCGTTTTGTTGCATCTCTTATTATGTTTTTTCTTCTTGTGTCTCTTGTTGCATCATCTTGCTGTGTCAGCTTGCCATGTCTGCCCATCACGCCAATTCACTGTCTTCTTTACGAAGCACCAGGAACTGAACCACAGACCCTCCATGTGGTGGGCATGAGCTCAGTTGCCTGAGCCACATCCACTTATCTTAATATCTTAAGTGAACAAATGAATCTTCTAGAAATAAAAATTAATAATTTTTAAAATTGAGTGGATGAATTAAATAAATTTGGCACTATCTGAGATAGCAGATTGGATAGGTGTTGGGGATCAAACCATGTCCCCCAGAAAGACATGTTTGAGTCTTAGTCCACATTCCTATGGGTCAACCTATTTGGAAACAGGACCTTTGAAGATGCTATTATTGCTAAGGTGTGGACTCATGTGTGAATGGCTCTTCTAAGCTTCTGCTAAGAGGAGCCCAAACTGCACCAGAGTGTGCTTTAATCCACGTGACTGGAGTCCTTATGAGAAAAGGAAATGGGACACACAGGTAGAAGCCAGGTGTCTGGGAAACAAGAGAAACAGGAACAAGGACAAGCATTTGCCATGTGGAAAAGGCAGAGAGGCAAGTCAAGAAACCTCAAGGCTGTGCCAAGCCAGCACCAGGATACACCCCCTGCAGGGAAGGCGTGACCTGTTGAGAACTGGCTTTGAACCCATGAGCCAATAACTTCCTGTTGTTCAAGAACCTATGTGGTATTTGTCCTAGCAGGTCCTGGAAAGCTAAGGTAAAGGGATCCCAAAGAAAGTTTCCTCAATGCAGCAGCCCTGAAGATCAAAGAGAAAAGACATAAGAAACAGAGGTATAGGTTTACAGTAAACGTGTGAAGGACAGTGTGAAATGCTACATGTCTATCTACCTGGCTTTCTAAAGTGAGGGAATGAGGAGATGCAGTATTCAAAGACATCAAGGCTAAGGACATTGAGAATAAATAGGAACACTAATCTGATGATCTAGCAAGCTTGTGAATCCCAATAAAGACAAAGGAAATGACAGAAATTTGTATACAGTTAAATAGTAGTGAAAACTCAAGAATGCCAAATGCAAAGAGAAGTACGTGAAGACACATAGAGCAGATGGACTATCTACAAAGGAACAATAAGAGATGCCTAGTTTCCCAGCAATAATTGTATTTTAGTAAAAATTGTATTTTTGCCAGTGGGATTATATTTTCATTGTGTAAGATGATGAATTAATTGTGCAGAGAGGGAAAAAAAAACCTACTGGTAACATGGGTAATACTCAGTCCAATTATTTCTAATATGTGAGGCTAAAAACAGACATGTCAGATTAGAAAAATAACTGACAGAGTAGTTTTCTATCAGTAATGATCAGTACTGATAGTGAATAAACCTTCAATAAAAACAATTCTCTAGGTTAAAACTTAGGTAGGAGGAAAATAATCACAAAGATGTCCAAGAAAAATAATGGGTGATGTAAATTGCTAAATTTGTGGTGAAATCTAAAGAAACCTTGATTATAGAATATAATATTAATAACATATAAATTGGGAAGGTGAAAACAAGTATGCTAAAGGTCTTTTACGGTTTAGAGGTGTTAATGATAAATTAAGAATTTGTTCATTTAAATATGCATCTCAACACTTCAAGTATAACCAAAAAATGACTAGAAATATGTGTAATTCTAAAACTAGTAGAGAAAAGCATTTATGGGGAAGAGAAGGAGGAAACTAACCAATAAAAGTAAGGAAGAAATTAAATTTTACACAAACTTATAAAAAGTGAAACCAAAAGGCACAGAATAAGATGTAAAAATTAATCTATCAGTCATCACATGGAATTTATATGTACCAATTGCATCACTGAAATGACGATGACATATTGGTTATGGAAACCCTTTGCTATTTACAAGAGGCTTCTCTAAAACTAGGATAGAAAATATGAAAAGTATAAACATATATACTCTAGTCAAGTACTAAGAGGAAATTTGGCTTAGCTAAATTAACATCAGAACTAACATTAGGCATTTAGCAAAAAAAATGTGCAACACTGAAAGACAGTCATTACATTAGAATATTTCAGTATCAGGAAAAAAGCACAATTCTAGAAGTTTACAAACCTGGTAATATAGCCCCAGAATTAATGAAGCAATAAGAAACATGGCAGAACGAAACAACAAAATTGACAAACCTAATTTTTAGGCAGGTAAATTTAATATACCTCTCTCATGATGGATATATTGAGCAGCCTGAAAATCAATAAAGTAATGTAATATTAAAATACCAAATTTTAACTAATGGTCATAGGGAAAACACAGCAACCCATACTTAGAGGAAATATATTTCTTTCATGAACACATAAACACAATTTGCAAAACCTATGTTCAAAGCTTTAATGCAAGTAGCAAACATTTTCTGAGTATCAATTAAATAGCTCTAAATTTGTCTGTGAGTTACATGTTTGCTAAATAATTCTCCCAAATATGTGACTTCACCTTTTACTTTATCAAATATCTCACTGAGAGAAGGATTTTAAATTGGGACACTTTAAAAAGTTTTACAAAGCACTAAGAAAAGTCAACAATATGGTGGAACAAATTGCACGTGAAAGCATTAGCAACCTAAAAAAGTTCTCAGAGAGCTGGGAATAAATTTTGCTATGAAGAACACTTTTACACAAACTAAATTTATAAAGCGTTATACACCTTAGGTGATTAAAAAATCATATTAAAATTACTTTGGTAAAAAGAGTGGCATTATCAGTTAAATTTGAAGATATGCACAGACTATGCCTCTCCTTCCTGGGAATATGACCTCAAGAGTCATGTGTTCCCAAAGATACATACAAGGATATTCATAGCTACACAATATGTGAAAGTGAAATCATAGAAACAATACAAATGTTTAGCAACAGTATAAAAGATATATAACAAACAATATATATGACAATTGAAGAAAGCAGCAGAGAAATGTCACTTTGAATAATAGCATGGAGAAATCTCTGGAATACAAAACTGAGTGGGAAGAAAGTCGAGAGTCGAGTTTCAGAAGAATATGTATCTCTTTATAAAAAAAGACAAAAAAAAAAGAATACCTATGGTATGAATCCATTTAAGAAAAGTGAAAACCAAGAAAAATAAGTCACAGAAATGTTATAATACTAATACTGTATAACAAGTAGGAGATGAACAAACAACCCACTGAGAAGAGTTAGGAGAACGGCACTGGGGTGACGAGCTTTAAGGGGCAAATGCCCTGGCAGAGGGGGAGCCATTGTGCCAGTCCAGCTCCCCCCACGGGGCAGACCCCGAGAAGGGCCCCAGCTCCGGCTGCTCTCAGTCCCCATCTGGATCAAGGCTCTGTGACTCTCCATCCCAAAGCTGGGGTTCCCCCACTGCTTCTCCCCTCCCAGGCCCTGCTGAGACATGTGATGGGATTTTTTTTTTTGGTCTTTATTTTTTAGTGTGAACTGAGCTGCTTTGTGCTCAGAATCTACATCCCAGATTGATGGTTTAGGGTCTTAGGAAAAATTTTTTTTTTAATTTTAAGGGGAAAAATACTACATAATTTCTATGAGGCTTGTAGTAGCAGTGAAACATTTTAAACTGCTGAAATTGTGGTTTTGGTTCAGAAACGAGTTGCACATTTTTCATCCCTGCTTATGGGGGAAAATCAGTGCTGCCTCTGTGTTTCTGGGCTGCTCTGCTAGGGAGATTAGCAGAAACTGTGATGGAGTGGCCCGTTCGGCTTAGAAATATATTTAAACATTAAAAAAAAATAAGCTCTTTCAAATTTGGAAAATTCAAAGAGGCTTTATCTGTGAATGGACTATTTACTGTAGTACAGACAGCTGTCCCGGTAGGAGCTAAGCTGTTATTTGTCTGGGCTGGAGGACAAGGGGAAAGAGGGAAGAGAGCACTAACTTGATCTGGAAGTACAGAGACAAATAGAGGAGGCTGGTTTGAGAGGTGCAGTTGCTTGTGATCCAGGGACAAAGGCAATGTCACCCACAGGAAGCCAGGGGAATAATGGCCTGCCTTAAATATTCTACTTCCATCTAACTCGTTATGAGGCTCCCAGTCGTTGGTACTCAACTAGAAACCAAGATGGCAGGAGAGCCTGGCATTAGAGTCCATAAGGTTCAGTCTCCAGGCCCAGCAAGTAGGATGAGGGGAGAGAACAATCTGATGGGCAAATGGAAGCTATCTGGCACATTTGCAAATATCCATACCTGTATATTGAAAATGCAATGGATTTCAAAATAATTTTACTCTCTGCAAAGGAAAAGAAAAGGAAATATGGTTACCAGCTGACTATTAAGAAGGGAGTCCAAGTGAGTAGAGGTAGAAGAAATGAGAAGAACAAGGCAACATGAAGAGATCAAAAAGAGGGGTGAACGTGGAGGATGTTTTCCAGAGAGCTAATTGTAGCCATTTAGCTCCACTTTCCCTTACTCCATTCCATCAAGGGTTCTCGCTTTTTAAGAAATATTTCTTTCTCTCAAGGTAATTTTATTATTTTCTATAAACAACTTTACTCCTCCTGGGAATATATCCCATTGATTATGACACAAACTTTTAAATCATGTGACTCTATGCAGTCATTAGAAGCAAGGCTAATACTATATTTCTATATTTCTATATTTTCCTTTTAACCAGCTGAATATACCATTTATTCAAATTTTATTCTCTTAGCCAACAGGTGGTCTCCATGATGTTGGAAGGATTATTTGTAGAATACACAGTTCAGGGTTCAGAGTATTCACCTGTATTTAAATGTTTGTCATTAATCTTATATTTAAAGTGGAAAAGGTGACAAATAAAGAGCTTTACTCATTATCTAATTTCAAATATATTCCAATTAGCAGGCTTATGAGCCTAACGTCTACTTACCCATAAAAATTTGTTAAATAGCTATGCCAACAATTATAAAATGGATGAGTACAACCATTTTGCTTGTACATGAATAAAATTGACTGATTTTAAGGAAAGTTTACCTTTGAATAACAACCCTCATTCAGTAGGTGTATTGGCTTTCTTTAATGAAGTCATACTGTATGTATAGTGGCAGTCTAAGCTCATGTCTGAGAGCACCGTGACCCCCACTTAGTCTCCTTGTGGAGGCCCAGGGGCGGCTTTCCATGAGGTCTCAATTTTAGTGTGGACTCTGAATTCAATTATGATGCAAAATACTTTCAACCTGGCAAGGGTTTGCACATGTGTGTTTATTACAAATCTGAACACTATCGAGCTGTATTATCTTTGAGATATCGTGCTACTTATGAAGGAGTTTTAGGTGAGCTCTGCTCATTAATTGGATATGTAATTCCTGCATACCTATGTGAATCATCTTTCCTCTTTCTCATTTCAAGTTTTTACTTTCATCAGCGAGGTAAGTACCATGAAAGGGATAGCAAACACATATTAGTCATTTATTAAGTCTGTTGGATAATCCAATAATCCAGAGAGATTTTAAAAAATGCATTTTTTATCCTTTTGAGGAAGATTACGTATCAAGAAATTTTTTTCAGTTTTGCTTACCAAAATTTGCTTTACCTCTCTTCTCCCCTTCCTTTCCTTTGTCGTCCCTGTTGCACTTGTGGAGCTCAATGCAGTCCAGCGATGCAGCTCCTGCACACGCGTTTATGCCCCAGGGGATATCATACCCTTGCCCAGAGCTGTCACTGCGCTGTAGTGCTGAGGAAGCTGGATCCCAGGGCAGAGAACAGAAGTATATCGCTGGTCATGTGCTTCAGGTAGGTTTGGATCAACTGAGACAAAATCAGCAAGCAGTTCTGATAACGGTTCTCAATGTGAAGCAGTAACAGTGGAGGGGGAATGGCCTTCGCTTCATTAGTCGACCTGGCTGGCTCAGTGGAAGTTTCCTTTCTCACTTCAAGGAAATGTCCCAAGGCATCAGTCTGTGTGGAGAAAGGGACACTGTCATGTCATCCCTTCGGTATATTCCCTAGAAATTTAAATAACCCACTTCCTGTAAAATGCCTTACAGTGTAGATTACAGGTATGTAGAAAGTTGGAAGGAAGGAAGGAAGGAAGGAAGGGAGGGAGGAAGGGAGGAAGGGAGGGAGGGAGGGAGGGAAGGGGTGGATAAAAGATAATAAAAATGCAAATAAGTAACTAAAAGATGAGTATTATACAAATAAATGAGAATTCAAAAAACTCTAGGTTATATGTCTTGCTCAACCTTGATTGCATTTTTATTTCTGTTCAACAAACATTTATTAAGTGGCTGCTACATCTCTAGAACAGTATATGTCACTGAGGATAAAAAGTCTCTAAGTTCCCATCATTTGTGACACTATATTAAAGAGTTTGCATGTATTAGCAAGGATTTAAAAGAAATTGTCATTTTACCCTGAAGACAAAATGAGAGAAATTCAGGTGCCTGCATAATAAAAATGAAAGAAGATGCTTATTAAATGGATACATAATTATTTATCATCTAAATATTTATTCTATACCTTTCAAAATATATATTTTTTAGAATTACCATGGTTTTTTTTAAAAATTATATACCTCTCTCATGCTTTATATCATATGAGGGATATAAACAAATAGTCCTAACATTTTCACACATTCAGAGTCCAAATCTTTTAACTCAAGTCCAATCATTTCTCTTTCAGCATCATCATTTCTGAGTGCTTTTTAATTCACACTCTGCCGTCCTTTGCACATTCCGAGCATACTAGTGATGCATCATTACTGACTCTAAAATTTCCACATACAGAGTTGATGCTGGCATTTAATTGATTGTTTTCAGATACTATCCATGGAATTGGCCCAGTGTACCTTCCTAAAATAATTATACCATTGAGTAAACCTTTGCGAGTTGTAGTTTTTCTAACATAATATAGAAATCACATACAATTTCACACATCTGCATAAACTGGCAATTAGGTCACTACTGCTGGCTGGCTGGCCAGATTGATAAGATGCCTTCCAGATTTCAGAGAACGGGATGCAGGAAAAATAAAAGTACCTCTTACACAGGACTGAACATAGTAATTGACAAAGGCAGGGGAATTGTAAGATTGCCAGACAAATTTGACTTATGTTTGGTTGTAATGCCATCTGACTTGGCAAGTGATTATCAAAGACATATATAATGCTTATAACAGCTGAGCAATATTGTAAAGACTTTACCTAGGGTAGCCATATATTCCAGTAGGTTACCTTTTCCTGGTGCCTGACCCAAATTAGAATTTTTCCAGGATTTCTTAATTTATAATGAAGTACATTATTTACAGTTACATATGAATAAGTTGAGGTGGCTTTAACAGGACTCCTTTTTCTATATCAATATATTTCTATATTAAAATAATTAGCAAATTATTTTAAGAGGACTGCCCCAAGGTGGACTACACAATCTGAGCAGCTGCATAAAGTGTGTTTGCACATTACTCTGGAAAACATGACATTTCATTTAGATCAAATGATTGTTCTTATAATCTAAGGTTGCTCATGTTGCAGTCCAAGTTGTCCAGTGCATATGGAAAACAGTATTAAAGCCACATCTGTGAATATGCTGTCTCCATTAGAAGAACTTTACAAATGATTAAATGATGCCAGTTTTATCAGTTAATTCTGATAATGTTAATCTTTCTATCCAATTCACAGAAAAAAAAAAAGATGTTTTTGGAGTTCATTTTATTGAATGTAAAATATTTATAAAAGCTCTCATAAATTAAATAAAAGAGATTAATAATGAAAATAAAATTATTTGCTTTCACACTGATACTACAAATACAAATTTTAGAAGAACATGACCTAATGGTAAAAACTCGGCTCTAAAGAGGATTGAGAGAAGATGGCAGAGTAGGAAGCTTAAGGAATCAGTTTTTCCATCAAAACTACTAGAGAACTGACTGAATCAACCACTCTGAAACTCCTGAGTCTAGGGGAGCACTTCGTATCATCCAGAGAGGAGTGGGAAAAAGAGTCTGGTAAATTGCAATAAAGACCAATGAATTTCACTCTCTCTGCAGAGGCACCACTTCTCTTCCCCTAACCTCATGGCTGGCACCAATGGGGACTGGAGCCCTGGCTCCCAGCTCAGCTGGCTGGTGCCCGGGTGAGATGAACAGGACTAGCCTTCCAAACTCCAGAAACCTGAGGTCTGATTGCAGATCTCTTCCTTTGATGATCTGCTTCTGATCACTGGGAGCCAACTCTGAGGTTGGTAATTGTTCCAGATGCCTGGGACAAAGATGGCAGAGGAAAGTTAAAGACTATAAACTTCCTCAAAATTAGGGAAAACGGTTAAAGGCCTGCGTTAACTAGACAAGTGCCCAATTAAAACAAAATTCCATTTCAAGAGCCATTGAAGAGCTCCTGGCACTCTTACTGGCCCCTCCACCATTCTCTCCACAAAACAGGGTAGAGCCAGCTGGCACTGGCCCTGTGGGTGCCCTGTTCCAGAGGTAGCAGAGGGGCTGCTGTGTGCCTCCTGGTGTGTGTGCAGGGCAGAATCATTTCATCTGGTGGAAGTCTGAGAGACCAGCCAGGGGAATGTGTCTTAGGCTCACCCTCCCAGAGTTGGTCTTTGGAGGCAGTTGGGACAGTATGAGAAACAATCATGTTCAAAGGACATGTGGTGTAGGACTGCCTACACTAAATCATTCAAAATGGCACTGAGAAGGGGAGGGAATTTCTGTTCCAAAGGGATTAGAGGGGCATTCACTCAAACTCCTGTAAACTGTAACTGGGGAGTTCTCTAGTGAACACAGGCCCAGGAGAAGAAGCAAGATCTCCAGGTCTGGGTCCACACAGGCTCAGATAAGACAGAGAGAACCCCACACTTACCATTTATCTTGGGCTCGTCTGATGATAGAAGGATGAAGCTCTGAAGGAGACTATCAGCCAAAGAAGAGTCAATTTGCAAAGACATGAAAGATGCTTTTTGCCATGATTTACTTGTTTTACTTAGCTCTTAGCATTCAAGAAAATCTAGCTGGGTACAAACTTAAAGGAGAGTTCAGTGACTAAATCCCTGAACTAACATGTGAAAACAAATGTACAGTGTGCAACAGAAGATTGCAAGCCAAACAAAGCAAAAGGAAATGATGGCTCATCTGAAGGAACAAGATAAAAATCCAGAATCCATTAATGAAGTGGAACAGTCTTTGAACTTACAGACAGAAACTTTAGAATAATGCTTAAGATAGTAAAGGAAAACACAGAGAAGGAACTATGGGGAAATCAATGGATGAACAGTATGGGAATCTCTCCAGAGAAATCATAGAGTTGAAGAACATAACAATTGAAATAAATTCTCTAGATGATTTCAACAGCTGATTGGAGTTGGCAGAGGAAAGAATCCATGGACTTGAAGACAAGATAACTGAAATTATTCAGGATGAGAAACAGAGAGATAAAAGACTAAAATAAGAATGAACAGAACCTAAAAGACCTGTTAGAAGCCATCAAGAGTAACAATATATGCACTATGGGAGACATGGAAGGAGAATAAAGAAAAAAGGGATAGATGGAATATTCAAAGAAATAATGGCAGAAAACCTTAACAAAATACACGAATATGCACTTTGAAGAAACCCAACAGATCCCAAATAGGATAAACTCAAAAAGAATCATGCCCAGAGACATAGTAATCCAATTGTCTAATTCCGAGTACAAGCAGAGAGTTCTCAAAGCTGCATGAAAAAAAGCATCAAGTTGTCTACAAGAAATTCTCAATAAGATAAAAGTGCTGATTTCACATCAGAAACCATAGTTGCAAGAAGGCACTAGTACGAAACATTTAAAGTGTTGAAAAAAAATTGCCTATCAAGAATTTTATATCCAGCAAGATTTTCTTTCAAAAATGAGAAAAAGATTAAAATATAATCAGATAAACAAAAGCTGAGCGAATTCTACCCCCCCAGATCTGCCCTAAAGCAATGCTAATGGAAGTTTTTGGATAGATAGGAAAGGTTACTAAACAGTGAATCAAAGCAGCATGAAGCAATGCAAATCTTTGTAAATGTAACCACATGAGTAATTATAAATGCCAGAACTATTTCATTATATTGTTTTTTATGATATTGTACTTCTTACTTCATATATATGTGCTAAAATGCAAGTGCATAAAGGTACAATAAATTGTCCCACCCTGGGGCAAAGGTAATGCATTTACATGACTCCTGGGAATGAGCCTCCCTGGCACCGAGGGATTACTACCAAGCACCAGCTGATGATGTAACTAGAAGAAGACATTGAATAAAAGGGTCAACTCAGACCAGCAGAATATCTCAGCCTACATGTAATATCAGGTGTTAAAAACTGCTTTTTGACCTTGAATAAAAGGGGGAAATGGAAAGGACATATGAGTTTATATGGCTATGAGTCTCCAAAAAAGAGTCGGGAAGTCATCAAAGGTGTCACACTTACGCACACCTCAGCAGGGTCCCAGAGATAGCCAAAGTAGATACAACCCCAGGTACTGGTTCTCCTGAGAGCTACAGAGACCCACATGTTCTATGGCAATGGCAGATGACTCTGGAGTTCAGTGCCATGTCAGTTAGTCCTCTTTGAAGTTTGTGTTCCTGAATGTGATGGAGTTGGACACAGATGTGACAAGTCTCTTGTCACTTTTACTGGAGTTGTCACTGGGGTTGGTGTATACCCAGGAGACCTGAATCTCTGGACTTCCCATATGGCAGCTAGGCCCTGATCCTCAGCAGACTTGCAACTCCTACCCTTTGGTTTATTGGACTTATCCCAGCCAGCGAACCAGAGGGTAAGGAGGATCAACCACCACACCAGGAAGCCCAGAGTGCCTACAACTGCAAGTAGGAGAACTGCATCCATTATCCATGTGGAATATAGATCACATCTTGATATAAAAGTGGAATGGATATCACCATCGCTGGGTCCACAGGGTGGAAGAATAGAGTATAGATTAGAGTGGACTTACTGATATTCTACTATGGAACTATTGTGATTAGTAATGGAAGAAATTGTAGCATTAATGTGGAGAGAGTGGCCATGGTAGCTGCTAAGGGTAGGGAGAGGGAAGAAGAGATGTGATGTGGGGGTATTTTCAGGACTTGGAATTATCCTGGGTGGTACTGCAGGGACAGATGCTGGCCATGACCCACTGGGTGGACAGGTGGAGTGTGCAAATTACAATGTAAACCATTATCCATGTGGTGCAGCAGTACTCCAAAATGTATTCATCAAATGCAGTGAATGTCCCGAGATGATGAAGGAGGTGGTTGATGTGGGAGGAGTGGGGTGAGGAGGGTGGGGGCTATATGGGGACCTCTTATATTTTTTGAATGGAACATCAAAAAAAGAGAGAGAGAGAAAAGAAAGGTACAATAAATTGATGATTTTAGACATACAATGCACAAAGATACAACGTGTAACAAGTAAAAACAGGTGGGAGGACAGAGAGGTAAGGGAACAATTATGTATATTTTAAGAAGATAAATTGTTATCAAATCAAATATGATTGTTATACATTTAGGATCTTAAATTTTAACCTCATGGTAGTCACAAAGAAAATACATGGAAAATATATTCAGTAAAAAATGAGAAGGACCTCAAAAATGATATAGTTCAAAAAGTCAAAAACACATGGAAGTATGCATTAATGGAAAAATTGCGGGCCAAAATGTATAAGACTTACAAACACAAAATAGAAAAAAATTGGCAAAAGAGTCCTGCATTATCTGTAGTTACTTTAAATGTAAATGGATTAAACTCAACAGGGAGAGATTGGCAGAATGGATAAAAAGTATGGCCCAACCATATACTGTTCACCTTAAATTCAAAGACATAAGTAGGCTAAAATTGAAGTATGTAAAAAAAAAATACATATATATATATATACATTCAAATAGCAAACAAAAGAGAAATGGGATATGTATACTAATATTAGATAAAATAGACAAGAAAAGCAAAAAATAGTTATGAGGGACAAAGCGTGTTACTACATATTGATAAAGTGGTTAATTCAACAAAAAAGATACAACAATTATAAATACATTCACCTATCAGGAGAGCCCCCAAATACATGAAACTAAATACTGACAATTTTGAGGGGAGAAATAGTTCTACATTTAATAGTAGATTTAAATATACCACTTACAGTAAAGGGTAGAACATGAAAACAGGAGCTCAGTAAGGACATAAAAGACCTGAACAATAATCTAAACCAGCTAGACCTAACAGACATTTCACTCAGCAGCAGCAGCAGAATACATACTTTTCTCAAGTGCACATGGATCATTTTCCAGGATACATACATGCATACATTAGGCCTCAAAACAAATCTCAATAAATTAAAAAATATTGAAATCACAAAATGCATCATGTAAGGCCATAATGGAATGAAGCTAGAAATCAATAACAGAAAAATAATAGAAAATTCATAAATATGTGGAGATGAAACAACATACTCTCAAGCAACCAATGGGTTAAAAGGGAAATCACAAGCAAAGTTAGGAAATATTTTGAGGCAAATGAAAATGAAAAGAGAACATACCCAAACATATGGGCAGTGAAGGCAGTGCTGAGAGAGAAATGTATAGACTAAAATACTTACCTTAAAAAAGAAGACTTCAAATCAGAACTAACCTCCAAATTGGAAGAACTAGAAATGGAAAAGCAAACTGAACCCAATGTAAGCAGAGGGAAGAAAATACATAAATTAGAGCAGGGATAAATGAAATTGAACCAAAAATTTTAAAAAAAAGAATCAATAAAAGCAAAACTTGGTTCTTTGTAAAGATAAATAAAATTGACATTTAGCTAGACTGACAGAAAAAGAGAGGGTCAAAAATGAAAATCTGAAATTAAAAGGGGACATTACTAACAACTCCACTGAAATAAAAAGGACTATAAGAGAATACTATGAACACCTGGATGCCAATAAATTAGATAAATTACATGAAATGAAAAAATTCCCAGAAACACTTGAACTACCTATATTAACTAAAAAAGAAATCCAATTACTAGTAAAGAGAATGAATCAGTCTTCCAAAAGCCACAACAAAGAAAAGCTCAGGGCCAGATGGAAATTCTACCAAACATTCCAGGAAAATTTAACTCCAATTTTGTTCAAATTCTTCAAAAAAAAAAAAAAATAGAGGAGAAGGCAACACTCCCTAACTCATTTTACAAGGACAATATCACTGTTAAGTCAAAGCCAGATAAAGATATCACATGAAAAGAAAAATACAGAGCAGTATCTCTGATGAATATAGATGCAAAAATCCTCAACAAAATACTAGCAAACTAAATCCAACAGCATATTGAAAGAATTATACACCATGATCAAATGGGATTTATCCCTGGTATGTAAGGTTGGCTCAGCACAAGAAAATCAGTTAATGTAACATACCATATTAACACAATGAAGGAAAAAACACACATGATCAATCTCAATTGATGCAGAAAAAACATGTGATGAAATCCATCATCCATTCTTGATAAAAACAGTTAGAACACTAGGAAAAGAAGGAAATTTCCTCAACATGATTTAGGGCATTTATGAAAAGTCCACAGATAATATCCCGCTTTATGGTGAAATACTGAAAACTTCCCCCCTAAGATCAATAATAATACAAGGATGTCCAATGTCAAAACTGTTTTTCAACATTGTATTGGAAGTTCTTGCCAGAGCAATTAGGTAAGAAAAACGTAAAAACATCGAAATTGGAATGGATGAATTAAAACATTCCCTATTTGAGGATAGCATGTTCTGATACACAGAAAATCCTGAAAAATGCACAACAAAACTCCTACTATGTGAATTATGTGAATTCCTCAAAATGGCATGGTACAAGATTGACACTCAAAAACTCAGTAGTGTTTCTATGCACAAGTAATGAACAATCATAAGAAGAAATGAAAAAATTACATTTACAATACCAGCTAAAAGAATCAAATATCTAGAAATAAATTCTAAGCATGGATATAAAGGACTTGTACACAGAAAACAACATGCATTAATAAAATAAATCAAAGAAAACCTAAATATTTGGAAAGACTTCCCATGTTCATGGATTGCAAGACTAAATATCATTAAGATGTCAATCTTACTGAAAGCAATTTATAGATTCAGTGTCCTATCCAAAGGAACAAGATAAAAATCCAGAATCCAGGAATCCAATTGCCCATCAACATAAACAAAATGTGGTATATACATACAATGGAATATTACTCATCCATAAACAGGAATGAAGTCCTGATACATGCAACAACATGGATAAACCTTGAAGACATCAGGTTGAGTGAAACAAGCAAGACAGAAAAAGATAACTATTGTATGACCTCAGTGATTTGAAACAATTAGAATAAGCAAATTTATAGAGTGAGAATATAGAATATGGTTTACCAGGGGACTAGATGGGGATAGGAAATGGGATGTTCAAGTTTAAATTGTACAGGCTTCTTATTTGTCGTGGAGTTGATGATGGTAGCACTACATTGTGAACATAATTAACCACTGAAATATATATCTAAGTATAATTAATGGAACTACACTATTGAAACAGTGTACCCTAAATTAATCCATGGCCTATAGTTAATAGTATAATTATAAAAATGTGCTATAATCAGTTGTAACAAATGTTCCACACCAATGCATGTGTTAATAATAGGGAAGTATATGGAAATCCTGTATTTTAGCCATGATTTTTCTGTAAAACCACAACTTCTCTAAATTAGAAAAAGAATAGAAAAGCAAAAGGTGAGTGCTAATATGAAAAATTATTTAATTAATAACTATTAAATGTGAACTTCTATTCATTGATGAGCATATTATTTCTCTTTACTGAAGGCTTTTAAATAATGCAAATTGTAAAACAAGTTGTTTGGTGATCACAGGATTAAATCAGAATGCTAGTGGATGATTGTATTAGCCCAGTGTCATCAGACAATAAAATGTGAACTCATTGACTACAGGGAATCTATATCTTTGCCACAAAGAATGGCTAGCACATTTGCTAGGGACACACTTATTATGTTTAAATCTCTGACTTTCTTTTGGTAGATAGATTTCCTGAAAGATATCCTTTTATTAATGCAATATTTCTGAATACAAATTATATTACAGTTCTATATAGAGAGTTTTCTGGTAAAAATCCCAATATAGCCCCACAGATTAAATTTAAATATGCATTAAAATACTTCGGGTAATTTTTATAGATAGCTGATCTCATCCTTTATATTTTGTTTTATATAATATCATTCAGAGAGAAACTTTTATTTTCACTATGGAAATATGGTTTTTTTGGTTCTAGTACAAGGTATAGCACCATCTAAATAAGACAGCCCCAAACGAAGACTATGTATCCTGGATATGAAAACATGGTTAATTTGCTTAAAGCTTTGTTACGTCCCCCCAAGTGCATTAGCTCTTTTGCATCTTCTCTTCCCCAAGGAGGTTAGCATTAGAAACTCTCAAAAGAAAAAAAGAAAGCTTATGTGCTTTTTCCTTTTTTGGTTCACTAAGAAAGTGAGGATGAGAGATTGAGCCTGGGAGATTGGAACCCATTTTAAAGCCATGAGAGAGAAATATTTAAAAATAGATTGAGAATGAAAGTCAAACTTCCATGTCACTAACCTGTCCTTGGGCAGAATATGTATCAAGTCTTTTTTTTAATAGGAGGTGGGTTGTATTTGAAAAAAAAAACATTTTTTGTAGTTTTTAAAAAAAATATGCTCTACATGACATTATTCTACATGTTGAAATTGCTTTAATCTTGTAAGAATATATACTGAGTATCACAATACTGAATTAACATATTGAATGGCTACAAATTCTGTGTGTAGCAAGAATTTAAAAGATAACATCAGCAATTCAGAATTCATTTAATCCTAAGAAAGAAACTAGGAAGGCACAATGGTGATGGCCCAAAGAATGCCACGTAAAGGGATGGTGTGGGGCAGCCCCTGCTAGGGGGTGGGCACGTCATCCATTTTTGTGAACGTTGTGTGACGAGCAGCAGAGAGAGGCAGGAGGGAGGGAGAGGTATCGAAAGCTTGTTGTTCATCTTGATGTCAATTTAGTCTATTTTAATAAATAATAGTACATAAACTGATTAATTTCTTATGAGCTACAAGTTCCTGGATGTGAAGCAATACCGAAAGCAAATAAATTAAGTCTCTATAATTAATTAATTTCAGATACCCCTATAAATATGATAATAAGCCAATATTTCCCCAAAAGAATGGAATCTTTGTTGTTTTTCTTCTGCAGCCCTCCTCACACACACTGAAGCACATTTTATATATTTATACACACACCCACTAACATTTAAAGTTACTTATATTCATGTAAATACATTTGCAAATCATCCAGCTATACAATTGAAGAATAGGAGCTGACAAAATTAAGGAAAACTTTGTCTTATAAGCAACAAAGTAAAGCACAATCAATTCTGGGCTATGTCATATACTACAACAAAAGCAAATGTTTTTAAATGAAGTAATTAACGTTAACATTCAAAGCAATTAAAGCAAGAAGAAGAAGAAAACAAAAGCAAGTTATTGACATATCTGTAATCTACTCTTTACGTGTTATGAACCATATATACTGCAATTCAATTTACTGTGTCATTCATACAAGGGTGGTGAATGCTTTAATTTTCAGAATCGCCCTCAGGTGAAGGAGGCTTATAGGGGTAGAGGTGAAGAGCTGATGTTCGTATCTACTGAGAGACCACAAAGAAGACAGAACTGTCTTAAATTGCAGCAGAGGGTATTTAGATTAGACATAAAAAAAAAAAAAAAAAATACACCATTCTTTTATAAGGACCCTGAGCCACCAGACTGTATTGACAAGAGAGTTAATAAAATAGCATGGTTTATGGGAAAGCAGGAGCAAGAAGCAAGTGATTTTTTTAGACTTCTTATAACACTTGAGATATTAAGATTTGACTTTGAATATATGCATGCATGTGAGTTCAACAAGGACTTTTTTTTTTGTCATTTTCTGCTTGTTATCCTTACTTATGCTGATACCTTCGACGCGTTCTAATTTACCAATTGTTTCTGTTTGTGTGGATTGCATTCTGAATTCAGCTAAATGTAATTAATTTCTAGTAAACTACTCATTAACAACTGCAAGATCAGCATTTACAAGGTAATTACCTTTACTGGAGGTGTAAACCACAGGTCTATTTGGGATTTCAGGGTTTTAAATCTTTCAGAGAAAAGTATGTGTTTGGAATGGGGTCAGATATTCTTTAAATATAATGTGTTGGGTTTTTTTTCAAAAATCACAACTGAAATATCAGCGAGCTTTACCTAGCATTTACTCATCATAGTACTGAGTGGTGTTTTATGAAGCAGTAATACACCTCCCCAGTGGATTAACTGGAGATTGATAGCTGGTTTTCACCACCAGCATGCCAGATTAGCATCCCATAAACAGTTCACGAGGTACTGCCATTGCATATATCATGTCCTTGGAATCCATTATAACTTGCATGTTTAAAAGTAAGTTACATATGAAAATGCTTACATATCTGAATTGGATATGTGAGCAAATATGAAACCAACTGCATCCTCTCGTGGAATTAAGATATTTTAAAATTTGAAGTAGATATTTGAGATTTTAAACTTTTTTTTTTTTTTCCTTAGAGTCCAGCAATACTAAGTAGTGTCAGGCACCTTACCACCAGAGCCCATGAGTAGATCAGATTCTACCAGTAAATGTCAATGCCTTGTGCTATGATAGGGAATTTCTTTAACACTCCCCACCCTCCACACACACATCACAGGTCTTTTCCAGAATTTGGTAGAGTTTCCATTGCAGATGGAACACAACTGACCACAATGCCCCTTCCTTGGTCAATCCATCTCTTTAGTATCTGCATCCATTCTCTTGCTCCCTTTAGAATGGCATTAGCCCTTCCCCACCCTCTTCTCTTGATAGGTAGGATCTTAAGCACATAAACTGACTAATTCCTACTTAACAAACGGCTTCCTCCTGGATTTTAAATAAGTATGACTATTATGAGTTGAGGGCTTACCATGGATGGGTTACTGTTTATGGAACCTTACCTGAATTACCATATTTAGTACACACTGCCATTCTGAGAGTTATGAAAGAAAGCATTTGGTTTTTATTTTAAAAGAAGTAAAAGTGAGTGCTAAAATGGTAAAATGACTTATCCACAAGCACATATCTAGTAAATGGTGCAATGGTGCAATGGGACAGATTTCAATCCAGGCAAAAATCTAGACTTTAGAAGTTTGAGTATTAAGTGTGAGATGCCACTAATATCCCTTGTGCTTTATCTTAGTTTCCCAAGAACTTAGGCCAGGACCACCAAAGCACTACCTGGTCTGCAGAAAAGAGAGGACAATGCCTAAGCTAGAGATGGCTGATTTTTTTTCCTCACTGACCTAGCCATTACTTGTAGAACTGGAGAAGCTTCTTGTTGGAAATCTCCAAGGTATAAAAAAGAGCCCCTGAATGGAAAGGCCCCTTAGAACTGTACCTTTCAGCTTCATCCACAGAAAAGAAAGTTTATACTTCAGAAAATACCTAACTGTATTGGAAACTGAACTGTCCTGACACACTCGCTCTCTAGAACACTTGTCTTATTTAGCAATTTTTCAGTCACAACTTGTCTTTGTTGCTCTTTCACAAACCTTCCTTCATAAATTTTTTTTGGAGGTACTGGGGAATGAACCCAGGACATCATACTGGAAGGCAGGTGCTCAACAACTGAGCTATACCCACTCGTTCTTCATAAATTTTTATTGTCTTTTTTTAAAGTTACATAGATCACAAAAATTGTTACATTAAAAAATATAAGAGGCTTCCATATATCCCCTTACCCCCCCACTCCTCCCACATCAACGACCTCTTTCATCATTGTGTCACATTCATTGCATTTGGTGAATACATTTTGGAGCACTGCGGCACCGTATGGGTTATAGTTTACACTGTAGTTTACACTCTTCCCCAGCACATTCAGTGGGTTATGGCAGGATATATAATGCCTAGCATCTGACCCTGCAATATCATTTAGGACAACTCCAAGTCCAGAAAATGCCCCCACATCACACCTCTTCTTCATCTCCCTGCCCTCAATGACTACCGTGGCCACTGTCTCTACATCAATGACACAATATCTTCCATTGCTAGAGTCACAACAGTTCTATAGTAGAATACCAGTAAGTCTACTCTAATCCATATTTTATTCCTCCATCCTGTAGACCCTGTGATGGTGATGTCCACTCCGCCTCTAAATTGAGAGGGGTTTAGATCCCACATGGCTGATGGATGTGATTCTCCTGATTGCAGTTGTAGGTACTCTTGGTTCCTTGGTATGGTGGTTGACCATCTTCACCACCCTGTTATCTGATCTGGGTAAGTCCAATGAACTGGAGAGTAGGATTTGCAAATCTGCTGAGGCTCAGGGCCCAGCTGGCACATGGCCAGTGCAGAGATTCAGGTCTCTTAAGTATACATGAACCCCAGCGCTAACCACAGGTTCAGTAAAAGTGACAGAAGAGGCATGTGTAGAAAGGTCACATCTGAGTCCAACTCCATCACACTCAGGAGCACAAATTCCAAAGTAAGGCCCACTGACAAGGCACTGGACTCCAGAGCCATCTGTCATGACCACAGGAACTGTATGTCTCCATAGCCGTCAGGAGCACCAGTACCGGGGTTGTATCTACTTTGGCTCTCTCTGGGATCCTCCTGAGATGTGCATAAGAGTGAAATGATCTCCCTACTCATTTTGAAGTCTTTTAGCTGTATAAACTCATTTGTCTTTACCGTTTCCCCTTTTTGCTCAATGTCTTTTCCTAGTTGCATCACCAGCTGGTGGTTGGTAGTGATCCCTCACTGCCAGGGACGCTCATCCCCGGGAGTCATGTATACCCACTCACTCTTCATAAATTTTTAATTCAAGTTTTGGGCTTGTTTTAACCATCTTAACACTATTTAGTATCAATAACATACTTTTAAAAACGATTTTTTTTTACTTAGCTTTAATGAAGGTGAAACTATATGTCAGGCCCTGAGCTAAGCAGGAACTTTATATACATTGTCATTTTAACCACTCCCTTGTTCCTTCTGCAAATCTCCTGCCTGTAGAACTTAACATCAAGTCTGACTAAATGAGAATACTTCTTATATGACAAATAGAGGTTCACATCTGGCCCACTATCATCACTCTGGTCTTATTTCAAGATAAAGAAGTGTCTTTTAAGAACCTCCTACTGGATTTGGTGGAGCAAGATGTACATGGGGCATCCCTAGATATCTGACACACAATCATGTACAATCATCTGCCACTCTTCCATAGATTGACTCTCCTAGCTATAGCACTGAGCAGCCCTACAAGTTTTAATGTCTTCTCAAGTATAGCAACTGGAAAGTGGAAATAAAGTGTATTTTCTTTTTTATAATCTAGCCCAGTTGGTGCAAATCCTCCAGGAAAGAAATTTAAATACTTTTTCAGGCAGCCTACTTGTTACATCATTGACTAATTGGAAATCTGTACCATTGTATTACAAACACAAGAGAAGGAAATATTGATAAATGGCATCAGTATCAGAGGCTTTACAGTAGAAATATGCCATATTATGTTAGTGATAGAATAAATAGACTTTGTCAAAGCAATTTTACATTTGGTTAAGCAAAAGTAGTATCCCTAACAAATGGAAAAGGATTGCTGGTGTGAAGATGCAAAATATGCTCCCAATATTAGCTGCAACTACAAGATGTTTATAACTAAGGTATCTGACTTACAATAGGTCTGTCCGTGTACCGCCTTTACTTCAAGCATTGCTGTTATCCTCCTGACCTGGATCATCTCTTTTCCAACTTCCAGGGTGCTTATGGTCAGCTAGTTGTCAATTTATTTTAAAAAATACTGCTTGTCTTGGGTATTTATAATTTGATTCAGGAATTTGGAAGACCTCAAAATTAACATGTGTTGAATTTTCTGGCATCTGTTAGGTTCATAAATTTCCCTTGAAAGAGTATCTTTTATTATTATATCCCAGTGTCTTACCTTATCTCTTTTAAAAACATCAGAATCCTCAATTTAAGCAAATAAATATTAATGGTGATAATTACTTAATGAACACCATGTGTGAGCCCGTCTGAGTACTTTTCACTTGATTTGTACAACCAGTGTTGTAAGAAGTGATATTTGTACACTCAGTTTGCAGTTGATTAAGCAGCTCCAGGGTGACCGACCAACTAGTAAAGGGCTGAGCTGAGATTCACTTCCAGACATTCTGATTCTGATTCTGAAGAATGTGACCTTCCGAGGAAGTGAAAAAGTATATTATTAATTCAAGTGTAGTTATTAAGGGGAAGTGAGGAACCTAGGAAAGGTGGAAATTTCAGGGACACTTCCAGAGCGTCACTTCATCCTAATCCCACACGGGGATTCTGCAGTGTGAGTTACACCTCAGAGTTTTTCCAATCCTGCCCAATGCAAGAGAGTCAAACCTTGCATAATTCACTAAACATTAAAGATTGTTTATATTAATTGAAAAAAAAAATCATCCTGAAGTCTTCTCTTTCCGTATCAGCATGAAATTAATTAGAGATTTTGCATGGAAATGAGTCTACAGCTCAAAGAAACAGATTTAATTGTGTCACCCTATGAGGTGTGCAAATGAGGGCTGTCCAGATGTGATGCCGTGGCCTCCATGGTCACCGATGCCCCTGGCTATTGGGCTGTGTTCTGTCTCACCTTCTGCACACCTACCCTGGGCTCCTTTAGTCTCATGGTCATCTCCTGGCGGTTCTGACTCCAGTCCCCAGCCTCTGCCCTCGGAAGGAAGGGGAGGGATGCTACAAGTGGAAATGAACGGCCACTAGATGGGAAATTCCCCTTCATATCTCCAGCCGCTTTCCTCTATGTATCATTTGCCAGAACCAGGTCGCATAGCCACTTTCAGCTCTCAAGAAGGCTTAAAATGTTTTTTAATTGAGTATATTCCTACCATATACAACAAGAAAGCAAAACCTAGAGATATTTTATATGTATATTGAAGGTATCATAGTTTTGGTTTCCCAGAAGGAAACCTGGAGACAAAGATTCCAAGAAAGTGATTTACTAGGAAGATTTCCCAGGAAAAAGACTGAAAGGGAAGTAAAGATTTGGGTCAGGGAAGGGATGAGATCCAAGCAAAGGTGCAATGTTCAGGTGAATCTGCAGAGGGAAAAGGTAACCTTGACCGAATTTGGAGTCAGTGTAACCTCACAGTTAGCCCAATCATTAGGAAAACAGAATGTTTATCTCTTATACTCATGCATCTGCAAATCATTGATTAAGGACTCTTCTGGGGAAAAAATTCCAAGGCACTCCTGACTCACTTTATGTCTAGGCAAATTGGCTCCCAGCAGTTTGAATTTCCTGGTTCCAGCAAAGACACAGGTGCTGGCTTTTGGGGATGAGTCGCACCTGCAGACTACCAAGTTGATAAGGGCTTTGCTTGCTTCCTGAGGCTACCAGATTGTCTGCAGCAAGCAAGCCACCGTCTCCCTCTGGGAAGGCAGCATGAGCCCATAGCGTGAAGTTCAGAAAATCAACTGGTCCCGTGGTATCTTTATTAATTTTTAAAATTTTATTTCTTGAATTCTGCATATGTGTCCTATCTCTCCAACTAGAATTATCTGCAATTGTGCATACATCTCAACGTGCCCCACAACCAAGGGCTTTACCTCGCTCAGTATACCAAGTATTTGAGTGAATTGGACAATAAAGTCACAAATCTAGGTGAGGGCGTACAGACAGTCTCTAATCTCCATTTGATTTTTGTTTTGCCTGTGATTTTCTGGATTTCGAATTATTTCTAGTTATGTCACAATCGAGTGGTATTTAGTCTCACTTCTAGTACGACGATATAAGATTTGCTTTTCTAACAATATTATTTTGCAGTCAATGTATTTCTTATGTTAATAGCATTTAAATTGGAATGTCTACAAATTCTACACTAAATCTGACCAGTCTTTGGCTCTGTCTTTCCTCTTTTCTGGGTACTGTGGTGAAGCTGGGTATTAAATATAATTCTCTCACTCTCTTTTTCTCTCCTTCCTTCCGTCATGCACTCATTTTTGCCCACCTAAATATCTAATATCATGTGACATTCCAAATTACATCATAACTTTTATGACTCTGGCATTTGTACAATGTACATAATACATTGTAATTTTGCTTATCTGATACCTTTTTCCCACATATTGTATCTGAAAAATCTTCAAGTTGCAAGCTTTTAAGGTCATCTAAACTAATCTTTCATTTTTCAAATAGAAAATAAAATGAGGAAGTGACTTGAACAAAGTAACAAAATTAGTGAACAATCCAGCCATTGTTCAGTCCTAGGTATAGTTCAATGGGCTTTCCTCTCTAGATGGATAGAGAGGATGGATAATTTGATAATTCATCTACGTTGTTTTCTCCAAAATGCCTTCCAAATTTTTGGAAGCTGGTCATTTCTAATCTTGGACTGAAGTGACCATATTCTTTATCTTAATTTTACTTAAAATCAGCTCTGCTGCCCTAATATTTTCATCTTATAAATATTTTAAGGCATTTGCTCATTTCTTCTGGCTACTTATGTTATATATTATGCTGCCCAGTGTGGAACTTAGTTTTGCAATTGGAATTTTTATGTCAATCATATTAAAAGCACTAAGATAAAGTAAAGGTTTAAGCTAATTGTTGAAGTGTCAACCCATGCCATCTCTATCCCTCTCTGCCCTGACACATATGCCTACCATCTTCTGTGGGCAACCAGCTACTTCATATGGCTTACTCTTCTCAGTTTGTGCATGGAAAACAACACATTTTAGAATTCATTTTCTCTGTCTCATGCCCTTCTTGTTCCTAACACCTGGAATGAACTTGTACTGCTAATTATATAAAATGATAGATTTTATTGTTAATGATTTGAAAATTTCAAAATCATTCGTAAACATATGGGGTTGTTAAAGTAGTGATTTGTGAACCAACATAAGTACAAGGTCCAAATCCTCCAAATAAATTCTTATATTCCTAAGAAATTGTTGTTTTCACAGTTTATGAATTATGAATATTATTTCAAAAGTCCAAAGAAGTTTTGAAAGTTTAAAAAATAACTAAAATTAATTGTGTCACTATTAGGAGAACAGCAAATAGCATAGTGTACTGCAAAGAGCCCAACCTCTGATACCAGAGAGATGTGGAACAAAAGCCAGAACCATCGTTTTCTAGCTCTGTGATTACAAAATAGCATATGTGCATGTATAAAAGTATATGCAGGTTTTGGGGGCTTGGAATTGTCCTGAAGGACATTGCAATGACTGATACAGTCCATTATATATCCTACCCTAATCTATAGAATTGAGTGGGAGAGAGTAAACTACAATGTAAACTATTATCCATGCTTAGTAGAAATGCTTCAAATATTTCATCAATTGCAATGAATGTACCACAGTAATGAAAGAAGTTGTTAGTGTGGGGAAGGGTGGGAGGTGTGGAAAGGAGGCCATATGGGAATCCCTTATATTTTGTGTATAACATTTTTGTGTAATCTAAGCATCTTAAAAATATATATATATTTTTAAATACATGAAGGGAAGAAGCTGCAGCTCAAGTGGTTGAGAGCCTTCTTCCCATATATGAGGTTTTGGATTGGATTCCTGGTCCTGCCTAAAAAAAAGGTATATGTATGTTTTCATGAGTCTGTTTATTGAGATTTTAAATTAGAACATGATCACTATTCTGTTTTTTTTAAGTAAGCTTAGTTTTATTTTTTATTAGAGAAATTGTGGATTTACAGAACAATCATGCACAAAATACAGGATTTCCCTATATCACCCTACAACTGACAACTTGCATTGGTGTGGAACAATTCATACATTTGATGACATCATATTTTATAATTGTACTATTAACTATAATCCATGACTCAATTTTGGGTTCACTGTGTAGTTTAGTTCCATGGATTATTTTTAAAATTTTCATTCTGTTACCGTATATACAACCTAATATTTCCCCTTTTAATCAAATTCAGATGTATGTGTTGTTAATTGTGTTCACATTGTTGTGCTATCATCACCACCATCCATTACTAAAATACTTCCACCATTCCAAACAGGAATCTTATACAATTTAAGCCTTGATTTCCCATTCCCTATCCCCACCCCATTCCCTGGTAACCCATTTTCTAGATTCTGACTCCATGAGTTTGCTTATACTAATTGTTTCAAGTCATTGATATCATACAATATTTGTCATTTTGTGTCTGGTTTATTTCACCCAACATGATGTTTTCAAAGTTCACCCATGTCACATGTATTCCTGTTTGCAGCTGAATACTATTCCATTGTATGTATTTACCACATTTTATTTATCCATTCAACAGTTGATGGACACTTGACTGTTTCCATTTTTTGGCAATTTTAAATAATGTGAATATGAACGTCAGTGTGCAAATAACTGTTCAACTCCCTGCTTTCAATTTTTTTGGCCATATACCTATTAGTGATATTGCTGAGGCATATGGTAGTATTATGCTTAGCTTTCTGAGGAACTGCTAAAGTAATTTTCCACAGAGACTCTACCCTTGACATTGCAAACAGCAAGCAATGACTGTTGCTATTTTTCCCATCCTCTCTAACTCCTTATTTTCCATTTTTTGAATAGTAGCCATTCTAATGGATGTGAAATAGTATCTCACTGTGGTTTTGATTTGCATTTCACTGTGGCTCATGATGTTGAGTATCTTTTCAGGGATTTTCTGGACATTGGTGTATCTTCTTTGGAGAGATATATATTCAAGCTTTTTTTTTTTTTCCCACAGTTTTCAATTGGTTTTTCTTTTTGTTGTTAATTTAAGGGATTTGTTTATATATTCTGGATATTAAACCTTTGTCAGATATATGGCTTCCAACTATTTTCTCCCATTGTGTAGGCTGTCTTCTAACTTTCATGATAAAGTACTTTGAGGCATACAAGCTTTTAATTTTGATGAAGCCCCATTTACCTACTTTTTCTTTTTTTCCTTGTCTTTGGGTATAAATTCTCAGAAAACATTTCCTAACAAAAGGTCCTGAAGATGCTTCTGTATGTTTTCCTCTAAGACTTTGATATTTCTAGCTCTTATATTAATGTCTTTGATCCATTTTGGGTAGAGTTTTGTATATGATGTGAGACAGGGGTCTTCCATTTTGTTTTGCAATTGGAGATACAATTGTCCCAGCATCATTTGTTGAAGAGACTAACCCAATTGAATGGTGTGTGCCCTCTTGTCAAAAATCCATTAGCCATAAATGTGAAGGTTGATGTCTGAACTCTCAATTCAATTCCATTTGTCTGTCCTTCTGCTAATGCCAATCTGTTTTGATTACTGTAGCTTTGTAATCAATTTTAAATTCAGGAAGTGTGAGTACTCAAACTTCATTCTTCTTTTTCAGGATGGCTTTAGGTATTTGGTACTCCTGATCATTCCATATAAATTTAATGATTGCTTTTCCATTTCTGCAAAGAAGGTTTTTGGAATTTTGATTGGGTTTGTTTTGAATCTATAAATTGCTTTGGATAGTTTTACATCTTAATGTATTTAGTCTTCCAAACCATTAACATAGTATCCTTCCATTTTTAAAGACTTCTTTGATTTATTTAGCAATCTTTTATAGTTTTATGTGTACACGTGCTTTAGGTTAGATTTACTCCTAGATATTTTAATCTTCTAGAAAAATGGAAAATTTTCTTTTTTTTTTTTTGTTTTTTTTTTGTTTTTTTTGTTTTTGTTTTTTATTGACTTTGTAATAATATTACATTAAAAATATATATGTGAGGTCCCATTCAGGCCCACCGCCCACCCCCCCTCTCCCCCCCCCAACAACACTCGTTCCCATCATCATGACACATCCATTGGATTTGGTAAGTACATCTTTGGGTACCTCTGCACCTCATAGTCAATGGTCCACATCATGGCCCATACTGTCCTCCATTCCATCCACTGGGCCCTGTGAGGATTTACAATGTCCGGTGATTACCTCTGAAGCACCATCCAGGGCAGCTCCATGTCCCAAAGATGCCTCCACCTCTCATCTCTTCGTGCCTTTCCCCATACCCATCGTCCACCATGTCCACTTTTCCCAATCCAATGCCACCTCTTCTATGTGGACATTGGATTGGTTGTGTCCATTGCACCTCTATGTCAAGAGGAGGCTCAGATTCCACATGGATGCTGGATGCAATCCTCCCATTTTCAGTTGTAATCACTCTAGGCTCCATGGTGTGGTGGTTGTCCTTCTTCAACTCCATCTTAGCTGAGTGTGGTAAGTCCAATAGATCAGATTGTAGGTGCTGGAGTCTGTTGAGGCTCAGGACCTGGCTATCACATTGTCAGTCCAGAGATTCAAATCCCCTAAATATATCTTAAAGCCCAACATTAACTGCACCTCCAGCACATTAGCATGAAAGTCTTATGAAGGGAGATCCCATCTGAGTCCAGATTCATCACACATAAACACCATTTCCAAAGAGGGGCCATCTGCCCTGGTAGTTGACCCCATTGGCCATGACCATAACTCCCATGGGTCTCTTTAGCCCTCAAAGGAACCAATATCTGGGGGTTGTATCTGCTTTATCTGTCTCTCTGACTCTGCTCAGTTGTGCATGAGGGCAATCCTTCTGCCAGCCTCCAGACTCTTTTTTAGAAACTCATAGCCATATAAACTCATTTCTCCTTTCCATTTCCCCCTTACTTTAGGTCAAAAAGCATTTTAAAGTCATGGTATTTTATGTAGACTTGGCTATTCTGCTGATCCGCATTGAACCTTCCGTATAAGGTCATTTTCCAGTTGCATCATCAGTTGGTAGTTGATAGTGGTCCCTCGTTGCCAGGGAGGCTCATCCCCGGGTGTCATGTCCCACACTGGGGGGAAGGCATTGCATTTACATGCTGAGTTTGGCTTCGAGACTGGCCACATTTGAGTAACATGAAGGCTGACAGGAGGGAATTCCCAGGCACAATGTTGCTCTAGGCCTTGTTCTTATTTTAGATTTATCAGCTCACAAGCATAGTCATTAGCATCAGGGGCTCACTGTTGAACCCTCACTCCCTCCCGGTCCCCGCCACTGTACCTGGGAGACTGTCGCTGCTCCCCTAGGGACCACAACAGAGCACCACTGGCCAGGAACCCAGTACCCCCCCTACTATGGTTTTTAATTGTTGCCACTATGAGTATATCCATACATTACCATGCACCCTGGACATATGTTCTGTACAGCTCCCTGTCAGCCATATATCACCTGTCATTGGTATCCCATACCAGTATCCCTCCATTGCCATTGTTGAAACACTCTGTGATCCAGAACTCCCCGAAATTTGAAGCCCAATATAATGTCATGGTCCCTTACTAGGGAATGGCATATAGTGATGGGTTTAAAGGATAGATAAAGAACTTGGATAAAGTTAGATAAAGAACTTAGATAAAGAATGTTGACTTGAAAAAATTCCACATCCTATCTTTTTCCTTCCCCCCCCCCCCCCAATTATTCAACTTTTCTTCACAGGAGTCCTAGACCACAGCAATGTATATATATAATATACAGCACTCCCACACATCCACCAGAAAACCTTTTCCCTTCCACAGTGATACTCTTACGCCCTATTCATATCATATTTACTTAAAGTGATGTACAGAGTCTGAGACATTAGCTTTCTAACAAGGTGACATCTGTGCTTACATTGTGGTGCATACTTTAGGATACACAGTTCTTTACATTTTTAGTTATCCTATGTTTTACATTATGGTTTACATTATCAGTCTGTCATCTCCTATATGTTATGGTGTAATATTACATGTTTTATATCCATCCTTGTGTACTCTCAAGAAACTCCTCTCTTACCCCCTATTTACTTTGGTTCCACACATTTAACGTCCATTTTCCCTTCCACCTTGGTGCCCACAGTGACAGCCAACCTCCGTTTCATGAGGAGCCACTTCCAGAGATAGATGGAATAGTGTTCAGGGCCTAACTTGCTCAGCTGCCCCAATGCCCTGGGAGCCACCCTTTCTCTCGAGGGATACAGTTCCCTCTATTTGATGGCATTAGTCCTCCCCAGGATGTGGGTCCACCCCCACTCTCACTACTTGGGTTTCTACCCCATGGTGTCACCCACTCTGGCAGAATGAGCATTTAGACATTCCCCAGGAGCCCGTCCTGCATCAGACCCTCCCCTCCGAGCATTCTAAACAGGTAACCCTCTTTATTATATTTTGATATGATTTTCTCGGCATTTTACTCTCCACCAACACCTGACCCTCTCCTGTGTTCGTATGCTACCCCTCCCTCCCCCCACTTTTGGGCAACGTTACCCATCCGTCCCTCCCCAGCCACCCTCAAACCCGCAAAGCCCCAACCAAAGGCAACCCCTTGCCCCCCTTTTATCTCTTCTTTGTGTTCATACTTACCACCATCTCGTCTTAAATTCCACCCCTGCAGACATCGGCTCATATCCTTCCTCCACCCTCCGATTTCCGGTAAGCCTATCGTTCAGTCTCTTGCTATCTAGGGCAGCTTGTTTCTTTCATATCATTGAGGTCATGTAGTATTTGTCCTTCAATGTCTGGGTTGCTTCACTCAACATAAGGTTCTCAAGATTCATCCATGTTATCACATGTGTTTGTAGTGTGTTTGTTCTTACAGCCGAGTAGTATTCCATTGTGTGTATATACCACATTTTATTGATCCACTCGTCTGTTGATGGGCATTTGGGTTGATTCCAACTTTTGGCAATAGTGAACAATGCTGCTATGAACATTGGTGTACATATATCGGTTTGTGTCCTTGTTTTCAGTTCTGCTGGGTATATACCCAGCAGTGGTATTGCTGGGTCATATGGCAAATCTATTGCTAGTTTTTTGAGAAACCGCCATACTGTTCTCCAGAATGGTTGGATCCTTCTGCATTCCCACCAGCAGTGGATGAGTGTTCCCCTTCCTTCACATCCTCTCCAGCACTTGTATTCTTCTGTTTTTTCCATAGCTGCCAATCTTATGGGTGTAAGATGGTATCTCATTGTAGTTTTGATTTGCATTTCCCTGATAGCTAGAGATTTGGAACATTTTTTCATGTGCTTTCTTGCCATTTGTATTTCTTCTTCAGAGAAGTGTCTGTTTAAGTCTTTTTCCCATTTTTTAAATGGGTTGTTTATCTTTTTATTTTCAAGATATAGGAGTTCTTTATTTATGCAAGTTATAAGTTTCTTATCAGATATATGATTGCCAAATATTTTCTCCCACTGTGTGGGCTCCCTTTTTACTTTCTTGACAAACTCCTTTGAGGTGCAGAAGGCTTTAATTTTGAGGAAGTCCCATTTACTATTAGTTCTTTTGCTGCTCGTGCTTTTGGTGAGATATTCATAAATCCATTTCCTATTACAAGGTCCTGTAGATGTTTCCCTACACTGCTTTCTAAGGTTTTTATGGTCTTGGCTCTTATATTTAGGTCTTTGATCCATCTTGAGTGGATCTTTGTATAAGGTGTGAGATGGTAATCCTCTTTCATTCTTCTACATATGGCTAACCAGTTCTCCAGACACCATTTGTTGAATAGGCCACTCTCTCCCAGTTGAGAGGGTTTGGTGGCTTTATCGAATATTATGTGGTTGTATATGTGAGGTTCTATATCAGAGCTTTCAATTCGATTCCATTGGTCTATGTGTCTCTCCTTATGCCAATACCATGCTGTTTTCACCACCGTAGCTTTATAGTATGTTTTGAAGTCAGGTAGTGTGATTCCTCCAATTTCGTTTTTCTTTTTCAGTATGTCTTTGGCTATTCGGGGTCTCTTTCCTTTCCAAATAAATTTCATAGTTAGTTTTTCTAGTTCTTTAAAGAAGGCTGCGTTGATTTTTATTGGGATTGCATTGAATGTCTAGATCAGTTTTGGTAGGATAGACATCTTAATAATGTTCAGTCTTCCTATCCATGAACAAGGAATAGTCTTCCATTTATTTAGGTCTTCTTTGATTTCCTTGAACAATCTTGTATAGTTCTCGGTGTATAAGTTCTTTACCTCTTTAGTTAAATTTATTCCTAAGTATTTGATTTTTTTATTTACTATTGTGAATGGTATTTGTTTCTTGATTTCCTCCTGATCTTGCTCATTATTGGTGTACAGAAATGCTACTGATTTTTGCACATTGATCTTATAACCTGCGACTTTACTAAACTCATTTATGAGTTCTAGAATCTTCGTTGTAGATCTCTCAGGGTTTTCTATGTATAGGATCATGTCATCTGCAAATAATGAAATTTTGACTTCTTCCTTTCCAATTTGAATGCCTTTTATTTCTGGTTCTTGCCTCAGTGCTCGAGCAAGTACTTCTAAGACAATGTTAAATAGGAGCGGAGACAGTGGGCATTCTTGTCTTGTTCCTGAATTTAGAGGGAAGGAGTCTAGGATTTCTCCATTGTAAACAATATTGGCTTTAGGTTTTTCATATATACTCTTTATCATGTTCAAAAAATTCCCTTGTATTCCAATCTTTTGGAGTGTTTTTATCAAGAAAGGGTGCTGTATTTTGTCAAATGCTTTTTCTGCATCAATAGATATAATCATGTGATTTTTTTCCTTCAATCTGTTTATATGGTGTATTACGTTGATTGATTTTCTTATGTTGAACCATCCTTGCATACCTGGGATGAATCCCACTTGGTCGTGGTGTATAATACCTTTAATGTGTTGTTGAATACGATTAGCAAGTATTTTGTTAAGTATTTTTGCGTCTAGGTTCATTAGAGAAATTGGTCTGTAATTTTCCTTTCTTGTGATGTCTTTGTTTGGCTTTGGTACTAGGGTAATGTTGGCATCATAGAAGGAGTTGGGTAATGTTCTTTCTGTTTCGATGTTTTGGAATAGTTTCAGCAGGATTGGTGTCAGTTCTTTCCGGAATGTTTTGTAGAATTCACCTGTGAAGCCATCTGGCCCTGGGCTCTTCTTAGTTGGGAGATTTTTAATAACTGATTCTATCTCTCTGCTTGTGATTGGTTTGTTAAGATCATCAATTTCTTCTTTTGTCAATATGGGCTGCTTATGTGTTTCTAGGAATTTGTCCATTTCCTCTAGATTGTCATTTTTGTTGGAATATAGTTTTTCAAAATATCCTCTTATGATAGTCTTTATTTCTGTGGGGTCAGTAGTGATATCACCTTTCTCATTTCTTATTTTCTGTATTTGCATCTTCTCTCTTTTTTTCTTTGTTAGTGTTGCTAAAGGTTTGTCAATTTTGTTAATCTTCTCAAAAAACCAGCTCTTGGTCTTGTTTATCTGTTCAAGTGCTTTCTTATTTTCTATTTCATTTAGTTCTGCTCTTATCTTTGTTATTTCCTTCCTTCTTCTTCCTGTTGGGTTGCTTTGTTGTTGTTTTTCTAATTCCTTCAAATGTGCAGTTAGTTCTTCAATTTTTGCTCTTTCTTCTTTTTTGATATATGAATTTATGGCTATAAACTTCCCTCTCAGTACTGCTTTTGCTGCATCCCATAAATTTTGGTATGTTGTGTTATCATTATCATTTGTTTCAAGGTAGTCATTGATTTCTTTTGAGATTTCCTCTTTGACGCACTGTTTTTCTAAGAGTGTGCTGTTTAATTTCCAAATCATGGTGTGAAATCTGGGCTTCTGTCCCTTGCAAATCTCCAGCTTGACTCCACTGTGGTCAGAGATAATGTTTTGTATGATTTCAATCTTTCTGAATTCGTTCAGCCTTTCTTTGTGGCCTAGCATATGATCTATCTTGGAGAATGATCCATGTGCGCTTGAGAAAAATGTATATCCTGCTGTGTTTGGGTGTAGCGATCTATATATGTCTATTAGATCGAGCTCCTCTAATATACTATTCAGATGTTTTGTTTCTTTGGTGATTCTCTTTTGAGATGTTCTGTCCAGAGTTGATAGTGGTGTATTAAAATCCCCCACTATAATTGTAGATGCATCTATTCTTTCACTTAGTTTTTCCAGCGTTTGCCTGACGTATTTAGAGGCACCCTTGTTAGGGGCATAGATATTTATGATTGTTCGATCTTCTTGACAGATTTTCCCTTTCACTAAAATGTAGTATCCTTCTTTGTCTCTCACAATTGTTTCACATTTAAAGTCTATTTTGTCTGATATTAATATAGCTACTCCTGCCTTGTTTTGGTTATTGTTAGCTTGTATGATTGTTTTCCAGCCATTCACTTTCAATCTCCATGCGTCTCTGGGTCTAAGATGTGTCTCTTGTAGACAGCATATGGATGGGTCATATTTCCTTATCCAATGTCCCAGTCTGAATCTTTTGATAGGTGAGTTTAATCCGTTGACATTCAGTGTTATTACTATCAAGGAATTATTTGTGTTAGCCATATTTTGATTGGATTTGTGTTTGTCATATTTTGTTTGTATATTTTTTTTTGTCTTTTTTGTTGTTGTTGTTGGTCTTATACTCTCCTCCAACTTTGCCTTTCCTGTTTTTTCCTTTCTTCCTGCAGAACTCCCTTTAGAATTTCTTGAAGGGGAGGTTTCTTGTTGGTATACTCTTTCAGTTTCTGTTTGTCTGCGAATATTTTGAACTCTCCATCATGTTTGAATGCTAGTTTAGCTGGATAGAGTATTCTTGGTTGGAAATTTTTTTCCTTTAGTACCTTGACTATATCATACCACTGTCTTCTTGCCTCCATGGTTTCAGAAGAGAAATCAGCACTTAATCTAATTGAGCTTCCCTTGTATGTGATGGTTTTCTTTTCTCTTGCTGCTTTTAGGATTTTCTCTTTGTCTTGAGCATTGGATAATTTGATGAGTATATGTCTTGGGGTGGGCCTGTTGGAGTTTATGACTTGTGGAGTGCGCTGTGCTTCTTGGATATGTACATCTGTCTCTTTCAGTAGATTTGGGAAGTTTTCAGCCATTATTTCCTGCAACACTCCTTCTGACCCCTTTCCCTTCTCTTCACCTTCTGGAATGCCTATAATGCGTATGTTTGAGCGTTTTGCATTGTCATTCAGGTCCCTAAATCCTAATTGGATTTTTTCTATCTTCTTATTGACCCCTTCTACTATCTGTTTGATTTCTGATGTACTGTCTTCCACATCACTAATTCTCTGCTCTGTCTCTTCTAGTCTGCTGATATTTGCTGCAAGTGTATTTTTGATTTCTTGAACTGTGGTGTTCATTCCCATCATATCTGTTATGTTTTTGCGTATGTCTGCAATTTCCCCTCCAAGTGATGTCTTCATGTTGTTAACCTCTTTCATTACTGCATCAAATTTGTCGGTGATAAATGTTCTGAGATCTTTCATTGCTTGTGCCAAGTTTTGCTCCCCTTCGTGATTATTGGTTTGTTGATTGGATTCAGCCATGTTTTCCTGATTATTGGTTTGGTTTGTAGATTTTTGTTGCTTTCTGGTCATCTCTTTATTTTGACGAATTTAATCAGTTCCTTAGCTTCTTTGTCTGCTCTTGGAGGTTAATTAGTTGTTATTTTTGCATAGGTGTTATATCTTCTCTTTGTCACTTTTTTCTTCTTATTCTAGTTACTTGTTGTTGGTTAAGTTCACTTTAGAGGAAAGTATTAGCGTTGGGGAAAGGCAATTGTGTAAGCAAAGGAAAAGTGTAAGGTAGTATTGGTGATGTATGTTAACAAAGCAAGAATATGAGATCTGGGAGGATGGAGGTTAGATTTATGTAGATTGTATAGAGTTATAGCTGTAGGTAGAGTACCTTTTATGAAGTAGATGACTGAATATGGGAGGAATATGGTATGAACTACAAAGCTATTGTTTTCATGAGAGAGGGAAAAAGAAAAGAGAGGTAATAGTTTCAAGAGTGGATAACAGACAGAAAACAGAACAAAGGTATTAGAAATTAAGAGTTAGATACTTTGTGGATCAAAGAACGGGAGGTGGGGGGTGGAATATAGGAGAGATAGTAGATGATAGTGGATAACAAGATGCAGGGAAAGGGGAATAGTGTAGGTAGCCTAAATCAGTTCACACAGAAATGAGGCAGTGGAGAATGGGAAAACCCAGCAAATGTGAGGTGTTCCCTGTATCACCTATTGTATACTTGAATTAAAATAAAATAAGTGGAAGATGAGGGACAAGAGGGAAAGAGAAAACCTAAAAAAAAAACTAATTATAATAAAGAAAAAAAAAAGACAAGAAGAAAGGAAGAAAGAAAAAGCGGATGGGCAAACGGTGGGGAACGGATAGGGGGAAGAGAGATACAGGTATACACGTGTCACAATTGCAACACTATCTAAAACAACAACTTCCCCCTGCTTTGCCCTAAAACCCCCGTCTGTCTGCCTAAATGGGTCTGCAAGCACCTCCCTTCCCACAAACCTCCAATAGGCCGCCCAGGGCCCACAAACTCCCCAGTACTGCAGATGCTCCAAAAAAAAAAACAAAAACAAAAACAAAAACAAAACAAAAAAAAACACAAAGAACAGAAACCCCTCCGCAGGCCCGGATCCGCCCGCCGCGGAGGCCTGGACCGGCTCTGCCCGGCTGCTTACGCCACCGCGGCCTGGCCTGGCTTCGCCCGGCTCCGCTCGCTACAGCGGCCCAGCCGGCTCCCACGTCCACCTCCCGCCGCCGCGGCCTGGACCGGCCCCGCCCGGCTCCGTACGCCACTGTGGCCCGACCTGGCTCCGCCCGGCTCCGCTTGCTACAGCGGCCCGGCCCGGCTCCGGCGTCTGCCTCTCACCGCCGCGGCCTGCACTGGCCCCGCCCGGCTCCGTATGCCGCCGCGGCCCGGCCAGGCTACGCCCGGCTCTGCTCGCTACAGCGGCCCAGGCCCGGCTCCGGCGTCCGCCGCCCGCCGCTGCAGCCTGAACTGGCCCCGCCCGGCCCCGCTCGCCGCCGGCGCAGCCCGGCCCGGCTCTGGCGTCCACTGCTGCGGCCCGGCCTGGCTCAGCCCCACCGAGCGGGGCTAGATGCCTTGTCTCTGCCTACCCAAGGAGGGAATCCTCTACAGGTAGCTGGGATCTCCGTGTATATTTCACAGACGGATCCTCTCTGTTACCTTCCCTCCAAATCAATGTCCAGACACCTCCGGACCAGCAAAAATCCCGAAACAATCCAGTCCCAAAGAGTCTCCAACGCCGCCCAGCCGATTCCCTGCAGAGGACCCTAACAGGGATGTTCACTCAGCCGCCATCTTGCCCCCTCTGTCGGAAAATTTTCTTGATTTCTACTTTGGATTGTGCATTGCTTGTGGATAAAACACTAATGAATTTGGACGTCAATCATGTACCCCAACACTTTGCTGAAATAATTTATTTAATCTAGGAATTTTGTTGTGAGTTTTTAAGGATTTCCTGTTATAAAATCCTATCAATTGCAAATAAGAATAGTTTTACTTCTCTCTCTCCAATTTGAGTGACTTTTTTTTTCCTTTTCTTGACTAATTGCTCTGGAAAGAACTTCTAGTATAATGTTGAATAAGAGTGGTGACAGTGGCATCCTTGCCTTGTTCCTAATCTTATGGAGAAAGTTTGCAGACTTTCACAATTACACAGCATGTTATCTGTGGATTTTTTCTATATGCATTACCATGTTGAGGAAGTTTCCATCTATTGTTAGTGTTTTAAGTGCTTTTATCAGGAAAGGATGCTGTATTCTGTCACTAGCCTTTTCTGCATTAAGATGATCATGTTTAATTTTTCCCACTGTTGTGTTCATGTGGTGCATTACCTTAACTGATTTTCTTATGTTGAACCAACCTTGCATGCTAGCTTGATGCTCGTGTATAATTCTTTTCACATGCTATTGGATTCCTGTTCTGAGTATAGCAAGGACTTGTATAAAATGACAGCTTCCCAACAAACTGAGAGAGATACATCAGACCAAAGAATGACTTGGACAAGTCCAGCTTGGTGAGCAAATGAGCAGTTATTAGGGGGCTTATGTTAGGTCTTTGCCCTTGGTGGTGGACAGAGAGATAACAGTTCTGAGGTCAATTGTCTGCACTAAAAGACTAAAGGGGTCTTTTATAGAACATGTCTACATACAGATGGGGCATAAGCAGAACTAAAAAAATACAGCACTTTGCTCAAGATTAAAGGGAATACATTTAAAGATGTTTACCAAGGCATGCAGGGGTGCATATGACTTTACAGAATCCTTTCATTAGGATCAAATGAGCAAATATTCATATTGTTTTTGCAAGAAAGGAATGGTCAGATAATTACAATTTTACTGCCTTTAAGATTTACTTCTTCTCAGGCAATTGTTTCCTGAGATACATTTTGTGGCTAGCTGAATCCATCTTGCAGCTTAATTTAAGGAAAGGGCAGTATGAGCTGGGGGATATTGAGTTACCTATGCCACAATTTGGTTTGCTAGGTTTTGTTGAGTTTTTCATCTATATTCATAAGAGATATTGGTTTGAAGTTTTCTTTCTTTTTGGTCTCTTTATTTGGCTTTGGTATGAAGGAGATGTTGGCCTTGTACAATGAGTTAGAGAGTGTCCTCACCTTTTCAATTTTTTGGATGAGTTTGAGCAAATTGAAATTAAATCTTCTTGTACTGTTTGGTAGCATTCCTCTCTGAAGCTATCTGGTCCTTGTTTTTTCTTTGTTGGGAGATTTATAATGATTGATTCAATTTCTTTACTAGTAATTGTTTTGTTGCAATTGTCTATTTCTAGAGTCAATGTAGGCAGTTGAGTGTTTCTAAGAATTTTCCCATTTCAAATAGGTTACCAAATTAATTGGCATACAGTTGTTCATATTATCTTCTTATAGTAGTTATTTCAGTCAGATTGGTGGTAATGTTCCCCTTTACATTCCAGATTTTCATTATTTTGTATCCACTCTTTTCTGACAGTCTAGATCAATTTTATTGATCTTTACAAAGATTTAACTTTTGGTTTTGTTGATTCTATTGTTTTTTGTTTGTTTTCTATTTCATTTAGCTCTAATCTAGTCTTTGATATTTCCTTCCTTCTGTTTGCTTTGGGTGTAGTTTGCTCTTTTTCTTTCTAGTTCTTCCACTGTTTAGGTTAAGTCTTGGATTTGAAATCTTCCTTTTTGATGTAAGGATTTAGAGCTATAAATTTCTCACTTAGCACTGCCTCTGTGGCATCTCATAAGTTTTGGTATGTTGTATTTTCATATATATTCACCTCAAATTATTTCCTAGTTACACTTATGATTTCCTTATAATCCATTGGTTGTTTATAATTATTTTGTTTCATTTCCACATGTTTGTGAATTTTGCATTTCTTTCTCTGTTTTTGATTTTTAACTTCATTCTGTTGTGGTCAAAGGATACACATTATATAATTTCAATATATTTCAATTTATTGAGACTTGTTTTGTGACCACCATATGGTCTATCCCGGAGAACGATCCATATGTACTCAAGAATAATGTGTATTGTTTTTCTTGGGTGTACTGCTTTATATATATTTATGAGTCCTAGTTGTTTTGTGTGTCAACTAAAGCTTCATAATTCCTTATTGATCTTCTGACTAGATATTCCATCCATTAGTGATAAGGTGAGTTGACATCTCCTATACTTAATGTAGAACTGTTCATTTATCCCTTTACATTTGTCAATATTTGCTTCATATATTTTAGCACTCTGCTCTTAGGTGCATGTATTAGTCAGTCAAAGGGGTGCTGATGCAAAGTGCCAGAAATCTGTTGACTTTTATAAAGGATATTTATTTGGGGTAAGAGCTTACAGTCACAAGGCCCTAAAGAGTCCAACTCAAGGTTGCTTTCTCACTAAAGTCAGTTGCCACATATTGAAACAAGGTGGCAGATGATCTCTAACTGGCCTCTCCTTCTGGGGCTACCTCTTCCTCTTTAGGCTCCATGGGCCCAGGACTTCTGCTCTCAGACGTAGGCTAGAATAAGGTTTGTCTCTCAGAGATTCTTATGATAGCCTTGCTTATGGCTCATTTCTTTTTAGGACTCATCAGTTGCTCAACTGCTCTGTTCTCTCCAGCTGCAAACTATCAAGTGAATGGCCCATCTTTCTCTTGAGCTTTATCTGTTTGAACCTTCAACTTTCTGTCACATGGCAAGGCCCAAATCACCAAGTTCTCTCCTCTTCCATGTCTTTATGAGTGAGTGCCCATTTATATCAACCCACTAAAAGGGCGGGGACTCAACTCTGAGTCATGTACCAAAGACTGGATTGAATCAAAGCCCAATCTTAACAGGAAATGTAATCAAGTCATATCAGCTCAATCTAATGCATTCAAAGGGTATCACACCCCGAGGAATACGTTAGTTTACAAACATAATCTCTCTGTTAGGAATTCATAAATAAACACAAACTGCCACATTCCATCCTCTGAATCCCCAAAAGACATTAAAATATTTTTTAAAAAACCTTAAATCAGTATCAATGCTAAGTACAAAATCATATCACAATCAGTTCATAGAAATGCAATTTGTCTTGGGGCAACATCCCCTCTGTCTATAGACCTGTGAAACTTACAAAACAGTTTATCTGCTTCCAGTAAACGAAGGGACAGACAAAGGATAAGTGTTTGTATTACCATAAGGAGAATTTGGGAGGGAAACATAAGTCATGGTTTATGAAAACCTTCAGGGCATACTTCATTAGATTTCAAAGTCTTACAGTCATTCTTAAGATGATGGTTTCTTCTCCTTGGGGCCTCATGGGAATCTACCCTTTCCACAGACTTGCCCAAAAGCCATTTTCTTGGTTCTATCCTCATCAAGCATCTGGGTGGTGACTGGCTCCAGACCTCACCCTCCAAGAACATTGGACTGATGGACACACTACCCAATCTATGGGACACAGTCTCAATCCTTGTAGTACTGTGAGGTAGTGGCAACGTTCTCCCTACTCTCTGGTTACAGGTCCAATCCTCTCAGAGCAGTTAGTTGGTGACCTGGCTTTCCCTAATCTATGGGAACAGGTCCCCACCTCTCAGTGCAATGGGGTGTCGACTTCATTCTCCCCAATCATGGGGACTGTGCCCCGCCCTTTCTGTAGCCGGGGGTGGCAAAACTCTCCCTGGACATTAGGCTAGAACATCTTTCCTCTTCAAACACCAGAGCAAATTTACTTTCTCCATATATATGAGTGGAGTCCCTCTTTTGGCCAAAGTAGATGTCTTACTCCCAGACCTCATCTTCCATAGTTTTCCTCTTAAAGCTGTTTTTCCTTCCATCTCTTCCCTCTGCATCCCTTTTAGTCTATTCTGACAGTGGTTTTGTTCATACAATCTTGCAAAAAGCTTGTTGGTTTAGCATGCAGTGAGCCAGGTTCCAAGACATCAGATAGTAACACTTTCCACAGTTCTTTTCTGGATAACTGCATTTTCAATATGGGCTTAGAAGTTCCAATTTTAGTTAATTCCTCAAGTGAAGCACTATCATCTGGGGCTTGATTTCCAGAGGCTTAGAATTTCTGGAACAATTTCTGGTTTCTTTGTGCCCAGCAATGCCATTCTCAGTTTATCCCTCTCATCTAGCATCCTGCTATAAGCTACAAGGAGAAGCCAGGCCACATTCTCCAAGTTTACTTTGGAAAGCTCTTCAGCTAAATGTCCATCCTTGTCATTTTCAAATTATGTCTTCCATATAACATCAGGAGTCAGTCTTGGTAAGTTCTCTGCCACTTGAAAATTCAGATCACCTTTCCTCCAGTTTCCAATAAGAGTTTCATCATTTCCTTTTTCGTATTCCTACCGACAGTCTCTTCAAAACGATCTGGGCCTTTCCTATCAAGGACCTCACAATTCCTCCAAATAATACCCCTTACCCATTTATAAAACTGCTCCAGCATTTTTGGTAATTGCAAAAGCATCACCCCACTCTCCTGGTACCAAATTCTCTATTAGCCAACCTAAGGGGTGCTGATGCAAAGTACCAGAAATATGTTGGCTTTTATAAAGGGTATTTATTTGGAGTAAAAGCTTACAGTTAAAAGGCCCTAAATAGTATAACTCAAGATTGCTTTCTCATCAAAGTCAGTTGCCACATGTTGAAGCAAAATAGTTTCTGATCTCTGTAAGGGTTCAGCCTTTCTCTCTCAGCTACTATCTGTTATAAGGCTTATTTCTTTCTACCATCTTGCTCCAGTGCTCCTGGGTCAAAGTTTTTACCTCTACCTTGTCTATGGAGCTCTCTCTCTTCCTGTATGTTCTTCTGTGTGAGTGCCTGTTTACATCAGCCCACCAAGGGGGCGGGGACACAACCCTGCATCACACCCTATTAATGTGGTTGAATCAAAGCTCTAATCTTAACAGGTAATTTAATCAAGACATGCTGAATCTAATGCATTCAAAGGGTATCACCCCCAGAGTTATAGACTAATTTACAAACATAATCTCTCTTTGAGGGAGCCATAAATAATCTCAAACTGCCATATTAAATAGATATTTATTATTGTTTTATCTTCCTGTTGAATTATCCCTTTATCAGTATATTATGACCATCTTTGACCTTCACAACTGTTTTCTGCTTAAAGTCTATTTTATCCAATATTAGGTAGCCACCCCAGTTCTTTTTTAGTTACTACTTGCATGACATATATCTTTTTTTACCATCTTTTCACCCTCAGCCTACTTATATCTTTGACTTTAAGTTTTGTCTCTTGTAGAAAGCATATATTTGGCTTTTACTTTTTTTATTCATACTGCCAATCTGCTTTTTCACTGAGGAGTTTAATCCATTTACATTTTAAGCAACTACAGATAATACATGACTTTCTTCTACCATTTCACTAGATAGCCTCTGTACATCTTTTGGCTTTTATGTTTCTCATTTCTTTTAATGCCTACTTTTATATTTATATGCTTTTCTGGGTTGTACCATATTGAGTGCCTTCTCATTTCTATCTCAAAATGTTTTTCATCTATTTTCTTTGTGGTTACTCACCATGGGGTTAAAATTTAACATCCTGAATATATAACTATTATATTTGATTTGATACCAACTTAACTTCAATAGCATACCCATATGCTTTTCCTACATTCCTCTGTCTCACCACCAATTTTTGTACTTGTTACCATCTATGTCTTTGTACATTGTATGCCCTAAAAGAGATTTATCATTATTTTATGCTTTTGGATTTTACCACCTGTAGGAAGTAAGAAATGGAGTTACATACCAAACAATCCAGTACAAAAATACTACCCAAATGGTTACTTTTACCGTGGGGCTTTATTTTTTCATGCTTCTTGAAACCACTGTCTAGTGTCTTTTCCTTTCAATCTGAAGAATTCCCCTTATCATTGCTTGTAGGGAAGACAAGAGTTGATGAACTCCCTCAGCCTTTGTTTATCTGAGAATGTCTTATTTTCAACTTCAGTTTTAGATAAAAACTCTTGCTGGATATAAATTTCTTGTCTGACACATGTTTTCATTTAGCTTATTAAGTATTTCAATCTACTACCTTCTTGCCTCCATGGTTTCTGATGAGAAATTGGTACTCCAGCTAATTGGAACTCCCTTGTATGTAACACATTGCTTTTCTTGCAGCTTTCAGAGCTTTCTCCTTGTCCTTTGCATTCAATTATTTTATCAATGTATGATGGGGTATATTTTTCTTAATGTTTACTCTGTTTCTGTTCAATGATCTTCTTGGATGTGTATATTTTTGTCTTTTGTTAGGTTTGGAAAGTGCTCTGTTATTATTTCTTTGAGTGTTCCTTGTCCCTTTCTCACTTCTTCTTTATGTAATCTCATAATGCACATATACAACATTTTATGGTGTCTCAGATCTCTTAGGCTATTTTCACTCTTACGTTTCTTTTTTCTATCCATTCCTCAATCTGATTTATATCAAGTGTCCTGTCTTCAAGTTCATTGATTCTTTCTTTTGCCAGCTTCAATCTGCTCTTGAAACCCTCCTGGGCATTATTAATTTCAGCTCTTGTGATCTTCACTTCCAGTAGTTCTGTTTGCTTCTTTTAAAAATTTATCTCTCTTTACTTAGACTTTCATATTGCTCATTCATATTTCCTGACCTCCTTTATTTATTTCCTTGTATTTTTCTTAAACTCCTTGAGCATACTTTTAATATCATATTTTAAAGACTTTCTTCATATGTCTATATTCTTGTCTTCTTCATTGGTGCTTTCTGTATTTTTATGCTTTGCCTTTGGATGGGCCATCATTTCATTTTTCCGTGTTTGTTTCATACTCTTTTGTCTCCACTGCACATGCTAATATTTGAAAATGTTAACTTGGATTTATTCCCTAAGATGCCTGATCTGTGGTATTTGTAACCAGCTGGTGATAAGACAGAGATCTCCTTTAACTTCAGATTTCCTATCATGAAGGACGGCACCTGGCAAATGCAGTATGCAGGGCTTCCCTGTCTTTCTGGGCCTCTCTCTTGTCAGGGCTTTTGATTTTAATTTGTTTTAAAGATCTCCCACTAACATGACTATGGTTGTCCCCATTGTTTTGCAGGAGACAGAACACCATCCCCTGGTTTTAAAGCCAGTAGGCCTTTGTCCAAGACTGTCTACCTCTATAGATTTTTACATTTCTTTTTTTTATACCAGAGGGCAAATTATGCAGAGAGGCACCCCACACAGGACTTTCCCAAGTCAGTGTTTCCCAGCCAAAACAGGCCCAGGAACCCATGAAGGGTTGCTCGCCAGTTTCAATGTGCTCTGGAGAGGGGATCAGGAAAGGCACCAAGAGCTTTTCCTATGGCTCCCCGAAGTTGAGCTGTCCTGGCTTGCCCAAATTCAGTCCCCTCAGCAAACTGTCCCCGCAGCCCTGAGGTAGCACTGACTCTTCAAATCTCCACTACCCCACCCTGTTCAGGGAAGCCTGAAACAATGGCTGCCACTGCCTTTGTCCAGGCAGGTTGAAACAGTAACTGCATCACATTCAGGACCCAATGACCTAATTCATTAATCAAAAGCCATGAACAGTGATAGCCATGTCCATCCTTGTTCTTGAAAAAGGTTTTTTAAAATGTCCGTTTCTGTTCCAAGTGAGCTAGGCAGGGACTGGACCCCATGATTGCCTGCGGTGAGAGTACAGGTATGGGCACCTATAGCCATTGTGTGGAGACAGCAATTTATTCTTCTTTACTATAGTATTTCAGCCTCTTTCTCCTGCTCTTCCCTGGATGCTGTACAGTGTTCTGGTTTCCAGAGTTTCCAAATAGTTATTTCAGACAGTTCTTGCCTGTTTAATAGTTGTTTTGGTGGATGGACTGGGTTCTGGAACTCCTTACTCTACCGTCTTTGAAAATCTCTCACATAATATTTTGAAGGGAAATATCAGATACCATATGTAAAAAAGCTGACAGAGAATAGATCTTTATTAAATATTGTTTCCCTTTTTAAAATAATTCATCTTTTTATTTCCTTTCATTTAAAAATTCACTGTTATATGCTTTAACTATGTGCTGTGTTTACAAAATGAACATACTCTTTTTTTAAATTTTTCTCACTTATTTGCTATACTACGTTTTGCTATAGCTACATTTTTAATGCCCATTTAAATAAACAGTTCAATACATTTTTAAATGTGAGTCTAATTACAATAAGAAGTAGTGATGGAACAGGGCACTTGAGCTCCCCAACAGCTTCATAAGTGCTCCCCTTTTGATGAGCTAGCTCCAGTAGGCAGTACTTTACTTCTAAAGGTAGTGCCAGCTGCATTCTTAAGGAACAGAGAACAGCACATCTCTTTTAATGGATGTTTCTCATGAAGAGATGTTTCAGGGAGAAATAAGTTTTCTGAGGGGATACCATGAGTCAGTTTTAGGTCCAGAAATAGCAATCTTGACCCTTTTCCATTGATCAATTTATGAAGTTGTATGAACTTGGTCTGTCAAAGAAAAATTATCATAAAGCAAATTTTCTGAGAATGGGAAAGCATTTTCCCCTAATATCTGACTAACAACAAAGCTATAAGTATAATTTGTGACCATTATAAAACTAGTCTTTGTTTAAAATAAACTGCAAAAAATAGTCTCTTTTTTTACTACCTTCAGAAAGAAAATACACCAGTCTTCTACTCCTTTCAAGAATCAGCGTTTTTGTTATTTGATTATAGACTGAATACAAGCTGCCAAAAAACTTGACACTTAGGGACACTTAGCTTAAAAGTATGCCTAGAGCTTTTTAAAATATAAACAAAGTTTTTCTTAATATTTTTTCCCTTTTATTAGAGAAGTAGGCTTACTGAACAATCATGTATTACCATCCAAAAAGATCTTTTGAACTCTAAAATTTTATATCTATGTTTAAAAAACCCATTCATTTTTGCTGTCTTTGAAATGTGCTGAAAATTGTGCAGCAATACCTTCTTTGGGATAAATATCATAAAGATAGTGATGAATTCTACAAAGATCCCTTAGTCAACTCATGGATTCTATCTGTGGTTTTACTTTCTGTAAAAGAAAACAGAAAATAAAAGAATCCATGTGTTTACTAAAGCAGAATATGAAAAGGAAAATTAAATATATATTTATCTTTCATCTTACACTGGTTCATTTCATAATGTTTTCAACCAGAAGATTTGTAACAAAATTAATTTTCTCAGGAACCCTTGACTTGACAGAAAATTATTTTGTCTGGTACTTACTACTCCTATTCTGGTTAATAGAAATGTCATCTGTAGATGTCTACATCTGTATATATGATGATGGTCATTCTTTTAATTCAAGGAAGTGGTTTTACTCCAGGTAGAAATTGACCTTTTGAAACTTTTGAGATTGAAGTTTTTGTAGAAAATAAAGAGGTGTGATCAAGGTTGAGGTAGGGTGAAGCTCAAATGGAATTGAGAGCCAACTTTAAAAGTCATAGTATAACCAGCTGTAGCAGTTTGATATTATTGATGAATTCCAAAAAGAAATATTGAGTTATGTTTGTAAATTGGTCTTTCCTCTGGGCATATTAGAGTTTATTGGATTCAGAGGCTTACTTGATTAAGTAATTATGTAAACCTCTTGTGCCAGTAGGGCATTGAGTCCCCACCCTTCAGTGGGTAGGGTCTCACAGATAAAAGACATGGCAAAGGACAGAGTTAGAGGGTTTTTGATGCTGGAGTTTTGATAATGGAGTTTGATGCTGAAGACTTAAGTTGGAGCCCTGGGAAGTAAGCTCACAGAGGAAACAGAAGCCAGCCCCAGGAAGAGAGGAACCTTGAACCCAGAGAGAAGCAAGAACCTGAAAGGGAGGAACCCAGGAAGCCTGAACCCTCTCAGCTATTGTCAGCCATCTTGCTCCAACAAATGAAAATAGACTGGTGAGGGAAGTGACTTATGCTTTATGACCTGGCATCCATAAGCTCCTACCCCAAATAAATACCCTTTATAAAAACCAACCAATTTCTGGTATTTTGCATCAGTACCCCTTTGGCTGACTAATACACCAGCTGAGGAACTTAGACTTTATATTCTAAGTGATGAGGTAGAAGAAAGGCAATGAGTATCAATTGTGGATTTCAATTTAAACAAAGAGGTGGAAGATATCTCCAAAAATATTTTAGTAAAAGAGTGAGAAGAGAAAATGCCGTTGGCAGATGACCCAGGACTGTCCAGTCTAGTACTGTTTCCAGTTTATAGAGAGGATGGCCAGTTACATTTGTATTTCAGAAAAACACAAATATTTTCATAGTATAAGTATGTCCCAAATATTGCATGGGATGTAATTAGACATTTTTAAAATTTGAAATTTAAATTTGGGTGTCCTATAGAAAATGAAATAGTGAATTAGGATAGATAATATATAAATTATTCTCTACCTCATAATTCCAAACTTTCCTTTACATTTAGAAGCATTTTTAAAATTTCCTGTAGTGAGTTTGTAAGCCTATTCCAGAGAGGTTAAATAATGTAGCCTCCTAAAACCTCCCAGGAACAGGGAGAACATCCTCTGTACTCCAAGCAAGCTGTTTTCTTCTGGAGAAGAGTAGAATCTCCTACTGACAATCTTTCTTGTACTTAATCTGTACTGCACCTGAAATTTTCTTTCCAAAATAATGGCAACTACATCTTTGACAGTGTTTTCCCAATTACAGATGACATGTTGTGTGCTTATAGCATAATGAAAATAAAATCCTTATCTCTGCAAAGGCATCTTCTTTCATCTTAGATTGATTTCTTTGGTTGGAGAGTACTTATGTGCATTAAAAAGAAAAAGGGGTGCAGGTTTCACTCCTGAATTGTTTTTCTTTTTCTTTTTTTAAAAGCCTACACTGTCAATTTTTAACAAATGACGATGATTTTGAATGGCTAAAGGTTTCAACTCTTTTTTATATAAAAAATTTGTTGAACAGTTACATAATTGGTATCTTTAAATATGTAAACAGAACTGTCTGCCCTGAACCATAGATGGGAATTTGTAGACAGTAGAGTGTAGGATTTGTTTCCATTTTGTTCTTCCTTCACTTCTTCTGCCATGCTTCCGTAGGAGTGGGGATTAGTTCCCCACTTAATGATATGGACTTGTTTGGACAGTTTATTAGGGATGGGGATGAGCACTAGCCAATTCTAAGATGAAGCTTTCAGAGGCAAGATGAGTTTCTCCTATGCTGTGCACATCTGCCATTCACAACCAGAATAGTAGAATCTAGATAACTGCTGGCTTTCAGCCTGTGTTCCGGAATGAGAGACACATTGGGACTTCTTGAACTCAAGTTCAGCCATATCTTGCCGAGCCATACAACTGGGATCAAAGTATGAGTGTTTGTGTTGTAGCTATGGAGATTCTGAAGTTGTTTGTAGTGCGGCATTGTCACAACAACAACAAAAGTCTAATTCAGATAATTCATGCTAATATATGGCACATAGTAGGAGAGAAGGCACTGTAAGCTAGCTAAAGAATTATAGTTATCATCCGTCCTGTTCTGGATGTACCCATTTAGAAAATGTGATTAAGGCTAAATTCTCAATTTGCAACTAAGATTTCCAGATATTTAAATCCAGAACCATGTGCTCATAGGTCAGTATTACCTCAAAGATATATATTTTAAATCAATTTAAAATGCAGTTTATGATTCCTATATTTTCCTGAATTGTAAATCACAATAATGCAATATCCAGCCACAATTCTTGTATATATGTGTCCATGTGCATATATATATATATATATTTTTTTTAATAGTATGCTGATGTAAGTATATGGCACCTCAAAGACTTAAATTGTTTGATAAAGATCTTGGAATTCCCAGTAAAGTTTAACAGAGACCTTTACATATAAAAATAGTTGAACATATATATGTAGAGAGATAATTCTGAAACAGGGAATATAATCTTTACCTTACTAATTAAAGAAATGAGAAATACTTAAATACCCATCTTGCTGATTGCTAATTTTTAAACCATTTTTATTTTAATAAAATATGTTGGAACAAACATTATGTTTGGTAAGTTGCAGTTTTGAAAATACTGAATTTACAAACAACAAAACATATTCAAAAGACATTAGATTGTTCTGACTGTATTGATTCCAATTTATCCTTTCAACATTTTAGAAAGAGACCAAACTCCAACTTCATATCAGATTTAATATTCGGTTGTTTCTTGTTTAGGAATATTCCACTCTTCAAAATTCTATATTGGGGAGAGCTACTAAATCTTGTATTCCTGACAAATTAAGCCCTTTTTATTTCTTTTTCTCTGGTATATATATGCAAGGGTGATTTTCATGAAACAAATTATTTCTTACAAACCCTTATTGGGACTGCAAAAAATAGATCCAGGCAAGAACAGTATTCTCTTGACAATAGGAATAATAGCCACTGTATCACCTTAATACAGTTAAATATATTATTAACAGGCCTGTTATATAGTGAGTAGGCACCAATGTATTTGATTCCTTGACCCCATTTTAGTAGGATCTTTTGAGTATCTTCTTTTTGAATAGAATACTATATTTTCTTTATCTATGTGGTCCCTGAGTGTTCAAAGAAATGTGTATTGACAATACCAAATTGTGCATAGTGGCTAAACTGGAAAATACTTTTAGAAAACATAGAGGAAGACTAGGACTTAAAATGTCCCATAGTGCCATTGTGATAGCAAGAACAAATGCAACCAGTGCCATTCATCTCATAGCATAAAGCACCCTCTTTTTTAAAGCCACATTTTCAATCATGGATTCATCACTGTCATCTGTCTTTTCTTTCAGTTCAGCAGTTCATGGATGACGTGAAAATGCGTTTGTGTTTACAGTTTTTCAGAAATCAAGTCGTTGCCGAGAAAAGTTATACATCTACATACAGACGCCTAGCATAGGGGTTCTTAAACCTTTTTTGTTCCATGGACCCCTTTGTCAGATGAAAACCACGGACCCTTTACTAAGTCCACACTATACTGTGTGTTGTTTAATAAATACATCACACCCACACCAACATGTCCTCAAAACAATCATTATTTTTGAATTTGAATTCAAGTTCACAGACCCCTGGTTAAGAGCCCCTGAGCTGGGTGTTCATAAGAGACTCTTCCAAATGTTCCAAACCTTTGGGAACAAGCTGTAGTGGGCAAACACAAACTGCTAGGTTCATTTTTTCACATGAAACCAACACATGGGAAAAAGAAAGATTACTTGAGTTACATGTATGTGGAAACATACTTGCATTCATATTATTATATATTTGTGAAAATATTAACACTTATAACCCATTGAAGTGAAAATTATTATCTCACAGCAATCAAAGAAACTATGCTAATTATGAACATGTTACATTTTATTGTAAAGTTCTAGGTTTGCCTCTATAAAATCCCACCATGTTTGTTCCCATAAAACTCATCATAAAATAATAAAGAAAGGATTGATTTAGAGGAAATAAGACAGTGTAATATATGTAAAGTGTAGAAAATTTGCAGACAGTCTTGTTACAAGATTGTTACTTGGCGTACATAGATATGAAAAAAAACAAAAAGCTTCCTTGCCTTCTACCTGCTCAGTTCATGTTTCTAATGTTAATGGCATATTATTAAAATATGTGCATATGTATTATATATAATATAGATAATTTGTGGAAAAACAGTATATAGAAATGCTATGAATTTTAAGTCTACAATTTGATGAATTTTCCCCAAACAAAGACATTCACATGACTGACACCTAGACTGGGATATGAAACATGCCAAGCACACAGAAGCATCTGTCACATCTCCTTCCTGTCCTTACACCATCCACTTCCCAAAGGGTAAACGCTTTATCAACTTCTAACACCAAAGTTTTTTGCTATCTTGGCTTTTGATCAATCAATGTAATATCTGTGAGTCATCACATTTTTTGCATAAATATGCCATAAATTACTTTTCCAGGATAATGATGATGAACATTTGAGTTGCTTCAATTTATGGTTATTATTAATAAAACAGCTAGATGTGGAATTACTGTCATAAGATATATATATACAAATATATATTCAGAATGAGGAGGTACTATTTATAAGTTTTCCTGTATAACTTTATCAATTTTCACCACTGACAGCATTAAATGAGTGTTCTTATTGCTCCACATCCTTACAAGGATTTGGTACCATAATTTTAAAAATTATATTTCTGATGACTTTGTTGTGATATCTAATTTTGGTTCATTTTCATTTCCCAGATGACTAAACATTTCAAACACTTTTTCAATTTGTTGGCAATTTGGATATCATGTGCGTATGTGTTTTGTGTGATAACTATGTTAGCCTTTAGCCCATTTTCTATTGTCAACTGTTTTATTAATATTATTGTTTTATGACTGTATAGTCTATTTACTACCCTTTTGTTCTTACATGTATTACAAATATCTCTTACTATTTTCCAGGCTGCCTTTTTACTTCTTCAGTGGTGTCTTGCATTATGTGACTATAACCCACTTGATACTAATGAATTGTTCCTTATGTGTGGCTGAAATGATTTACTAATTTTTTGTTTATGCTTTTCACATCTACATTTATGAAAAAACTTGTTCTGTGATTTTCTTTTCCTATAATATTATTAGATTTTGCTATGATGATTAGTCTGTTCTCATAAAATAAGGTGAGAAATGTTTCTTCTTTTTGTGAGCTCTAGAAAGGTTTGTGTAAATTTGGTGTCATACTTCCAATAAATCTGTGAATGAATTCACCAATGAAGTCATGCAGGCCTGTAAAAAGGAATTAAAAATGTATTAATTCTACTGAATAAGTATTGAACTACTCTGTTTTCTTAATTTGTTTTTCTTCTAGGAATATGTCTGTAACTAAATTTGAAAATCATTTGGCATAAATACAATTTGTACTATCTTATTTTATTTTAAATATCTATAAGATATGTCATGATTACCCATTTTCCCTTCCAAAATTTTGATGAATTTTCTTATTCTTTCTTAAGTAATATATATATGATTAGATTTTTTTCAAGAAACCTTCTTTAGCTATGTTATTAGTCTCATTTCCATTTGCTTTACATTTAATTAATTTCTTCTCATGTTTACTGTTTATGACATTCTACTGTCCTTGTGTTTAATTTATAATTTTTCAAACTCCTAGGATAAATATTAATAATCTAACATATCCTTACAAGGCTATACATTTCACTTTTAGCACAGATTTAGTTGCATGCTAGCTGTAATGTTAGCCCAAGTTTTCTTATCATCTGATTTAAAAATACTTTCTATATCTATTCTGATTTCTTCTTTAATTCCCGTATCACCTAGAGAGATATGATTTAATTTTCTAAACCTTTGGCAATTTTCTAGCTATATTTTTGTTACTGATTCATAGTCTGTTTTTATTGTGGTCAAATAACATTATCAGTTTTAATCCAATCATTTGATATTTCTTGAGGTTTTATTTATTGCCAAGCATATGGTTAATTTTGCAAAATGTTTAATATCATTTTAAAATAATGTTTATTTTACATTTGTTGGGTGTAGATTTCTATAAGTCAATCAAGTAAGGTGGGTATTCAGTGCATTCAAATTTTCTGTATCTCTATTATCTATTTTTACTATTATTACAAAGTGATAGATGTTAACTCTATCCCAAACTTATTATGGACTTATATATTTCTCTTTTAATGTTATTTTTGCTTTCTATATTATACTACTATATCACAGTTGTACATAAATTATATCGTACCATGTATTTTCTCCTTTATTGTTATAAAATATCCTTATTTATTTCTGACAAAACTTCTTGCCTTACAGTGTAATGTGTATCTCAGTATTTTAGCTACACCATCTTTATTTTCATTGGCATTTGAAAGGAGTATTATTGCATTTTATTTTACGCTCAACATTTCTATATCCCCAGATTTAAGATTTATCACTTCTAAGCAACACAGAATGGAGCTTGTTTTTGTTTTTATTGTTTAAACTAGAATCACAGTCTTTACCTTTGATTTAGTGTATTGAATTCATTCACTTTTTTAGTTTTTAAAAAATATTGATGTATATCATTCATACATGAAAATAAATGAACAATATGTATGTTCAAGTTGTGAACTTACAAATGATGATGCATGTCATCATACAAAGCTCCCATGCATTATCCCACTACTACATTGCATTATTGTGAAACAGTTGTTAAAAGTGATGAAAGAACATTGTCAAAACATTACTATTAAGTATAGCCAATATCTTACATTTGGTGTATATTTCCCCCAACCAACCAGATTAATGACATCCTGTATTAGTATCATACACTTGTTATAGTTCATGAATGAACATTCTCATATTCTGTTAACCACAGACCCTCTTCCACCGAAGGATTCATTGTGTTATACAATCCCATGCTTTGTGAAATCCATTCAGAGTGCACTCTCAGAGATTCTCATTTTATCAGAGTTATGCTGTCATCACTTCAGTCAATTTTAGGATATTTTCATTACTCCAAAAGGAAAATTCCCATGCTTCATTATACCCCTATTGTTGTCCCTTAGAACTGATATATCTTCTTTGCCTTTGCTGCAAAAGTATTATAATATTACTGTTAACTGTAATTCCTAAATTACATTAGTTGTAATTTTCCAAATGTATCACCATATACTTAGCACTTTGTAAAGGAAGAACATTCTTATACTACTAACCACAATCTTCATCTCTCACCAACATTACTATGTTATACTGTCCCTATGTTATTCTCCTTTCAAATGAAATATTATAGCCACAAACTACCCTTTCAGTCACAATCACATTTATAAATCAGCAGTGTTAATTATACTCATTCTAATGTATTGCCATCAACTCTCTTCATTTCTACACATTTACAATAAACCTTATTAAAAATTCTACATACATTAAGCATCATTTCCCATTTTCAACCCACATTCAATTTCTTAATAAACTGTACTCTACAGTTTACCTCTGTGAGTTTACTCATCATATTAGTTCATATTAGTGAGACAACACAAGATTTGTTCTTTTGTGTTGGGATGTCTATTTCACTCAGCATAATGTCCTCAAGGTACATTCTTTTCCAGTACTCATGGATTCTTGTCCATGATAGACCATATGTTGGGTCACAAGACAGATCTCAATACATTTTAAAAGATTGAAATTATATGAAGCATATTCTCTGATCATAAAGGAATGAAGCTGTAGTTCATGTACTTACTAGTATATTTGAGTTTTAGTATAATTTAAATTTTGTTTTGTATTTGTTTCACCTGCTTTATATTTCATTTTTTTCTTTGTATTATTGACTTCTTTATTAATAAGGTATTTTCATTTTTCTCTATTTGCTTGTTATTTATGTGTTCTTTTATGTTACTTTTTAAATTGCAATTAAGATTATAGCATCAATACTTGGCTTACTATATCTAACAAAAATTCATATTGATCAATGGATCAATAGAATTAGTTTATTTTTAGAAAGTTTTTTTTCTTTTTGTTTTCTTTATTAGAGAAATTGTGAGTTTACAGAACAACCATGGAGGAAACTCATGATTTCCATATACAACTCCACCAACAAAAACTAACAAGTGTGGAATATTTGTTACAATTGATGATAGCATATTTTTTTAATTGTACTATTAATTAAAGTCCATGATTTAACTTATGGTTCACTGTCTAGTGTAGTTACATGGATTAAAAAATATATATTCCGTTACCATAAATACAAACTAACATTCCCCCTTTTAATCACATTCAGATATAAATATTTCAGTGCTGTTAATTGTGTTCATAATCTTGTGCTACCATTACTACAACCCATTACCAAAACAGTACCATAATTTCAAACAGGAACCCTATACATTTTAAGCCTTAACATCCCAATCCCTATCCCCACCCAGTCCCCTGGTAATCTATATTCTAGATTGTGACTCTGTGAGTTGGTTTGTTCAAATTTGTTCAAATTGTTTCAAATCAGTGAGATCACACAATATTTGTCCTTTTATGTCTGGCTTGTTTCACTCAATGTTATGTCTTCAAGGTTCATCCATGCTGTTCCATGTATTAGGACTTCCCTCTCCCTGCCTTCAGCAACTCCTATGGCCACTGTCTTCATATCAGTGATATAATTTCTTCCATTGCTAGAGTCACAATAATTCAATAGTAGAATACCAGTAAGTCCACTCTAATCCATATTTGATTCCTCCATCCTGGAACCCTGGGATGGTGATGTCCACTCCACCTCTAAATCAAAAGGGAACTCAGTTCCCACATGGCTAATGGATGGAATTCTCCTGCTTGCAGCTATAGACTTTCTCAGTTCCCTGGTGTGGTGGTAGACCAAACTCACCTTCCTGTTAGCTGACCTGGGTAAGTCCAATGAACTGGAGAGTTGAACTGGCGAGTAGGTGTTGCAACTCTGCTGAGGCTCAGGGCCCAGTTGGCAAATAGACAGTTCAGAGATTCAAATCTCCTGAGCATATACCAACCCCAGCACCAACCACAGGTTCAGTAAAAGTGACAGAAGAGTCATGCATATAGAGAGGTCACATCTGAGTCCAACTCCATCATGCTCAGGAACACAAATTTCAACGTAGGGCCCACTGGCAAGGCACTGAACTCCAGAGCCATCTGTCATGACCATAGGGCCTGGGTGTCTCTGTAGCCCTCAGGAGCACCGCTACTTGGGGTTGTTATGTACTTTGGCTGTCTCTGAGATCCTGCTGAGATATGCATAAGCGCGACACCTCTGAGAACCCCAGACTCATTTTGAAGTCTCTTAGTCATATAAACTCATTTGTCTTCACTGTTTCCTCTTTCTATTCCAAGTCTTTTTGCATCACTAGATGGTGCTTGGCAGTAATCCCTCAGTGCCAGGGAGGCTCATCTCTGGGAGTCATGTCCCATGCTGGGGGGAAGGTAATGCATTTACATGCTGAATTTGGCTTAGAGAGTGGCCACATTTGAGATATATGGAGATTCTCAGGAGGTAACTCTTAGGCACCCTGCAGCCCTAGGTCTAGTTGAAATTTCAAGCACACAGGCTCATAAGCATAGTCATCAATATCAAGGGCCCATCATCAGACCATCCTTCTTCATGGTCTTTGCCCTTGTACTTGGGGGCTGTTGCTGCTCCATTGGGGATTGTGACAGAGTTTCCTGGAATGGGAGCTCAGCACTCACTCAGTTCTCATGTGAAACTCTACACACTATGTCAATATCCAGTGTACATCTGAACATATCTATATACCCTATATGCATGTCCTGGGGAACTCCCTCCAACCCATGCGTCCCCCATGAATTTAAGCCCACATCAATACTCCTTCCCTGTCGTAGTTGAATCCCTCTGTGATCCAAAAGTTCTTCAAAAATGAAGTCTAATATATTGCCAACCTCAATTAATAGGAAAATGAAAGAAAGAGTAATGATAGGTTTAGATTTGAAATCGAATATTTAATAATTTAGAAAAAAAACAAAGTAAAGTAAAAATGACATTCTGTCTTTCATCTCTGTAATAGGTGTTGTCCTGTATGTACAGTGGCAAGACAATCTCTTCCATTTCTTCTTCAGTGTCTATAAACTTTTTAAAAATTATGTCTTCAAAAAAGTTTTAGGTCACAGTAAAGTCACATATAGAATATAGGGAATGCCCATTTACCAAACATCAAACCCCTTTCCCCTTCCCCCAGCAAGGATCTTTTTACATGTGGATGCTACTTTTGGTGCAACTGATGTACAGATAGCTACTAACCATGGTTCCATTATCATTTACATTATAGTTTACATTTTAGACTGTACACTTTTATAAATTTTTGGTCACATTATGGTTTACATTATGGTTTACATTTTAGATTATATGTTTTTATAAATTTTTGGTGATATTTAACATGACCTGTATCCATCATTGCAGGATCATGCAGAAGAATTCCATGGCCCCATGTTACCCCCTCTTCCAACTCTTTTATTCCCCCTCAGGGCCCACAGTGACAACCTAGCTTCCCTACTTGAAGGACAAGATTCATAGATAATTGCAACAATGCTGAAGGCTTGACAAACTAGTCAGTCCATCCCCATTGGGAGTCAACATGCTCTTGAGAGATACCCTCTCTGCTGTTTGAGAACAACAGGCCTCCCCAGGATAGGGGCATAACACCTTCCTGCTCATTGTATGGGTCTCCACCCACTGATATAACACACTATGACATTATGAGCACTCACATACTTCCTAGAAACCTGCCCCAGGTTTACCTGGTGCAAGATGCCCCCCGTCAAAAACCTTAAACCAGTAATCCTTCCTTATTATATTTTCTAAAGAATTTTCTCAATCTTATAGTTTCAACCACATACCCAACAATCTCCTATGTTCACTTTGCCCCCCCTCCAACCTTCCCCTAATTTCTTGGACCTTCTGATTCATCCTCTCAACCCTAGCCCCCTTCAAGCCTGCAAAGCCTGACCCAATAGTATCCCTATGCCCCTGTCTTATCCCTTCGCTGCACAACTACTTATGTCCACTTTATCACAGATTTTGCCCATGTGGGCATTGGCTTACAACCTTCATCTCCTTCCCTATTTCCTGAAAGCCTGTCTTCCAGTCTCTCTCTCTCTGAGATAGCTTGATTTGCTTCTTCATATCAGAGAGGTCATGTAGTATTTGTCCTTCAGTGCCTGGCTTGCTTCTCTCAACATAAGGTCCTCAAGATTGATCCATGTAATCCCATGTGTTCATACTGTATTCTTTCTTACAGCAGAGTAGTATTCCATTGTATGTATATACCACATTTTGTTTATCCATTCATCTGTTGATGGGCATTTGGATTGATTCCAACTTTTGGCACTAGTGAATAATGCCGCTATGAACATTGGTATGCATATATCAGTTCATGCCCTTGTTTTCAGTTCTTCTGGGTGTATACCCAACAGTGGAATTGCTGAGTCATATGGAAAATCTATAGTTAGTTTTTTGAGGGACCACCAAATTGTCCTCCAGAATGGGTGGATCCTTCTATATTCCCACCAGCAATGGTTGAAGGTTCCCATTCCTCCACATTCTCTCAAACACTTGTAGTCCTCTGTTTTGTTTTGTTTTTAATAGCCACCAGTCTAATGGGTATAAGATGGTATCTCAGTATAGTTTTGATTTGAATTTCCCTAATGGCTAATGATGTTGAGGATCTTTTCTTGTGCTTTTTAGCCATATATATTTCCTCTTTAGAGAAGTATCTGTTCAAATCTCTTGCCAATTTTTAAAATGGGTTGTTTTTCTTTTTGTTTTTGAGATATAGGATTTCTTTATATATGCTGGATATTAGGCTTCTATTGGATACATGGTTACCAAGTATTTTCTCTCATTGGGAAGGCTGTCTTTTTACTTTCTTGATAAACTCCTTTGAGGGGCAAAAGGCTTTTAATATTGAGGAAGTTCCATTTATCTTTTTTCTTTCACTGCTTGCGCTTTGGGTGTGAAGTTCATGAAGCCATTTCCTATTACAAGATCCTGTAGCTGCTTCCCTACATTGTCTTCCAAGGTCTTTATGGTCTTGGCTCTTGTATTTAGGTCTTTGATCCTTCTTGAGTTGATTTTTTTATAAAGTGTGAGATGGTATTCCTCTCTCATTCTTTTGTATATGGATATCCAGTTCTCCAAGCACCATTTGTTGAAGAGACCTTTCTCTTCCGGCTGAGTAGGTTTGGTGGCCATGTTGAATATCAGATGACTGTATATGTGAGGATCTATATCAGAATTCTCAATTCAGTTCCATTGGTCAGTATGTTTATCCTTGTGCCAATACCATGCCATTTTGACCACTCTAGCTTTGTAGTATGTTTTAAAGTCAGGTAGTGTGATTCCTTCACTTTCATTTTTCTTTTTCAATATGTCATTGGCTATTTGGAGCATGTCTCCCTTTCAAATAAATTTCATATGTAGTTTTTCCTGTTCATTAAAAAATGCTGTATTGATTTTTATTGGGATTGCATTAAATCTGTAGATCAGTTTGGGTGAGATAGACATCTTAATGATATTTAGTCTTCCTATCCATGAGCAAGGAATATTCTTCCATTTACTTATGTCTTCTTTGATTTTCTTGAACAGTGATGTGTAGGTTTCTGTGTGTATGTCTTTTACATCTTTAGTTAGATTTACTTCTAGGTATTTGGGTTTTTTTTAAATTTACTCCTGTAAATGGTATTTTTTTCTTGATTTCCTCCTCAGATTGCTCATTATTGGTATACAGAAATGCTACTGATTTTTGCACATTGATCTTATAACCTGCAACTTTACTGAACTCATTTATAAGTTCTAGATGCTTTGTTGCAGATTTCTCGGGGCTTTCTATATATATATATAGGATCATGTTGTCTGTGAATACTGAAATTTTTACTTCTTCCTTTCCTATTTGGATACCTTTTATATTTGTTTCTTGCCTCAGTGTTCAAGCAAGTACTTCTAACACAATGTTAAATAGGAGGGTTGATAGTGGGCATCTTTGTCTTCTTCCTGATCTTAGAGGGAAAGATTTTAAGATTTCACCATTGTAAATGATGTTAGCTGTGGGTTTTTCATATATAACCTTTATCATGTTCAGAAAGTTTCTTTCTATTCCTACCTTTTGCATTGGTTTTATCAGGAAAGTATGCCGTATTTTGTCAAATACTTTTTCTGCATCTATAGACATGGTCATGTTATTTTTTCCCTTTGATCTATTTATGTGATGTGTTACATTGATTGATTTTCTCATGTTGAAACTTCCTTGCATACCAGGGATGAAATCCACTTGGTCACAGTGTATAATTTGTTTGATATGTTGTTCAATATGATTAGCAAGTATTTTGTTGAGGATTTTAGCATCTAGGTTCATTAGAGAAATTGGTTTGCAGTTTTCTTTTCTTATGGTGTGTTTGTTTGGCTTTGGTATTGGGATAAGGTTGGCATCATCAAATGAGTTAGGCATTGTTCCTTCTATTTTGATTTTTTTCAAAGAGTTTAAGCAAGATTGGTGTTAGTTCTTTTCAGAATATTTGGTAGAATTCATCTGTGAAGCCACCTGACTCACCGCTCTTCTTTGTTGGGAGGTTTTTTTTCATTTTTTTTGAAGATTTATTTATATTTTTCTCTCCACCGCCCACCCCCCCCAGTTGTCTGTTCTCTGTGTCTATTTGCTGCATCTTCTTTGTCCGCTTCTGTTATTGTCAGCGGCATGGGAATCTGTGTTTCATTTTGCTGTGTCATCTTGTTGTGTCAGCTCTCCGTGTGGCGGCACCATTCTTAGGCAGACTGCACTTTCTTTGGCACTGGGCTGCTCTCCTTATGGGGCGCACTCCTTGTGTGTGGAGCTCCCCTATGCAGGGACACCCCTGCGTGGTGCAGCACTCCTTGCATGCATCAGTACTTCACATGGGCCAGCTCCACATGGATCAAGGAGGCCTGGGGTTTGAACTGTATACCTCCCATCTGGTAGACAGATGCCCTAACCACTGGGCCAAGTCTGCTGCCTGTTTGGAGGTTTTGTTTTTTCACTTTTTTTTTAAATTGAAGTGTATCATTCATACATGAACACACATAAACAATAAGTGTATAGTAAAGATTGCAAACTTACAAAATAAACATATATAGCATTACACAGGGATTTTACACATCACCCCTCCACCAACTTTTTGTATTGGTGTGAAACATTTGTTATAAACTATGCAAGAGTCAGAATATTACTACCAACTATATTCCTTATGTTACATTTGGTGTATTTTTCTCCCAACCCATACTATTTTTTAAATGTATTTTTGTTACAGATATTGTGAACCTGCAAAACAATCATCCAGATGTGTAGATTTCCCATACAACTCCACACCCTGATGGAACATTTGTTACAGATTATGAAATAATATGCTCAGACTATTACCACAAAACATGGTTGCTGGGAGATTTTTAATGACTGATTCTATCTCTTTACTTATGATTGGTTTGTTGAGATCATCAATTTTTTCTTTCATCAATGCAGGCTGCTTATGTTTTCCTAGTAATTTGTCCATTTCCTCTAAATTGTCCTTCCTTTTAGTGTATATTTTTTCAGAGTATCCTTTTATGATAGCCTTTATTTCTGTGGTGTCAGAAGTGATATCCACTTTCTCATTTTTTATTTTGTGTATTTGCATCTTCTCTCTCTTTTTGTTAACCTAGCTAAGGGTTTGTCAATTTTATTATCTTCTCCAAGAACCAGCTCTTTGCTTTGTTTATTTTTCCTAGTGCTTTCTTATTTTCTATTTCATTTAGTTCTGCTCTGATTTTTGGTATTTCTTTCTTTCTTCTTCCTTTGGAGTTAGTTTGTTATTTTTAAAAAATAATTCCTCCAAGAGTGCAGTTAGGTCTTTGATTTTAGCTCTTGATTCTTTTTTGATGTATGAATTTATGGCTATGATTTTCCCTCTCAGTGCAGCTTTTGTTGCATCCCATAAGTTTTGATATGTTGTGTTGTCATTTTCATTAGTTTCAAGGTAGTTACTGATTTATTTTGAGATTTCCTCCTTGATCCACTGTTTGTCTAAGAGTGTGTTGCTTAACTTCCATATCTTTGTCCCTAACCTGGTTCTCTGGACCTTGCAGATTTCCAGCTTCATTCCACTGTGGTCAGAATAATTATTTTGTATGATTTCAATCTTTCTGAATTCATTGAGACTATCTCTGTGGTCTAGAAGGTGGTCTATCTTGGAGAATGATCCATGTGTGCCTAAGAAGAATGTAGATCCTGATGTATTGCGGTGTAATGTTGTGTATATGTCTATTAGGTACAGATCCTCTAATATACTATTCAAATTCTTTGTTTCTTTTTTTATTTTCTTTTGAGATGTTCTGTCTAATGGTAATAATTGTGTATTAAAGTACCCCACTGTAATTGTAGAGGCATCTATTCCTCCACTTAGTTTTTCCAGTGTTACCCTCACATATTTTCAGGCTCCCTGGTTAGGAGCATAAATGTTTATAATTCTTCTTTCTTCTTGAAATATTACACCTTTAATAATATGTAGTGTCCATCTTTGTCTCTCATGACACTTTTTAGCTACTCCTGACCTCTTCTGGCTATTGTTTCCTTGTAAACAATTGTTCTCCTGTTTCCAGCTCTTCACTTCAACCACTTTGAATCCCTGGGTCTAAGGAGTGTTTCTTGTAGACAGTATATAGATGGGTCATATTTCCTTATCCATTCTTCCAATCTGTGTCTCTTGACAGGTGTGTTAAATCCATTAACATTCAGTGTTATTACTCTCAAGGAATTACTTACATTTGCTATATTTTCTTTTGATTTGTGTATGTCATATATTGTTTTTATTTCTCTTTGTGTCCTTTTATTTATTCTTATACTCTGCTCCAACTCTGTCTCTTCTGTTTTTATCTTTCCTCCTGCCCTTTAGTGTTTCTTGAAGGGCAGGTTTCTTATTGGCATACTCTCTGAGTTTTTGTTTATCTGTGAATATTTTGAATTCTGTCATTTTTGAATGCCAGCTTTGCTGGATAGAGAATTCTTGGCTGGAAACTTTTTTCTTTTAGTAACTTGACTATGTCATACCACTGCCCTCTTGCCTCCATGATTTCAGATGAGAAATCAGTACTTAATCTTATTGAGCTTCCCTTATATGTAATGGTTCTCTTTTCTCTTGCTGCCTTCAGTATTTTCTCTTTGTCTTGGACATTGGATAATTTGACAAGTATATGTCTTGGGGTAGGCCTGTTGGGATTTATACTGTTTGGGGTATGCTGTGCTTCTCAGACATGTACCTCCATCTCCCTCAAAAGTTTTGGGTAGTTTTCAGCCATTATTTCCTCCAATACCCCTTCTTTCTTCTTTCCCTTCTCTTCTCCTTTTGGGATGCCTATAATGTGTATGTTTGTGTGTTTTGCATTGTCATTCAAATCCCCAAGTCCACGCTGGATTTTTTCTATCTTTTTATCAATCAATTCTACTCTCCTTTTGATTTCAGATGTATTGTCTTCCGTATCACTAATTCTTTCCTCTGCCTCTTCAAATCTGCTGTTATTTGTTGAGAGTGTATTTTTTATTTCTTGAATGGTGCCATTCATCACCATCATATCCATTATCTTTTTATGTATATTTATAATTTCCTCAGTATGCTCTCCAAGTGTTTTCTTTATATCTTTAATCTCTTCCTTCACTCATTAAGTTGGTCCATGATATTTGTTTGGAGAGCTTTGATTAGTTTTTTAATGTTCTGTTCTTCTTCCTGGTTTTTAGTTTGTTCATTGGATAGACCATGTCTTCTTGATTATTGGTATGGCTTGTAATCTTTTGTTGCTGTCTGGTCATCATTTTATCTTCATGGGTTTGTTCAGTTGATTAGCTTCTCCACCTAGGCTCAGGTTTTATTTAGGTGCTGTGTTTGTGTGTGTGTTAAGTTTTCTATTTGACACTTTGTTCTTCTTATTCTATTTCCTTGTTGTTGTTTAAGTTCTCTTGAAGGAAAAAGATTAGGGCAAAGGAAAGCAAAAGAGATAAGAAAAGAAAGTATAATAGTAGTATTGATAGTAAATGTTAGCAGAAAAATCCTATAAGACCTAGGAGAATGAATATTAAGTTCATGTAAGCTGTGTAGAGTCATAGGAATAAAAAAGTGGAGTACCTACAATGAGATGGGACACTGAATATGGAGAAGAATATAGTATGAACTAACAGGTCAGCATGACCAGGAGAGAGGGAAAACGAAAAGAAAGGACAATAACCTAAGAGTTAATAGAAGATAGAAAACAGAACAGAAGATTTAGAAATAAAAAACCAGAAAAATTGGGGGCTAAACAAAGAGAGGTGGACTGTAAGAGCAACAACAGTAGATGGAAGATAGAAAGATATAGAAAGGAAAAGAGATAGTGTTGGTAGCCAAAATCAGTACACACAGAAAAGAGGAAACAGAAATGAGGAAGTATAGCAAACAAGAAACAAGCCAGCAGCACCTAATAGGAAAAAAAAAAAAAAAGGAAAAACGGGTGGGGGATAAAGAGGAAGGAAATACAAGGGGAAAAAAAAAAAATCCAGACAAGTCCTCAAGCAAGGACTCAACCAAACATTGAGAAAAACCATACTTCCCTCTTACACTCTTATGGCACTTGTCAGGTTGCTGGTGTTTATCAATCAATTACCCTGCAGCGTTTCCATTGCAGATTTTGAAGTAGGTTTTGGTGGGTAAACTAAGTTAAATTATGTAACAAAAGTAAATTTTTAATTTTTTTAAGGAAAAATAAAAGACCTAAGGGAAGTGAATAAAAGGATAATGTCTATGTTTTCTCTGTCTCAAAGTATCAGCTAGATATCTGATATCCCAGTGGGTTGCTACTGTAAGAGGAACCAGGAACTGAATCAGAGACCTTGCACATTCAAGGCTGAAACTTCTCCACTGAGCAAAACCCTCCTTCCAGGTCAACCTGCTTCTCAAAAGTAGTTCCCTTTCAAGGGCAGGATAGACTCTTTGCAATTGAATAAACTGATTAGAAATCTGTCCTTCCCCCTTTCTCTTCCTCACTTCCCTCTCTCTCAGAGCAGCAGGAAGCCCTTGTGAGATCTCCCCTCCAAGATTCAAATGGGACCCTGGTGAACCAACTCATCACAGAAAATGACTCTCAGTGTCTTTGAGAGAGAGCACCCACATCTTGCTGGGAGCCCTAAATATGCTTTTGGAAGCCTACCAAGCACTCCCTACTCTTTCCCTCCTTAGGTGAATCGCACAGGACTAGTTAATTGTCTGACTCCATCTTCTCCCAGACCAATTTTCCCTACCCCAGGGTGTTTAGGTAATTCAGACTGTCTCAGCAGATTTGTCTCTCCCCTCTTCCTGGTTTCTCCTCAAGCCAGCTGAGGAGAAACTTTGAGGTATATTCCTCAAAGCTCAAAAAGGGGGGTCCAGACAATTGAACCCACAATCATCAGATCCCTCTGCACCCTTCCCCAGAATTCTCCCATTCTCGTAGTTTGTCCAAGACCAGTAGGGTTTGGAGGATACCAGGGTTTGGGGTTCAGGGAATGCCAGGTTTGGGGAATGCGGGTTCAGGGAACTTGAGTCCAGGGAATGCAGGTTCAGGCATTGTGGGTATGGGTAATGCAGGGTTCGGTGAATGCCCCTGTGTGACTGGTAGGGTTTGGGGAATGTGGCAGCTCCCTGACCTAAGGGAAGGGCTTAACCTTCCCACAGCTTCAGCCACAAGCCATAAATCTGCAGTTTTACCTTGAGCAATCACTCCTTTTGTTGCATTCTCTTCAGATCAATGTCCAATAACCTCTTGCTTTGTGGGTTCCCAAAACAGCTCACTCAGGCAGGATTTTGTCTCCACTCAGCCATTTTTTTTGTAGGAGAGATGATGTAGGTACACTTACTCCAATGCCATCTTGCTCCACCTCTGATAAGCTTTTGAGCTTTTTTTTAAAAAAATTTGTGGTTACTGTTTTAATCTACTTATTAGTAATTGGTTTGAGATATTCTATTTTTTCTTGAGTCTTGTAGGTGGTTTGCTCATTTCTAAGAATTTGTCCAATTTCATCTAGGTTATTTAATTTATTGGCATACAGTTGTTCAGAATAGCAACTTCTAGTCCTTTTTTATTTCAGAGAGGTCTGTAGTAATGTTCCTCATTTCATTTCTAATTTTAGTTATTTTTATGCCAACTCTTTATTTGTCAGTCTTGCTAAAACATCATCTATTTTACTAATCTTTTCAAAGAACTAACTTTTAGTTTTGTTGATTTTCTCTGTTTTCTCTTTTTGTTTTCTTGTTCATTTATTTCTGCTCTAATCTTTGTTATTTACTTCCTTCTGCTTGGTTTGGGTTTTGTTTGCTCTTATTTTCCTAATTCTTCCAGTTTTGACGTTAGGTTTGTGATGAGATGTCTCTCTTCTTCTTCCTCTTTTCCTTCTCCTCCCCCCTCCTCCCCTCCTCTCCCTCTTCCTCTTCCTTCTTTTTCCTTCTTCTTCCTTCTTATTTTTTTAAAGGAAGTACCAAAATGTGAACCCAGGATCTTATACATGGGAAGAAGGCACTCAAACCACTGAGATACACCCACTCTCCTTTCTTCTTTTTTAATCCAAGCATTTAGAGCTATAAATTTCCCCCTTAGCATTGCCTTTACAGCATTCCATAAGTTTTCATATTTTGTATTGACATTTTCTTTTGCTTCAAGATATTTCCCAATTTCACTTCTGATTTCTTCCTTAACCTACTGGCTGTTTAAGAATATGTTGTATAATTTCCACATATTCCACATATTTGTGAATTTTCTATTTCTTCCATGGTTATTGATTTCTAGATTCATTCTGATCTGTGTGGGAAAATTTTCATTATTCCATATTTTTTAATTTACTACATTTTATTTTGTGACCCAACATATGCTCTATGCTAGAGAATTATCGATGTTTACTTAAGAAGAATGTGTATTCTGTTTTTGTTGGTGAGGTGTTCTTCATGTGTCTTTTGGGTCTAGCTGGTTTAGTATATCATTCAGTCCTGTACTTCCTTACTGATGCTCTGAATAGATCTTCTAACCATTACTGATAGTGGCTTGTTAAACTCTCCTGCTATTAATGTAGAGCTGTCAATTTCTCCCTTCATATATTTGGGGGTCTATATTAGGTGCATATATACTTATAATACTAATATCATGATGGTAAATTGTCACTTTTATCAGTATGCAGTGACCATTTTTTCCCTCATAACTGTTTTTGACTTAAAGTCTATTTTATCCAATATTAATATAGCAATTTCAATTCTCTCTTTTGTTACTTGCATGGTAAAAGCTTTGACATCCTTCCATGCTCAATCTATTTGAATCTTTGAGTTTAAGGTGAGCCTCCTGCAGACAGTATATAGTTGAGTCATGTTTTTTTATCTATTCCACCATTCTGTGGTTTCGGCTGCAGTTGAATCCTCTTAAAGTCACTACTGGTAAAGAGTTCTTCTGCCATTTTACTATTTAACCTCTGAAAATCTTACGTCTTTCATTCCCTCATATCCATTAATGCCTACTTTTATATTTATTTTCTTTCTCTTGGTGTACCATATTGAGTGCCATCTCATTTATATATGAATATACTTTTCATTTATTTTCCTTGTTTTTACCATAGAATTGAATTTTATATCCTAAATATTTAATAATTATATTTGATTTATTGAAAACCAACTTAATTTCAATAGCATGCATATATACTTTTCCTATAACCTCTGTCTCACTACCATTTTTTTTTTACTTCTTACCACTTATATCTTTTCTCAGTGTATGTCCAAAAACATAGACTTATGATTACTTTTAATGCATGTGTTTTAGCATCTGTAAGAAGTGTAGTTACGCACCTGACAATACAGTACTGGCATTTATAATTACCCAAATAGTTGCCTTTACTTTTATTTCTTTATGTTGCTTTGAAGCACTGCTTAGTGTCCTTTCCTTTCAATCTGAAGAACTGCCTTTAGCATTGCTAATACGACAGGTCTGGTGGTGGTGTACCCCTCAGATTTTGTCATCTAAGGAAGTCTTAGTCTTTGCCTCATTTTTGAAAAAAGTATCTTTGCATAGAAAATTCTTGTTTGGCTGTTGTTATCTTTCAGTCCTTTAAGTATTTTAACCCAATGCCTTCTTTTCTCCATGGTTTTTGATAAGAAATCAGCATTCAATCTAATTGGAACTCCCTTATATGTTACATATTGCTTTTCTCTTGCAGCTTTCAGAACTCTCTCCTTGTACTTTGCATTAGATAGTGTAATCAACAAATGTTATATGTATTTTTCTTCACATTTATTCTGTTTGGTATTCTCTGAGTTTCTTGGATGTGCAGATTTATGCTTTTCGCAAGTTTGGTAGGTTCTCTGTCATTATTTCTTTGACTATTACTTCTGCCCCTTACTCTTTTCCTTCTCCTTCTGAGACTCCCTTTATGCATATTCTGGTGCTTTTTATGGTACCCAATAGCTGTGTTAGGCTATTTTTGCTTTTAATGCTTCCTTTTTCCTTTCTACTCTTCAGCTTGTCTCATTTCAAATGTCTTGTCTTCAGGTTCACTGATTTTTTGTTCTATCTCCAGTCTTCTCTTGAAAGCCTCCTTACATTTTTAATTTCTGTTATTTTGATCTTCAACATCATTAATTTTGTTTCCTTTGTAAAAATTCTCTTTTCTTAGACTTTCATACTGTTCAATCATTGTTTTCCTTATATCTTTACTTTCTCTTTTCTTTCCTTCATCTCCTTTAGTATTTTTAAGACAATTTTTTAAAGCTTTTTCAGTTTGTCCAATTTCTTGCCTCCTTCATTGGTGTTTTCTGTGGTGTTTATCCTCTTTCGTTGGATGGGACATCATTTCCTGTTCATTTTATTTGCCTTGTACTCTTAAGATTTTTACTCTGGGATTTACTACCTGGGATGTCTGTTTCTTGGCTTTGGAGCCAGTTGTTGAAAAAGCAGATTATTTTTGTGCTTTAGCCCTCCTGTTAGAAGGGCCTGTCCAAGGTGAATGCCATGTGCAGGGTATTCTTTGTCTTTCTGGGCTTCTGTCTCATCCTGTGCTTTTGCTTCTTAGTTGTTTTTACCTGTTTACAGGTATTTGGTGGTCCCTTCTGTTTCACAGGGGACAAAACTCCCTCTCCCAGATATTGGAGGCTGCCAGGCCTTTGTCCCAGACTTTACGTCTTTAGAGAATTTCACACCCTTCATTGTTTCATGCTGCTTTTGCCTGGATGGCACATTCTGGGAAGAGTGTCACCTGGAGAGGACTTTCCCAAGTTTGTCTTTCCCTACCAGGGACCCACAATGGGGCTACCGACTGGCTTCAAAGTTCCCAATGGAGTGGGTCAGGAAGGGCACTAAAAACTTCTCCAACAGCTCCCCAAGCTGAGCTTTTCTTGTCTGCCCAGAATATACAGGCCTACATCTAACTCTCCCCTTCAGTCCTCAGGAAGCACAATGTCTTTAAATATCCAGTGCCTCTGCCCAGTCCAGAGAGGGTTCAAAGATGGCTGCTACCACCTTGTCCATGCCAGGTTGAAACCATGACTGCCCTCAGAGGTGGTACCCAGTGATCCAAATTTGCAACTAAAAAGTCATGATCAGTCATCAGTTATCCTCACTCCTTTTCTTGAGGAAGAGGATTTTTACATACCTTTCTGTTACCAGCCATTTAACAAGGACTGGACGATGTGGCAGCCTGCTGCTAGTAGCCACTACACGGAGAAAGCAATTTTCTTTTCTTTATCATAATTTATCAGCCTCTTCCTCCTGCTCTTCCCTGAATGCTATACAGTGTTATTCTGGCCTCTGGAGTTTCAATATAGTTGTATCTGACAGTTCCTGCCTGTTTAACAGTTGTTTGAGTTAAAGGACCAGTTTCAGAAACATGAATTCCCCACTCTACACTCTTCCCTAGAAATCTCCTCCAAATAGTGCCTAAGCAGAGATATGTGTTGATTGTAAGAAGGATATCTTAATCAGCAAATTAAGAGTAATCTATTCAATGATTCACCTTTTTACAATTCTTGTTTTCCATACAACTTACCGGGGTAGTGTTTTATGTGTTTTAGGATAGAATTAAATCATAAAATAAAATAAAGACATGCAAACACAAAGCAGAGAGATAAAAAGAAAGGAAAAGCAAATTTCTCTCCTAATTTCTATTTAAGTACTTACTGAAGCTGAAAAATGATTAAATATAAATTTCCTTTAAAAATAATCCAGAAAAAATGGTTGATCTGTAAAGATATTAAATACTAAACTGTTGCCACCTAATTATTTTTGAATTGTTTTACAAATGACATGTTTTGAATGACTGTGTTTCTAAGCAATTCATTCTTTATTTCCATCATAAATTTTGCTCAAAGATCAACTGGGAGTAATTTTGAGGTTTTGTCCTTTAATACAATATGTGCAAATTTACAGTTTTCTTCTTTTCTTTGAGTTCTTTACTATTATTTCCATTTTAAAAAGCAGTTGTTGAAACTGTCACTACTGTATTTCTGTAGGCTGCTGTTGGGTTTGAAAATATTCTGGATAATTATGTTCAGTGATCTTTTACAATGCTTGATCATTTATATTGATTTTTCCACTGTATGCAGATTTTCCTGTCAGCGATGTATTTCCCAAATTAATGTCCTCTTTTACTCACCCTCTTGTTTATCACTAACCTTTTCAGTGTACTGACTGGTGGCATTTATAAACATATTATCTTTTTAAAATATCATAGAATAAGGTATATTTTTGTGTAAAACAAGAAAAGAAGATTTATGAAGTTTTAAAGTTGTAGTTTAAGTGTTGAGGAAATAGAAACATCTGGCTTTCATTGAGGCTTTAGCTAGTTGAGTTATTTAACTAACAGTCGTATACATATGATACTGAAACTTGGGGATAGGCTAAATATTATGCAAATACTTTAAAAGCACATACTAAGGATCAAACATCTCTATCCATTAACAGGAACATATATTAAATAAGCACAATGTGTGTGAAACAGTAGTGATTTATAAACATCCAAAGAAGAATTGAAAATTTTTTCAACCTGGGAGGTTCTTACTGTATTCTGGCCTATTGCTGTGCTTTGAGCCTTTTGTGGACCCCAGAAAATTATGTACTTTAATCGATCCATTCCTCTGTGTGTGGACCTATTGTGGAACTTTGATTAGATTTGATTAAGGGCCATTTGACTGGATTACTTGAGGAAGGAATAGCCCAGGTTGGTTGGGTCTTAATCCTCTTATTGGAGTCCTTTATCAACTGGATTTGACAGAGCTTCACAAACATAGAGAAACCTCCAGAATCTGAAATCAACAGAAGCCAGGAGAGGGAAAGACACAGGAGCAGAGAGAAAGCCAGAAACGGAAAGCAACGAGGTCAAGAGGAGAGGGGAGATGAGTGGATGATACCATGTGCTTGATGGCCCTCAGCTGAAGCACAGGGATAAAGTATCTCCTGATGGTTTCAGGTGGACACTTTCACAGCGTCCGAACTGAAACCTTGTAGGTTAATACCCATTCTAAAAGCCAACCCGTTTCTCATATATTGACTTGGCAGCCTTTAGCACACTAGAACAAAATTGGTAACAGGACTGGAGTGCTGGCTGTGATTGCAAAAAACAAAAGTGTGGGAATGGTTCTTTAAATGGATAAGGGAGAGATTTTGGGAGGATTGTGTGATGCTTGATAGAAAAGGCCTAGATTGCTTTGAAGAGGCTGTTGGTAGGAATATGGACTCTAAGGGAATGTCTGATAAGGACTTAGGCATAAATGATGACTGTGTCATTGCGAACTGAAAGAAAAGCTATCCATGCTTTCAAGTGGCAGAGACCTTGGCAAAAGTGAGTTCTGATGTTAGATGGAAGGCAGAGTTTGAAAGTGACAAGCTTGGAGAGCTGAGGAGACTTCCAAACTAAAGGAGAAAGTACAGCCAGGCTTCTCCTTGCTTACAGAAAAATGCAAGAAGAGAGGGATAAGCTTAGAACTAAACTTCTGGGCAAAAATAAATCAGAAACTGATGTTTTTGGAAATTCTAAGTTTCCAGAAAGCGAGTCCCCACAGATTAGTGCCTCACACTGAAGACTTCAATGAACATGGAACTTGTCAGCATTTCATTGTAAGTCAGGATTGGAAATGTAGCTATCCAGGAAGGATCTGTGGAAAATCTTCCCTTTCTGATAGCTTGGACCCCTGTTTCCTGCATGTGAAACCAAGTTTCCTGGGGAGATCTGTTTGAATGAAACCAGTGCCAGACTGGACTAAAAGGGACAGAAAAAGGACATATTGAAGGCAAAATTACTTCAAAGGCAGAGCTTTGGAAACTCAGGTCTGGACTGAAGACAACTTCTTGGGCCCACAGAGGGTGAACCCACCCATATGTATTGAAGAGGGAAGTATGACTCTGAGCTAGGAGACAGCTCTTTCTTTATTATGAATATATTTGTATATATACAAGAACAAAATATCTTTTTTTCTTCCCTATTTAATCATTTAACATAAGTTGTATTAAATATATGTGATAGTATTTATGTTACAGGATACCATGTTTAAGCAAGGAGCTGCATCCTACTCTGGGGGAAGGTTAGTGAATTTTTAGCTATACACAGGAAAATTGAATTATGTTTGGGGAAAGTATGACAGTTATGGCTTTTATTTAAAGACTAATTATGGCTTAAAGAGATGTGTATGCATGCCAGGTTAACAAAGGCTGGGCAGTGCTGGTTAAGTCCGTGGGCCAACCTGGCTATACATGATGTCCAGTTGTTTGCTCAAGCAAGCACTGGCCTGACTGTTGTCACATTTCATCAATTTAAATCATTAGTGAGTTGATTGCGTCGCTGGCTGATTACATGTGCAATCAACTGAGCAGATTGCCTTCAGCAATGAAAGAAGTCTTGTCCAATCAGTTGAAGGCCTTAAAGGGTGAATTGATTATTTCAGAACGAAAAAGGAATTTTTATTGCTAACCAGCTTCCTCTATGGGATTCTTCAAAAATTTCATTGGCTCTCCCAACTAGAGGCCTACTCTATGGAATTTGGACTTGCCAATTCCCATGATCATGTGAGATATTTCCTATAAATCTCTTAATATTTACATATTTATATCCTGTAGGGTCTGTTTCTCTAGAGGATACTGACTAATACAATACTATATTTTATTTTTCCTTCTTTAAATTGTAAATGCTTCATTATATTTGAGCAACAATACAGTTGCAAATTTTATATATTAAGCTCATTATGTTTTTGGTATTAAATAATATTTTTGAATTGAAAAGATACTGATAATAGTAAAAAACATTTTGCCAAATTTATATTTTTCTTTCTTTTAACCCTAATCCTGATATTCAAATTCTATGAAGATCTGAGGACACCAGTGGTCTATTTAAATTTTCTGCAAGTTCCTAACTAATAATAGTGGTCTGCACAAATTGTATTGAATGAAAATCTTCATGCATATTAACACTGCATGACAATAATCTATGCATTCACAATGTTATGCTTGGGATTTTATGCTTTGAAAAACCACATTTTTTATAATTCCCTGAACTATTACATCCAAGATATAAAAATGTTAAAGAACTGGCATTTGTACTCGACATAATAAGCCCCTCCTAAAGCTTTGGGAATAAATTTGATTGGGAATGGTGTTCTTATGCATTTCTACATAATTTAATCTACTTACGTGAACAAATATTGTAATTAGCATTTATGAAAACTTACATTAGCCAGTCATTTTTAAAAAGTGTAAATATTACAATTCACATGCTGCCAGATTATGTTTTATTTTAATATACAAGTAAAGTGCTTTTCATAGATATTGGATTGACAAACTATAAAGCATGTAATTAAATAATATGCAATTAGCTAATCTACCTGCTTATCATTTCTCCCCAAGTAGAAATATGTCAGAATGTTATTACAAATGACTGCAATAATGAGAAAATGAAATCAATATGTATTCTTTTTAAAAATAAAAAATATGAAGATAATGTCTAGTCTAACTTAAGTATATATTTAAAAAAAACAAACAAATGAGGATTATGTGAAGATGATGTAACAGGAAGCTCCAGGAGTCAATTCTCCTTGTAAACAACTCTTGGACTATCAGGAACTCTCTGAATCAACTCTTTAGAAACTCTTGAGTCTAGAGGAATACTGTACAGCATCCAGGAAAGAGCTGGAGGAAGAGGCTGGTAAATCACAGTAAATGACAGTGAATTTCACTTTTTGTGCAGTGGCTACCATTCCCCAGCTGCAAGGCAGACAACAATAGGGAATGCAGTCCAGGCTGCTGGTAGAGCTTGAAAATGCAGAGATTTATGGTCTGATCACTGCTTTTTTTTCTCCAGCTTCTTCAGATCACTGCGGGCAAGCTCTGAGGGTGGCCATTATTTTAAACCCCTCAGGCAAAAGTAACAGAACAGAGCAGTCTTAAAGAGGCAGTCTCTCTCTCTCCTCTTTCCATTCTCTGATTGGGAACATAAATAGTTTGGAAGAGTCACAAAGTGATGTCTCCAGTCCTCAAGAAAAAGAAGAGCAAACCTAGCAATCCTAGAGGAATGGGAGAATTAGATTTACAAAGTTGTAGCAGCATACTACTCAGAATATCCAGATCTCAGCAAAAATTACAAAACCCACAAAGAAACAGGAATGTATAGCCAATTCACAGGGAAAAGAAATGCCAGAAACAATCCATGAGGAAGCTCATACATTGGAACTAATAGGCCAAAGTTTTTAATCAACCATCTTAAATATTTCCAATGAACTAAAAGAATCCATAAACTAAGAACTAAAGGAAACTAAGAAAACAGCTGAACATAATAGAGAGATGGAAATTATAAATATCAAGCAGAACTTTTAGAGCTGCAAAGCACAGTAATTCAAATGAAAAAAAAAAAACATATTAGCAGAATTCAGCAGCAGATTTGAATAGGAAGAAAAAAGGATCAGTGAACCTGAATACTAGACAGCTGAAATTATCCCATGTGAGAAGGAAAAAGAAAAAATAATGAGGAAAAATGAGCAGAGCTTGAGGGACTTGTGGAACACAATCAGGTGTGCCAACATATATGTCAGTGCAGTTCCAGGTACAAGAAAGAAAGAAAGGGTCAGAAAAAGTATTTGAAGAAATAATGACTGACAACTTCCCAAAGCTGATGAAAAACATGAATATACACATCCAGGAATCTCAACAAACTCCAAGCAGGGTAGCCTCTAAGAGACTGTATTAGACAGCCAAAAGGGTTCCAATGCAAAATACCAGAAATTGGTTAGTTTTTATAAAGGGTATTTATTTGGGGTAGGAGCCTACAGATACCAAGCCATAAAGCATAAGTTACTTCCCTCACCAAAGTTTATTTGTAGCAAGATGGCTGCTGATGTCTGCGAGGGTTCAGGCTTCCTGGGTTCCTACGTTCCTGGGACTTGCTTTACTCTGGCTTCAAGGTTTCTTACTTCCTGGGTCTGGCTTCTCTTTCCTCTGGGTGCTGACTTCCTGGAGCTCCAGTGTAAGTCTTCAGCATCAAACTCCAAAATCAATACTCCAACATTAAAAAACTTCAAATCTGTTCTTCACCGTGCCTTTTATATGTGAGTCTCCACCCACCAAGGGTGGGGCTAGTTAATGTCCTAATCATAATTCATTCATGCCCAGATACAGATCAGATTACAAGCGTAGTCCAATGTTTCTTTTTGGAATTTATCAATAATATTAAACTGCTACAGAGATCTAAACCAAGACATGTTATAGTGACGTGGTCAAAATCTAGAAACCATGGAGGTCAGAAGATGGAGAGAGGACATTTTTAAAGTCCTTAAAGAAAAAAAAAACTGTCAATCAAAAATTCTATATCTCACAAAATAAAGGGAAATTTTAGGTTGTATATATGTTACTAGAATAAAAAGTTTTTAAAAATCCATGGAAGTACACAACACAAACAGTGAGCCCTAAATTAAACTATGGATTGTAGTTAAAAGCACAATTATAAAAATGTGCTTTCATCAATTGTAACAAATAGACTGCACCAAAGCAATGTGTTAATAGAGTGGTTGTATATGGGAATCCTGTATTTTTTACGTGATTGTTCTATAAACGCACAATTTTTCTAATTAAAAAAAAGAAAAAAAGGGATTTCATTACCAGAAGACCTTCCCTACAAGCACTGCTAATGGGAGTCCTTCAGGCTAAAATAAAAAGAAAATAGTAACTTGAAGCCATAATAAGAAATAAAGAGCACTGCTAAAGGTAATTGCCTAAAAATCCTATATTATTGTACTTTTGGTTTGTAACTGCTTTTTTCCATTCTTATATGATTTCACAGACAAATGTGTAAAATAACGTTTTAAATCTGTGTTAATGGAAATGCAATATACAAAGATATAATCTGAGACAATATAAAGAGAGAAGGAAGGTATTAAATATATAGGAATAGAGAATTTGTATATCACTGAAACTAGGTTGATACTAAATGAATTAGGTTATTATTAGTTTAAAATGTTAATTGTAACCATAATTGCAAAGGTAACCACTAAGAAAAAGTAAAAAAAAGACAGCAAGAACAAAGGAAAGAGGAAGAGAATCAAAATGGCATATTTGCAATATTTAAATACAATATTTAAATACAATAAAGTGCAATAATGGAGTAATTGCAAAGAATATTTAGATTTTATACCAAAGGTACAAGGAACAAAACAAATATAGATGATGGACTTCATCAAAAACATCAAAGGACATTATCCGAAAAGTGAAAAGACAACCTAAAGATTGGGAGAAAATATTTAGAACCATATATCTGATAAGGGTTTAATATCCAGAATATATAAAGAACTCCTACAACTCAGCAACAAAAAATACATGATTAAAAAATGGGTCAAGGTTTTGAATAGACATTTCTCAAAAAAAATTCAAATAGCAAATAAGTATATGAAAATAGGCTCATCATCATTAGCCCTTAAAGAAATGCTAATTAGAATGAAAATGTGATACCACTTCAAACCCACCAGGATAACTATTAGTTAAAAAAAAAGGAAAGAAAGAAAGAAGGAAGGAAGGAAGGAAAATAGCTAATGTTGGAGAGGATTCAGAAAGACAAGAACCCTCATACATTTTTGGTGGGAAAGTAAAATGGTGCAGCCACTGTGGAAAACAGTTTGGCGGTTCCACAGAAAGTTAAACTTAGAATTACCAAATAACCTTGGAATTCCACTGCTACATATACACCCCAAAATGTAGAAATATATACAGTAACATTATTCACAATAGCCAAAAGCCAAAAGGTAGAGACAACTCAAGTGTCTGTCAACAGATGATTAGATAAACAAAATGTGGTATATCTATGCAATGGAATATTATTCATCCATAAAAAGAAGTACTGGAATATACTATAACATGGAAGAATTTAATGGTAATATGTTGAGTGAGATAAATCAGACATTAAAGGACAAATATTGCATGATTTATCTTATGTGAAATAATTAGAATAGGCAAATTCATAGAACTAGAAAGCAGAATAGTGGTTATTAAAGGTAGGGAGAAGGGGGATTTGGGGATTATTGCTAAATGAGTATGAGTTTTATTTTGGGATGATGAAATAGTCTGAAAATTGATAATGGTAAAAGTTACACAGTATTGTCAATATACATAATGCCAAAGAACTGCCCACTTAACATGGTTAAAATAATTTTTTCTATTATGTGTATTATACCACAATTAAAAATATGTTTTAAATTTTAAAAAGTAATTAACAACAAAGGAAAATTAAAACCAAGTATATTTTTAAATAAAAGATTTTGGATATATAGGGGATCTTTACAATCAAATCAAATATAATACAGTCTATAGGAGAAGTATAAGCTACGTACTTCTCTGAATGTTCTCATCTTGCCATAAAATTATAAATCTATTTTGATAAAAACTAAACAATTTTGAGAATATCTTAAAGTATAATTATCTATAGTTCTAACCTCCATGTCTGAATTTTGGAATTAGACTGGAATTACTAACCTAATCAGTCTGGATTGCAAAATGTATTTGATCTTAATTGATAGACATTTCCTTTGGGTGACATTAGAGGTAGAAAATGGGCTCTGATATTCTCATCAAATACACAAAGTTAAAGAGAATTAGAAATAGCTATTTTTTTCAAATGTGGTTCAAATCTGCAATTGAATGATTTTATATAATGAAATAGTTGTTTAAGTATCTAATGAAGAATCCAGTTATATTTTGTTTATGGATGGTAAAAAAAAGCAACCTTGAGCTCTTGACTCTAGTTCTTAATGAACTAGTAGTTAAGTTTAAGAAAAATGATTAACCTATGTGAAATTTATAGGAAGTATCAGCAAATACTAAACTGTGTGTATAGAAAAATATATATGGGAAAATATATCAAAAGTATTCGAATTTTCAAAAAATATCTCAAAGTTTTAGAAAGTTTGTTATAAGAAAATGAAACTATTCAATAGTTTTATTTAGAAATACAGCTTTACAGTTATTGGTGGTCAATACTCATTCTTTAGATTTGCATGTGATTTCTATATGCCCATTAACTTGTAATTTAACATCAAACAGGGACTAGCCTCAGAAATAAATTCAAAGCTCATATGCTCACAAAAGACTTCCCAGATGTTCTTTATCTCAGTTTTGTCACTACTTAATTCTAAAGGTCCTTATTACATTGATCATCATAAATTCTTAATTGGAGTAGGACTGTAAATGACCTTCTTTGGTATCATTATTCAGAAATCACATGTGTTTAATTCTTTCAGCAGGACTGAAATCTCATGAAAAAGGACTCATATTTCTTCTACATGTTATCAAATGAGCTTATAGATCAATAAAAGGAAATATTTAAAGTTCCTTTTGCATTTATATTTTTGTTTCAACTGCATAGCTCAAATGATCTTCACAACAACCATAAATATAAATTGCATCTGTGTAGCTTTTGGTGTAGTGAATTTAATATGCAGGCTGATTCAATATATGGTAGGGTGATTACTGAAGTGATCAGAAAGAGAAGGAAGAATGCAAATTGCAAGTTGAAGTTCAACAGCATGACAAGGCAAAGCATTTGGTAAAACTGCTAGCTACAGTGAATTCCATAATAGACTAATTGTCTACCAAGTCTTTGGTTTCTGGGTAAGACATTTTAAAAATGCATAACATTGATTGATGTGTGTTGGCTACTCTTTAAACCTTTTAGCAAGGAACTATTGTAAAAGAAGGGTGGGGTGAGGGGGGTTGGGGGGTATATGGGGACCTCATAATTTTTGAATGCAACATTAAAAAAAGTAAATAAAGACAAAAACATAAAAAATAAAGTTAGGCAAATATTAGCAAGTTTAAAGACTTCAGGCAAAGAGAACATTCTTTAATAGAGTTGTATTCTTTTCCATTTCTGCTTTCAAAATAAATTAAGTGTTAAGTAATTTGGGGCCTCACAGGATTAGAAAAACAAACTACTTATGTATATCAAACAATAGGAGATAAATTTGTCAGTCATACTATTTCTCATTAGCCTTGTACCATGAATCTAAACAAGAGAATGAAGTTGATGCAGCAACATAGAAGTATAGTCCATTTTCTCATCCATGTCTACCTTCAACTTTCTCTCTCATGCTCTGCATACCTGGAATCTTACTACTACAGATTGTATCAGTACAATTCTGGTTCCAGCTCAGATTCTCTCATAAGTGTGCAGGCAAGGAGTTATCCAGGGGTGCAGGAATTTGGGGTTTGACTGGGTCCAAGAGTCCAATTAAGGTTTACCCAGGTGGCTGTTGATGAGAAGCTTCAGCTTTATACCTCTCCATATGACTATTCATAACATGGCAGCTGGATCTCCCCAGAGAAAAGTCTGAGATGGAATCCTTATTCTTTTAGAAACTAATATACGAAATGTCATGCCAGCACTTCTTCCATAGTATATATGTCACAGACACCAACCTTGCTGCACTTTAGGAGGAAATAAAGTGGTGTGAACACCAGGTGGCTAGAATCATTAGAAGGACTCCCACCACAGTCCATCCTTTATCTTTTAATGATTCAGGTCCCTTATACCTGCAAAACCACCTCTTCCCAGAGCCCCCAAGAGCCTCATTCCATTTCTAACTCAAGTCAAGTCCATACTTTTTTTTTTTGTCTAATCAGATTTGTGTATGAATAAGGCTTCTTGGGTATGGTTGCCTAAATACAGCTCCTAAGTACAGTGCTGATCAATCAATAAACTTGTAAGAGAAAAATCCTTCTTCTTCTTGCCTTCCAAACATTAAATGATGAGTCAAGCATAAGGTGATTAACTATTGACCTTCCTGTTCAAAAAGGGGAAACATATGAGATTTCATGCACATCTTGGTTTCAAATACTGGCTCTTGTGTTTATTTGGTATACAACTTGGGAAATTTTACCTTACCACATTTGAAGATTGAAGCAGATATCTTGTCATCCTGATTTGAGAGTGTCAGGCTCATATTTATTATTTATTGCAAAGAGCAAAGATGCATCGTTTTGATCTAGTGATCCACCATGTGCTCATTCAGATGTTACTCTTATCTACCTTGCCCTGTGCTTCTGGACCAGGGGTGGGGTGGGGGGGTCCATATGAACTAAACTGCTTTTGGTTTTCAGAGGGTTTCAGCAATGGAAAGTAATGGCAGGAAACCAGAGGGTGGGAAAAAAGAGAGTTTGGATATTTATTCCCCTTCTCTTCCCAATAGTGGTGGCTTCGTTCTGAGTCCTCCTCTCCCAGCTGGCACTGGGCCCTTCCACATAGGGGTAGCAGTGTCTTTCCACAGCTGCTGGTCACTGAGAGCCCCCAAAATCCAAAATCCTTAATGCTGCCCACCTTTGTAAATAGCCTCTTGGTGAAGTTATCTTTAAAGTCCTAATTGGGATCACACTGGTTTCCTGACAGGGTCCTGACTTACACCATTTTCTTTCCTTTTCTCTTTTTTTTCCATTTAACAAGATCCCGGGTATAACATATGTTGCATGTAACGTATTTGTGTGTATAAGTATGTGTGCTTATGTATATACGCATACATGAATACACATGGGTAGATATAAGTATAAATATAAGTAATATAAATACAAATATAAATAATATGACTATACTTAATCAGAAGTCTTTCAATGGAGCTTTAAATATATAGAACACTCTTCCATTACTGATTAAGGTAAATGCATTCCAAGGCTTCAAAAACAATGAAGGGCAGCTCTGGAGTAGACTGTGGTTAAAAGTCATCTTATTGCCAGTTGAGCATCATCATTGATTTATCAGTAGCAGTGTACTCATCTTTTGATGCTTTTCTGATATTGAAACAATCCTCCAGATGCCAGAGCAATGGGTACCAAACACATGTTGGTAGTAGGTGAATTTTTCATAGGACCAGCAATAAAAGGTGACACAATTATCACAGATGCCTCAAGTGAAACAACCAGCAACTGTCTTTTCTGATAAGAAAAGAGAATTCTCTTTTAAGCATGAGTTCCACATTTCCCCTATGATGCTTAACGTTCTAGAATTACTGTAGTGACTCTGATGAGACAAAGTCATTTGCATACTATTAACTCCTTTAGTAGGTGGTGGATGGAATTTAACTAAGGTAGGTTGTTCAGAACACCAAGACAGATCTCAGAAGCTGCAGGACTAGTGCCTGGCTGGCAGCTGCAGCGACTTTTTGCTACATTTATTTTTGGCTACCGGTAACTAAATGACAAAGGAAAGCAGAAAGGAAGAATTTTCATTTATGAGCTGGTTTTTTCTCCTGCCCATTGTCCTATTTCTTAATCTGTTTCAATTATGATTCAGGAGTATTGGCTTGCACAACTTCCTAAATCTCCTTTATCCTCAGTGTTATCCTCTGTAAACTCACAGATTTGAGAAGCATGGTAAATAATAGACAGTTCAAAAATGGATAATTCCATCTTCCTTATTATGTGCACATTCTTTGGAATAATAATTCTTTATCTCTCAGGGTTACCATAAGGATTAAATGAGATGACAAATATAAAATGATATATACAACCTATATTAGTAAATATTTCCCTGTTTAATAAATTAAAACAAAGTTGCCTGGACTAGGAGCAAGAGAGAATAACTGGTGATAAAATACACATATTAAACGAGATTTTTTTTCTATTTTTCTGGTGTTTTGCATAAATACCAACACAAAAACAAGCAAGACTTCAAACACCCATTTTCTAAAGAAAAATCTGCAAACTACAAAATACCTCTCTGAAGGAACAGTTCAGAGGTAGCAGAACTGGCCACCTTTCCTATCTCCTCAATATATAAGGAGATGATTATGTAAGAGAGAAGGGTGGCTAGGTACTTTTGTGGGTAATGTCCTGTCCTGGTTAAGCACACTTGCCATTTAAACTGAGAACGACAAAGAGGATGTTAGTAGAGCTTGGAGATACATGCAAGGAGGGTAACTTAGTTTTCTTACGCAGCTGGCAGCCTGCTTAGCTGCTGCTCCCACTCACAGTCCCATCGTGATGCTGCTTCCGTAATAGTAAACTGTGAGAGGGTGCTTCAGAGAGCAGGGCCTCATCTCCTGAAGAATGGGGGTGCCTGTGCACAAAGACCCTGGTGAGTTCTTCAAAGATTTAAGAAGACGTGAAGTGGCCAGAATAGCTTCTTTTAGGAACATTTAAAGGGACCCTTTGAATAATGGTCTTGGGGCAAAATTGGCCCAACGTTATCTCTGTTCAGTGGGGCTCTGGAGGGCATGGATGAAGTCTTCAGATGAGGCTCCACTTGAGGAATCAAGGAAATTTAAAACGAGACAGGGGCACTGTAGGCCTCTCCTTGAAACTCTGAGCCAAGCGGAATCCTGCAAAGTGAAAGTTGATGCATGTGGTCGAAGTATGAGTTGCTGAATCAGTCAAAATAGCCTGGGCTATCTGACATGGTGTAGCAGGTTGATATTGATGAATTCCAAAAAGAAGTACTGGATTATGTTTGTAAACTGATCTTCTCCTCTGGGCATATTAAATTATATTGGATTCAGGAGTTTACTTGATTAAATAAATTATGTAAACCTCTTGTGCCAGATAAAAGACATGGCGAAGGACAGAATTAAAGGTAATGTTGGACTTTTGATGTTGGAGTTTGATGCTGGACCTGGAGCTCCAGGGAGAGAGACAGAGCTGTTCGCCTGAGGGTCTACACCTGACCTTGTGGAGAGAGGCAAAGCCTAGAGAGCCTCATAGTCTACAGCTGACCTTGTGCAGCAAACAGAGGAACCCAGGAAGCCTGGACCCTTGCAAATGTGGATAGCCATCTTGCTCCAGCAGGTGAAAATAGACTTTGGTGAGCAAAGTAAGTTATGCTTTATGGCCTGGTATCTGTAAGTGCCTACCCCAAATAAATACCCTTTATAAAAACCAACCCATTTCTGGTGTTTTGCATTAGCACCCCTTTGGTTAATACACAGGGTAAAGGTGAAGCTGAATATTAACCCAAGGAAACTAGGTATATGTTCTAATTACTTATAAGATCTTGGACCTGCTAATTTCTGAATTTCAATTTCCACATCAGTAAAATTATTTTTATAATGATCTATTGTAGGGGGTTCCCATGAGAATGTGGAGTTTCCAGTGCTGAGTAAGCTCTATAGTTATTCTACATGAGTACAGAGCTAAAGAACTACAATACAAGTAATTGTATGCTCTGAGCAAAACAATTTGCCTTGTTTCACTTGCTTTAAAAAATATATATTCCCTGACTTATTACAGAACAAAATATTTTGGCCAAGCCACAAAATTAGTGAAAATAGAGCCAGGATCTGAACCCACATAATCTAATCTAAGCTGTTGTCCAGAATTGGGCCCCACAAGGAGGGCGATTAGTCACTGAAAATGTATCAGGCACAAAATCCAGCTAATCCAAATAAAATTATGCTTTGGATAACTGATCACTAATGATAGGGAATGTTTAAGCTTACTTTATGTTGCTCTAGTGGTTATTCTGTACATTTGCTGAAGGAGTTGGGGCACATGTCTTGTTTGAAGAATATGCTGTTTCAAGGCAGTGGTAACATTAAATGTTTGCACCTTGCTCACTATGAATTCCCCACTGTCAGTGAGACTTATGTGATGGTAAAGTAGGAGTATTCCAGTGAGGGAAGGACTTTTCCCAGGATACCAAACATGAGATTCCTAGGTAACAAAAACAATTTAAATAATTGCAAAAAGAATCTCCATGGGTTGTGGTACAAATCCTTTTGCATTGCAAGAAAAACTTAATACCATTCTGTTTCTATTTAGAAAGTTGGAAATATTACAGAAATCGCTCTTCTTATTTTATGGTTAAAACCAGACATTATAAACTTAGCTAAGATATGGAAGTTTTGGCTATTGCATTTGTTGAAGGAGAAAATGGATACAACAATTTAATACCACTATTCTGCATTAAAAACAATGATATATGGTTCACATATTATATTGTGGTTTAAATATCTCCAAAACCCTTTGAAGTAAGTATTATCTTCATTACTGCGGGTGAGAGAACTGATGATCAGAAAGTTACCAAATGTCACTTTACTATACATGAACACTATGATATTTTGAAAATCTTACTATGATAAATTGGTCATTAATTCGAAAAACGGAATGAAAGACTTTAATAAAATTGTTAAACTATGTCAGACAATTCCCAGTTTCATGCATTTGAATGAAAGCATGATCCAATTGGAAGTCAATCTCAAACTTATGGAATGAGGTGTACATTGTTCAGTGCATATTATGATTTAAGACTCACATGGAAAACAGCAAAACTACTATTGACAGTCCATCCCTTTGAAATAAATTTAGTCCCACAAATATATTGAGTAATATGTGGTGCCATGAACTTATTTATTTTAAGTAAATATTTAGTGTGTATATTCTATGTAAGATAATGGATTATACAATAATGGAGATGCAATACTGGACAAACTGAAAGGCCCATGCCATTACAGAGCCATCCAAGTAGATACCTTCATTCTAGGATTCAGGAATTTTTTTTTTAAGATTTTAGTTTAATTTTTTATTTCTCTCCCCTTCACCTCCGCCCAACCCCCCCAGTGTTCTGCTCTCTGTATCCATTTGCTGTGTGTTCTTCTGTGTTCACTTGTATTCTTATCAGCAGCAATGAGAATCTGCATCTCTTTTTGTTGCATCATTTTGCTGCGTCAGCTCTCCATGTGTACGGCACCACTCCTGGGCAGGCTGCGCTTATTTTTTGCGTGGGGTGGCTTTCCTTGTAGGGCACACTCCTTGCATGTGGGGCTCCCCTATGCGGGGGTCACCCATGCATGGCACAGCACTCCTTGCATGCATCAGCACTGCACATGGGTCAGCTCCACATGGGTCAAGGAGGCCTGGGGTTTGAACCCTGGACCTCCCATGTGGTAGGTGGATTCTCTATCAGTTGAGCCAAATCTGAGTCAGGAATTTGAAGTTGAAAAGGCACTGGCCCTGCCCTCAAGGAAAATTTCTTAGACAGAAGAGGGTAAACATGTAACCTGGTCAATATAACATGACAATTCCTTCAAAGGTAAGATGTGCGAAGAGCCATGGTAGCTCGGTGGAAGGTTTTGTTGCCTAACCTTAATGTCAAGCAATTACTTATAGGAAGAGTTTCTAATCAAAATCTTAAAGGATAAAGTTAAATAAAAAGGATGGCTTATTCTACACAGAGTGTAGGGAATGGAAGAAAAGAGGCAAAAGGCATAAGCCAAGAGAAAGTATGAAACGACATGGTGGGTGTTACCAGTTTGCAGTTTCTAGTGCCAAAAATATGAAGAGATGGTGAGGTTGGATTTTAACACATTGGAGAGACTGAACTTTATCATGTCAACGATGGAGAAGTTTTTAAGTGTTTTAAACAATTAAAACATACTCTAGTGTACATAAATCTGACAACAGTTTATAAGATGATTTCTGGAGGCAGTGTGGCAGAAACTTAACAGAAAGCAGGGGTTTAATAGGGAAGGCAGGAGGACATAGAATGTAGAAAAATTTGGACAAATGTTAGAATTTGGTAGGTGATTTGAATATGTGGCAAGAGGCAGAAAGAGGTGACTACGGTTTCCTCAATGTTCCTGGCAATACTGAATCAATGTTAGTGCCCTTAAATTTGAAAAACAAGGTAATACAGGTCAACCAGGTTTTCTTAGGGGATAAAAGATCATTTCAGATTGGAAGATGTTAGCTTAAAGGACACTGGGAAATGAACAAGTGCTGCTAACTAAGTGTTGCATTTAAAAGTCTGAGATTAGGGAAGTGGACTTGGCCCAATGGATAGGGCATCCGTCTACCACATGGAAGGTCTGCAGTTCAAACCCCAGGCTTCCTTGACCTATGTGGAGCTGACCCATGTGCAGTGCTGATGTGCACAAGGAGTGTTGTGCCATGCAGGGGTGCCCCCACATAGGGGAACCCCACATGTAAGGAGTGCGCCCCATAAGGAGAGCTGCCCAGTATGAAAGAAAGTGCAGCCTGTCCAGGAATGGCACCACACACATGGAGAGCCGCTGACAACAACAGAAGTGGACAAAATAGAACACGCAGCAAATGGACACAGAGAACAGACAACTGGGGTGGGGAGTGATAAGGGGAGAGAAATAAATAAATCTTTAAAAAAAAGTCTGAGATTAAAGGGAGAAATTAGGCCTTAGAATATCAGGATTTCCTGCATGTAGGCAGGGAGTAACACCAAGTAATTAAATATGACTGCATAAGAAATGCAAAGAGAATAGTAATGACTCTCTCCCAAGTGACACCCCAGAGTGATACAGCCGGTGTAAGCTGAGGACTACGTGTACTGGAACTTTCCAGAACTGAGCATGAGGCAGCAGAATTTGCCATGTTGATCTGAGAACTGGAATTCTTATCTAAATTTTTCCAAGGAGTAAGTGTGGTGACCCAGAATACATTTCTATGATTCTGTTTTAAGAATAGTCCTAAAGTTACTATGCAAAAATCAGTGCTTGAGAAGCATGCAAAGCTTTTGCCCTGCCTCATTATGCTTATACCTAGAACTATTCTGAACAGTTGGGTGATAGTCATTTCTCTGGAGCCTCCAGAAGCTCGTTTTTTCTGTAAAATGTTGAGGCTCATTAAGGCTCAGTGGGAGACCAAAATAATCATATCATCCATCAGATTCTCAGCCAGGTCCTATTGTCCTTATTATCTAATGCTATGTGTTTCCAATTATAAAGATTTCATACTGAAAGCACATAATTTAAAACATAATACAGCAATATTCTCCCACTAGATGCTATCATGTAGGTAGGTGTGTTTTATCCACATAATAATGCACTTTTGTTTTCAAAAGTGAAGTCATTTCTCCAGTTAATTGTTGAATTGGAACAAGGACCAAATTTCAAAATAAAATATGAAATTTTCCAAATTTTATGGTTGAAAGTAGCATGACTTTATATCAAATATCTATCAATTAGCGCATTTAAATTTGAAGAAAAAAAAGGAATGCAAAGGAAAACCAGGTTTTCATGGGTGGACTATGATTTGTCCAGATTTAGAGATATTAAATAAAGGAGTATTGTATACTAAATAGCCACCTGAATAGACAAATTCTCCCTGATATTGAAATATTTTCCTTTAAACTGAATTGAAAATCATAAATCTTTCAAAATAGCTCTAAGATTTTTCAATCAGCTAAAAAATATTAAGGTGTAATATGTAGGAAATATATCAATTAATGGAGTACTGATATTTTATCAAGTACCTACTTCCTTCCCAGACCTAGAATCTGGCTTGTCTTCCAACTGGTTTCTTTCAATGAAAAATGGAGTTTACATATCATAGTTTGGGTGCCACTATATCAGACATGCTGATATGAGTGATATGAAAATTGCCTACTATTTTCAGTCTTCCTCATCCTTCTTTCTTGCTTCAAATTTGAAGTAAATGAGTTTAAGGCTAAGAGTCTTTAAAAATAAGTTGGGAGGTCACTAGAGGGGTCACACTATGCACACCTCAGCAAGGTCCCAGAGATAGCCAAAGTAGATACAACCCCAGGTACTGGTGCTCCTGAGGGCTACAGAGACACGCAGGTTCTACAGTCATGGCAGACAGCTCTGGAGTACAGTGTCTTATCAGTGGGCCCTACTTTGGAGTTTGTATTCTTGGGTGTGATGGAGTTGGACTCAGAGGTAACCATTCTACACATGCCTCTTCTGTCACTTTTATTGAACCTGTGGTTGGTACTGGGGTTGGTGTATACTCAGGAGACTTGAATCTCTAGACTGGCCATGTGCCAGATAGGCCCTGATCCTCAGCAGAGTTGCAACTCTCTGGTTTGTTGGTGTTACCCAGGTCAGCTAACAGGGAGGTGAAAATGGTCAACCACCACACCAGGGAACCAAGAGTGCCAATAACTACAAGCAGGAGAATCACATCCATAAGTCAAGTGGGATCTAAGCACCCTTTCGATTTAGAAGTAGAGTGGACATCACCATCCCATGGTCCTCGGGATGGAGGAATAAAATATGAATTAGAGTGGATTTACTGATATTCTACCATAGAACTACTGTGACTAGTAATGGAAGAACTACTGTGACTAGCATTGATCTGGACAATGTGGCCATGGTAGTTGCTGAGGACAGGGAGAGGGAAGGAGAAATGTGATGTGGGGGCATTTTCTGGACTTGGAGTTCTTAAATGATATTACAGGGACAGATGCTGGATATTATATATCCTGCCATAACCCACTGAAGGTGCTGGGGGACAGTGTGAACTACAATATAAACTATAATCCATGCGGTGCAGCAGTGCTCCAAAATGCATTCACCAAATGCAATGAATGTGCCACAATGATGAAAGAGGTGCTTGTTGTGGGAGGAGTGAGGTGGGGTGGAGTGTGGGGTATATGAGAATCTCTTATATTTTTTAATATAATATTTTTTGTGATCTATGTATCTTCAAAAAATACAATAAAAAAGATATATTTAGGATTAGATGATTCAATGGCAACCAGTGAGCATACTTTCCTTGCATAATTTCTATGGATTCTAACTTTAGCCATTATAATATTCCTCTTATAACCAAAATCTAGTTTTATTTCTATGTATAAACACTTAGTTAATACCCACCACTAGCTTTCTTATTTGGAAATAATTTCATTTTAATTGTCTGAGGTTTCTTACGAACAACTCCTGGGTTTTTAAGAAATTCCACATAGAACAATATTTATTTGGTTTTTATATAGCCACATATATATTTGTGCAAACCATAAAACCCTTGGATCATTATTTCATTTCTTGATTCCCTTTAATCCTTTACTCCTTTGACTTCTGGCATAAAGCCTTGCTGTCAAAATGCCTGATCACAATCTAACTTTCTCTTTTTAGTAATGTTATTTATAACTGGATGACCAATAATTTTCCTTTTTTTTCCTTCATTATAAAGTATTAATTGTTATTTTTTTTTCATTCTCAAAAGATTTAATAAAATATTTCTCTCAGCTGAACTGGAGCAATTGTTCTTGGTATGTGTTGTGAGCTTCCAATATGTAGTTCCAAGTTTTCTTTTATTAGTGGAAATATTTCTTGAATTATATTTTATACCATTTGTTCTAATCATTTTTTCGGTTTTGTTGTACTTCTAGGACTCATATATATTTTGTATCTTCTTTGCCTGTCCTTTTACTTACATTTTCTCTTTGATATTTTTGATCTTTTTATTTCCTTTTGGCTTTAGAAATGTGCTTCCTGTTTATATTCCCTTACTTTAAAGGCATTGTTTATAATGCTTACTCCCTCTCTTTTCCTTTAAGTTTACCTAGTATTCCTTAATTTACTTTATTTTTACTTTTATTTCTTGTATTGTCAACACTTCTTTTTTCTTTTTCCCACCAATAATTTCATTGTTATTGTTTTTCCAATTCTGGTTTATGTTATTTATTCCCAATTTATGTAATTTTCTTAATATACTTTATTTTTAAAAAAGCTAGTTACAATTTTCTGCTGTTTGTGATAATGTGTTTTTAACATCTTAACATGGTGACATCATTATGACCCTTATTCCCTGGTATTTTTTATACAGTTTTGTCTGGAAGTAAACTATGTCTTCTTCTGAGGCTTGATTTTTTTGTTTAATTTATTAAATTATATCATTTATACATAAACATACATGAACAATAAGTGTGTAGTAATAATTGTGAACTTACAAAACAAACATAAATAAAATCATACAGGGCTCTCCTACATTACCCTACCATTAGTAGCTTGCATTGATGTTAAACATTTTTAAATAATGATTAAAGACAGTTATCAAAATATTTCTACTAACCAAAGTATTTTTCCCCAACCCTCCCAATTATTATTATTATCTTTATATCATTTGTATATGAACGTACATAAACAATAAGTGTATAGTAAAAATTGTGAACTTACAAAGCAAACATGCATAACATCATAAAGGGGTCCCATACATCAACCCTACACCAACACCTTGCATTGTCATGAGACGCTTGTTACAAACTATGAAAGAAGACTGTCAAAAACTAACCATAGTCCTTATCTCGCATTTGGTGTGTTTTTCCCCCAACCCACCCTATTATTATTTTGTAAATATATATTTTATGACAGAAGTTGTAAACTTATAAAACAATCATGCACATGTGCAGAATTCCCAAACAACACCCCTCCATCAACACACCACAATGTGGTATGTCATGTGCTACAGACAGAATATCATCATCTGATTATTACCTTGTCCATAGTATACATTTGGCTCATAGATGCAAGAATATTCTATTATTGCATAGATACAATATTGCATAGATGCAAGAATATTATATTATTACTAACCACAGTTCATAGGTCACTCCAGCTGTATTTTTCCCGTGCTTCTCCACATTCCCATCACCCTACAGTAGTGATATACATTAGTTCTAGCTAACAAAGGACAGTCTTGCATCTATCTGTACAATCAACCACAATTCTCACCCACCTCTTGGTTTACTGTTCTATTCAGTTCCTAGATTATTCTCAAGCATTCTGCCAACTGGCATTTATGTAACTAGACTACCATTTTCAGTCACATCCGCGTTTATAAACTAGCTGTTACTGTATATTACCATCCATTTTATACATTTCCACAATTTCACAGTAAAGCTAATTAAAACTACTACATACACTAAACATCAGTCATTCACTCAGTCCTTCTCTTATCTCCTTTAAAAATCCACCATCTACCACCAGTTCTTGAAGGTATTTTCCAATAATTTCTTCTAGAAGTTTTATGGTTCTTGCTTTTATTTTCAGTTTTTTTTTTTTTAATCGATTTTGAGTTAGTTTTTGGATAACGTATGACATAGGGGTCCTCTTTCCTTCTTTCAGCTATGGATGTCCCATTGTTTCAGCACCATTTGTTGAATGGATTGTTCTGCCTGAGCTGTGTGAGTTTGACAGGCTAGTCAAAAATCACTTGACCATACCTGTGATGATCTGTTTCTGAACCATAAATTTGGTTCCATTGGTTTACGGTGTCTGTCTTTAGGCCAGTACCATGTTGTTTTTACCACTATAGGTAGGTATTATGATTTAAAGTCTGGAGATGAGGGTTCACTTTTCCTTTTTATGATGTTTCTGGCTATTCAGGACTCCTTACTCTTCGAAATAAATGTAATGATTGTGTTTTCAATTTTTTCTTTATGCTGGTGGGATTTTTATTGGGGTTGCATTAAACCTGTATATCAATTTGAATAAAATTGACATCTTGATGATATGTAGTCCTCCAGTCTATGAGCATGGAATGTTCTTCCAGTTATTTAGGCCTTTTTTGGTTTCTTTTAACACTGAGTTGCAGTTTTCTGAATACTAGTGCTTTACATCATTGGTTAAGTTTGTTCCTGACTATTTGAGTTTTATCTGTCATATTTTATTTTCACCACTCTTTTGACACTTATAGTTACTTTTATTGATATAATCTTCATTTCTAGGCTCTCTTCCATGCCTCTCTCTCCTGTCTTTTCTTTTCAGGCCCTTGCACTCCTTTTAGTATTTCCTGAAAATCTGGGCTCTTGCTTAGAAATTCTAAGTTTCTGTTCATCTGTGAATATTCTAATTTTGCCCTCATTTTTTAAAGAAAATCTTCCTGGGTATTAGATTCTTGGCTGGAAATTTTCTCTCATAGTTTTAAATATATCCGACCACTGTCTTCTTTCCTCCATGATTTCTGGTGAGAAATCAGCACTTAATCTTATTGAATATCCCTTATATATTATGCATTGCTTTTCTCTTGCTGCTTTCAGAATTCTGTCTTTGTTTTGGCCATTGACATGCTGATGAGTATATGTCCTGGAGTTGATCTATTTGGATTTTTTTGGATTGGGGTACTTTGTGCTTCTTGGACAGGGATATCTATGTCCTTCAATGGTTTTGGGAAGTTTTCTACCATTATTTCTTTAAGTATTCCTTCTGCCCCTTTTCCCTTCTCTTTTCCTCTGGGACACCCATGACACATATGTTTGCATGCCTTTTGCAGTCATTTAATTCCCTGAGATCTTGTTCAATTTTCCATTCTTTTCTTAATCTCTTCTTTGTATGATGAATTTCAGAGGCCATTTCTTTAAGCTCACCAATCCTTTCTTCTGCCTCCTCAAATCTGATATTATATGATTCCAATTTTTAAAATTTTATTGATTGCACTTTTCATTCCCATAAGATCGGCTATTTTTCTAAGTATGCTTTCAAATTCTTCTTTGTGCTCATCTAATGTCTTCTTAGTACCCTTAATCTCTTTAGCTATTTCATTGAATTTATTAAGGAGATTTGTTTGAACGTCTATGTTTAGTTGTCTCAACTCCTTTATGTCATCTGGAGGCTTATCTTGTTCCTTTAACTGGGCCATATCTTCCTGTTTCTTGGTGTGGATGGTAATTTTTTGTTGGTATCTTGGCATCTGGCTTACCAGAGTATTTATTCTGGGTGCAGTTTTTTTCTTTAGTTTAGGGCTTCCTATCATTTCTTCCTTACTGGTTTGTGCATAGGAACCAAGTATGTAGTTGGTACTGTAAGTCGTGGAGGCTTAAGATGCCCTCATTGTCCCAGGGACCAATGAAGCTTCTCCCAACTTTCTCCTTTGCTAGGGGTAGGGACAGAGTCACAACTATATGGAATAATGCACATGCAGGCCTAGACTGTATTTTCTCAGAGAGATAAAGCTTCATATCCCTTTCTTCTCTACCTGGGGCAGGGATGGAGCTACAGGTGTGGGCAGCAATCTATGCAGTGTGGGTCCAAGATGACCACAGTTGCCCTGGTGGACTTCTGATTTTCGGTCTATGTCAGTCAAAGTTCCCTGCAGTTACCTGTATAGGCTGGTGCAGGGCTCCTCAGCATCCTCCCTGTCAGAGGCAGGGCTGAAGCCTAGGCTAGGGCTGCAGGCTGATCTGCGTGAAAGAAACTATCAACCTGGCTTCCCCTCAGGCTGGGGTGGAGTCAGAATAGTGGCTACTGGTTTCTTTCTAACTTGGGCTGGTTCTCACCCCAGTTGTTCCCAGGGTTATCTCTTGGCCAGCCAAGTCTCCCAATTAGTAGCTGAAATCGGCAGCCAACTCTCTCCTCCCCTGTTTCTGGGAATTGGAGCTTCCAATTCCCGTCACAGAGCAGCTCCTGGGGTGGCTTGTGCTGCCAGAGTAGGACAATCACCGGCCTCCACGGCTTGGCTGGTAATTTCCCGGAGAGGCTGGTGCAGGTCCCCACAACTTCCTTACTGCTGAAGGTGGCACTGGGGCCTAGGGTAGACCTGAAATATGATCTGGATGGGAAGAAGCCAGTCTCCACCAGCACTGGGATTCTCAGACCACCCCGCTTTCCCTTGTGCCAAATGCAGAGTTAAGATAGCCGCTCCCAACCTCTTTCTGTCCCAGACAGGCTTAATTAAGCCTTAGCTGTTCTCAGTATTATACCCCGCTGAATTTCCTCATCATAGCTGAAATTGCTGCCCAACCGTCTCTTCCTCACCTATTTTGGGGAAGTGGAGTTTCCAGTTCCAGCTACAGAACTGCTCCCGAGGCGACTTGTGCCTCCACTGGAGGATGGGCACTGGCCCTCTTGGTGTGGAGCCTCTATTTATGAGTCTTCTTTGCAGACCAGCTGTCGCCTCGTTACTCTTCCCCAAGGATGTTGCAGGATGCTCTTCTGGCCTCCTGAAGCCCCCAAACAGGTGCTTCAGCTAGCTCCAGACAGCTCTGGGTGGTTGCTAACTGCCTGTAGCAGGAGCTGACTCTATGAGCTCCTTACTCTGCTGCCATCTTGCTGGTTTCCTATTATTGTTTTTTAAATATATTTTTATGACACGTATTATAAAGTTATAAAACAATCATGTGCATGTGCAGAATTCAAATCACCACTCTATCAACACACCACACTGTGGTAGAACATTTGTTACAGGTCAGAAAATATCATTTCATTATTACCATGTCCATAGTGTAAATTTGGCATATATTTTCCATACTGCCCCATTATCAGCAAAGTACATCTTTGGGATAGATTCAAGAATATTATATTATGACTGCTAACCACTGTCTATGGGGCACTTCAGTTGTATTTTTCCCATTCCTCTCCACATTCCCACCACCCTGCAATAGTGATGTACATTTGCTCTAGTTTACAAAGGACACTCTTGCGTCTGTACCATCAACCACAATTCTCATCCACATCTTGGTTTACTGTGCTATTCATTTCCTAGATTATTCTCCAGCATTCTGTGAATTGACATTTACATACCTAAACTACCATTTTCAGTCCCATCCACATTTATTAAGTAGCAGTTAATCACTATGCATTACCATCCACTCTATACAAATCTATATTTTTGCAATAAAGCTAATTGAAACTTCTACATATGTTAAACATCCATAGTCCATCTCAGTCCTCCTCTCATCTCCTTTAAGAATCCACCATCTATCACCAGGTTTTGAAGATATTTTCCTACAATTTCTTCTAGAAGCTTTATGGCTCTGCTTTTATTTTTAGTTTTTTTATCCATTTTGAGTTAATTTTTTAATAAGGTATGAGATAGGGGGTCCTCTTTCCATCCTTTGGATATGGATATCCAGTTCTTTTAGCACCATTTGTTGAATGGACTGTTCTGCCTGAGCTGTGTGGGTTTAACTGGCTAGTCAAAAATCACTTGACCATACATGTGAGGGTCTGTTTCTGAACCATCAATTTGGTTCCATTGGTCCATATGTCTGTCTTTATGCCAGTACCATGCTGTTTTTATCACTAGGTAAATATGATATAGCTAGGTAACTAGGTATATGATTTAAAGTCTGGGGTTGAAAGTTTTCTTTTCCTTTTCATGATGTTTCTGGCTATTCAGGACCCCTTACCCTTCCAAATAAATTTGATAATCATGTTTTCAAAGTATTTAAAAAATGCTGGCCAAATTTTTTTTATAGGGCTGATGTTGAATCTGTATAGATTTGAGTAGAAATGACGTCTTAATGATATTTAGTCTTCCAATCCATGAGCATGGAATGTTCTTCCAGTTATTTAGGCCTTTTTTGGTTTCTTTTAACACTGAGTTGCAGTTTTCTGAACACAAGTGCTTTTCATCATTGTTTAAGTTTATTCTTGATTATTTGAGTTTTATCTGTCATATTTTATTTTCATCACTCTTTTGACACTTATAGTTACTTTTATTGATATAATCTTCATTTCTAGACTCTCTTCCATGCCTCTCTCTCCTGTCTTGTCTTTTCAGACTCTAGCACACTCTTTAGTATTTCCTGAGAATTTGGTCTCTTGGTTAGAAAGTCTCTCAGTTTCTGTTTATCTGTGAATATTCTACACTTGTCTTCATTTTTGAAAGACAATCTTGTCAGATATAAGATTCTTGGCTGAAAGTTTTTATCTTGTAATATCTTAAATATATCATACCACTATCTTCTTTCCTCCATGATTTCTGGTGAGAAATCAGCACTTAACCTTATTGGATATACCTTATATATTATGCATTGCTTTTCTCTTGCTGTTCTCAGAATTCTCTCTTTGTCTTTGACCTTTGACATTCTGATTCGTATGTGTCTTAGAGTTGGTCTATTCAGATTTTTTCAGATGGGAGTACATGGTGCTTCTTGGATATGGTTATTTATGTCCTTCGTTAGGGTTGGGAAATTTTCTGCCATTCTTTCTTCAGATATTCCTTCTGGCCCTTTTTCCAAACACATATGTTTGCACATCTTTTGCTGTCATTTAGTTCCCTGAGACCTTGTTCAATTTTTTCCATTCTTTTCTTCATCTGTTCTTTTGTGTGTTCACTTTCAGAGGTCTTTTATTCAAGCGCACCAATCCTTTCTTCTGCCTCGTCAAATCTGCTTTTATGTGATTCCCAGGTTTTTTAAAAATTATTGTGCCTTTCATTTGCATAAGATCTGCTATTTTTCTGACTGTTTTCAAATTCTTCTTTGTGCTCATCTAATGTCTTCTTAGTACCCTTAATCTCTTTAGCTATTTCATTGAATTTATTAAGGAGATTTGTTTGAACGTCTATGTTTAGTTGTCTCAACTCCTTTATGTCATCTGGAGGCTTATCTTGTTCCTTTAACTGGGCCATATCTTCCTGTTTCTTGGTGTGGATGGTAATTTTTTGTTGGTGTCTTGGCATCTGGCTTACTAGAGTACTTATTCTGGGCGCAGTTTTTCTTAATTTAGGGCCTTCTTGCCCTTTCTTCCTTGCTGGTTGTGCAGTAAAAGGCAAGGATGTAGTTGGTGCTTAAAGCTGTGGAGTTTCAAGTAGCCCTTATTGTCCCAGGGACCAGTGAAGCTTCTCCCAACTTTCTCCTTTGCCAGCAGTAGGAATAGAGCCACAGCCATGTAGAATAATCCAAGTCATGCAGGCCTGGACTATAGCTGCCCAGAGAGACTGATGAAGCTTCATGCCCCTTTCTCCCCTGCCTGGGGCAGGGATGGGGCTGGAGGTGTGGGCAGCAATCTATGCAGTGTGGGTCCAAGATGACTGTTTTCCCTGGTAGACTTCTGATTATTCAGTCTGTGCCAGTCAAATGTACCTGTAGTTACCTGAATAGACTAGTGCAGGGCCCAGCATCTTCCTCCCTGCTAGAGGAGGGGCTGAAGCCCAGGCTAGGACTGCACACTGATCCGGGTGAAAGAAACTGGTCCCAACCATCTCTGTGATTTTAAGTGAGCCCGGCTTCCCCTCAGCCTGAGGCTGGAGTCAAAAACATCACCTCTGGCCTCTTTCCAACCTGGACATTTTGAAACTTCAGCTGTCCCTAGGTTTATACGTTAGCTGACCGAGTCTGCTAATCATTAACCAGAATCAATGGCCAACCGTCTCCTCCTCCCTTGTTTTTGGGAAACAGAGTTTTCAATTTCAGCCATAGAACAGCTTCTGGGATGGCATGCACTGCCAGACTGGGATGATCACCAGCCTCTGTGGCATGGACTGTAGTTTCCCAGAGAGGCTGATGTAGGAACCCCAGGTTCCTTCCTGCTGGAGGTGGCACTGGGTCTTAGGCTAGACCTGCAGTCTGATCTGGATGGGAAGAAATCGGTCGGTCCCCACCAGCACTGGGATTTTCAGTCCATCCCGCTTCCCCCTGTGCCAGGCACGGAGTTAAGATGGCAGATCCTGGTCTCTTTCTGACTTGCACTGGCTCAAACTTTAGCTGTTTTCAGGATTATACTGCAGCCCACTGAATTTCCTCATCAGTAGCTGAAATTTCTGCCCAACTGTCTCTTCCTCCCCTGTTTTGGGGAAGTGGAGCTTCCAGTTCCAGCCATGGAACTGCTCCTGAGGTGGCTTGTGCCTCCAGTGGAGGATGGGCACTGGCCTCCAGGATGAGGAGAGCTTTCTTTATGAGTTTTTTCTGCAGATGGCAGTCTCCTCCCTCCATTCCTTCAAGGATGTGGCAGGATGCTTCTTCCTGGAGTGCCCGAACAGGTGCTTCAGCTAGCTCCAGAGAGCTCTGGGTGTCTACTAACTGCCTTGTAGCAGGAGCTGACTCTAGGAACTCCTCACTCTGCCACCATTTTGCTGGTTGTCCCCACTGAGGCTTGATTTTAATGGAGATGGTATTTCCTTCACTTCTAGAAAGGGAAGCTGAGTCTGGAGAAAGTCCTGAATATACAGTTCCTGATAGTCCTATTTTTTTAATTTTAAAAATATATAACATTGAATTTGTTAAGTTAGTTCAAATCTATTCCCCTCTCAACTACAATTTAGACCATTTCCATAAAAGAAGGAAAACTGTGAAAAAGTTACATCTCCTTAAAAAAAGTGAAACAACAGTCCCAGACAGATTCACAGGAATGTCTATCAAATTTTGAGACTAGATACATTATTTACTATAAATTATTGAAGAGCACAGAAATAGAAGATAAGTTTCCAAATCTGTTAATATTTGCACCCTATCCTGGTAAGATTACACACTCACACACACAATAAAGCCTCACAACCAGTCTTTCTTATCTAAATTAATGCACCAGGGACAATATAGGAAATATATAGGAAAATATAGGACAATATAACCATATATTCAAAATAATGGCAATATACCATGACTAAGTGAGATTTGTTCTATTAATGCAAGAAAAATTTGCTAAAGATAATAATGTAATTCATTATATTAATTTTCTAACTTAAGTCATATTTCTTAGCTTAATCTTTATTACACCCACTTACTCTAGATCCAGAGTTGCTTAACAGCATCTTCAAAACTCTGGGTTTCTCAATATTTGTCATCTATTAAATTAGTTCAGTGTGATTTCAGTTGATTTCTCTCTTGCTTGCTCATGGTTAATATATTACATTCTTAGAGTGAAGTGTTGATCTCTTCCTCTTTGTATTTCTATAACTTTATATTAATTATAGCTTTGTAGGGAGTTTAAACTGCTTAGAATGTGAGTATGAACTGAAAAAAAGCTACATGTGCATTTCAACATGATATTCTTTAAGAACAAGAAATTAACCTAAGAAATGTTCTATTAAGTTAATGGCTAAAAGAGGACGCCAGATACCATAGAAGCTGCTCTCAGGAATTACTGTTGCAAAGAACCTAAACCACCACCCTCTGGTCTTTTAACCCAAACATCACGGTTAAGCATTATCTATTTAGTTGAGTCTGATTCACAGTTGTTGGTTTTTTTTTTTTCTATTATGTGCTGTGTTGAGAACCAGTAAGACAGCAGTGGAGTAAGCAGCTCCTAGAGTCAGCTCCTGCTACAGGGCAGTTAGTAAACACCCAGAGCTCTCTGGAGCTAGCTGAAGCACCTGGGTGGGGGCTCCAGGAGCCAGAAGAGCATTCTGCAATGTCCTTGAAGGAGTGGAATGAGGAGACTGTCCGTCTGCAGAGAAGACTTGTAAGCAGAGGCTCCATGCCCAGGAGGCCGGTGCCCATCCTCCACTGGCCACCTTGGGAGCTGTTTCCACAGATGGAATTGAAAGCTCCACTTCCCCAAAACATGGGAGGAAGAGACAGTTGGGCAGAAATTTCAGCTACTGATGAGTAAATTCAGTGGGCTACAGTATAATCCTGAGAACAGCTAAAGCTTGAGCCTGTCCAAGTCAGAAAGAGGCCAGGAGCCACTACCTTAACTCCGCACCTGACACAAAAGGAAGCGGGGTGGGCTGAGGATCCCAGGGCTGGTGGGGACCGACTTCTTTCCATCCAGATCATTTTGCAGATCTAGCCTAGGCCCCTGCCCCACCTCCATCAGGAGGAAGCTGCGAGGACCTGCCCCAGCCTCTCCAGGAAATTATTGGCCAAGTCATGGAGGCCAGTGATCATCCTACTCTTCCATATGAGCCACCCCAGGAGCTGTTCAGTGGCTGGAATTGGACGCTCCATTTCCCAGAAACAGGGGAGGAGGAGATGGTTGGCTGCTGATTTTGGCTATTGTTTGGTAGACTTGGCTGGCTGGGATGTAACCCTAGGAACAGCTGGGATGTGAATCTGCCCTACTCAGAAAGAGGCCAGTAGCTGCCATTTTGACACCGCCCCCAGCCTGAGGGGAAGCAAGGCTGACTGAAACTCTCAGTGTCAGCAGGAATCAGTTTCTTTCACTCAGATTAGCCTGCAGCCCGCCTCTGGCAGGGAGGAAACTGAGGAGCCCTGCAGCAGCCTATACAGGTAACTGCAGGGAATTTTGACTGGCATAGACTGAAAATCAGAAGTCTACCAGGGCAACTGCAGTCATTTTGGATCCATACTACATAGACTGCTGCCCACACCCGCAGCTCCATCCCCGCCCCAGGCAGAGGAGAAAGGTAGGTGAAGCTTCATCAGTCTCTCTGGGCACAAAGAAGAATTTGAAGGCATACATAGAAAAATATCAGATCTTATGGGAGTGAAAGGTGCAATCAAAGAAATTTAAAAAAACAGAATCACATAAAAGCAGATTTGAGGAGGCAGAAGAAAGGATTGGTGAGCTTGAAGAAATGGCCTCTGAAAGTGAACATACAAATGAACACATGAAGAAAAGAATGGAAAGAATTGAACAAAGTCTCAAGGAACTAAATATCAGCAAAATGTATGCAAACGTATATGTTATGGGTGTCCCAGAAGGAGGAGGGAAGGGAAAAGAAGCAGAAGGAGTATTTGAATAAATAATAGTAGAAAATTTCCAACACTACTGAAGGACATAGATATCCCTGTGCAAGAAGCACAACATACTCTCATCCAAAAAAAAACCCAAATAGACCAACTCCAAGACACATACTAATCCGAATGTTGAAGGCCAAAGACAAAGAGAGAATTCTGAGAGCAGCAAGAGAAAAGCCATGCATAACATATAAGGGATATCCAATAAGATTAAGTGCTGATTTCTCACCAGAAAACTTGGAGGCAAGAAGACAGTCATCTGATATATTTAAGATACTAAAAGAGAAAAACTTCCAGTCAAGAATCTTATATCTTTCAAAAATGAGAGCAAAATTAGAATATTCACAGATAAACAGAAACAGAGAATTTGTAAGCAAGAAACCAGATTTTTAGGAAATACTAAATGGTGTGCTAGAGCCTGAAAAGAAAAGACAGGAGAGAGGGACTTTGGAAGAGAGTCTAGAAATGAAGATTATATTAATAAAAGTAACTAAAAATGTCATAAAAGTGGTGAAAATAAAATATGACAGATAAAACTCAAATAGTCAGGAATAAACTTAACCAAGGATGTAAAGCACTTGTATTCAGAACTGCAACTCAATGTTAAAACAAATCAACTAAGCCCTAAATAACTGTAAGAACATTTCATGCTCATGGATTGGAAGACTAAATATCATCAAGATGTCAATTCTACTCAAATTCATATATAGATTTAATGCAACTGTGATAAAAATTCCACCAGCATTAAAGAAAAAATTGAAAACATGATCATTAAATTTATTGGAAGGGTAAGGAGTTTTGAATAGCCAGAAACATCATAAAAAGAAAAGTGAACCCTCATCTCCAGACTTTAAATCATAATACCTACCTATAGTGGTAAAAACAACATGGTACTGGCCTAAAGACAGACACCACAGAACAATGGAACCAAGTTTATGGTTTAGAAACAGACCCTCACAGGTACGGTGAAGTGATTTTTGACAAGCCTGTCAAACTCACACATTTCGGGCAGAAGAATGTATTCAACAAATAGTGTTGAAAGAATTGGATTTCCATACCTTATCCAAAAATTAACTCAAAATGGATCAAAAATCTAAAAATAAAAGCAAGAACCATAAAACTTCTAGAAGAAATTATTGGAAAATATCTTCAAGAACTGGTGGTAGATGGTGGATTCTTAAAGGAGATAAGAGGAGGACTGAGTAGACTACTGATGTTTAATGTATGTAGAAGTTTTAATTAGCTTTACTGTAAAAATTTGGAAATGTATAGAGTGGATGGTAACACACAGTGAGTAACTTCTAGCTTATAAGTGGGGGTGTGACTGAAAATGGTAGTCTAGTTATGTAAATGCCAATTGACAGAATCCTAGAGAATAATCTAGGAACTGGGTAGCACAGTAAACCAAGAGGTGGGTGAGAATTGTGGTTGATGGTACAGATAGATGCAAGAGTGTCCTTTGTTAGCTGGAACAAATGTGTATCACTACTGTAGGGTGATGGGAGTGTGGAGAAACACGGGAAAAATACAGCTGGAGTGACCTATGGACTGTGATTAGTAGTAATAATATAATACTCTTGCATCTATGCAAAAGATGTACTATGTTCATACTGAGGCAGTGTGGAAAAAGTGAGCCAAATGTACACTATGGACAAGGCAATAAACAGATGATATTATTCTATCTGTAGCAAATGACACACCACACTGTGGTGTATTGATGGAGGGGTGTTGTTTGGGAATTCTGCACATGTGCATGATTGTTTTATAAGTTTACAACTTCTGTCATAAAACATATATTTAAAAAATAATAATAGGGTGGGTTGGGGGAAAAACACACCAAATGTAAGATAAGGACTATGGTTAGTAGTAAGATTTTGACAGTGTTCTTTCATAGTTTTTAACAAGCGTCTCATGACAATGCAAGGTGTGGGTGGAGGGTTGATGTATGGAACCCCTGTTTGATGTTATGCATGTTTGCTTTGTAAGTTCACAAATTTTACTATACATGTAATTGTTTTTATATGTTCATATATAAATGATATAAAGATAATAATGATAGGATTGGTTGGGGGGAAATATACTTTGTTTAGTAGTAATATTTTGACAAATTGAAATGGTTTGACAACAACGCAGGTTATTGGTGGTGGATTGTGTTATGAGAATCCTGTATGATGTTATGTATGTTTGTTTTGTAAGTTCACAACTATTATTGTACACTTATTGCTTGTATGTATGAATGATATACTGTAATAAATTAAAAAAAAACGTTCCTGTGTTGAGAGATCAAAGTTGGTAGTAGTCATGAAGAATGTGTGTATGCATGTGTGTTCATGTGTGTCAGGTTAAAACTAATGACCGATCTCTGCTATTTGTATTATGTTAATGTTTTTTACTGAGGGGAAGAAAACAAGCATATAGTGAAAGTTGGTATACAGATTATTTAAAAGATATTTGGTTTTATTTAAGTGGAAATGAGGACATTTGGCATACTCTTTGATATTTTTCATATTCCTATTTGTTCAGATAAGGGAAGTCATTAAGTAGTTAAGTAGATTTGTAATTGAAGAGAAACATGTTGAAAGTTAAAGGATAGGGAAGCAAATAGTTTCTTACATGAAAACTCTGATAAATTGGAGTTGTCTCTTGAGCTGCTGTGTTGATAACTCTGAGGCTAGGTTCAGTAAAGTGCCATCCTACTGTCACAGTTACGGGAGGGGAAAATATAAGCAAAATATCCTTCTGTGATGGGTTGAAGACATGGAAGTGATGCTTATCTTCTAGTGCATTTTGCATAAAAAGGGATGCAGGAGACAGATTGAAAACTGGAGAATACTAAATTTAATGGATGGGAGAATGAATAGAACCCCATAAAGAGATTAAAAAATGGACAAGCAACAGATGCTTAGTTCTTTGGGTTATTTTAAGTTGCTCTGCACTCATGCCATTTCTCCATTATCAGCTCATTTTAAGGAAATGACTCTTTTGGACTATTATATCTGAAAATTAACCACATGCTGCCAATATAGTGAAGATACTTCACTGATGTCATTAACTTATACAGGCTAAAAGTTAATAAGTATTTAAAAGTGTTTGGCATTTCTTAAAAAAAAAAAAAAGGTGGTAAAATCTTATTAATCCATGGCAAAACTATATCAATACAGTTGACTCAGTTATTTTATTTTCATTCTGTCTAAAAAATTCATTTTTATTATGTATTTGATATATAAGGACTAGCTATACATTTTTTATTTTTCTCTTGGTTTTCTGTTTCTGTTTTCCCTTATGAAAATAAAAACACAAAAATCCATAAAGTTATAGCAGATATAGTCTGGAAAATATCTACTGCCATGTTTTACTTTCGACTGATATTGTCCTATGACAACTAACTTATTCCATATTTTGTATGGAGTGAAAGATTATTTGACACAGTCTCTTTCCCCACTAAATCTTCATCATGGTGCTCAATACTTGAAACCCATGGTTTTTCTAGCTACCATGTTCAAGTCTAGACGTTATGTTACTGGCATGGTCTTAAAGACTGCTGCTCACGACTCTTAGTTCCCCAAACAACAGTTACCTTTTTCACTCATCTAGCATTTAATCATGTCCCATTTTGTGACAGCTCCATTTTTGTAGTGAATTTTTATTTGTTTCTTGTAATAAATCCTCAGAGTATACTGGAAAGAGGAATTGGTCTATAATTAGAAGTTCTGGGTTTGTGTTTCCATCATTAATCTTGGCTTTTCTGAGAGTCAGTTTCTTAAACTGTAAATAGCAATGAAATATGAGCCTTGAATATTCTATAGAATGGCTGCAAGTTTCAAATGACTTAAATTATGTAATGTATATAATAAATTATAGAATGGAACTAAATATATGATTATCATTTTTATTATACCTTACATCTACTTCAGATGATTTGTTGGATTGTTTATTTTATGATTTTATACTTAACCATATTGTTATTTAACAACCTATTTAAATAAAAATTATTGAACCATATAATACTGGACTCTGCAAAAATAAATATTAATATGTAAACACTATTCTTGAGATCTTAGATTTTCTGGAAGGAAATCATATTTTAAAAATATTTAAACATTAAAAATTATGTGCAGAGTACTTTGTTAATCCAAATGAATAAGTTACCTGCTGTTGTTCTAGAATAAATAAAAAACTTAGAGAAGCAACAAATATCTGATATTTTTAAGGCTATAGCGGCTTTCCATCAGTTTTAACTCTCTTCAGAGTTTGGACAAAACAACAATATTATTATATTTCCTTTAAGACCCTTTGGTAACTGCCTTTGGTAACTGTCATTAAATCAATTTTAACATTTTCATTTCCAAAAATTAATTGTACTCTTTTATGCTTTTACTTTGACTTCTCAGGCTTTGCTGAATTCATAGTGCCCTGCTTAATAAAATATTCTGGTGATGGTCGGAAAGAAAGAACATGTGGACACAATAGTTTCATAAGAGGAAAATGGTAACTGAGGTAGATTGTAATTTGTTTAAAACTATGGTAATAGAACTTTGATACATGTTAGAATTGGGCAACTATCCATCATTTTTAATCCATTTTATTAGGTAACCAATGGATTGAGAAATATCCTTCTTAAAGTGATTCATTCCAAAACTAAGCAACTTATGTAAGGCAAAGTTTTACTTTAGTACACAAATGTCAGAGCAGCTCTCATTGGGTATTTACATTAATGTAATAATATAGAAATTTTTATGAACTTTTCAGAAATTAAGCATTGTTTGTAAACTCTTCTGTTTTAGTTTGTTAAAGCTGCTGAGATGCAATATACCCAAAATGGGTTGGGTTTTACAATGAGGATTTATTTGATTAAAATATTACAGTTTTGAGGTCATGAAAATGCCCAGATCAAGGCTTCATCAGAGATGCCTTCTCTCTGAGCTGCAGCTTTGGGCATTCAGGCATATGGCGGGCACAATGGCAGCACCTGCGGGTCGCTGTTTCTGTGGGTTCTAGCTTCTGGCTCATGGGGCCTTCTTTCTCAGATTCTAGGCATTTCTCATCTGTCTCTGCACCTTGTCCTATGTCATGGCCTTTTTATTCCTCCCTTTATAAAGAATTCCAGCAAGAGGATTAAGACCCACCCTGGGTGATACAACCTAATCAAAGACCCTTAACTGAAGTAATTTAATCAAACAGGTCCACTCACAATAGGTGTACATACACAGGAATGGATTAATTTTAAGAGCAGGATTTTCTAGGGGCCACAAAAGTTTCAAACTGCCACATCTTCCTAGTTTAAGATTTAAGTAAATAAGTTGCTCTCTGCAGGTGCAACTATATGCTAATGTTATTTCTCCTGAAGAAAAAGGAAAATATCTCTTTATCAAGGAATCTCTTCAATGATAGGACAAAAAGTAATAGAATAAAACTTGCCCTCACCCATTCCCCAGAATCTGGCTGGTACCCTTTTTTGCATTTACTTTCCAGAATGCAGATAGGGTAAATTAATGAGAATGAATATGGTGTGCTTTACTATACCTGTGCAGTTTATAAATTATTAGATCATTATTACCCTTAGATGCACATATAAACATCAATTCACTCAACAACTATTTATTAGATAACTAATAGTAAATAAATAAAATGTATGCTAGTAAGTGCCTATGACATGCCAGTTGCATTGCTGATAGTATCTCATACAATATTGAGGTTAGAATCAGATTTCTTAAGTCACTTTTCGAAGGTCACACAACAAATCTGCAGTTGAGCCAGGATGTAAAATTATTGTTTAATTTAATTTTATAATCTTTACACTTTTTATTGGGTATCCCTCACATCATTTTACTAAATCTCTTGGGATATTTAACATATACAACATCAAGGAACTTATATAATAATGGAGAAGGGTTACTTATAACTATGTATAAGTTAAAATATTACATAAAATTAGCTCATAATAGAACATTCAGGAAAATTTTCATGGCTTAGTGGTGTGTCATTGTGCACTGATAAGATTCCTATAGGCTAGGCACAGCATTCAAAGTTAATTGACATAAATATGAATACTAAGACATAGTGAAATTCAAGTGCAAGAGCTGGAGATTTTATAGAATGATAAGATCCTGGTAAATTTAGATGGAACTGGATTATAAGGATTGCAATATACAAAAGAATGTGGAGATTATTTGTAACTGTTAGCCAAAGGAGGGCTGATGCAAAATACCAGAAATTTCTTGGCTTTTATAAAGGGTATTTATTTGGGGTAGAAGCTTATAGTTACAGGCCATAAAGCGTAAGTTACTTCCATCACCAAGACCTATTTCCATGTGTTGGAGCAAGAAGGCTGTCAATATCTACCAGGGTTTAAGCTTTCTGGGTTCTTTTCTTCCCAGGGCTTGCTTCTTTCTGGGTTCAGGGTTCCTCTCTTCCTGGAGCTTGCTTCTCTCCAGGCTCAGGGTTCCTCTTTTCCCAGGGCTTGGTTCTCGTTCCTCACAATCCAGCTCCTTTGTGTGCTTACTTCCCAGGGCTTTAGCTCAGGACTCCAGCATCAAAACTCTGACATCAAAATTCCAAACTCCCTTCTCTACTGTGTGGTTTTTCTGTTAGTCCCCACCCACCAAGGGTGGGGGACTCAATGTGCTACTGATGTGGCCCAATCAAGACCTTAATCATTATTTAATCAAGTAAAAGTTAACTCTCTGAATCTAATAAACTCTAATATGCCCAGAGGTAAAGACCAGTTTATAAACATAATCCAATATTTCTTTTTGGAGTTCATCTATAATAGCAAACTGCTACACTCTACCCTCTGAATTCCAAAAAGATATTACAATATTTAAAAAAACCTTAAATCAGTAGCAATGCTAAATATAGAATCACATTGCCATCAGTTTAAAGAAATACAGTTTGTCTTCAGGCAAAATCCTATCTGCTGTAGACCACTGAAACTTACAAAACCATGTATCTGCTTCCAATATACAAATGTACAGACTAAGGATAAACATTTTCATTACAATAAGGAGAAATTGGGAGGGAAACATGAGTTATGGGTCCAGAACAGTTCACTAGACATGCAGGGCATCCTCCATTTGATTGCAAAGTCTGAGTCATTCTTCAGACTGATAGTTGCTTCGTTTTGGTACCTCATGAGGACCCACCCTTTCCATAGTCTTGCCCAATGACCATTTTCTTGGTCCCACCCCCTTCAAGCATCTGGATGTCAACCAAGCTCCAGACCTCATCCTCTGAGAGCATTGGGGCGATTGCCACACTTATCCAATCTCTGGGTTAGGGTCTTAATTCCCCTAGACATGAAGACAAATTCCTCCTAATCTTTGGCATACAGGTCAACCAACTCAGAATGACAAGTTGACAACCTGGCCTTCCTTAATCCATGGGCGACAGGTCTGCTCCTCTCAGACCTTCAGGGTGCTAACTTTAACTGCTCTAATCCTTGAGGAATGTGCTCCACCCTTTCTGCAGCCTGGGATGGCAAAATTCTCCCCAAACATCGGGTGGGAACATCCACCCTCTTCAGCTGCTGGGTTAAACTCACCCTCTCTGTACTCATGGATGGGGTTCCTCTCTTGGCCCAAGGAAATGTCTTAATTCCAGATCTCAGCTTCTGTGATTTTCCTCTTTTTTTTTAGTTTCTTTCTGTATTTTTAATTAGAGAAGTTGTGGGTTTACAGAAGAATTACATATAAAATATGGTTTTCCTCATAAAGTCATTTCCCCTTCAATTTCTCTCTTCCATTTGCCTTTAATTCTAGGCTGACAGCACTCTCAAAAAGTTTGTTGGTTTAGCAATGCAGGAAGCAGGGTTCCAAGCCATCAGACAGTAAGAATTTCCACAAGTCATTCCTAGATAACTGCATCTTCAATCCTGATTTACAAGTTCCACGTTTAGTTCAATCATTGAATGGAGAACTATCATTTGGGAGCTTGATTTCCACAGGCTTGGAATTTCCAGAATCAGTTTCTGTTTTCTTTGTGCCCAACAGTTCAGTCCTCAGAGTAATTCTCTCATCCAGCATTTTGCTATAAGCTGAGAGGAAAGACAAGCTGCATTCTCTGGGTTTACTTGGAAAGTTCTTCAGCTAAATGGCCAAGCTTGCTATTTTCAAATTGTGCCTTCCATAAAATACCAGGAGTTAATCTTGCTAAGTTCTCTGCAACTTTAAAACATGGATCACCTATCTTCCAGTTTCCAATAATAGTTTCATCATTTACTTCTAAGGCATCATAAAAAGTCTCTTTAGCATCCATATTGCTAACAACAGTTTCCTCAAAGCAATCTAGACCTTTTCCACCAAGCATTTCACAATTCCTCCAAAAAGTACCCCTTATTCATTTATAAAACCATTCAAGCATTCTGGTAATTGCAAAAGTACTTTCCCACTCCTCAGGACCAAATTCTATATTAATCAGCCAAAGGGGTGCTGATGCAAAATACCAGAAATTTTTTGACTTTTAGAAAGGGTATTTATTTGGGGGTAGGAACTTACAGTTACCAGGCCATAAATCGTAAGTTACTTCCCTCACCAATCTTTTGCCACATGTTGGAACAAGATGGCTGCCAATGTCTGCCAGGGTTCTGACTTCCTGGGTTCCTCTCTTCCTGGAGTTTGCTTCTCTCTGGGCTCAGGGTTCCTCTCTTCCAAGGACTTGCTTTTCTTTCTTTACAACCAAGCTCCTTTATGTGCTTATTTCCCGGGACTCCAGCTCAATCCTCCAGCATCAAAATTCCAGCATCAAAACTCCAACATCAAAATTCCACCATCAAAATTCCAAACACTTTTCTCTGCTGTATGGTTTTTCTGTGCATCCCTGCCCACCAAAGCCTTAATCATTATTTAAAGCAAAACCTCTGAATCCAATACACTCTAATATGCCCAGAGGAAAAGACCAGTTTACAAACATAGCCCAATATTTCTTTTTTGGAATTCATCAATAATATCAAACTTCTAGATTACTGTACAATGATTTTAGTTGTGATGGTTGATATAAAGTAATAGCAGCAGCAAGTGAAACATTGCCATTTACTGAGCAACAGTTGAAACAGTCCAGATATTTCTCATTCTTTGTGTAAGACCCATTATGTAATCATTCTTAGAAGAAGGTAAGCATCATGAGGACACTGAAGATTGACAGTTTGATTCTGTGCTGTATCACAGCATTGAGAATATCCTGGGACAAAGTATAACTCAATAAATATTTATTGAATGAATGAATGATCATCATCATCATAATGAGCAAGTGGACTGAATTTTGTACCCTGATTTAGACATGTTTTTAGTCTCGATCCACATTCCTGTGGGTGTGAACTCATTACCAACAGGATCTCACAAAGATGTTATTTTTGGTTATTTTGGTTAAGGTGTGAACAAGTGAATCAGTCCGGGTCTTAATTCTATTACTGTAGACCTAATAGAACAAAAGCCATGGGAAGAAGCCAGTAGCTGGAAGTGAATGGAACCTGGAAGAAAAAGAAATGGATATTGCCATGTGATGGCAAATCAAAGGAACCCAAGAAATACTGGCCAGCCACAATGCTCCTAGTCCAGCGATAAAGCAAACCTTCTAGACTCTGCCACCATGAGCCACTAAATTCCTGACATTTAAGCCAAAACCAATTTGTAGTTTTTTTCATGGCAGCCTGAGAGAGTAAACCAGTTAGAGAAATTAGTCTTATTTTGGATTTGGAAAGAAAAGAACTCAAAATCCAAAACCCAAAAGCTAATTATAGAAATGAACAAACAATAATCCCAGACAAGCAGTACAAACAATATATGGGTGATCAAGAAGAAGAGAAAATAACTAAAGTGCACACACACACAAACAATATGCCCAGCATTAGTATGAAAGAGTGGCACAATTTGAGATAGAGTGGGAAATTAAGAAAATGAATAAATCTTAAGTAAAGTACAAGTAATATTAAACCAATAAATTTTAAATTATTTGGGGGAAAAAAGATACTTTACTTAAAATGCAATTTAACATAAATAGAAATAGGAAGCTTGCATATATGAACAATAATTAAAGAGTTTGATAAATTGGTAAATTCCTTATTTGGAAAAGTGATCCAGTTCAGACCATTTCAAGTGATTTTTAACCTTTAAGAGATTCATTATTTTTACCATATACAAATTGATACAGAGAATATAAAGGTACTGAAATTTTCCAATCATTTTATTCTGCTGTTTTTATGTCAAAAACAAAAATATATGAGTAGTGCAAAAACTAAAATTATAGAGCAATTTCACATACATACAAATAAAAAGCATTAAAGTATTAGGAAATTTAATTTGTAAGTATATTTGAAAACTATTACCAAATAGAGGGTAAAAAAGAATGCAATGATTAGCATCACAAAGTATTTTAATATGGCAATTTTATTCCAGCTCAAAAGAGTCACATGACAGCTCATTGGAGGAGATAAAAAAATCACATTTGACATTATCAACATTCATTGATAATTTAAAGGAAAAACTTTCACTATAAGAGATTGCTAGTCATGAAACTCTGAGTTCTCTTCTTGCTTGGTATTCAACTATATAAGTTTCTCAGAGAAGATGAAATTAGGTTAGCTCATGTGTTTTAATTCTGGTCAATATATGAGATACAGCAAAACTTCTAAGGCTAGAACCTAATGCACATCTTCCCTCCACGTCCATACTCCAGCATGCTCTTTATCTTTCTGCTGTTGAAATTCCTTTTCTCATTGTCAGCTTGGGAACCTGAATGAAAAATGTTAAGATATTTGGTAATCTGTACTGCTGAGTAACCAAGTGGTACAATGCTCTTCTCTCCCTCCCTCAAAGACAGGAATACTTGCCTTGTTCTGGTATGTGAGCAAGACATAAATGTCTATTTCTTTAAACCCATTATCACTGGTTTAGGTTAATATTGTATGACAAATTGTTGAAATGAAATTTAAAAGAAACATTAATTAAAATGCATATAAACATTAGAAAAAGAACAAAATTTTCTGTACTATTGAAGATCTGATTGTAGATGTTCATGGATTTTTCACTGCCAAACTTTAAGAAATTATATACACATGATTTTGAACTATGCAAAAACAAGATTGAAATCAATAAGAGAGAACTTAAAATGTGACCCAAGCAAATCAAAATGGTTGCAACGGTCATCAAAAAACTCTCACCACAAACATCCTGGCACACAGTTTCACAATTAAATTCCAGCAAACTTTTAAAGGTCATTCAGTTCTTTTTCTATACAAGTTTTTTCAGGGCATGGAAAATACACATAAATCCACCCAGATGATTTGGTAAGAAAGGTATAATCAAAAATTTAAACTCAGATAGATAGGAAAATAAAATAAAATGAAAGTCCCATTTCAATTATGAAACTGGATGTAAAAACACTGTATGAGCTAAATCTATTACTTCTTGATCGTGATGTATTATTATTTTCTTTTTAGAAAGTTTACTTATTAAACATCTCCAGCAAAACCCTTACTGGAAAACTTCAGTTGTTTTCCTTTTAAGACTAGGAATAAGGATGCTGCCAGGAACTTTGCAATAAATACCATGGAGTAGTATTAATACAATAATGCACAAACACAATGGAATATAATAATAGAGACTCATGGATATACAGGTAGTTCTCAACAGAGGACATTTCTGCCTGCAAGGGGGGCATTTGGCAATGTCTCAAACATTTTATTTGTCACAGTTGGGTGTGATTCTGGCACCTAGTGGGTAGAGGTCAGAGATGCTGATAAACATCCTACAATGAACAGGCTAGCCCCCTCTCCACCCGGATTATTCAGTCCAAGTGATTATAGTGCTGGTATGTAGGAGCTTAATATTCCATAAATATATCACAATAGGTCAATAGGGAATATAACATAGTTTAGTAGAGGATATTGTTAAACTGGCATACCATGGAAAACAATAAATAAAAGTGAACCCCTACATAACTGCACAGTCAGGGATGAACTAAAGATGAATTAAAGGAATCATTGTGAAAGATGAAGCTACGAAGTCAACAAAATGTGATTATCCTTTGGCCTGGGGGCAGAGAAATATATTTTAGAGAGTGGCTGCTAGGAATACACTGAGTAGCCAGTTTACTAGCCTTGTCACACAGTTCTGTTCATAGATACATCACAAAGAATTTAGAAATATCACACAGAACTTCACAGAGGTTCATTAGAGAGGACTACCAGAATGTCCATGACACCGTCATTTATTGTGGGAACATTGCTATCATTAGGAGGCTGGGGAATAAAATGTGGCAAATGTGCCATGTGAGGACTATGCAGCAATTAAAAACATCAGATTTGATGGAATCTCAGAGTAGAGGTAAACTAGATGATTTTTTTAAAAAAGGTTGTTAGTGAAAAATGATCGAAACAAATTAAAAGTTTAACTACATTACAGCATTTTAAGAACAAAATTATCAAAATCTAATGAAATATATCATTAGTTAAATATAATCTTATGCAAAATCCCATTCTTTTATCTTAAATATCACACTTCAAGGGTGCATTTAAAGAGAACACAGTAATTCATTGTGGGAGAGACTACAATAGAGAATATGAAGAAAATTAAATAAAGGAAATAAGATGGGTACTTGGCATGGATAAATGATAATGTAAGCAGAGGAAAAGGATGAATTCAGTTTTTAACCCCATGGTCAAAGAGTAAAATAAAATAAAACACATTTTTTGACCCAATAAAACTAATTAAAACCAAATTTACAAAGTTTCATTTGCAATATCAACTAAGACTTGTAAGTATATAGTAATATACACACACACAGTGGGTATTTACACAAATATTTGTATTATAATACAAATGTCCAATATACCAATACAAATTTGTATGCAATATAAACTTATAGATTTCTATTGACGAACATTAAAAAAAAAGAGCAGAGTAAATTAGACACCTATTCATATAGGGTCAGCATAAAATACAAAAAGAAGGAAATGCCTCAACTTAATCTATATAGTCAATGTTACCTGTACTATCAAAGACCCCTGAAGAAAAATAAAGTTAAGAATTTTCTATTTTAAGCGCCTTAAGTTTATTTTCAACACTTAAGATGCTGAAATATCAGTCTCATGATAAATAAACTGACCAAGTAAACAAAATAGCCCAGGAATAAATCCATCTCCATTAGGAAACAGATATGGATTTGCAAATCAATTTGATGAAGATATCTACTCAATAAATGATGCTAGACAATTGATTATCTATGGAGAATATAAAGGTAGCTAACAAATCACATGGCATACTAGTGAGAACATAAACTCTAGAGTTATACTGCATGGCTTCAAATCCTACCATTCTATTCCACGTCAGGCAATTTTCTATACATTACCTCACGTTCAGTTTTCTTATTTCAAAGCTAGAGTCAATGATTGTACCTTACTCTTGGCATTAGGGTAATTAAATACTACCACCTAGAAAATCATATAGTAAGCACTAGATACATGTTAGCTTATTACAAGTACTGTTATTAGCATGGAAGATGAGAATTATTTTTTTATCCTGCCCAATTTATCTACCCAAAGGTATATTTTGTAATCCAACCATCTTGTAGGTGCTTTTTTAGGTACTGGTGGGACAGGCATAAGATAAACATTCCAATTTCAGAAAGGAGAAATTTGAATGAAAACAAGGGTCATGGACCCCAAGCAAGCCTGAAATCCAAGCAGGGCAAATTCCATTAGATTTCAAACTTGGATTCTCACCTGTGGATCTATGATGTTTTTCTCCAAGCATGATGGTTCATCAACCCCACAATTTCCAAGTTTTTGTGTAGTAGTCATGCCCTCTTTGAATACTGGGATGTAGGTCTCACCCTCTCAAAGCATTGGGGTGATGGCCAGATTCACCCTGAACAAGGGGCTGCAAGGCACACCCACTCCAAGTACCAGGAAAAATGGTCTGTCTCCTTTAAGCACAGCGGTTGACACACCCTTGACACACATGTGGGGCCCTGTTCTTTTGATCCAAGAGGATCTCTTAGGTCTGGACCTCAACTCCCTGGATGAAGTCATCCTTTCTTCATTTCATCCCTTCTCCATCCCTTTCAGGCAGTGCTCCTGTTTGGACAAAGTTCACACAAATCTGTTGGCTTTGTGTGCAAAGAGTGTCAAATGTCATACCAAATGACTCAGCACAGATCCCGCCTGGATAACTGCACCTCCGATGCTGACCTCCACTGAAATGGCTGGCTGGATCCATGCTCAACCACACCCTTTTAGGCAAGCGGTGGTTCAGTAAACTTTCACATGGAGCCCTGTGCTCTGGGACTCATGTTCTGAAAGCTCAGGGAGGCCCTAGTCTCAGAACACACTATCCAGAGAGGCTAGAATGTTTTCAGATCATAAATTTCTGGCTCTTTTGGGCTTAAGAGTTCAATTCTCAATTTAGCCCTTTCTTCTGGTATTTTACTATAATCTTTAAGGAGTAACCAGACTGCAACTTCCACACTTAGCTCGGCAATCTCCTCAGCTACGCATCCAAGTTCCTTGCTTGCACGTTCTGCTCTCCAACCAACATCAGAACACAATTTTGTCAAGTTTTCTGCAACTTTATAACAAAGATCATCTTTCCTCTAGCTCCCAATAACACATTCATCCTTTCTTTCTAAGGCATAATCAGAGATAGCTTTAGTGTCCATATTTCTACTGATAGTTGCTTCAAAGCAATCTAGCTATTTCTATCAAGCACCTCACAATACTTCCCTCCACAGTGCAATACCCAATTCCAAAGCTGTTTTCACATTATTAGGCATTTCTAGTAGTCAAAACTGTTTCCAGGGTACTATAACAAGTACCACAAAAAGGGTTGCCATAAACAAATGTGTCTTACTGTGTCAGAGGCTAAAATTGAGTTGCTTCTGCTGTTGGCTGTATTATGGCAGATTGGCAATCTTTCCTTGGGGTTCCTTGGCTTTCCTGTCATGTGCCAATGTCCTCTCCTTTCTCATCTAGGTTCCAGCTGACTTCAGCTTCTCCTCCTTCATATGGCTTTCTCTCCAAATGCTCCATTAATAAGATGAAGGCCAAACCTTATTTAGCTGGGCCATAACTTAATTAAAAAGAACATCTTTAAAAGGTCCTGAGGCAGGGCAAGATGGTGTCTTAGTGAATGCACCTTACAGTCTCTCCTGCAAAGAAGCAGCTGAGTGAGGTTGGAGTCTGGCCGGAGTGGGCTGTCTTGGGGGTTTGTAGGGCGGAGGGTGTGTGGACATCGATTTGGAGAGACAGTGACAGAGGTAGTGCTTGCTAAAGGTAGAATTGCATGTTACAAGTACAGAGGTCGGAAGCTGTGGGCTGGCAGGACCCTTCCCCCTAGGGCTGGTGGCTGCAGTGTTCCCTGAGAATTGTTGGTTGTGCAGCAGCATTCCTGGGCCCTGTGATCCCCAGATGCATGGTCCCCAGGTCTGTGTCCCCTAAGCCCCTGTAGCCCATGTTCCACAGACTCTGAGTCTGCAGCGTCCTGGACTTCCCTTTCCTGAGGCCAGTCCTCCAGGGGGTCCAGGATTGCCCTAGCCCTCTGGATTTGGACTGACTCCATGAGTGGGAGGGATCCAGTGGAAGGTGCAGCAGAGGGGCTAGGCTACTGTGGTTCAATTTTCCAGTCTCACCCCCCCCCCTTTTTTTTTTTTGCACTTAGAGGAGCATACCAGCTGGCTTGGGGAGAGCCTGGGAAGAAAGTAGTGGTGAATTTGCTGAGAAAGCCCAATTCACCTAAATACCTTGGGATAGCAACTTGATCTGGGAGAAGGTGGAGTCAGAAAATCAACTAGACCTCTGATAGCACACCTAAAGGAGAGGGACTGTAGGAGGTGCTTTCCAAGCTTCCAATAGCATATTTGGGGTTTCTGGTGAGGTGTGGGTACTCTCTCTGTGGAAATTAAGAGTCACTGTTTTCTGTGTGGAGCTGGTTCAACAAGAACCCACTTGAATCTCCTACTGGACCTCTCAGGCAGCTTTCCTGCTGCCCTGAGAGAGAGGGAAGTGAGGAAGGGAGAAAAGGGGAACCTCAGATCCCTAAGTGTTTTATTTTACTGCAAAGAGGATTCCTTGCTTGAAACTTTGTCTGGTATTTTGTTGGGTTGTCTTCCTGTTTTTCATTCCTCTTTATCCCCCCAAGGCCCTTTTTTCTTCCTTTTTTCTTTTTTTCTCTTTTTCTTTTTCTTGCTTTCTTCTCCCCACCCTTTTGTCCTTTTTTTTCTTTTCTTTCTTTCTTTCTCTTCTTTTTTATTCTTTTTATATTAGGTGCTACAAGGGGTGTTTTTATTTGCTGTATTTCCTCATCCTCCATTTCCTCTTTTCTATGTGTATTGATTTTGGCCACCAACACTATCCCCTTTCCTCTACATCTTTCTATGCTCCATCATTGATTGTTTCTCTTACATTACACCTCTCTTTGTTTGCCCCCTTATTTTTCTGACTTTTTATTTCTAATACCTTTGTTCTGTTTTCTGTCATATTCACTCTTTATATTATTGTCATTTCTTTTCGCCTTCCCTCTCTCCTGAACACACTGGCCTCTTAATTCATACTATATTTCTCCCCATGTTCAGTTTACTGTCTCATTATATGTTCTCCACTTTTCTTACTGTTATAATTCTACATACCTTACATGAATCTAATATCCATTCTCCTAGATCTCACATGGTTCCTCTTTTAATATTTACTATCAATACTACTATTATTCATTTTCTTTTCTTGCTCCTTTTGCTTTCCCTGGCCCTAATATTTTCCTTCAAGTGAACTTAGCCAACAACAAGGAAATAGAATAAGAAGAACAAAGTGACAAAGAGAAGATTTAACACACATGAAAAAAAACAAAAACAAAAAAAACCACAACTCATTAAACCCCAAACTAGACAAAGAAGCTAAGCAACGGATTAAACCTGTCAAGATAAAATGATGACCAGACAGCAACAAAAATTTACAAACCAAACCAATAATAGGGAAAACATGCACCAATCCAATGAACAAACTGAAAAGCAGGAAGAAGAGCAGAACTTCGAACAAGTAATAAAGCTCTCAAAACACACATTAGGGACCAATTTGAAGACTTGAAGGAAGAGATTAAGAATATGAAGACAATACTTCGAGAGAATACAGAAAAAATTGCAATCATACACAAAAAGATAACAGATATGATGGTGATGAACAGCACAATTCAAGAAATAAAAATTACAATCTCAGCAAATAACAGCAGAAACAAAGAGGCAGAGGAAAGAATTAGTGATGTGGAGAACAGTTATATCTGAAATCAAACAGATAGTAGAACTGATCGATAAAAAGAAAGAAAAAACCCAGCAGGGACTTAGGGACCTGAATGACAATGTAAAACACGCAAACATATGCATTATAGGCATCCCAGAAGGAGAAGAGAAGGGAAAGGGGACAGAAGGGGTGTTGAAGGAAATAATGGCTGAAAACTTCCCAAACCTATTGAGGGAGATGGATGTACATGTCCAAGAAACACAATGCACCCTAAATAGCATAAATCCCAACAGGCCTACCCCAAGACATATACTTGTCAAATTATCCAATTCTCAAGGCAAAGAGAAAATACTAAACGCAGCAAGAGAAAAGAGAACCATCACATACAAAGGAGGCTCCATAAGATTAAATGCTGATTTCTCATCTGAAACCATGGAGACAAGAAGGCAGTGGTATGACATAGTCAAAGTACTAAAAGAAAAAATTTCTAACCATGATTACTCTATCCAGCAAAGTTAGCATTCAAAAATTATGGAGAGTTCAAAATATTCACAGATAAACAGAAACTAAGAGAGTATGCCAACAAGAATCCTGCCCTTCCAGAAATACTAAAAGGAGTTCTGCAGGAAGAAATAAAAAAACAAGAGAGACAGAGTTGGAGGAGAGTGTAAGAGCAACTAAAAAGACAAAAACAGAAAAAGAAAATCAAACAAAATATGACAAACACAAATCCAAAGAAAATATGGCTAATATAAGTAGTAACACTGCATACCAATGGATTCAACTCACCTGTCAAGAGTCTCAGACTGGAAGTTTGGATAAGGGAATACAACCCATCTATATGCTGTCTACAAGAAACACATCTTAGACCCAGGGATTCAAGGATTTTGGAAATGAATGGCTGGAAAACAATCTTATGAGCAAACAATAAACAAAAAAGGGCAGGAATAGCTATATTAATATCAGTCAAAATAGACTTTAAATGCAAAACAATTGTGAGAGACAAAGATATACACTACATGTTAGGGAAAGGGATAATCTTTCAAGAAGAAAGAACAATCATAAACATTTATGCTCCTAACGAGGGTGCCTCCAAATACAGGAGGCAAACACTGGTAAAACTAAGTGAAGGAATAGATCCCTCTACAATTATAGTGGGGGACTTTAATACAGCACTATCAATTTTGGACAGAACATCTCAAAAGAGAATCAATAAAGAAACAAAGACTGAACAATATTTTAGAGGAACTGGGCCTAATAGACATATACTGAACATTACACCCAAATACAGCAGGATATACATTCTTCTCAAGTGCACATGGATCATTTTCCAAGATAGACCACATGCAAGGCCACAGAAAAAGTCTCAATGAATTCAGAAAGATTGAAATCATACAAAATAATTTCTATGACCACAGGGAACGAAGCTGGATATCTGTAAGAGCCAGAGACCCAGTTTGACACCAAGATTTGGAAATTAAACAACACTTAGAAAAACAGTGGGTCAAGGAGGAAATCTCAAAAGAAATTAATAACTACCTTGAAACTAATGAAAATGATAACACAACATATCCAAACTTATGGGATGCAGCAAAAGCAGTACTGAGAAGGAAATTTATAGCCATAAACTGATACATTTTAAAAAAAGGGCTAAAATTGAAGAACTAACTGCACACTTGGAGGAATTAGTAAACAAACAAACAAACAAACAAAAAAACTCACCCCAAAGGAAGAAGAAAGAAATAACAAAGATCAGAGCAGAACTAAATGAAGTTGAAAATAAGAAAACTCTTGATAAAATAAATGAACCAAGAGCTGGTTCTTTGAGAAGATCAATAAAATTGACAAACCCTTAGCTAGACAAAGAAAAAAAGAGAGAAGATGCAAATACACAAAATAAGAAATGAGAAAGGAGATATCACCACTGACCCCACAGAAATAAAGACTATCACAAGAGGATACTTTGAAAAACTATATGCCAACAAGAAGGACAATTTAGAGGAAATGGACAAATTCCTAGAATCATATAAGCTGCCTATATTGACAAAAGAGAAAATTGACAATCTCAACAAACCAGTCACAAGTAAAGAGATAGAATCAGTCGTTAAAAACCTCCCAACTAAGAAGATCCCTTGGACAGACGGCTTTACAGGTGAATTCTACAAAACATTCCAGAAAGAACTAACACCAGTCTTGCTTAAACTCTTCCAAAAAATCTAAACAGAAGGAACATAGCCTAACCCATTCTATGATGCCAACAGTACTCTAGTAGCAAAGTCAAACAAAGATACCACAAGAAAGGAAAATTACAGACCAATCTCTCTAATGAACCTAGACATGAAAATCCTCAACAAAATACTTGCTAATCATATTCAACAACACATTAAAGAAATATTACACCATGAACAAGTGGGATTCATTCCTGGTATGCAAGGATGGTTCAACATAAGAAAATCAATTAATGTAATACACCATATTAACAGATTGAAGGAAAAAAATCACATGATCATATCTATAGATGCAGAAAAAACATTTGACAAAATACAGCACCCTTTCTTGATAAAAACACTGCAAAGGATTGGAATAGAAGGAAAGTTTCTGAACATGATAAAGATTATATATGAAAAACCCACAGCTAACATTATTTATAATTGTGAAATCCTAAAATCTTTCCCTCTAAGATCAGGAACAATACAAGGAGGCCCACTATCACCCCTTCCATTTAACATAGTCTTAGAAGTACTTGCTTGAGCACTGAGGCAAGAACCAGAGACAAAAAGGCATCCAAATTGGAAAGGAAGAAGTAAAAATTTCACTGTTTGCAGAAGATATGATCCTATACATAGAAAACCCTGAGAGGTCTACAACAAAGCTTCTAGAGCTTATAAATGAGTTCAGTAAAGTTGCCAGTTACGAGATAAATGCACAAAAATCAGTAGTATTTCTGTACACCAATAATGAGCAATCTGAGGAGGAAATAAGGAATCAAATACCATTTACAATAGTAAATTAAAAAATCAAATACCTAGGAATAAATTTAACTAAAGATGTAAAAGACTTATACACAGAAAACTACAAAACACTGTTTAAGGAAATCAAAGAAGACCTAAATAAATGGAAGAATATTCCCTGTTCATGGATAGAAAGACTAAATATTATTAAGATATCTATCCTACCAAAACTGATTTACAGATTTAATGCAATCCCAATAAAAATCAACACAGCATTCTTTAATGAACTAGAGAAACTAACTATGAAATTTATTTGGAAAGGAAAGAGGCCTTGAATAGTCAAAGACGTATTGAAAAAGAAAAATGAAATTAGAGGAATCACACTACCTAACTTCGAAACAAACTACAAATCTACAGTAGGGAAAACAGCATGGCATTGGCACAAGGATAGACACACTGACCAATGGAACTAAACTGAGAGTTCTGATATAGATCCTCATATATACAACCATATGTTTTTTGACAAGACCACCAAACCCTCTCAAATGGGACAGAATGGCCTCTTCAACAAATTGTGCCTGGAGAACTGGATATCCTTATGTAAAAGAATGAAAGAGGATTACCAGTTCACATCTTATACAAAAATCAACTCCAGGTGGATCAAAGGTCTAAATATAAGAGCTGAGAACATAAAGACCTTGGAAAGCAATGTAGGGAAGCATTTAAAGGGCCTTGTAATAGGAAACGGCTCCATGAACTTCACACCAATAGCATGAGCAGCAAAAGGACAAATAGAAAAAGGGAACTTCTTCAAAATTAGAGCCTTCTGCATCTCAAAGGAGTTTGTCAAGAAAGTGAAAAGAGAGCCTATACAATGGGAGAAAATATTTGGTAAACATACATCTGATAGGAGACTTATATCTTGCATATATAAAGAACTATATCTCGAAAATAAAAAGACAAACAGCCATTTAAAAAATGGGAAAAAGATTTGAACAAACACCCTCCGAAGATGATATACAAATGGCTAAAAAGCACATGAAAAAAATGCTCAAAATCACTAGCTATTAGGGAAATGCAAATCAAAACGAGTTACCATCTTACTCCCATAAGATTGGCAGCTATCAAAAAATCAGAGGACTACAATTGTTGGAGAGGATGTGGAGGAACAGGAACTCTCATCCACTGCTAGTGGGAATGCAGAAGGATCCAGTCATTCTGGAGGAGAGTTTGGCAGTTTCTCAAAAAACTAGCTATAGATTTGCCATATGACCCAGCAATTCCACTGCTGGGTATATACCCAGTAGAACTGAAAACAAGGACACAAACTGATATATGCACACCAATGTTCATAGCAGCACTATTCACTATTGCCAAAAGTTGGCATATATCAACCCAAATGCCCATAGACAGATGAAGGAATAAATAAAATGTGATATATACATACGATGGAATACTACTCAGCTATAAGAGTAAATACAGTACAAACACATATGATAACATGGATGAATCTTGAGAACCTTATGTTGAGTGAAGCAACCCAGGCATTGAAGGACAAATACTACATGACCTCTCTGATATGAAATAAGTAAACCAAGCTGTTTAAGAGAGCTGGAGACTGGATGATAAACTTAAAGGAGTTTGGGGGATAGAGGAAAGGTGCAAGCTGACACCTACATGGGTGAAATCTATAAGCTGGAGGTAAATATTTGTACAGGGAAGGGATAAAATAGGGGCATAGAGATACCTTTGGGTGGGGGCTTTGTGGGCTTGAGGGGAGCTAGGGATGGGAGGATGGGTCAGATGACCCAAGTAATTGGAGGCACAGTGGGGGAAACATTTGAACAAAGGAGATTGTCAGATATGTGGTTGAAATTATAATGTATAGAAAACTCTTTAGGAAATATAATACAGAAGGTTACCTGTTTAAGATGCTTAAGGGGGGTCATCTGACACAGGGCAAGCTCCTAGGGAGTGTGTGAGTGCTCATTTTGTCACAGTGGGTTATATCATTTGGTGGAAACCCATACAGTGAGAGTGAAGGTATACCCACATCCTGGGGAGGACTGATGTTCTCAAACAGAGGGAATTGTATCTCTCGAGAGAATTGGTGACTCCCAATGGGTTAGGGCAGTCAAGTATGTCAAGCCCTCAACATTGCTGCAAGTATCTCTGAATATGGTCCTTCAGGTAATTGAAGATTGATTGTCATGGTGGGCTCTGAGGAAAGGGGGAAAGAGGTATTGAATAGATGGAATCAGTGTAACTGTGGGGCAATGGAAGTGTTCCACAAGATCATGCAATGATGGATATAGGACATGTTGAATGACACCAAAAATGTATAAAAGTCTATAGGCGAAAATGAAAACCATATTGTAAGGCAGAAGATAACTAAAAATTTAGAAAATTGTATAGCCGAAAATATAAACCATAATGCAAACCCAAATGGAACCATGTTTGAAAGCTATTGCTTCGATATCTGTACATCAGCTGCAGCAAATATAATATGAACATGTAAAAAGATCATTGCTGGGGAAGGGATAGAGGGCTTGATGTTGGATATGTGGGAGTACCATATATTGTATATGTGAATTACTGTGATCTAAAACTTATGTGAAGACAAATTTAATAATTAGGAAAAAAAAAAGAAAGGATGTAGACACTGAGGAAGAAATTGGAGAAATTGCCTTGCCACTGTACATTCAGGGCAACACCTATAGTAGTGATGAAAGGCAAAATGCCAAAAACAAAGCTTTTTCATTTTTCATTTTTTGATACCCCAATTTATTTTTCCTTTATTTAATTTCTCTAAATTACTATGTATTCTATATCTAACCTTTAAACCCATCACTACATCCCATTTTACTATTAATGGAACCTGGCAATATATTAGGCTTCCTTTTTTTTTTTTTAATTGACTTTGTAATAATATTACATTAAAAATATATATATGAGGTCCCATTCAACCTCAACCCCCCACCCCACCTCTCCCCCCCCCAGCAACACTCGTTCCCATCATCATGACACATCCATTGCATTTGGTAAGTACATCTTTGGGCACCTCTGCACCTCATGGTCAATGGTCCACATCATGGCCCATACTCTCCCCCATTCCATCCAGTGGGCCCTGTGAGGATTTACAGTGTCCGGTCATTGCCCCTGAAGCACCATCCAGGGCAGCTCCATGTCCCAAAGACGCCTCCACCTCTCATCTCTTCCTGCCTTTCCCCATACCCATCAGCCACCATGTCCACTTTTCCCAATCCAATGCCAACTCTTCTATGTGGATATTGGATTGGTTGTGTCCATTGCACCTCTATGTCAAGAGGAGGCTCAGATTCCACATGGAGGCTTCTTTTTAAAGAAGTTTTGGACTACAGAGAGGTTCAGCTATGGCAGAGGAGGAACATTGGTGTGGAGTGTTATTGATAGGGGGCACATGGTTGAGAAGGAGTTCTCCAGGGCATGTATACAGGGTAAATAAAAATGTTTGGATATTTTCATAGTGGTTTCAGTTAAAAACGACAACTGAGAGAGTGCTGAGTTCCTAGCCGGGGAGCTCTATCACATTCCCCAATGGAACAGCAACAATCTCCCAAGTGCAATGGCAAAGACCAATAAAGATGGATGATACAACAAAGAACCCTTGATACTGATGGCTCCAATTATGAGCCTGTGTGCCTGAAATATGAACTAGGTCTAGAGCCACAGGATGCCTAAGAGTTACCTCCTGAGAGTCTCCATGTTGCTCAAATGTGGCCACTCTCTAAGCCAAACTCAGCATGTAAATGAATTACCTTCCCCCCATTGTGGGATATGACTCCTGATGATGAGCCTCACTGGCACTGAGAGATTATACCAAGCAACAGCTGACGATGGAACGAGAAAGAGACCTTGTTAAAGGGTCAACTCAGCCCAGCAGAATATCTCAACTTACATGTAATATCAGGTGTTCAAAACTGCTTTTTGACTTTGGATAAAAGGGGGAAATGGAAAGGACAAATGAGTTTATATGGCTATGAATCTCCAAAAAAGAGTCAGGCCTTCATTAGAGGGGTAATGCTTATGCATGCTCAGCAGGGTCCCAGAGACAGCCAAAGTAGATAGGAACCCAGTTATTGGTTCTCCTGAGGGCTACAGAGACCCACAGTTTCTATGGTCATGGCAGATGGCTCTGGAGTTCAGGGCCAAGTCAGTTGGCCCTACTTTGAAGTTTGTGTTCCTGAGTGTGATGGAGTTGGACTCAGATATGACCTTTCTATACATGCCTCTTCTGTTACTTTTACTGGACCTGTGGTTGTCGTTGGGTTGGTGTACACTCAGGAGATCTGAATCTCCGGACTGTCCACGTGACAGCCAGTCCCTGAGCCTCAGCAGACTTGCAACTCCTACTCTCTGGTTTATTGGACTTACCCTGGCCAGCTAATAGGGAGGTGAAGAAGATCAACCACCACACCAGGGAGCTAAGAGGGCCTACAACTGCAAGCAGGAGAATTGCATCCATCATCCATGTGGAATCTAAGCCCCCTCTTGATGTGAAGGGGACTGGACATAACCATCCCAGGGTACCCAGGATGGAGGAAGAGAGTATGGATTAGAGTGGACTTACTGGTGTTCTGCTGGGGAACTATTGTGATTAGTAAGGGAAGAAATTGTAATATTGATGTGGAAAAAGTGGCCATGGTAGCTGCTGATGGCAGGGAGAGGGAAGAAGAGATATGATGTGGGGGCATTTTCAGGATTTGGAGTTGTCCTGGGTGGTGCTGCAGGGACAGATGCTGGACATTGTGTGTCCTGCCATGGCCCACTGGGTGGACTGGGGGAGAGTGTAGACTACAGTGTAGACCACTGTCCATTTGGTGCAGCAGTGCTCCAAAATGTATTCACCAGCTGCAGTGAATGTGCCACAATGATGGAAGAGGTTGTTGATGTGGGAAGAATGGGGTGAGGGGAGTGGGGGCAAATATTGGGATCTCATATTTTTTGAATGTAACATTTAAAAGAAAATAAAGAAGAAAAAATACACTATTGTGTACACTAAAATTTCAACAAAAAATAAAAAAATAAAAAAAATAGAAGGTCCTATTTGTCATTCAAGATTTTAGATTAAAAACATGTTTTTCTTCTGGTGCAAATATTTCAACCTACCACAGAGCTAACCAGTTGAGAATGTGCTTAAATATGTGGCCAGTAAAGGTCTAATATAAAGCTAATATTTGAGTCCAGTTGGGGTGGAGGGAATAGAATGAGTCATGGTGACAGCTTGAAAAGATGCTCCCTTTTCCTCCACATGCCCCAAAACAATGAATCTTTGCCATTAAGTGGTGATTCTCTTTAATCCTAGTAAATATTTTTTCTTTAACATTGTCATTTTGCTAAAAATTAATATAGCTGCTCTACTTCCATTTATAATTTTAGTCATGGTTTGGTATATCTTTTAGATTTCTCTCTTAGAGGAAACGTATTTTCTTCCTTCTAAAATATTTATTGTTTTACTTTGCATGTCACATGAAAATTAGTTTTTGGATGTTGGTGTGAGGTTGGGTTACAGGTGCTTTATTTTTGGCCAATATGAATAATTGACTCAGCAATATTTACTGATTTTTTTCCCCCAAAAGTAAGGTATTTTAACTGCAATTAGATTTTTGTTTCTGGCATGTTGTGTGACTAAGAGAAACGTGAGTTACAGATGTCTTTCACTGGGATTTTGTGGGATATTATTTATGTAGCTAAGAGTCAAACTTCTGTATTATTGTTGACCTTCCCAGTGCAGGAGTGGCTTCCAGGAGAACTGCTGCCCTTGACTGTGTGACTTTCCATTGGAGGCTCCAAGAGCAGGGACCCCCGTCTCATGGTATGAACTTATCCTGTGCTGTCAGATACAGAAGTACATGGGAGGAAGGAGAAATGAGGGTGGAGAGTCACCAGAAGTCTTGCTTTATTTTCCATAGTAAGAAACATAAAATGATTAAGAAGCATATTTCAATCTCTTCAATGTCCAGACAAAATGGAAGCTTATTCATTGACATTTAGTTGGTAATGCAGCATATTTCAGTATAAATTCACTGGAGAATGAGAATTATAACTACAAGTTTGTATCATACCAAAAGCCATAAGTACTTAGGAGGAAAAGATAAATTTCTAAGATAATCAAAGTCTAGGCTCTTGAATTACTTGATAATCAGAACAATGAAGAGAAATACATACTATCGGTATATCAAAGGGATATATTAAAATTCTGGCTAATTAGACATAAATGAAGATAATATAAAATTCTTTACATATTTGTAATATAGACAAATTAGTTAGTGATTGTGCTTAATTGAAAGAGTATTTATGCTTAATCAATTCACAGAGTGAGCTCAGAATCTCCAGAAATCTGACACCTCACATATGAAATAAATGATAAAGGCTTTGCCAAATTTGACAAAAATCCCCTAGGTTTACATGGCATTAAAAATAATGTGTGACATTGGATTTATTTTATAAATTATCATAAATAAAGAACAAATTTCTATCCTCCATGTTGGAATTATGACTACAATATTTTTTACTTTCTATAGAGCATATTGTTATAAAATAATTTTCATATTTACAAGTAGTAAAAAACTAGGAAAATATTAAAAACAGATTTTTTGTTTAAGCAACATTTTAATAACATGAAAAGTTCATTTGTATTTATAGTATTATGTATATGTGTTGTATATATAACTATTTAAAATTATAAATTCATTTTTTGTCATAAATTTGTACAGATTTAAGTGTATCAATTTTTCTCTATGTCTTTTTTCTTTGCTTTGACTTTCTTATCCAAATTGGATTGAATGAGAGTTTTTTCCCCACAGTTATTTTTTCTCTTTTCCAATTTGAAAGTTATACACATTCAGTATATATTCTTTTAACAGTACTTCTGAAACTCTTGAATTAAATTCAACAACCAAGATCTTTATCCCTTCCTCAGGACAACCCTTAACATGTGAAGGGTCTGGGAAACTTCTCAATATGTCTAAATATTGAAAATATTTATAAATCAGACCAAAACACTGTTAAATAAAACATATTCTACCCTACTAACTTCATAATGTAGAAATTATATTTTTCGGTGATGCTCTAGACATTAAAATGTATATCCTTAGTTCTTCAAAGTATACTTGATATTAGTATTGTATCACTTAGTAAAATTAAAACTTACAATAGTATACTCCATTTAATGCTCACTACGATTATATCCTTTATGTTAAAACTACCATATACCATATACCTTACAGTTATATTTATGTTTAATTTTATCAGTATTATATTTTATGTCATATATACGTTCAACAAATTAAGAGAAAAAAGTTTTACATACCTGGATATTTACCATTTCCAATACACTTCAAATATTCCTAAATCGCTTCCTTTTTTTTCTTTCTTTCTGTATAGTCCCTTCATCTGAAGAACTTCCTTTAGCATTTCTTGAACTGAAGATCCAATGGAAACGTCTTGTTTTAGTTTTTACCTTTACTTGAGGGATATTTTAACTTAGTTTGGAATATTGATAAAGCTGATAGTTTTTTTTTCTTTTTCTTTTTTTTCAGGATCTTAAAGAATATATATTCTGCTGCAGTCATTCAAATGCTTTCTCCCTATATCAAATGTATCATCTGTTTCTACCTTTTTTTGTAAATCTTTGGTTTTCAACATTTTGACTGTGGTACATCCAAGTATAATTTCCTTTAAGCTTATTCCCTCTTGGGGGTTTGCTGAGATTCTTGAAACTCTAAACTTTTGTATTTCATACATTTGGAAAGTAGTCACTCATTTTTTCTTCACATATTCTTTTCTATCCATTCTCTCTTTCCTACTTTTGGGATTCCAAATACCCATATGTTAAATCTTTTGAAATTATCTTACAGATACCAGAGGCTCTCTTTATTTTATTCTTTTTATTTTTCAATCCTTATCACTCTCTTTTTCCCAATTACATGGATTCTATTGATCTATGTTCAAGTTTACATGCACACCTACAGACACATACACATACACATAATGTCTTTGCTTAGATTTCCTATTCATCCATTATAAAAATGTCTTCCTTTACATCAATATACGTAGTTATAAATAATAGCTACTTTAAATCCCCATATGATAATTTCTATGTCTGTGTCATTTGGGGGTTGGTGCCTGTTGTTTATTAGCTTTTTCACATTTTCCTGGCTTTTCATAAGCCAAGTAGTTTGGGGCTGTATCCTGGTCACTGAGAAAGCTACGCTGGAGAGTCTCGGTTATGCTGCAAACTGTCACATCGGTGGCTGGCAGCAGCTCAGATCTCGTTTAAGTTCTTTTACTCTTAGCTGTAGGCACTGGGCACAGTCTGGGACCTGTGTCAAATTCATGCCTGGTAATTAGGGTTCTGCTTTCCTGGCTCCTCTTTTCTGCAGTCCCCTCTTAACTCTCCAGTGACCTCTATTGCTCCCAGGCCCTTTTCCATATCCTCAGACCAAAAAGTCAACAAGCTTCCTATTGGGGTGTTGCCCCCCTTACACCCTCTGGGCAAAGCCACACATGAAAATACAAACAGCAGCAAAAAAACTGGAGCACTCACCCTAGGCCAGCTGCTTGGCCCACATTTTGAGTCTAGTCTAAATATGCCTGCCTTTTCCAATCTCCAACACCCTCCAGTGGTTGTTTTTGTACTTATTGTTGATTTGTGCCTAACACTCATAAGTGTGACTTGCAGGAGAATCAGTTTGTTAGGATCTCCTTCTCTGTCCAAGAAATGGAAATCCATCCTGTAATTTCTAGTAGCATGTATCACAAATGTTTACATTTATAAAAATAGCATCTGCTAATTTTTGAACATCATTGCAAACATATTTTTCATTCCTTCTTTCATTTATAAAATACAGTGAGTGTTATTCTATAATTTATGCACAGCATCCGTTCTCTGAAACCTCGGACATCTGATTATGCTGTATTATTTAACTGTGCTTTGCGTGCGTGCTCACTGAGAGCTGATATTTGATGAATGTTATTTGTGGCATTTCTCTGAAGTGACTGTGTTAAGTATATTCCTACAGAGAGGAATTGCATTTGTCTCTGGGAGGCACCACCTAAAAATGTTCACATCCTGGAGTGTTTCCTTTTCTACAGATGATGCGCATTGTGCATTCAAATCCGTGTTGGATTGTCTTGTGTTTACAGTTTCTAGCCAGAAATATACATTGAGCTACCACCTGCCAAGATAGACATATTTTCCTGCTTTCTTCAGTGTGTGTCAGATTTATTTCAGGTTCACCATTACACTGAGCTGTAGCCTGTAGAGCCCCAGGCATATGTGGAGTCCCTATTTAGAATCCCCGTATTTCAGGGGCCCCCTGCTCCCACCTAATCGTCTAACAGTAGCTTCTGATCACCGAACAGATCAGTGTTCCCAGGGCAATGAACACTTAAAACAATACTCAGTTATCTCTGATACTCTACTTCTGCTTTCAGCTCTTTTCAGTCTCCCAGCTTTTCTTGCAAATAGTGCAATTCTTTGGAAATTTAAGTCGTCATTATTTTTTTAAACTCTTTAGTCCAATTTATCTTCCCTTTTTCCCAACTTTAGTATTAATATTACTTATGAATAGCTAATTCAAAATATATAATTATTCAGTATCTCTACTTTAATCCCAAACAAGAAATGGGGCAGAGAAGTATACATTCTGATCAATGCTTTCATATAACATATTATTTTTGTCCAATACTTTGCTTTTCTCCTTTTGTTTCCCTATAGACTTAATCCTTTCTTTGTCCAATATTTCCTTCTTCTTTCCATCTCATCCTTCTTTAGAAGTTTATTTAACAGGAATATATTGGTATAATCTCTCTCATTTTATTTTCTGAATTACTTTTATTTTTGTCTTTTTCTTACATTATAAAAATCTAACCAGAACAAATGATACTGGATGAACTGGATAACCACATGCCAAAGAATTAAATAGGACCTGTACCTCTCTTCATTAGTTTAAAAAAAACAAAAAACAAATAACCTCAACTCAAATGCATCATTGACCTAAATATAAGATTTAATATTATAAACCTATTAGGGGAAAAACAACCCAAAGAGGTAATATTTCATGACTTTGGAAATGGCAATGGATTCTTTAATTTAACTTCAAAAGTGTGAATAAAGAAAAATAGAAAACTAGACTTCATTAAAATTAAATACTTTTGTATCTCAAAAGACATTATTAAGAATGTGAGCAGACAACCCACAGAATGGGATAAAATATTTGCAAATCATGTAGGAAGACTTTAATATTCAGAAAATATTTTTAAAAAAACATTTACAACTCAACAACAGAAAAACAAACAACCCAATTAAAACATGGGTTCAAAGGATTTGAATAGATGTTTCTCCAAAGGAGATATACAATTAGCCAAGAAGCTAATGAAAAGATATTCAACATCATTAGCTATTTAAGGATTTACATATCAAAACCACAGTGAGAAACTATACTTAATACCTACCAGGATGGTTATAACAGTAAAAAAAAAAAACAATGGAAAATAATAAATGTCAGCATGGATGTGGAGAAATAGAAACTTTGGCATTAATGACTAAGACATAAAATGGAATATATTTTGATGGCTCCTCAGAGGCTACATAGAATTGCCTTATATGCTAGCATTTCCACTCCTACTTTATTTACATAAGAAAAATGAAAAACATATCCATAATAAACAAAGTGTGGTATATACATGCAAGAGACTATTGTTTAGACGTGTAAATGAATGGAGTACTGTCACATGCTGCAGTTCAGATGTACCTTGGAAACACTATGCTACATGATATTAAAAGATAGAAAAGGTCTCATATGTTTCCTTTTATATGAAATATCGAAAATAGGCAAGTCCATAGGGACAGAGGTGGATTTGAGGCTTCCAGCGGGTGTGGAGAGAAAACAGTGGGGCCTGATTACTTAATGGGCATAGGGTGTTTTACTAAAGAGACGAAAAAGTTTTGAAACTAGAGAAAGGTGGTGGTTGCACAACATTGTAAATGCATCTAATGCCTTTGAATTGCACATTTTAAAAGTTAATTCTAAGTCCAGTGAATTTCACCTCAATATAAATATAGCCCATTAGAGAAAAATAAAGATGACAAATATTTAGCTGGATAGTATAATTAGTGATGGCTAATTGGGCTAAAGAAGAAACATTGAATTCTTGTATGTGGTATCGATTCAAGGGACACTACAATTTGTTTTTGAAGCACAACCTACTCAGGAAATTGTAATTTTCCTTCCATGAAAAACTCAGCTAAATAAAAACTGACATTCTCAAATAAATAAGTCTATTACTATTTTTAGTCTTGGTACAATTTTGTGTTTTCCATGCCTTGCCAGTCATGAATGTCCATTTTTAAATAGATTTTTTCTATGACCATCTCAGCTTGATAAAAACTGACATTTTTAAAACAAGGCACACTATGTTTGCTATTTTAGACATTTCCCAATTTTATATTTTCATTTCTCACAGGTTTATAACCTCATTAACTTTCGAATACTGTCCAGACTTGAGAGGTGCTTAAAGCATTTAATAAATTAATAAAGGTAGTGCTTCTGTAAATGCAAATCCAGTTTTGAAAAATGAAACTAAGAAACATACAATACATCAACCTACATTCATTCATATTACATTGATACTCTTAGGAGTAAATCTTGTAGAGCTATTAAAAATTATTTTGGAGGTTTTAAATAAGTAAATACATATGAAAATAATTTAAATAAACTTATGTAAGAGTTTACGTTCATAAAACTAAACACAATGTTCTGTAATCTTTTTTAAATTATGCTTTTACATACCGAAGTCTATAGTATCATATCTAGCAAAGGGTCATTTTGTAATACTTCTTATGATAATTTTCTAGCTGACAGGCCATTTTTACACACCTTTGACCTCTAAATCCCTTCTTTGGCTCTCATCTGCTTTGAGTGAATAATGCCTGCTATGGATGTGTCTTCTTTTTCCCACACAAACCTCAATGTTGCCCATATTCTGTCACAGTGAAAGTCATAAGGCAAATGAGTACATTTAAAATTGCTATCTTCACGTAGAGAGTTGTCAGATCAGATTACCCTGAAGGAAGCAAAAGTCAACATGTGACAGTCCTTACAACAGAAATACTGGTCCCAGTCCTCCTCTCTCCACATCAGAGGCTGTAAAAATTCCACTCCTAAGCAGGCTTTCTCACCTGATAAGAATTTCTCAGGATTGCGCTGGTCCAAAGCATCATGACTTTATTTAAAATTTATAGAGCTGTGATTGCTCTAAAACTCATGATTCCCCTTTGTGTTTTATGTTTGTTTATTTATTTTGCTGTTGACAATAATATATCAATTTAAAAATTGACTTATTTACCCATTTGCGTACTCTAGCTTTATGGGATGGAAATAAAGAGCCCTGAAATCTGAGAATCTTGCTGAAAGAAGGTCCTGCTTCGGTTCTCAGCTAATGAGGCCACTGCTCCTCCAACGCTGGGCGCCGCGATTCTGCATCAGGAGACAGGAGAGCTGGAGCGGTCAAGCCACAGTTTAAATATTCTGACCACGTGGCCTCTATCCTCCGTCCATTAACCAAAATCAATCACACCATTCTGCCCAGGGGTGAGGAAGGTTTGGATGTGATTTTTCTACCACCATTTGAGAGATAAGCCATAGAGATATTTTGGATTATAATCAGACATTTGACTCAATTTCGTGTAATTTTTGAAATTGTTTATGAAAGCACAAAACAATTTGTGATTTCCACAGCAAGAGGAAATAGACCCAATGCTTAATTGTCCAAAAGAACCTATTATTGTTTCCTAATAACCAAGTGTGATACAGCCCTGAGTGCCATCGACGTTACCATTCATATGTATTGAGCATCTACTGTAAACAAGGCGAAGTACAGGGTGCTGAGGGTAAAATGGCATATAGAGGACCTGAGCACAAAGATGTTATAATTTACTGTTCCATCCAAGAAAAATGTCAACAGATTAATATGAGCACTACATAGTACATGCTCACAGATAGAGGGGATTTCACTAGGGGTGAAAGAGACAATGCATCTAATAAACTGTGATGGGAAGGGAAAAGAGTGCAGTAGTCTGCATTACATCATCCTTTTGGGAGTGAATAACAAATAAAGAAACAATAAACGTTTTTAGGTATGTTGAAGAAATGTTTATATTTGTTTTTAAAAGTGAAATTCCTATGTGCCACTGATAAAACTGAGAAAATTTTAAAAATATATACATTCTTCACACGATGTTGGAGATTGAATCATGCCCCCCACAGAGGTCACGCTCGTGAACCCTCTCTTCGCCTGTGGGTGGGAGCCCGTGTGGAACAGGATCTTTGAAAGATGCAGTTGCAGTTCAGGAGCTGCTCAGTGGAGGCCGGGTGGGCCTTAATCCCGATTATGATGGCTTTAGGGAAATCGGGATGTACTTGGAGAAGCTGAAGTCAGAAAAAGCCGGAAGCAGGAGCCGAGGGGCATTGCCCTGCAGCGGAGGACCTCGTGCCCCGAGCACTGCCTGCCCCAGGAGAAACCATGGCCTTGCTGCGGTTTCGATCTTGGACTTCAAACCTTGAGAAAATAAATACCAAATGCAATGAACGTCTCATGATGATGGAGGAGGTTGTTGTTACGGGGGGGAGTGAGGTGAGGGGGGTGAGGGGTATATGGGGACCTCATATGTTTTGAATGTAATATTAAAAAATAAAGACAAAAATAAATAGATAAATACAGTAATAGCATGAGTTGCGGAACACCAAATGTAAGATATGGGCTATAGTTAGTAGTAAGACTTTGATAATTTGTAACAAATGTCTCACAACCATGCAAGGTGCTAGTGGTGGGTTGATATAGGGGACCCCTGTGTGATGTAATGCATGTTGGCTTTGTAAGTTCACAGCTTTTATTATACACTTATTGTTTATGCATGTTCTTTAATGAATGATAATAATAACTATTATTATTATTAATCAAATTGTTTTGGGGAAAATACACCAAATGTAAGATACTTTGGTTAGGAGTGATATTTTGAGGATGCTTGTTCATTATTAGTTAAAAATGTTTCACAACAATGAAAGGTGTTGGTTATGGAGGTGTGTGGGTCATGTGGGATGTTATTTATGTTTGTTTTTTAAGTTCCCAACTACTACAATACACTTATTTTTTTATGTATGTTTATGTATAAGTGATATTTCTCAATAAATTCTTAAGAAAATGAAAAATAAGTAAATAAATAAATGCTGGTTGGTTAAGCCGACCCACTGCATGCATGTGGAAAACGAAGATACACAAGAGTGTGGAAAACACAGAAACAAAGAAAAAAGTGAGTAACAAGATGACCATAAATGGTAAAAGAAAAAACAAAAAAAAGGTAAGGAAAGGGGGAAAAGACTAGCAAGCAGAAAATCATCATAATTATCATTTTAAAACATTTTTACATGTTCGTTCTGATATTGATAATTTAAATATTTTCTTGCTCATTATCAGCCAAAAACAAATGCCAAGTTGGAGAGTAAAAAACATTTTCTCTCCATGGAATGTATATAAAACACAGGAAAACAGCACAGCTGATAGTTCGCATGAAATCATGTGAATTGAGATGTGGAATGAAAGGTATAGAACAAATAAAAGATTCTGAGATTTCTGCCTAAATTTCATTAACTTCTCATTTTTATAAACACTGGTGTCTTTATATTTTATCAAGGGCAAATTTAGTATTGAAGTGCAATTTGTTAAAAAAAAATAAAGTTATTTATTATCTTGTACCACTTCAGCATTTCAAAAAATAACTCCTTTGTCATCAGTAAGTATCCAAATGATATATAACTATTTTTCAAAATTGCCCAGTGGATAAATTTCTGTAAGTCTATATTTAAAAACATCTGCAAGTTTATTTGGATTAAAACATCAGAAACATAGTTCTTTATTCATACTTTATTTAGATATTCTTTGACGTGTTTACAAATAAACTCCAGACATCATTGTCCTAAACTCAGAATTTTTATTCTCAAGAAAAATTCTTCAAGTTACAGTTCTAAAAGTCTTAGTGGAAATATCCCTTAGTTTTTATGGAGTAAAACGTACTATGCTTGCTCCTACTTTTCTGTCCAGTGGTAATTATACAATCATCACAGAGGAAACAAGCAAAGTCAAATTTATATTTTTCCAATAATTTTGTAGATAGGGCCCAAAGGCATAACCCAATCATGCCAACTGGGAGTACATCTTCCTGCTTGGAATTAGGTGGGCTCATGGCCAGCCATTCCTGATTTCTGAAACTCTGTTCTCTTTGTGTCCAGCGATTTCTTCTTCTACTCTTTTTTGAAGAAACAACCTTACCATGATTCTCTTTTTGTTTTATTACCTAACATTAGATTTCTACTTGAAACGTATGCTTCAGAAAATAGAGAATATGGAAACTCTGAGGGAAAGAGATTAGAGTACAAATTGCTGGAAGAACAAACTAAGGGAAAGGAGATTTCTTTTATAATGGGTGTAAGGATTCAGCTGGGGAGATGGGAAAGTTTTAGTAGTGGAAGGTGGTGGGTGAACCACAATATTGTGAGTGTGATTACTCCCATCGAATGGTATGCCTGGGAATGGTTAAGATGGGAAAGATTAGGTTGTATATATGTCTCCATAATTTTAAAAAGATCTCTATATGGGGTTTGTATTATTTTTCAGTTGTCCTGAAAGTTTGAAAATATTTCAAAATAAAAAGTAAAAAAAAATAGCTTTTGGAAAATATAACAATTATTTTACTTTTCATAGAGAAACAGTTTTAGTTTGGCAGCTACATGATACATCAATTGACATAACTATGAAAATACTTTATGTGACTAATTTCAGATGGAAAACTCCTCTCTCCTTATCAGCCATTTCATCTCCTTTATGAAAGTTTGCTTACAATATTCAATTCTAGATTCTTTTCTTTTCTTTTTTAATCTGGGCAACAAAATCTGCTAAACTTTTCTAAAGAGAGTTGATGAAAATTATAAACAATCTTGTGCTAATCATATATTTACTCATGGTCTACATATAGATAAAACAATGATTTGTTTTCCTACTTTAAGCTTTGTAAATAAAACTTAGGTAGTAACAAATTTTATTATTTAATAATACTAATTGAGGGTATAAGACTAAAATTCCCAATTTAATTAATTGCTACCTGTTGAATGGTGTTTTAATTAAGAAAAATCTGTTGGAGAGTTTCACAAGAATTGAAAGAATTAGGGACATGAACAGATTGTTCATTTTAAAGTAGATATATCTCATTAAAACATCAAAGCTCTTGAGGAATGTTTATACATTAGGAAAATCAAATGCAGAGACCAAAATATCTCCCAGGAAATCAAGTAGTTTACTATTCTTCAAATAGCAAAATATTCTTAATAAGTTAGCCCTGCTTTATCTCCATTTATTCTGGTCAGCATTCTAAGTAAGTCCTTTTTTTTTTTTTTTTTAATTAAGGAAGGTATAGGTTCTGAGAAAACTCAGGCAGAAAATACAGCCCATTTAATTCAGATTTTGCCCTTTATTTTACAATTCCAGTTTAACTAGTTTGAATGTGGTCAGTATTTTTCAGGGACATGTTTTCTGGTAACATTCTAACTTAAAAGCCAAATTAAATCATCAAAAGTTTTCTTTTTGTAGGATTATTATATTTCCTTTTTTGAGTATGCACACACCTACTTGCAAAGATTGCACTGACAGAAAATTATGTTATGGTACTAAATGTAACTTAATGTAAGAATGTCATATTTTAAGAAGTTTTTTTTTTTAAGTTTTTTTGTTTTTTTGTTATTGTGTTTTTAATTTCATATGGCCTGTGCTCCCAATAGAAATTTGGAGAAATTCAAACTATTAGAGAGCCCTGAGTCTCCCCCCTTCCTGGCTTTACTGATTTTTTTTTTTCCATTAAACTTATTCTGTAACATTGAATTAAAGCTATTAGATGTAATGCAAACTTAATGGTACTGAAAGTTTAACATTTTCTCAAATTAAGGGTATATGATAATTTCTAGTTATTCCAAAAATGACCCCAAGCACATGTGTCTTGAAGAGGTTCCTCCACTAAGATGCAACCTATGAGTTTTTTGATACTATTTTCTGCTACCTAAGTCAATGTGTCTTGGAACTTTAGGCATTTTTCCATTTTAACTATTTCTCAATATGTTTCCAAAATGGTATTTCTTTACTAATGTTTGCTATATGGTATACAATGTTTGAAGGTCACTTTGACTGGAACTTTAAACAACATTGAAAGTGAAAGTGAGTCTTATATGGGCTGTCTCGTGATGTTTACTCTGTGATGGTATTCGAAGTTCCTAAGACAAAAATTTTAAATGTTGGGTTTAAAAGCATTTATGTTACAGTTGTTTTTTTTTTGAACTAAATTATCAATCCTAGAATTTCTTTTGAAAAGTAAATTCAAATTTTGAAATTTTCCTTCTTTTTACCAATTATAAATTAATCATTATTATTTTAATTCTGTGCCTATTATTTCTAATATCTGAATGGCTTGTGGGTTTGTTTCTACTCTAATTTCTGTTTTTCAGATATTTTGTCCTGTATCTTTCCATGCCTGGCAATTTTTATTGAATATTGGGCATTATGTATGAAAAAAATTAGACTATTTGATAATACTTAACTCCCAGAAAGTATGTACCTTGTCTATAGACAGTCATATATTGCATGAACTGAATATCTTGATCTGGCTGAGATTTATCCATTTCCAATTTTGACCTGGCCCTGTGACCTAACCCTTTTAATGTTCTCATTTGAAGTCTTGAGGTGTTTACCAGACCCTCCCTTTATTGGTGAGTCACGATATCCAGTTTCCAGTTCCCTAACACTTTGGAGTTGGCACAATTTGGCTTTGGCTTGTTAACCTCAACTTACTCCTAGGTTTTCCATAGTTTATCTCCATGATGTATAAAGAATGAGTTAACAAATTTTTTACAGGATAACTGCACATGGATTATCAACATATGTATTAGGGGGAAAAGTTACTGAGATTGAAGAGTACACCTCATTGTACATTACAGTTTTCCAGGAACTTGGCTCCTCAAGGCTTAGCTCCTGATGCTATCAATCTTTATTTTTTAACTCATTTCTTTTACATCCCTTTATTTATTATGCTTTCATAGTTATTCTTCCAGGAATTGTTCTTCTAGTATCAGCTAAATTTTCTAAATTTCTGCATTATTTTAAGTGCAACCCAGGAATATTTTCTTCTACACTTTCTAAAAGTAATATTGAATTTCTTCCATGTTCTTCTTCTTTCTAGAATTTATAATCTCACATCCTTAAGTCTTCTTGATCTGTCTTCCATGTCTATTATCTTTTCCATGTTACTTTTTTCACCTGCTCCAGTCTATGTAATTTGTTGTATACACATCACTGCCACAGAAAATGTAGGTGATGTTTTGCATAGATATTGCTGTTCCCTGTGGGTTGGAAATTGACTAACCAAAAATTTTTGTGAGTCTTCTAATCTATTGAAAATTAGGGGACTTTTAAGAATAAAAATGTGTGTCTATATGTGGGGTCATAAAGCAAATTTTAACAGTTTTAATATCAAAAACCTTTCCCTAATTTTCTTGATATGTGAATATGTGAAAGTATGCTAAAATCTTCCATTCATATTTATAAACAAAAATTTCTCCTTTCAGTACTTATCATTAACAATTTGTGCTTTATATTTACTCTGTTACTTGGCATGTAATAAATTTTGACACCTGTGCATTTGATACTACTACCTGAACTTGGCAAGTATATTTTCACAGCCAAGCTCTCATGAAGTAACAGTCAAACTATAGCCTGGCACTGCTATATATTTGTTGTAGAGTGAATGCTTAATAACTAAAATGTGATCTTGTTTTGCACAATTTTTCAATCCAGTTCTACTTTTTATCATATTAATATGCAGTCCTTCAGTTTTAGTGGCATTTGTTTGGTAATTATTTTTCTAAACATTCCCTATAGAATTTTGGAGTGGATGGAAAATGATTTATCATCTTTCCTCTCTAGTATCAGGAGTACAAAAAGATCTTGGTTGAATCTTCTTTCTAACTCCAGAGTTTTGTTGAAGCCTAATAGATTTAAGATGTGATGATCCAAAGGAAGTTAGTATGTACAGAATCAACCATCCATACCTCATTGGGGGTTGCTTATTGAATGTTATACAATTGCTATTGATAAGTAAGTAATATTGATGGCATACACTTGTACAAAATAAATGTTTGTTATTCATGTACTGTTCAGTAGGCTGGTACATGACTAGAAAATTTGAGACCTGGCGGGATCCCAGAGTTCACAGGTTTCTGAATAAAGGGGGTCAACTCCCTCTCTTCATACCTATAGTGACCAACTGCATCTCTAAGTATGAATAGACTGTGACTTTAGGAAGTCTCACTCAGGAGTCATGAGAATTGTTATACTGTACCCTTGTCAAAACACAACTTTATCAACTAGAATACAGTTATATACACTTTCTTTTGCCTTTAGTTTTACCGAGTCCATTCATTTCCAAAGTTACTTAAGTCAGAAACATTTTCCTCCACTTCATTACTGAGTTAATATATATTTGTAATAGAATTTTTTTGTCACAGTTTGATTTTCTTCTGTAACGGTTTGAAGTTCTTTTATGAATCCTCAAAGGAGAAAGATTATGTTTTTGAACTAACCCTTTCCTGTGGGTATAAAACACTTTCGATTAGACTGACTCAGTGAGGCGTGATCAGGTTGAGACTCTGCATTCCTACTGGAGCTGATATAAATGGAGACACATACACAAGGAAAAGGAGGCTACCATTTTGATTTCACCATGTAAGAAGGACAACTCCAGGTTTGCCTACAGCTGCAAAAGATCAGAGGTGCACTGAGAGACTGAGAGAGGAGACCTGGAAAGAGACAAGCCCATGCCTGGTTGCCCACTGCTAAGTTCCATATGATGGTAGATTCTGGAGGGGAAGGCAGAGACCTCTGGAAAGATCACCTGCCATCTTGATCTGGTGTATGACAATACACCAAGATCAACAGTAGTTGACTTTGGTGAGAAAGCATCACTGATGATACCTTGATTTGTATATTTTATGGACTCAGAACCATAATCGTTTATGCACCCAAAAATCCCTTTTTCTAAAAGCCAACACATTTCTGGTACTTTGCATCAGCAGTCCTTTGGCAAAATACAAATAAATTGGTAACAGGAGAGTTGGGTACTTTTTGCTTGCAATTGCCAAAAACGCTGGAACAGTTTTATAAATGGGTTAGGGGTAATTTTTGGAGGAATTGTAGGATGCTTGATAGAAAAGGCCTAGATTGCTTTGAAAAGACTGTTGGTTATAATTTGCATGCTAATGATAGATCTGATGAGGGCTTAGAAGGAAATGATGGAACTGTTATTGAAAACTGGATGAAATATGATCCTTGTTTTAAAATGGCACAGAACTTGGCCAAATTGACTCCTGATGTTAGATGGAGGGCAGAATTTGAAAATGACAGGATTGGATATTTAGCTGAGTAGATTTCCAAAGTAAATATGGAAAATATGGCCTGGCTTCTCCTTGCAGCTCATAGTAAAATGAAGGAGGAAAGAGATCAAGTGAGAACCGAATTGATGGGCACAAAGAAACCAGAAATTTATGATTTGGGAAATTCTAAGCTTTAGGAAAACCAGGTCCCAGAGGATAGTGAGGGCTTATCTGAACCTGAAAATGGGGAGCTCTTTATACAGTGATCCAGGAGAGATGTGTGGCAAGTCTTACTGTCAGATAGCTTGGATCCCTGTGAACGTCATACAAAACCAACGAGCTACTTGTCAGATCTGTGTGAATGAAACCACCTTCAGGCTGGATTAAAAGGGGCAGAGAAGGGAGAGATTGAAAGTAAATGGCTTTAAAAGAATAACCATGGAAGCTGAGGTCTGGATTTGTAACATCTTCTCAGGCCAAGAGAGGGACCCCACCCACGTGGGTGGAAAAAGTGAGTTTGCCTTGGAAGATGAAGGGGAGAGTTTAGCTGCACATGCCCCGGTGGCTGGGAGACTTAGGTCACCCACTCCCTGCTCTGGGGGGCTTGAGTCTGGATGCCCAAGGAAGAAGGGTGCCACCCCCCACTGTATTTAGGGGCTTGAGAATGCCCCCAGGGATTGGGGAAAGTGTGGCCTTCATGCCAGAGTTCTTGGAGGACTCTGGTCATCACCCAGATTGATGAATGTGGAAGCAGACCTTTGGCAAACTAAAACATCACCCTGTCTCACAACTTCTTAAATATATATTTTAATTAGTGTACATTAAGGTTTGATTTGTGTTCTGTAAAATTCTATGAATTTCACAAATGCTTAGTGTCCCCCTGTATTTACAATTAAATTATAATGCAGAATAATTCCACTGCTTAACAGAAAATCCCTGATCTGGTTTTTTTTTTCTTTCTTTCATTTTCTCTTTGAATTTCAGTTTGAGACATTTCTACTGACCTATCTTCAAGCTCACTGATTCTTACTGATACCAGGAAATAGCGGATTCTTTTCTGCCTGATAAGCTTCAAAGAGCAATTCCTGAAACCAGAGTTTCAAAGAGAGAGAGTTTATTTGCTAGCACATCGCAGGGAGCTCAGATGACCTAATGGCCAAAAAGTATGTCTCCCTGACCTGCAATAATTCTGATAGTTTTAGAGAAGAAAAGACAAGCAAGTTTAGGCTAATGAGCAGTTGGGGTGGGGCTGGCTCAGGTTCCTTCATTAGTAAACATTATGGGCTGTCTAGTGATCACAGACTCTAAATTTGAAAAACAGGATAATGAGTTTACAGGTAAGGTCAGTTACAAGGTTTTACCATCACAAGATAAAGTATATATAGTTTTACAGTCATTACCAAAGATCACGGCATCTGGGGATGGGGGGGTACAAAACAGGGGTCAGTCACAGGGTTCACTGTGGTTTTTGGTTATATGGTTTTACAAGCATTATCAGAGATTAGGGCATCTATATGCTAGTTTGATAGGTTTCAGTAATTTCAGGTATTTACTTTTGACTATTCTACAGTATACTAGATAGTAAAAAGGCGTCCATGTCATGATTCCAAGGTAGTCTTCATTACTGTTGGAGTATTTTTGATTCCTAGTACTTTCTTTTGATTTTTGAAATATCCATCTCTTCGATTGCATTACCCATTTATTCTTTCATGCCGGCTCCTTTTTCCATGACAGCCCTTAACAGACTGATAACAGTCATTTAAAATTCCCTGCCTACTATTTCCAACCTCTCAGTTACTTTTGGGTCTGGTTTTGATGCCTGCTTTTTCTCTTTAGGCTGTACTCCCTTGGCCTTTTGTCCTCCCTTTTAATTTTTGTTTGAAAGCTGAACAAGATTTGAGTAATAAGACTTGAGGTAAACAGATCTTTAGGGTGAGGTTTTATGTTAATATGGCTGGGAATTAAATTGTGTTCAGTATTTTCCATAATCCTAGGTGTTTATACCCTTGTTTTTTCCCTCCCTCTTGACCTTGGATGTCCCTGAGTAGGCCACCTTTGAGAAAAACTGTCTTGCAGTTCTTTTTGATGTAATCCACTGGAGCCCTGGACTCTGGTGGTAAAGTGTGAGGGAAGGTAAGTGTTCTATAAACTTATTATTACGTTTCATATTCTAGTGGGTCTGATTTCCTGGACAGAGATTTCTTCTACCTTCTTTCAGGTGAGATAGGAAAGCTACAGGAAGCTGGAGCCAGAGAATTCTCTTCTGCAGGTAGCCTGTCTCTTTTTCCTGGAGAGCAGACTGTGGTATGGAGAACTGGAGAACTTGCTGGGCATCTTACACGGGGATTACTCTCCCCTCCCACTGCTGCAGGCAACAGGGAAATCTTTCTTGCTTCTTCACTTGGAGAACCTAGTAGAGTTCTTAGAGTCAAAACCCATGAAAGTGTGGGGGCCTCCAAAAGCTGAGCTCCCCAGGAATTTCTCAGTCTTGTGCTAGTCCACATTAAGTTTCCAGCAATTCATCAACATTTCCATTTTATTGTTCTAAGGGTTGAGGACTTCAGCAGGTTCCCCTCTAGGGAAGCAGATCTCAGCTGGGTTTGTTTGCCATCTCACTTCTCTGAAGGGTCCAGGGAAGGTCTTTGATTTCAGTTCAGAGTTTTCTGAGGAAAAAGGAAGAGAGTGACAACTACCAATCTTTTTAAATGTTGGAACTGAAACCATAGATCAGACCCCCTTTTTGATCCCTATTCTCCATCCAAATGGAAATAATGGCAGGTTCCTGAACAAATTCCAATTTTCATGGCTCCTGAGCATTGTACACATTTCCCCACATTGTGTACCTTAAGAGTTCATGTTATCATTCATTCTGAGGATTCTGGGAAGCCCTCGAGCCTGTTTTGATTTGAGCACAACTGCCTACCCTCTCCCCACATAGATGAACATATATTGGGCACATAATAAGGCTCTTGCAGCTTTAACCCTCATTCAACAAATCTGGGTTGTACTTTTCAAAACATTTTTTTTTCCTTCAGATAGTTCTATGTAATAATTTTACAGTTGGTATTGCTTTGTTAGCTCAGTGCAACTCGCTTGAGTAGATCAGTCAAGTTATTTTTAGAATATAAGAGGTTGATATGAAAGTATAACTATGCTATCGATTGTATTGTGCTCCAGGCTGTGGTCGCTTAGAGCTGTATGTGCTCCTAAAGTACACGGTGTGATCCCATTAGAAGAAGGACCTTCGGATGAGGCTGCTTCAGTTAAGGGGTGGCCCAGCCCAGTTAGGAGGAGTCTTAATCCTAGTCCTACAGTCCTTTATAAGCAGAGTGATTCAGACAGAGAGAGAAGGCACTGGAAGCAAGACCCTGAGGAGAGGCTGCCACGTGCACTGCCACGTGACAGAGAGGCTCAGGAACAAGGGTCACCCAAGGCCAGCCACTGAAGACCCGCCTTCAGGAAGAAAATAGCATCTTGATGACACCTTGAGGTGGGCTTTGCCCAGCCTGAAAACCGTGAGCAAATAAATCCCCATTGCTTAAGCCAACCCCTTGCATGGTATTTGCTTGAGCAGCCCAGGAAACTAAAACACATGCCTATAAACATAATACAATACTGCTAAGTTATTGTATATAGCCACCTTAAAGAGAAATGAATTTTCCCCCTAATGATCACCAAGAGCAATGTACAGAATTCTTATTTTTTAAGTAAAGAAAAAAGTTACAAAGACAATATTTAATAGCATAAATACAGAAAATTAGTCAAGTTCAGCATTGCTAAAAAACTATTTAATATTGTGTATTAATGTATACTCTTAAAAATTAGAAATTTATACACACTTATTAGTGAGTGTATAACAATAATTTCAGCTAAAATTTTATATTTCAGGATCATTTCCATATCTAAGAATCTTGATAATATTCATACCATACATTTATTTCATTGCATTTTTAGGTAAAGCATGTTATATTCATGTTGTCTTTACGTCTGCTTTTAGGACATTTCCTAGATCACATATCTGATACCATCAGACAAAACAAACTTTTACTTTTATACAATAATGAAAATAGTTTATATTTTACCTAATTTTAAATATATTAATGCTGCTAAAATAATGCCTTAATACTATATATCCAATATATGGTTTATATGTAATTAATACATATAAATATCTTACGAATATATATCATTTTAAATCTCCAAATAAAAGCATGTTTCTTTCCCCTTTAGTTTCAGAGAAATTTTTAGCTATAATATTGTTTAAACTCTTTGCATTAAATAAAGTTACATGAAGTCTTTATAGCTGAATGACAGCATGCTCAAGTTAACAAAGTTTTATTTTGTGCCAGAGCTATTAAGAGTCTACCTTTAATATAAAACTTCTTAGAAGAAAGCAAGTAAATAGAGGACAAAGAATACTTCATTTTGAAATCTTTGTAATGCCATAAACACGTAATAAATAGCAAAAACTTTTAATGGACTTTTCTAAGAGCAAAATTTTAAAGCAAGAACAAAAAAAAAAACCAGACTAATGGGAAAAATCAGATAAATGTTATATTAAAGGTGGATATAGATGCAATTTACAACTAAGATGAAATATTTGAAAGGACAGATCAATGTTCATGCATTTTGCAGCAAAGAAGATATTCTAAAAATATTTAAATAGGCAGGGAATTAAAAATGCTTTCTAAATGAAATTTATGGACAATACATTGAGAAAGCTTTTTTATTGTTCCAAAGTTAAATTGTTTTTTAATGATACTTTAAATGATATTGATTCAAGTTAATCTCTCAGTTAAGATATTTAAAATAAGTAGGAAGTATCTATACATTCACCCCTTTCCAATTACTTATACTTTTATCTGCAAGAATATACCAGTATAATCACTGTGCTTCAATTTGCTAATAAGATAAATATCCATTAATATTACCATATTCTAATGTACTTTTGTTCATCATTAAAAGATATGTTTTCATTTAAATTTTAAATTCTTTTAAAAACAGTCATATTGCCATGGTTTTGTATATGTCTTAGTTTCCCAGGGCTTCCATAACTAATTATCACAAACTGGGTGGCCTAAAACAAAAGAAATATATTCTCACACAGTCTGGAGTCTCAAAGTACAAATTTAACACGTTGTGGGGCCAAGCGTCCACTGAAGGCTCGAGGGAATAATCCTTTCTGGTCTCTTCTAGGGGTTCCTTGGCTTGAGGCAGCCTTACCCACTGTCTGCCTCCATCTTCACCTAGCCTTCTTCTTCTCTCTGTGTGTCCTCTCCTCTGTGTCCTCTCCTCTTTGTAAAGGAGGAGGAATCCTGATTTTATGTTGTGATTTAAAATGATATCATATTCTTTCTTACAAGGACACAGCCATTGGATTTAGGGTCCACGTAAAAAATAGAAATTCATCTAGAAAGCCTTAATTACATCTGCAAACATCCTATTTCCAAATAAGGTCATATTCTGAGGTTCCAGGTAGACATGAATCAGGGTGGGAGGGACTATTCAGTCCACTGCAATATATGTTAGACACATTAAAAAATGGCTATGAATTTTCTTAATATGACCGAGATACAACAATGAAAGTAGTAAGAGCTTAGTCTGTGCTCTCATGGAGCTATGGACTAACAGAAATATGACACATAAATTGAAAGCGTTATTTCATCTGAGAAATAGGGAGCATGAAAGAGAGGATCCTAACCAAGTCTGCAGATCAGAAAAGTCATCTTTAAAGAAGGGTAGTAGCTAAAACTTAAAGTAGAGTTAGGTTTGCCTATCAGTCCAAGGAGTGGTTGAAACACAGCCTAGAGAAAAGAACAGCAGGTTCACAGGCCCAGAAATCATGGGCCACCCAGGATTTGAAAGAAGAACTCTACGTAACCGTGAACAAAGAGAGCAAGCCAGGAGAGGCTAGAAATGAGGCTGAAGAAATAGCTAAGGGAAATATTGCAGAGGGATTTGTAAAACGTGTTGGATCATAAATTTATCATAGGCAGTTGTGACCCAGTTAGAGCTACACACATACACAAAAAAGAAATGCTGTGCAGTTGGAGTAAGAAAGAATCACTGAAAAACCTGCATAAATAAATCTTAGGTAATAGAAAGAAATCATTTGCTTAAAGCCAAGAACACAAAAGAGAAAGTGATACCATTACTTTATTGATTACCCTTAAAAAACTGAAATCCATAGTTAAAAAAAATGCTAAAGTTAAACAGGTCTTTAGCTATCTCCCACACTGTGCAGAGAACTGAGAATGTTTTAGCTTTCACCGTCTTGGCTTTAATCTATATGCAGTGCCTGCCAAGTATTTTAATTCTATTTCAATATTATAAACATTGTTATTGAAAAATAATATATACGTAAAGTGCATATATTATAAGTGTATAGACTTGATGAATTTTCATAAATTGAACTTATACATGGCGGTGAAGGAGGACCTTACCAGCACCCCCAAAATTTCTTCCTTGTGCCTCATTCCAGTCCATAGCCCTTTCAATGTAACAGCTATCCTGAACTATAATAGCATAGAGTGATTTTGCTACATTTTGTGGTTTATATAAATGGAAGCATAGTATGTTTTCTCTTGTGTCATTTTCACTCAATATTAAATTTGATATACATCCATAATGTTGTATGAAGTTGTAGTTCACTAATTTTTATTGTTTTGTGTATATCATTATGAAAATATACCACAATTTACTTAGCTAGACTGCCTTTATTGGCATTTAAGTTGTTTCAGTTTGGAGCTATTACAAGTAGTGCTGCTAAGAACCTTCGTGGTATATGTATTTTGGTATACATTACTGTTGGATCTATATCTAGCAGAGAAAAAGGAAGTGAAGTATTAATAGTAAAAAAGGAAAGATGACTTAAAGACTAGAACCAAGAATTTCAAGGACATTGCTGAGAACCATGAAGAATTATTCCCAGTCCTTGAAATCTAATGGAATTTGCCCAGCCGAATTTCAAAACTACTTTAAACCAGTGACTCTTTTTTAGCTTTTCATTTCCACCCAGTCATTTAACTGTTATTCTAGTCCTATCATAGAATATTGGGAATATTGGAGGCAGATGAATTTTCTCTTTAGTTTCACTGTTTCATAGATAGAGAGGAATTGGATCCTGTGAGTTTTTATACCCTGGAACCTCATCTGTACCTGACTCCCCACTGTTAATAAATGTGTGTTATTTTAAGTTGCCAAGTTTGTGGTAATAGTAAAGGCAACAGAAAACTAAAACATAAGGACATCACAAGATAAGAAATTGGCAGAACAATCTGTCATCGAAAGGTACAAAATCTGAAAAATTATTAACATCAAATACAATAGCTAGAAAATTGGAAAATATATTTCCACCAATTACAGTGTATACTTAGAAAGTAAGGGTTTTGTAACATTTGAAAACAAATCAGTGCAATTTATCATATTAACAGCAAAATCATAAAATTATCTGAATAACTAAGGAACAAAACTCATTTAACAAAATTCAATGTCCATTTATGATACAAACCCATAAACCCTAGGAAAATAATTGGACATCCTTAACTTGATAAAAGGGACCTTAAAACACTTAAGCAAGTATAATAACAATATAAAGACAACATATTAATGGGGATTTACTGAAAATGTATCCTCAAGAATCAGGAATGAGGCAAGGATATGTGCTAACACTACAAGTACTATTTAATAATGTCCTAGAGGTCCTTACCAGTGAACAATTCAAAAAAATATATAAGGTAGCATTACACACATACATACACATACACACCACCTTGCAAATACACTACTTAACTTGACAGGTTTATTAATAACCCCAGTGGCTAGAAGATTAGTACATAAAGCCCATTGTATTTCTACATATCAGCAACATAAAATAATGACATTTTAAAAATATATCACTTAAAATAACCTAAAAATCAAGTATATAGGAAAAATTCCTGTAGAAAGCAGATAAACCTGTACACATAAAACTGAAAAACACTATTGAAAGAAGTTAAAGAAGACCTAAGTAAATAGAGTGATAAATCATGTTCAAGTACTGGAAGCCTCAATATTATGAAGATGTCACTTCTTCCTAAATTAATATTTAGGTTCTACATAATGTCAATACATTTCCTGGAAGGCTCATGAAAATTGAAAAACTCATCCCAAAACTTAAATGTAATGGTCTAAAATATTTCAATGCAATCTTGAAGATTCTAAAGTTCATTTGCAGTGATCCAAATGGAATTCACTCAAATTGAAGAGAAAGATATAAATTGGAGGACTTATATTACCCATTACTAAAACATATAAATTTGTAATATTTCAGATAGTTTAGATTTGGCTCAAAGATGGAAAAACTGAATAAGGAGACCATTATAGAAATTCCATAAACAAATCCACACACATATAATCATCTGCTTTATGGTGAATTTGATACTGCAAAGCAGTGGACAAATAATGGTCTTTTCAATAAATGGTACCAAATGAACTAGATAGCCACATGGAAAATAAAGACTATGAACATTTCCAAGAACATTAAGCCGGGAAATTGATCTCATAATTTAAGTTTTAAAAGTAGGAGATGTCAGTTGTAAAAAAAAAAAAAAAAGCTCAGTTTTATATATAAATATATATTAGGAAGTAAAAAGTAAAATTTCCAGTAACATTTCAATGAAGAACATTCACCAAAGCTAATGACCATTAAACATTTCTTATGTATCCTTCTAAGTCTTTTAAAAATATTTATAAACATCTCTACCTCCTATATCTGTATTTCAATTGCTGTTGATAGTTCTATTACTTTACATAATCATCACAAATTATTTTATTTACTAATTTGGATCATACCAAACATATTGTTCTTTCATCTATCTAAATTCACTTAATAATATATGAAAATATAGATCAATCTAATTATTGTAAGTAATTGCATAGTATGTCATATTGTTGTAACATAACTTAGTCATCTTTTAGTGATAGCGATGCCAATTTCCAATTTTTAGTATACCAAAAACAGTGCTCTGTATATTAATGCACATGTATATTTTTTCCACATGTAAAATTATTACTTAGGATATTAGAAATTTAATTTCTTAGTCATAAACCTACAGTCTCAATAAATATTAATGAATATTAACAAAACCACTCCCAAAATGCCATGTCAATGTTCTCTGCCACAATGAGTATAAAAGTGACTTTGTTCTATTCTAGTGCTTTTCTGCTGGAGACAACTCAGTTAATTGGCACCAAAGGTAAATTGGTAAAGACAATTTACCAATGTGTGGGGACTTTTTTGGTTGCTATGACTTAGCTGCTGCAGGTGTCTGGTGTGTAGAGGCCGCAGGCATTATGAAAGATCCTGTAATACACAGAACAAGCCCATGAGAGAGAATTAACCAACCCAATACGTTAACTGAGGTTGAGAGACCTTGCTTATTTTGTTTTTAAGCTTGGAGTTTATCATATTACAGAGGTATTTTGAATCTGGGTCCCCAAGCCATGTAAATTTGAGGCTGTGACTATAAAGTCTTATAAAGAACCGCTCATTTTTTTCTTTTATCTGGAATCAAGGATAAACCTATGGTCGTCATGGTTGGCTTATCCACATTGATTCATGTTTCCTTTCAATTTTATCCCCCAAATTTTTCTTCCTTCCCATTCAGTGACCATAGTTTACTATTTTGTGTGTGCCTTTAAAATTGAGCAGACATTAGATTTTGTTCTACTGGGAGGAATTTCAGCATACATCTAGAATACTCCAGAGGATATTCGACACAGCAGTTTGCCACTTATCTATAGCTATGCCCATAATCATATCTATGTTTATGTCTATATATCATTACCCATTTCTATATTGGTCTACCTATCTATATGTTTAATCTAACTAATTTATGTTAGATATTTTAAAGATTTTGAGGGTACCTAGATACCACAAACAATCTTAATGCTTCTCATATTTTGAGATTTATATCTATCATTTATTTTGCTATTTTAATTTTTGAGAAAGATGCCTTTTCTATTTCAGCCTTCATTTGTTGCCTCTCAGTGTAATAGGGTTAACAATATTTCATGCCCAAATTTCAGGTTTTTGTTGAACTTTCAGAACACTTTAATGGATGTTTCAAATGGTATTGCATATATGAATCAGCTTTGAAAACTCTATTATGCAATGTAAAGCATTATTATTGATTTGGAGAAAATATAAATGAAATTACCTTATAACTGCTAATGCCACTCATGAACTCATGAGATATTTGCCTAAGGCATTTTAATCTTTCTTTAACGGGTATTCTTTCTCTAGGGAGCAAGAGTTTGAAACTCAGAACTGACAGTTTTTATTTGATGAAGTCTGAAATAAATGAATGTTAAGTATCTTAGGTTAAAGCACTGTCAAGTGGTAAAGCCACTCATTTTTATCTCCTTTAATCATCCTCTCTTTATGAGTTTAACTAGAGAATCATCATTCTGTACATAATTTACATGTTAATATTAAATAGAGTCTTTATGATTTTATTTTAAAAATTCCTCTCTAAATGCTCTTTGGACTAATTATAATCTTAACTATATGGTATTTCATCCAATCATATCCAAATAATTTATAGTGAATGCTACAAATTACCTTTTACTAATGTTTGTAATGATTTACATTTTAGAGATGATTTTGAATATATATAATATAAAACATTCTATGAGAACATCTCACACATGCACATAACACACTAAAAATTGTAATTCATAATATTTCTTATGTTCACTTATTAATAAGGCCCTTATTAATTTTACTCTTTGGCCTAATAAAATAATTGCTTTTTCAGGATTGCATGATACTTTGCATATAATGCAAAACTCTTTTACTTATTATAGAAATAGGCACAAAAGTATGTTCTTACCAAAAAAATAGTGTAGTTGACTTGGAACAGAAGAATGGAGAATAGCCCCTTGAGTAGAGAAATAGGAGATGTAACATACCAAGCAGTCAAAAAAAGACTAACTAAGAAATTAAGTAGGTGGAAAGGCTTAAAAGTTAAAGTAGATGAAAAATGAAACAAGATGTTTTAAGGCATAGATTTAAGATGGGAATACAGAGCTCACCACAGTTGTTTACTAGAGAACTCATAGACAGGAAAAGTCCATGCATGAAATCAGGGGAGTGCAAAATAAAGGGAAAGATATGGAAATGTTTTCACTCTTTATACCTGTATCTTGATGTCTAGCATCCTGGATGTGCCTTTGTTTATCATTAATGTTGGAAGATATTTAATCAATAAACAAATGCAAGACAAAGAGTTAGCTTCTGAGCACATTTGGTGGCCAAGTGCCTGGGTTTTTGTTGTCATGTGTACTTTGAGGGGAAATTGTGCATAATTCAGGGAATGAGAAAGGCAAACTAAAAGAGTGATAGAGTTTGAATTTCTGTTAACTAGGAAGTTGCAGAGCACCGAGAAAATTATTTTGGATTTAAAATAATGAAGTATTGTGACCTGAATACTACAGTTTTGAAATAAAACATTCATAGTTAAAATGAAATTGTTATAAATTGATTCTCACCATTATTGTGGCTTGATGATTTGGAAAATTTTCCTTGGACAATAATAATTATAAAGCCTAGGCAATTTCCACATGGGACAGTCTAAAATTAAATCGACACATCTGTATAGCGTGGATTTAATTGAAATTACACCTGAGAATACCAAAAACAAAAACAAAACAAAACTGCAATTAGACCACATATCATATAGATGTGACCTAAGACAAATCACATATAATTTATAACTTGAAATATAGCTCTTACAAAATGAGGAGAACTAAAAGTAAGTGAAGTTGGTAGTCAGTTTATAAAGCCTGAAAGAAGCAACAAAAAAATCACTGTAAGAAACGAGATGACAACATTTAATTCTAATTATTTGTCTTTGACCGTGTTATTTTCAATATATTTCGTTTGTACTTATAAACGAAAAATGCAATTTTACCTACATAACATTTAATGACAAAGGTCATCTCTGAAAATCAAGAAAATGTCTTGCATTTCCACCAATCTTACATAAAGAATGACTCGAGAACTTCCCCTTCTTACTGGTATGGACCGTTTATGCCAAGAAAATTAGAAAAGCTGGCTCCAAGGGAGGGTAATAGGGGGCTACTGCGACAATAGCAAGTGGGAAAGCCAAGAACACAGAAAGGGAAGAACTCCCTGCATATTAGATAATTTCTGCAACTGCTTTTACTTTTGGATAATTTAGTGATTCTGGGCATGGGCAGGAAGTTAAGAATCTGGGGTTTGCATCAGCAAGGCTCACTGGTGGGAACAGAATAAGCAGTGCTTTATGTGTGTATTTTGAGGGGACTCAAGCCCAAGGCCAGCTTCCCTTTAGGATCTGCTGAACCCTGAGGTCATGCAAGGTGGAGAGTAAAAACCTAAGAGAAAAATTTCTCGAAGATAGAAGGAATTGTGATCATCTCATAAGGGACAATTAGAGTCTGGGATCCATGGACATTCAGAGAACCCATTCAGAGGACCAAGAGCAGTACACCATCTAGAAGCAGAAGAATAAAGCAGAAGGACTTCATCCATCAGATACCAAACTTGATGATAAAGCTAGAAACTCAACAGTGTGGTGTTGGCCGAAGGAGAGAAGAACAGACCAAAGAAACCCAAACCCAGAAGTGGACACACAAATGCAGCCCCTAGGATATAACAACAGACGCTCTCTATGAAAGCTGACTGTCATATACTCCACGACCTGCTTGTAAAATATGTGCACAGATTCCTCAAAAAGCCTGTGCAGTAATGTGCAGAGCAGCATTATTTGCAACAATCAAAATCTGAAAAAGATCCAAATGTCCATCACCAGAAAACAGAATAAAAAATATTGGGGCATATTCATTCAGTAGACTCTTATAAAGTAATGAGAGTAAACAAATTACAATTATTTGCAATCGAATAAATGGATTTTAGAAAATACTATTGAGGGAAAGAAACAAGCCACAAAAGAACACAAATTGTGTGGTTCTGTTCATAGAAAGTTCAACTAGGGAAGAGGTTGTGGCTCGACTGATAGAGTGTCTGCCTATCATCAGGAAGGTCCAGGGTTCGAAACTCAGTTCGAAACTGATTTGTGCAGTGAGTTGGCCCACGCACAGTGCTACCTTCACACATGAAGTGCCATGCCACTCAAGGGTGTCCCCCCACATAGGGGTGTCCCATGTGAAAGGAGTGCACCCTGCAAGGAGAGCCCCTCCATGTGAAAAATGCATAACCTGGCCAGGAGTGGCGCCGCACACATGGAGCGCTGACACAGCAAGATGAGGCAACAGAAAAAAAGTGATGCAGTTTCCCAGTGCTGTGTGACAGGAATGCAAGCAGACACAGAACACACAGCAAATGGACACAGAGAGTAAACAATGGGGGAAAGGGGAAAGAAATAAAATAAATCTTAAAAAAAAATAAAATGAAAAGTAAAGTTCAACCACAGCAAAAATCCATGGCGCAAGATGTCAAGATAGTAGTTAACCTTGGCAGCACATGAGAGTTAAGCAGTGACCAGAGGGTTGCACAAGGAGGCTTTTGATGTTCTAGCATCAGTTCTAAGGTCAGTTAAAGTCCTGGACGACATTGTAAAAAATACCCAGGATTTATGATATTTGCATGTTCAGTATCTCTTATTTTGTATGCATTTATATTCACATGTATATATAAAATTTTAATTATAAATTTACATCAAATAATCCCTGTTTATAAATGAAAATGCCATGCCTAATGATTGCATGTACAATTTACCATTAGATAATGCTGGTATATTTTACCTTTGGATTATGAAAATTTTTTCATTTGATTGATGAATTTTAATAATAAAATTCACTAATATATTTACAATAGTTACATCTATTTTTGTATTCCAGAAGTTCATTTTAATATAGAAATATTTTACTCAGTTGGACACTGATTTTTATCATTGACCATCCAAAATTTCACTAAAAATCATATCGCACATCATTCTAAACATACACACACATACTCCTTAATCACTCAACTCCCAAAGACAAACTACATAAAAGGGGTTATCTATACACTTTCCATCCTCTCCACAACCTGTTCTGGTTTTGGGTCCTACCAGTACCCTTCCAACCAAACAGTCCTGGTTAAGGTCATTTGTGATGGTTATGCTGCTAAATATAATGGCCATTTAAAGCTTGCCATTTTATTTCAACCTCTCCTGGGGCTTATCACCACTCCTCTCCTTTCTTTTTTTCCCTTGATTTCTATAACCTAATGCACTCTTTCTTTTCTTTCCTTTTTTCAGGGCACTCCTTCATTGTGTATTTTGGAAGTTTTGAATATTAGATCTTCTCAAGCTGAACCTCAGGTCATTCCTTTTCTCACTCTGTACAATCTTCCTAAGAAATATCTGCCGCATCCATTTCTTCATGGCATAATAACTCTTACATTTATGTCTCAAGCCCCAGGTTTTTCTCAGCACTCCAGATGATTATATCTGACTGATTAATTTATATATTCTCTGTCATGTTTCAAGACTTCAACATGTAAACCTGAAATCACGTACTTCCATGGGCCCTTCCTGTTTTATTTATCTAAGTGAAGTGCAACATCAGCTCCCCCATTGTTCAAAACAGAAACCAAAGGAGCAGTCCCGATGCCTTCAGCAGTCCCCTGCTCATGTTGTAATCCACCATGAATTTCAGTGAACTGTACCTTCTAAACATATCACATGTACATGTGTTCCTCAGTCTACACCATCACCACCAAGACAACAACACTTTTTTGATCTCTTGAATTAGCCTTTTAAATGGTTTTCCAGCATCCCTCTGGATCTCTTCCAAATTGGTGCCTGCAAAGCAGCTCAAGTTATCATGATATATAGTAATACTTTTTCTATTTTTGAGATACTTAGATTATATAAGTGTTACTTTAAAAACATAGGGGATTCCCATATGCCCCACTCCCTATCCTTCTCACATTTTCCTACATTAACAACTTCCTTCATTAGTGTGGTACATTTGTTACAAGTAATGAATGCAGTTAGGAGCATTGCCACTAAACATGGATTATAGTTTACATTGTAGTTTACACTCTTTCCCAAGCAATTTTGTAAGTTATGACAAGATAAATAATGGCTTGTTTCTATTGCAATATCATTCAGGACAATACCCAAGTTCCAAGAATCCCCCCATATACACCTATTTTTCCTCTTCTTCCCCTCAAAACCTCTGATTGTGACTGCCACCACATCAGTGATAAAGATTCTTCCATTGCTAGAATCACACTAAGTCTATAGTAGAATAACAGTAAGTCTACTCTGGTCCATCATTCATTCCCCAAGCCTGAGGATTCTGAGATGATGATGTCAACTCTGTTTCTAATTGAGAGGGGGCTTAGATCCCATGGGGCAGATGAGTGGGATTACCTTACTTATAGTTGTAGACTTTCTCTGTACCTTGGGAAGGTCATTGTCCATTATCATCTCCTTGTTACTTGTCCTGGGTGAGTCCAATGAACTGGAGAGTAGGTGTTGCAACTCTGTTAAGATAAATTTACAAAAGTGTGTGGTCCAAAATGTAAACCATATTGTAAATCATTGGCCATGGTTAGTAGCAATGTTTCAATATTTGTGTTAATACATCAGTGGTAACATGTGTACCATCCACTTGTTATTAATAGGGGAAAGGGAAATAGGGAAGGATGCTGAGTATTTGGGAATCCCTATATTCTGTATATGACTTTTCTGTAACCTAAAGCTTCTTTGAAGACAAAATGAAAAAAAAAAAAAAGACATGGGGCAAATAAATGGAAGAAAATTTCCCTATACATACAATAGATCTTACAGTGATAAAAGGCATAATGTCAAAAACTTTTTAATTATTTTATTTTTTATTATGTCAAAAATTTTTATTTTTAAATTTTATTTATTATTTTTAAAACTATCGTTATTTCATATTCTTATTGTATTTTGGCTATTTTATTGACTTCGTTTTGAAGAGAATCCTAGAAGGGTTATAACTGGCAGTGGGAGATCATTGGTGCAGGGTGTCAGTGATGGGGATGCATGGGAGGAGGTTCACCTGGGGCATACGGATAAGGCATATGAATGTGTTCAAGTGTTCATGGGGCATTGTCACAGTGGGTGGAGATCCACACAATAACTGAGAGAATATCAAATTACAATCCTGGAGAGCTCTACCATATTCTCTAATGGGACAACAAGAATCCCCCAAATACAGGGACACTGACTAACAAAGGAGGATGGACCAGTGACAGGTCCTTGATAATTATGACTATACTTATGAATCTTTACTTCTGAAATTGACATTTAGCCTAGTATTATACGGTGCCTAAGAGTTACCTCCTGAAAGCCTCCTTGTTGATCAAATATGGCCTCTCTCTAAACCAAACTCAGCATATAAATGCATTACCTTCCCCCCAGTGTGGATCATTACTCCTTGGGATAAGCTTCTGTGGCATTGAGGGATTACTACCAAGTGCCAACTAGCAATGCAACTAGAAAAAGACCTTGACCAAAAGGGGGAAAGGGTTAAGACAAATGAGTTTATTTATTTATTTATTTTTTATTGACTTTGTAATAATATTACATTAAAAATATATATGTGAGGTCCCATTCAACCCCACCCCCCCACCCCCCCCTCTCCCCCCCCAACAACACTCGTTCCCATCATCATGACACATCCATTGGATTTGGTAAGTACATCTTTGGGCACCTCTGCACCTCATAGACAATGGTCACCGGACATCGTGGATCCTCACAGGGCCCACTGGATGGAATGGAGGAGAGTATGGGCCATGATGAAGACAAATGAGTTTATATGCTAAGAGACTTCAAAATGAGTCAGGAGGTCACTTTAGAGGTTATGCTTATGCACATCTCAGCAGGATCTCATTAGCTGCTGAAGTAAATATTGCCTCAGTACTCCTGAGGGCTCTGGAGACAGCTCAAGAGTTTGGCACCCTGCTGGTAGGACCTACTTTGGAATTTATGCTCCCCATTGTGACGGAGTGGTGCTCAGTTGCAGTTTCCCTACACACGCCTCTTCTGCCCCTTCTATTTGAACCTACAGTTAGTACTAGAGTTAATAGGTATATGTCCAAGAAACTTAAACCTTGGGTTGTCCATGTGCCATTTGGGTCAAGTTATCTTTTTAAAACTCCAACTTAGTATTTCTGATATTCTATTTGAAATGTCTGAGTGTTTTCAAACTTATTTTGTAATAAAACCAAAATCTTTAATGTATCCTACAGAGCCCTACAACAGTCAAGCTTCCCCTACAACCTCATAGTCTCTCTTTGTTTCCAACCACACTAGCATAATTTTTTAAAAAATCAGGTAGGTGTTCTGTTATGTTACAGGCATTTGCACAGGTTGCATCCTCTTTGTGGAACATGTATAAGCTAAAGAAACCAGTGCATGTGCTACTTCTGCTCACCATTTTTCTTTCCAGCCACTAATAGAGGTGCCACCAGTTTCAAGCAATACAAGAAATATAGAGGAAATCTTCACTGTGGTAAATTTCTGAATGGGATTTTGTTTTTGTCTAGTTAATTTTACTTTTATTTTTGTTTCCTTCAATGTAACACTCTAGCTCTACCATTTTTCCATCTGGTCTACCCTTCAATCAGTGGGTCCTATACCCAACATTGCTGGCCACTTGATCTAGGAGTACCCAAATATCTCTAAAAACAGGTTGTTTCCAATTGCCTGCACTTGTAGCCTTACAGGTATCAGTTTATGAAAGCTACTGATCTGTGTAGAGGTAAAAATATTTCAAGAATAAATATTTTCATAGCCCTCAGTTTCATAGCCCATTATTCTTCCTTAAAGTAGGGCAGCTTAGTAAAAATCAGTCAGTACATGCCCTGTTCATTTTCCATGACTCTGAGATGAGTTCTCAAAAAGAAAGCATTCAGTATGATATAGGTGTTCAGTTTGCATTATATTTAGAAGTATTTTTTTTCAAAATTTCAGATATATAAATAGTACCATTTGAAGTTTGGACATGGGTGCAGGATATTCTCCATTTTGTTTTGTTTTATTCTCTTATTTAAGTTGAACTTAAAGTTGACAATATTTACCCTACTAAATTATGGATGCAATATAAATAACATGCCTAACAATTTTTGTTCTTGAAATTTTTTATACAAGCTTGACCTTCTTGAGGCATTTTGTCCTTATCCATATATAAACTCTTCCTGATCTTATTTAAAATGTACTTTGCCTATTTGCTAATTGGAATAGGAATAGAGAAAATATCCCTGTGAATATAGGTGGTCTGGAAATAGAGTTCATTTTTCCAAATTTATGCCCTAAGTTTTGCCCAAAGAAAGTCCCTGAAATCATGAGGCACACATACAAATGATTCTGAATCAAACTGAAAATAAAAGGAAACCCCTTAGAATTTACTAGTCCCAGATGATAAAAGTACTCTGATAAACTTTCTGCCATATTGCACAAGGCTGAAATCATTTCAGTCAGAGCTAAATTTATATCTTATCTATGAAGTAGCACTAATTTCAATGGTTTTGATTTTTACAATGAGTGTTTCCCTTCATTGTAATTAGTCACATTTCAAGGGGAAAAGTTGAATATATTCCTCACACCCTTCATGTAAGTGGAAGAAAGTCATAAAATCCTCTTCTTATACTATTATAGCATATTCCTTACAGTCTTTTCAGCTTTCAGCAAGATATAAATATTGGTATCCAGAAACAGTTCCCTGGGGCTCAGAAAGGATAAATTCATTTCACATGGTTTCATGGTTTGTTTTCAGGGGGATTCAGTGTTGGATCAGGTATATGCTGTTAACTGAGTTAATTTTAAATTCCATAAATACTGTCTAAAGCATTATATCTTACAGATATGGGTATTAATACTAATGGATTGTTTAAAAATCCTGACTACTATTTTTTAATATGTTTAGACCTGATCTGATATAAATAATAAAGTGAATAAAAAGATTTGAAAGTATAAAGTGCTAAATTGTATACAGTGCTTTCACATTTTAGTTATTGGTACTATTCAGAACACTGCATATAAGAGCTTAAGTGTACTTAGAGAAAACTCTTAGTACTATAAATATGATGGTGTATTGCATGTTTTCCAAGATCTATTAGTACTTTTCCAAAGTTAAAGGATCCAATTGTCTACAACTTATCCATCTCTTTCTTTTTTTTCAGTTTGCTTGAATCAATAACATCTATGACTCTGGGATACTGTGAAATGTAAATAGATAAAAATTGTCTCTCTATTTAGATATATTCACTTAGATAGCACACAGATACTCATACATACAAATCTATTCCAGAGAGGCAAGTATTGAGCATATACAAATTGCTGGACACTGAACTAAGTCGTATTTTGCCGGCATATATCAGTGAGAAAGAGAGAGACATATAATCGCAAGAGGAAAATAACGTTTTCATATGGTTTTGAGAAAATATTTTTAAAATAGAACATTGAATTGGAGGTTAGAAGATCTAAGACAAAGTTTAGTGTTATCACTTGCTAACTGTGAGAAATTGGACAAGTTACCAAGAATCAGTATACAATCTGTAAAATTTTGATGATATCTTCATCATCTGTGAAAATTAAATCCTAAATTTTGAATGATGCAGAGAAGATTAGCATGACCACAGTGTAAGGATGACATGCAATTTTGTGAAGCATTCCATATATATTTTTTCTATGTTACTTTCTGTAACCAAAATCTTCTTTAAAGAATAAGTGAAAAAAAATAAGATACGGGACGAACATATGAAAGAAATTGCCATTGTACATAAAAGATAACAGATCTTGCAGTGATGAAAGACACAGTGGAAAAATATCTCATTATTATTTTTATTTTGTATTTAATTAATTATTATTATATTTTTATTTGTTTATTTTTTGGCTTTGTTTTTGGGGAGGTTTTGGATTACAGAATGGTCACAACTGTGGCAAGAGAGGATCACTGATGTGGGGTGTCAGTGCTGGGGGATATGTGGGGAGGAGTGTACCTGGGACATTCTTCTGTGACATTTGAATATGTTCAAGTGGTCATGGGGCATTGTCTCAGTGGGTGGACACCCACAAAATGATTGAAAAAATACTGAATTTTCATCCCAGGAAATCCTGCTATATTATTGAATAAAGTGGCAAGAATCCCCTGTGTACACGGGCAGTGCCTAGTGAAGGAGGACAGTCCATTACACCAGGCCTTTTATATTGATGATTGTACTTATGAATCTTTTATTGGAAATTGAACCTTAACCTAGTATTATATACTCCCTAAGTGTTACCACCTGAAAACCTCTTTGTTGCTCAAATGTGGCCTCTCTCTAAGTCAAATTCAGCATATATATGCATTCCTTTCCCCCAGATGTGGGATATGTCTTCCTGGAATGAGCCTCCCTGGCCCCAAGGGATTATTACATGTGCTGACTAGTGATGCATTTGGAAACAGACCTTGACCAAATGGGGGAAAGAGTAAATACAAATGAGTTTTTAATGGTTAAGAGATTTCAAAGTGAGTTGGAGGCCATTCCAGAGGTTATGGTGCTGCATGTTTCAACAGGATCTCATTGATTGCCACAGTAAACAGTGCCTCAAACAGTGGAGCTCCTGAGGACTCTTGAGGCATCTAGAAACTATAGGCAGGGTAGATAATCCTAGGAATTCAGCGCCCTGTCAGTTGGATTTACTGTGAAATATATACTCCCCAATGTAACAGAGTTAGACTCAATAATTTCCCTACACATGACTTTTCTAACCCTTTTATTTGAACCTATAATTAGCACTAGGCTTGTTAAATGTATGTTTCAGAGACTTAAATCTTCAGTCTGTTCATATGCCAGTTGAGCCCTGAATGTCAGCAGAGTTGCAACACCTATCCTTCAGTTCATTGGACTTGTCCGGGACAACTAACCAAAGGATGATGATGGACAGCACCCATCCCATAATACAGAGTATCTACAACTGCTAGCAAGACAGTTTCTTCCATCTACCCCATGGGATCTAAGCCCTCTCTCAATCAGAAACAGAGAGGGCATTACCATCCCCAAATCCTCAAGATTGAGGAATGAACAAACATAAGGGGGAAATTCAACTACCGACTAAAGAGGACTTATTATTGTTACAGTAATGGAAGAACTTGTAACATTGATATAAAGATAGTGGTCACCAGAGGTTATGAGGGGAGGGAGAGGGAAAAATAGATGTAATGTGGGGCATTTTCGAGACATTGAAATTGTCCTGTATGACATTGCAATGACAGATACAGGCCATTATACATTTTGTCCAAACTTACAAAATTGTGCAGGGCAAAGTGTAAACTATAATGAAAACTATAGTCCATGGTTAGTAGCAATGCTTCAATATGTGTCCATCAATTGTAACAAGTGTACCACACTAATGAAAGATGTTGTTAATGTGGACAGTTTGGGAGGGGGAGGTGGTGGGGTCTATGGGAATCCTATCTTTTTTATGTAACATTTATGTAATCTAAAGATTCTTTAAAAATGAAAAAATGGAAAATAAAAAAAACAGGAAGTCACTCTTTAAAAATTAAATAAGGTATGGATTTTCAAGTTAGTGATATTTATAGTTTCTTTTTTTTTCTTTATTAGACAAGTTGTGGATTTACAGAATGCTCATGCATAAAATAAAGGGTTCCCATACACCACCTCAAGACAAGAGCTTGCATTTGTGTGCAACATTAGTTTTAATTGATTGAAGCACATCTCTATATTTATACTATTAACTATAGTCCATGGTTTGACTTTGGGTTCAGAGTTCTTGTAATGTAGTTAAATGGATTTTTAAAAAATTATTCTGTTACCATGTATACAATCTAACATTTCTCATTTTAATCACATTCATATGGTTCAGTGCTGTTAATTGTGTTCCCAATATTGTGCTACCATCACCACCAACCATTACTAAAATATTTCTGTCATTCCAAATAGAAAGCCTGTATATTTTAGGCCTGAATTTCCGATTTCTATCCTACCCTGTGCCATAGTAATCTATAGTCTACATTTTGACTCTATGGTTTTGCTTCCAGATTAGTACTCTATGGGTTTGTTTATTTTAATTGTTTCAAATCAGTGAGTTCATACAATAATTGTCTGTTTTTGTCTGGCTTATTTCACTCAAGGTGATGAATTCAAGGTTCATTAATGTTGTTGCATGTATCAGGACTTCATTCCTTTTTATGTATATAGCATTCCATTGTATGTATATACCACATATTATTAATTCATTCATTGTTTGAAGGACACTTGGGTTGCTTCCATCTTTTGGCAATTGTGAATAATGCCAGTAAGCACACCAATGTGCAAATATCTGATCAAGTCCCTGCTTTCAATTCTTTGGTGACTGAGTAATTGGATTGCAGGGTCATACTGTGATTCTATCCTTAGCTTTTCTGAGGAAATAACAAATTGTCTTCCACAGCATCTGGACCATTTTACATTGCCACCAGCAATAAATGATATAAATAAATGTTACACCACATCCTCACCAACACTTGTTATTTTCCATTTTTTTGATAGCAGTCAGTCTTATGGGTGTAAAATGGTACTCGTGATTTTGACTGCTAACCATGTTGAGCATCTTTTCATGTGCTTTCTGGTTATTTGTGTATCTTCTTTGGAGAGATGTCTACTCAATTCTTTTGCCCATTTTTAAATTGGTTTCTTTGTCATTTTCTTGTTAAGTTGAAGGATTTCTTTAAATATTCTGGATGTTTAACCTTTATTGGACATATGTATTCCAAATACTTTCTCCCAATATGTAGGTTTTGTTTGTTTGTTTGTTTTTCATAAAAAAGTCCTGTGAGGAACAAGCACTTTTAATTTTCATGATGTGCCATTTATATTTTCCTTTTGTTGCTGTAGATATCAAGTCTAAGAAACTGTTGCCTAACACAATGTCCTGACAATGCTTTCCTAGGTATTCTTCTAGGAGTTTGATAGCTCTAGCTCTTCTACTTAGGTCTTAGATCCACGTTGAGTTGGGTTTTCTATATGGTATGAGGTAGGGGCCTTCCTTCTTTTTTTTGCAAATGGAGATGCAGTTTTCCCAGCATCATCTTTTAAAGAGACTAATTTTTCCTAATTGAGTGTTCTTTCACACACATGTCAAAAATTATTGGCCATAAATGTGAAGGTTGAGTTCTGAGCTCTTGATTCTATACCATTTGTCTATATATCTATATGTCTATATGGCTGCCCTTGTGCCTTGTCCATGCAAATTTGTTTACTGTGGCTTTGTAATACATTTTGACATTGGGAAGTATGAGACCTCCAACATCATTCTTCTTTTTCAAGATGGTTTTAGCATATAGAAGGGGCCCCAACCCTTCTATATGCATTTGATGATTGGCTTTTCCATTTCTGCAAAGAATGTTGTTGCAATTTTGATAGGGATTTTTTTTGAATCTATAAATCACTTTGTTTAGGATTGATATCATAACAATATTTCATCCTACAATCCATGAGCGCAGAATGACCTTCCATTTATTTACATCTTCTTTGATTTATTTTAGCAATGTTTTATAGTTTTCTGCCATCAAATCCTTCTTATATGGCATAAATAAGGATATGGGCATCATTGTCTTATTACTGATCTTAAAAGGAAAGCTTTTAGTCCTTTACCCCTAAGTAGGACCTTAGTGGTGGGGTTTCATATGTGACCTTTATATTCTGAGGAAGTTACATTCTCTTCCTAGTGTTCTTAGTGTTTATATCAAGAAAGGCTGCTAGATTTTGTCAAATGATTTTATGCAACAATTGAGATGATCATGTTTTTCCCCTTCTTTTCATGAATGTGGTCTACTACATTAATTAATTTTCTTATGATGAACAACCTTGCATACCAGGGAAAAACCCACTTGACCATGGTATAGAATCCTTCTAATATGCTGTTGGATACTTTTGCTAGTGTTTTGTTAAGGGCTTTTTCATCAATATTTGTAAGCTATATTCATCTGTAATTTTCGTTTCTTATGGTCTCTTTATCTGACTTTGGTATGAGAATGAGGTTGGGCCTCATAGAATGACTTAGGGAGTGTTTCTTCTTTTCAAAATTCTGGAAGAGTTTGAGCAGAATTGGAGCCAAGGACTCATGGACTGTTTGGTAGAATTCCCCTGTGGAGCTATCTGGTCCTTGTCTTTTCTTTGTTGGGAGGTTTTTGATAACTAATTCCATCTTTTTACTAGTAATGGGTTTGTTGAGACCTTCTATTTCTTCTTCAATCAATGTAGGTAGAGTTTTTCACTTCAACTAAGTTACATAATTCCTTGCATGCAGTTGTTCATGGTATCCTTTCATAGTCCTTTTTATTTTAGCAGTCATTTGTTAGTAATGTGCCCTTCCCACTTCTGATTTTAGTAATTTGTATATGCTATCTTTTTCTCTTTGACTGTCTAGCTAAAAGTTTGTTGACTTTACTGATTTTTTTCCAAAGGACCTGCTTTTGGTTTTGTTGCTTCTCTCTATTGTATTTTAGTTTTCTATTTTGTTTATGTCCATGCTAATATTTTTCTTTCATTATTCTTGTTTTGGGTTTAGTTTGCTCTTATTTTTTCTAGTTCTTCCAGCTTTGAGGTTAGGTTTCTGGTTTGACATGTCCTATTTTTTATTTTCATATAATACACTATTTTAAAGAGATTTTAGTTTACAGAAAAGTTATGTTGAAAATATTAGATTCCCATATGGCCTCCTTCTCACCCTCCCACATCTTCCCCTATTAATGACATCCTACAATTGTGAGGTACATTTATTATAATTGATGGATAAATATTGAAGCATTCCTCCTAACCAAGGTCTATAGTTTACATTGTGGTTTACAACTAATTCCAATGTCTTAAAAACACCCTATATTCCTCCCATTATTCCCTCCCCCTTCCCTCAGAACCTCTGGTAACCACTATCTTTTATCAATACTATATGTTCTTCCATACTATAATATTAATAAATTTACTTTGACCATGGTTGTATTCCCCCACCTTTGTTTATTCATTGTTCAACCTTGAGAATTTTGGGATGATAAAGCTCACTCTGCCTTAGATTGAGAGGGGACTTAGATCTTGTGGCGAAGATGGAAGCAGCTGTTTTGCTTGCAGTTGTAGATACTCTCTGTGTTTTGTGATGGGAGTTGTCCATCATCATCCTTTTGTTAGTTGTCCTAGTAAAGTCCAGTGAACTGAAGAGTAGGTGTTGGCTGCAAGTCTTCTGAGATTTACGGCTCAACCATCATATGAACAGATAGAAGATTTAAGTCTCTGAGACATATATTTAAGGGATATAGTGCTAATTATAGGTTCACATATAAGAGGTAAATGAATTATATGTAGGGAAATTTTAACTGAGTCTAACTTGGTTACATTGCGGTAACAGGTTGTCAAATATTTTAAGGTAAGTCCCACCAAAAGGGTGCTGATTTCTAGGGATTATGTGCCTTGATTACAGTGTCTGGATGGCTCTAGAGCCCTAAAGAAGCTCCCTTATTTGAGGCTTTGTTCACAGGGTCAATTAGTGAGAGCTGCCTGAGACCTGCATAAGTGTAACTTCTGGAATGTCCTCCTGATTCATTTGGAAATCTCTTAACCATAAAAATTCTTTTGTATTTGATGTTTCCATCTTTTGGTCAAGGTCCTTTTCCAATTGCATGACTGGTTGGTGCTTGTTATTAGTCCCTTGGTGCCATGAGACATGTGTCATATCCCATGTGGGGACTGGGGGAGGTAGTGCATTAATTTGCTGAGTTTGGCTTAGAGAGAGTCCAAATTTGAGTAACAAGGTTTTCAGGATGTAACTCTTAGGAAGTAGTTATTATTAGGATAAGTTTCAATTTTACAAGAATAAGGTTCATAGTTACACACATTAATATTGAGGTCTTGACACATTGGTCTGTTTTCTTTTATTAGGCACTGCCTATTTACTTGAGAGATTCTTGCTCCTCTATTGAGAATGTAGCAGGACTCCCCAGGATGAAATTTAATACTTTGTTCTTTGTTGTGTGGGTCTCCACCCACTGAGACAACATACTCTCCACAGTTTCTGAAGGAGGAGTATAGCCTACCATTCCTTAGCCTGCCATCTTGGATTTCCTGTTTTCTTCTTTTTTAAAAAATATTTTTATTGAAGTATATCATTCGTATATGAACACACAATAAGTGTATAGTAAAGATTGTGCACCTACAAAATAAACACACGTAACATCACACAGAGGCTAAAATATTACTCCTCCACCAACAGTTTGCATTGTTGTGAAACATTTCTTACAAACTATGCAAGAGCATCATCAAAATATTACTACCAACTATAGACCTTATCTAACATTTTCCCCCAACTCAAACTATATATTTTTAAATATATTTTTGTTACAGATGTTGTAAACTTGCAAAGCAATCATACAGATGTATAGATTTCCCATACAACACCACACCATGGTGTAACATTTGTTACAGATTATGAGATAATATCATCAGACTATTACCACTACTCATGGTCCATAGCATACATTTGACACACTTTTTCCATACACCTCCATTATCAACACGTACAGTTCTCCATTGATTCAAGAATATATAGGGGAGACGGACTTGGCCCAGTGGTTGGGGTGTCCATCTACCACATGGGAGGTCCACGGTTCAAACCCCAGGCCTCCTTGACCCATGTACAGCTGGCCCATGCACAGTGCTGAGGCATGCAAGGAGTGCCCTGCCACGCAGGAGTGTGCCCCACGTAGGGGAGCCCCACGTGAAAGGAGTGCACCCCATAAGGAGAACCACCCAGCGTGAAAGAAAGTGCAGCCTGCCTAAGAATGGTGCCACCCACACGGAGAGCTGACACAACAAGATGATGCAACAAAAAGAGACACAAATTCCTGTGCTGCTGACAACAACAGAAGCAGACAAAGAAACAAGACGCAGCAAATAGACACAGAACAGACAACCAGGGGGATGGGGGTGGAGAGAAATAAATAAATCTTAAAAAAAGAAGAATATATATAGTATAGCTGTTAACCACAGTGTATAGGTAACACTAATTATAGTTTTCCCATGCTTCTCCATATTCCCATCACCCTGCAATAGTGATGTTCATCTGCTCTAGCTCATAGGACTCTCAGGCAGTTGTACACTTAACCACTATCCTCATCCACCTCTGGGTTCACTATGCTATTCAGTCCCTTGATTATTCTTTAGCTTTCTTTCTATTGACATTTACTTCCCCAGACTACCTTTTTCAGTCACAATCTCATTTATAAACCAGTTGCTAATCGCTGTAATGTGATACCATCAACTCTATCCATTTCCACACTTTTACAGTCAAGTTAATTAAAACTTCTACATACATGAAGCATCAGTAGTTCTTCTCAACTCTCCTCTTATCTCCTAACAACCTATATTCTATGTTTTAATTCCATGTGTTAATTATTCATATTTAGTTCATATTAATGAGACCTTGCAATATTTGTCCTTTTGTGTCTGGCATATTTCACTTAGTATAATGTCTTCAAGACTCATCCACATTTTCACATGTGTTCCAATTTCATTACTTCTTACTGCAGCATAATATTTCATCATATGTATATACCACATTTTGTTTACCCATTCATTGGTGAATGGACACTCAGGTTGTATCCATCTTTTGGCAATTGTGAATAGCACCACTATAAACATCAGTGTGCAGATGTCTGTTCGTATCATAGTTTTTAGTTCTTCTGGATATAGAGGAATTGCTGGATCATATGGCAGTTCAACATTTTCCTTCCTGAGGAATCGCCAAAATGTCTTCCACAGAGGCTGCACCATTTTACACTTCCACCAACAGTGAAGGAGTGTTCCTTTTTCTCCACATCCTCTCCACACTTACTGTTGTCTGGTTTTTTTTTGATAGTGGCCATTCTATGTGGTGTTAGACGATATCTCATTGTTGTATTAATTTGCATTTCCCTAGTAGCTAGTGCTATGGAACATTTTTTCATGCACTTTTTGGTCATTAGTATTTTCGCTTTGGAGAAATATTTAAATCTTCTGCCCATTTTTTAATTGGATTTCTTGCTCTTTTATTGTTGAGTTGTATGATCTCTTTATATAGAATGGAAACCAAACCCTTATCAGATATGTGGTTTCCAAATATTTTGCCCATTGACTGGGCTGCCTTTTCATCTTCTCGATGAAGTCCTTTGAATTACAGAAGTGTTTAAGTTTGAACAGGTCCCATTTATCCATATTTTCTTTCATTACTTATGCTTTTGGTGTAAGGTTTAAGAATCCACCACCTACCACCAGGTCTTGAAGATATTTCCCTACATTTTCTTCTAGAAGCTTTATTGTATTTCCTTTTATATTTAAGTCTTTGATCCATTTTGAGTTAATTCTTGTATAAGGTGTGAGATAAGGGTCTTTTTTTTCTTTTGGCTATGGATATCCAGTTTTCCCAACACCATTAGTTGAATACACTGTTCTGCCCCAACTGGGAGAACTTGATAGGCTTGTCAAAAATCACTTGGCCATAGATTTGAGGGTCTCTTTCTGAACCACCAATTCAGTTACATTGATTGATGTGTCTATCTTACTGTCAATACCAAGCTGTTTTTACCACTTTAGCTAGGTAATATGACTTAAAATCTAGAAGTGAGAGTCCTCCAACTTCACCTTTCCATTTTTAAGATGTTTCTGGCTATTTGGGGCCACTTATCTTTCCAGATAAATATGACAATTGCATTTTCCATTTGAAAACAAATGCTGGTAGAATTTTTATTGAGATTGCATTGAATCTGTATATCAATTTGGGTAGAATTGACATCTTAATGATATTTAGTCTACCAATCCATGAGCATGGAATGTTCTTCCTATTATTTAGGTATTTTAAAATTTCTTTTAGCAGTAAATTATGGTTTTCTGAATACAAGTACTTTGTATCCTTGGTTAAGTTTATTCTTAAATATTTGATTCTTTTAGTTGCTATTGTAAGTGGAGTTTTTTTTTTCCTGACTTCCTCTTCAGATTGCACATTATTATTGTGTAGAAACACCACTGATTTTTGCCTGTTGATCTTGTATCCTGACACTCTACTGAAATCATTTATTAGCTCTAGCCACTTTGTTGTAGATTTTTCAGGACTTTCTGGATATAAAATTAGATCATCTACAAATAGTGAAAGTTTTAATTTTCCCTTTCCAGTTTGGATGCCTTTCATTTCTTTTTCTTGCCTGATTGCTTTAGTTAGAACCTCCAGCACTATGTTGAACAACTGTGATTAAAGTGGGCATCCTTGTCTTTTCTCTGATCTCATTGGGAAAGCTTCCACTCTTTGATCATTGAGTACAATGTTAGCTATGGGTTTTTCATATATGGCCTTTATCATGTTGAGAAAGTTTCCTTCAATTCCTATTTCTTAGTATTTTTATCAAGAAAGGATGCTGTATTTTATCAAATGCTTTTTCTGCATCAATTGATAAGTTCATGTGATTTTTCTTCTTTGATTTATTAATGCTGATTGATTTTCTTGTGTTGAACCAGCCTTGCATGCCTGGAATAAAACCTACTTGATCATGATGGATAATTCTTTTAATGTGTTGTTGGATTTGATTAGCCAGCATTTTATTGAGGATTTTGCATCTGTATTCATTAGAGAAATGGGTCTGTAATTTTCTTTTTTTGTAATATCTTTATCTTGCCTTCGGTATTTGCATCTTCTCTCTCTTTTTCTTAGTCTAACTAAGGGTTTGTTGATTTTGTAAATCTTCTCAAAGAATCAACCTTTGGTTTTGTTAATTCTCTCAATTTTTTTTTTTTGTTCTCAATTTCATTTATTTCTGCTCTGATCTTTGTTATTTCATTCCTTTTACTTGCTTTGGGATTAGTTTGCTATTCTTTTTCTAGTTCCCCCAGCAGTGTAGTTAGCTCATTGATTTTAGCTCTTTCTTCTTTTTAATGTAAGAATTGAGGGCTATAAACCCTCAATGCTGCCTTCGTGGCATCCCATTGGTTGTGATATATTATATTCTTATTGTTATTCATCTTGAGATATTTATTGATTTCTCTTGAAATTTCTTCTTTGAACAACTGATTACTTAAGAGTGTGTTATTTAATCTCCATATATACATGAGTTTTCCCTTTTTTTTTTTTTGCCACTTGTTGGTTTCCAACTTTATTCCATTATGATCAGAAAAAGTGCTTTGTATAATTGCAATTTTGTTGAATTTATTGAGATCTGCTTTGTGACCCAACATATGGTCCATCCTAGATAAAGATTCATGAGCACTTGAAAAGAATGTATATCCTGCTGTTTTGGGGTACAATGTTCTGTATATATCTATTAGGTTTAGTCCATTTATCATATTATTCAATGTCTCTGTTTCTTTATTGATCTTCTCCTGGATGTTCTATCCAATGCTGAGAGTGGTGTATTGAAGTCTCCAACTATTTGTAGAGATGTCTATTTCTCCCTTCAGTTTTGCCTGTGTTTGCCTCATGTATCTTGGGGCATCCTGGTTAGGTGCATATATATTTAAGTTTATTATTTCTTCCTGGTGAATCATCCCTTTTATTAATATGTAATGCCTTCCTTGTCTCTAATAATAGTTTTGCTTTTAAAGTCTTTATCTTCTGAGATAAGTATAGCTACCCCAGCATTTTTTTGTTTTGTTTTGTTCTGTTGTTGTTTTTTGTTATTGCATGCATGGAATATCTTTTTCTAACCTTTCACTTTCAATTGGATCTAAGGTGAGTCTCTTGCAGACAACATATAGATGGCTTATATTTTCTTATCTATTCTGTCAGTCTGTGTCTTTTAATTGGGGAGTTTAATCCATTAACACTCAATGTTAGTACCGTAAAGGCAGTTTTTATTTCATCCATTTTGATCTTTGCAGTTTATCTGTCATTTTGACACTTTTAGTTATTGTTACTGATAGAGTTGTCATTTCTAGACTCTCTTCCAGGCCTCTCTCTCCTGCCTTTTCTTTTCAGGCTGTAACACTCCATTTAGTATTTCTTGCAAAGGAGGTCTTTTTGTTTTAAACTCTCAGTTTCTGTTTTATCTGTGAATAATCTAATCTCAACCTTATTTTTAAAAGATAATCTTGCTGGGTATAAAATTCTTGACTGGCAGTTTTTCTCCAGTGGTATCTTAAATATGTCATACCACTGCCTTCTTGCCTTCATGGTTTCTGATGAGAAATCAGCACTTAATCTTATTGGATATGCCTTATAAATTATGCATTTCTTTTCTCTTGCTGCTCTCAGAATTCTCTTTTTGCCTCTGGCTTTTAACATTTTGATTAGTGTGTCTCACAGGTGATCTATTTGGATTTATTTGGATGGGAATATGTTCTGGTTCTTGGACAGGGATATCTATGTCCTTCAATGGGATTGGGAAAATTTCGACCATTATTTCTTCAAATGTTCCTTCTGCCCCTTTCCCTTCTCTTCTCCTTCTGGAACACCCATGACACATATGTTTGCATATCTCTTGCTGTTATTTAGTACCCTGTGACCTTGTTCAATTTTTTCCATTCTTTTCTTCATCTGTTCTTTTGTATGTTTGTTTTTGGAGACCATGTCTTTGAGCTCGCTGATCCTTTCTTCTGCTTCCTCAAATCTGCTGTTACATGCCTCCAGTGTATTTTTAATTTCATTTATTGTACCGTTTATTTCCATAAGGTCAGCTACTCTTCTATGTATGCTTTCAAATTCTTCTTTGTGCTCATCCAATGTCTTCTTAATATCCTTAATCTCTTTAGCCATCTTGTTGAATGTATTTGTTTGAACATCTAAGATTAGTTTTCTCAACTACTTTATGTCATCTGGAGGCTTATCTTGTTCCTTTAACTGGGCCATCTCTTCCTGTTTCTTGGTATGAATTGTAATTTTTTATTGGTATTTCCACATCTACCTTATTCAATGTATTTATTCTGGGTGTATGTTTTTTTCTTATTTTAGGGCTTCCTATCGTTTCTCCCTTGCGGGTTGTGTAGTAGGAGCCAAGGATGTAGTTGGTGCTGTAAGGTATGGAGGCTGAAGCTGCCCACATGGCCTCAGGAATTGATGAAACTTCTCTCACCCTTCTCCTCTGTCAGGGGTAGGGACAGAGCTGCAGCCATGTATAATAATCCAAGTTGGGCACAATAAGACTGTCCATAGTCACCTGGAGACACTGATGATGCTTCACACCCCTTCCTCACCCACATTAGGCAGGGATGGAGCTATAGTTGTGGTCAGCAATCTATGCTGTTTGGGTCCAAAATGACAACAGTTGCACAGGTAAACTGATATAGCACCAGATCCTCTCCCTGCCCAGGGTGGGAATGGACTCTGGAGTGCCCAACAACCTAATATCTGTGAGCCAAATACACCTGCAGTTGCTGTTAGAGGCTGAGGGAGTACTGTCCTTTCTGCCCTTTAGGGTGTGTGAATGGAACCACCAATGCTGAACAGTTCAGTCCCTGTAGGCCAAAAGTACCTGCTGTTGCCTGGAAAGGCTGAGGAAACATTAGCCCCCTTCTACCCAGTTAAGGTGTGGGGTTGGACCCACAGGCACCCTACAGTTTAGTCCCAGTTGGCTGTTGTCCAGAGAGTCTGTGGAGACACCAGACCCTCCTATCCTATTGAGGGTGGGGGTGGATTCATAGGCATCCAATAGTCCAGTCCCTGCAGGCTGAAGGTCTGCAGTTGCTCAGAAAGGCTGTGGAAGCACCAGCCCCTTTCTTTCTTATTGGGGGGTGAGGGTAGGTCTACAAATACCCACCAATCCAGGCTGTGTGGGTCAAAAGCACCTGCAGTTGCCCAGAGAGGCTGGGCAAACACAGTCCATCTTTTGTCCTGTTGGGGATGGAGGTAGAGCCACAGATGCCCAATGGTCAAGCTTGTGCAGGCCAAATGTGTCTGAAGCTGCTCTGAGGGGTTGAGGGAACACCAGCCCCCTCCTTTCTTGTGGGGGGATAGAGGTGGAGATGAGCTCAAAGGCACTCAACAAACCTGTTTGTGTGGGCTGAAAATTCCTGCCATTACCCAGAGGAGCCAATGATACCCAGCTCCTCTTCTGTTCTCTTGGGGTACAGAAATGCAGCTCCAGGTAACTGACTATTCAGCCTGTGCCAGTGGAGAGCACTTGCAGTTGTTGGAGAGCCTGGTGTGGGTCCTGCCAGCTACCTCTCTGCTGGAGTTGAGGCTGAAGCCTAGGCTAGGGCTTCAGTGAGATCTTGGTGGAAAGAAGCCAGTCCCTAAGTTCACTGGGTTTCAGTCAGCCAGGATTCCCCTCATGCCAGGGGGTTAAGTCAAAATGACATCTATTGGAATCTTTCATGCTTGGACAGGCCAAGACCCTGACTGTCTCCAGGATTATATTTTAGCCAGCCAAGTCCGCTAATCATTAGCTGAGGTCTCAGTAGCTGAGACAGTGGACAACTGTCTCTTCCTCCACCCTTTATGGGAAATGGAGCCTCCAATTCCAGTCATGGAATAGCTCCTGAGGCAACTTGCATCCCCAGAGTAGGATGGGCACCAACCTCTGTGGCATAGCTTGCAGCTTCCCAGATAGGTGATGCAGGTTCCCCCAGCTTCCTCCCTGCTGGAGGTTGGACTGGAGATTAGGCTAGACCTGCAATCCAACCTGGGTGGAAAGAAGCTGGTCTTTACAAGAATGATTATTTTCAATCAGTGCCACTTCCCCTCATGCCTGAGACAGAGTCAAAATGGCAACCACCATCTTCCCTCTGACCTGGACAGGCTCAAAGTTTAGTTGCTCCTAGGATTCTAATTCAGCCCACTGAATCCACTAATAAGGAGCTGAAGTTGGTGCCACACTATGTCTTCCTCCCATTTTTTGTGAGGAAATGGAGCTTCCAACTCAACCACAGAATAGCTCCCAAGGTGGCTTGTGCGCTGCAGGCACTGACCTCCACAGTGTGTACGGCTCTACTCATGAATCACCTGTGCAGATGGGCATTCTCCTCCTTCCACACTCTCAAGGATGTTGCAGGATACTTCTCTGGTCTCCTGGGTCCCCTGAACAGATGCTTTAAGTAGCTCTGGGTGACCACCAACTGCCTTGTATCCCGAGCTGACTCTAGTAGCTCCTTACTCTGCTGCCATCTTTGCTTCCCCCTTGTTTTCTTCTAGTTTTGTCTAAGTACCTGGAGCTATGCATTTCCTACCCAGCACCCCCTTCACTGCAACCCATAAGGTTTTTGTAGGTTGTATTTTCACTTTCATTCACCTCAAGATGTTTCCTAATTTTTGCTTGTGGTTTTCTCTTTAACCCATTGACTGATTTAGAGTATGTTGTTTAATTTTCACGTTTGTGAATTTTCCATTTCTCCCTCTGTTATTTATTTCATGCTTCATTATATTGTGGTTAGATTACATAAACTGTATGGTTTCAATATTTTTAAATTTATTGAGACTTGTTTTGTGACTCACCGTATGGTCTATCCCAGAGACTGATCCATGTGCACATGAGAAGAATGTGTATTCTGTTTTTACTGAGTGAAATTTGCTATATTCATATGTTAAGGCTAGTTAATTTAGAGTACCATTCAAGTCTAATATGTCCTTATTGATTTTCTGACTAGAGTTGTATCCATTTTGGAAAGTGGTGTATTAAAGTCTCCTATTGTTAATGTAACAATTGGACTCTGCTCTTAGGTGCCTATATATTTATAATTCATGCATCTTCTTATTGAATTGTCCCCTTTATCAGTATATAATGATCATCTTGTCCCTTGCAACTGTTCTTCACTTAAAGTCTAATTTACCTGATATTAGTATGCCCAACCCAGCTCTCTTTTGTATCTTAAATTGTATAGTGAATACTTTTCAATCCTTTCACTTTCAACCAATTTGTGTCTTCAAAATCATGAGTCTCTACTGCACGTATTTGAGTCATATTTTTTTTTATTGTAGTCCAACACACAAGGACATCTGCTCTACATGGTAAAAGTGTATTATATATTCCGGGTATTTGTACTGGGGGAGATCAGTAAATAGTTCACAATATGAATAACTAATATAATTTTGCTTTTTTAGTTCTGTTACATTATTTGCTTCTTTATATATATATATATATTACTGTGATTCATTGTTTTATTCTTGCTAGTTTCAAAAAATAGAATATTGGATCTCTGTATGATAAACCCCACATCCTTCTTAATAATTTTGGATTATTTCATTGCTATGAATCTACTGAGATTTGGTGAAATCCTATGCCAGTAGTTATTTCTTTAGGGCATAGAAATTGATTTTTCTCATCTTTCATCTTGTCATACAAAGATCATCAGAATGCCCTTTGGACCACAATTTAAGGCCATGCTCCAATATTGGAAGAAACAGATTAAAAATGTAGGTTTCATACTGAGGATCATGAGAATGAAGGAACACTGCTCTTTGGTACTTTATACATGGCAGGTTTAAAATGCCCCTTATTTTAATTACGAAACAAATCCTTCCTTGTATAGCACCATGTCACATTTGTTCTGCAAATCAAATTATCTCTTGAGATATTTGTGCTTAAAATATGTACATCATATTGTGTAAGTTGTGTCAGTGTGCCTAACACTCAATATATTTATTCCTCCAAAAATATCAGTAAATTTATTAAGGAAATATTAAAATGTGAATGTGTCCACCATATCATTGTTGTTAGTTATTATTATTTTTTTATTCCCCCCTTCCCCTCCTCCAGCCCTGTTGTTTTTGCTGTCTGTGTTGTCTTCTCTTCTCATATTCTCTCCTCAAGAATTCACCAGGATTCAATCCTGGAGACCTCTGATGGGGAAAGAGGTTTCCTATCAATTGTGCCACCTCAGTTCCTGCTGTACTTCACCTTGACTCTCCCCTTGTCTCTCTTTTGTTGTGTCATCATCATCTTGCTGCGTGACTCACTTGCACGGGGCACTGGCTAACCACACGGGCACTCACGCAGTCACTGGCTTGCCACATGGGCAGGTTTTTTCTTCTTCTTTTTCACCAGGAAGCCCCAGGGACTGAACCCAGTTGTTCCAATATGGTAGGCAGAAGCTCTATCACTTGAGTTACATCCACTTCCCTAGTTAGTATTATTTTAGAGTGGGCACAACATGTGAGTTTTATGCTGCATATATACTGACTATCAGATTATAAGTACTAAAGTAAATGTCTCTAAATGCATTCCTACTAATTCCAATCTCACAGGGTAGCAGAGTACACTATCAGTCATATTCTTTTTCATAAAATTCATGCTCAACTACCTTCATGAATAAGTCAGTAAAGAGGGAAATCTGACTTAAGAAAAATACCCTGATTTTGTTTAAAAAGGAGAAAAGAACAATGTCCTTCCTCTTGAATTGCCAATATCACAACCAAGCAGCGTCAGAACCAGTGGTTAATAGGGAAAAATGTGATTCATTGTATTTTCAAGGCCAAATTTACCTACTTCCACTCTGTGCTTTTAAACTCTTGATAGCCAGAAAAGTTTATCTTCCATTAATAAGATTTCTGGAGTCAGAATACAGACTAAATTCTCTCTCTCAGTAGTCACTGAGCAGGTAGAACGGATTTGGCTTCAGACTTTCTCAGATCCTAGACTATAATAGAGAGAAGTCCAGATTTCTTTAATTCATTCAACTATTCTTTAATTCATTTAGTTAATTATTCAAAAATTAACTAAATCTGTCAAAAATAACTAATGATGGTAAACTTCAAAATGCAAAATTTAAGTTTTATTACTTTTGTTGAGTATTCATTTGCTTTCAATGTGTGTTATAAAATACTCATATATATGTATAAATTCATAAAGAATATATTTTTTAAAAAACTATTAAGTGTGTCTGTCATTTTATGAATCAAATAGAGGAATTTGCTCTTAGGAGTATATGCAAGATTTTCATATATAAGGACAAGATAGTCTATGAATTAAGTAAATATTTCTAATAAAAATTTTGAGATGCTGATATTTAAAAGGCAATATGACTTATGCAAGGGTCATTCAATTTTTGCTTGTTCATTTTATAAAAAAAGCAAACTTTCTTCTAGTCAATGCCAATGTCCCATTAACCTACCAACAGCTTCTGGAATATAGTAAAACAAATTTTAGCTGTCTAAAAATTCTAAGTACTTAGTTAAGCAAATGGAGCCAAATCACTAGACGGAGTTTGCACTGCACTTGTGTGGATCTGAATGCATAGAAAGGAATCATCCTCATGACAATTATGATATATGGCCATAAAATTAGACTATAATGGCAGAAAAATAGAAATATATAATAAAAAATAGAAACATCATTGGAAAATACACATTTCTTTATTTATATCAATGGTTTAACATTGGTATAAAACCATGCATCTTTGTTGCATTAGTATACAAAATATCACCCTGAAATCTTCTATTAAAGAAACAATAACATCTAAAACCATATTATTTCTAATGAATAGATGAAACTCCCTAATATATTTTGAGGGACAACTTTATTTTTTAATTGGAAAATCTGGTTTTGTAAAGGCAAATGATAATTTAACTATAGAGAATGTATTAAAACACAGAAAAAAACATTACAAAGGTACATATTTCCAGGTAAAGAATGATTGACTGCTAGTTAAATAACATAATTTATTTGAGGAAAGAGTGTAGAGTGTTTAAAATATAGTAAGTGCTGAAAAAAAGATTATTTTTATTGCCCAGATGTAATTTATTTTAGACATAAAAGCCAAGGGGAAAATAACCACACTTTGTTTTATATTTCTGTTACCATTTATAGCACTCTTCTCCCTCCACCAACCAAAAATTTTAAAAAAACAAAACACAAGATATGTTTACTTACTATTTTTATTAGTAATGAGACTATAACATTTTAAAGATCCAATCTAATGAAGACTTACTTATTTTATTTACCCAAAAATATGAAATCACAAACAAACAAAAATAGAAAATCAGATTGGTATTTTTCTTCCTGTTTTGCATATGAGAAAACTGAGACTTAGGGAAGTCAAATTCCTTGCCTAAGATCTTAATACAACCTGGTTTTGCAAACCTCTTGAACCATTGTGTTTGAATCCATCCTTCTACAGTACATTGTTTCTTGGCCTATATTGCTACTTATATAAGCGGGAATAGCTGAATGTGAAGTTTTTCACTAATGCATGTCAACAGACTTGTTTACTTTTCCCTCTTTCTGAAAAAAGTGAAATGCATTGATAAAATCAGACTCTCATCTTATATTTAATTCCACACAATTTAATGTCATAGTAGGTGATAGTTTTGAAGCTTTAGTGAACCCCAGAAAAGATCATATTCTTGGAGCTAATGCATTCCTGTGAGTGAGGGACCCTTTGACTGAAGTGACTTCAGTAGGGAACCTTTGAATGGAGTACTTCAGTGAAGCATGACCCAGGGTGGGTCTCATCCCTCCTGATGTAGACACTGCTATTCAAGAATTCTGTTATTAGTCAAAGTATTTCCCTCTAAGTAATAAATAAAACTCTTTGTAACTATGCAAACACTTGGAGCTATATTACCTATGTAACCAATTGGAGGAATTTTAAACATAAACAAAATAGTAAAACACAGAGATTGAACCTTGCATAATCATGTGCACATGTCAGTGTTTTTTGCATGTTTTTTTTTATGAGCTAGAGGTAGATATGGATATAGATATTCATAAACTGAAGTGTTACTGTAACCCAATGATTTAGAGCCAGAACCTGTAGCCACTAGGTCTCCAGTGTTTAAATATTAACTTCAACCTTTACCAGCTCTATCGAAAAGCAGATAATTATACTGTCTATATCTCAGTTTTATCATTTGTAAATGAAGTAATATTATTTATACAAGTCATAATATCAATACGACATTAATTCATTTAATATTTGTAAAATTCTTAGAGCTTTGGCTGCTTTATATTAAATACTATATATGTTTATTCAATGAATGAATAATATAATGTGACTAGTAATGAGTAATAGTTTGGGATTTCAAACAATTACATATGCAAACTGTGATTTGAAATAACTTGATCAAAATTAAACTATTTCAAATCAGTGCATAATGAAGAAAGAATCATTAACAGTGATATATGTCATATCAAAGCAAGAGGAAGGTGGTTTAGTTAGAAATGAATGTCAAAGTATTCTTTCTAAAAGCCTCATTTGTTATGGTTGGAGAGAACCTGGGAGACACCATAGGGGTTTTCAGTGGAAAATAGTTACTATTGTGTTTTCATATAATGGTAGATAGATTTTTTGTAGTTTGATTAGGGGTGAAGGGAATGAGAAGGCTCAATAGAATTTTCAAATTAACAAAGAGAAAAAAAGTAAATGAATAGCACCTTGATAAAACCAGCAAAATTAGGGGGGAAAGAGAATAAGCAATTAAATAAAATTAAACAGAAAGAATAAAACCAAATGTATCAATTGTTACTCTCTAATTCGACTAAATTCTCTTTTTAAGAGACAAAAACGGTGAGATTAGGTTAAAATAAGAAACAACTGCACTATTTTAAGGAAATTCAGGAAAAGGGTAGGGTGCTTTTAATTTTTTAAATAGAGAGTAAGGATTTTGTTTTTTTTAAATGTTGAAAATAAAGCAATAGAAAAATCAACACCAGACAAGAGAAAACAGGAAAGGCAATATTAATTTTAGACATGATAAAATTCAAGGTTAAAAGCACAAAAGGTAAACATTAGGAACATTATATGATGATTAAGGGGAAATTTGTAATAGTGATAGAAGATTCATAAAGCAAATGCAGCAAAGGGTATAACAGATAAACATATTTTAAAAATTGAAAGGAAGGAAATTGTGATTAAGAGCAATTTTGTTAAATTATTTCAGTATAACACTTTTCAGAATCAGAGACATATATGACAGTGCATCTCAAACTACCTGTGGTGAAGGACTGGTTTTATTTTTTTTCCCCAAACAATCATGGACAGATAATTTATGAATAAAACACCACAAGGAAATTATTATAAAATTAAAATAATTTAAAACATGAGATTCAGTGGAAAGAAAATTACTCTTAATTTTTTATAAAAATTTTCTAAATGTTAACTGAATTTCTGTACTTATTTCATCATCAACTGGTAACAGGTCACAGACTCGTTCTAATCTGTGGGCCATACTTTAAGTAGCTCTATCCTAGAAGAAAAAAGATGAATGAGTCTGTAGAAGACTTAAATATACAATCAACCGATTTGATTTATTAGCTATAGAGAGAGATCATTGCATCTTAAACAGTGGAAATGCATTTTGGGCTTTCATGGAAATGTTAGCCATACTCACAAGGCTATCATATATTTAAAATTTAGAATTTTACAGGCTGTTGTCTCTAAACATAACCTAATGAGACTAGAAGCACATTTAAACTGCTAGGAAAATAAAAACACACTCACACATTCTTCCTCAAAAATAATTTAAACTGAAATTACTGCCTTAGGAAGAGAAATATAAGAAAACGTAATCTATGGGTCATAGCAGAAAATATACTCAGGAAAGTCATAACTTATAAATGTTTTTATTAATAAGAAATAAAGGACTCAAAATTCATCTTAAGAAATTAGAAAATGACTTCAATAAACCAAAAGAAAGGTGGATAAATAAAACTAAAAGCTAATTTTTGAAGAGATGAGTGAAATGAGCCTTCTATAAGAACAAGGGAAGATAGCAAAACTATTCAAATATAATAGTGAAATACAAAAGAGATTCAATTTAAAAAAAAATAATCAACTGAAGGAAGTAGATAATATCCTAGCAAAAGAATAATTAGCTTTTTCACCCAATAAGAAATGGAAAGCTTTAGTAGACCAAATATATATGAGAATTTGAAATGAAAGAGCTACAACTATGAAAAGCACCAGAGCCCTAATGACCATTCTAATATTATTAAACTAGTCCAGAATACGGAAATAGATGTAGAGTTTAACAATCCATTTTAAGAAAGTAGCCTTAATGTCAAAATGTCAAAAAAGCAGATCCCAACCCCTTTATTGAAAAATAGAAAGTTATAGTACAATTTCACTTATAAAAATAGAAAAATAAATAAATAAAATAGCAATTATAATGGTAATGCCAAGATTAAAAAATAGAGAAATTTTCTGTCCAGAGGATCATTCAGATATCTATGTCACTATTGTTCATTATGTCCACAATGTTGTGCTACTGTCACCACCATCTATTACCAAAACATCTCCATGTTTCCATATAGGAATCTGGGAAATTTTAAGCCTTCACTTCCCCTTTCCTGTCTCCAGCCTGTTCCCAGGTAATCTATATTCTGGATTCTGATTCTATGACCTTGCTTATTCTAATTATTTCAAATCAGTGAAATCATACAATATTGTGTCTGGCTTATTTCACTCAACATGGTGTCTATAAGATGCATCCAAGTTGTCATATATATCAGGGCTTCATTCCTTTTTATGGCTGAATACTATTCTATTGTAATGTCTATAACACATTTTCTTAATCCATTCAAAAGGTGATGGACAAGGGTTGCTTCCATTTTTTGGTAATTGTGAATAATGCCACTATGAACATTGGTGTGGAAATATTTTTTCAAGTCCCTGCTTTCAAACACTTTGGGTATATAGTTAGTGGTAATATTGCTGGGTCCTCTGGTACTCTATACTTAGCCTTCTGAGGAATTGACAGACTATCTTCCACAGTGGCTTCGGCATTTTCCATTGCCACTATTTCTCTGCGTCCTCTCCAATATTTTTTATTTTTTTAATTTATTATTTTAATAGCAGTCATTCTAATGGTTGTGAAATGGTATCATATAGTCATTTTGATTTGCATTTTCCTGATAGCTAATGATTTTAAGAATATTCTTATATGTGTTCTGGCTATTGATACATATATTTGGAGAGATGGCTATTCAAGTGTTTTGCCCATTTTTTAATTGAAGTTTTATGTTTTGGTTGTTAGGTTGAAGGATTTATTTGTATATTCTGGATATTAAAACTTTTTGGATATGTAGATTTCAAAAAATTTTTCCCATTGTGTAGGTTGTCATTTTATTTTCATAAAATGTCCTTTGAGGAAAAAAGTTTTAATTTCAATGAGGCCTCATTTATCTAATATATTGTTGTTGCTTATGCTTTGGGTGTAAAGTATAAGAAACTATTGCTTAATACAAGGTCCTGAAGATGTTTCCCTATGTTTTCTCTTAGGGAAATGACAGTTCTAGCTCTTGTACCTAGGTCTTTGATCCATTTTGGGTTGGCTTTTTTATTTGGTGTGTGGTAGGGAGTCTTCCTTCAAACTTTTGCAAGTGGAGAACAGGTTTCCCAATACCATATTTTGAAAAGATGATTCTTTCCCAATTGAGTGTTCTTTGCCACCTTGTCAAAAGTCAGTTTTCCATAAATATGAGGTTGATTTCTGAGCTCTCATGTCCATATGTCTATAGGTCTATCCTTGTGCCCGTATTATGATGGTTTGTTTAATGTGGTTTTGTAGTAAGTTTTAACATCAGGAACTATGAGTTCTCCAACTTCATTCTTCTTTTTAAGATGCTTTAACTATTCAGGTCCCCTCACCCTTCCATATACATTTTATGATTGGACTTTCCAAGAAGGTTGTTGGAATTTTGATTGGGATTGCATCAAATCTCTAAATTGCTTTGGATAGAAATGACATCTTAACAATATTTAGTTTCCTAGTCTGTGATGGTCAGGCTATTGTTTCAATGTGGCCAGGTAATTGTGCCCAGTTGTTTGGTCAAGCAAGCACTGGGCTAACTGTAATACAAGGGCATTTATGGACTTTAATTGCCATTGACTTTACTGCAGTGGTAAATCATCGATAGCTGGTTTTAATTACATCAATCAGGGAGATTGCTCTCCGTCATGAGTGATGCTTAACCCAATCAGCTCATCTTTGGACAGCCAACATCTCCCAGAACTCATCAAGAACCTTCACTAAACTTTCATTGCAGTCCCTGGTTGTAGCCTGCCTGAGGAACCTGCACGTGTGCATCCCCACAGCTGTGTGAGAGACTCTTATGGAATCGCATGCTATTGACAGATACCTCTTGAACATTCTGTTTCCCTAGAGAACCCTGACTAACACAAAGTCCATGAACATGAATGTCCTTCCTTTTTTTAAAGTATTCTTTTATTTCTTTTAGCAATATTTTGTTTTTTTTTCTGTGTGGAAGTCTTTTCATCCTAGGTTAGATTTGTTCCTAGATATTTGGTTCTTTTAGTTGCTATTGTGAATAGAATTTTTTTTCTTGATTTCTCCATCATATTGTTCATTACTTGTGTATATAAACACTACTGATTTTTTGTATTGATCTTGTACTCTGCCACCCTGCTGAATTAATTTCTTAGCTTTAGGATTTTATTGGGAATTTTTCAGGATTTATTTTTTATAGGAACATAACTACAAACAGGAAAAGTTTTACTACCTCCCTTCCAATGGAATGCCTTTTATTTTATTTTATTTTGCCTTATTGCCAAGTGCTTCTGGTATAATTTTGAATATCAGCAGTGACAGTGGGCACACTTGTCTTGACTCTGATCTTAGAGGGAAAGCTTTCAGTATTTCACCATTAAGTAGGATGTTAGCTGTGAGCTTTTCATATATGCCCTTTATCAGGTTGGGGAAGATTCCTTTCTAGTACTGGTATTCTAAGTACTTTTATCAAGAAGAGGTGCTGGATTTTGTCAAATATCTTTTCTGCATCAATTTATAAGATCATGTGGTTTTTCTCCTTCATTGTGTTATGTGGTGTATTACATTAATTGATTTTTGAAATATTGGACCAGTCTTACATAACTGATCATAGTGCATAATTCCTAAAATATGCTGTTATTCTCAACAGCTATCTTGAGTAATTTTAATTAATTAAAATGTGAAATTGCTAAAAATCCTTACTTATTTTAAAATATTGATGTGACATATAAATTGTTTAATTTTTATGACTGCTAAATCAGGTCTCAATGGAGTGATTTTGTACTGGGGATTCTAATATGTTAAATCATGAAATATTTATTTTTACATAATTTAGAATCTTACTGACATTGGATAAACAGGAAAAGAATCCTCAATTTTCCTAAATAAAACTTTAACATATATGTATGTACTGTTGGATTCAGTTTGCTAGTAATTTGTTGAGGATTTTTACATCTTTTTTCAGAAGAGATTTTTGGTCTGTAGTGTTCTTTTCTTGTGTTACCTTTATTTGGTTTTGGCACAAGGGTGATACTGGTATCACAGGATGTTTCAGGGACTGTCCCCAAATCTTCAGTTTTTTTAAAAGTTTGAGCAGAATTGGAGTCAATTCTTCTTGGAATGTTTGGTGGAATTCCCCTGTGATGCCATCTGTTCCTGGGCTTTGCATTGCTGGAAGGTATTAGTTCAATCTTTTTAATAGTAATTTGTCTGTTGAGGTCCTCTATTTCTTCCTAAGTTGATGTAGGTGGTTGGTGTGTTTCTAAGAATTTATTCATTTCATCTAGGTTATCTAATTTATTGGAGTACAGTTGTTTATAGTATCCTATTACAGTCCTTTTTATTTCAGCAAGGTCAGTAATCATATACCCCTTTTCATTTCTGCTTTTAGTTATTTGAATTCTCTCTCTTTATCTTTGTCGGTCTAGCTAAAGGTATGTCAATTTGATTGATCTTTTCAAAGAAACAACTTTCAGTTTTGTTGATTCTGCTTATTTTTTTCTTTATCTATTTCACTTATCTCTGCTCTAATTTCTGTTATTTCCTTCCTTCTGCTAGGTTTGGATTTAGTTTGCTCTTCTTTTTCTAATTTTTCCTGTTTTGAGGTTTGGTCTCTGATGTTGAGTCTTCTTTTTTTAAATTATAAATATCTAGAGCTAAATTTCCCTCTTTGCACTGCCTTCACTGTATCCCATAAGTTTTCATATGTTATATTTTCATTTTATTTTGCCTGAAGGTATGTCATAATTTGGCTTCTGATTTCCACTTTAACCCCTTGGTTGTTTAAGACTATGCTTTTTAATTTACATATATTTAAAATTTTTCCATTTCTCCCTCTGTTATTGACTTCTATCATCATCCCATTTTGTCAAGGAATATACAGTGTATGATTTCAGTGTTTTTTAATTCATAGAGACTTGTTTGGTGACCTAATATATGGTCTATCCTGGAGAATGATCCATGTGTTCTCAAGAAGAATGTGTATTCTCTTTTTGTTGAGTGAAGTGTTCTATATAGTGCTACAGCTCTCTCTCTATGTTAGGTCTACTTGGTTGGGACTATCATTCAAATCTTGTATTTCCTTATTGATCTTCTTACTGTATGTTCTATCCCATATTGAAAGTGGTATATTAAAGTCTCCTACTATTTTTTTTAAAGATTTATTTATTTATTTATTTCTCTTCCCTCATCCCCACCCCGGTTGTCTGTTCTCTGTGTCTATTTGCTGCACCTTTGTCCGCTTCTGTTGTCAGCGGCACGGGAATCTGTGTTTCTTTTTGTTGCGTCATCTTGCTGCGTCAGCTCTCCGTGTGTGCGGCACCATTCCTGGGCAGGTTGCACTTTCTTCCGCGCTAGGCAGCTCTCCTTACGGGGCACACTCCTTGCGTGTGGGGCTCTCGTTCGCGGGGAACACCCTGCATGGCAGGGCACTTCTTATGCGCATCAGCACTGAGCATTGGCCAGCTCCACATGGATCAAGGAGGCCCTGGGTTTGAACCGCGGACCTCCCATGTGGTAGACGGACGCCCTAACCACTGGGCTAAGTCTGCCGCCAAGATCTCCTACTATTAACATAGAACTGTCAAATACTCCCTTCACATCTGTCAGTTTTTGCTTCCTGTATTTTGGGGACCTGCCATTTTGTGCATATATATTTGTAATTGTTACAAGTTCTTGTTGAATTGTTCTTTTTATCAGTATATAATGATCTTCTTAATCCTTCATAACTGTTCTTGACTTCGAGTCTCTTCTATCTGATATTGGTATAGCTACCCTAGCTCTCTAGTAGTTACCACTTGAATGGTAGTTCTTGTTTTTGTTTTTGTTTTTGATTCTTTTGTCCTTTCATTTTCAACCTACTTGCATCTTTGAATTTAGGGTGAGTCTCTTGCAGGTAGCACATTGTGGAGTCATGCTTCCTTTATCCATTCTGCCAATCTCTGCTCTTTGCCTGGAGAGTTTAATTCATTCACATTCACATTCGCAAGTGATAATCCACTGCTTTCTTCTGCCCTTTTGTTGCCTAACCTTTGTAAATCATACCATTTTTGTCCCTCACTGCTACAAATGCCTCGTTTTATATCTATTTAAGGTTTTTGTATTGTATCATATTGAGTGTCTACTCATTTCTATCTGGATATATTTTACATCTATTTTCCTTGTGGTTACCATGAGGTTAAAATATAACAACTTAAATATATAACAACCATATTTGGTTGGATACCAACTTAACTTCAAAAGCATGCATATATGCTTTTGATACCCCTCTGACCCCCATTCTTTTGTACGTGTTGCCACTTATACCTTTGTACAATGCATGCCAAAACCATAGATTGATGATTACTTTTTATGCATTTGCATTTTAGTAACTGTAAGAAGTGGAATTACATACTAATCAACAGACTGTGATGGTACTAGCATTCATATTTAACCAAATGTTTACATTTATCACCAGGCTTTATTTCTTTTTGCCACTTTGAACCACTGTCTCGTGTCATTTCCTTTCAGTTGAAGAATTTCCTTTAGCTTTGCTTGTAGGGCAGGGCTAGTGGTGATGAACTCCCTCAGCTTTTATTTATCTGAGAATGTCTTAATCTCTCCCTTATTTTTGAAAGAAAGTCTCACTGAGTAAAAAATTATTGGCCAGCTATTGTTTTCTTTTAGCCTTTTAAGTATTTCAACCCACTGCCTTCTTGCCTCCATGGTTTCTGATAAAAAATTGGCATTCAATCTATTTGTGACTCCCTTATAATTTTTTCTTTATATTTATCTTGTTTGGTGTTCTCTGTGCTTCTTGGATGTGAATGTGCATGTCTTTTCCTAAGTTTGAGAAGTCTATGTCATTGTTTTTGTTTGAATATTCCTTCTGTCCCTTTCTCTTTTATTTCTCCTTCTGGGACTCCCATAATATATATATTGCTGTATTTGATGGTATTCCAGAGGTGCATTAGGCTATTTTCACTATTTCTTTAGGAGGTACCAGGGGATGAATCTGGGACCATACATGGAAAGCATGTGCTCAACCACTGAGCTACACCTACTCTCCTATTTTCACTTTTAATAATTTTTTTTCTGCTCTTCAGCCTTATTCATTTCCAGTGTCTTATCTTTGACTTCATGAATTCTTTTTTCTGCCAGCTCCATTCAGCTGGCAGAAAATTTTTCACTTCAGTTACTGTGGATCTTTTTGGTTCCTTTTTAAAACTTCTATCTCTTCACTAAGACTCTCATATTGCTCATTCATTGTTTACCTGATATCCTTTCATTCTTTTTCTGTGTTTTCCTTCATCTTGCATATTTGCTACATGAGTTTTTAAAAGGTCTAGTTTGTTATGTCCACTTCCTTTCTGGATTTTTATCCTCTTCCTTTGGATAGACCATCATTTCCTGGTTCTTGGTTTGTTTTGTACTCTTTTATTGTGTACTGTACATTTTAACGTTTTCCCTGAGACGTCTGTTTCTTGGTTTTGTAACCAGCTGGTGATAAGACAGAGATTTTCTTGATTTTCTTGAGATTCTGTCCTCCTGTCAAGAAGGTCTGCCTAAGGTCCATGCAGCGTGCAGGGGCTTCTGTCTTTCTGGGCCTCTATCTGTTCTGGGCCTTTTTTATTAGTTGTTTTGGAGGGTCCCTCTTGATAAGATTTTTCTTGGCCCTAATTCCCAGGAAACAGACCTCCCTCTCCCAGATTGTTGATATCTGCAGGTCTTTGCCCCCAGACTGGCCTCTTCAATAGTTTCTCACACGCCCTTCATTGTCTCAAGATGCCTTTGCCTCTAGGGTGAATTCTGGAAGGAGGGGCGTGCTGGAGGGGACCTTCCCAAGTCAGTCTCTTCCAGGTAGTGCAGTGCCATGCACCCACAAATGGGGCCCAGACCAGCTCCAAAATGCCCTTGCACAGGGATCAGCAAGGGTGCCAAAAGCTTCTCAGACAGCACCTGACTTTCCTGGCCTGCCCAGAAAATGCAGCCCTTCAACTGACCATACCCCATACCCCAGAGGACATGCAGGGACCTTCTGTCTCCACTGCAGCCACCTGTCCGGGGAGGGCTTTAGTAACAATTGCCACTGCTTTCATCTGTACTGGTTAGAAACCATGGCTGCCCCCAGAGCCAGGCCCCCAGTGATGCCAGTTCACTAATAAAGCTGTCATCGATGATTGGTCTTGCCCACCCTGGTCTTGGAGAAGAGGGTTTTTATGTCCTTTTCTGTTTCCAGTGAGTAGCCAGTGTTGGACCCCATGGCCTGCCAAAGGAGTGCAGGATCAGTGCTGGAAGCAGCCATACTGAGAGAGCAATTTACTTTTCTTACCACACTTTATCAGTCTCTTCCTCCTGCTATTCCCTGGTTTCTTCTCTGTTCTTATGGCCTCTGGGGTTTCAAAAATAGTTGTTCCATGGGAAGCAGATATGGCTCAACTGATAGAGCATCCGCCTACCATATGGAGGGTCCCAGGTTCAAACCCAGGGCCTCCTGACACGTATGGTAAGCTAGCCTATGCACAGAGCTGACATGCTCAAGGAGTGCCGTGCCATGCAGGGGTGCTCCATGTCCAAGGAGTGCACCCCACAAGGAGAGCCACCCTATGTGAAAAAAGCACAGCCTGCCCAGGAGTGGTGCCACACCCATGGAGAGCTGACACGACAAGATGACACAACAAAAAAGAGATGAAGTTTCCCGGTGCCACCTGACAATACAAGCAGATGCAGAAGAACACACAGCAAATGAACAGAGAGCAGACAACAAGGGGGAGGGGGAGAGAAATAAAATAAATAAATCTTTTAAAAAAAAAAATTGGTTGTTCCAGATAGTTCCTGCCTTTTTAATAGTTGTTTTGGTGGAAGGACTGAATCTTGTAGCTCCCTGGACTGAGAAAAGCTCCAGGAAAAGCCTGGTACTCTTAGTCAAGGGACCAGAAAGAGAGTGGCCTAAGATCTTTGGCAATTCCAGCCCTAATTCAGCCACACACCAATAGAAAGCCACTCCCACACTCCCAGATCCCACTGTGCTTCTAGTGGGAGGTGGATCTTCCACCTCTCCTCCAGGGGCACTGATTTCTAGGCAGCTGGTTGGGCTGAACAGGGACCTACTCTTCTGTCCCCAATCTTGGAGATGCAGGCCACAAACAGATTCCCAGCAGGGTCATTCAGATATCAGCTCAAGGGGGAAACGATGCTCCATTGCCAACTCAGAGGAAGCAGGCAGTCCTCTGATATCTCTGCCAGGGTACTATTAGCTGGATCCAACAGCAAGCAAAGCCTCCATACTCAACAAGCAATAAAGAGATTTAACAATGCAGTATATGGTAGCACTAGTCACCACGAGGCTTCTCATCATCCTTTTACCCCCACCACCATGGCGGGGCCCAGGGGCAATCTGAGTCTCCAGTCAGTCTTATCCTACAGGAGCCAAAAGGTCTGAGCCAACATTCAACTTCCTGTAGCAGCAGGCCACAGTGGGGAGCAGATCCTTTGCCCATTCCAAGGCAAGGAAACAATGCAAATCAATGCCTTCATCTGAGAATATATTTATATTCTCTTTGAATAAGCATATTCTAGGAGAAAGTGTTGGTAGGGCTGAAGGTGAAGCTCAACTTCTAATCACCCTCTTCAACAAAAACCTTCACATGATGCCCACTTTTTTCCAGGATGATAGTGGCAGAGCCAAGCAGGAAGCAGACTATGCACATTTGCAGACCCACTGAGCATTTGCACCTTAGCAAGGGTACTACTGGGGAAATATAGATTCTTGAATCTTGTAATATATAATATCCAAAATACTTCCTATAAAATTGAAAAATTACAACCAGGAGAAGCACAACATGAAAAAGAAAAGGCAATCAACTGATGTGCATAAGAGGAAACAGATGTTGAAATTATTTTAAAGTAGTCATTACAAAAATGCTTCAACAAATAATTTTGTATTCTCTTGAATCAAATGGAAAACAGACAACCTCAACAAAGAAATAGAAGTCATCAAAAAGAACCAAATGGGTACTAGAAAACAGCAATACAAGAACTGAAATCAAAATATCACTGGGTGGGCACAATAGTAGAGTGGAGGTGGCAGAAAAGAGAATTAGTGAATTTGAGGACAGATTAATAGAATTTACACAATCTAAACAACAAAGAGAAACTGAAAACAAAATGAATAGAATCTTAGACTTATGTATGGCAATTACAAAATGCTAACCCTGGTATCATTAGACTCCCAGAAGGAGAGGAGATGGTAGATTGAAAAAGAAACAAAGATTCAAAACTTCCAAAATTTGGGGTAAAACATAGGGCAACAAATTGAAGAATCTGACAGAACCACAATAGGATAAAACCAAAACACATCACGATGAAAATGTTGGAAACTAAAGAAAAGAATAAATCTTGGAAGGACCAAGAGAAAAACAACACTAAAAGTGGAAGGAAGTGACATAACATTTATTGAGTACTGAAAGAATTATATATATCACAAAAATATCTTTCAAGAATGAAGGGTAAATAAGTATATTCTCAGATGAAAGAAAATTAATAATAGAATATTAGCAAACTTACCTTTACAAAAATGACTAAAGAAAGTTATCTCAATTGAAAGGAAATGATGAGAAGATTTGGAACTTCAGAAAGGAAAGAAGATCAGTGAAATGCAGAAAAATAAAGATATATACAATTTACTATCTAAGTTCTAATGAATTTCTTAAATCATATTAGTTTAAAGAAGAAATTATAATAACATTTGATATTGTGCTCAATTTATGTAGCAGAAATATATGAGACAATTGTATTTAAAAGGTGGGTGGGATAAAGGAATCTAAATGGAGCTGAGGTTCCTATACTCCACTTGAGATAAAGTAAAATCAGTAGACTGTGCTAAATGATGTATTTATATAGTGATAACTAAGAAAATGATATAAAGTTATATATTAAAAACACTATAATAAATAGATGGCATCCTCAGTATGCCTATATATCCTACAGGTAGTTTAAAAATTAAAGGAACAGGTAACCAAGAAAACAAACAAAAAAATAATATAATGGCAGACTTAAGCTCTAACATATAAACAATCACCTTAAATTTAAGTGGTTTAAATACATCAAACAAAAGAGAGAAATTACTAGCATGAGTATTTAAAATAGTCCAAATATAGGCTGTGTAGCAGCAATTAATTTAAAATGCAATAGACAAAAGTTGGTTCAAAATAAAAAGAATGCGAACACTAGTCCAAAAAAGCAGGAGTGGGAACCTCTTATATATTTTTAATGTAACAGTTTTTGTGATCTATGTTATCTTTTAAAAAAAGAAAAAAATCTAAATAAAATAAAATAAAATGCATTAAAATTTTTTTAAAAAGCAGGAGTGTCTGTTATTATTAGATGAATAGACTTTAGAGGACAGAAAATTACTAGAAACAATGAGAAATAGTAGGTGATGACAAATAAGAAAATCCCAATGTATATGCATCAAGTAAAATAGTCTCTAAAGATGTGAAGCAAAGACTGATTGAACTAAAAGAAGAAACTGAAAAGCCCATTATATTTGGGAGATTCAATACTCTAATCTTAGGAACTGATGGAAAATCAGCAAGGTTATAGAAGACCTGAAGAACACAACCAAACAATATACAATAGCAAATACTACTTGTTTTTCAAAGACCAATGGAGCATTTATCAAAATAGATTACAGCCTGGACCGTAAAGCAAATGTTAACAAATTTGAAAGACTTGAAATCAGACAGAATATGTTCTCTAACCATAATGGAATCAAACTAGAAATTGGTAACCTAAAGATAGCAGGACAACCTCCAAACAACTGAAAATTAAACAACCCACTTCTAAATAACCCATAGGTCAAATAGGAAGTCTCAATGTAAACAAAAAAAAAAAATTTAAATTAAAATAGAAAATTTATATAACAAATTAAGTAATGCAGTTAATGTAGTAGAGAAGAAAATTTGTTGCCCACTTGTATATTAAAACTTGTATACCTAAAGAAATTAAAACAAAAGAGATTAATATAAACCCAAATCAAGCAGAAGGATGGAAAAATAAAGGTAATATCAGAAATCAATGAAGCTGAAAATAGGAAAACAACAAGAAAATGAAACAGAAAAATGGTTCTTTTTTTAAAAAAATTAATAACATTGACAATCTTCTAGAAAAACAAAATTAAAAGAAAAGAAACACCAATCATCAATATCATGAATTAAACAGAAAATATCTCTGTGAATATTGTATTCATTAAAAGGATAATAAGGGAGTAGTCTGAACAACTTTGCACTAAGCAATTAAACAGCTTATGAGAAATTGATCAAATCTTCAAAATCCAAATTGTTGAAGCAGACAATCTTAATAGCCCTATAACTATTTAAAAATTGATTCCTTTAATTAAAAATATAAATTTGATAATTTCTTACAAAAATTATACATGCAACTACCATATGACCCACCAATTGTATCCTGGGCATTTATCCTGAAGAAATAAAGATATGTTCATGCGAAAACCTATATACAAATGTTGTGGCAACTTATTTGTACTAGCCAAAAATTGGAAACAAACCAGCTGTTTTTGAACTAATGAATGTTAAATATTCTATGGTACATTGATGCCTTAGGATATTACTCAGTAATTAAAAATACATTGCGTGGTAACACAACAATTTGGATTAATCTCTTGAGATTTATGCTGAGTGAATAAAACTCCAAGCTAGAAATATTTCATACTTGTATGATTGCATTCTATAAATGACAAAATTATAAACATGGATAACAGATTAGAATTTGCCAGGGATTTAAGGAGGTAACTGGGGTGGGAGGGAAGGGGGCGTGCCTATAGAGAAGGCATCATGAGCATCCTTGTGTAATGGAAATGATCTGTGTCTTGACCATAGGGTTGCCGATATTCTGGTTGTGCTATTGTACTATAATTTTCAGATGTTAACATTAGAGAAATAGCATACAACATACATGGGTTGTCTGTATTATGTCTTACAACTGACTATAAATCTACAGTGATCTCAAAACATAGAGTTTAATTTTTTCAAAAACTAAAAACTGAGTCCCAGAACAGTTCTGGTGTCTGCCTTAAAGAAACCTTGTCTAAAATCTCAAGATATAAGAGAAGACACATGTCTGTAAATCATGAATCACTAGATTTATTTACCAGACAATGAGATAGAAGTATTAAATAGAGAACAACAACTATCAAAATGAAAACTAAATACTTCTAAATCACCTTATTTATCAAGTAAATAATTGTTTCTTAAGCAAATAAAATAATATATGAATGAAGGAAAGAATCAGCAAGGACAATGAAAGAGATTTATAAAGAGCTCTAATAAAACCCCACTCCATCCCTGAAAGCTTTATTCCTTCCCTTATCTACTGAAATCATTGTCATCAAATTCCTAAAACACAATTTTGACCCTCTGTTTCAAATCTTACATTGCTCTATTGATGTTTAAAAAGATAAGCAGACAAACCATCAGTTTTATGGACCGTCTTCTCAATGTACTAATTACCATTCTGAAATATTGATAACTGCTTCTTCCAGGAGGAGACACTTGGGCTTTGGAAGACTGAATTACAATTTGTGGTAAATGCTTAAAATGAAGAAATAGAGACATGGTAAGAGGAAGTAGTAATGCTGAGGAAATCGATATAAAGCATCTTGGCACGTACCCATTTGTGCTAATAATTTATAAATGCAAAAGCAAGAACTGGCAAAAGTAGAGTGAGAGTCATCCTCAATGTTTTTAAGTAATGCTACACCTGGGAGTTAGAAGATTTCATTTCCAGTCCTGCCTTCATTGTGCAATCATGGGTCCATTTTCCTCAACTGCAAACATGGCACATAAAACCTTGTTCCCTCTGCCTCAGAGTTATTGTGAGAAAACAATGAGAAAGACTGTTAAGAAAGTTGGAAGTTGGTAAAACAACTCAGTATTTATGGTACCTCCTAAACATTTTATGTTTTCCTTATGACTCAGGAGCACGTTCCCTTGTTTATTTCCTATCATATTCCTGGGCATCTTTTAAACTATTCTGGTTATTGTAAGACATTAGGGTATAGAAAATAAAAATGAAACAAAACCAAAACAAAACCTGAAAATTAAAAGAAGCAAAAATGTTAATGCTTGCTTTCCGAGGGCCACATTATACCTTAGGTATTATTTGTATGGCTCTTTTTTCCTCATCTGGCTAATTTGCTCATCCAATGTTAATGCATCCTCTTTCCCTAAAATAAAAGTATGGTCTTCATATACAATAAACAACCTAGATGTAACAAGTGCAATAATTTCACAGGTGCTTAAAGAGACTGAGAAACTCTGTTCAATGGTCACTGCCCTTGCTCTACAAATTCTGAACTTGCAGCCAGTCACCTAGACAGCTTTAGATCCTAAACAAGCCACCTTGAAATTAATTATGCCCTCTTCAGCCTCCATTACCACCATGTTGGGGTAATTATTACTTCATGATGGTATTTTGAAATGTTTATGAAGCTTTGTATCTACCATCTCATATATATGGTGCTCTTATTCATGGTTGATTATTTCAACTGAAATAAAGTAATCTAAAAAATTTTAATTACCTCTGTTTCATAATGAAGAAACTGAGACTTTTAGGTGAGTTGAATAGCACAAGGCCACACCTCTAAAGAATGATAAAGCAAAGAACCTTGGTAATATGATATCAAAGTCTTTTTCTTCATTACTCTTGCATCCTGGACATTTTCTTTAATGATGAACATTGAGTCATTTAACTAGAGCTCACAGTTGAAAATTTATAAACAGAACGTTCATTGAAAAATCTAAACTGAGGCACATTCGCCTATTGATTGCCATCGATGACAAAGTAATATTGACTTGAGAAGGATCAGTTTCAAAATCATGCAAATATGACCTCTTCAAGATCTCACTGTAAGTATTTTTGAAGGGGACAGATGCTATCATCGATAGATGGTCATTGTACTAAGATATACAAATGAGCATTTGCTTAAATAATGAGCGTATGTCTATATACTAGTTTCTAGTGCCAAATATTTGCACGAGTGATTTTTAGCTGAACCAAACTGAATTCTGATGAAACTGCAATCTAATTTATGTTGAACTTGTGTTGATCAATTAAAAGATGAAAGTTTTTCAGTTAAGAAATAAAAGCAGGGATTTTTTTTTAAAATGTGATTTACTTTAAAAAATCTCAGAACCGATTTTGTAAAGATAAAATATACTCACTGTTTGAAAAGTGAGGCATATAAATCAAACGTGGTCCTTTTAATTTGGAATATGCAAACAGCTTCTATGCACAACAACTGCATAACCTTGTAAGGGTAGAGTTGTCATACTTCCTTGGGCATTTTGGCTAACCACTCAATGAGATAGGTGGGGTCTGTGGACTCAGAAAATGAACCATATACAGATGCAGGCCTCAGTGAATAAACAAAGCAATGAACAGTTATGTCCTAGGTGTATTATTAAAAACAGATTGTCTAATGGAAATAAGGACAGATGTCTCCCAATAGCTGTGTTTAGAATGTTTATTATGCACACATGAGACATGAGTTTGTGAATAAATTATCAGCTTACTATCAGTCACATTCTGCTTGCTTATAAATTGTCTTTTTTTCCATTAGACTAATCTTTTCTCATTATCAAATTAAAATGTTTGGCTATTGTTACATTTCAATCTGAAATTTACCATTAGCATATGGCGCAAATGAGCTGGTATAAACTTAGAGGTAAATAAATACCTTCGATGTGAAGTCAAAGATACTTAGGCAAACAGAACAGGCCAATACCTATCCCAAAAGGAAAATTCATTGCTATTTATTTCAACTTCTAAACTCAAGGTAAGGCTTTCAATGTCCACAAATATTTTAGAATGAATTACAATTTTTCATAATATGATTTTTTAAGACTTTATAATTTTAATGGTCTTTTCTTCTTTAAAAGTACACTGATTTAAACTTAAATATTTTCTAAATTTAATGGAACAACAGTGACCCCTAATTATTTAAAAACATATACGTATGTGTTTGTATGTATATTTACTATTTAAATACACAAATATTTGCAATAATTTACTATTGCTTTGAGTATAGTTTTAAAATTGTAAGAGGTTTCATACCTAGTACTTTGCATAGACAAGGAAGATCAGTTCTCACAAGCTTAATCTTTTTACAGATTTAAATTCTGAGGTTTAATGAATTATCCAACATCATACAGTATGAAAGTGTCATTGCGAAGATTTTAACCAATGCCTACTGCCACTGGCCAAACTCCAATGTTTTACAAAATACGTCACTTCTTGGTAAAATGCTAATAAACTTCCAGAAATTATTTCTAAATTTTGTCAGTTCTAAACCTAAAATTTTGCCACACCAGTTTAAGCATCTAATTTTATTTGTCTGACAGAAATCAGTGATATGCTATTCAAGTTGGTCCTTGGTTACACTGGGGTTATTTTTTAAAAGCTTATTAATTTTTTTGTCTTTTTTTTTTAATATTACATTAAAAAAATATGAGGTCCCCATATACTCCCCACTCCCCTCACCCCACTCCTCCCCCCATAACAACAATCTCCTCCAACATCATGAGACATTCATTGGATTTGGTGAATACATCTCTGAGCACCGTTGTACCTCATGGTCAATGGTCCACATCATAGCCCACACTCTCCCACAGTCCACCCAGTGGGCCCTGGGAGGACATACAGTGTCCAGTAACTGTCTCTGCCCCACCACCCAGGACAACTTCAAGTCCCGAAAATGCCCCCACATCTCATCTCTTCCTCTAATTCCCTACCCCCAGCAGCCACCATGACCACTTTCTCGACACCAATGCCACATTTTCTTCAATTGCTAATCGCAATAGTTCATGAATAGAATATCAGTAAATCCACTCTAATCCATACTCTATGCCTCCATCATGCAAAAAGTAAAGTTAAAAATTAATAAGCTCTGGTTTATTGGACTTACCCCACCCAGCTTATTAATTTTTAACTTTACTTTTTGCGTGATGAGAGTTTATCATTATGACTGCTTGACAAATAGTAGTGTTTAGTGTTGCTTTGGATTTCACTCTTTAATAGAGCAAATGAAAGGGAAGGAGGACGGTGAAAGGCAGAGAAAGGAACTGGGCAACATTTCAGAAGAGGAGGGGAAGGGTCCCACGAGTCTTCACAAGCGTGAATGCTTGCACGGGGATGGCAATGGCACCCTGAGGCAGAATTAATTGAGCTGTGGGATTCCTTAGAAGCACTACCTCTATGAAAGGGAGCGAAGGGCGTGGGGGGGGGGAGATTCCTATCAATCAGGTAGCTCTAACCCAGGAAAACGCCCATGTTCTGAGGAGTGAAGGTGATGGATCGCTTCCTACAGGATGGTAAGGAAATATGTGGGCTTGCTCTCTTTTAACACACAGAAAACATCAACACATTTGTGCTTAGCATGAAGGGAGCTCTTATAAGGGCTTTCCAAGTAAGTACATGTAATTATAGCAAAAATCAAAATGCTTAAAAATTAGAAAGGGCACAAACACAGAACCAATAGTTCAATGATACACTGGAGAAGAGAGGCAATTTTATTTGCTTTGCCTTCATCAGTTTAGAGATGTTTGGGCTTCCAAAAACATAGTTAAAATATTATACATGTAGATAGTGACCCTGTATTGCACCTCAGAATCTTTCTTGCTTATGGACTGATAGATAATGAGGATCACTAGTCACAACAGAGAGAAAATTGCATTTTGAAGAGACGTCAAGCTTTTGTTTCAGAATACATAGAAGAAATGTGAAGAATACATAGAAATCCATCTGAACGCTGATGGATATTAAAAGTTTTGTGAATTCCCTAGTCTAGTTTGCCCCACCCCTAATACACAGGCTTTAATGTAATCAATCTGGAATTAAAATATTACACGATTCATGATTTTTGTCAATTAAAACAGGTTGGTTCTTTCTAAAAATACCAAATACATGAGACGGTGGGATCCCATTCCTCTTATGATGATGTACTTTCAGACTGAATCTCCATGGTGCTTTAAAACCTGAACCAGTTGTTGGGCTATACAAGAGACTGGAAAATGCAATTATTTGAAAAACTTTTAGACTTGTTAGTTAGGAGCTACCTACTGCATGAAGTTTTGGAATAGCTGAAGAGATTGTTCTGACAGTGACTGGGGGAATTTGCCTGGTTCCTTGAGCCCTTACTCTGAATTATTGTAACACGAGTCATCAGTTCAGATATGAAGACTGACTCCTTCTCCATTTATAAAATAGCCCGGGACTCTGCATTCTCAGTTAAAGAAATACTGGATCATTAACAAAAATAGTGCTTGAACTATTTTAGATCTTGATTGGCTATTAATTTTAAAATGTAGTTTAAGTTTTCACATCCAAAACCCATGCTTTAGTTCTTTGATGTTAGGCAAGAACTATTTGATGGTAGAATGAGGACTGTGTAAAAGAACTGTTTTCAAGATCTCTATTTAAATGCAAACTTTCCTAGGCAACTATAGTGGCCTAATTACTTTGTGATTAGTTCATTGTTAATATCCATTCTTCTTTTGATTCTTCAATTGCTCTAAAAATAAGGTAAGAGATGAGACTGATGTTTCCTAAGTACATGTTTTTAATTAATAATTTAACTCTGAAAGTAAAAATCACACTCTCTAGAAATAGAAAGAATTACCCAATTGACTCAGGGACTAAAGACCTACTTTTGTCATATCCTAGGAGTTTTATCCTTGGTTCTCTTTTTTTACGAGATGGCAGAATTTAAAGATAGATAGTTAGAAGGTCAAAAGAGACTCAGATAAATAAGCAATTCATCATTAGAACTCTCTAATTCCACTCTTAACATCAGACTTCTGTACTGCAGAGTCTGCATGTTTTATAAAATTATACTTCTCAGTAATTGAAATTAGTGATATTAATGTGTTTTAAGTTGTGTCACTCAAATGCATTCATGAGAGAATTGAATTCAAAACTAAATTAACAGGGAAAGATAAACACCATGGAAAACATTCATTTTGCTTGTAGGGATGATAGGAAAAGCGGTATAATTCTGGAGCTACTGGCCACAGTGTTTGCTTCCAAAATCCGTGGACATCATGGGATGACACCCTCTTGGTATCTCAATACTTTGCTGTGGCATAATTTAGGATTCTCTTTGATCCTTCAAATAATTCTGTGAGTCTCTTAGTATGCTCAAATAAATTCCTTTGTATCTGAACCAGCTAGAGCGGATTCTAACCTTCTCAGATGAATACTGATTAATAGAGTAATTGACATACAAATTGATTTTAGGAAATATTTAATGAATTGGAAATATGTCCAGATTATTTAACATGTCTGGGTTTGAACACAGATGTTTGTGATACCATGAGCATTATAGTATAAAACTTTGGCCCATGCATCACTTAATGTCAGCTAATTAAATTATTACAAGAAATCCCATGGAATAAAATGTTAGTCATTAAGGTAGCTCTCTTTTTTGGAACAAGTGACTGTTTCAATAAACTCTTATGACAAGAATGAGGAATGCACCATTAAAGAGAAGAACAGATATATCTAACTATAATACAGAGCTTAAAGCAGAAAGTTAAAAACTAAGATTTTGTTGTTACTTCCATGATAAGGGCATGACCTAAGAATGAAGAACCATCTATTAATTTCAAAATAGCAAAATAACCATATCAAAGTTGATATGGTTAAAATAAGTAAATATAATAAAAGTCTCTGAATTTTCCCTTAGTTTGGAATTGAAATTTCAGGTTTAACAAATCTCTTATGAAGAAAAAGAAAGGAAGGAAGGAAGGAAGTGAAGGAGGGAGGGGAAATAAAGAGAGAGAGAGAAAAAGAAAAAGGGCTTTGTCTGAGAAAACTTGAGAAATACTGAGACATTTTTTTTTTAATTCACGTGAACCTGCTCCAGATTTTCAGATGCCAACTGAGTTTCCTTTGCCGTAAGAAGCAGTCCCTACACCATCTCTGTATGAAGAAAGTGATTCTTCTTTGCCAGAAGTTCCTCAGTGACTTCCTCTAATATTTTTACCTCATGAAGTAATGTTAATTAACTTCAATAATCTTTCTGCTGTTCTCATTTCCTCTGTACTTATAACTACAGTCAGATCCCAGCAGGGTGAAACAAAAAGTCTACCCCTGAAGGAAAAGAAATGTTCATCAACAGAAGTTAAAGATTTTGCTAAAGTATATCAGCAGACCCTTGGGGAATATGCATACTGGCTGGTAATCAAGGAAGGCAAAACATAATTTTATATATGGCTTAGTTTATCAGTATTATATAGTTAACGAAAATGCTAGATACATCATTCCAGCTCGTGCAAATGGGAATTAGAGCTAATAATTTATTTTTGTCTTTGAAGATGCCTAAGTGAGTTTGAGATGCCAGAAATATTTTCATACTCAAAAGAAAAACACATGCTTAGTGATATATGAATAGAGGAATTCATTTATCGTGTTCTACCTGCTTCCCAAATGCCTAACTATATCCCCTGAGAGGAAATAGAGAGCATTTCTGTCATCATGACATGGCAAAATACATTAGTGAAAGCAGTGAAAAATTAGTGGAAATTCTGTATAGGATGTCCTCTTATAGCTAGGAATTTGATGAAAGACACTGTTGCTAAAACAGGCGCCAAAAGTTCATTGGATAATGGAATCCAATGTAGCAGAGACAAAGTGGTAGTATCAAACTACTGGAAGGAAAAGTGGGTATGGTTATCATAAAAGAGAGCAGCACCTGAATGCTAATCAGAATATTTAACATTGGAGACTCTCTACTAGTGGCTGCTTTATCATGGACTCCCTAAATCTGATCACCAAGAGCACACTTGCTTGTTTAAATAGAAAACCTAAACTTCCAGCTGCGATGAAGAAAAGCCTGATTTGAGTCACCAATACGGAGAATTATTGCCCCTAAATCGTCACCTAATTCCCAGCACTGAGATTTTTCACTGTCCTCAAGATTCTTAAATGAATGTGAGTCTTTGGGTACTTAAAGGAATAATCTTGTTTATGACTACAGGTTTCTACGGTTAACTTTTCTCCAAATCTTTCCAGGAGGAACTGCAATCATTTACGAGTATACCAACACCCTCAAGAAAGATTAAAAGACAGAGATTTTAAAGAAACTTGTGCACTGGTTTGTAGCTTATATTAATATCTGAGGATCCAGAATGAAGCTGACTATTCAGATGGAGTGTGAATTTGTGAGTATTAGTTAGACTCACCTTAGTCCATCTTATAATGGACCAAGAAGATCCACAAACACATATTGCAATTACTTTCCAAGTTCTTGAAATTTTAGTTGAAAGAGTCTAATTTGACCAGTGATAAGATGATGCTTTTTCTCCTCAAAAATCTTAACTTTCCTCCTAACTCTCTTAGTTGTTGGTGATAACTAACAAATATATCACAGTATTTCTAGGGGCAGAAGAAGTGTGCAGTCAGCAAAGTTATTGTTTGACTTACACATGAAAAAATGACCAAAATCTGGTAAGCAGAAGGCTGATGCCAGTCATTATAATAGAAAGCCATGATCTCTTGCCCAGTTTTAAGAGCTAGTTCTCTTACCTAGAGAAGATCCAAATGAAAGAGGCTCTCTCCTATAAAGGGAGGACCCCAAAATGCCACAGGAAGAATATAAAGTACCTGTTCCCCCAGTCAGTTTTCACCTGACTGGCAAAAGGGTCCATGGAACAATAAAGGTTAAGAGTGCCTGCTCTAGAGGATCTGGCATGTCTCAACAAGACAATGGCATTGCATACCAATTAAATTGGAGCAGGGCCCTGTAGTGTGCAAGACAGATACAATGACCATTTGTAAAGCAGCTCCTGGCATGCTATGGAGTCCTAGTGCCAGACCATGAGAACTGAGTTGTTCTCAGCATCTGGGTGATTGTCAGATCTACTAAGTCATAAACTTGGATGGGTACACCATCAATCCATCATAAGATATAAATTCTACATTTGGGATCTGACTCAAATGTTCAGAAGCAGGTTAAGAAGACACAAGTAAGGTGACCCAAATCCTGTATCACCCAGCTCTTTGCACTGATGCTTATCCGTATAACCAGTGGGTGGAGAATTAACCCATCCACATAGGATCAGTTGATATGTTGGAACAAGCAAAACTAAAACAAAATAGAGTTTCTACACTGTAATTTCACTCAGAAGGTGGCTTTCAAAGACCCAGTTATGCCTCCAAATAGGAAGAACTTCATCTTTGTGTGAAAGGAATGGTATCAAGCACAGATATTATGAGGTCCTGAAAAGTAGCAAATAGTTGGTCAGAGGCTTAGAAGAAGCACAACTGAAAAATTATGAATAAGTGGTTTGGAGAATAAGCATCTGGGTAGATTTTATGTGAGTAAATGCATATAGCAATCTTTGTATCTCATGTTTCTGCTCACCAGGGTTAGGATAAAACCTTCAGGTAATGTTACTCAAACCATAAGCAGTATAGTTATTCATGGTGGCATGGATTGGGGCTATTCATGGATCCTAGTGCATGAACTCCTGAGCCTGATCAAGTATTGACACTTCTCAGTCTTCAATGTTTCAGTAGTAGAAACCTACTATTGTCCCTACATATGGTACCATCACATGAAGACACAAACCACCCTTCATGGCACACTGATTATACTAGATCCCTCGATCCTGGAGGGGGTAAAAACTTGAATTACTTAGATGTGCATACTTGGCAGTTATGTGTTTGTCTTCCTTGCCTCTACCAGACCATTCTATGTAGATTCAAAGAGCATCTGATTTATATCACAGAATTTCCATACTTTGCTTCAAACTAAGGGAACATTTTATATCTAAGCAGTTGCAATAGTGGCATATACCCTGAAGACTCATTTGTCTGTTAGAACATTGAAATGACTTCTTAAATGTACAACTCAAGGGTGAGCTTAGAGATGTCATCCTATCAGGTGGGACCCTGCCCCTCAAGATTTCATACATATTTTTGATCAATGGGATTTTTATCATGATGCATCCCTGAAAACTAGATTAAAGTGTTCAGGAACTGAAGGATAGAAATAAGAATGGCCCCTCTTACCACCACATCGAGTGACTCACTTGGGGAACTTGAGCTTCCCTTTACCACAACTTTAGGCTCTGCTCGATGTCTAGGAATGGGGAATTCTATTACCAGGGATCACAGAAAAGATTACATTATGCTTAATACTTGAAATGATGACTCATAATATTATGTTTCTTATGCCAATAAGTTCAGCAGGCAATGAAAGAAAATAACTCCACTTTCAGAAGTAATCGACTCTGGTAGGAGTATATTTGGAGTTAGGGGACACAGTAGGGTACTTTTCATTTTTCTGTGCCTGGAAATAGACATGAACAGATTAAAACAATCGTAGCTTGAAAAAGGAATGCTGATCAGAGGACTTAGTAATAGGTCTGGGTTAATCCATTAGGCAAGCAACATAATCCAGAAAAAGTGCTAGCTAAGGATGAAGTAATCTAGAATAGGTGGTAAAAGAAGGAGATGACAGATATTAGTTGCTATCTTAGCACCAACTCTGGAACAGTATCTTGTCCTACTAGGCATCATTTTATGCAATTTTTTGTTTGTTTAAATTGTGCCAACTGCATTCTTGGCACATTATTGGCAAGACATAGGTACATCAAAATGGGGCTTGAAAAGGTTTAAGCAGTACAAGTTGTAGACCATATCAGTCTCTCTCAATCTACTGTGGGTATTTCCTTAGCATTCGTTACTCCCATCTCTGCTAATAGTTTCCTCTGGCAGCTATCTGAGACTCTCTGAGGGTTTTCCCTGACCACAGGAATGTTATCTGCCATGTGCAGATAGGCTAGATGTGTATGGGGTTTATGTTCCTAGAAGCAAACTTCAGCTAATGATGAAAAGGTGTTGGTAGAAGACACAGATTCCTTGTCCTTTTTATGGGATGACTGTGAATCATCCTGTATACAGTCTCCCAAAAGCCCCAAGAAGTATTTTTGATCCCCACTTGCCTACAGCAATTATATGTTAAAATGCACCTTGTTTTGTCTTCTCATCTATATTTGCTCGTTCCTACTAAACTAGGGCACCTCAGAATCATATCCCAAATACGATGATTGTTCTGAAATACTTATCTCAGTATCTGCTTCTAAGTGAAACCAAACTAAAAGATCCCATTTTCAATAAGAAAAATAAACTATCTTTTTTGATTCTTCTGAAATTTTGGAGGAAACATCTATGACATTTGAGTGTGCTTCTTTGACCCATTTCTTCTGAACCAATAAAGCTGCCAGATTTGAATGGGGCCAAATTCCCAAAAGAGGTATGTAGAAATTCAGACTGTGTTACAAATTTCCATGCCATTTGGAACTGATGACCTAGCAGATCCAATGTTATTTCAAGTGCCTCTGTCAGGCACAGATGGTGTATTGAGCTTTTGGCGAGCCCTAATGGGGAAATCACAGCACAGGCCCCTAGGATTTTGGAGGAAGACCTTGTTTCCTCTGCCAACAACTACTCTTCATTTGAAAAGGTCTTATAGCTTTCTAAAGGGCCCTAGTAGAGACAAAATATCTGATCTTATGATACTAAATAAATGTGTGAACCTACTACTCCAAGATAGACTGAGCGTCATCTATCTGCTGACTGATAACGCCTCCCATAAACTGAAGCTTGATCAGCACTCTTCATCATCAAGTTAAAGAAGTACATATAAGAAAGGCCTGATCAAAATTTGAAAGCAAGTGTAAGTTTTAAGAAAAGAGGATACAAACCCAGGACAATTATTCCTGATACAATCCCATTTCTTAGTCAGCTCTTGGCCTATGGCCTTATGAGGAATTCTCTATGATGAGTTAACTGAGAAAAAGGAATGATCTGCAGAGAGTTCTTCACACTATGCTGGCTCCAGCTAAATCGATTCTTTTGTAGCCCCAGCGGGCTGAGCTTTGTGTGTTGTAACTGTCTATTTAGCCTTAAGTAAGAAACAACTTTTCCAGATTATCTGATATTTGGGAAAAACAAAAATAGAGGATTGATGATGAGATCTGAGGAAGAAATAAGTGAATTGGACTCTAGAACTGGACTCAGAGTATAAACAGGTATTTCCATGTGAATTTTCACCAAACGAGTGAACACTGAATTGTGAGCTATATACAAGATCACCTCTTTTGTATAGGCCAATCTTCTACTTTCTGCAACCAAATCAGACCATGTTTAATGACCTAATCAATAAAGTGACTGTTAGGCAGAAATTAATGCAGTGACTATTATGCAGGGAATCAACTACATGGACTTCTCTCCACCAAGGGTATTTTAGCTACTACCAAAACTGACCGTTCAGCAGAAGAAACAAATGCTGACCCTCTAACAGAGCGCTGTCAAATGGCAGGACTAGACCTCTCATAGGCTATTGATTCCATCAGGCACATTCTGCCATGGTGGGGACAGTGAATCGTCTTAACTGGACTACACATTCCTTCTGAATATGACTATGCCTGCCCTGCCCACTGTGCTTTTTTTCAATGGGCATCTTTATTTAAGTCCATTAGGAACTCCACTCATGGATTTGAGTAAAATTCTTCATCATAGTATACCAGGCAATATTGTTTGTGAGGATGCAACTAATTTTAAAGCAAAGAAAGAGGAGTAATAATGGTAAACACTCATAGAATTCACTGATCTTAACAAGTAACAAACCACCAGGAATACCTGCCTTTGTAGAATGGCAATATAGCCTATTAAAGACTTAGCTGTATTAGTAGTATGTAACCCCTTGCAAGACTGAGGTATTTTCCTACAGATTAAATTTATGCTGTGAACCAGTGACCAGGTGCCAACTCTCCTAAGGTCTCAATAAATGGGTCTAGGAATTGAACAAGGAAGCTTTCTATTTTACCGAATGACATGTTTGCAAAAAGTATTATTTCCAATTTGGATGTCAATAAGTGCTACTATATTTGGAAACCTAAGGAGTACCCTAAAGAGAAACTTCTACCAGGATGTTCATGAATGGTTTCAATGAACTAGTAGCTGAAATGATAAATTAGCCAATTTAAACTCCTTGCACCACTGGAAAAATAGGAAAAAAAAGAAAAAAAGGCAAAATAGAGGCATTCTTATTGTAGGAAGCTATTAACTTTGGTTTTACAAGTTAAATTGATTGATGCCAAGTGATGGAAACTGGAAGACTCCTTATGCTTGGAACACAAGATATATCTTCAGTGTAATATCCAATAGTGAAAGTTAATGTATGGCTAAAACAACCCAGTACAAACAGGGTGGTTGGTCACAGCCTGGAGGAATGAAGTTTTGATTCAACCCTCAGGTAAAGAACTCACCCAACTGATTTATTAGTTCACTAATGGAAAGGGAGACACAGAATGAGTAGCGATACAGGAAATTTTAAGAAACAATAACATCCTCAGTTAATTGCAGAAACTAGGAATTCAATTTAATTACATGTATTTTTTCCCTGCTTATATATATTAACAATTTACCTCATTTCTTCTCACTTTTTTGTATACTGTTATATGGTAAATCACATTAATGGTGAACTTCACAGATTTCACAATATCAAGATGTAAATACAGAACGATGAATACCACTGAGAATGATGCAGAAATTGATAGAATGTTGGCCATTTCCCTTTGGAGAAAGGATGAGTCTATTTTCTATTTTTGTTTTCTCAATTCTGTTTCAAGTTTTAGGGAAAAGCAAGTTATTGTCATTATATTGAAGGGTCAATATGGAAAGATAAGTGTTTATGGATGTTGAGTAGCCATAGGAACATGGTGGATTGTCTTCAAATAAAGTTCACTCTGCTGTTTCTTCCTTCTGAGCAAGTGCTGAGAAGAGGAAAGCTCCACTGCCAGGCTCCTTTGTGAACTAAATGCTGTTTAGGTTCTGCAGTCAGAACAAGACTGTGTAGAATGTGTAATGATATGAACTGAAAGAGAAACAGTGAGCTTCTGGAGCAGGTAGCTGTCGCGATGGTTTTCCAATGCAGCAGAGGTAGCTTCTGAGTGAAAGAAGCCGTACTCGCCTGGCAACCCAGATCTGTGATAGAGCATTTGGAGTCATTCCTGGAAACCCAAACCAGCACCTGACTGTTCAGCACTCCCTAAACTCCTGGATGTCATTTAATGTCTTGCCATTAATCATTTTCTGCATAAACTAGATGGAGTGGATTCTGTTCTCCACAGCTGATCACTGCCAATGCAAGGTGTGCTTTGTTTTCTGGATGTAATATATGTCAATGGCAATTTCATTGGAGTAAGTGAAAAGCAGAATTCAGAATTTGAAAATGGGAATAAAATGTGATACACAAACATACATACACACTTTTACCATAGTACCTACTTGTGGGAGGTGACATCTAGCTTTCTTCCTTCTCATAAGGAAATTTCTTATTGCATGAATAATAAGAAGATTTCGTGATTGAGATACTTAGGTATTTTTAAAGTTGTAAATCCACCCAGATACTTGGAAATTCCTATTTACTAAATGTAAAAGCAATGCAGGAGACTAGCAGAGCTAAACGTTATGAATTTGAACAGGTAACATTACTGTTGATGTGGTTTTATTTCAGTGAATGTATCATAAAAGATAATATAACTAAACCTATAACTATTTAATTATTTCCTGCAGTCTTTGATGGGTAGGACTTCAAAGACAACATAGACTCAAGACAGAATATGTTCACACTTTAAATGATATGCTACAGGCTTAATGATAACGCTGAAATTTACGGAATCGAAACTTAACGTTTGGGCCCTTCACCAATGGTGGGTGAACTGAGATAGTGTTGATAGAGTGAAAATTAAGAAAGGAAGATATAAATTGTAGTGGGTAAAGGGATTAAGGAAAAGTCACTGCAAGTTGATGGAAGCCATAAACTTGTCACTCGATAGTGTTAATAGGAACTTGGAAGGATAGTGAAAGAATCAGTCTTTGGTGCCCTTAACTGATCATGTTGTATTCAAGAGAAAATCAATGTCATGTTCTTCACCCACAGGAATTACAGACCCTCTTTTCAGTTGATTAGTGCTGGGACTTGGCTTGCCCTGACCTCCTCTCCCTCAGTCTCAATTACTGCCCTAGCCCATGCTCTAAGAAAAACCATGTTACTAAATTCTCCTTAAATTCAACTAAAAGTGTGCAGAGACCACAGAAGACAAGTGCTCCAGAGTTCAGAGAAGGCAGGTTCTAGCCTAGTATAGAAAACACCTTAAGTTATTTTTACTGCAGTAAAATGTCTCTGCCACGTGCTTAGTGATGCTACATTCCTTGGCGGGAGGGGGGGCACGGGGTTTATAAGCAATCTGAGGATAATTTTAAGGAACAATGTCACATTCTACATTTATGTATTTCTTCCTAGAAATGATATCTCTAGACAACAGAGTTAGGCTATAGAAATTCATCATCTCAATGACATATAAATAGGAAATTTACCAGTTTACTAACATTACAATTTCATCATCATTCACAGTATTTCCCAGGTAAAGCACACTTAAGTTTAAGTTTTAAAAAACAAAATAGTAAAATGCTATGGAATAAAATCTGATGATTATGATGGGTAACTTTAGAAAATGACTTTATATTTTATGTAGGGATTTTCTAATGCCATTTGCAACCAATCTCAAGGCATTCTAATTTTGGATTACATCTGCTATTCTGTGTGCTGCGTTATGATCCTGAAATCTACTTGTTATGTGGGAGAGAATAAGAGAGTAGAATTTCCAATTATTTTTAAAGACCTTTCATTTATTAACTCAATGAGATTTTGAAAAGGCAAATATGATATTAGCAAAAAAATATGTATAAATTGTGGGAAGACGGAGAAGTGAAGGAGTTCCAGGAAAGACTCAGTCTTTCCACAAAAACAACTATTGTTGAACAGGCAGAAGCTTCTGCAACAACTATTTTGACACTCCAGAGGCCATAAGAACACTGTACAGCATGCAGGGAAGAGAAGGAGGAAGAGGCTGATAAATTATGGTAAAGGCCACTTGTTCTCTCCACAAGGCAGCCACCTGTGCCCATCGCCCACTCTTGTGGCAGCCTATAGTGAGGTCCAGTGCCTGGCTGGATCACCGGTGACAGAAAGGGACATAAAAATCTGCCTCCCCAAGAAGTATAGACACCCCCAGTCACTGATCACAGCTCTTGATTGGCAACTTTGGATCACTGGGCCCAGCTCTGAGGATGGACATTGTCCCAACCCAGCCAAGGCCCCAGCAGAAGAGATGTAAGACACTCTGCACTCCAGGGCTGTTGGGGTGCACTTGCTGGGCAGGCCAGGGGAGCTCGGCTCTGCAGAACCGTGGAAGAAGCTCTTGGCTCACTTCCCGATCTCCACCACGAGCCCTTTGCTGCTGGCCTGCAGCCCTTCGTGGGTCCTAGTCCTAGTTCAGCCGGGGAAGATTGGCTCGACTGCACCATCTGAGCTGCCCCTCCACCCAGAATATGTCCTCCAAGCAAAAGCAGAGAGAGGCAGTGCAAGGAATATAAGAAAGTAGAGAGGCAGAAAGGCTGGGGCAAAGGCCTGTGGGATTCAAGTACCGGGGAGAAGGAGGTCTGTCCCCTGGGAAACAGAGGGGACACCAAGGATCCTCTCAACAAGGCATCTCCAAAACGACTAACAAGGTAGAGTGCTGAGGTTGCGACTCTAAGATCAGAAAAAATAGACTTTAAGTCTTGCCAGTTACATGGGGACAAAGACAGTTCTTTTATACCGAGAAAGAGGCCAATTCAACAAGAAGCTGTAGCAATTGTAAATACGCGTGCATCTAGCAGCAGAGACCCAAAATACACAATGCAAATGCTGACAGATTTGAAGGGGGAAATTAATGGTTCTACATTAGGAGTAGGACGTTTTAATACAACACTTCCAATAATGGATAGAATATCTAGTCAGAAGGTCAGTAAGGATCTATGAAACTTGAACTATAGTCCAAACCAACTAGACCAAACAGATATATACAGGGCACTTCACCCAACCAAAACTGAACAGGTTCTCTGTCGAGCGCACATGGGTCATCCCCCAGGAGAGAGCATTGTTAGGTCACAAAACAATTCCCAGTAAATTAAAAACTATGGAAATATACAATATGTATTCCCTGACTACAACAGAATGAAGCAAGATATCAGTACTGGAGGGAGAACTGCAAAATTCAAAAATAATGTGGAAATTTAAAAATATGCTCTTAGAGAACCAATGGGTTAAATAGGAAATAGTAAAGGAAATTAAGAAATAACTTGAGGAGAATAAAATTAACTTACATAATACATAATAAAAAATTAATATAATATTAATTGATAGATTTAATATTAAATCTATTAATATTATATACTACATTTATACAATGAATGAAAAAATACAAATGATCATATAATTTGATGCAGAAAAGGTACTTGACAAAATCCAGTACCGCTTCTTGATAAAAGCATTTAGAACACTAGGAATCACAGGAAACTTTATCAATATGAAAAGCCCACAGCTAAAATCCTACTTAATGGTAAGAGACTGAAGGCTTTCCCTCTAATATGAGAATAAGAGAAGTGTGGTCACTGACACCACTGTTATTCAACATGGTGCTGGAAATTCTTGCGAGAGCAATTAGGCAATAAAAAGAAATAAAAGGTACCCAAATGGAAAGGAAGGAGTAAACTTTTCCTGTTTGCAGATAACATGTTCCTACATGCAGAAAATCCTGAAAAATCCACAAGAAAGCTCCTAGAACGAAAAGATGAATTCAGCAAAAGGGGGAGGGGTGTTACAGAATCAACACCCAAAATTCAGTAGTGTTTATATATATAAGCAATGAACAATCAGAAAAAGAAATCAAGAAAATATCCCATTCTCAGTAGTAACTAAAAGAATCAATTATCTGGGAATAAATGTAAGTAAGGGTGTATGCATTGAAATTGGCTAAAATGTATAGGCTAAATGTATTGGCTAAAATGTGTAGGCTAAAATGTAAACCATAATGTAAAACTAAGATAACTAAAAATTTAGAATATTGTATAGTCTAAAATATATACCATAACGTAAACCAAAATAGAACCATGTTTGAAAGCTATGTTTCAATATCTGCACATCACCTGCAGCAAATATAATATGAACATATAAAAAGATCATTGCTGGGGAAGGAACAAAGTGTTTGATGTTGGATATTTGGGAGTACCCTATATTGTATATGTGAATTACTGTGATCTAAAACTTTTGTGAAGACAAACTTAATAATTAGAAAAAAAAAAAAGGATGTAGACACTGAGGAAGAAATGAAAGAAATTGCCTTGCCACTCTACATACAGGGCAACACCTATTGCAGTGATGAAAGACAAAATGTCAAAAACAAAGTCTTTTCATTTTTTGATACCCCAGTTTATTTTTACTTTATTTAATTTTTCTAAGTTAGTATGTATTCTATATCTAACCTTTAAACCCATCACTATATTCCACTTTACTATTAATGGAACATGACCATATATTAGGCTTCATTTTTTAACAAGTTTGGTTCCCAGTGCCTCCTAAAGAAAAAAAACAGCAAGCAAAAATCAAAACAAAACAAAACAAAACAATGAGTAGACAATAGGAAAAAAAGACAACAAGCAAACAGAGGAGGTTGCTGATCCAGGGGAGCCAATGTGGCTCAGGGGTTGAGCACTGACCTACTGCTTATAAGGTCCCAGATTCAATCCCCAGTCCCAGTATCTAAAAAAAATACATCTCCTTTTTTAAGTCAGACTTTGTGAAAAACTCTGCAAAAAGGCAAAAGGAAGCAGGTACTTGTAAATCTTCAATCTCCCCAAAGAAAAGTATATGATCCTACTATATTTTTGGAAATTATTCTTTAAATCACTGTCCCAAAGGGAGACTACAAATGACAAAAAGAAACCCAGAAGAGAAGAAAACCAACAGTGAAGCGTGAACGAAAACGGAGCATAAAATTTTTCAAGGAAAAATTTCACATGAAAACATAATAATGGCACATAGTTCTAGGTTGTTAGAACTAGTAAACATTCACTTTATTTCGTCTCTCCTATATATAAGAATTTAAGAGACATGTGGAAATAAGTAATATTTATCTTTTGCAACATTTGACTTATTCTTTTTCTTCACAGATGATAATGTTAGATGAATTGTGGGTTTGTTGGCTTTTGCTGTTTTTTGTCTTCATTCCATCCCCAGCCTTACCCTAATTTGGTGTCATTATCAGCCAAAGGAAATGTTAAGCATTGTAAAAAATTAAGAGCCTCCAGGCTGTTACCTCCCTCTAAGGCATTTAAGCCGAGACTCTCTTTAGCATGGTCAGGATTAAAAAAATTCTACTTTTTTTAGTATACATATCTAGATGAGAGGTAAGTATGAAAACACAGAAGCTATTTTGAAAGGAAAAATAACACAGATTAATTCAAATATTTTTAAATTATGGCATTCAGTGTTAGCTTGGAAAAGATGGCACAAGCCTTTCACGTATACTGTCATGGGAGCATGAATTGTTGAAATATTCTAGTAACTTTTAAAAAATGTGGAAAATAATGATCTAAATATTCTTCAATCTGGTAATTGTGCTTTTTGGATTTATTTTACACATAGCTTAAGATATAAGAGAATATAGTTATCTCCCATAATCTCACCTCTAGAAATTTATTTTAAGGGAATAATCAAAGATGTGGAGTTGTCTAATATGTGCTTATGTCTGGATTTGTATGTGTGTATGAGGAGTGTTGTGTGTGTTTGGGTTAGAAATTGGAAACAACTTAATCAATAGTTTATTGTTAAACTAGATTTTAGTACGACTATATGACAAAATACTATTCAGCAATTGAAGCAATAGCATATATTTTTTTATTTGACATAAAAGTCCATGAATAAAGTTAAGTGAAGAAACAGTCATCACAGAAGCAGAAATGATAGGAATATATTTCTAAAACATAAACAGGTAAGGGTTATGTGTAGGAATATAGGGTAAAAGTAAACAGTATTATCATGGGAAAGGTGCTTTTCCTTGTTTTTCAGTTATATATTGCCTAGTTGTGTGAGTGTTTGCTTTTAATCAGAAAATTTCTATTTTGGAAAAAATACATGCTTTGAGAGAACTCAAAATGTGGATTGTGGCAATGGGTAATATAAACATGAGGGAAAGAATAATTCAGGATTGAGGACTGGGTAGAAAGTTAAATGAAATTTATTTCAGAGGAAGAATTATGAGACCTCCAAGGTACAGACTTGATAAAGAAGAATGATAAAGAATTGCTCCAGTGTATGCAAAATAGCTGGTATATAGAGTAAAATGAGACAGGATTACAGAGCAGAATTCTTGCATGTAAGATTTCCAAAATCTGGGAAACGGACTTTGGCCCAGTGGTTAGGGCGTCCGTCTACCATATGGGAGGTCCGTGGTTCAAACCCCGGGCCTCCTCGACCCGTGTGGAGCTGGCCATGTGCAGCGCTGATGCGCGCAAGGAGTGCCGTGCCACGCAAGGTGTCCCCCGCGTGGGGGAGCCCCACGCGCAAGGAGTGCGCCTGTGAGGAAAGCCGCCCAGCGTGAAAAGAAAGAGCAGCCTGCCCAGGAATGGCGCTGCCCACACTTCCCATGCCGCTGACGACAACAGAAGCGGACAAAGAAACAAAAGCAGACAAAGAAACAAGACGCAACAAATAGACACCAAGAACAGACAACCAGGGGAGGGGGGGAAATTAAATAAATAAAAATAAATCTTTAAAAAAAAAAAGATTTCCAAAATCTTTTTGAGTGATGGAGGATATAAGATTTGGCTAAGGTAACAGAGGGCCAGAGTAAAATTGAGATAAAATTAAAGAGATTGTGAATCCAAGCTTGAATTAACTGTAAACACTTACATAATGCTGATAATTTCTTAGGTATTCTCCCAAACACTTGGCAGATATTGACTCATTTAACTTTCACAATAACTAAAAAAGAAATGCTCTATTCTTTTTTTCAGAAATAAAACACAGAAAGACTTGGGACCTTGTTCAAAATTAAGTGTCAGAGCTGGATTTCTAATCCAGGCAACTCTTTCCCAGCCTCTCTGCTCTTTACCATTGGTTTACACAGTCTCTCCAATTTTAGTAGGAATGGCCAAATGGAAGATGCAAGTTCAAGTTGTTGAAAGAAAGCTGAAAGTCAAAACTGAATGTGAGACAATCCCTTGTTGTTGGCATAACATAACAATGATAGAAAATAATCACATAAACTTCTAATGTATGCAATACTCTCTACAAGAAAGGAAATAAAAACTGTATGGATTTTATATACCTGAGTATTAATATATTCTCATGTTGGCAGTGAGTCTTAGAGAAAAAAAAATTAAATGGTCTCTTTCTTTTCATTCTCTTATATTTCAAGTAAGAACCCAGTTTATTTTGGCCCAAGGTTTTTGGCTTCTAATTCAATATGTAAAATCTCCAAACCTTTCCACAAAGCGTATTAGAATTTCTAAGTAAAACCAACAACCAATGCACTGAGGAAATTGCATACTGTGTTTTTAACAATTAAAATGATAAACTGAGGGAAATACAAGTATATAAAATGCAAGTTTTTGACCTTCACTGGGGAATACTTCTAAAAGATAGAATTTGAGCTGTTAAAATTGTACGACTTCTTATGAAAGTGCAGTAGGCAGAGTTCTATGATAGCTTCTTGACTCTCAACACCAGCCACGCAAGCCCTATATAATTCCCTCACTTTGAATTGGGGTAGACCCCTGAATATGAATTCTCTGAGTATTGGCCCCAGTGCTTATGCTCTTTTATATGGCAAATGGTGTTGAGATAGTCACCCCATGATTAAGTTATGTTATATAAGACTCAGACATAAGATTGCATGGGGAGTTAGTGCTGCTGTGATCAGCTTATGGGGATCATAGCAAGGAAATGTGGTGGACACAAAGAGTTAAGGTGATCCCCAACAGAGAGCAAGCAAGTAAACAGGGACCTCAGTCATGCAGCCCCAAGGGATTGAATTTTACCAACAACCTGAATGAGTTTGGATGAGGACCCCAAGTCCTAGATGTGAACCAGATGTTGCTCCTGCTGGTCCTTTGATTTCAGCCTCGTGGGTCCTGAACAGAGGATTCGCCATACCCATACTCCTGACCCGCAGAAACGGTGACAGAATAAATTTGTGCTTTCATAAGCTGCTAAATTTGTAATAATTTGTTATGCAGCAATAAATGCTAATGCAGTAAGTATGTATAGATATTGGACCACATCAGAAATGGAACAAAACAATGCAACACAACTGCTTTTATGTTTTAAATATTGTGACAAATTCTCACAGATTTTTAGTTACTTAGGTGGAATATAGCTAATATTGGATCTTCTCAAAGCATTAAGCTGTTATCATTATATTACCTGTCCAGTCCACTAAGTCATCCACAGCATATCATTAAATAGTCATGAAATGTCCATATGCATTTGCTGTTAAACAACCTACTGGTACTAAAAACAAAACAAAACAAAGAACATGTAGCCTAAGAAAAAGAAAACACCGGGTTTCTAAGTGAAGAGGGGTAACTTTCTCAGGAACCCTTCTCCCTATGCTTTCATAGTTAATGTGAAAATATATGAGTAATCATAATGCCTAGGAACAATGGAAAGAATCAAATCGGTAACCAAATCTGATTGTACACTGAAGTTTCAAGGAAAGTTTTAAAATAGCTATTTCAGGGCCCACTCATGAAATCAGAAGAAGGAGAGGCTGCCTGGAATTTGTGTTTTTAAAAGCACTCCAACTGGTCCTAAGCACAGTCACATGTTTTAACAGTCACACCACTGGGTTAGAAGATGAAAGAGATAAACAGTAGCAACAAGTACTTCAACAAATATTTGTTAAGATACTTGTCAATAGGAAGCACAGATAGAATTACATATTTCCGTTGCCCTCTTGTGCATATGCATGCACCTATGAAGAGTAAGCTACTGTCCTAATTTTGTCAGAGCTGTTATGACAAATAGCACACAATGGGTTGGATGAAACAGTAAGAACTTACTAGCATACGGTTTGGGTGTCAGAGTCCAAATTTAGGATGTCTAGGGGGGCAGGCCTCCTTCTGAGTCAGTAACATTCTGGGGATGGTTTTCCTCTAGCACATGGGAATCCCTCTCTCCTTATGTAGGCTCTTCTGGTTTCCACCAACTTCGGGCTGCTCTAACTGCACCCAGATTACCTCTCTTTGTAATTGGATTAAAGACCATCCTTATTCAAGATGGTGATTCTTAAATAGGATCATACATTAAAAGACAAGTTGTAGGTTAAAAGAAAAATCATACATAAAATACAGCACTCCCATATACTACCCTGTCATAAACACTGCATTAATGTGGTATATGCATTACATTTCATAAAAGAATGCTTTCATAATTGTACTATTTCACTGTTTATGTTATGTAGTATGGCAGATCAATATTATTTATGAATTCCAAAAAGAGATATAGATTATGTTTGTAAACTGGCCTGTTCCTCTGGGTATGATACCCTTTGATCATATTAGATTCAGGTGAGGTGGCTTTGATTAAATTATGTTAAGATTAGGGCTTTCAGGAAGCGGATTTGGCCCAACAGATAGGGCATCTGCCTACCACATGGGAGGTCCAAGGTTCAAACCCAGGGCCTCCAGACCCATGTGGAGCTGGCCCATGCACAGTGCTGATGCACGCAAAGAGTGCCATGCCACACAAGGGCATCCACCGTGTAGGGGAGCCCCATGCGCAAGGAGTATGCCCTGTAAGGAGAGCCAGCCAGCATGAAAAAAAGTGCAGCCTGCCCAGGAGTGGCACCACACACACGGAGAGCTGAAGCAGCAAGATGACACAACTAAAAGAGACACAGATTCTGGGTGCTGCTGACAAGAAAACAAGCGGACACAGAACACACAGCGAATGGACACAGAGAGCAGACAACTGGTGGGGGGAGGGGAGAGAAATTTTAAAAAATTTAAATCTAAAAAAAAAAGATTAGGGCTGTGATTCCACTGTATCATTTGGGCAACTTGGTTTGAGTCCCTGTCAGCCCTTTGTGGGCTCTATATATGAACACACACTCAGGGAGAAGACGGAAGTAGATACACAGGAAAAGACACAACACAGCAGTGGAAAGAACTTGGTTTTGATGCTGGAGCCCTGGAGAGAGTTTAGCCATTCACCTGAGAGTTTACAGCTGATCTTGTGAAGAGAACAGAGCCTGGAAAGAAACAAGCCTGGGGAAGAGAGATGAATCTTATGCCAGCCTAGAGCTGAGATAGGAAGACGCTGGACCCACGGAGGCTTGAAAGGGAAGAGGAAGTCTGAACCCTCGCAGATATCACCCACCGTCTTGCGTCAACAGACTTTGGGTGAGAAAGTACTCTTATGGTACCTTGAGTGGGACTCTTTAGGGCCAACTTATGGTTGTAAGCTTCTACCCTAAATACCCTTTATAAAAGCCAACAGATTTCTAGTACTTTGCATTAGCATCCTTTGGTTGACTTATACATGCAGTATAGGTTTCTTTTTTTGGTTGATTTTTATTCTAGTAACATATATACAACCTAAAATTTCCTATTTTAACATTAAAATCTAAATCAATGCTGTTAATTACATTTACAATGTTGTAATATCTTAACAACCATCCATTACCAAAATGTTTCCATCAGATAGAAACTCTGTACAATTTAAGCATTAAGTCCCAATTCCTACTACTCCCCTGGCCCCTGGCATCCTATATTCTAGTTTCTGGTTCTGTGAATTTGCTTATTCTTATTTTATCATATCTATGAGATCATACAATATTTGGCCTTTTGTATCTTATTTCACTCAGCACAATGTCTTCAAGATTCACCCATGTTGTCACATGTATCAGTAGTTCATTCCTTTATAAGGCTAAATAATGCCCATTGTGTATATATATCAAATTTTATTTATCCACTCATTGGTTGATGGACACTTGGGTTGCATCCATGTTTTGGCAATTTTGAGTACCGTTGTAATGAACATTTGTGTGTAAATATCTGTTCAAGTCCCTGCTTTCAATTCTGGGATTGCTGGATCATGTGGTAATTCTAACTTATGTTCTGAGAAACCATCTGTATTAGTCAGTCAAAGGGCTGCTGATGCAAAATACCAGAAATCTATTGGATTTTATGAGGGGTATTTATTTGGGGGAGAAGCTTACAGTTACCAGGCCATAAAGCATAAGTTACTTCCCTCGCCAAAATCTGTCGCCACATGTTGGAGCAAGATGGCTGCCGATGTCTGCCAGGGTCCAGGCTCCCTGGGCTCCTCCCTTCCTGGGCTCATTTCTCTCTGTGCTCAGCTGCTCTATCTCTCCATAAGGCCAGCTATAAACTATCAGGCAAATGGCTTGTCTTTCTTCCCAGGGTTTCTGTCGTGTCTAATGAAGCCTTCTCTCCCATCTGCTGCTCTGTGTATTTACATCCTGGGGTTCCAATATCAAAACTCTCACCTCCCTTCTCTGTGGTGTGGTGTCTCTGTGAGTCCCTGCCCAACCAAGGGGGCAGGAACTCAACATCCTACTGATGTGGCCCAATCAAAGCCTTAATCATTATTTAATCAAGTAAAAGTGAAACCTCTGAATCCTATATAATCTAATACACCCAGAAGAACAAACCAGTTTACAAACAATATCTATTTTTGGAATTCATAAATAATAGCAAACTGATATACCACCCAACTGTCTTCCACAGTAGTTACACCATTTTACCTCCTCACCAATAATTAATGAGTGTTCCCATTTCTCCACACCCTTTCCAGCACTTGTAATATTTTTTTAATAGTAGCCAATCTAGGCGATGTGAGAGGATATCTCATTGTGGTTTCAATTTGTATTTTCCTAATAGCTAATGATGTTGAGTGTCTTTTCATGCGCTTCGTGGCCAATTTTCCCCTTTGCTAGTGATTTCTAGCTTCATTCCATTGTGGTCAAAGATAATACTTCATACGATTTTAATATTTTTGAATTTGTTGGGACACGTTTTGTGACATAGCATGTGATCTATCCTGGAAGATGATCCATATGAATTAGAAAAGAACATATATTCTATTGGATGAAGTGTTCTGGTAAACAGCATATAGATAAATGAGTTATATTATTCATTTTGTCAATCTTCACTTTTTGACTGGAGAATTTAACCCATTTACATTTAAAGTAACTACTGATAGTGCAGTACTTTTTCTCTGCCATTTTGATCTTTGTCTTTGTAAGTCTTATGCTTTTTTCACCTTCAGGTCTTCCAATAATTCCTACTTCCATATTCATTTGTTGTTTTTTGTGTGTGTTGTCCCATTTTGAGTCCCTTCTCATTTATTTTTGAATATATATTTCAATATATATTTTCTTTATAGGTACCATGGGATTAAAATTTAACACATATTTTATTTCATGCTAATGTTCTTTTTTATTATTATATACTTTTTAATTTTTTAAAGATACTTAGATTACATAAATGTTACATAAAAAATATAGGGGATTCCCATATACCCCACTCCCTACCCTTCCCACACTTTCCCATATTAACAATATCCTTCATTAGTGTGGGACATTTGTTACAATTCATAAATACATATTGGAGCATTTCTACTAAATGTGGATTATAGTTTGCATTATAGTTTAAACTCCCTCACATACAATTTTGTAAGTTATGACAAGATATATACTGGCCTGCACCTGTCATTGCACCATCATTCAGGACAGTTCCAATGACCCAAATACGTCCCCATATTACAACTATTTTTCCCTCTCCCTCCCTTCAGAACCTCCAGTGGCCACTGCATCCATATCAATGATAAAAGTTGTCCTGTTGCTAGAATAGTAATAGTCTATAAAAATAAAACTCTATAGTAGAATAACAGTAGGTCTACTCTAGTTCATCATTCATTCGCCGATCCTGAGGTTTCTGGGATGGTGATGCCCACTCCACCTCTAATTGAGATGGGGTTTAGATCCCATAAGGCAGATGGATGGGACTATCTTGCTGCAGTTGTAGATGCTCTTGGTTCCTTGGGATGGTTGTTGTCCATCATTTCCTTACTAGTTGTCCTGGATGAGTCCAATGAACTGAAGAGTAGGTGTTGCAACTCTGTTGAGATTCAGGGCCCAACTGGCATATTGGAAGTCCAGAGATGAAGTCTCTTGGACATACACCTATCAACTCTAGGATAATAGTAAATATAGGTTCAAATAGAAGGAGCAGAAGAGCCATTTGTAGTGAAATCAAAATTGAGTCCAACTCTGTCACACTGGGGAGCATAAATTCCAAAGTAGGCAATGTTCCAAACTCCTGAGCTGTTAGCCCTGCCTATAGTGTCTAGGTGTTTCCAGAGCCCTTAGGAGCCCCACTATTTGAGGTAATATTTATTTTGGCTGTCAATGAAATCCTGCTTAGATGTGCATAAGCATTACCTCTGGAATGACCTCCCAACTCACTTTGTAGTCTCTAAGCCACAAGAACTTATTTGCCTTTACCCTTTCCCCCTTTTTGGTCAAGATTGACCAAACATTGCTAGTTGGTGCTTGGTAGTAATCCCTTGTTCCCAGTGTGGCTCCTCCCCAGGACTAGTGAGTGTCCTATGCCAGGGGGAAGGTAATGCATTTATATACTGAATTTGGCTTAGAGAGAGGCCACATTTGAGCAACAAGGAGGCTTTCAGGCAACTCTTAGGCTACCTATAATACTAGACTAAGTTTCAATTTCAAAGGAAAAGGTTTATAAATACAGTCATCAATATCAAGGGTCCATCAATGGTCCATCCTCCTTTACTAGTCACTGTGCCCTGAACTCAGGGAATTCTTACTGTCCCATTAGAGAATGTGGCAGAACTCCCCAGAATGGGAATTTGATATTCTTTCTGTTATTTTGTGGGTCTCCACTCACCGTGACAATGCCCCATGAGCATTTGAACTCATTCATATGCCTTATAGATATGCCCCAGGTAAACCTCCTCCCTTCCCACATCACTGACACCCCACAACAATGATCCTCCCCTGCCATAGTTGTAACCCTTCCACGAACCGAAACATCTTCAAAATGAAGCCAACAAAATAACCAAATAAAATTAATAAGAAAATGAAATAACAATGACAGTTTTAAAAATAACAAACAAAACACAAAATATTTAAAAGTTGAAATAATAAAATATAATAAAAAGTGAAATTAAAAGTTTGGCATTATGGCTTTCATCACTGTAAGATCTGTTGCACATACATTTTTCCTATACCCCTCTGTCTCCCCACTTGTATTTTGTACTGGTTACAAATTATATATTTATACATTGTATGTCTAAAACCATCCATTTATCTTGACTTTTTATGCATTTACCTTTTATCACTTTTAGAAACAAGAAGCAGTGCTATATAACACAGTACAATACAATAATACTGCCATTTATAATTACCCATAAGCTCTACCAAGGTCTTCATTTTGATATGTTGCTTTGACCCACTGTCAAGTGTCTTTTTCTTTCAGTTATAATATTCTTGGTTGGCAATTGTTTCCTTTCAGCACTTTAAATATTTTGAACTAATTCCTTCTTGACTGGTTTCTGATGATAAACTGGCACTTAATATTATTGGAATTCCCTTGTATAGAACTTGTTGCTTTTCTCTTGAAGCTTTTAGAACTCTTTCTTTTCCTGGGTTTGGAAAAATTGTATTATTATGTGTTCAAGCATGGTTCTTTTTGAGTTTACCCTATTTGGAGTTTGTTAAAACTGCTTGAATATGTACATTTATATCACTCATTATATAGGGGAGGTTTTCTACCATTATTTGTTTGATGTTTCCTTCTGTTGCTTTCTGTCTTTCTTCACCTTCTGGGAATCATAAAACATATATTACTACTCTTCATGGTGTCCCACAGATCTCTTAGGCTATGTTCATTCTTTTTTATTCTTTTTACTTTCTTTTCCTCAGCCTAAATAGTTGTGGTTATCTTGTCTTCAATATCACTAATTCTTTCTTCTGATACTTCCAATTTGCTCCTAAAACAAAGATTTTTTTTTTCAATTATTGTATCTTCAGCTCCAGTATTTCTCTGGAGAGATTTCCATATTATTCATTGTTTCTCTCAGATCCCTTAATTCTTTGTTTGTTTACCTTTATTTCTTTGAGCATACTGAATATCATTTTTTTTTTATGTCTCTGATGGTTTTTAGATTACTGTCTTGTTCTTTTTGGATGGACCGTCATTTCTTGTTTTCTTTTTTGTCTTGTAAACATTTGTTAGGCATTGTATGTTTTAATATTTTAAACTGTTATAGTTGGACTTTAGCCCCTGAACTGTCTTTTCCTTAAGTTTGTATCCAGAAGTTATATGAGAGAGATTCTCCTGCATGCCAGGATCTAATTTACAAACCAAACCAAAGCAAAAGTCACCTTTCAGTGCATTTGCAAATTTGCTGTACTTTGGCTAGTAGTCTCCCTCAGAGTTTAGCTCTTCTATCAAGAAAATTAGCCCAAAGCAAATGGAAGCTCAAGATTCTCTGTGTCTTATCTGAGCCTGCCTGGAGCCCAAACCATGGGACTGCTTCTTTACCCTGAGCTTGCCTTAGCTAGAGGCCTTAAGAATTCTCTGTTTACAAGTTACAGGAGTTTCAATCTATGTTCCCTCCACTGCCTTTGAAAGAGACCTCCTGTCCCTCCTGGGTGATTTCTTGAGTGACTTAATGCAGGTACTCCTTTTCCTCAGGCAGCTTCAATTTAATCATTTTTCACACTATCCTAGCCAGCTGAAAGCCCCTTCTCTGCCTTCAGGACAAACTTCAATTAGGGCAAGCCCAAGACATGTCCCAGACTCAACCTTTCCGACTTCCACCTGACAGAGTGACACTAACATACCTGCACCCCAATATGTGCACACACTCTGGAACAGAGTCACAATGGGAGCACAGGTTGGCTGTGGAGGGGAGGGAAGAAGGTGTGGGAGGTCTGGCAAGCACTGGAGGGGTTTCTTCAATGGCTTTTGAAGTTGCCTTATCTTTTTTTTTTTTTTTTTTTTTAAATTTTTTTTTAATTGACTTTGTAATAATATTACATTAAAAATATATATGTGAGGTCCCATTCAACCCCACCCCCCCACCCCCCCTCTCCCCCCCCCCAACAACACTCGTTCCCATCATCCTGACACATCCATTGGATTTGGTAAGTACATCTTTGGGCACCTCTGCACCTCATATACATTGGTTCACATCATGGCCCATACTCTCCTCTATTCCATCATGTAGGCCCTGTGAGGATTTACAATGTCCGGTGATTACCTCTGAAGCACCATCCAGGGCAGCTCCATGTCCCGAAGACGCCTCCACCTCTCATCTCTTCCTGCCTTTCCCCATACCCTTATCTTGATTCAGCACTTTCCCAGTTAATGCAGCCGGTTAACTGTTTGGAGGAAGGATAAATGCTGTCTTTAAGATTCCTCTGCTTCCTTTGCCTAAGGGGCTTTGAAACAATGGCCGTCATAAAAGCCGGCCACCAAGGATCTTCAATTGTTGATCCAATGTAGAGATCTGAGATCAGAACACACCTCCCTGGATTTTGAAGGACTGTGTCTTTATGCCCCACCCTGGCTGCTCCAGAGGCTTGAGCTCCAGTCCCCACTGCTGTGTGCAGGAAGGCTGGAGAAAAGTGTGGTGGTAGCTGTTGCAAGGAGGGTGAAATTCATATATTTGCCAGCCTCTTCCTCAGCTCCTTTGTGGATTCTGCACAGTGTTCCCCTAGATCTGGAGTTTCAAAATAGTTGATTCAGACAGTTTCTGCCAGTTCAATTGTTGTTTTATTGATGGAATCAATTCCTGGAGCTTCCTAGGCTGCCATCTTCCCACAATCCTCTATATCCTAAATGGGATCTTTGAAGATCCTATTTACAAATGAATTCACATCTTAATTGATAATAACATCAGATATCCAGTTTACAAATAATTTCACACCCTTAGGAATGTGGATTAAGACTCGATAAGTCTTTTGTGGTGGACAAGAGTCAATCACCAACTGCTGCATTTACATTGTCATTCCAAAAATCATTTAAGAAAGACAACCAGTCACTTTCTAAAACATTGCAAGTATTTTTTTTTTTTTAATGTATTTTGCTTGTGTCTGAAGTCTTTCATTGGCTGCCCACATTTCTAAACTTTCAAAATTAAGGATACTTCCCTCTGGCCCACACCAAACTTTTATAAGCAAAATGAAGCTTTAATGCAGAAAAAAGCAGACAAACTATTTAGAATTTCTGTTTTGTTGGAAAATTACTGAACATATATCAGACTTAGACATTTTAGAAAAATGTCTAAAATATTAATGATTTTAAGTAAATAAGCATTAAGGAATGGTATGAAGATGTAAGTTCAAAAAGTTCTTAAAGCATGCTTTATTTTTAGGATATGCTCATCTCAGACATATTTAAACAATGTGCTACTTTTTTTTTTGTTAGGTTCCTTTTTATTTTTTTAATTTATCTTTTAATTGTCTTTTTATTAAAGATACATAGACCACAAAAAATATTACATTAAAAAATATAAGAGGTTCCCGTATACCCCACACCCCACCCCACCCCCAAGTCCTCCCACGTCAAGAGCCTCTTTCATCATTGTGGCAAATTCATTGTATTTGGTTAATACATTTCAGAGCACTGCTGTATCACATGAATTATAGTTTACATTGCAGTTTACACTCTCCTCCAGTCCATTCAGTGGGTTATGGCAGAATATATAAAGTCCAGCATTTGACCCTGCAATATCATTTAGGGCAACTCCAAGTCCAGAAAATGCCCCCACATCACATCTCTTCTTCCTTCTCCCTGCCCTCACTAACTACCGTGGCCACTATCTCCATATCAATGTTACAATTTCTTCCATTGCTTGAGTCACAATAGTTCTATAGTAGAATACCAGTAAATCCACTGTAATCCACATTTTATTTCTCCATCCATGGACCCAGAGATGGTGATGTCCACTCCACCTCTAAATCTAGAGGGGGCTTAGATCCCATATGACTGCTGGATGCGATTCTCCTGCTTGCAGTTGTAATCACTCTCCATTCCCTGGTGTGGTGGTTGACCACCTTCACTTCCCTGTTAGGCGATCTGGGTAAGTCCAGTGAACAGGAGAGTAGGATTTGCAACTCTGCTGAGGCTCAGGGCCCAGCTGGCACATAAACAGTCCAGAGATTCAAGTCTCCTGAGTATACACCAACCCCAGCGCCAACCATAGGATCAGTAAAAGTGACAGAAGAGGCATGTATAGAAAGGTCACATCTGAGTCCAACTGCATCATGCTCAGGAGCACAAATTCCAAAGTAGGACCGGCTGACAAGGCACTGAACTCCAGAGCCATCTGCCATGACCATAGAACCTGGGTTTCTCTGTAGCCCTCAGAAGCACCAGTACCTGGGGTTGTAACTACTTTGCAATGTGCATATATACATAATATATCAGATTAGAATATTTGTCTTGAAGAATCATTTTATTGATTCATTACTTATGCCGGTTCAGATGCTTGCTAAGTTGTGTTTCACTTATCTGTCACCTCACCATAAATCTTGAATGTCTTCTCTTCATAAATTTGGTCAAACAGAGTTTTGGATGAGAAGTTTATCTATTTATTTGTTTCCTGCATTTGGGAGATTCATAGGAACCTATAAAAATATTGCAAATTTGAGGGTAGCTTTTAAAGTGATTTTAAATCAAAGGAAGAAATAAAAACCGACCATAGAAGTTTGCTCTGCACTGAGCCAAAGCAGTCTGTTTAATACTATTAAGCACATTTTGTTGCATGTAGTGAGAAGGGAAATAGAAATCACAATGTCAGAGGTCATGTGCCTGCGTTTATCTCAGGTTTAATAAATGTAAATGTATTGGGTGTCATAATTAAGATGAGTGTCAGTGGTTATTAGGAACAAAGTGGTGCAAGTCATCAATTCAACAAGCCAGGGCATACCAAATCAATGCTGTGGTTGCTCTTTGGTTTGTCCTGACTAATGGGTCAAATGTGTTTCCAGGGCATTTAACACTTGCACAAGTATCCTTTTTCCGGAAAGCTTGCTGCTCTTGGAGAATATGTTCTCATTCACATCACTCTGTGTGTGTGATTTCACAGTGCTTTAGCTAGTTTCACTCTAAATCTTTACCATGCAATCACACTGAAATGAATAAAGGAAAAATTATATGTATGACCTAAATTCTGTGTTTTATGGAACAGCATAGTCCTGGAGAGAGCATTTGGACTTACAATCACATCCCAATTCAAAAGACTTCCTAGTGATATGACCTCTGACAATTTGTTAATTATATGACACTCTTTATCTCCTTTGAAAGAAGAGAGCAGGAACAAGTATTTGCGTCCCTTTACATTTCATCTAGCATCTGGCATAGAGCCTTAACATAGTAGATTCTAAATAAAATAAAAGAACAAAAACAAATAAATAACAAGTATTGAGTCAAACGTGTCAAATTTATGAACTGTGTAGCTGCTCTTACTATTGTTTGATTGCATAGAAGTAAAAAATATTGCTGAAAAGTAATTTTAGGTTCATCAGTTATTGTGAGCAAAGCAATGCATGGGCACATTGTTTCAATAAGCAAATGTCTTCATTTGATGAACTATGAAAAGTATTTTTGAGGCTGTAATAATAGATAGGAGCATGGCAATCCTGCCTGGTTGAAAATTAGGGGTAAAATTAGAAGACCAGAAATGCTAAAATTCTCACTCAGGAGCAGTGCAAGCCACCAAGAGCAAAGCATTCAAAACTCAGTGCCAAAGGAACCTTGTCAACCCTGGCTTATTTTGAGAAGGAGACTGTGGATGGCAAAATAGAACTCTACACATGTGGCAAAATTAATTGCTAAATGGGAATATCGAGAGCAAGCCTACACCAACGTATTAAATCTCAGGAAAATACTAAAGCTGCAAGGGTACAAAGTGTTCATGATCTTACGGACCATAGCTACCGCCATACATGGGCGTTTTGTTTGTTTGTTTAAATTCTAGATCAAAGAAGAAAATGAAAGATTCTGCCAACTGTTACAGAAAGAGTGGGCATCAAGGCCAATGTCATTCCAGGGACACAGGTGAGATTGCGCCACCAAAAAGCAAACATGTCCTTAATGGACAAGAAGATTGGTTTTGATGTTCAGTGTAAATGAGAAGACAGTCACTAAAAGTCAATATCAGGGCAAGTACAAGGATATAATGCATCTTTATATTCAATCACTTTTTTAAGGGCTAGGCTAACTGTATGGGAGAAATATAAGCCTAAATCAGTAGGAGATGTTCACTTTTAAAACTGGTTTAAAGCATTGGAACAAGACAGCGAATAGAAGCCTATTGATAGATTCACTCATAATTAAGCCGAGTCTGAAAGCCAGGCTGTAATTGCCAGGATGTGCTCAAGCATGTTTACTTTCTGTGAGTAACTAAAAAAGGAGACATAAACATGGCAATTAAAGGGTTATTTTCTGTCCTTCATAGTCAAGGATGCTATTACTCAAGATCAACCTGATTTGTATGTGATCTGAGTAGAGTATTGAAATTTTTTATTTCCTGCTGCAATAAAGGGGATCATTGGTGTGGATAATTGGCCACTGCATATAATTAGCAAAACATGAGCTGGTTTCAACAGAGTCAAAGCCTCTGCATGGTCTATGGAATGGAGTTCAATTTTTATTATTTTAGTTTTACTCTGTATAACGTCTTCGTGATAGTGAATGTTTCTCAAACTTTCTAGCTCAAAAGTCAAACATTGAGAGATCTGTATAATTCAGTGTGTTAAGATTAAAAGTAATTACCTGGATACTAGGATATTCTTTACAAAACTAGTGAGTAGCAACAGAAATCAATCTGTCTCAAAAATGGTTAGTCTTTATCTTTGGACTTGAGGAAGCCAGCAAATAATATGAAGAACTAAATCCATATAATGCAATTGCTGCAATTTACAGCAAACTTACACCTAAATATATAAAGCATCAAGATTATACCACGTATGAAAAAATGAATATTTTTTTTTAATTTTTTTTTATTGACTTTGTAATAATATTACATTAAAAATATATATGTGAGGTCCCATTCAACCCCACCCCCCCACCCCCCCTCTCCGCCCCCCCAACAACACAAAATGAATATTTAGATAGAGTTTCAATACCATGTAGTTGGAATAATGGTAAAACATTTATTTCAAGATATGGCTATTTAGGGTAGAAAGTTTGCCTGGTCCTTATTTCTGATTTTCATTCTCTAATCCTGAGTCCCAATTCTCAATTGTTGCTGTGAGTAAAACTATAAATAAGAAACATTTGGAACAAATGAGACTTCACTGTGTGTCTGTTTTTCTAGGGGGGTTCAATTTTTAATTGCTATTTTATAATCTATATACTGAAGTCAGTGCCACACTCCTTCCATCAGTCTCTAATATTGTTTTTAAGAGCTTTGCTGATGTATAATTAACATTTCAAAAGCTACACATGTTTAAAAGGCACAATTTGATAAATCCTTAAAAGTTTAGGAAAATATAAAAACATATCATCTGAATTAAGGAAAATGTCATTTCTTCTTTCCCAACGTTTATGCAAGGCTCTTTTGTTTATTAGTGGAAATTAAGAACTCCAGGACAATATATCCTACTAAGTGAGACTGGCTCCCATCATAATGGGAGTGCTCTTAAAATTTCATAAATAGTAAGACATTTGAGAAATATTTCCTTTTTTAGATTAAGATAAGTTGCTATCATTGCAAAGGAATAGAAGAAGTTAAATGGAATGCTGCTTCCTTCATAATTAATTGCAAGGATTATATGGATGTCAGTGGGATGAATTACATTATCTGATGTTGAATCTACAGTAAAATCAATTCCTGCCATAATTGTACATATATGTTTATAGACCATCTTCGGGCATTTGTAGACTTTAATAACTTTAAATAATGTAATTGATCATGTTTAAAAGAAAAACATCATTTAAAAGTTTTGTGATGTTTGAAAGAAAAAAATTAATTTTTCAATCAGTTTTTCCTATCTTCAACAAGAAGAATGAAACAAAACTTTAAAAAATAAAAAATAAGTATTTTTACAAAAATATTTTTGCTTACTAATGGAGAGAACATTGCTCTGGCCCTTACAACTAAAAACTCCTAGTTGTAAGGTGAATATTTTTAAACGATCTGTTGACCGAGATATCAAATCCAGCTTCTTGCAGCCTTCTTTTCCAGGAGGTGCAAACCTACATCCATGATTTCCATTTATTACTTTTGATTCTATCTCAACCCTTACCAAACACTGTGTGGTTCAAAATTTCCTAGAGTAGTTGAACTACCTGTCACTTCTGTCTGCTTACAAACCTAAAGCCACTTATGTCACAATTGAAACTCTGATCAGTGATTTTGCACTGGTGAAAATGGTCCGTGAAATTTTTGCATTGTTTTTAGGATGACAAAGTAATTTTATTCTTATTAGCTTACAGTGCATTAAAATATAAATACCAAAGGGGATTTTTGTCTGTTTTATTGAATAACTTACCTCCAGTGCCTAGAACAGTGTCTAGTATATGATAAGTCCTCTTTCAAATTAGCCATATGAATGAATTTATTATTTTTATCTATCTTGGGTATAGGTTTGGAGTAGTGATAATATTTAAGACATGACTCACAGGAGAAAATAATTCTATCTAGGAGTATTTATTAGATTGAGTCATTCCAAGGTTGAAATATTTTCTTATTTTAGTTAGTGAGAATATCTCATTTGGTTACATGAGATTTCATTCTGAATTTGATGTAACCATTCCTGTTTTCTTATCCATATGTAAACAAATTCAAAATCAACAGAATCTGCAGAATATAAAGAAGCTGTATTGATTTTATTCACATATTTTATTTAATCCTCTATTACCCTTGGAAGACATGTATCATTTATCCCAATTTTACAAGCAAGAGTTGTTCTCACACCAGTTCATGTCAAATCTGATATTCATAAAACCTTCTAGAACTCTTTGTACAACACGCAGACCTCTCTGAACTTCTTTGGAATTTATATTTTACTGGCTCATGTTGATGATTATCATTTCTCAAATGAATCTCTCTCCTGTACTTGATGACAGTAGGATAATTTTACATGAGGTTTTAAAGCCTAGGAAAATCATTTTTGTTTGATAAATACCTAAAAATTGTTGTTGATTTGTGTAGTGTTTAATATCTCTTTTTCTTGAATATCTAAGAGAGAAAACTTGCATAAATGATCCTACCCCCCAAGTCTGGTGAATAACACATTTGGCATCAATAGAGTGCTTTCTGGGACTGTGATCACCCTGAAGGCACTAAGGATGCTTAAAAATAAAACCTGATCGTAACAATTCTGATAGAAATGTTAAATGACTGAGACGATGGATCAAGATGATAACCTGTAAATGAAATAAAAGAAAATTAATATGACTAAGATATTTCTGGCATCATCTAAACAAACAAGAGAACCAGCTTTAAATAGCAATCTTTAAAAAAATAAAAAGAAAATATCAATCTTTTAAATTATTGACACTACATTTAATAAAATGAGTTTTCAGAGACAGAATTTTCTAATATAAGTTTCTGAAGTGATGGCCTCACAATTTTATTCTGGATACATCGCATTTTATGAATGACACCACGCATTCTGAGAATCATCAAACCCTGAGCTAATAGGGTTTTTTTTAATCCATGATAAAATCCTGCCATATGAAATACGCAAAATAGAGTTAACACCATAACATTACATTTGTTTCATTGGATTTGTAGTTGGGTGAAAATTCTATGTGACACTATAGAGCTTTATTTATTACCTCACAGTTTGTTATTTGATTTTTAAGCAGTCCCTGGTCCTCAGTGCTCATACCTCTAAAAAAAAACTAATTTTTAAATGTTGAACTGAAAATCTTACTGTCTAACATTTCATTTCAAGTTACAGTAGGCTAGAAAATCCCCAGTAGGGTGACCTGTAAGTAACAAATCTGGAAAAAATATTGAATGAGGCTCAATTCTCAGAGTTTCAGGATATCATGCCAGAATGTAATTTTTTAATACCTGAGAACTCAGTGATATTTTTAAAGCAAACAGATCTAATTCTATATTCATACTGCTATTATTAGCCAAGGTCTCTTTCGTTCCTATACTCTCAACTGCTAAAATTGAACCACTCTTTTCTTCTATAATATTTGATATTAATATGTAATGTCAATGTCTCTAGTGACCATATATAGTGAAAATTCTTGGCTTTTTATATTAATAAACTTCATGGTTCAGAGAAGCCTTACTTTTATAGAAAAATTATGCAGAAAGTACAGAGTTCCCATACACCCCACCACACACATACTACAGTTTTGCCTATTAATGACATTTTGCATTAGTTTTTTACATGTTATAATTTATGAACCAATTTTGATAGATTGTGATTAACTAAAATGCCTGGTTTACCTTAGGACTCACCCTGTTGTATAGGACTCTGGGTTTGGACGGGTGTGTAATGTGCTATGCCTAAAAGTAATATCAAAGATTTTTTAGCTTTGGGGTCTGTAATAGGTTGAATTATGTACCCCAGGAGAAAACAAACAAGCATGCTAATCTTAACCCATTTCTGTGGGTGTGAACACATTGCAGATAAGACCTTTTGGAGATACTTTTACCTAAGGCGTGGCCAAACTGAATGAGGATGGTCCTTAATCCTAACCCTATCGCCTCAGGAAGAGAAAGCCACAGGAGAAGGAGCTGGAATTCCACCAAACTAGGAAGAGAGGAGAGGACATCTCTCCATGAGGATTGCGGCCAGCCTGAGAGCTACAGATTCCTTGAGGAAGCAAGTCTTCTGGCCCATGCGCCAATGCATTCATGCTGTTACCAACCAATTTCATGGCATTTGTCTTAGTAGCCTGGAAACTAAGACAGGTTCACTTAGCATTCTACTTTTTAATTAAAAAATAAGATTTAAGTACATCTTAATTTGTCTTAAAATGAAAATAAATTTCACACAAAAAGTAAGACATGGAAATAGATGGAATCATAGAAAAATATCTAAGCCTGAAAGGAAATAACAGAAATACCACTGGCTATGAAATCTTGTGGAAATATGAATCCCAGGAAATAATCACTCAACATTTCGGTATGACTTCTTCCAACATTTTATTGTGCATACAGAGATTTAATACACTATATGGAGAATTCCATACACTTCCCTCTTTCAACATTTACAACAGAACATTGGTTCTGTTATAATACAAAATATGTGATCCTAAAAATCACCATGCATGCGAAACAATGAGACGAAAACAAAGGAAAAGAAAACAAAAAGGGCTTTAAGGAAAATGGGATTGGGGCAAAATACTCAACAACCTTCTTAGGGACATGTTAAAGAAAATAGTAACCTAACATAAATGCTAGGACACTTTTACTCATGTTAAATGATCACAGGATACACAAATACGATACATATATGGCACTTTCCCTTGCAAATGACTAATTTTCCTCGTGGCTGTGGGTGTCAGGAGAGTGGCAGCTTGTGAGTTATTGTGAAGTAGTAGAAAGAGGGTTATCTGAAATTGGACAGAAATTGAAATACCAGATAGGTATGCCTATCTGGCTCATAATACAAGCTGTAAACTGAGATAGGTATGGAAGTTTGTGCTTGTTATATAATACCGTGCAGCTCAGCTCAGCTGGGTACAGTTTTCTGCATTTGCCTGGAGTTTCTTGTGGATGAAATCAAGCATAAACAAACGTGAAATCCTGTTAAGCTCAAATTGTTCCCTAATATATCAATCACATTGGAACAAATTTGTGTTTTTAAAATAAGAATTATAGCCAAACTAACTGCATATTGTTGAATATTGTTCCTTTTTCTTTGGGTGTTTGGCATAAAAATTATTTGTGGAGATTTTTTAATATTCCAAGAATTATATATTTAATGTGTATTATATTAAATCTAACATAAATATAGCCTATATAATAAATACAGCATATTTTAGCAGATAATTTTCCAAGCATCAGCATATTATCTTAGAAACAGCTTTTCTATTTTTAAAGGCATATATCTTTTTCTTTGGTTGCTAATGAAATTAGGTATATTTTTATAGGATATTTTTCTACTATACATTTAAAAAACAACTTAGATTACATAAACATTACAAAAATATATATAAGGGATTCCCATATGCTCCACGGCCTAGCCCTCCCACATTTTTCTCACATTAACACTATCCTTCATTAGTGTGTTGCATTTGTTACAAATGAGGAACACATTTTGGAGTATTGCCACTAAGCATGGATTATAGTTTACATTAAGCAGTAGATGGGTATTAGAGAATATTTTGGCCATTGGGTATTTTCTCCATGGCCCAACATTTTCTATTCTATTCTACCATATGCCTCCCCTGAGTTTCTTCACCCTCTGATTAGTTTATCTTTAGGTTTAGTTATGGACATACCTTTAATGAACTTCCTATCTCCCTTATCTTCTCTCAAATGCCTGATTTTTATCTCAGGTGATGTTGATCTCTCCTTTTGTTTGTTGTTTCTAATTCCTTCTGCATCCTCATCATCTTCTAACAAAAAGAAACAAAGCAAGCAAACAAGCAAACAAACAAAAAACTTTAAAGCATGTTTGCATGAAGTCCTTCTGCTCCCCTCTGCTAAGAAAAATCTGGTCTTTTCTAGAATTTCTGCCCCCAACAACTCTTATTTTGTCTATTTACATGTATTGCTAGGTCAGGTCAAAACAACATTAACTTGAATGGAGAGAACTAGGAAAGCCAGAGTGACTAATGAGATTTATGTCAAAATCACTTTCAGACTCTCCTTAGTTTGAAAATTCCCAGGCTGAACTTAAGGTGAGAGAAAACTTGTCAGATTTTAAAGAGGATATAGCTTTTTCATTGCTGCTAATCCTTGCCTGATAACAGGTATTCCTTGTTATTTCATTTATTTGAGGTTTTTACTTTGTTTTCTTAACATGACACACATTTGCTTACTGTTATCTCTGCTTTGTAGGGCCTGTAGTGGAAACACTAATCCCTGTCAACAAAATCATCAAAATTCTCTCTACCCGACTTTTATACAAGAAACATTATAATCAATTCAGCTTGTGTTTCTTGCACATGCCTTGTCTTTCTTCTTTTGCATTATAATCATTTTTACACTTCACTTCAACTAACATGACCTTCTGTCTTTGGTCTTACTGCAATTCCGTATTTTCAAACATTTTGTGAACTCAACTTAAAGGCTACCTCTTTCATGACCCAGGTTTCTCTTTGTCTAAGATCTCCGAAAGCACAACTCCAGCCAAAGACTTAGGTGTTACCACTTTATTAGTGCGTAGTCTCTGGGAAAAGCTAGTGAGGAAAAAGAGGAGTGAAGCTGGGGAAAGAGTTGAGATGAAAGCACCACCTCTTTTCAAGAGACGCTGATTGTTGAATGTCATTGGGCCATCTTCCCAGAAGACAAATAACTACAGTGCCCAGATATTCCAGGGGATGGGCGAGATTGAGGGAGAGAGGGAAAGAAATGTGTGTGCTTTTCTGACCCTGTTCAGAGATTTGCTCCACAGGGCATTAGCTGGCCAACATTTGGGTTGCGTGTGTGAACATTAAGTGGCTCCCAAGGCGTCGCATGACTCAATGTCAAATGGGAAGCCCTAGGGTGCGAGGTGAGAGACACATGGCCTTGGCATGTGGTGAGGCACGGCCAGATTTCAGGAACTGAAATGGGTGAATTCTGTAGACGACTGGCTAAAATAAGAAATAGGTGAGAGAAAGAGGTACTGAAGTGGGCATCCAAGGTGGTTGGTATAGCACAACAATCCAAAATCTCTCTGCCACCCAAACAGGCTTATGTAAATATCCCTTCAGTCAGTTATAGATGCACAGCACTATATATGCATCTCTCTTCTCAACTGAGCTCTAAGGCAATGAAGAAAGTAATAACAGTACGTGTCTAATCCCATGGGAATAAGATACAGGTTTTCCTATAATACTTAGAACAGAGTTGACAATCAATATCCATTGAGTGATGAGATAGATAATGTATGTAAAATACAATAAGTACCTAAAGAGCAGGATCTTACTTCTTCATTATTTCATATCTACTTGCAAGCCCTAATTCCTTACCATTCCATATTCACAGGTAGTTAATAACTGAAAATTGTGGAATTCCATTGACAGAAAAAAAGTCATAATAAATGCAGATTAACTATATGTCAAGAAGTTTTGCAGCCTGATATTTTACTCTACTTGCAAGCTATCAAGTTAAGGTGGCAGTTTTACAGAAACTGGCTGAAGACATGAGATTTCTAGGTCAGAAATAAATAGCTTTATTACTTGCTTTAGTAGTCGAACTATCAGCATTTTCTTGCACTGGTTCCTTGACCCCTAATTCCTTCAGAAAAACATGAAGAGAGCCAGGTAACACCTGCACATACAGTGAATTGCATTACAGAGGAGGAATGTAAACATTGGGAATGTGACACTTTGTAATAGCCAGTAAATAAATCTGCCCTTTGCTCTGGAGAGTGATGCTACTGCCAGCTTTCAAAGCCATTCGCTATAAAAACATTCGAAGAAGGACAACCACCACACCATGGAGCCTAGAGTGCCTACAACTGAAAGCGGGAGGATTGCATCCAGTATCCATGTGGAATCTGAGCCTCCTCTTGACATAGAGGTGCAATGGACACAACCAATCCAATGTCCACAGAGAAAAGGTGGCATTGGAGTGGGAAAAGTGGACATGGTGGCTAATGGGTATGGGGAATGGCAGGAAGAGACGAGATGTGGAGGCGTCTTTGGGACTTGGAGCTGCCCTGGATGGTGCTTCAGGGGCAATCACTGGACATTGTAAATCCTCACAGGGCCCACTGGATGGAATGGGGGAGAGTATGGGCCATGATGTGGACCATTGACCATGAGGTGCAGAGGTGCCCAGAGATGTACTTACCAAATGCAATGGATGTGTCATGATGATGGGAATGAGTGTTGCTGTGGGGGGAGTAGTGGGGTGGGGGTGGTGGGGTTGAATGGGTCCTCATATATTTTTTTAATGTAATATTTTTACAGAATTAATAATAAAAAAAAATTAAAAAAAAAAAACATTCTCGAAAAGATACTCTGCAACTAAAGCAGTCACTTCAAACGTGGGGGACACATGGGTAATTGTCTTCCTACAATGTCTGTTATTTGTTCATGCCTGGTCTTGGCTTTTGAAAAATTTCCTAAGAGTAAACTACACTAATGATCACTCTGATTAGGATAACCTAAAGAGAATAGAGCCAAATCATTTCATTTTTCTTCTACAGAATTTAGTGAAGGAGTCCAACCTGCAGTGTTGAACTCAATCATGCACCTCAGGATCCTGAACCTAATCAGTTGAGCAAATTCATAAACAACTGGGATCTATCTTAGAGAGCCTTGTGGCTTGACCCTAGAGCTTCTGAATTGACCCTTTACTTTTCTCTGCAGCATGCACCTAGGTGTGGCAAGATGGATTACTCATTGTACAGACTATGACCTGTCCCACATCTATAATGACGCTGGCCAGTTAGTTGAGGCTGAACTAAATGTCCTCCAGTGTGGAGGTATCATCATTGAGTTCTTCAGCTAATATCAAGGATCAATTACGGACCACTTTTCTGATTGGATGACTCCCACTGTAGGAATAACTGCTTGCCCGGTGTGCACAAACAATGAGTGAATAAGCACTTGAAAAAGCTCCCCAAAAGAAAACAATCTCATTTTAAAGAGATCTCTGCAGGCATCTTAGATACAGATACTCTACTGGTGATGTGTCCTTAAGCACTTGGAGGCCTCTTATGACCACCTATAAAGTGTAGGCCATTGTGTTTTCAGAAGAGAGGCAAGATAATGCCTAGCTTCAGCTCAAGAATTACAATCTCAGGGACATAATGTGCCTCTGAAAGGAAAGTGTCATTGAAAATTTCAGGGTTTATTTTCAGAAATAACCCAGTCGAGGTGCAAGTTAGCAGTGACTCCAATGTAGTCTCGTGGACAGTTGGCAAGCTCCATGGCTCCCAGTTCAATTGAAGTGACTGATCTAGTCCATTTTTGGAGGGTCTCTCCGAGCACATTCAGTAAAACCTGTCCTCTATGTTCATCTGAGGAGCATTTGTCCATCTTTGAAGTAACTGAGAAATAGTTATGGAAATGAGGGAAGGAAAAATACTCAGATATTTGGCAGGCGTTTTATGTGGCAAGTACAAGAACAAGTGCCAAACTCTTATGTTTTTGATAGAACTCTTGGTAAGGTTAAGAGATCAAATTATGATCAGAGTCATTGAGAGGGAATGATAGACCCAACATCCAGTAAATTTAAGGTGCCTGCAGTGGTTTTAGAGAACTACACCAGCTTCTTGAAGAAGGCTCCCCTGGTAGCTCTGAAAGATGAAAGATCAGTAATGTCCCTGCCTCCCCCATGCTCCTTGAAGTAGAATATGTTCTTTCCTCAGTCCTCAGGGGATGGGATTGCTCCTTCATTAAAAACAGTGGTATGTTCCAGTCCAAAAACTAAACATTTATCTTTTTATCAGTCATTTCCTACTGGCACCCAGACAATTATTTTCTGAAAAGTCAGGTGTGAGAAGAAGGAGGGCATTTTAATAAAACTTACAGACATCTATTACGTCCCCACATAAACCACTGTGGGGTAAATAGGCAAGCAGTTTTCTCAAACAAGTGGCCATTATCTTATGATCTAGGACAATGAAAATTCAACAAGAGAACCCAAAGGTAAAACAAGAATTATGTTAGAAACTTTTTCGTCATTTTTTGGCTGAGCTGCCACCTATAGGTTGTATCAACCAGATTGGTCTTGGGTTGCTTTTAGAGGAAAGAAAGAGGCATCATGTCCAGAAATGGTCAGGGCAGGATCCTATATTTTCAAATATCTATAAAACACTCCAATCCTTTCATCATCTTTATCATTAACTAGAAAACAGTTCAGCGGAGTCAACTCCTTTCGGGGGATAGCTGTATTTAGTAAGTAAACTGACTTGTCTAAACTGTGTTAGTAAGGAGGCACAGAAATTAGAATCAGAAGTTCTTTTAAATCAGTTTTTGAGAATGTTCTTCCATTGCCCAATAAGATTTGATGTCCGTGAATGGTAGGGAGAATGGCTGGTTTATCAAGTTTTTTGTCCATCCATCCATTATTGAATGACTTTTTGATACTAGGTACATGACTGTCAGACTGAAAATTGTCCAGAAAACTAAAATCATGTTCCAAATTGGCTACACTGGCTAGATTTACATGGCTAGATCTGTCTGCTCAAACTGTAACAGCAACCCCATCACCTTAAAAGGTTTCTAGAATGGTAAATCACCACTCATCACCACTCAAAGATGCCAAGGGTGGTTGTGGCCAACACATCATGCAAAGTGCTCCCCCCACTATTGAGGGGTCAACTTTGGCAGGAATCACAAGATTGATATGCAGGGGTTCCTTCTGCAGCAGAAACACAGAGTTCCTGACTTTGTACCCAATCCTAAACATGGAAAATCCTACTTGTAGAAAGAGCCTATTTTTTTTTTCACCTGGCTCTTCCTCATTGGAAGAATTCTGTCTTGCATTTATGTGAGACAGAAGTTCAAGCATACAACACCTCAATTCCTACTATACATTCAAAGGTAGACAAAAACAACAAAAGTATAGTGAATTGGTTTATGGGCTTATGTAATACTCCTTCCTAGGACTTCTGGGAAGATGGCAGACTAGAAAGACATGGGACTCTCTTCTTTCCTAGAAAAATAGCTAGAGGTCAGGCTGAAATGGCCTGGAAAAAAATCTAGGGTTTAGGATGCCAGGCAAAGGCTGGACACCAAGCAGAATAGACAGGGACAAAGGAAAACAATCACAATGGCAAAATTGAGTTAAAACCAGTAGCTACTACTGCCCGTACTGTTCCCCACCCTAAAGACACTTTATAATTCTCAGGCTTCTGGCTGGCTACAGGCAAAGGGGACTCCACAGATCTATCATCCCAGGAATTGGGAGAGAGAGGGACAGAGCTAAGGCTGACTCAGTTTTTGACTCACAAATTTGGTCTGCTGTGTCCCACCAGCCCTTCCAGGCAAGGGGGTTTACATCATTGTTTGCCTTGGGAGCTAGCTCTGGACTAAAGGAAGAGATCCAACCCTCCCAATCTTCTTCTTCACTAAATGTACTGATTGTTGAGGATGCAGAAGAGAGTGGAATTACTTCCTAACTCGAAAAAGGGAGGGGGCTTCCAGCAAAGGCTAGAGAACTTTCTTTGAGAAAGTTTGAATTACAAGGCTCTTAGACTCCAGGCAGGAACCTCTATTACCTTGATTTGGTCCATGTCCAGCAAACCCACTCTGATCAGGCATTGAACTGAGAGGGCTGCCAAAGATCACCACCTGCTGGCAGACCAAAGAAGTGCCTGTGAGAAAATTAAAAGGAAATAAGTAAAAGAGCCTTTTTCTGGCCTTTATAGCCTCCCTCATCAAGACCCTTGAAGTGCATCTGCAGCCATTACTGGGTCCAGAGCCCAGTTTTGAGCAACTAACAGGGACAATCCTAACAATCCAGGTTGAACCAAGAATCAAAGAGCAGCAGTAACACACAACCTCCTGCCACTAAAAACCTACAAAAGAGAGAGAAATTTAGCATCTGAGTAAACTACCATCCTAATCAGATGCCTAGACATCAGCCAAAAATTATGAGTCATATTAGGAAAATGGAAGACATGGCTTAAGAAAAGGAATATTTCAAAACCCTAGAAGAGATGCAGGATTTGAGACAACTAATCAATGAGATGCACACAAATTTCCAAATCACATTAATGAGCTGAAAGACAATATGGCTAAGGAGATAAATGACATCAAGAAAACATAGAACAAGCACAAAGAAGAATTTGAAATCCTGAATAGAAAATCAGCAGAGCTCATGGGAATGAAAGACACAATAGATGAGTTCAAAAGCATATTAGTGTTGTTGGGGGGGGCGAGAGGGGGGGTGGGGGGGTGGGGTTGAATGGGACCTCACATATATATTTTTAATGTAATATTATTACAAAGTCAATAAAAAATAAAAATAATTAAAAAAAAAAAAAAAAAGCATATTAGACAGCAACTGGCTTGGCAGTGGCTTGGCCATCAGCTGAGGAGGCGTTGCTGAGACAGAGTCAGTACTATGCACTAAATCCAGGAGCAGGTACCCAGCTGGCTGGGCCCCCTGGTATTAATTTTTGAAACTGAAATCAAGCAATGTGCCTCAGAGGCTTTGCCTGTACCACTTCATTCGGTTAATCCCACCACCAGTTGCACTTTCAAGGACAACCAGTCTCAAGATCACAGTGGCATTTTGGGCCTCATAACAAACCTGGAAGAGCTGGAGGTAGACAACGGGGAGTTCTGAGTCTCTGCAGACTGCACATTATCCAGCCTGGCACATGTTAGCCTCTGAGAGCCTTTCCGGAGCACTGGCCTCTTTCCCACCCTCCTGAGGCAGATTGGATAGAAAGGAAATTTCTACCCAGAGTCAGCTACTTCATAATTGGGAAAGAAATTCCTGGAGACTTTTCATGACTGCTCCAAGGTTTTTGAGACACAAAGGAATCCCAACAACCAGGGATTGAGAGGGGACCAAAAAGCTGATATTTCCAGTCCTGCAAAATCAGGTGACCTCTTCAGTGGGAAATGTTGCTGCTCTGGTCCTGCTGGCTGGAGTCCACACCTGAGGAGGGGCCCAGCTCTTCCCAGCTCTTGTTCTCCCATCAGCCTAGTTGGTTTTCCTTTGCTCTCAGATCCTACACGTCCATGAAGGGGTAAGAAATAAGCATTCAGTCCCCCTTTCCTTCTCCCTAAAAATTGAAGGGAAGGGTACTTTTTTCTGTTTGAACACCAGATGAAGGCTGGGGCAGTCCATCCTTATCCCTCTTATCCTAGGGCTCTGACACCTAAAACCTTCCCAGAATTCATCTTCATAATTCATTCCTTTCCCACCAAGAATCTATCTTAATGCTCCCTGCCAGTTGCCTTGGTGTTTTCTCAATGGGCCACAAAATCTTGCCAAGCCGGAGGGTGTCACTCCTTATGCTGTTTGTTAGTTTCATTGCCAGAACAAATTAAACTTTCCAGTGAAGCCAAAAACAACCCCAAAACATTAGAGGCATACATCAGCAAACTCAAAATTATAGAAGAAAGAAAAAGTGAAATCCAAGACAGAACAGTTGAAATTGAAGAGAGGAAAGAACACAAAGAGAAAAGAATGGGAAAAAATTGAGCAGGAGTTCAGAGAGTTGAATGACAATATGAAATGCAAAAACATACCTGTTATGGGAGTTCCAGAAGTAGAAGCGAAGGAAAAGGGACAGAAGAGTATTTGAAGTAGCTGAAAATTTCCCAGCTTTCATGAACTTATATGTCCAAAAGCTCATCATACTCGAATCAGAATAAATCTGAATAGGCCTACTCCAAGACATATACTAAACAGAATTTCGAATGTCAAAGATAAACAGACAATTCAGAGAGCAGCATGGGAGAAGCAGACCATCACATACAAGGGACACCCATTATGACTTAGTGCAGATTTACCATCAGAAACCATCAGGTAAGAATACAGTGATATGATACACATTAGGATACTGAAAGAGAAAAACTGTCAGCCAAGAATTCTTTATCAAGTAAAATTGTCCTTCAAATATGAAGGTGAGTATAAAATATCCACAAACAAACAGAAACTAAGAAATTTTATAAAAAAGAATCCACCTTTGCAGGAAATATTAAAGGAAGCCTTAGAGACTGAAAGAAAAAAGACAGGAGAGAGAGGCTTGGAGGAGAGTATAGAAGAAAGACTAGGAGAAAGGTTAACCAAAAGAGTAAGAAGGCTGATGAAAATATGACATGACATATGAGAAAACCAAAAAATAAAGTGGTGAAAGTAAAATATGCATTTACAGTAATATCATTGAATTTGAATGTATTAAACTCCCCAATCAAAAGATATAAGGTAACAGAATGAATAAAAATACATGCACCATCCGTATGCAGCTTACAAGAGACTAACCTTAGACCCAAGGATACAAATTGGCTGAAAGTGAAAGGTTAGAAAAGATACCCCACACAAATATAATTAAAAAAGAGCAGGGGTAGTTACACTAATAGCAGACAAAAAAAGACTTTAAGTGCAAAAAGCTTATAAGAAATACAGAAGGCCATTATATCTTAATAAAAGGAACAATCTACCAGGAAGATATAATAATCATAAATATCTATGCACCTAGGGAGGTGTCCCAAAATACATGAGGCAAACTCTGGCAAAACTGAAGGGAGAAAGATACATCTCTACAATAATTGTTGGAGACTTCAACACAATACTCACATCATTAGATAGAACAACTAGACAGAAGATCAACAAGGAAACAGAGAACTTCAATAATATGATAAATGAGTTAGAGCTAATAGACATATATAGAACACTGCATCTAAACTCAGGAGGTTATACAATCTTCTCAAGTGTCCATGGATCTTTCTCCAGGATAGACCACATGTTAGAGAACAATGCAGTTCTCAATAAATATAAAATGATTGAACTTATACAAAGCACCTTCTTAGACTAAAATGGAATGAAACTGGAAATCAATAATAGATGGGAAAGAGGTAATTTTGTGAGCATTTGGAGGCTAAATAACAGACTTCAAAATAATCAGTAGATCAAAGAAGAAATTGCAAGTGAAATCAGTAAATATGTTGAGATGAATGAAAGCGAGAACACAACTTATCAAAACTTATTGGATGCACTGAAGACAGTCTTGAGAGGAAAATTTATAATGTCTATATTAAAAAGAAGAAAGCACTAAATTCAAAGATTTAACTGAACAAGAGAAGAAACTAGAAAAAGAACAGCAAACCAATCCCAAAGCAAGCAGAAGAAAAGAAATAATAAAGATTAGAGCAGAAATAATGCAATTGAGAATAAAAATTCAATAGAGAAAATCAACAAAACCAAAAGTTAGTTCTTTAAAAAGATCAATAAAATTGACAAATCCCTAGCTAAACTAACAAAGAAAAAGAGAGAGAAGGTGCAAATAAATAGAATGAGAAAATGAAAGGGGAGAAGTTATGATTGACTCCACAGAAATAAGAAGGATCACAAGAGGAGAGTATGAGAAACTGTATGCCAACAAGCTGGATAACATAGATGAAATGGACCAATTCCTAGAAATGCACAATCAAAATACACTGACACTACAAAAAATAGAAGAACTTAACAAACCAATCACATTTAAAGAGATTGAATCCGTCATCAAAGCTCTCCCAAAAAAGAAAAGTCCAAGAACAGATGGCTTCACATTCTAATGAGCATTTCAAAAAGAATTAACACCAATCCTGTTTAAACTCTTCCAGAAAACTGAAGAGGAGGGAAAATTACCCAACACATTTTATAAAGCCATCATCACCCTAATACCAAAGCTAGATAATGATACCAGAAGAAAAGAAAATTACAGACCAATCTCTCTAATGAACATAGATGCAAAAATTTGCAACAAAATACTTGCAAATAGTATCCAACAGCATAGCAAAATACTTATACTTCACAACCATCTATGATTTATTCCTGGTATGCAAGGGTGGTTCAACATAAGAAAATCAATGTAATACATCACATTAACAAATTGAAGGAAGAAAACACATGATCATATCAATCGATGCAGAAGAGGCATTCAACAAAATCTAGTATCCTTTTTTGATTAAAACATTTCAAAAGATAAGAATAGAAGGGAAATTCGTCAATATGATAAAAGGCAAATATGAAAAACACACAGCCAACTTTCCCTCTAAGATCAACAAGACTAGGAGACCCACTGCCACCATTGTTATTCAACATTGTACTAGAAGTTCTAGCTAGAGCAACTAGACAAGAAAAAAATTTTTTAAAGGCATCCAAATAGGAAAAGAAGGAGCAAAACTCTATTTGTGGATGACATGGTCCTATATTTAGAAAATTCTGAAATGTCTATGACAAAGCTACTTGAGCTAATAAATGAGTTCAGCGAAGTGGCAGGATTCAAGATAAATACACAAAAATTGGTAATGTTTTTGTACATTAGTATCGAACAATCTGAGGAGGAAATCGGGGGGGAATTCCATTTGCAATAGCAGCAAAAAGACTTAAGTACCTATGTATCAATTTAACCAAAGAAGTATAGAACCTATGCAGAAAAGTACAAAACAATGCTAATAGAAATCAATGAAGACCTAAACAAATGGAAAGAATCCCATATTCATGGATTGGCAGACTAAATATCATGAAGATGTCAATCCTACCGAAACTGATTTATAGATTTGATGCAATACTAATCAAAATTCCAAAGATCTACTTTAAAGAAATAGAAAAGGCAATTACCAAAATCATTTGGAAGGGAAAGTAGCCCCAAATAGCCAAAAGCATTAAAAAAAAGAAGAGTGACATAGGAAGAATTTCACTGCCTGACCTTAAAATATATTACAAAGCTACAGAGGTCAAAACAGCAAGGTACAAGCATAAAGACAAATACATTGAACAGTGGAATAGAATTGAAAGTACAGAAATAAACCCTCACTTCTATGGTCAACTGGTTTTTGACAAACATACCAATTCATGTTAACAAGACAAAACAGTCTCTTCAACAAATGATGCCGGGAGAACTGGATATCTATAATCAAAAGAATGAAAGAGGACTCCTATCTCACTCCTTACACAAGAATCAACTCAAAATGGATCAAAGACCTAAATATAAAAGCCAAGACCAAAAACTACTAGAAGAAAATGTAGGAAAACATTTTAAAGACCTTATGGTTGTTGGTGGTTTTTTGGACATTACACCCAAAGCATGTGCAGCAAAATTAAAAATAGAAAAATGGGATCTCCTTAAAATTAAGCACTATTGCACCTCATAGGACTTTGTCAAAAGGGAGAGAAGGCAGCCTACTCTATGGGATAAAATATTTGAAAACCACATGTCCAAAAAGGGTTTTATATCCATGCTATATAAGAGAGTTACAACTCAACAATAAAAACACAAATGATCTGATTAAAAATGGTAAAAGACTTGAATAGACATTTGTCCAAAGAAGAAATACAAGTGGCAAAAAGACACATGAAAAAAGTATTCAACATCATTATTGACTAGGGAAAATGCAAATCAAAGCTACAATGAAATGTTGTTTCACATCTATCTGAATGGCCACTATTGAAAAGAAAGACAGCTCTAAGATGTGGAGAGATAGTAATGCTTATTCACTGTTGGTGGGAAGGCAGAATGTTACATCTGTTATAGGATTATCTCTAGGTTCTTGGCTATGTTACAAAAAAAGAATGTTAAGTACACACCAGTTCAGTTAGGCCAGTAGTTTAAGAATATGAGAGAAGAGGAGTGGGCGAAAATAACAGATTATGGGTCCCAGATAAAAAGAGGAAAAGGATTAGAAAGGGATAAAAAGCACTGATTTACAGACTGCAGATCCCCAGTGCAGATTACAAATCACCATTACAGATTACAGACCCCCAGTTCTACTTGCATGCTAATCCCAGCAGGGAGAGACAGGGCCAAAAAACAGGGCTGATTTGGCTTCCATACTTGCTTTTTAAACCATTAATTATTCTGCCCCTTTGCTAATGTTGGAGGAGGAATCCCAGGCGTTTGCTGTTTTGATTGATTACCCAACCTGTCAACTCCCGGGGGAGGGTCCAATGAAAAGGCCCCATGAGATTATCTGGGGCTTTTCCTTGGTCCTGAATGCAATTCTGTTCTGAATTGGGGTTTTCATGAGGTTTTTCTGGCAGCCCTCTTGTAGGGTCTTTCACTCAGGGAGACCTCCCACAGCTATGTGTTTCATGACCATGTTTTTCTGCCAGGTTCCAGATTTGTCTCTATTCCCTCATGTAGCCTGCCTCACAACGTCTGTGGAGGACTGTTTGACAGTACCTAAAGAAGTTGAATATAGTCTTGTCATGTGACCCTGCAATACCATTACTAAATATATACCCATAAGAACTGAGAGCACTGACACAAACAGACATCAGCACACAGATGTTCATAATAGCATGATTCATGATTGCCAAAAGCTGGAAACAACTCAGGTGTCTATCAACTACGGAATGGATAAACAAACTGTGGTGTATCCACACAATGGAATATTATGCAGCTGTAAGAAGAAATGAAGTCATAAAGCATATGACAACATGGATGAACCTGGAGGACATTATGCTGTGTGAAGCAAGCCAGACACAAAAGGACAAATACTGTATAATTGCATTTCTAAGGATTAAATATACTGTGTAGCAGTGTATGATTCCATTTATATAAAATATAAATATAAATCAATTTATAAAGATGGAAAAAGATAAATAAGTGTTACATAAATTAAATACTCTTAAAATCCCTGGAATTAAAGAAATTTAACTTGTAAAAAAATATATTCCTTCCTCACTGTCAATCTTGGCCAGACTCATTTTGGGGAATCCTGGTATTCCCTCCCTCCACAGGTAAAATGGTAGCCTGGTGTATTGGGCTCCTGAAACAAAAAAAGTCATTCAGGTTTACATTCATTCCCTTCCTGAAGTTTGAGATCCTGGTGCCACCCGTAACTGTATCAGCCCTTAAGGCAGCTGAGATCTGAAAAGAGGAGGAGGGAGAGAAAAGGTCATGAAGGGAGAAAGTGGCTCCACACCACTACACAAGACAATTACTTTTGTTTCTGAATGGCATGGCCCCGGCTTGCAGCTCAACTAAACAAAATCCATGATTGGTCCACTCTAGCCTGGATGTCAAGATTATCTTTACTGACACCATTAGTTTCAGCTCTGGGGACGTCTTGACTCAGCAGTCACTTCCACATTGTTCTCTGGCTGGAGCTTCAGGGTTTGCACATTTGTGATGATCTCATCTTGACTTGCACAGTGACATTTATTTTTTTAGGGAGACCATTTTAATGCCCTCAAATAACATCTTTTCAATTCCCACCTGGCTTCAATATATAGGCTAGAAAAGTGTTCCAGGGCTGCAGGGCTGACTACAATAATTAATATAGAATTCCTTGGTTCGATTTCTCATTCTCTACTGGGTTCACTTTAGCACTGTAAACCCAGGCCAGGGTAGAAAGAGCCCTAATAGTAGTTTAAAAACCTCTAATATGGTTTCCCACAGGAGTTTGTCTGCTTCAGGGAAATCTTCCATAAAAGGGCCAAAGCTAATTTATAGTGGCCAGGACCCATTCTAAAAATCGCTAAGGCCTTTCTACTATTGTCTCTGAATAGATCTAAGGTTGGCATGATAGACTGCAGAAAGAGCTGACCCATAAGATCATAAGATGGCCTGGTTGTTGTCATTCTTCCTTGAAAACATTAGACAACCCACCCTACTCAAGAAAACCAAAGTTCCAAGGCTGTACCTGTTTTCTATCCATAGTGGTTGCAAATTATACTCCTTTCACATTGCCATTCTGCAACTGCTTTCTGAAAAGTGGTGGAAAATTCTACCCACATAGGTGGAATCTTTGTATTAGTTTTTAGTGTGGGGAAAACCTGAAGCTAGCATTCAGATTGCCTAGTAGATGCTCTCTTCCAGAGGAGGGTTACCCACAGTGAGAGCAGGCTCAGGGAGCTTTCTTTGAACCTACTTCATAGTACTCAGCTTGCAATCACAGCCCTAATTCCTACTCATTAACAGCTATAGAGTGAAGAATGATTTATTGCCCAGTTGACTATACATTCTGGTCAACATGGTCACTACCTATTACCATGAACTTTCCTCAAACCCTCTTAATCAGTCCATGAGGTCTCCACCCTTCTTCTTCCAGAAATCCCATGCTGATAGGCAAATGGTAGCCACCAAAGCTGTGAGGGCATGATATTTTAATCATATTTGTATGCTCACAAGTTAACCAGACACAGTTTAACTTCATGGAGGCTGGCTGAAGACATGAGAATCTAGGGTCAATTCAAGGACTTTGCTCCTTACAGCAATATCAGGAGCCAGAGTATCACATATTCTTGACTCAGTTCCATGAGTCTCAGTCCCCACAGGATGACACTAAAAGATCAGGTGACATCTGCATGCGTGGTGAATTCCAGTAGAGGGTAGAAACCCTGAGTTTAGGGAGACCAACTCTTTTATAATAATTGTAGTAAGCCAATTGACAATTTGCTCCTGAAAGAGACACTTATGTGTCTAAGTTTTCGGAAATCAGTCCTTTACTCCAGAGACAGACAATATCTCTATTATCCCAAGACTATTTGCTACACACAAATCCTTGGAAAGATAGTTCTAACACAAGCAGTCAGTGCCTCTGCTCAGCAGAGTGGAGAAACAAGAGAGATCTGTGAAGTGTCTCCCCCAAACATAATTACCTCCCCAAAGAGAAATGCATTTGGAAATCACTCCTTTAGCAATAATTGTCAAACATTGATTATCAGGTCATATTAAGAATTACTTATAATCCCCTGCTTTTGCTCTCAATAAAAAACTTTTAAATGCTGATACACAAAACATCCAAAACCTTCAAAGGTAATCCTAAGCCTACCTATAGATCTATGAATCCCCACTTAAAAATCCTGACACAAAGGGTTTTTCTTGTCTTCATTGTAAATTATATAACTGTATGATGGTACAAGATTATAAATTGAAGAATTCTGAGATGGTACAGAGAAATAATTACAAAGTGATATAATATAAATAAGTCCTAGAACATAATTATTCACAACTGCTTTTCTCCTCCTTATTTTTCTAAAACAGCTGCAGTCCTACGTTAGCAATGATCAAGTTGCCCTCCAGTAAGTTGAAAATATGTTAGCCCCACCCAGACATATTGATGTTTTAGAGTTGATGGAACTCTAGTGATTGCTCCAAAAATGTAGTACTAGACTTCACTGCTGACTCAGATATCTATTTTTAAATTGTAATTTATTTTCTCTTGCTTTTTCCTTTCCCACTATTATTGTTTCTGGGGGAACTTGTACTTATAGAGTCATCAGATGTGCATGTTTGCAACAGGTTTACAGAGGGCTTAACTTTACCAGTAATTATTGTTCACTAAAGACTCCAGTTTTAAAGTTTAATATGGGCACCAAGGTATTTCTGACCCTACTCACAAATGCAGATTTTGCTGTCAATACATCACCTTTCACCATAAATGTAATAGTAGCTTTTATATCAGTGTGTTCCAGTAAGACTTGTCAAATATAAAAGAGGCCTCTATTATGGTATCAATATTTTACAAAGCCATCAGATGCACTGAGGAGCTTAGACTGTTAGCATTCATGCATAATTTGACATTGTTTCACTTAATGATGAGAAGATTATTTTTGGATTACTAGTTAGCTTTCTGTATTAAATTTTTTATGAATGATTGATTATAATGAATATTTGGGCTTAAATTATAATGTGAAACATTGAAGAGTTGGTCCACATTTAGGAGATAATAATAGCTCTAAAGGTCATGTCAGCCAACAGGCAAAATATATATCAATATACAGAAGAATAAATAAAAATGAGGAATAAATAAATGAGGTTTGAACCAAAGTTAAGTTGTGTGTAATGCATCTGCAACATGAATGGACTCATTCAAATGTAAAACCATTTAGGATCACTCAGTTCACAGTGAATGCACTGCAAAATAATTATCAAAACTTTTCTTCCACCAATTACTTAATCCAATACTCTTTTGAGAATCAATTCAGTTACATTGGAAAGCTTCAGTTTAATATAATTAGATGCAACTCAAAAATATTTGGGAATAATTTCCTAATGTAATATACTGAATTAAGTTGTTTTAATTACATTATTTAAACAAATCAATAAAAGGAGAGAAAAATGAATTAAGAAGTAGAAAAAGGAGACCTAAGTAGTATATTCTTAGCTGAAAAGTATACAATGTGTATACATCTGATGATATATGAGAGAAACACTGAATGGCTTATTTTTCAGAAACAGAAGACAATTGGTTGTTCCTCTGTAGACCCTGAAATCCTCAGGCCTGGCCTGATGTGCCAGCTCTGCTGTTCTCTATACCGCACAAGACACAGCTAGTCCCTCATTGTTGTCAACTATTTCTGAAATTAGGAAGGAGGAATTTGACCATTTTAAAATATGGAACTCAGTTTTGTTGCTAAAGACCTAATTCTGATCATTGGCTCTGACTTGTTCATGAGATCTTGCTCTTAAAACTGATTCCTACTCTTAGTTGCCTGTATTCTTCCTCAAACTGGATTTTATTAAATTTCATGGCGCTGTATATGCCCAATCTCTGTCTCAGCTCTTTGTTACTTCTAAAAGGAAGTTAATTCTAGGTGGTTAATCTTTCAATATTGTCTAAGCTTCCTCTAGTTTAACCAGTTCATACCTAGCCATACACTGATAAATATTAAGAGAATGATGAAAATTATATAGTACCTAATGCATAGACATCATTTATATCATCATCTAGCTTTCATATTGTATTAGGGTTATCCAGAGAAACAGAACTGATAGGATGTACTTGTGTGTGTGCATGTATATCTCTATATGTGATATAGACATAAAATATTTATTACGGAAATTGGCTCACATGGCTATGGGGATTGACAAGTCCAAATTCCAAACGGCAGGTCACAAGTTAGAAACTCAGTGAAGGTGAAGGTGGGTTCCGCAAGAGATGCGGCAAGTTGAAACCTCTAATGGTGATGACACTGAATTCCCCGAGAGAAGCAGGCTGACTGAAGCAGAGACAGGAATTGCGCTTTCTGACTGCTGAAATTCTCAGTTCTACCTTAAAGGGCTAATACTATTTGGGTGAACAGATTCTTCTCACTGCTGAAGTTTTATTGATTATAGATGCAATCAGCCATAGGTGCAATCAACTAACTAATGAGTTTAATCCATTTACAAATTACCTTCACAGTAACCATCAGGCCGGTGCTTGCCTGACCAAACAACGGGACACTGTGACCGAGGCAAGTTGACAAATGAAATTAACCATCAAGTGTATGCACTTATTGCCCTTTGTCTCATACATGTGTGTAGTTTGAAGCTGTATGTACTCCAGAAAAACATGTTCTTAAATCTAGTCCATTTGTGTAGATGTAAATCCATTGTAAGTAGGACCTTTCTGTGAGGCTACTTCAGTTAAAGTGTGACCCACTTCAATCTCAATGGGCCTTAATCCTCTCACTGGAGTCCTTTGAAAGAGAGTGAAATTCAGACACAGAGAGAGAGGGCCACAGAAGCAAGAAACGGAAATCAATTAAACCCGAAGAAGAAGGGAGAGAACATTGGATGCCACCATCGCCCTGCCCTTGGCTGAGGAGCCAAGGATTGTCATCAGCCGAAAGAAAGCATTACCCTGATGACGCCTTGACTTGGACATTTTCTCAACTTTGAACAATCATTGTTTAGACCAATCCATTTCATGTTATTTGTTTTAAGCAGCCTAAGAATCTAAAACAATGAATCATGTCCCTTTCCTACCATGATAAACAGGATGACCAGAGGACCACCATTCCTCTTGATCCATTGTCAGGGATGTACACACGGCCAAGGAACATCAAGTTTGTCTCTGTGGACACGAGGGCTGTGAAGTCTTTGCTTCTGAAATCATACGTTGTACGGACCAGGGAAACCTAAACAAGATGGAGGGAATCCTTCTGAAGGTACAAGGAGCCCAAGGGGACATGGAGGCAACATAAAGGAAAGTTGAGCTCAAAGCTGAGAGAGAGAACAAGAAAGATGACTCAAAGCACACTTGAGACCCTGAATATATCAGTTCAGAGAAAAAGGTATTTTCAATATTTTCTGAAATTTGTTTGAATTTCTCTCATTTGCAATGGAAATGAATCTGAGTATTTCAGGATTAATAGTGATAAATATCCGATGGTGGATTTAAATAAATATATAAAATAGTTGAAATCTTCGGCAAGATGGTAGAAATGTAGCAGACTACAAGGGCAATGGATTTTTTACAAATAAACATTCTCCAAATACAGATAGATGGTCAGAGACTGAAGAGCACAGCAGGAAAGCCATATTTATTACCGTCTTGTATGATTCAGGGGTTGGACTCATGCAGAATATTGCCATCTTGAAATATACAGCCGTCTTTCTTAACCAAATTCTATTTTATTTACTTGTTGTATATATCAATCCTCCACTCCTTTTGTAAAACATACAGTCTGTTGTCCTTGGCATGCTGAATGCAAACCTCCAGCAAGCTACCTTATTATTTGTCTATGCACTTCTGCTTACACTAAGTAAATTGTGTGCTTACCCAGAAACAGTTACCATTGTTTCTAAATAGGCTTATAGCAATTGTACATGTTACTGTAACAGTGTGATTCAATTAAATATCTAAGAATGAAATATGACTATGAAATTAGTTGAAGGCTTTTAAAAACAAAATAGAAGCAAGGCATTAAGAATTACTCTTGAATAATATGTGGGTTAGATATATATAAGTGTGTAGAAAATGTGAGGAGAAATTATGAAAACAGGAAGAGGTTATAAAGACCTAGTATTCTGATTTCATATTGCTTCATAGTGCTTTTAAATTCTGGTTCCAATTTAAGTAAACAAATTGAGTGATGAAATGTTTTCAGGTTATTTGCTTTTTTGCTCTGAAATCCATAACCCAATTTTCCACTACGCTGTTCAATATTTCAGGATGATCCCTGCAAGCTACATTTCCCAAGCTCCCTTCTCCACCGGCATCTTATTCCAGCCATTGGGAGGTAGGTATTTAAGATGGGTAATGGAGAAGACTAATTGTGATACGATTCTCCCTCTCTCTTTCCTCTCCTTGGGTGGTATTTCTGGAGTGAAAGTGCATCCTCTGTAGTTCCATCTCCATCATTTAGCTTCTCCCCCTTGACCCTAGATATGACGTGGTGTTCTCACCTTTAAAATTCCAATGTTTGCCAAGCAACCCCAGCTTGTGAAACTCCTATGAAGTCATCCTCTCTTTTTTGCCCCTCTATTCCCAGACCTAGATTTGGCTGCCTCCACCTTTAATTTCTGGATTGTTTTACTTTCTTGCTTTTAGCTCTTCCAATAATTCTACAACTTCATCAAATTGCCTCCATTGGATAACCTGGCATGGGACCTCTTGTTCATTTGGCCTTACCTGATGCAAAGGCAAACCAGCTACTGCAAAGTTGTTGTCCAGGTAGTCTGAAATGAATCTGTAGAAGGCTTCTGAGCCCAATTCCTAAGTTTCCTAAATGAAAACCAAAGGCCCATTTCATCCCAAACCAAGTATCTAAAGAAAGCACACTTTAAAATTGTATCCTTTTAGGTAATTTTGCATTCATGATGTTGGAGCAAAATCTTAACTCCGAATATTCTGATTAAAGAAAACAACCCAAACTCTAAGGCTAAACTCTAATGCCTGATTAAATAAAGCTGTGGAAAATGTTGATTCACTCCTGTGCAACTTAAAGATACATGAAAGAAGAAAATTTTTTAAAATTAGTACATTTGACAAGAGAGGAACTACAGATTCTAATTAACTTATTTGAAATTTTTCTTCCTTATTTTAGAGTTTGGTCAATAATCTGTTATTTGCTACGATAGGTTAAAAAGTGAAAACCTGTAATTCAGGTAAGTTGTAGTTGATATTTTCTGGTTATTTTTTAGTGTTTTATAATAATTTTATAATGCGTATAAATCAGGGAAAAAATCCCTAATACACATATGGACTTTAATAATGTATTAATATTTGTTCATCAATTGTAACAAATGTATGCATTAATGCAAGATGTGAATAACAAAGGAAAATGAGTAGAGGTATATATGAACTTATGCAATCTGTATCTACATGTGTGGGAGTATATATAGATATTCTATGCTTTCTGTGCAATTTTTCTGTACACTTAAAACTACCCTAAGAATAATGTTTATTAATAAAAAGAGAAACCTTCTTAGTTTGTTATTGTTTAATTCAAGTATAAGCAAAAGATATTATTCCATCTAATAATAAAATAGTAATTATAGAAAAATACATAGAAAAGCGATTTTTCATTAAATACTGGATATTGGGAATTATTGTAGGAAATTAATATACTTTCTCCATATTCAAACAACATATAAAAGGTTGTGATGATTAAGTTCATGTGTCAACTAGGCTCTGTTATGGTGTCTAGTTGTTGGGTCAAGCAAGCACTGGTTCTTGCCGTGAGGGTATCTTGTGGATTTAAATCATTATACTTGATTGCATCTTTGGCCGATTACATCTACAATCAACCAAGGAAATTTTCCTCAGCAATGAGAGAGGTTTCATCCAATCATTTATCAGCCTTAAAGGGAGAACTGATGATTTCAGCAGTCAGAGAAAAAGAATCTCTATCTCTACTTCAGTCAGTCAATTTCTCCTGGGAATTTATCAAAACCTTCATTGGAGTTCCCATCTTGTGACATGCCCTTCAGAATTTGGATTTGTTAATCCCATGGTCACATGAGCCAATTCCTATTTTTAAAAATCCATATATAGATATATATCATGTCATTTCTGTTTCCCTGCATAACCCTTATTATTACAGAGGTATATGTCATTATTATTTCCATATTATAAATGAGGAACCTGGGATAAATTATCTGCAGATGGTTAATTCTATCATAAGTACAGGGATTGAAAGAAAGAAGAAAATAAGCTGCTTTAATTTCATTGTTTTCACTTTCCTATAATGTGCTGTTCTAAAACAGGTCAACAGTTCCTTATCTAAAAAATTGGACTATATGACTTTCAAAATTATTTGACTTTTAAGAAGACAGTACAGTGTATACATCACACAAAATTAAAATAACTACTGCCACGGTGAGCCATTGTTTCTTAAACATATGCATTTTTATTTCTACAATTAAAGATAGAAATGGTAGCTGTAGCAGTTTGATATTATTCAGTGGAGATGACCGATTAAATTAAGTTTAGGGCTTTGTTTCAACCACATCATTAGAGTGTGACTCAGCATTGAATCCCAGTCCCTTGGGCTGATAAAACTGGCTCTCACGTGGAAGTAGACAAACAGGAGAAGAACACAGAGGAAGAGAGACAACTCATTAGACACAGCAGAAGTGCAGGGAAGAGAGATGAACCTAATAGTCTACAGTGGACCTTGTGGAGAGAGCAGAACAGCTGAACCCAGAATGAAATTGGCCCCTGGGAGAGAAATGAACCTTATGCCAGCCAACAGCTGAGATCAGAAGAAGCTGGGACGACAGAACCTTCAGACAAGGAAGGCTGAACCCTCGCAAACGTTGCCCGCCATCTTGCTTCAACATATGGCAAATGACTTTGGGTAAGAAAGCACCTCTTATGGTACCTTGAGTTGGACTCTTTAGGGCTTTGTGACTATGAGATTCTACCCCAAATAAATACCCTTTATAAAAGCCAACAAACTTCTGGCATTTTGCATCAGCACCACTTTGGCTGACTAAAACAGTAGCATTAACTTGATTGAACAAAGGTGATTAATACCCTCAGAACAAAGCATGTCCAGCAGATTTTATTGTATTTTTTATAGTATAAATTCTGTTTACAGAATCTTTTGAATTTTGCTCTTTTGGATAAGGAATTTAGGACTAAATTTTTGCAGATTTTCAGATTCTACCAGTGTGACTCCTGTCTGGTTAAAAAGAACACCGTTTCCTCCAGAACCTCCCAGGCAATATTTGTAAATATCCAGGATTTCTCACCCTCAGAGCTACTGACATATTGGGCTGAATACTGCTTTGTTGGGGGAGCTCTCTGGGGCCATGGAGGATATTTAACAGCATCAATTACCTCTATTCACACCCCCCTTGAAACAACCAAAAATGTCTCCAAACATTGACAAATCTCCCCTGATGGGTGGGATTTCACCCTTTGTTGAGGATGAGATCTAAAAATATTTTAAATTTTAACAGTACTACCATCCTTTTTTTTTTTTTTGAAAATTATTCCCTTCTTACTTAAATTTTTGTGTGTTCCTTCTGTGATGTTAAGAAACTTACACTATTAAATTGAAATGAGGTTAACTTTGTGTTTAAGGAATCTATGCTTTGTGTTATAAATAATAATTAGAAATTCATATTTCATGACAATAAGGTTAAAATGGTTATGTGGCTGGCAAAAATTGAATTAAATGATGTGGAAAAAATTAAAGGCTTAGAAAACTTTAAGTTTTATATTTTAGTCTGTGAGCCTTCACAAATTAAATTTTGTCAGTTTTTAAGATAAATTTACAAATGATTCAATCAATGCCATTCAGTGGGAGGACCACACATTTTCAACCCAGTTGCATTTATGTTTTTGATATAAAATCAAGTGAACTTATATAAGTGGCTTTCTTTCTGATCTGCTATACTATTCCATTGGTTTACTTTATTTATTTGATTATTTATTTACTTACTTGTTTATTTTTAATCTTTGGGCCCAAACCAAATACTCTTAAATTATTGAGTTTTATAGATTTATTGTCTGGTAGTATAAGACCTTTGGCTTTCACCTTTAAGATAAATTTGACTCTTCTTGGGTCAGTGTATTTCCATATAACTTTTAGAATATGCATATTGGTTTACCCAAAAATCCTGCTGTGGTAAAATTGCAACTGCATTTAATCTGTAGATCAGTTTTGAGGGATTGGTGTTTATCAAGTTTTGCTATCCATGAGTATATCTTAATTCTCTCCATTGATTTAAGTCTTTTTTAATTTCGCTCAAGAATATTTTGCAGTTGACAACTTATAAATCTGGTATATATTTTATTTTATTTATTTGTAGGCATTTTAAGTGCTATTGTAAATGATGTTTTGTATCTCATATTCTCCTTTCTTGCTAGTATGTAGAAATAAAATTGATTATTTTTACACTGACTGTATCTTGGAGACCTCATTAATTTGCCTTTTTTTATAGTAGATTGTAAAATGTTTTAGATTTCCTTTTATCTTATTCCTTTGCCTTATTACATTAGGTAGGAGATCAGTACAATGTTGGAATAAAATGGTAATAATGCTCATTCATGTTTTATACCCAACCTTCAAGGGAAAGTTTTCAAAACTTCATCATTACGTATGATAAAAACTATTCCATAGATTTCATAGAATGCTATTTTTCAGATTGAGAAAGTTTCTTTGTAGTCCTGGTTTGATGACGGTTTAATTAAGTATTATTTTTAAAATTGAGCAAGTGCTTATTACTGATCTATAGAAAAGAATATCTTCCCTTATTCTGTTTATGTGATAAATTATATTTACTTATTTTCAAATACATTAAATCTTGGAATGATCTCACTACTTGGAACTTTTAGTATTCATTTTATAAATAGCTGGGTTACATTTGCTAATATAATGTTCGCTTAGTATTCTTTCTCTGTTCATGAGAGCTACTGGCCTGTAATTTTCTGTAGTTGTAATGTCATTTACAGATGTATGTGGGTGTGTGTGTTTGTGTTTTTAGGAGGTACCAGGAATTGAACTCAGGACCTCATCCGTGGGAAGCAGGTGTTCAACCACTTGAACTACATCTACTCCCGAGCTGTAGCGTTTTAAAATAAAAACTTTTCTGGTCTTGTAAAATCAGTTTGAAAACATTCCCTCTGTTTTCTATCCTCTGGATAGTTCCTGTAAGTTTGGTATTATCTCTTTCACAAATGTCTAAGAATTCACCTGTGAAAATATGTGGGCTGGAGTTTTCATTGTGAAAAAGTTATTAATTATGTATTCCATGAATTGTTTCTTCTTATGTCAATAAGATCTTTAGTTGAAAGCCTTATTTCTGTCCTGCTACTAGTAATAACTGTTTTTCCTTTAAATCTTAATAGTCATGCTAAGGGTTTATTCGTTTTATCAATATTTAAATGATAAACTTCTGACTGTATTAAATTTTATTTTTCATGTTTTCATTTCCCTTAATTTCTGTTCTTGTTTTTATTATTCCAATCATTCTGAACTCCATGGATTATTTTATTTTCCTGTCACTTTTGTCTTAACTGCATTCCACAAATATGTCATATTTTCATTGTCATTCACCTTAATACATTTTTTAATTTCCTTTAAGTTTATTGTTTAACCCATGGGTTATTTAGAAGTTTATGATTTAATTTGCAATCATGTTGCAATTTTCTAGTATGCTTTTGTTCTTAATTTTAATTTAATACTACAGTGGTCAAAAAACATTCACATACTTACCTAAATCAATAAAATAACAGGGGAAAAATACTTTGGCTCATAGTAATGTTTTAACAATGCTCTTTAATCATTAGTTAAAAATGTTTAACAACAGTGCAAGGTATTGGTGGTAGAGTGAATTATGAGAGTCCTGTATGATGTTATATATGTTTGTTTTGTAAGTTCACAACTATTACTATACACTTATTGTTTATGTATATTTATGTCTGCGTGATATACTTCAATAAATTTAAAAAATAAAATTAAAAAGAATTTTAAAAATATGTATAGACCTTTGTTTTGCTGCCAGAAATGTAGTCTATTTTGGTAAAGTTTTAAAAGTATGCTTGTTGTGCAGGAGTTGGATATATTTCTCTATATATCTTGATTAGTTTAAGTCAGTTAAGGTTTGTGTTCAACTCTTTTACATCATTAGCTATTTTCTATCTACCTATCAGTTAATTAGAGAGGTATATCGCAATCTCCAAATACAATTCTCAGATTACCTATTCCTCTTTAATTTATTTCATCTTCAATGTTTTTAAGTTGTTATTAGGCATCCACACTTAAAATTGCTGTAACTTCCTGTTTATTTGAAACAGGAATATTTATTTTATATTTATCATTATCAAAGATCCTCCATTATCTTTCTTAATACTTCTTCCGTTAAAGTTTTGTTGCATTTTTTTGTTGTTGTGTTGTTTTGTATAGCCACGTCAGCTATTCCTTTTTGTTTATGATTGCATGGTATAACTTTCACCCTTTTACTTTAAAATTTTCCATGTCATATTTAAAGTTGGCTTTTGTGAACACTATATTTAGGTTTTGTCCTGTTATCTAGCATAAAAAGTTTTATCCTTTTAACTCTTTTATTGAGTTATAATTGACATAGGATAAACCACACATATTTAAAATGTGCAAAAATTTTGACATAATTTGTAATGACAGAAAGCAGATCATAAACGATATTTACTTATTATTCTCCTTTGTTATTTAATTCTCCTTTTTCACCTTATGTCAGAATGATCAAATTTATTATCATTTCTATTATCATTCTATTCTTTTTTGCAATTGATTTGGCCACACCACAGAAGTGAGATGGACCCTCCCATCCAAAATTTGATTCAGATGTCGAGACTAATGACATCACACATAGTCCAAGAGCGTGAGAAGGGGCTTATTACACATTGAGACTTCCCTGGAAGAGCAGGTCAGGTCCCAGGCAGGTCCTCCGTGGCTTGAGAGAGCAGAAATGAGACTGGCATGAAGTAGTGTGGTGGGTAAGGGGTGGGCTGGGGGGAAGGCTCCCACAGGTGAGCTGCGCCTTGTGGGTTTGAATTGTGTACTCCTCTTGCTTAGATGTGAAGCACAAGCAGAAACGGGCCTTGTGGACCATGAAAGCTGTCATCAAACAAACAAACAAAAAAAAAGGGTCATACTGTTTATTTGATCAATACTGTTTTTCAGTAGATCATCCTTTTATTTTTATTTTGATGGCTAGCCTAAATACATAAACTTCTTCGATTTATTTACAGACTCATTTAAATTAGGACTCTCCTCACTTCCCTAACAACACAGGCACCTCTCAAGAGTGATTCTCGGGATTCCCAGTGTGGCCCTTATTCCTATAACATGGCCCTTCCTGTGATTCAGTTAAAAGCCGGTGGTGATAACTGGGGAGATTTCACTCTGCCAGAGCCCAGTCCCCAACCACTTTCCCTCACTGCACAGCTTCCGAACTCTCTCATCATCGAGAAGCCTCCCGCAGCCGTCCTGCTGGACTCCCCAGTGTGTGCCCCTGCTCTTGTGCAGACTAACAGTGAGCGAATCTGAGAGAACTGTGTACCCATATCTTGGGCACGCTTTATCTGCGTTCTCTTCTCTCACTTGGAGATCGCCCTACTGTAAATGCCACAGGTAACACAGTGGTTGCTGTGTACCCTGTGCCATTGCTATCCAGCAGTTTTATAAAGCCACTTGTTCTATGTAAATGTCAAGATTTTGCAGTGTTTTACGGTGAGAAGGTAGGTCCATTATGGCTGGCACTGAAGCTTGGATTTTAGTTAAGCCTATCTGAGTCCTGATACAGAACCCAGTCTTGGTATTACCATACACAGAACTCAAAATTAGGAACTTAGCTTGACCTTCAAAGCATCCAGAGTCTAACTTATATTGCAAAAGTTAGGAGGTAAAACAAGAAATTCTCCTTAAAAAAGAAGTCATAGGTGGCATAGTTCTAAAATGATATGCCCTTTCTGTTTTTTAACACATTCAATGTATCCACTGGGAGCCAGACATGCTGATGAACGTTCTTATCAAATCTATATGACTCTGAAAAGAATGTGCCACTATTTCTTTCATTTTAAAGATGAGGAAATTAAGTTTCAATTTATCTAAGGTCTCAGAGGAAGCACTAAACAAGGTTTACATGTGGACTCAAGGTGTCAGATTCCAAATTCAGGGTGATTTCTACTTTACAACATTACTTCCAACTTCACTCATGAACAACGGCTATTTTAAGAGTCTTCTTGATGTGGCTGAAAGTGTCTCAGAAAACTTAGGTAGGTATTATAAATCCATTGATATTTAAAAGATGATTTGTAAGAAATGAGATAATTGCAGTTTGCTGCTTCAATTTCAATATCCTTTTCCATCTGGCTTTTTCCAAGTGTTTTCCATTATTTCCATCATGTTTAAGGTTGACTTAGCTTTTAATTATTATAGGTTATGTGGTTTTCAGAGGGAAACCCATCATTTTTAAAACTAATAAGATGTTAGAATTTGGCTTGAAGCTACATTTAGCCTGCAGTTGTCATTTAAATCCTTCAAATTTCAAGCAGTTTTTCAATTTAAGCAGAAAATACAACTTGAATTATCTTAAGGAAGGCTTCAGGGACAGTAGATCGTTTTGTTTTGTTTTTTTTAATTTGAGAAGTTGTAGATTCATAGAAAAATTATGAGAGATTTCAGTATTCCCAAATATTCCCACCTGTTATTAACACTTTGCATTTGTGTGGTACCTTTGTTAAAACTGATGGAATAATATTATAATTGTACTATTAACTACAATAATTTACATTAGGATGTATTTTTTCCATATACCACCCTATTATTAACACCTTCCATTTATTATGGCACATTTATTATAATTCATGAAAGAACAGTTTTAAAATTGTTCTATTAATCATAGTTCATCATTTACAATAAGGTGCACTGTGTAGTACAGTCCTATGTTTCATCTTTTAACTTTTATTCTAGTAACATATTTATGGTCTAAATTTTCCCTCTCAACCACATTCACATATCATTCACTGATGTTAATTGTACTCACAATGTTGTGCTAACGTCATCACCATCCATTTCCAAAACTTTACAGCCAACCCAAATAGAAATTCTGTGCAATGTCAACATTAATTATCCAGTGCTGACATCCAACCCTGACCCTGGTAAACTGTGTCCTATATTCTAACTATATGAGTTTGCTTATTTTAATTGTTCTATACTAATGAAACATATAATATTTGTCCTTCTCTGTCTGGCTCATTTCATTCAACACAATGTCTTCGAAGTTCATCCATGTTGTCACATGTGTCATAACTTAATTCCTTTTTAATGCTGAAGAACATTCCATTGTATATAAATACCGTATTTTGCTTATCCATTGTAGATGGACACTTAGGTTGCTTCCATCTTTTGGCAATTGAGAATGATGCCACTATGAACATAAATGTGCAAATATCTGTTTGAGTCTCTGCTTTCAATTATTTTGGGTGTACATCTAGTAGTGCAATTGTCAGGTCACATGGCAATTCCATACCTAGCTTTGTGAGGAACTGCCAAACCATCTTCTACAGTAGCTGCGCAATTCTACATTCCCCCCAACAATCAATGAGTGTTCATATTTCTCCACATCCTCTCCAACACTTGTAATTATCTGTTTTCTTTTAATAGTAGCCATTCTAGTAGTGAAATGGGTATCTCAGTGTGCTTTTGATTTACATTTCCCAAATAGCTAATGATGTTGAGCATCTTTTCATGTGCTTTTTCACCATTTGTATATCCTCTTTTTAGAAATGTCTGTTCAAGTATTTTCCCCTTTTTATGTTTAATTGGGTTGTTTGCCCTATTATTGTTGTACTGTAGGATTTCTTTATATATTTTGGATATTAAACCCCTATCAAATATATAGTTTGCAAATATTTTGTCCCATTGAGTAGTTTATTTTACACTTTTATGATAAAGTTCTTTGATGAACCAAAATTTTTAAATTCAGTGAGGTCCCATTTATCTTTTTTTCTTTCTTTGTTTGTGCTTTAGATGTAAAGTCTAACAAACTTTGCCTAACACAAAATCTTGAAGATGCTTCCCCATATATTCTTCTAAAAATTGTATAGTCCTTGTTCTTATATTTAGAATTTGAGTCATTTTGAGTAAATTTTTGTGTATGGTGTGAGATAGGGGTCCTCTTTAATTATTTTGCATATGGATAAGCAGTTCTCCCAGCACAATATGTTGAAGAGAAAATTCTTTCTCAGTTTAGTGAATTTGGCAGCATTGTCAAAATCAATTTGCCATAGATGTGAAGGATTTATTTCTGGACTCTCAATTCAATTCAGTTGGTTTCTCTCTCTCTCTTTAGATAAATCCTTGTCCCAGTGCCATGCTGTTTTGACCACTGCAGCTTTGTAATAAGCTTTAAAGTCAGGAAGTATGAGTCCTGCACTTTTTCCTTCTTTTTCACAATAGTTTTGACTATTTTGGCCTCCAAATAAATTTGTTGATTAGCTTTTCTATTTCTGCAAAGTAGGCTGTTGGAATTTTGGTTGGAATTACATAGACTAGTAAAGCATTTTGGCTGGAATCGACATCTTAAAATACGTACTCCTCCAATCCATGAGCATGGAATGACTGTCCATTTATTTGGATCTTCTTTGATTTTTTTTTTTCAGCAAGGTTTTGTAGTTTTCCATGTATTAGCCCTTTACATCCTTGGTTAAATATATTCCTAGATATTTAATTCTTTTATTTGGTATTATAACTGGACTTTTTTTTCATGGTTTTCTCCTCAGATTACTCATTACTATGCATAGAAGCACTACCGATGTTTGTGTGTTGATCTGGTACCTGGCCGATTTGCTGAATTCATTTATTAGCTAAGATTGTTTTGTTGTAGATTTTTTTCAGGACTTTCTATATATAGAATCATGTCATCTGCAAATAGTCAAAGTCTTACTTCTTTCCAATTTGGATGCCTTTTCTTTCTTTTTCCTGCGTAACTGCTTTGGCTAGACCTTCCAGTACAATGTTGAATAACAGCGTGGTAGGAGGTGGCCTTGTCTTGTTCCAGATCTTAAAATGAAAGCGTTCAGTCTTGTACCATTGAGTATGCTGGTATCCAGGGCTTTTCATGTATGCCCTTTACCATGCTGAGGAAGGTTCCTTCTATTCCTATTGTTTTAAGTGCTTGTTTCTTTTTTCCAAGAAAATATGCTAAATTTTGTCAAATGCCTTTTCTGCATCAGTTGGGAAAGCTGTGTGTGTTTTTTTTTCCCTCTGTGTTGTTAACATAATGTATTACATTAATTGATTTAATTAATAAGTGTATAAGTGTATAGTAAAGATAGCGAACTTAAAAAATAAACATACATAGCATTATACAGGGGTCTCATATATCACCCCTCCACCAACTCTTTGCATTGGTGTGAAATATTTGTTACAAACTATGCTAAAGCATTGTCAAAATATTATGCCAACTATATTCCTTATCTTACATTTGGTGTATGTTTCCCCTAACTCATACTATTTTTTTTAAATGTATTTTTGTTACAGATATTGTGAACTTGCAAAACAATCATAGAGATGTGTAGATTTCCCATACAATTAATTGATTTTTTTATATTGAGCTTCCATTGCATATCTGGGATAAGTCCTACTTGATCATGGTGTATAGTTCTATTTATGTGCTGTTGAATTTGATTTGCTAATATTAATTTGAGTTTCTTGTAAGTTTAATAAATTTTATTTAATCCAGTGCATCCAAAGTATGTGTCTATTTGCTACGTCTTCTTTGCCCACTTCTGTTGTTGTCAGCAGCAGGGGAATCTGTTTCTTTTTGTTGTGTCATTTTACGTCAGCTCTTTGTGTGTGCAGCACCATTCCTGGGCAGGCTGCACTTTCTTTCTCGCTGGTCAGCTCTCCTTACAGGGTGCACTCCTTGTATGTGGGGATCCCCTACGCGGGGTACAACCCTGTGTGGCACAGCACTCCTCGTGTGCATCAGCACTGCTCATGGGCCAGTTCTACACAGGTCAAGGAGGCCCGGGATTTGAACTGTGGACCTCCCATGTGGTAGATGGATGCCCTAACCACTGGGCCAAGTCCACTGCCCTGTTTCTGTTCTTATCTTTTGTATTTCTTTCCTTCTGCTTGCTTTAGGTTTAACTTGCTCTTATTTTCTAGTTCCTGCAGGGGTACAGTTAGGTCTTTTATTTTTAGCTCTTTCTTTTTTTATATAAAAGCAGTTAAGTCTATAAATTTCCCTTTCAGCACTGTCTTCATTGACTCCCATAAGTTTGATATATTTTACTCTTGTTTCCATTTATCTCAAGATATTACTGATTTGCCTTGTAATTTCTCCTTTGACCCATTGAGTGCTTATTAGTGTGTCATCTAACTACCATATATTTGTGGATATTCCAGTTCTCTATGTATTATTTTCAGTTTCATTCCATTATGACCAAAGAAGATGATTTGTATAATTTCAATTTTTTAAAAATTTATTGAGATTTGTTTTGTGATCTAACATGTGGTCTCTCCTGGAGAATGAATTCATGTGCACTTGAGAAGAATGTCTGTGCTGCTGTTGTGGGGTACAATACTCTATATATTTGTTAGGTCAAGTTCATATTATTCAAGTTCTCTGTCTCCTTGTTGATCTTCTGTCTAGATGTTCTATTCGTTGGTGAGAGAGTTATATTGAAGTCTCCAACAATTATTGTATGGGTGTTTATTTCTCCCTTAGTTTTGCTGGTGTTTGCCTCATGTATTTTGGAGCACCATGATTAGGTACATAAATATATATGATTTTTCTTTCTTCTTATTAGCATATCCCTTTAATTAATATACAATATCCTTCTTTGTCTCTTACAACAGTTTTGAATTTAAAGTCTATTTTGTCCAATATTAGTATGGCTACCTCAGCTCTTTTTGGTTACTATTTTGCATAGGATATCATTTTCCAACTTTTCACTTTCAACCTATTTTTGTCTTTGGCTCTAAGGTAAGCCTTTTGTAAACAACATATGGTTTCATCTTGCCTTTTTATGCATCCTGCCAATCCATGTCTTTTGATTGGGGAGTTTAATCCATTAACATTCAGTGTTATTACTATAAAGACAGTACTTACTTCAGTCATTTTGTCCTTTGGATTTTATATGTCATGTCTATTTTTGTCTCTCTTTACTTGATTGCAAGCTCCTTTTCTGTATAGTTGAAGTTTTGTGATGTAACTGGCTTATTCCTTTCTTATTTTTGTTTCTGTATATTTTTAAAATACTTTCTTTTTGATTATGCTGGTGTTTGTGTTATGCAACCCACACATCTAGAACCTACTAACATCATTTGACATTCTGATGAGTATGTATCTATAAGTACATCTATTAGGTGTATTCTGTTTTGAGAATGTTGTGTTTCTTGGACATGTACAGTTATATCTTTCATAGAAGTTGAGAAATGTTCAGAGGTTATTTCCTCAAATATCATTTCTGCCTCTTTTCCCTTTTCTTTTCTTCTGGGACATCTATGATGCATGTGTTTGAGTGCTTCCTGCTATCACTCAAGTCCCAGAGACACTACTCAATTTTTTCTATTCTTTTCTCTGTTTTTCTGACTATATGATTTTGAAAGTCCTGTCTTCCAGTTCACTGAGTCTTTCTTCTGCCTGTTCAAATGTGTTATTTTATGCCTCTTATGTCTTTTAACTCTCCATTATTGTGCCTTTCATTTACATAATTTCTGTTTGTTTCTTTTTAAACTTTCAGGGAACCAAACAGGGTCACTCCCGATAGGTCTACTTTGAGTTTATGTTTCTGGGAAACATAGTCTGGATTGAGTATGTACACTTTTTGCCAATAGTGGTCTCCTTTTCTTTCCCCTGAGGCACTTTCATTTGTGGCACTCCTGAGCCACTTGTGTTCTGCTCTGGGTCTCTGTGGTTTGGGGCCCTGTGCTTGGTTATGCATGGGGTTCTCACGTGCAATTGTGATTGTCTCTATGGTCTGCATCTGCAGTAGGAGAGAACCTAGCAGTACTACTGTTGTGGAACTTAAGAGAAGTTCAATTATTTGAGTATAGAGAGGCCAGGACTCAGGAATGATTTTGAGAAGGAAAAATGGTTTATTGATGGCCAGCTGAACTCGGGCACTTTCTGTTTGAATCCCGAGTCCTGAACAAGATTTTCAAACGTCTTTTATACAGAGAGGAAAGGCCAAATGGTCCCTTTGTTTCAGTTCTCAATAGGCTTCAATTAGCATATATATCTTCCACATCTTAGGTAAGCTTTTAGCATGGACTCCAGATATTCTAGATAAGCTTTTAGCATATTTTGTTTTTGCATTTCCCCTAAATACTTAAAGTTTATAGCTCTTGCACTGTTAAACTGTTTTCTGGGACTGGAGCCGTTGCCATTGTCCCTAAGGGCAGGACTGCAGCCTCTTACTGTTCCACACCCACAAGTCAAACAGCTTAGGTTATCTCTGAAGAGACACAGAGCCTTCTACCCATAGCCCACATCACTACCTCTGTGTGATTTCTAAGATGTATGGAACTGAGTAAGGAGGAGGAGTCCAGACTGCTGGGGCTGGAATGAAAAACCTCCTACCTCATTTTGGAAATTAATTTTTCTTTGATTCAGCATTTCTGGAGTCCTTCTCCAGACTATTGTCCTCCAGAGTTCTGTGCAGGTAGGAATTGCATTTTTATTAGTAGATTCCTTGGAAAGATTTTGCTAGCAGATGTCTTATGTTGCCATGTTACAACATGCCGTAATGCTTTATTTTTAATATCATTGACTACAGTTGTGACCTTTCATTAAAACTAAATATCTTTCTCCCTGTCTCTGTTTCTCTATAACTTGATTTCTATTTCTCTCTTACTCTGTCTCTTTGTCCTGAGAGTTGAAAGGGGGTGGGGAGAAAAGGATGGCACTGTTAAAGAAACTCATGCACTCGAAATTCAATAAAATCTTCCTTGTCTGTGCTTTCCAGGGGGAGTTTTAAGGACTTTTGTTGGATTAACAAAGTTTAAGTGTCACTCAGTAACACTTTTCTCAAACAGATTGTATATTAAATTGGAAGGGAAATTACAAACAGTGTTAACACATTGTCCCTTTATGGGATATTCAAGGAGTGTATCTTGTAGGAAATAAGTGCATCATGAGTGAAAGTAGTTAAAGATTTGTTTTTCATTAAATCCTAGCACAGCACAATATATTAAATAGAATATAAATAAATAAAAATATCTAGGCTTATTTCCAATTAAGTATTTGGCAATAAGGATTAATCGCCATGGGTAACCATTCTCTTCAATTCCCAGGAAGTCTAATTCTACCATAGAATAACATATATATCTTTATTTTTGTAATTGTAACCGCTGGCAAATCTCTAGGGGAGGAGATATTAGACATACAAACAAACTTATCAACACAATTATGCTATGGCACTTGAGAAAGTGATATAGCTGTGTTTTTCTAAGATTCCCTTTTGGCTCTTATACCAAAATAACATGCATGCTCTGTTAAACCCATTTTTAAACACGTTGAATGGTATCATGGAATGGTGAGCCTTGGCTGCAGAATGAGGCAGTAAATAAGCCAATACCTAAAGTGATTCACAGGGAGGTTCACTGAAATTTGACTAACAAATCAAGACATGGGCAAGTCATGTCATAAAGCTGGGCAGACTTAAATGACAAAGAAAGCTTGTGCCTGGTAATTCCTTCTATGAAATGTCATATATATTAATCAGCAGGGGAGAGAATTTAAATGGGGAACAAGACAGATGGCAATAGCTAAAGCAGTGGCCAACAATCTCATGCTACTGTATCCATGCTGGCATCCTAAAACTTGGCACTAGATAAAGTTGGCAATGACTGCTACTTGGCCTACCGCTACTAAAGTCTGATACTTCTAAGCTAATGGTTGATTTTTTTCAAATTGTGAATAAATTAATGCTAATAAGGCAGTGAAATTTGGCTGGAATAACTCTTCTAATACAGTCTCGGAAGCCACTTCTGAATTGTAATATTTGCTTTCTACATGTATAGCAGCCATAAATTTTTTAAAATTTTGGTTTCAGCTCCAATATATAAAAATCTTGGGATTTGTCACCTCTACCCTTACCACAGGAAAATACTGAGTGAACTGAAAAATCAGTAAATTTTCTTGGAAACCTCAGAGAACAGAAGTCACTGGGTAAACTACTACATTGAAATCTGGAGATAGAGTTGAATCCAGAGAGTTATAGGTGAGATCTGCTTTCCTAGAATAGAAGCTGCTAGAGCCATAAACTTGTGAAAACACTCAAATGGTAATTTGATGAATTACTGGAGGCTGTGCAGAATATGATGAGAGTGAGAAACTCCTGACGACCACAGGGCTGTGGGTGACATTTTCATGAGGTTTGCCCTCAGACACCTCACCTGGTTCTCGTAGTGAAGAGCCAAGAAAGAGCCCCACCTGACACTGAAAGGAGAAGGGAAAGAATAACTATTGTGAAGAACACCAAAACCAATCTCATAACAAAAAGTAACTTTCCAGGGAAAAAGACTTAATGGAGCCTTATCTTACCTGGAGGAAGAGTATTTCTCCCACTGAGCATCTTCTAGCTCTCCTGTCACACATAAGGATAGTCTAGGTATTAAGATACATTTGTGACGTTTACAGTCCATGGACATGGGCCCATTGAAAGACTGAGATTTATTCATAAGGTTATAGAATGTTTCCCCTCCTCCACATCTTACCACCACTCCAGCAGGTTTGCAGGGGATTGCAGTTGGAAAAACTACAAGACACAGGTTCCTTCAGAAAAGGAATACTTAAGGGAGAACAAGGCAACAGTGAATACAAAAGACAAAGAATTTGAAAGCCCTGACACAGCTATAGCAAATATTAAAAACAGTCTCACAGGAGCGAAGGTGGCTCAAGATGTTGGTTGTCCACCTCCCACATGGCAGGTCCGAGGTTCAGTCCCCAGTGCCTCCTAAAGAAAATGAGCAGAGAAGCAGATTTGGCTCAACTGATACAGTGTCCCCCTACCAAATGTGAGGTCCAAGGTTCAAACCCAGGGCCTTTTGCCCCATGCACAGTGCTGATGCACGCAAGTTGTGCTGTGCCTCACAGGGGTGTCCCCGCGTAGGGGAGCCCCACGTGTAAAGAGTGCACCTTGCGTGGAGAGCTGCCCCACACAAAAAAAGTTCAGCCTGCCGAAGAGTGCCATGGAGAGCTGATGCGGCAAGTTGACACAACAAAGGGAGACAAGCAGATACAGAAAAAACACGCAGTGAATGGACACAGAGAGAAGATAGAAAAGAATGGAACAAGCCGTAAGGGTGGGAATAAATAAATAAATAAATAAATAAATAAATAATAAATAAATAAATCTTTAAAAAAATAAAAAAACAGTTATTGTTACATTTGATTTTTTTAAAATCATGTAAGTCCCAGCAACACGTTGTCAAGAAACTCACTCTAAATTTTTTTATTTTTAAAAATTTTTTTGTCTTTATTTTTTTAATATTACATTAAAAAAATATGAGGTCCCCATATACCCCCCACACCCCTCACCCCCTTCCTCTCCCCATAACAACAATCTCCTTTAAATGCAAAGGCATGGATAGGGTAAAAGTAAAGGGATACTAAATCAAGAAAAGTATCTAGTACATCTCTGAACATCCTGCTGATATGGATGGAGAGTCCATTGAGGTTTCAGACTCCTTCAGCAGCTGGTGATGACTCAATATGATCAGATGTACAATGGACATTGCCCACATTGTTTCCTAGTGCTGAAGGGTGCCATGCACCAGGCCAGTGAAACAGTGGTGCCTACCTTCCTAGCTTCTCTCTAGAGTCAACTGTGCTGCAGTATGCTGGCTGTATAAAGGACACATCAAGTGGAGCAATGATTACCAGAGTACTGTGAGTAGAACTTAAACCAGCACAACTGGCATTATGGCCTGGTCCCATGGAGAGATAACACATATGGTATTGCAGACCTGGAGCTTAGATCTATTAAATGCAGCTCAAAGAGGAACTTGTGCATTGACTGCATTATATTAAATACTGAACCTATATGCCTGATGATTATGATGATATCTTTTCTATTCTAGATCATATGCAGAGGGATAATGAACATGTTAAAAGCTCTGGTACGCTTAATTTATTTTCTTAGTTAATGAATGTGCCTAGAAGATAAAGGAATGGCTCTTTTAAGTACTGCCTTTATTTTGTTTGCCATATGCTTGTCTTGTTGTTGCCTACACTGTCCTTATGACTGTATGTCTAAAGCAGAGCCTCTCTTCATACGTCTCCTAGCTGTCATAAGCATAACCACAGCTATGGGAAATGGGGTTGGCAGTTTCTACCCAAACCCAGCAGGTCTACCACAATCTCTCCTTAGAGTTAACCAACAGTATAAAAAACTCAAGTAAGAATGCAGTTCCATCAACTTGGGGAGGATGCAGCCTCTGAAGGCACCTGGTCTTTTTCATTCTCATGCTCCAGTATGCCATGGCTGGCCCCCTTTTGGGACCTGCTTACCACCATCTTCTTTTTCCATTTAGTGGGGCCATGTATCTTCATAATTTAACTAAGTTTATTTCTTGCAGAATCAATGCCTTATTAGTTATGAGGGGATTTCATCCTGTTCCAACCAGGGGCTCTGTCAGATAGGACTACTACCCTAACCAGCAGGAAGTAACTAAAGAAGAATGACCATTGTCCCTCAGGACTCTCTTAAGGATAAGGGTGTGAACATTCTGAGGGGAGAGTTAAGGCAAGTTAGTACAGGGAAATAAGAAGATGATGAGCCACAACATAGCCAACAGACAACATGGCCAGGAGCCCTGCTGAGAACTTGACCTTGGCCTTGAGGTCCCAGTTGGGACTATTTCTGGGACCAAGGGGAGACCTCAGATATTCCAAACAGGCTTCCCCGTTGGCCCCCATCATTTGTGGCATAACCAATAATAGCTGGGGACCTTCCCCTTAGCATTAGCAAAGGGAGGAATAATTAATAGTTTAAAAGGTAACCACACAAACCAAATCTCCCTCTCTGACTAGAGGAGACTGCATCAAATCTTGGTGCATATTTCCATTCTTCTCTCCCATTTCTCATCAAGCTACTATTTCCCCCCATTTCCCAATAAATTCTTTTTGCTGACCTAACTGAAAAAAAAAAAAGAAGTAAAGAAATATGCCATGCTTACATCAGTCAATGAATTATGGTGTAGCCATATTAATTTCAGAAAAGCAGACTTCAGAACAAGAGAATAATCGGGTGAAGAAGGGCATTACGTAATCATAAAAGGATAAATCTCTAAAAAGAAATAACAATCTTAAAGTTTATGTGTCTGACAACAGATTGCCAAAATATGAAAAAAAATGATAAAATTGCAGAGAGAAATAGAAATAAATCTACCATCATAGTTCAAGATTTCAGTAATTGATAATTCAGTAATTGATAAAACAGCAGCCAGAAAATCAGTGAGGACATAGTTAACCTAAATAGCACTATCAATCAACTGGTTCTAATCACCCAGCATTTATAGAATAGCCAATCCAATTCTGTAGAATAGAAATTCTTCTCAACTCATGTGGAACATTCACTAAAATAGTCCACATTCTGGGCTATAAAATATAATTAAAAATGTAAAAGTTTATAAATCATACAAAATATGTTTCCAGACCACAGTGGGATTAAACTAGAAATCAGTAACAGAAAGAGAGCTGAAAAATTCTCAATTATTTGTTGATTAAACAAACCATTTTGAAATGACATGTGTCAAATATAAAGTCTAAAGAGAAATTTCAGAGTATTTTGAACACATAGAAAGTGAAAATACATCTTATCAAAATTTGTGGAATGCAGTAAAACAGTGCTGAAAGGGAACTTGTAAAATCAAAAGAAATAGGATATATAATGAAGAGTTTTAAAAACTAATTTTCATTACCTCATTGGGTTAATGATAGTATCTATATGATGGGAAATAGATTTAGTGCACGCTGTTAACCAATTAACAATTATAATTCCATATAATAACCTCACTAGCATCTAAGTTTATTTAGAGCAGGGGCTTTTATTTATTCACTACTACATTCTTAGAAACAGTATTTTATGAGTTAGATTACCTAGACACTCGGTAAATGTTCATCTATTGAAAGAATGGATGGATGCAATAGATAATAGCTAGCTAGCTAGCCAGCTCTCTCTCTCTCTCTCTCTCTGTATATAGATATACAGAGTCTCTATTTCAGTTTCCGAGTCTGCTCAAGCAAATATCATGCGATGGAATTTATTAGCTTACACGTTTGAGGTGAAAAGAAAGTCCAAATCAAGGCATCATAAAGGCAATGCTTTTTCCCCAAAGACTGTATCATTCCAGGATGGCTGCTCACAATCCTTGACTCCTTTGTCACATGGCAAGGCACATGGCAGCCTCTTCTGGTCTTTCCCTTCTCTTTTGGGTTCCACTGACATAGCTTCTTGCTTTCTGTGACTTTCTCCCTCTCTGTGTCTGAATTTCATTCCCTTCCAAAGAGCTCCATCTTGATGAAGTGGGACACACTTTACTGAAGTAACCCCATGAAAAAGTCCTGTTTATAATGGGTTTACACTTAGTAAACTTAGCAAACATAGGACTGTGTTAAATTTAAGAACATGCTTTTCTAGGGTATATACAGCTTCAAACCACCACACTCAATGTATGAGTTGAATAACACATTAGACACACAACTGAACAGACATATTGAATTCAAAGACAGATTTTTAAAAAAGTATCCAGAAATTACACAAAGGGCTCTGAAGAATTGAAAATATAGAAGGGAATATAGACATGGAAGATGGAATTAGAATATCTACTGTATGACTAATTGAACATACAAAAAAAGACATTGTTTTTAAAGAGCTAACAGTTGAAAAATTTTACCACCAAATTAAGTCATGAGTCCACAGATACAGGAAGCACAAGGGATACATCAGAACAAAATGAATAAATTGGCTTGTATTATAGATATGTTAAGATGAATTTGTAGAATATGAAACACAAACAGATTTTCTTAAAAACAGTCAGACAGAAAAGAAAGTTTACTTGAAATGGAATGACACAAAGTAGCAGCAAACTTCTTAGGAGCAAACCTTGGGACTCAGGAGACAGCAGAATGAGGTTTTTTTTTCAAAGTGCTAAAAGAAAATAATTTTTATTCTAGTCATATGTACCCAGCAAAGCTATCTTTTAAGAATATGAATTACTTTACCATTAACAGGTCTTTACCAGCAAGAAGCCTTTACTTAATGAAACTTAGATTGTATTTCAAGAAGAAAAGTAACCCAGGAAGGTCAGAGATGTAAAAAAAAAAAGTAGAGAAAAAATTGTTGAACGTAAGCATAGCATAAATAAATGTTACACATAAAGCAATAATAGTAATCACTTGTGAGGTTAACAGAAAGGTACAACATTAAAATACTGGATTAAAAGAATGTAAAATTTTGGAGATGTAATTGGTATTAAAGTGCTCTAACATTTTGGTACCGTTCAGGATTTCAGTTAGTGTATTTATTCATTTTAGATTTAAATTTAGATCTGAATAGAGTATATATCTTTTAATAAGGGAATGAAGAAAGAAGGAAGCAAGCAAAAAATTTAAAAATAGAAAGATCAACAAATAAGACAAAAATGAAAATAAGAATATTAATTTAAGTAAATAATAAAAAATAAAAAAGCAAGAAGGATAAACATATGTAAAGGCTCATCTCATTTACATTAAAATACATATGTACATTTATTATATATATCTTTGTATGTGCACGTAAATTTCTGGAATGAAAACAATAAGAAAGGAGTAAAAATAGAACAAATAAAAAGCAAATATCAAATTAATTAGAAGTCAAATATCAAAAATTACAAAATATATTTGAGCCAAACTTACCATTTTAAAGAACTACATTTTTGGATTACATTTTGAAAGTCCCTCTATATTATATTTATAATATACAGATAAAATATAAGATTATGGAAAATTTGAAAATAAATGGATGAAGAAGATGCATCAATCAAATAACAACCAAATGAAGATCTGTTTACACTATTAATGTAAGACAAAAATAGATATTTAGAAACATAATTATATATAAATATGTCACTATCAGAAAGATATAAATGTTTTAATCTCATGTTATTTAATATAGTCTCTAAATGTTTACAAAAAAGAAAAGATAATATTAATAAAGCCAAAATAACGAAAAATGCAAAATCATTCTCATTAATATTTAGTTCAAACAGAAAAAAAGTAGAGATGTGTAAGATGTGAATCATGCAGTCACAAACTTGATTAAATACACTGAACAGACATTGCATGCAACAGAGAAATATATTCACCTCAGGAATGTGTGAATATTTACTAAAATTGTTTGTGTATAGGCCATAAAGTGCATCTCAACAAATTTCAAAGAATAATTTTATAAAAATCACATTCTCTTACTCTAATGCAAAGTTAGAAATCCACCACAAAAGAATAAAGTAAAACCTTTATATGTTTGGGAAAAAGATAGAAACGTTCTAAAACTCATTGGTCAAGCAGAAATCATAATAACTTTTAAAAATAGAACTAAACATTAAAGGAAATACTACATATCAAAACATAGGATTTGACTGAAGTGATAATTAGAGGAAAGTGTATGAGCTTAAAGAAAAGAGTAAAAGCTGAAAATGAGAATTAATGAAGGCCATCTGACATAAAAAGTTAGAAAAAGAACAATGGAATATAAACAAAATAATAGGAAGGAGATAATATAGAGCAGGGGTTCCTAAGAAGAGGTCCATGAGCTTGAGTTGAAATTTGAAAAAACATTATTTTGTGGGGACGTGTTGGTGTGGGTGTGATATATTTTTTTAAAAAATACGCAGTATAGTGTGGACTTCAGAAGGGGTCTGTGGTTTTCACCTGACTGGCAAGGAGATCCGTGGAACCAAAAAGGTTAAGAATCCCTGGTATAGATAGAAATAGAAATTACTAAAATGAGTAAAGATATACAAAGGATTGATAAAATCAAATGTAAATTATTTAACATACACAAATACGACCCAACTCTGGCAATAACATTTGAAAAATAAAGAGAGATGAGGTACATCTAAACAATATCACTATCAGGCAAAAATACAAACAGGCTATGGACAGTAGTGTACAGTGTCACTAAGGGGAAAAAAAAAAGGGAATATACTAAAAAAGCCTAGACAAAAGATACTACACAGTGCTTGATTCAAGGCACACAAAATATAAATACAAATAAATTAGACAGAAACTGAATAGCAAATATTTATGGCTATTTATGGCAGGGAAAAATAGATACTGAGAAGTGATTAATAGGGTAGAGTTTTTGGTTGGTTGGTTTTTGTTTATTATTATTATTATTATTACTGGAGTAATGAAAGTGCTCTAATATTGATTGAACTGATGAATGCACAATTCTGTGATTATACCAAATACCATTGATTGTAAACTTTGGATGGATTGTATGCTTTATGAATATACATCAATAAAATTGATTTTAAAAAATTAAAAGGAGAAAATAACAATTTCAATAAAGATTTTATATGCAGTAAGGAAATCTTCTGAGCAATTTTAGCTACTACATTTGAAATTGTAAATAAGATGAACAAACTCATAGAAATTTACAACTTCCCAACATTGATTCAAGCAAAATAGAATGCATGAAAAAATCTCAGAATAAATAAATAAAAATATTAATTCTATAGTATATGTAATTATAGAATTAAATGCATACAAAAATGTAGTTAATAGTTAAAATTATTTTCACAAAAATACAAAGTCAAAGTCAAATACATGTATTACCAACTTCAAGAAATATTCCAGTTCAATATTACATAAAATCTTACTTAGAATAAAAAGTAGAGGTGCATCCTATATCTTTATGGCGCTATTATAATCTTGACACCCCAAACATGATTAGCATAATATAATAATGGATAATTATACTCGTGCACATAGATATAAAATTCTAAAAATTATAATGAATTCAGAAGTACTTAAAGATTATATTTAAAACTATAATTTTATTTCAGAAATGTGAGATTGAGTTAAAATTTGGAAATATACTAACTTAAGTTACAATAAAAAATTAAAGGAAAAACAAAATAATATCAAAAGATACAGAAAATAGCACTGACAAATTTAAAACCCACTCATGTTTAAAATATAACTGCAAATTAGACTAGAAGGGAATTTCCTGAAACTGATGTAGTTCTTCAAAAAGCTAACATATATTCTCTTTACATTCAGAAACGACAAAAATGTTAATCTCCACCTCCTTTACACACAGATCATGGCCTTGGGTAAAGTGACTAATAGTTGTAAAGCTGTCAAATCTCCCCGTACTGAATAAAGTATTCTAAATATATGTGGCAAAACAGAACGACCAAAAATAAAGAAGACATGACTGAAGTGAAAGAATGAAGTGGATATATATAGATAATATTGAATAATTATAAGTCCAATGTAATTGATAGAATGTGCAATTCATAAATGAATAGATAAAAATGACCAATGGCATAGAAAAGAGACAACCTAGAAAAAGATTCATAATCATATGAAAACATGCAAGTCAAGGCATAGCAGATTAGTGGCAAAATAATTGATTATTTAATAATGGTACTGATAAAATTGTTTAGCATCCTAGACAATAAACTCAAATGGTTTATTATATTAAGCCATAAAAAGTAGATGTTAGGTAGCTTAAAGACTTAAATATTGCAAGCTAAACTTTAAAGTTTGATAAAGAAAATAAAGGATAATCTTTTCATGGTTTTAATGGAAAGAAAAATATCTTAAACCTTCCCTAAAATGTCTTAACCAGTTGCATTGAAATTAAAGCCCCTCCTCTTCAAAGACTTTTTAAGGTGAAAGAAAAAATAATACCTAAATTATAAGAGTAAATGTGCAATAATTTTCACCAGTATTTATATGCTCTTCTTTTTCATTTATTTATTTATTTGTTTATTTATTTATAATTTATTAAAATATATCACTCATACATAAACACACATAAACAATAAGTGTATACTAGTTGTGAATTTACAAAACAAACACATATAACATCAAACAAACATATATAACATTTCACCCTACCACCAATAACTTGCATTGTTTTTAAACCTTTTTAGCTAATGATTAAAGAGCATTGTCAAAATATTACTACTAAATAAAGTAGTTTTCTCCTAAGCAATCCGATTATTATCTTTATATCATTTATATATGAACATACATAAACAATTAAATGTATAGTAAAATTTGTGAGCTTACAAAGCAAACATGCATAACATCATACAGGGGTTCCATACATCATCCCTCCACCCACACCTTGCATTGTCATGAGACGTTTGTTACAAACTATGAAAGAACACTGTCAAAATCTTACTACTAATCATAGCCCTTATCTTAAATTTGGTGTGTTTTTCTCCAACCCACCCTATTATTATTTTTAAAATATATTTATGACAGAAGTTGTAAACTTATAAAACAATCATGCACATGTGCAGAATTCCCAAACAACACCCCTCCATCAACACACCACAATGTGGAGTGTCATTTGCTATTGATAAAATAATATCATCTGATTGTTACCAAGTTCATAGTGTACATTTGGCTCACATTTTCCATACTGCCTCAGTATCAACACAGTACATCTTTCACATAGATGCAAGAATATTATATTATTACTACTGACCACAGTCCATAGGTCACTTCAGCTCTATTTTTCCCATGCTTCTCCAGGTTCCCATCAACCTACAGTAGTGATATAAATTTGTTCTAGCTAACAAAGGACACTCTTGCATCTGTACCATCAACCACAATTCTCACCCACATCTTGGTTTACTGTGCTATCCAGTTCCTAGATTATTCTCAAGCATTCTGTCAATTGGCATTTACTTAACTAGACTACCATTTTCAGTCACATCCCCATTTATAAACTAGCTGTTACTCACTATGTGTTACCATCCACTCTATACATTTCCACAATTTTACAGTAAAGCTAATTAAAACTTCTACATACATTAAACATCAGTAGTCCACTCAGTCCATCTCTTAACTCTGTTAAGAATCTACCACCTACCACCAGATCTTGAAGATGTTTTCCAATAATTTCCTCTAGAAGTTTTATGGTTCTTGCTTTTATTTAGTTTTTTGATCCATTTGGAGTTAACTTTTGGATAAGGTGTGAAGTAGGGGTCCTCTTTCCGTCTTTCAGCTATGGATGTCCAATTATTTCAGCACCATTTGTTGAATGGATTGTTCTGCCCGAGGTAAATCACTTAACCATACCTGTGAGGGTCTGTTTCTGGACCATAAATTTAGTTCCATTTGTCTATGGTGTCTGTCTTTAGGCCAGTACCATATTGTTTTTACCACTATATGTAGGTATTATGATTTAAAGTCTGGAGATGAGCATTCACTTTTCCTTTTTATGATGTTTCTGGCTATTCAGGACTCCTTGCTCTTCCAAAATAAAATTAATGATCGTGTTTTCAGTTTTTTCTTTAATGCTAGTGGAAATTTATCAGGATTGCATTAAATCTGTATATCAATTTGAGTAGAATTGACATATTAATGATATTTGGTCTTTCAATCCATGAACATGGAATGTTCTTCCAGTTATTTAGGGTCTTTTTGATTTGTTTTACATTGAGTTGCAGTTTTCTGAATATATCATTGGTTACGTTTATTCCTGACTATTTGAGTTTTATCTATCATATTTTATTTTCACCACTCTTTTGACACTTTTAGTTATTTTATTGATATAATCTTCATTTTTAGACTCTCTTCCAGGCCTTCTCTCCTGTCTTTTCTTTTCAGACTCTAGAACACCTTTTAGCATTTCCTGAAATTCTGGTCTCTTGCTTAGAAATTCTCTCAGTTTCTGTTTATCTGTGAATATTCTAATTTCACCCTCATTTTTGAAAGACAGTCTTGCTGGATATAGGATTCTTGGCTGGAAGTTTTCCTCTAGTAGTATCATAAATAATTCAGACCACTGTCTTCTTGCCTCCATGGTTTCTAGCGAGAAATCAGCACTTAATCTTGTTCGATGTCCGTTATATATTACGCATTGCTTTTCTCTTGCTGCTCTCAAAATTCTCTCTTTGTCTTTGGCCTTTGACATTCTAATGAGTATGTGTCTTGGAGTTGGTCCATTTGGATTTTTTCAGATGGGAAAACGTTGTGCTTCTTGGACAGGGATATCTATTTCTTCAATAGGCTTGGGAAATTTTACCATTATTTCTTTAAATATTCTTTCTGCTCCTTTTTCCTTCTCTTCTCCTTCTGGGACATCCATGACACATATGTTTGCACACATATTGCTGTCATTTAGTTCCCTGAGACCTTGTTCAAATTTTTCCATTCTTTTCTTCATCTGTTCTTTTGTATGTTCACTTTCAGAGGCCATTTCTTCAAGCTCACCAATCCTTTCTTCTGCCTCCTCAAATCTGTTATTATATGATTCCAATATTTTTCTATTTCCTCGATTGCATCTTTCATTCCCATAAGATCTGCTATTTTTCTAAGTATGCTTTCAGATTCTTCTTTGTGCTTATTCATCTAGTGTCTTATTAATATTCTTAATCTCTTTAGCCATCTCACTGAATTTATTAAGGAGATTTGTTTGAACATTTATAATTAGTTTTCTCAACTCCTTTATGTCATCTGGAGGCTTATCTTGTTCCTTTAACTGGGCCATATCTTCCTATTTCTTGGTGTGGATTGTAATTTTTTGTTGGCGCCTTGGCATCTGGCTTACTAGAGTATTTATTCTGGGTGGAATTTTTCTCTTTAGTTTAGGGCTTCCTATCTTTTTTTCCCTTGCTGGTTGTGCAGTAGGAGCCAAGCATGTAGTTGGTGCTTTAAGCTTTGGAGGCTCAAGCTGCCCTGATTGTGCCAGGGACCAATGAAGCTTCTTCCAACTTTCTCCATCACCAGGGGTAGGGACAGAATCACAGCTTTGTGGAATAATCCAAGTGCAGGCCTAGACTGTAGTTGCCCAGAGAGACTGATGAAGCTTCACATCCCTTTCTCCCCTTCCTGGGGCAGGGATGGAGCTGCAGGTGTGGGCAGCATTCTATGCAGTGCCAGTCCAAGATGACCACAGTTGCCCTGGTAGACTTCTGATTTTTAGTCTATGGCAGCCAAAGTTACCTGCAATTACCTATATAGGCTGGCGCAGAGCTCTTCAGTCTCCTCCCCACCAGAGGTAGGGCTGCAGGTTGATCTGCGGGAAAGAAACTGAGAGTTTCTTTCAGTGTGGACAGAGTTTCAGTCATCCCAGCCTCCCCTCAGGCTCGGGGTGGAGTCAAAATGGTGGCTACTGGCCTCTTCCTGACTTGGGTTGGTTCAAACATCTCTGTTCCCAGGGTTATCTCTTACCAGCCAAGTCTCCCAATCAGTAGCTGAAATTGGCAGCCAACTGTCTCCTCCTTGCGTTTCTGGGATATGGAGCTTCCCATTCCCATCACAGAACAGCTCCTGGGGCAGCTTGTGCCACCAGAGTGGGGCAATTACTGGCCTCCGCAGCTGGGCTGGTAATTTCCCGGAGAGGCTGGGGCAGGTTCCCACAGCTTCCTCCCTGCTGGAGGTGGCATTGGGGCCTAGGCTGGAGCTGCAATATGATCTGAATGGGAAGAAGTTGGTCCCCACCAGCACTGGGATTCTCAGTCCACCCCACTTCCCCTCATGCCAAGTGCGGAGTTAAGATGGCGGCTCCCGGCCTCTTTCTGACCTGGACAGGCTCAAACTGTAGCGTTCTCAGGATTATACTGTAGCCTGCTGAATTTACTCATCAGTAGTTGAAATTGGTGCCCAACCATCTCTTCCTCCCCCATTTTGGGGAAATGGGGCTTTGAATTTCAGCCACGGAATAGCTCATGAGGCGGCTTGTGCCTCCAGTGGAGGATGGACACCTGCCTCTGGTGCATGGAGCCTCTACTTACGAGTCCTCTCTGTAGACAGGCAGTCTCCTCCTTCCACTCCCCCAAGGATGTTGCAGAATGCTCTTCTGGTCTCCTGGAGCCTCCACCCAGGTGCTTCAGCTAACTCCAGAGAGCTCTGGGTGTTTGCTAACTGCGCTGTAGCAGCAGCTGAATCTAGGAGCTCCTTACTCCATTGCCATCTTGCTGGTTGTCCTGCTCTTCTTTTTTAAAAAAATATTTTTTCCCACTGAGATGGGTCCCTTGTCTCTTGGCTTCTTTGTTTCATTTTCTGGGTTTTTTCGCACGTTGTCTGCTCATTGTCTGTTATTTTTCTTTAGATACAATTTGTGTCCTACCTTCCATAGACACAATTTCACTTTGTTAGTTCTGCAATGCTCTCTGTCTTTTGTGTTAATGTGATATAAATCTATTTATTCATTTGCTCTTTAATAATTTTATTGATATTAAAAAGGAGACTAACTCTGCTATTCAATCTCTGCACACGCCTTCCTTTAATTTTCCTAAAATAATTATAAAAAAATTTACGTAAGCAAATATACTATGTTCACATAATTAAGACAATATAAGCATGACTTGTAGCTGAAATTTATATTATCATGCTAATTTTTGTACATCCTTGATTTTGTTTTTTAGTATTTATTGTTTTGTCTTCTTATTTGCTTTTATAATTCAAAACATTTTAATAAACTAAAATTGATTTTAGATCCAAAAATCATACATCAAAAAGTAATAGCCATCCCTAGAATGGTACCTGAAAGCAGCATACAATGCAGTCTTTTCGACATTAGAGAAGTAGATTTTCAGAAAGATAATGCAGGAAATATAGAGTTCCCATAAACCAGCACACATTTTTAACATTTTGCATTAGTATAATACTTTTGTCACAATAGATGAGAGAATAAAGTAACTGTACTATCTACTATACTCTGTAGTTTAAATCAGGGCTCAGTTTGTATGGTAAAGTCCTGTGGTAGTTTTTTTTTTTTTTTATTTTTATTCTAATTGCATATGTACCATCTAAAATTTCCCTTTTCAACCACATTCAGATACATAATTCACAGGCATTAATTAAATGCACAATGTTGTTTCACCACTACACATTGCTGAAAACTTTTCATCAACCCAAACAGAAACTCTGCCCCAGTTAAGAATTGATTCTACATTCCCTACCATCACCCAGACCCCTTGTAATCTGTGTTCTATTTTCTGACTCTAATGAATTTGCTGATTCCAATTATTTCATATTAGCGAGATCTACATTATTCGTTCTTTGGTATTTGGCTTGTTTCACACATTCTGTTGCAACATTCACCTGTGTTGTGGCATGTATAAAAACTTTGTTCCTTCTCATGGTTGTATAATAATCTGTTGTAAGTATATACCACCTTCTGTTTATCCATTCATCTCTTAGTGGACACTTAGAAATCCTTCATCTTTTGGTAATTGTGATAATGCTGCTATGAGCATTAGTGTGCAGATATTTGTTTGAGTTCCCACTTTGAATTGTTTTGGGTATATACCTAGAAGTGGGATTGCCAGGATATTTGGTAATTCTATACTCAACTTTCTGAGGAACTGCCAAACTATTTTCCACAGTGGCTATGCAATTTTACATTCCAATCAATAGTGAATGTATATGTCTTCCTAGTTTCATCCTTTTCAACACTTGTTATTTTTCATTTTTCAATAGTTGCCATTCTAATGGATGTAAAATAGTATCACTTTGTGGTTTTAATTTGTATTTTCCTAATGCCTAATGAGGTTGTATATCTTTTCATGTCCTTTTTGGTCTTTTTATGTCTTCTTTGGAGAAGCATCTATTCAAGTCTTTGTCCATATTTTAAATGGATTGCATGTCTTTTTTATTGTTGAGTTGTAGGATTTCTCTATTAATTTTCTATATTAAACCTTTTTCAGATATGTGGTTTGCAAATATTTTGTCCCATTCTGTAGGTTATCATTTTACTTTCAAGCCAAAGGCTTTTGATGTACAAAAATTTTTAATTTTGATGAAATACCACTGATCTATTTTTTTTTTCTTTGGTTGCTCATGCTTAGGGTATAAAGTCTAAGAAACCATTGCTTCAGAGAAGGCCCAGAAGATGCTTCCCTATATTTTCTTTTGTGTTGGAGATTTGGACCCGAAGGGTATTGGGAATGAAAGAGAAAAGGGGGAAGGAAACAAAGAGCAAGAACAAGCGAGCTGGGATCAGGGCGTCTGGGAGTAATGACTCCTCGACAAATTTATTGTTTACAAGGGACTCTCTATATACCCCAGTCTACGTGACAACAAGCAGCAACATGGAGTTAACTATTAGCACTACTAAGGAACTCTAAGGAACTCAAAAAATCTTATCTCAAGGTTCAAACTCTAAGTGTTCTATTTACTACAAAAGTTATGTGCTCATCTTTTCTTTCAGCCTTTAACAGCTTCATTCTGTTTGCTGGGAACTCTTAAATACTGCATTCCTTAGGTTGCAAGCGTAGCCATGGAGACAGCAGGTCTCTCCTTGTGAGGCCATTGTGCCTCAGTTTCCAACACTTTTGGGAGTTTTATAGTCTTGGTTCTTATAGTTAGACCTTTGATCCATTTTAAATTAATTTTTTTATATGGTGTGAAGTAGGGGTTGACCTTCATATGAACATCCAATTTTCCACAAATATTTGTTGAAAAATATTCTTTCTATATTTTAGTGGTCTTGGCACTCTTGCCAAAAATCAAATGCTATTATATTCAAATGCTCAATTCCATTGGTCTGTGTATCTCTTCTTTTATCATTGCCATGCTGGTTTTTTTTTTTGATGGATTCTTTTATTTTTTTAAAGATTTATTTATTTATTTATTCCCCCCCCGCCCCCCCCCCCCCCCCCCCGCAGTTGTCTGTTCTCTGTGTCTATTTGCTGCGTCTTGTTTCTTTGGCTGCTTCTGTTGTCGTCAGCGGCACGGGAAGTGTGGGCAGCGCCATTCCTGGGCAGGCTGCACTTTCTTTTCGTGCTGGGCGGCTCTCCTTACGGGTGCACTCCTTGCGCGTGGGGCTCCCCTACACGGGGGACACCCCTGCGTGGCAGGGCATTCCTTGTGCACATCAGCACTGCACATGGGCCAGCTGCACACGGGTCAAGGAGGCCCGGGGTTTGAACCGCGGACCTCCCATGTGGTAGATGGACGCTCTAACCACTGAGCCAAGTCCGTTTCCCAGATTCTTTTTTTTTAAGATTTTTAAAAAATTTCTCTCCCCGTCCCCGCTCCCCACCTCCCACTAGTCTGCTGTCTGTGTCCATTCACTGTGTGTTCTTCTGTGTCCGCTTGTATTCTTGTCAGTGGCACCAGGAATCTGTCTCTTTTTGTTGTGTCATCTTGCTGTGTCAGCTCTCTGTGTGTGCGGCACCATTCCTGGTCAGGTTGCACTTTTATTGCACTGGGCGGCTCTCCTTATGGGGTGCACTCATTGCATGTGGGACTCCCTTATGCGGGGGACACCCCTGCGTGGTACAGAACTCCTTGTGTGCATCAGCCCTACGTGTGGGCCAGCTCATCACATGGGTCAGGAGGCCCTGGGTTTGAACCCTGGAACTCCCATGTGGTAGGGGGACACTCTATCCGTTGAACCAAATCTGCTTCCCTGCCATGCTGTTTTGATGACAGTAGCTTTGTAGTAAATTTTAGAATCAGGAAGTATGAGTTTCTCAACTATATTCTTCTTAATTAAGATGGTTTTGACTATACAGGGCTCCTTACTATTACATATAAGTTTATGACTGGCCATTTCATTTCTGCAAAGAAAGCTGTTGGAAAATTTATTGGGATTGTGTTGAATCTGTAAATTTATTTGGGTAGAGTTAACATCTTGACAGTATTTAGTCTTCCAGTCCATGAGCATGGAATGTCCTTTCATTTATTTTTGTCTTCTTTGATTTCTTTTAGCAATGTTTTGTCATTTTCCATGAATAAGTCTTTGTATCCTTGATTAAATCTATTCCTAAGTATTTGATTCTTTTAGTTGCTATTATAAATGGATTTTTTTTAAAATTTCTCTTCAGATTGGTTCTAGTGTAAAGAAATACTACTGATTTTAAATGTCGATCTTGTACCCCATCCTGTTGCTGAATTTGTTTATTAGCTCTAGTTACCTTGTTGAAGCTTTTTTGGGGTTTTCTCTGTATAGAATCATGTTGTCTGCAAATAGAGAAAGTTTTACTTCTTCCTTCTGATCTGGATGCTTCGTTCTTGCTTGATTTTTCTGGCTAGAAGTTCCAGCACAATATTGAATAACAGTGTATCAGTGGGCCTCCTTGTCTTGTTCCAAATCTTGAGGGGAAAGCTTTCAGTCTTTCACCATTTGGTATGATGACAGCTGTGGATTTTTCATATATGCCCTTTTTCATGTTGAGGAGTTTTCTTCTATTACTAGTTTTCTAAGTGTTTTTATCAAGAAATGCTTCTGGATTATGTCAAATGCCTTTTCTGCGTCAAATGAGATCATCATGTGTTAGTTTTCCTTCATTCTATTAATGTAGTATATTACATTGATTTATTTATGTTAAACCATCTTTGCATGCCTAGGGTATAAACCTGCTTGATCATGGTTTATCCCTCTTTCAAAGTACTATTAGATTCTGTCTCCTAGGATTTTTTGAAGACTTTTGCATCTATATTCATGAGAGATGTTTGTCTGTAATTTTCTTTTTTTTGTGGTATCTTTATGTGGTTTTGTAATGAGTGTGATGCTGGCCTCATAGAATGAGTTGGAATGTGTTCCCTACTCTTCAAGTTTGAGTTTGAGTTTGGGTGTTAATTCTTAGAAATTTTGTAAATTTTACCAGTGAATCCATCTGGTCTTGGACTTTTCTTTTTTGGGGAGGTTTTTGACTGCTAACTCAATCTTGTTATTGGTGTTTTGACAACTTGTTTCTTCTTGGGTCAGTGAAGGTAGTTTGTGTGTCTCTAAGAAGATGTCCATTGTGTCTAGGTTATCTCATTTTCAGCAAACAGTTTTCATTGTATCATCTTATGATTCTTTTGCCTTTGTTGAGGTTGGATAATAATGTCCCCCCCCTTTTTTTTTTAATTATTTGCCCCCTCTCTCTTTTTTTTCTTGTCAGTCTAGATAAATGTTTGTCAATTTTATTGATCTTTTCAGAGAAACAACTTTTGGTTTTGTTAATTATCTCTATTAATTTTTTACTCTTTAATTCATTCATCTCCACTCCAATCTTTGCTATTTCCTTTAACTTTGGCTTATCTGTTTCTTTGAATTTAAGGTGATACCCTTGTAATTAGCATATAGTTGGGTCATGTTCTTTATTCATTCTGCCATTTTCTGTCTCTTTTGACTGCAGTTTTATTGCATTGATGTTTGAAATAATTACTGATAATGCAGGTCTTTTTTTTTTTCTGGCATTTTCCTATATATCTTAGCAAGTCTAATACCATCTTTGCTCTTTTCTTCTTCTATTAATGCTGTTCTTCATATTTACTTGATTTTTAATTTTATCCTTCTGAGTCATTTTTTCATTTATTTCTGTTTATATCTGTCATTTATTTTCATTGTGGTTTCATGGGCCTAAAATTTAATATCCTAAATCTATAACAATCACAATTGATCTGATACCAGCTCAACTTCAATAGCATACACCTACCCTATATCTATATCCATCTGTCCCCCCCCACTGTTTTGTTTTGTTGTTACAAATTCTATCTTTATACCTTGTATCTCCCAAACCATAGATTTATCATTATTATGTACACATTTGCATTCATGAAACTGTAAAGAGTAAAAAATGAAGTTATATACCAAAAGATATAATACAATTCTATTGGCATTTATAGTTACCCATATAGTTACCCAGAGGTCTTCACTTCTGTCACTTCAATGCCCTGTCTCATGTCCTTTCATTTCAGTCTGAACAATGCCCTTTATCACTGCCTGTAGGGTAAGTCTAGTAGTGATGGGAAACGGACTTGGCCCAGTGGATAGGGCATCCGTCTACCATATGGGAGGTCCACGGTTCAAGCCCCGGGCCTCCTTGACCCGTGTGGAGCTGGCCCATGCGCAGTGCTGATGCGCACAAGGAGTGCCATGCCACGCAGGGGTGTCCCCCTTGTAGGGGAGCCCCATGCGCAAGGAGTGCGCCCGTAAGGAGAGCCGCCCAGCGCGAAAGAAAGTGCAGCCTGCCCAGGAATGGCACCACACACACTTCCCGTGCCGCTGACGACAACAGAAGCGGACAAAGAAACAAGATGCAGCAAATAGACACAGAGAACAGACAACCAAGGGAGGGAGGGGGGGAATTAAATAAATAAATAAATCTTAAAAAAAAAAAAAAGTCTAGTAGTGATGAGCTGCCCCAGCTTCTGTTTATCTGGGAATGTTTTCATCTCTCCCTACTTTTTAAAGGCAGTCTTTCTTGATATAAAATTCTTGATTGGGAATTGTTTCGTTTCAGCACTTAAATTTTTACTCCTACTATCTTCTTGCCACCATGTTTTCTGATGAGAAATTAACACAATTATATTGGGACTCTCTTGTACAAAGCTGTTCTCTTGAAGCTTTCAGAACTCTCTCCTCATCATTTGCATTTAACCGTTTGACAGCTATGTATCTGGGCATATTTCTCTTCAGGTTTATCCTGTTAAGGTTTGATAGGATTCTTGGATGTGCATGTTCACATCTTTTGCTAAGTTTGGGAAGTTTTCTGCCTTTATTTCTTTGAATATTCCTTCTGCTTCTTTTACTCTTTTGTTTCTCAGACCCCCATAATGCATATATTGGTGCACTTGAAGATGTCCCACAGGTTTCATGGGTGTTTTTCACTAAGTCTTTTTAATTTTGTTCCTCGGTGTGACTCATTTCAATTGACTTGTTTTTGTTGTTGTTGTTGTTGTTGTTGTTTTATTTCACTGATTCTTTCTTCTGCCAGCTCCAGTCTTCTGTTGAAACCCTCTAGGGAACTTTTCCTAGTCATTGTGGTCTTCAACTGCAGTAGTTCTGTTTGTTTCCCTTTGAAAACTTCAATCTCTTAATGAGATTCTCATATTATTCATTCATTGTTTCCCTGAAATCCTTTATTTTCTTTCTCTGTATTTTCCTTCATCTCCTTGAGCATATTGAGAATCATTTTCTTAAAGGTTTTGTCTAGTATATTCACAATTCGGTCTTTGCTGATGTTTCCTGTGTTTTATTCTCTTCTTTTGGTTGGCTCATCATTTCCTGTTTGTCTGTCATCTTTTGTTGCACCCTGTTCATTTTACTAATTTAAAGTGTTAATTCTGAGATAGTCCTGAACTCTGTTTCTTGAGTTTGTATCCAGCTAATGTTATAACAGATTTCTTTGAGTACCAGGAGCTAACAAACCAAACTAACTAATGCAAAAAAAATGTCTTTCATAATCTTTGTGGACTAAGTTTGCTTGGACAGTGCTCTCCTTCAGAGTTCAACTTTCCTGTTAAGAAGATCAACGCAAGCTGAATGCAAAGTTCAAGGTCTTCCTTCTCTTTTCTGGGTCTGTGTTTTGTCCTGGGCTTTTGCTTGCTAGTGACCTTAATAGGTCCTCTGAATTTAGTTTGCAAAAAGCTGCTGAAGGCGATATTCCAGAAACGGGTTGACTTTTACAATGGGGGTTACTGACTTGCACGCTTACAATTCTGAGGCTGAGAAAATTGTCCAAATCAAAGCTTCATCAGGAGATGCTCTCTTCCCTAAGACCAGCTTCCAGTGAACCTGGACTCCTCTGTCACATGGGAAGGTACATGGCGGCATCGCTGCTCTCTGCCTTCTCCTCCCGGCTCCACTCCTTTCGGCTTCTGGCTTCTACATCTGTGGCTTTTTCTCTCAACTTCCATAGACTTCTCTCCTAGCTCCTTGTCCCTCTCTCTATTCATCCTGTTTCTAAAAGACTCCAGTAAGAGAAATTGAGAACCACCCTTAGTCACATCTCACTGAAGTAATCTAATTGAAAGGCCCTTAATTGAATTGATAAAGTCAAAAGATCCCATCTACAATAGGTTCACATCCACAGGAATGGGACAGCTCTAAGTACATAATTTTCTGGGGCCCATCCAGCATTAAACCATCATAACCTGTTTACAAGAATTAGAATGCACTTTCTATTCTCTATGCAATAGACTGTCTCCCTCTGTAAGTTACTTTTAAAGCAGGTAAATTTTTGTTCCAGACTCTTTGGCTTATTTGTTTGAAATGTTGCTTTAGCTTTCCCAACCTGCTGATCAAGCACAAGAAGAGTTTATAGACCAATGTTTTCCAGCTAGAACAAGGCCAGGGACCCACAATCAGAGTACAGGATGACTCTACCCAGTGCTGGGGAAGAGTGGGGGAGGGCTAGAAAGCGTGCCAGGAGCTCCTGTGGCTTTTGAAACTGAGTTTCCTTGATTTGGTACATGCCCAATTAATGCAGCCTTTTAACTATTTTCCATATTTCCATATTTTCCATATTTTAGGAAGGGTGATCCCTTCCAAAATGGCTACATGGTAAGACATATGGCGGCATCTGCTAGTCTCTCCCTTCTCTTCTGGATTTCCTTGCTTTCAGTTTCTGGCTTCTGTGGCTTTCTCTTTGTCTAAATTTCATTCTCTTATAAATAACTCCAGTAAGAGAATTAAGATCCACCCTGGAACACCCCTTAACTGATGTAAACTCATGAAAACCTACTCATGAAATGTTTACACTCACAGAAAAGGATTAACATTTTTTTAAAGATTTATTTATTTATTTCCCCTCTCCCAACATCCCATTGTCTGTTCTCTGTGTCCATTTGCTATGTGTTCTTCTGTGTCTGCTTGTATTCTCATCAGGCAGCACTGGGGATCTGTGTCTCTTTTTTGTTGCATCATTTGCTGCATCATCTGTGTGTGTGTGTGTGGCACCACTCCTGGGTGGGCTGCGGCTTCATGTGGTGCAGCTCTCCTTGCGCAGGGGCCACTCCTTGCATGGGGCACACTCTTACGCAGGGGCATCCCTGCATGGGCTGGCCCTCCTCATACACAGCAGCACTGAGCATGGGCCAGCTCACCACACGAGCCAGGAGGCCCTGGGTATTGAACCCATGGACCTCCTAAAAGGTATGTAGATGCTCTATCTATTGAGCCACATCTGCTTCCCTAGAAATGGATTCGCTTTAAGAACATGATTTTCCGGAGTAAAAAAGTTTAGCTTACATCATGCTGTACTGAATTAGATGTCAAGTATTAACCAGGTGTCCCTTGTCAGTACTGCTCATGCCAAAATTAAGCTTTTGGTGGGAACATTTCCCTAGGAAAGAGTCCTCCCTTTTCTCTTCCTGGCTTCGGGTGATTCCTGGCAATCTCGGGCTCTCCCTGGCTTGTAGAAACATCATTCCACTTTCTGCCTCTATTATCCCTTGATGTTCTCTTTCTGTGTCTGTGTGTCTGTATCTAAATTTCCCTCTTCTTCTTAGGATAACAGACATAGTAGATTTAGATCCTGCCCTAATCAAGTAGGACCTCATCTTAATTTGATTATATCTGCAAAGATCCAATTTCCAAATAAGGTCACTTTCACAGGTTATGGATGGACATAGATTTTGTAGGGACCCTTTTCAATCCACCACACCTTTTGTCTGAAGGTGAAATTCTTCAACCACGTGAACAGCCTTGATTTAGAACTGGCATGACATGATCCCTGTGCTTTGGGAAAGAGAGAGAAGCCATATCTTGGTCATTTTATTTTCAATCACTTTTGAGGTTGCAATTATTTTTTAACCTACTATCCAAGAGGATACATTTGTAATTTTTATAGAAAAAATTAAAAAGGAAAAATGATTGCTAAGAATAAAAGTTTTGAAGATGGTATGTGTTCTCCTTCATTAATATGTCTGTCCATGAACACAAGCACACAGATCTAAGTAAAACTGGTTTCAGGACACTGAGTAATAGTAGAAGCGCTGATCTCATCTGCCTTCCATGAATAGCAACAACCATAGCGCCATGGGGCCAGGAATCCCCAGAGGGCTGCTAATGCTTTCTATATAAAGAACCAAGTATTCTAGAGATTGTGTACCTCATCCAAAGTATCACAACTTGCACATGCCCAGAATCAGAGTTCTAACTGTCCAAACCATGAAAAAAGCAGAGGACACTTATACTTGGGAGCAAGTGGGAGATGATCGTAAGAAGATGCGTTTAGTTGGGACTTTGAAGAAAGTTGATTTAAAGAGGTAGAGGTGACAGGTCAGGAAGCCTTGTGAGCTGAGGCAAGAAATGAGGCCCATTTCAAATGAGAAAAGGAGTCCAGAGTTACAGCATCAAATAGTTTGGTGGGGAGAGGGGAGGTGAATTATGCAAGAGAAAATAATGAAAGTAACTAGAAGCACAACTATAGCGGGAACCACGTATCCAAGTAGCGTCTTTGGATGTTACAATTCGTTCCGTGTAGAGAGCTTGACTAGACCTTACCTGGCTCTCAGCAAGGATTATTCTCATGGGGAGGTGGAATCTAGTTCAAAAATGTCAGGAACAGAAGCACAAGTTAGCAGAAGCTCCCAAGGATTACGGAAGTGGTAAGGAATTAGGGCAAGATGATAGGGTCCAGACAGAGGTGAGAAAGAAGACAAAGCACAAATAAAAATCATCAGGAAAAAAAAGTACAAACTACTCTCACCAGCATCAGGAACTCAGTGTAGTAAGCAGCTCCCAGGGATATGAGAAGACAGTGCAGCAATAACGAGTGGGGCCTCTGTAGTCAAAGGAAGAATGAAGACTGACTCTTACACCTTGTAGCTTGGCGATTTACTTCTTTGTGCTTTGATTTGCTTATCTGTAAAATGGGGGAAATGATAGTATGTACCTCTTGGGGCTAATACAGTAATTCAAATAAAATATTTAATATGTTTAGAACAGTACCTAGCACACAGTAGTACTCTTTACGTGCTTGTTAGAAAAATAAACTTGTTCAACGTATACACTCAAAACTCTTTGGAAAGAATGAATCTTATTGCTGTCCCTCAGCCCCAACTAGTTGTTTTTCAAAGTTTGTTGATTCTGTGACCCTAATTTTCTATATAGTCCATATATTATGAGAGACCTGATAAAAACAACTTCAATCTCTTTTTATTCCTGTTAGCTCATTACTTTTACATATTATGGGAAAAAAGCAAAAATTTAGTGGCAAGAGAGAAAGAAACTATTTCTTGAGCATGTACTATGTCCAGACATTTAGACATTAACTTACTTTTCCTTATAAAAATAGGACAATAATATTATTCACATAAAATTGAGTGAATTGAGGTCTTAAAAAGTTAATTACTTGTCCAAGGTCGTCACATTAGTAAGTGTTGGAACTTTGTAATGAAGTTTTTTTTTTTTTTTTGCCAACTAAAGCAGATTTATTGTTATTGTAGTTATTATCTTTTTTTTTTTTAATGAAGTTTTGAACCCATATTTTAATGGCTTTAAAGGCCCTGGGTTGGTTGGCTTGATTTTATTTAAATTTTCACTACTCCATGCTGTCTATAGAACCAGCTAGAGCTAAATCTGGCATCATGGTCTTTCAGAGTTCCTTTGGTTTGCTATCCATTAAGCTGCTTATCCTAAAAGAGAAATATATAATGTCGATATATTTTACCATAGTTTTGCATCTTCCTGGAGAGCCATTTGTCAATTTAAGCAGCCAGATTTAAACAGAAAAGCAGGAAGAAGTTATCAAAACTTAAAAAAAGAGATTTTAATTTAAAATCCATCAACAGAGAGGCATGTAGTTTGAAGAGGACAAAATGACAATTATCCTTTCTACAATGGAAAAATACATGATCTTAAACCATACTCTGTAAATTAAGTAACAAAATTTTATTTTCCTAGTTTATTCTTTGAAGAGTTCCTTTTAAAAATCCATTGCATGGTAAGGGTGTGTTCAGATTGCCAATGTCTACTCCAACACAACAGCCCTGAAGAATTCTGTAGTTTTGTCAGATAGGAACGTTTCCTCTGAGCCTGAATGGTAGAGAGATAATGGTACTCGGCCAAGAACCCACCATGTCCTCATGTCAGCTGGCCATTTCTTTGCCTTTTCTTAAATTTAAACCTTATATTTGGAAAGATTATGGCATTTTATCTACAAGGAATTAGACATTCTGGTCTTCTTCCTGGTATTTAATTAGTTGGATATTGGTCAATGTTCTTATACAGATTGAAAAGTAACATCAGCCACCCCTGGAAAAAATATTCTTGTGCATAGGTATGTTTATGGGCAAAATCATGCCTGGGGAACTAAATGCTACTTTCTGAATCATGAACCTTAAACATTTGCAAGACATTTTACCATTTACAGAAATTGCTGAAAAATACCTGGAGACCTGAAGGTTAGCCTGTCCCTGCGTTAAAACTAATTACAGGATATGATTCTCTTCTAAATATAAAAGTGAGAGGAAAGGAAAATTCTCCTACAACTACACAGCGAGAACACAGGCTGCTGCCTTTCCCTCAAGAGAGCTATTTTGAAAAGAAAAATCTTGCTATTACATTTTCTTTTTATATTGTCAATTTTTATTTGTTAGTAGATTGTAAAGATATATTATGGTCTGAATTCAGGGCTGTTTTTCATATGCTGTATGTTTTCCCTTACTAATTAGGGTGCTAACAAAAGAAGTAAAGACTTTTCTTTTTCTTCGAGACAAGCCAACTGTGATAGGTAAGTGTGATTTTCTTTAATTCTCTTACCTCTATTACTGGGCTTTATTAGTAAATGTCAGAGGACACTGACAGATAAATGCAAAAGCAAATGAGCATCGTACAGAAAACGGTACCTGGAATTAACTGGGACAAAACATTCCCAAAGAAGGTAACCACCGTACTGAGCTTACTGCATCGTTGAGAGTAACACGTTCATTCTCTTAAAGGGCTTAGCTCAGTTTGGGAATCATGGAAGTGTTCACTAAATATCAGCCATCACTGCTGGCCCCAGTCCTCCCATACCCGCCACCATGCTCTCTTCACCACCACCAGCAGGATCTGTGTCTTGGAGGATGATTTCTCAGGATGGCATAGCACACCAAGATATGGCGGCAATAAGTCTGAAGGATGTTGGTCACATCACCACCTGTGACCTTCTCCGTGTTCTCACTCCTGTTTTTTACATTTACAAACACAGAAAGTACAGCCCAACATTTTCATTTTTTTCCTTGAAGTATTACCAGGTCTCCAGGGAACAAAGCAATTTAGGTCCACTGCTCAGCACAGCAAAGGCTGGGACACACACTGCACACAGAGGCTTCCACAGTCAGGAGGAGACTTTTTACAAAAGAATCCTTGTCTCTTCTTCCCCAAGAATGCCCTGCAAAACAGAGGGCTCATGCAGGTCCTATTTCCTGGAGTCTTTCATTAGGTTTTGGGCCAGGCATGACAAGCGTCTAATACATATGTCACAGAAAATGCCATTTCATTTATATTGGGGAGATTTCTGGTTTCCTCTAGCTGACCTGCACACAAGAAAGGTGTGATTCTACTCCAATGATTTAGTTTTGAAAATTGAAAGAGCAGAGAATTTGAACTTATTCTGCCCCTTTTAGATTGCCAGATTCCCAGTTAATTTTTAAACTATAGAACGAATATTAAAAACCAAACTGGCTGCATTTGAAAAGCTTTAGTCAATATTTACACTCAGACAAACAAGCAGTTTGTATGACAAACAAGCAGTTTGTTAGGTACAAATGTTGACCCAAACTCTTAGCTGTTTTTTCTCTCACTTTCTGTCTCCCAAACTTCCAGGTAACTTGTTTTCTTCCATCTATACAATAACAAAATTAAATTTTTTGTAGGCTCACTAAAAATCTAAAATACTGAAATGCGAAGCTGCAGGTAAACTAAAATTGGCATTAATTAATAGGGCATGAGCAAACAAAAATGTTATTTTATAAAATATACATATGTGTATTATAAAATGAAATATGTGTATTAAGTAAAAACAACTAAGTTCTTCTGATTATTTCTTTTAAAAAATCATCAGTGAATGGATGTGACTCAAGCATTTGAGTGCCCGCCTCCCACATGGGAGGTCCTGAGTTCAGTTCCTGGTGCCTCCTAAAGAAGACAAACAAACAACAGGCAGATGAGAAAAAACAATTAGCAGACAATGAGAAAAAACAATGAGCAAAAAAATAACAAAAACAAAGAGCAAGACAATGAGCACAAACAACAAGCAAACAGATGAAGGAACCATCTTGGGGGTAGGGGAAATCAATCATCATTCTTGACATTTAGTATAGTAATAGCAACACATCAGTACACCTGCCACGTAGTCTTAATTATAGAAAAGATATTAGTGGAAATCATCAAAATTTTGCTTTGACAGCTAAGATCTTCAAATTAATTGTGGTGTCAATAAACATATATACATACCTCAAAAAAATCTCATAATTGTTTCCAGTCTTGTCTTATGGAAGTAAAACAGAATAAAAATTACATCAGGGTAAGTAAATTATTTTTACTCACTTGTTCATCTATTTTTCCCTTAAAGCATTTGCATGACCTCCAGGTGTTAAGCGCTGTGCTGAAGATACTGGGGAAGGAGCAACAGGATATACATCCCTATCTTTAAGAAGCTTAAATTCTGGTAAGAGAAACAATAATATGTGCCATTAATTAAATCTGAGATAGTCAATACTATAAAATTGATTAGAAATTTGTGTATAGTGCTACAAGGAAAGATTGATTAACTCTATAATGGTTTTAGAGAAGAATTTATGGAAGGTGTTTGAAAGTTGAATACAATCTCATCAAGGTTATGTGGGAATGTGAATGCGGCAGACATCCATGAGGAACTGAGTGTTAGAGATTTAAAAATTCCAGGCATGGTTGGGCCGCTGTGGGCACACCTTGTTGTACTCATTGGTTGTGTAGAAATGAAGGTGGTGCCCATGAGGTTGGAAAGGTAAGCAGAAAACTTGATGACAAGAAACCTACAGGCTTTGCTCCGTTGAGTCTCATTTCAGGTGTGTCACTCTTATAGCCTGATGGAAGATGGATCGGGGAGGCGGTGGGTGGTTGAAACCAAAATTGCATGACTGTGGTCCAGAAGAGATGGAGACCATCTAAATGAAGTAATGACAAGAACAACAAGCAGAGAGCAAGGATTCAGGAACTCTAGGAGAAAGACCATCTGAAAATCATTGAGTGTTTGGACATGACATGTAGAAGAAAAAGATTAGGTTTCTGATTTGAATGATTGAGTAGATGGTGACTCTCCAGTCACCCTCCAAGATTATGGGTGGACCAGAAAGGTCCTGATAGTAAGAGCAAGGTTAACTCAACGTTATGTCTTGTTATCCTATATCCTAAATACTGGTCTAGGACCTGAAAGAAAAAGGAAGTCAGGAGATAAAGTGCTAGAGGTTTGCTGTGTACACATGAGGCTACTTTTCTCTGGCTAAATAAAGAGGGTACTTCTTCTACCAGCCAGAAGTTTCAGGAGAATCTCAGTATTCATGACTCAGAATCATGCACCCGATTATCCCTATCCTGGAAGTCAAGATTCCACCTTTCCATATCAGGTCTTTAACTTTGACTTCGGAAAATTGTTGGCGTTATTTAGCCAGTCCTCACGGCAGTCCTGCCACCACACTTACAATTAGATCCTGGGTGTGAAGTTTAACATGGTCTGTTCAGCACCTGCATGATATAAAAACTGCTTATATTTTTTAATGTAATATTTTTTGTCATCTATGTATCTTTTTTAAAAAGGCAATTAAATTTTAAAAATTTAAACAAGAAAAGCAAAAAACAAAAAAACCCTTAGATTTCATGGTGTACTTTGAGTTTGCAATTGGGTCCCTTAAGCCTATTACTTTCTTTTATCAAGGAAAGTTAATAGAAGCCAGCTAACCCCACAATCCTAATTGTTTTCATTGCTCCCTTTAACTGTTCAAGTGTCACAGCTACCTCATATGCTAAATACGTCATCTAACACCAATTTTCCATGATTAACCACAGATAAAAGGCCTAGTAATTGAAGTGCCACTGAATGCTAGTGATTCTCATTACCTAATTAATACCAGTATTTGGATTGTCTGCAACTTGAAGTCAAATAAACTCCATCTATGGAGAGTCTCTCTGGAGGAAGAAAGGGTAGAATCTTCATCTCTGTAGTTAAAGGTTTGCCTCCTTGAACAACAAATAACTTTCCTTGAATTTTGCAACTGTAGATCCAGGCAGAGCCCTCTCATGTTCCATTCTTTGGCATCAACAGGAAGGCTAGGGCAACTCAGGCTGGGGTGCAATACTGTTGGGCTGTACCTGACTGAATTTGGCTGGAGTTCACACAAACTGGTCACTTCACTGGTGGCTGGAGTAGGAGACAGAGGAGGCTAAGATGATACTCAATGATGCATACAAAGTGTCTGAGGTACTGCCCTTGGTTTAAATTTCTTTTCTTTTTAAATTTTTCTTGCTTTTATTTTTCTAGTGAAGCCTTTCACTATTGTTTTTAATAGTAACAGCATTTGGTGTTTCTTCCAAATATTTAAAGAAACAACTAAATTGTGTGTAATGTTTATTAGGTTTACCTAGGGTTTTATTTATTTTTTCATACAATATACTTTATTTTTAAAGAAGTTTTAGATTACAAAATGTTACATTGAAAGTATAAGGGGAAGTGGATGTAGCTCAAGCAATTGAGCTCCCGCTTATCACCTGGGAGGTCCTTGGTTTGGTTCCCAGTGCCTCCTAAAGAGAATGAGCTGGTATGATAGGCAGTCACAGCAAGCTGACACACCAAGAGACACAAGGGGAAAAACACAATGAGAGACACAACAAAGCAGGAAACAGAGGTTGCTCCAGCGATTAGGTGCCTCTCTCCCATATTGGAGGACCCAGGTTTGGTTCCTGGTACCTCCGAAAGAAGTCAGACATAGCAAGTACAAACAATGAGGAAGTGGGGAGAAATAAATTTTTTTTTAATTAAAAAATGTATAAGGCATTCCCATATACCCTAGTCCCTCCCCCTCTCACATTTTCCCCAATCAATAACATCTTTCATTACTGTGGTACATTTGTTACAATTGATGAACCAATGTTGAAGCATGGCTACTAACCATGGTCTATAGTTTACACTCTGGCTTACACTTTGCACCATACAGTTTTATAGGTTTTGACAAAATCTATAATGGCCTGTATCTGTCTTTGCAATATCATGCAGGACCATTCCAATGACCTGTGTTCCGCCTATTCTTCCTTACTCCTCCCTTCAGAACTTCTGGTGACCACTATCTTTATATCAATGTTACAAGTTCTTCCCTTACTGCAATAATAAAAAGACTACTTTGGTCCATGGTCGCATTCCCCCCTCCACATGTCCGTTCATTCCTCGATCTGGAGGAGTTTTGGAATGGTGATGCCCACCCTGCTTCAGATTGAGAGAGGTCCTAGACCTTATGGGGCAGATGGAAGGAACTTCTTTGCTTGCTGTTGTAAATACTCTTTGCTTTTTCGGATGGAGGTTATCCATCATCATCATTTTGTTAGTTGTCCTGGGCAAGTCTGATGAACTGGAGAGTAGATGTTGGTTACAACTCTGCTGAGATTCAGGGCTCCACCAGTTTATGAACAGACAGAAGATTTAAGTCTCTCATTAAAAATATAATATTTTTGTATAAACCTTTTTTTTTCACTTGTTATCTATTTTTAGTTATCTGATATTGCATGTAAATTAGATTTTAAATTTTATCAAAAATTTTATACATCTATTTAGATAATTAAATGATTTTTATATTTAGTCCACAGAAGTGGTGAATTAAATTGATGAACATTTCTGATTTTATAAAATGCATACATTTCTGGAATGTACTCATGCTAATTGTGATGCACTGCTGGATTTGGTTTGCTGGATTAGATGTAGCATTTTCAGAGCTATGCTCTATTTTTTTTATCCAGTTATAAGCATGACTATATTAAATTTATACAACCAGTAGGGTGGCCTTCATTTTTGTCTATTATTATTAATAAAACACAACTTTTTTTATGCAGAGTATTTTATATTAATTAAAGGCAGTTTTGGAGCCCTCTCATATAAAACCTTATAAGAGTGGAACGTTTGATGGTGTGAGGTCTATGTTTTGATTATAGTTTATTATTGTATTACCCAGGGTTCTCTAGGGAAATAGGAGCTAAGGAAGCTATCTGCAAAGAATATGTGATTTTATAAAAATTGTCTCATGCAACTGTGGGGATGCACAGGTCCAAATTCAGTAGGATCGGCTGCATGCTGGGAATTCCAATGAAAGTTTTTGATGAGTTTCCCCAGGAGAAGCTGGTTGGGTGAAGTAGAGATGGAGATTCCCTCTTCTGACTGCTGAAATTACCACTTTTCCTTTAAAAGCCCTCAACTGATTGTGCAAGACTACTCTCATTGTTAAAGGCAATCTCTTCAGTTGATTGTAGATGACATCAGCCATAGATGCCATCAACTTGCTGATGATTTAAGTCCACAAAATGTTCTCACAGTAACAATCAAGCCAGTGCTTGCTTGACCAAACAACTGGACACCATCACCTGGCCATGTTGTCACACATCAACCTAACCATCACAAACATCCTCAGTTGTAAATGTTCATTAGAAAACTTTTACTCTTTCATTCACCACTTTTGGCCTTTTTTTCCAAAACCTATTTTGATTAGTTATTATCGTATGATCATCAGAGTATGATGGGACTGGGCAATCCCTTCTTACTTGTTAATAGTCTCCATGCCAGCACTGATCTAAAGATCCCTTGATGTCTACTTGACTGCCCTTGCATCCAATATACCCTTTCAGCATCAATGAGAAAAGAAACAACAAACTGAATGACAAACATGTACCTTGTGGGAATGTTTGTCTACACTTCATCATTCCTCATGGGGCTTGTACTGTTATCACATAAAACAGTTTTATGGTCCACATAAAAAACAAAATATACAAATCAAATAATGGAGCAGCAGTATGTACTTTAAAATCACATATTTATTTTAAAAGTGCATGCCTAAGGTGAAGATTAAACATGTTGAGAAGCAAAAAGTATATATAAGGATGAAGGAGGACTCCCATCTCACATGATCCATAAGAATGAACTCAAAATAGATCAAAATAGATTAAATTATTAATAATTGAATAAATCCATTTTTAATTGGATATTTTATCTTTTTATTGTTGAGTTGTATGATCTCTTTATATATCATTGGTATTAAACCCTTATCAAATATGTGATTGCCAAATATTTTCTCCCATTAAGGAAGCAGACTTTTTACCCTTTTGACAAAGTCCTTTGAGTTGGAAAAGTGTTTAATGTTAAGGAGGTCCCATTTATCTATTTTTTGTTGTTGTTGAGTGTGCTTTGGGCACAAGGTTTAAGAAACTACCACCACTTATCACAAGATCTTGAAGATGTTTTCCCCCATTTTCTTCTAGGAGTTTTATGGGTGTTGATTTTATATTTAAATCCTTGATCTATTTTGAGTTAATTTCTGTATATGGTGTGAGATAGGGGTCTTCTTTCTTTCTTTTGGATATGGCCAGCCAGTTCTCCCAGCGCTATTTGTTGAGTAATTGTTCTGGCCCAGCTGGGTGGGCTTAACAGCATGTCAAAAATTGCTTGACTATATATCAATTTCTGAGTTCTCAATTTCATTCCATTAGTCAATTTGTTTGTCCTTATGCCAGTACCTTGCTGTTTTTACCAGTGAAGAAATATACTTTAAAGTCAGGAAGTGAGAGCCCTCCAAACTTGTTCTTTTTTTAAAAATAAAATTTAGGCTCTGTGGAGCCCCTTACCCTAACAAATAGATTTGATTATGGGCTTTTTGATTTCTGTAAATGGTTATTGGGATTTTATGGGGATTGCATTGAATCTGTAAATCAGTTTGTGTAGAACTGACATCTTAATGATATTTAGTCTTCCAATCCATGAACACAGAATGTCCTTCCATTCATTTAAGTCTTCTTCAATTTCTTTTAACAATGTTTTGTTGTTTTCTGAATATAGGTCTTTTATGTCCTTGGTTAAGTTTATTCCTAAATATTTGATTGTTTTAGTCACTATTATGAATGGAATTATTTTTCTGATTTCCTCCTCAGATTATTGATTTTATTATTGATTTTTTATTTTATTATTGATTTTTCTGTATTAACCTTGTATCCCATCACTTTGCTGAACTCATCTATTAAATCAAGTAGCTTTGTTGTGGATTTCTCAGAATTTTCTAGCTATAGGAGCATGTCATCAGCAAATTGTTCAAGTTTTACTTCTTCCTTCCCTATTTAGGTGTCTTTTATTTATTTGTCTAGCCTAATAGCTCTAGCTAGAAAGTCTAGCCCAATATTGAATAATAATGGTGAGAGTGGGCATCCTTGACTTGTTCCTGATCTCAGTGGGAAAGCTTTCAGTCTTTCACAATTGAATAAAATGCTAGCTGTAGGTTTTTCATATATGCACTTCACAATATTGAGAAAGCTTCCTTCTATTCCTATATTTTAGAGTGTTTTTATCAAGAAAGGGTGCTATATTTTGTCAAATATCTTTTCTACATCAATTGAGAGGATCATGTGATGTTTCTTCATCAATTTATTAATAACATTAATTGCTTTTCTTGTGTTGAAACACCCTTGCATACTTGGGATAAAACTCACTTAATTGTAGTGTTATAATTCTTTCAATGTGCTTTTGGATCCTGTTTGCAAGTGTTTTGTTGAGAATTTTTGCATCTATATTCATTAGAGATATTGCCTGTAATTTTCTTTTCTTGTAGTATCTTTATCTGGATTTTAGTATTAGGGTAGCATTGGCTTCATAGAATGAGGTTGGTAGCATTCTTTCCTGTTCCGTTTTTTAAAAGTGCTTGAGCCAGATCAGTATTAGTTCATCTTTGAATGATTGGTAGAATTCACCTGTGAAGTCATCCGGCCCCGGGGTTTTCATCTTTGGGATGTTTTTGATAACTGTTTCAATCTTTTCACTTGTGATTGGTTTGTTGAGGTCTTCTATTTCTTCTAAAGTCAGTATATGTGGTTCATATATTTCCAGGAATTTTTCCATCTCATCTACTTTTTCTAGTATTTTGGCACACAGTTGTTCATAGTATCCTCTTATGATCTCCCTTTTTTCTATGGGATCAGTGGTAACATTCCCCTACTCATTTCTGATTTTATTTATTTGTGTCTTCTTATTTTCTCTGTCAGTCTAGCTAAGGGTTTGTTGATTTTGTTGATCTTCTCAAAGAAACAACTTTTGGTTTTGTTGATTCTCTATTTTTTTTGCTCTCAATTTCATTTATTTCTGCTCTAATCTTTAATATTTCTTTCTTTTGACTTGGTTTGGGATTAGTTTGCTGTTCTTCTGGTTCTACCAGGTGTGCAGTTAGATCATCAATTATAGCTCTTTCTTCATTTTAATTTAAGCACTGATGGCTATAAATTTCCCTCTCAGCACTGTCTCTGCAGTGTCCCATAGGTTTTGATATGTTGTGTTCTCATTTTCATTTGTCTCAATATATTTGCTGAATTATCTTGCAAAGTCTTCTTTGACACACTGGTTGTTTAAGAGTGTGTTGTTTAATCTCCAAATATATATGAATTTTCCCTTTTTTTGTCCATTGTTTATTTCCTGCTTCATTCTTCCATTATGATCAGAGAATGTGTTTTGTATAATTTCAATCATTTCAAAAAACTTCTCTTGTGACCCAACATAAAGTCTGTCTTGGAGAAGGATCCATGCACACTTGGAAAGAATTTATATCCTGCTGTTTTGGGGTGCAATGCTCTATAGATGTCTGTTAGGTCTAATTCATTTATCATATTATTAAAGTTCTCTGTTTCTTGATTTATCCTCTGTCCAGATATTCTATCCAATACTGAAAGTGGTGCATTGAAGTCTCCAATTATTATTGTAGAGACATTTATTTTTCCCTTCAGCTTTGCCAGTGTGTGCCTCATGTACCTTGGACACTCAGGTTAGGTGCATAAATATTTAGTGTAGTTATTTCTTCTTGGTGAATTGTCCCTTTTATTAATATTTAATGTCCTTCTTTGTTCCTTATAACAGTTTTACATTTAAAATCTATTTTGTCTGATATTAGTGTTGATACTCCAGCTCTTTTTGGTTACTTCTGCATGGAAAATCTTTGTCAAACCCCTTTACTTTTAACCTGGTTACATCTGAGGTGTAAATTCTTTAAATTGATTTAGGAGAGTTGTGTTATTATCATTGATTAATTGTCTGAAATGCTATATTTCTTCAGGATGTTTTGTTTGTTTCTTTGCCTGGATCATCTCTTCCTGTTTCCTAGTTTGGCTTGCAATTTTTTGCATAATATCTAGATATCTGAATATGTTCATGAATTTACTCTGATGGCCAATTTCTCTCTCTTGCCTATTGTTTTTTTATTCCACAGCTCTTCTTTTATATATGGTTCAACTTATTCTAAGTCTTTAAAATTGCCCATCTTAAGTTATCAAAATCATGCCAGGGACTCATTAATGGAGCACAGATTTCCTCCCAGGGGTTAGAAAACACAGCAGCCTAAAGGCAGTCTTTGTCCCTGTAATTTCCAGACCAGCCAGAAGATGGTGCTCATTAGCACACCTTTCCAAGGTGAATAAATCACCATTTTCCTTTGTTTTAGTCTGACCTGAGCTGAAAAAGAAAGTGGTCTCTGCTAACTTAATTCACTGAAGAAAAACCCCAGAACACTCCCTTTACCCTTGTAATAGCTGACAGAGAGGAAGATTTCTGTTCCCCTCTCAGTCAGCTGCAGTGAGCCAGTTTAATATCTTGGTGGGTGGGGGAGGGGAGCTCTTCCTGCTACCACAGGGGTTTGGTAACTCAAATTTGTTGTTTCAGGTTCCTCCTCTGTCCCTCAATGTCCTGGGAGTTGTGAAGCACTGCCATGGTCTGCTGACCCCTAGCACATGCCCCTTGTACAGCTTTTAGCCCTTTCTCCATTGTTTTTGTGAGAAAGTTGGGCCCTACCTACCTGATCTGATGCCATCTTCCCATATTCCCTCCACCATTGCATTTTAGCTATAACTGTGTCTATGTTTCATTTTGTTGTGTTTTATAGTGGCTACTCTAGGATTTATCATACACATCTTTAACCAATCACAATTCACCTTTAAATATCATTATACTATTTCACAAATACCTTAAGAAACTTACAAAATTATATTTGTATTTCCCACATCTATCCTTCAGGCAATTAATGTAATTCTACGAATTTACATATGTGTTAAACCACACAATACATGGATCTTTTTGCATTGAAGAGTCATTTATCTTTTAAAGATTTAAAAACTGGGGAAGAATTATTTTATATTTAGCTGCATCTTTAATTAATTTATGGTGCTATGGGTAATTACATATTCCCATTTATTAATCTTTTCCTTCTGCTTGAAAAACGTCATTTAACTTTCTTTTAGTGCACTTGTGATGAATTCTCTCAGCTTTATTTTGTCAAAAAATGTCTTTATTTTTACTTTATTTTAAAAATATATATTCATTGGTTTTATTAATAGAATAGAAAGATTTTGTCATTCAATACTTAAAAATGTGGTTCACTCCTCTCTGGCCTGCATTGTTTCTAATGAGAAGTCTATATTTTCTTATCATTTTTTAGTCTGGAAGTAAGGTGTGTTTCTTTTTTCCTCCTTGGCTGATTTTTAGATTTTTGTCTTTTTCACTGGTCTTTACCAATTTTTTTTGGATATTGCTTAGATTTCTCTATGTTTCTTATGCTTAGGGGTTATTGAAATGCAGGCTCTGTAGGAGCATGCTATTCATCAAATGTGGAACATTTTCACTCTTTATTTAAATGCTTTTTTCCAGTTTATTGTTTCTTCTCTTTCTTAGACTACAATTACATATAATGTAGATATCTTGCTATTCTCCCACGAGTCAATGATGCTCTGTTTTGTTTTGTTTTGTTTTTCTTCATCTCCCCCTTTGTGTTTTATCTTGGAGAGTTTCTATTGCTAATTTTTCAATTTCACTAATGTTTATTCTAGGGTGAATAATTTTCTGTTAATCACTTCCAGTGGATTTTCATTTTATACCTTAATTTTTTAATCTCTAGAACTTCCACTTGGATATTTTTATATTTCTGATTTATTTCCTCATCACACTCTTGTTTTCTTCTGCATTCTAGAGCATCTGGAGCATTAGTATGGTAGTTATATTAACTGCTATTTCTACTAATTTCATCATCTCTCCCATTTCCGTATGTCTTTATTACTGGTTTTTCTCCTGATTATGGGCCATATAATACTTTCTTTATATGCCTATTAATATTTTATGGATGACAAACATTGTTATTTTCATTGCTAACTGCTGAACATTTCCTATTCCTTTACTAAGTGTTGAACTTTGTTTTGACACTCCATTAAGTTATCTAATATAGGTTTGGCCCAGCTGATGCTTCCTTTCAAGCTTCATTAGAGTTGGACAAGAACACTATTTAGTTTTCCCCACTGCTGACCTTGGGAGGACTCTACCAATTGCTTTCTGTATTACAGTGTCTCTTCAACCTTGATAACAGGAATGCAAAGCTGCTTCCATTTCTGTGTAGATCCTGGAAGTTGTTCACCATCCTGCTCTCCAAGGTTCATTGCCTAGCCTCCTGTCATTGAACCCCATGCATGCAGAGATCGATTTTTATCCAAAGATTTAAGAGATCCTTCTGACATCTCTAAAGCTTTCTTTTTGTCCAGCTGAATCCTCTCTGGTGTTGTGCCCCATAATGCATAAGCATCTTAGCCTCAGTAAACTATGATCTCTGTCTTCTCAGCTCTGAAAATACTGGGCTCTGGTTTGCTTTCCCTTCCATGCACTGAGGCATGGAATCTGTCTTCAAACAGTAAGCTGTAGATCTTACAGTCATTACCTCATTTGTCCTCACTTCTCACAAAAATTACAATCTCCTGCTGCCTGTTTCACAATTTGTGAAAATAGATATTTCATGTATTCTGTCCAGTTTTCTGTTTGATTACTATGGGAGCTCAATTTCCATAACAGTTAATTCTTCATAGAAGTAGAAGTCTATTATTATGTATTTTTATCAATCCTATATTTTAAACCCAATTAGATGTTATTGTTTTATAAATTCAATATAAACTTAGATATTAGGGGGTTTTTAGAGACTTTATTTTAAATAAGTAATTGACAAAGTTGAGAAACGTTTTTTTTAATTAAAACAAAGATATGATTGGAAATTTTGCTTGTTATTTATGTATAAGCAATGGTCTAAAAGTTCACCAGTGGAAAATAATTTAATTGCCTGTTTATATATTTTTGCATTGTCATACCAACTGAATTAAAAATGAATGTAAGTATATGACATTTTTCTTAGTTCTTAATTCTCCCAAAGGTATCGCCCTTTAAACTCCAAAAAGATTATATACAATGGTTTTCTCAGAAACAGTAGCAATGTGAATTCTGAATCTGTAAAGAAATAAAAACAAATAGAGTTTAATAGCCTTGGAACAAAATATGGAAAATTCCTTTCCTGCTTCAGACACCTGTTAAAAGAAATCAAATGTTACAAATGAAGCTAAGATGCCTTCCCTGGACCCATTTCTCACCTTTGTCTTACCTTAAGAAAATATTCTTTTGAATTCTGCATTTATCACTTCTAAGAATGAAGTACTTAGAACAATACTGGGCACATAATAAGTGCTCAGTAAATGTTCTGGATATTTTACTGATTTGATGATTGATTTCCTGTATCACCAAGGCTGGGTTATTGAGTCCAGTTGCTTGACCAGACAAGTATCTCTGATTGTGACCTTGGAGTACTGTATTTTATAGACAGATTAGCAACTATACTTAGTTGATTGCATCTAAAACTGAGTAAACTCATTTCACAGGAATTTCCAACTTGAGGCTTCCCCTATTGAATTTGCATTTGTCAAACCCTAAGGTTGTAAGAGCCAATTCCTATAATAAATCTCCTAATATGTGCATATTGAAATGTTTCTCTGAAGAAGCTTGAATAACACATCTATTTATTGGAAATTATTACTTGATATCCTTTAGCAGTATTTACATGTTATGTATATCTGAAATTCACATTTTCTTACTCCATATTATATCCTTGAGATTATCAATGTTGACCCAGTCATCTATAGTTTACAATTTATATCTGGTGTACAATATTCTTTTGTATACAATATCCAATTTATTCTGTCTCCTGTGGAAGGACTTGGATTGATTCTTATTTCTTGATATGAAGAATATTGGAGTAAGGTTTCCCTGTACATTTTCCCTATACATCCTTGTGCAGGTTCATAGAAGTTACTCTTAATATATGACTTATAAGTGAAATTTCCAAGCGCGGGATATATTCATGCTCAACTTTACTCAATATTGCCAAATTGCTCTTCAAAATGTTGATCATAATTCAGGTTTGCACCAAGAAAATATGAGAGTCCCTGTTGCTCCATAACTTTGTCAACAAATTTTCAATTTTCATTATTCCGAGGATACGTGTAAGTACACCTGAGATGCAATGGATGGAGTGATTATCTTTACACATGTGAATTTTTTCAAAGGGACTTTAAATAAATCCAGAAATATCGAGGACCTGAACTAAGGCAATGACAAGGTGTATGGAGAGGAGGACTTGAGACATTAAGAAGGTACAATATATATTTCCTGTAAAAAATTGAATGGGGAAGAACACAGTAGCCTTAAAAAGAGTGAAAAAATTAAGGGGGGGAGGGGAGCAGCAAAGTTCACAACTTAAAGAAGATGGTGGTTGATGCCATCACCACTCAGGACAGAGGATAAAGGAAAACAGATGAGCCCAGTGCTCCCAGTACAATGTGTCCATTGAGGAAAAGAGTAGTATGCATGAAAAACTTGATATTAGTCATGTAGAAGTGATTGAGGTGTCATAAACTTCTCTTCATCTCATATAAATATAGAATGAGAGTCCTAGGCACACCCAAACTTCTTGAATTAATCTATTTTAAAATTAGGTCTTTTTTCAGTTTGGCCAGGGAGAATACTTTAGAGAAGTAAATAGAAAGAAGATCAGGTTATGATTACTGAGTTGCCATTTAATCTATACGTGGAGCTTAGAACTTTAAATTTATACTTTTTGAATTTTTCCCAACAAGGGACATGATTCATTTGAGAAAATAAATAGAACAGTGTTCTTACTACACTAATTATGTGAGTTCTCACTGTAATTACCACAAAATTATAAGTTACAGTAATTTTCATTGCTCTACCAGGGAAAATGAAGTTACTTTGAATTATTATACGGCAAAGTAGATGATATCTTACAAAAGCAATGAAATAGCATAAGTAATTTAGGTCACTTTTGTTATGCCCTAAAATGCATCCTTTTAATTATCTGATTAAATAAAATCCATACATCCTTGATTGTAACACCTAAAATATAACAGATGAAAGAACTCAGAGAATTTCAGAAGTAACAGTAAATTAAGAGTTCCACCCCTTCATAAAGGACAAATCCTAAACATTTGGGAATATTGAGCAAGGGAGTTGAATCATTCAGCTTGCTGTGGTACATACCACTTTCATCAAGAGAAATTCTTGATGGGCAAAAGCCTCAGAAAACAGGCAGGACATGTTCAACCGATAGTGTGGTGCCATCCACTGCAGGCACAGTAATTCATACTGTCTGGTTCTACCAAAATTTAGCATCAGACGCAATCAGAAGAAATCTATTTTGAGTAGAGATTTGTAATGCAATAGAAAGAAAATAGTGGTTTCATACAGAAGGGCCTAAGTTTGAATCTTGGGCATACCATTTTCTCTTGAGTTTTTAATTATTAATAACATGGGTATAATATTTCCATTTTACAGGGATAATGGGAAAATTAAATTAATACATATAAAGCATCAGGCAACAAGCCTATTTAGTGCGTAGTAGATTTTTATTTAAGACATAAAAGGCCCTGGATTGCATAGTATTTTACTCCTTAACAAAACTATAGTATGGCTGTAATCATCACCACCATGTAAACAATTTCTCTACATGTTTATAAAATACCGCTTTTCTCAAACACTTTCTTATCAACCACTTCTACTAGTATAGTGAGGGACAAAGGATATATTGAATGGAAATATTTTTTACATTGTTATACTAGTGAGGTGTTGTCGGACAATATGTCATTTTCCCCTTGTATTAAACTCTATGTTAAGAAATTCTTTCTATGGGGGAAAGTAAGGTTCAGATTTTAATGATATGTTCAAGGTAAGACAAACTTTAAGATAAAGCTAGATTTTAAACCCTGATCCTCTAAGATTTTGTCATCTACCTCACTGTTTTCTCCATGACTGTGGTCTAGCACAGATTAGTTTTACCTTTGGAAATAAAGACACGGTATTTATTTCTCCTTATGAAATAAAATTTTGGACCTAGTGATGATTACTTGATCTGATCAAATATAATGAAAAGTTGATGAGGCAGAATAGTGTTATTGCCAGAAATTATTTGCCCATCTAGTCCCTCATATCTATCTGTAGTGACGTAGCTAGTTCCCATGAAAGGAATGCCAGTGGAAGTAACACAAGTCTCTTTTGGGCCAAAATGTTAAAGAAAGTCTTTCTTCTTCCTCTTCCTCTCTTCTCTTTTCTCTTCCTCCAGAGGCAGAATGCTGGAGGGCCTAAGGGATGGCAAGCCTCAAAACAGATGCATCTGCTTATTTCATATCAGTGAGGTCATTGAATATTTGTTCTTCAGTGCCTGGCTTGCTTCACTCAACCTAAGGTCTTCAAGGTTCATCCATGCTATCCCGTGTGTTAGTACCACATTCCTTCTTAGAGCTGAGTAATATTCCATTGTATGTATGTACCACAATTTGCTTATCCATTCATCTGTTGATGGACATCTGAGTTGTTTCCAACTTGTGGCAATAGTGAATAATGCCTCCGTGCATGTATCTGTTTCTGTCCCTGTTCTTGCTTTCAAATTATTCTACTGTAGACTTATTATTAGTCTAGCAATGGAAGAATTTTTATCATTGATGTAAAGACAGTGGCTACCAGAGCTTATGAGGGATGAGAGAGGAAAGAATAAGTGTAAAACGGGGGCATTTTCAGGACACTGGAATTGTCCTGGGTGATACTGCAGTGATGGATACAAGCCATTGTATATTTTGTCATAAACTACAGAATTGTGTGGGACAGAGTGCAAACTATCACTTAAACTGTAGTCCAAGGGTAGTAGCAATTCTTCAACATGTGTTCATCAACTGAAAGAAATGTACCACACTAATGAAGGATGTTCTTAATGTGGGAAATTGTGTTTGTGGGGGGAGTGGGGCATGTTGTAATTCCTTGTATTTTTATACATAACATTTAGATAATCTAAAGCTTCTTTAAAAATTAATTTAAAAACATAGATGGATCACCATGTTGATAAAGTCACCTCTAACCAAGATATCCAGAACACTTATGTTGAACTATTCCTTGAACAAGAAATAAATTTCTATTATCTTTTTTAAAAAACAAGATTTTTAGTTTTATTTTTTTATATTAGCTAGGGTTTCCCTAACTTAGATTGCTGAATTCCATTTGTACAAAAGGTTCTAAGCTAATTAATAAACATAATATAGAGCAATAGCTGATTGCTTATGAGTTATAGGTACTAGCCAATTTATCATGGGAAAGGGATTATACATTGGCCAGGAGTACTGTAATCCTGGTAAAATGGCACTGGAAGCTCTGAGCATTACTTTACTGTAGCTTACTTTACCTTTAAGCCAAAGCAGACGATTTAGTTGCTCATCCACAACAGACCTACAGCTTTGTTTCTCTTTTCTTGTGAAAGGAAATGCCACTTGCTATAAAGAGTTCTGACCGAAAAAAAAGGCTCAAGTGTAATCCCTAGCTTTGACATTTTCCAACTATGGGATTTTAAAATATTTTCCAACTTCAACAGCACTTTCTTCATTTGTGAAATACTAGACAAAGATATATGTCCTTATCGCCTACAGAAATTAATACATATGCTCTCTTTCATACAGAATTTAATTATTAATGGGAATTTTAAGTGTTATGAGTGGTAGAAAATTCTGATTATGATTTATAGTCATGTAACCATTATGGAAATACACTAACAATATATGCATGTACTTGTAGATGTAATAAAAACTACAGAACCTGTGAACTCACATTGTAACAACTTTGTGAAACACATCACCTAATTATGTCAGATTAATATTTTAATTCCATATCAATTGCTTAGTATAAGAATATATTAAAGGCTTATAAAGAAACATCTGTTCTGCCTCATTCTTTTTCATTATTTTTCCTAAATTAATTTGAAACAATGGAGATTTACTGTTTGTTTATTTTTAAACTTATTTCTACCAGATTATCGTGGCCATTCTAATGCCAGTAATGACAATTTAATTGTGAAGAGTCAATTAAAAAGGACCAGTTAATTCACAAATTAAATCATAATTCATTCCCAATAGCCAATGTGCATAGTCACAATTTCTAGATTAATTTCCATGTCAAACAATTAATCTCAAATCCTATGGCCATGGCTCAATTAGTGATAAGCATAGTTAGCCTCTCTCCCTTGGTTTGCCAGAGAAGCTATGACAAATACGGCACAATGGGTTGACTTATCCAATAGGAATTTATTGTCTCATGGTTTGAGAGGCTGTAAGTTCACCATCACGGTCTCTATAGCCCATGATTCTTCCAGGAGGCTGTAAAATTTCTGTGATATTTGCTGGCAATGTCTGGTGAGAAATCTGATAGGAAAATATCAGGTTGAGGACCAGAAGAGCTGGTCTGGCATGATTGACTTAGCTATTAAATTTCGGCCTCAGTTCTGTTATCTGTGAAGTAACGGCTACATAACCATTACTCAGCAGAATGTGAATTAAGGTAGATTGTAAAAGTGAAACTATTTTTAAGAAAAACAAGCTAAGAAGTTCATTGTGTGTGTATATAGAAAGAGAGAGAGGGAAGTTAGAATTATTTATATAGATATATATAGCTATATGTGCTATATAAAAATAATATATATAATATAAAAGGGAATTTCCGCGGTTTTAGTGGCTAAAGTAAAGGATTTTGTTCACCATAGCAAGAAGAAAACAGTTTTCTCCCCCCCAAGCGGCAGTGTTTCAAGCAGGTAGCATTGCAAACTTCGAATACACACACAAAGTTTTGATGCTGCATGTTAAATGCTGCATTTTGAAAGGACAGGTCTTTCTGTATGGCAAAGCCTTCCCTGGGGAAATGGCTTCCTTGAAGACTCATCTCAGAAAACGCTGTAATTTTCTCCCAACTTTGCCATTTCTGATCCCCTTCGTGTCCACTTTGTTTGATGGAAAAGTTCCCCTCTGCGGTACAGCCTTAGGGATTTAGAAGTGCAGCTCCCGGGCCATTGTTTCTCAAAACTATTCCAAATGCCTTTTAAGACGATGCCTCCATCTCCAGATATTAGACAATGAGACAGCTGAAGGGTTACCCGAGGGCCAGCTGCTTTCACCATCCGAGACGCGCTGCTGGCAGCAGCCGGGGCTGGCACCGTGGCGCCCGCTCCGAGGCCGCGGCTCTGGGTAGCAGATGACGTGCGTAATGAGCACGTGCTCCCTACAGGGCCTTCCGGGACAGCTCAGCCCTGCCTGCTCATTGCTCTCTTGGTGGCTCATCCTCTCTCCTGCTGCCTTTCTCCTAACAGGATTTCACAATTGCCCAGCCTGACCTGGAAGATCCCTATTCAAAAGCAGAGCAATGCATATTTCTTGGAGGGAGCCTGATGGGAGGAAAGGAGGCTCTGACTCCACCCCAAGGAAGAGCCTGTAACATACAAACTCCTCAGCATCGGAACCTGTGAACCTGTTTCCCTATAAGAAAAATGAAGATTTTGAGTCAGGTGATCCCAAGAGCCTTTTTAGGTCTGAAATTAAAGCAACTCATTTTTTTGCAAAGCTATTAGAAAAATGAGAATGTCTACCTTCTCCACCCCAGCCACAAACCTTTCCCTACTATATGAATATTTCAATTACCTTTTATTAAATTTCAGCATAATAAAATAGCTATAAGATCTATAATATACTGAATTTAAGTGAGTTGAAAACTTCTATTGAATCAAGATGCTGTATTTTACTTCTCTTTCCTATGAGTAGACTTTTAAAAACTGCTATATTATTTAAAAAGGCAATAAAATACAGTTATTTAAAACATATATATTTCAAAGGAAAATCTGACTGATTACTTTATTCCAAATTAATCAAGTTTAGTATTGTGCTCAAAGAAGTACAGGAGTGTGCTACCTGATGCTAAGGGAACTCTGTAGTGACCATAGTTAAAACTATGTTATTGTTAAAATTACGGACAATGAATAGAACGGAAAAGACAGGCCAAGAACCATCTTGCCATGTAGGAGAGTTCTGTAAGTAATAAAAACACCATTACAAATATGTGGGAAAAAACGTTAGTCTATAATGGTGCTAAGAAAAATAATTATTTAGGAAAACATGAAATTAGACTCTTGATTCAGGGCAGCTACCATAGTTAGTTGGAGATGGGTTTTACTATGTGAAAAATGAAGCTAAAAGAACTTGGAGCAAAAAGGGAATGTTCATTTACAAAAGGGATGAGAAAGAACTTCTAAGGATAAAACTGATATATTTGTAAATTTTAAATCCGTTCTATTAAAAATTATAAAATATGAAATGAATCAATCAGATGGAAGTAAAAACGCACAGCATATGTGATACAATATTATAGGATCATAATTATTATATTATGAAAACTTCCTACCATTAGAAATATACAAACATAAAAATATAAAATTAGGAAAAGAACATGATTGGTCAATAAAAAGATAAATATTTATAATCACATTTCACAGAGAACATATAAATGACTTATAGATGAAATAATATTCAAATAACTAGTAACCTGAAAATTGCATATTAGAACAATTGTAAACATGTACCTACTAGATTATCAGAGATTAAAATTAGTAATATTATCAGAAATGCTATGGAAAACAAATGCCAACATATATTGCAGATAAAGTCCAATGTGGCACAAACTTTTTGGTAATACATATCAAAGTCTGAAATGTTCAAACTTTGATCTATTATTTCCTTATGACTATTTTATATAACACACATAGAATTATGAATGTTCATGTAATCATTACTTATATTATAAAAAATTACAACTTTAACATCAAATGAATTATCCTTTACTATATATATAATATTTTGTGTCTATCTTAGTGATAAGGACAATGTTCATAATAAAAGGTGTCCTAATATATAAGTTACTGGGTGTTGAGGACATAATTCAGATGAACTTATTTAAAAACTGGAAAAACCTTTCATATTGGTTTCTGAACTAGCAGAGTAAGAGTAGCTGAGGAGGACTGCCCCAATCCTGTTTAAGATAAGTAATTCAGACATAGTCTCATACGTCAGAGATTAGCACCGTCACCAAAGTTTTAAAAGATGCAGTTATTGTGAACCAAGGATATTTCTGTTTAAATCACTTTAAACCCCCTGAAAAATCAAGAGGTATAGTGACTGATGATAGTTTTCTGTTATAAATTTAACCAAGTGGTACCTCCAATTGCAGCTGTTGTGCCAGACGTGGAATCTATCGTGGAATATCCACACAATATCCAGCACTTGAAGTGCTGCTATTGCCTCCCCTCAGTAAGAAGGCTCAACAGCATTTTAATTTATTGAAAACTATAGAAGTAAATATACTTAGTGACATGTTATGGCTCTAGTTCTCTGTATTGACATTTTTCAGAATGCCATGTTGGTCCACAATATAGGTAATATCATACTAAGAAGATCCAGTCAACAGGAAGTACAAAGTGTTCTGGATGCCTTAGTGAAACATGTGCTTGCTAGAATATGGAAGAAAAGTACCTCAAAAATTCAGAAACTTGCTACATTGGAAAAGCCTTTAAAGGTGTAATAACTTGGGGACAGTTGGGACATACCCCCAAGGATGAAAACAAATCATTGCACCTACCTTTAAGAAAGATGCAGAATTATGTAGCACTCTTTCCACTTTGGAAAGAATACCCACACTTGGGAATATGACTCTGGAATAACTTTCTTGCATGACTCTCTGACTTTTCTTGCATGATTTCTAATTTCAACAGAGGGCTCAGCAGCAGGTCCTGACTGAGATGTGGCATCTGACCTGACCAATCTCATCTCACTAGAGGTATCTGTGTAAATATGAATACATTGTGGAATCTCTGGAAAGCCAACGTTGAAATGTCAAAGTATCAGCCCCAGGGTTTGCAACAACCCCAGACTTCTTATTTTTTCTTCAGAAAACTACTTACCATCTGAAAAGAAGCTCCTGACATGCTCCTGGCCACAGCAGACACTGAGACAAAACCTTAGGATATCAAGAGATTATCAAACCAGAGCTGTCCACCCTGTGAGCTGGTATTGTTAAATCTTACAGCTGATGTGAGACCCATCAATGAAAGCAGGAGGTCCATATAGGTTCATTTTTTTTTTGAAACTTGGAAAACTTCTTTGCAGATGGTGTCCTGCTACTGTAATGTGTTGAATGGCTTGCAATTATTAATTTTGGAGCCAGGGTGTGAGATTTCCGTCCTTATACAGGATCTACATTGCTGTCTGAGAGTTCAGCCTTTTATGTGCATATAAAGATATTAACAATGTTAGGAAGTTGCATTTTCTTTTTACCCAGCTTGTATTTCTACCTCAAGTCCACTCCCTTAGTCCAACACTGGACTGGCCTGGAAACGTCTCACTACCATCCTTCATCTATAAATCCTCCAGCAGATTAAGGGTGAATTTAAGTTCAACTTTTCCATTTGTCTGAGACTCTAGCATTTCTCTGTTTGGCTTTTCAGAATGTTGTATCTCCTAAGCCAAAGGAATGGCCAATGCACATCTTTCTACTCTAAACTAAGAGGGCAGAAAGCAATGTCTGCCTCCCTACCTTTAAACTTTAACTCTTCTTTTAAAGTTTCCACCTCTGCAAAACAATCAACTGATATTATCCTCTGAGGAGTCTTGATTTCATCCTTGAACCATGTCAAAATAATTGTCTGAAGAGGTGAAACAGGCAGTTAATTTACAGGGATTTAATTTTACAGATGTTATTCAGAGTTTGATCAAGTCAGGTGAAGCATTGGGTAACTTGGGTTTTCCGTGCTGAGGATATCTCTAATGCCGTGTTTATATGTAAAATAAGGTCATTATTTTATTAGGGCAGAGAAGGAAGGCTGAGGAATTTTCTCTGTAATGTCCATCCATCCTTTGCTGCCAAGCCAGCATCCAAAAGATTTAATCTCCTAGAGTCTATTCCTTCTTCCACCATAATCAAGCAGCATCATAGATCTAAATGCACTTAGACCTTGTGAGAAGATGAGAGTGCAGTAATTATGCAAAGTTTAGGAATAAAGAAGTAGCTTGTCCAGAGTGTTAGTAAAATGCAGCTACTCGAATAAATGCAGATGATACAACTCTGCTACCGCTTATGGGCTAGAGACTTAATTTATCTTCCTTTTGACATTATGAATAGGTGGGGGCATTTTATCGTTGCTCTGGCAATTATAATACAAATCTAGGGGAAAAATAGCTTTCTGTTGTTAAATTACCTTCTTAAGCACTGAAAGTTAAGTCCTTAGAACTCCCCCTTTTGCATTATTCTGCAGTATTCAGAATGCAACTGACAGAGGTTTAATAGCCCCTTCTACCTTTTAGGCCTGAAAGAAACCTCATATTTAACTTACATTATTCAATCCCATAATAATTTGGAAGTGTTGTTCACAGCCTAGGTTTAAAAGAAATTAGATCTGAATCTTAGTATTTGACCAATTCCCTCTCCCCCAGAAAATACGTTAATTGAGCAAAGAAAGCTGTAAAAATTTCAATCATTGATAGCATTAAGAAATATATATTAAATGGTTAACCAAAAAAACACTTCTTTCAGTGGGAATACTAATCACATTAATGACAAAGAGAACAATCTTAAGTTGATTTCCATTTTCTTTTTTTTCACTATTTTTGTATAACGATATTTGTGGCTACAGTAGACAACTTGAGAATGCAGCCACAAGAAGCAAGAATTCAGAAACCGCTACTGTCGTTGAGTTGTTGAAGTGAGGGAAGGTAGACTCTTCCATCAGCTCACCAAAGAATTATTTTATTCAGATTTTGTAGTGTCTGCACAACAAGAATGTTTTCATTCATATAGCATTTATTTATTTACCAGCCCTGGCATAAGTTATAATTCACAATACACTGGACAACTGCTCTTTTAACCTACCCATCAGTAATTCTCTAATTTCTGTGAATACAACCAATTTTCCTTCGCATACCTGTGGCAGTTTAAAGTTCTTTTGTGAATTCCAAAAAGTCAAAGATTATGTCTTTGAACTAATCCATTCCTATGGGTATGAGGCCCTTTTGATTGGACTACATCAGCAAGGTATGACTCAGGTTGAGTCTCCACCATCTTGCTGGGTTTTATATAAATGGAAACACAGAGAGAGACCCAGGAAACAGGAGCTCCGCCATTTTTGATCCTGCCATATGAGAGAGAACTAGAGGATCACTAGCAGCCGAAGCTTAAGCATGAAGCCCCCAAGAGGCTGAGCCAAGAGAGCAGCTGAAGGTTGAGGAAATGAGCCATATGCCTGATGGCTCACAGCTGAATTCAGGAAGAAAGCAGAGCAGCTAGGAGTGAAAGAGGAGGTGTGGAAGGAGTCAAGCCCTATGCCTGGTTGCCCACAGCTGAGCTCTAGGAGATGGTTGATCCTGGAGGGGAAGACAGGGACCTCAGCAGAGACTGGCATTTGCTTTGTCACATGGCAGGACTCCAGGATCACTAGTAGCTGACTTGGTGAGACAGCATCTCTGCTGATGCCTTAATTGGGACATTTCTCGTCCTCAGAACTGTAAGCTTTTACCCTAAATAAAATCCCCATTATAAAAGCCAACCCATGTCTGGTACTTTGCACTGACAGTCCTGTGATAAACTAAGACATCCCTCCCAGTTTCAGCCTTTGTGGTTTGACTGTGTTTGGTCACTTCTTTCCAGTTCCAGCAGGGAATGTCTGACCCAGATTTTGGACCCAAAGATTGAACATACTTGAGCTTGATGATCATCATGAACCAATGAGAGATACCTATAATTTCCCTTGAATATTAGGAAAGAAGAGCCTCCTTTTCACTCAAGTTGTTACTTTATAGGCTGTAAATTCAGAGTTGCTAGGGACAGGATGGAAATCACCTGCCAAGAGTAAATCAATGCAAAGGAAAGCAGAACAAAGAGATGAATAGGAAGGAGAGACTTAATGTTCAGGCCCACATTATTACTTTATTTTTGTTTTTGTTTTTCTCTTCTTAAGCCAGTAAGAGTACGTTTTATGTGCCTTGAAACTTAGATAGTTCTGATAAAACAATCCATCCAGTAAGAATAATATTAGGGAAATAGTGACCTATTTCCACATTATCTCCTGGAATAGAGATTCTGCTCAATTTCTCTCACTACAAATCCAGGGGCATGTAAGTTTGGGCCATGGTGCCTGATCAGCATTGCTGACTACTAGATAGTCTCCCTTTGCAAATAGTAAAACTTGGGTACAGATAATATGCTGTGTGCACTCGAAATCACACGAGTAATAAAGAGCAGAGTCAGAATGTAAAACTAAGTCTGCCTGACATGAATGGGCATGCTCATCTATTATCAACTTACTACTATATAATTAGTGACCCTAGTTATTTTACTGACTCATCCCATTATTTTTCTGGGAGTAATTTTAGACATGCTTGATCAAAATGACCTCACCCTCCACCAGCCACAATGCCTAACATCTTTGTTACTAGTTACTAGTGTTTCCTATAAATTCAGGTTTTTCAATTGCTGGGCTTCTGTGCAGAGAACTTAAAGCATCTCTAAATATATTAACCTAAATACCTTTTTCATATTAAAAGGGTATTTTTTGGTCAGCCTTAAATTCTTTAATCCTATTCATGACATGACATTTTATGTAGAATTATTGGATTTCATCAAATTTTTAGATATATCGTTTAATAAGAACCTCACAAGAAACCTCTGTGTGGGTTCCAAGGACCTCATTCACATATGGGGTAATTGAAACTCGGAGAATCAACATAGTTTGAAAGTGGCAGAGTTAGGTATAGGAAATATTGAACGGTGACATGGGCAAGAAACATTTAAATGGTCATACCACTTCATGAAGAAAAAGCATAGGAACTTGTTTTATTTGTGGTCTATGAAGAAAGGATAGAAAACATATAGAATAAAAAATGTGATTAATTTTAATACCACTGAGCAGGATCTATTATTGAGGAGAAATATTTATGGGATTTTAATATAAAAAGAGACCTAATAAATCCACAAAGATTATACACGTATTTTTCAGGATATATTTTGGAATTAAGATGTTCTGAATTGAAAAAAATGGGTTAACTATCAGATAGAAATGGAAACCCAAGATAGGTGATAAATTTCTGAGCACCTTTAATCCTGATAACTGATATGCTGGGGAGTTAGATATTTGCAATTAGGTAGCTACAATATCGTCAATGACCACTGAGAAAGTTTAATTCTTAAGTTTGTAAGAATCCAGATGAAGTCATGCCACTATGCTTCATTCAGTATGGATTTCCTTGGAATAATCCATGCTAAACCATGAAATTAAAAAAAAAATTTTTTTTCTGTAAACTGACTATTAGAAAGGTCTCCAGAAAATGGGCTTCTTAAGCTCAAACACACATCAAAATAACCCTGTGGGCTTCTTTATAAAAGATTGTTATATCCCAGCATTGGAGTATCAGAAGTTCTGGATAGGGACTTGAGGATTTCTAACCAATTTCCAGGTGATACTGATGCTTCTGACCCAGGAACCACACACTGATAACCACTAGAATAGCCATGCTGTACTTGGATTCCCCTAATCATTTTATATAACATTTTGGGAGTCATCTGGAGAAGTCCATGTGCCATGTAAGTACGGTATCAAGCTGCTTCTTTCTTCATCTTCAAGGCAACCTGTTGTAATATTTTTATTGAATTTCTGTTCGCCATGTGATTGGTGGCCACAAGTCTTGGAATATACTAGCTCTTTTTAAGTTGCAAAGTTAGGCCATATATATACCATTTCCTCTGTATTAGTTTTCTTAACTTACAGAGAAATGGAATACACTCTAAATAGAGTAAGTAAAAAGTAAATTTAGTAAAGCCCATTAAGTAAATCACGGAGTTGTTGGGACAACCTAGGGAATATACTCAGAAAGGCTTGAGAGAACAATGCTCAGAATCATAACAACTAATTGTCCTACAGTTTGGCCTGACTTCCACACCATTTTCATTCTCAGAACCACATCACGGTATTAGCCTGACTTTGAAATCTTCAACACCTGCACAAATACTGTCCTTACTCACAGAGTAGATCCTCCATATGTGGTCTTTTCCTAAATTTCTCACCTCTACATTGAGATCATGCTGCATCTGAAACCAGATGTCATGCCTATATCCCAACTGCAAGTAAATTGATAAATGTATTTTTGGACTCTTCCTTAAAAAGAACTATTTATGATGTGGGAAAACTTTAGGGAAGCTGTTAAAATGTCAGCTGGCTTTCTCAGTGGATGTTCTGTTGTTCTATTGTTGTGTAACTATGACAAAACCTAGTGACTTCACACAATTTATCACCTCTCATGGGTCTGTGGGAAGACTGAGATCAGCTAGGCAGTTCATGTTTAGCGTCTCCCATGCTGTTGCAGTCAGGAATGGCTGGGGCTGTGGTCGTCTGATGGTTGGACAAGGCTGGGTACTCAAGACAGCTCACGCGTGTGGCTGGCAGTTGATCCCAAGCTATCAGCTGAGCGATGTCTTGGGCATGTGACCTGAGACATGGACTTCTTATAGCAAAATGGCTGCTTGGAATAAAATAAGCAAAGCATGATGTGCAAAGAGGCAGGTTTGGAAGAATCTCCAATCCTGTAGAGAAGTTTGTGCAGATCGGACACAGTGTCACAAAGACATAATTATTCTATTGATGACAGGGCCTGGCCGGAGAGTAGGGGAAGAGGAATGGCTGTGTCACATTGTAGAAAAGCATGTAGACTGGAAGTGTTTGTGGTCATCTTTGAAATATGTTGTCTATAGGTGGGGGATTTGAAAGTGGGCAGATGGAACATTATTACAGCTAACTAAAAAAAGAAACCCATCACATGCACACACACGTACACATATGCAATCTTGGTATTTAATCACACATGTTTCTGTCTTGACTTTAAATGCTAGCGTAATTATTTTTATTGCCTACTAACCTGTACACATGCACATGTGTCCTATGAGATCATTTACTGTAATGGAAATAGGAAAGAGATTAGGATGGAGTGGTAGATGTAGAAATTCCTTCCCTCTAATTGAAGATGAATCAGATTCATCTATACAAGTTTCCATAGTGATGCTGCTTAATGAAGTGCATGCTTTCTTCCTTTCTTTTTGTCTTAAGCCAATTTTCTGAAAAATGGTTATTCTACAAATATGGGGACAGAATGGACCATCAGAACGATGTTCTACATTTTAAACTTGGTCCCTCCAAATTGAACACCCACATTAATTAGGTTGCCGTATCTAATAACTTCTATATTGGGGCCAATATTTAAAAACTGAAGGTTCAATTCAATCTGTGACTTTCCTACTTAAATGTGAAGTTATTTGCATTTCAGAAAGACTACTGTATACATGTCACCTACACATTTTCCTTTTTTACCCTCAGCTAGGTGGAAGAATAATGATACTCATAACTTCACCTGCATCAGAATAAAAAGAGGAAAGTGGGTACTGTCAGTGGCTGTCACTTTAGGAGCACAGCTTGGTCGCAGAATCTCTGAAGGTGTAGAAGAATTCTAGATAACACTCAAGACTTCTTCACACTTGATTACACAAGCCATTCCATGGACACCCACTAAGGTTATTTACAAGTGCTCACCGAGATCACTTAGAACTTGTTTGAAATTTAAGAGCTTTTTCAAATCTTTGGAAACTGCTTCCAGGTTCCAATGGTGCAAATAAATTTTGTTGAGTACTTATAAAATCACTTAATACAATGATGAAAATGAATACAGATTGGTATATTGAGTTGTGCCAAATGAAAAAGTCTTACATTTGAATTAAACCAAAGAATGTAAATGTTGAGACTCTTCTAAGAATTGTGCATCACTTATATTTAAATAAAAAAACTCTACTGGGGAGTAGATGTAATTCAAGTGGTTGAGCACCTGCTTCCCATGTGTGTGTCCTGGGTTCAATCGCTGGTACCACCTAAAAAGAAAAACAAATCCACTAATCTTAAACTAATGAGTTGAAAAAATAGAGGGTTAAATATTAGGATCTGATTAGGGAAAGAAGTTTGGGAGTCTCAAAATTCAATATGTAAATTTTACTTTATTTCTCGATTTTCAAAATGAAACCACTACTTTCAACTGTCTTAGTATCTGGAAATTCAGGGAACCGATTTGGTTTATCCAGAAAATAATTACCATTTAATATTCTGCTAGGACAGAGGACAGAAATTGGCATGATAATTTGAGGGGGAAAGAGTGTTATCTAAATGCTTCATAAATATTCAACCAATTTTTCTATATATAGCCCTACCTTCTTTTCCAGTTTTTATATAGTCAGAGGTCCTTCAGCAAAATTAGTTTCTTCTCAGCCTTCCCTACTGCTGCGTTAGGATTCAGCTTTTTAGGATCTATTGAATCATTTTTCACCTTACCATCTTCTTTTGATATTATATTTTCTCCTTTCACTTGAAATTTCATAATTTTTTATGCCTCTGTTGAATTAAGCCTTTTCGAAAATTCATTTACTATACTTTAAGAAGTTTTAGGGATATAACAAAGGCAAAAAAGCATATGTTCACTTTTTCATTTTAACCATTGTGTAGAATTTATTCATATTCCTAACAGACATAATTTAGGGTGTTCAATTAAGCAGACTAAACAATTGCTAAAGTGAAATGAGAAAAATATTTGTTTTGTTAAAAAATTTTAAAAATCAATGAATCATGTTAATGTAGTTAAGTAAAATTTGCTGATTCAGTAACCTAAATCATGAAACTAATATTCTGATTATCACATATAATAGATTTATTTTTTTAAAACTTTCTAAAATAAGGATATAAAGTATCATTTGTAAAGTGTTAGCTATTAAGCACTAATATAGGGACTGTCCCATAGAAGAGAACAGAGGTTATTCCAGAAATCCTTAAATGAAGGCAGAATCTTGTTTTAGGGTACTGACTACTGATTGCATGGACAAAGATAAAGCATTTGAAGGAAGTTTGAATTCTGAATGATGGTAATCCCATGAAGGAAATAATGAGGGAAGAAGTATAAGAGAGTAAGAGGATAAGGAGAAATAAAGTTTATAATGCTTTGGAAAGAAATAAAAAAAGAAAAAATAAGAAAAAATAAATAAAATAAATAAATAGGTGCTAAGAATTTTGGATACTGTGGAGTTAATAAAGATGTTAAATGGTGGGATGGGCAGAGCAGATGACTTGACAGTAAAGGAGTCTGAGGAGCTCTTGATATGACCACCTATGTAATATTGAGCATATCATTTTATCTATTTATGCCTCAAGAGCTTGACTAGATTATCTTGAAGTCCCTTTGATTTATATCATGAAGACTGAGATGAATCGAATTTTACCTGGACTCATTGAAAACATTCCTGAATCATTAGACTTACCGGATTTTCAATATTGAGGATTTGTAATTTTTTATCAAATATGTTATGTATTATTAGTCGATTTTAGGTATAAAATAGGGTGAGGTCTCAAGAGAGTCTGAGAGCACCATACCACATTTCCTGATTTTAATAAACATCACTAACATTGACACTGTTCTCTTCCTGAAACCTGCTCACTTGAAAGTCCATATTCAATCAATTACAAAATGTTTGCAGTATCCCCTTCTAAATATATCTCAACCCCAATCCTTTGGTCTGTATCTCACTTTTAGTCTCCAAGGCCAGGTCTTCATCCTTATTTGGAGTTTTACTGAAACAGTATCTACAGAAATTGTTGAACTCCCTGCCTCCAGTCTTTGCTCTCTAAAGAATCATTAGGAAATCTACCTAAAATGCATATCCAACTCTTGGGGAATGAATCACATCCTCCACAAAAGGCATGTTCACGTGTCAAACCCTGGTCCTGTGAGTGTGAACCCATTTGGAAAGAGGATCTTTGAAGATATTATTAGTTAAGCTGTGCCCAAACTGCAGAGGGTGGTAGGCCTTAATTCAATATGGCTAAAGTCTGTATAAGCAAAACCCATTTTTCTATGGATATAGAAAGAAAGAAGCTGTGGGGAGTAGTCAGAACATGGATGTCAACGAAACCTGGAAGAGAAAGGAGAATGTGCCACCATGTATGTTGCCATGTGACAGAGCCCCAAGGATCCCCAAAGGTTGCCAGCCAGCCAGAAGATACTGACACGGGGAGGAGACCAGACCCTAGCTTCTGAACTGTGAGCCAATCAATTCCTTTTGTTAAGCCAACCTGTTGCATGGTATGTGTTTTGGTAAGTATCAAACAGTGGGGTGCTAAATACCTACAGATTGCGGTATCAAAAAGTGGGGTACTAAATACCTACAGATGTGGAAATTGTTTTGGAATTGGATAATAGGTAGAGGCTGGAAGAAATGTGAGGTTCTTTACAGAAAAAGTCCAGATTTTGAAGACACTGCTGGTACAAATATAGATGTTAATATTACTTCCAACGAGGCCTTAGAAGGAAATGATGATTGTGTTATTGGAAACTGGAGGAGAGGCAATCCTTATTTTAAAGTGTCATAGAACTTGGCAAAATAGTGTTCTGATATTGGATGGAAGTCAGAAATTGAGAGCAATGAACTTGGATATTTAGCTGAGGAGATTTCCAAGCTAAATGTGGAATGTGCAGCCTGGTTCCTACTTGCAGCTTATAATGAAAGAGAAAAGAGATAAACTGAAGATTGAGCAGCTAAGCACAACAAAACCCAGCCATTGATGACTGGAACATTTTTCAGCCTATTCAGAAGGTGTGCTCTGACACTAGGGCCAAAAGCAGCTCTATCAGAACCTCCTTGAGCTTTTGGGACATGACTTCCCAGAGGACAGGTCTTGATGTGAGGGTTTAAAGAATAATACTTTGCTAAAGAGGGTGTGGCTGAAAATGGATTTAGTCAGCCATTTCTGTGGAAGTTAGAATTAGAAATGCAGTTATCCAGGAAGGATCTGTTGAAAGTTTTCTTGTCTGTTGGCTTTATCCCCCCGAAATTGCATACAAAGCCAAAAGGTTTTTGTGAAATGTGCATGAGCAGAAGCAATGCCTGAAAAGGACAGAGGAAGGAAGAGTTGAATAAAGAATGACTTCAAGGACAGAAGCATGGAAGCCATGGTCTGAGCCAAAAGAGGGAGCCACCCATGTGTGTTTCCTTGGGTGGAGCAGGCCTTCTGCCCCTGCACTTAGAGGAGATGGGCCTTGTGTGCTATTTTTCAGGGGATTGTCATAATCCCAATGCCCAGAGATGGTGGGGCCTGTGCTCCAGTGTTAGCAGAGTCTGGCCACCATCCCAATGCTCTGAAAAAGAAGTTGGGACCTACCTTCCAATGTTTGGGAAGGCATGGCCGATATACTAGGATGCTTGGAGGGGCTGAGGCTTGAAGGACAAACAACCAAGTGACAAATGACCTTCAGACCTTGATATTTAATGCAGTTTGCCCTGCTGGTTTTCAGATTTATTTGGGGTCCTGTTTTCCTGCCAATTTCACCATCATGGAATGGAAATATTTATCCTATTCCTGGACCACTGTTGCTTATTGGAAGAAAATAACTTGTTTTCTAGGTCTCACCGGTCCATCAGACAGAGGAATTTTGCCCCTGAAAATACACTCACAGCTGATTTTGAAAAGACTTTGTATTTAGCATTGCTACTGAAATGATTTAAGGCTTTTGGGATGTTGTGATGGAATGAATGTATTTTGCATGTGAGAAGAACATGTCTTTTTTGGGTCCAGATGTGGAATTGGATCATGTCCTCTACAAAAGGTAGGGTCTCAAACCCTGGCCCTATGTATGTGAGCCCATTTGTAAATAGAATCTTTGAAGATGTTATTAATTGAGCTGTGGCCAAATTGCATGAGGGTGGCCTTCATCCAATATGGCCGACATCCTTAGAAGTAAAGGAAAGTGGGCACAGGTACAGAAGCCATGGGAGCATCCAGAAGCAGGAAGTCAATGGAACCTGGAAGAGAAAGGAGAAGATGCTGCCATGTGTACTGGCACATGAAGGAAAAGACAAAGAACCTCAAAGATTGTCATCCAATCAGAAGATACTGACCCAAGAAAGGCCAAGCCTTCTATCCTCTGAAAGACTGAGTCAATAAATTCCTTTTGTTAAGCCAACTTAGGAAACTCTAACACTTGACCATGTCCATAGCTAAGTCTTTTGTGATGTCATAGCAGGACCTCACCTATCTGGCCACTGCTCCCTTATTCATTAATGCATAACATATTATTTTCTATCTAGAGTGTGAAAGGATCCTCTACAAGACTTTGCTCAAGGTTCCCCCTATTAGCTAGAATGCTAACATATCTGATTTTGGTTTACCTAACCCTAATCCTCCTTTTCTTAAAAGGACTCCAGTGCCAACATAATTTTCAGAAATTCTTCCATTCCTCAGTCTGAACTAGGTTCTCCTTCTTTCTGTTCCCATTAAACCCTGGACATCTCTACCTATGACCTTACCATATTTTATAATCACCTGTTGTAGTCTATCTTTATTCTCAGGTAGACTGTGCAGGTAGGGACCATATCCTATTTTTATTTTTGCCTCCATAGTATCTACCATAAGTGATAGTGCTAAATTTAAGAGTTTCATACTACATGTAACATGCATAAAATAAGTTGCCAAAAAAAAAAAAAGACATTCATGCCTACCTAATGCCAGACTGTCACAGCACTTTTTTCAAGTGTTATATCAATGTATAAAAAAGTCACTGTAGAAAGAGTTAAATTATTCCCCAATGGAAGTTTTGTTGCAGATTATACATAAACGCTGAATTAGTTGATCATTACTCAACACTATAAAATGGTTTCTACCAAAAATACCATAGTACCTACTATTGCAGAAGGACATTTTCTTTTAAGTTTGAGAAATGATTACCATTTGATGAGGCCAGTGACTTCCAGTTTGCCCCATCTCAGAGATGAATAGAATGCATTCAGGAAAAGATTTTTTTGAGAAGGAGTTAGCAGGGTTAATTATGCAAATACTAAATTTAAATCCATAAATTCACAAACAGTAATAGTATTTTAAGATCTATACCATAGTCTTTTATCTTTTGTAGGTTGGAATTCTACACATTTTGTGGAATAAACCACTGTCCATATTGCAAATATAATAGTCAAATCATAATCAATTTTTCAAATAAAATGAACCTGCAAACCATTAGTTAAAGTTAATGTATATTCATAACAGAGAAATAGCTATTATATATCTTCTTAAATTATACTCATTGGTTTTTCTTTCACAATACATTTTCTTAAGAACCATGTAAGGAAAGGAAGGGGTGGGAGGGTGTCCTCTCTGGGAACAGGTGATACATTTTCTGCTCAACATTGAACCTCAAAGGAAACCAAACAAAATGGAGGAGAGGAAGTTGGGCAAGAGATAAACAATGACCCAACTTTAATTTTGTCGCCCTGTTTCTAAATGCTCACTTGGGACATATGGCTCATGATGTATGCATGAAAACATTTCACAATTGTATGAGCATACCAACAAAACTGATTTAGATAATACAATAGCTGTGAGAGTTATCAGGGGACACTCCAAATTTAAAAAAATAACAAGGCACACAAAATTGAAACATACTATTTTTGTGATCATTGAATGTCATTCAGTTTTAGTCATAAAAAAATGAGCAATAAAAGGGCTGTTTCCAATTGCAATTACAAGAAATTTTTGAGATAACATGAATCAGAAATGCACATTCACCATTTTCATTCAGAAATCATCTGTGTAACCGATTTCATACATATAACTTAAATAAAATACCTCATCCTCTTATTTAAGGTGCAGAAATCACTTCATATCTATAGAGTCAAGCCTACCAAATCACGTGATTGTGAAGAAAACCAGCAGTTTCTCGATGCTTTATATCTCCAGGGCAGCATACCATTGTTAGGGATAATTTTAATATATGCCACTCTGAACAATTATGCAAATGATTAGCTTTCCCAGAGCTAAAGTTAAGAATAGATATTCTAAGTGAAGTTGTTGTCTCAACTCGAAACCAACAGAAATGTACACGAGCCTTATATAATGTATGAATTTGTTGCTTTTAGAGTGCCTTTATTTCCTGAAGTGAACACTGAGCTACTGCATTCAAGGAGAGCAGTAAGTGTCCATTTCTTTTAATGCATCTCAGAGTCATTCAGTCACATTCAACAACAGTTTCAAGAGGACCTGCCTTTAGAAGAGGCAGGTTAAGCATCTACTGAGAGGCTATTGTTCTCTACTAAAATAATTAAGCTTTACACTTAAGTAAAACCAGACTCAATAATAGAGAACTTCTAGAAGAAACGACTGAGGGTGATTTCTTATTTTATTTTTTCCGTTATTAACACTCTCCCCGGACTGGGATCCCCCACTTTCCACCTTAAATTGTTAATAAAATGCATCAAATGATTATTAGTATAATGTTAGACAAGCTCCATTCATTACTAGCTGGCAAGCTCAGACAGACTCTGAGGTTTTAAGAGGAGAGTTGTTCAGGCATAAATTGCATGCTTTAAATAAAATACATATTCCTTTGGAAAAGATATATATATATATAATCTCCTTCTTTTCTAGGATTTGGGGTACTGTAAAACTCCCTGGGAAACATGAAATACTATTTAGATATCTGATTAGGAATATTCAACAATGGGAAATGGAAAGGTCATTTTAGCTCTTGTGTCTTCATGATGCACTATAATAGAAAAAGCAACAACAAAGTCTTCTATTTCTGAAACAAAACTAAATTTTATCTAAACTTTCGTCACTCTTAATAAACTAGAGGCATTCAGCAGATCATTTTGAAACTGCATGTACTTTTGTTTCATATTTCCCTTTCCTATATACTTGAGTATGATATTAAAGAGAAAGGAGTCTTTCTATAAATTAAAGAATAATTCATGATCATAGATTTGGGGCAACACTTGATCATATCTATATTCTTCATGAATAAATAATTTTTCATTTTGGGGGCTTGGTGAAAGAGAGTAAACAACAATGAATTGTCCAAATAACTCTATATTAACAATATACATAAGTGCATGAAGAAAATGCTACTCTTTGATTCTCACATGAAACTTTTATACTTGATTCAGCTTGACTAGGAAATACCATATATAAAGAAGGAAGGCTATCATTATCTATTTATGTGGTGAAAATGAGGTAAAGTTTGGTTACAGGGAGTTATACACAAAACTTCTTATAAGTGCTTGGGAAATAAGGATGGCCAGGGTACATTAAATCTGGCAATAACTAGCAAAGAACACAAACATGAAATCTCTTTTTGATCATGTCTATATAACACTATGAAATCATGGGAATTTATTAGTTCAGGATTCCACAATATTTATTTGTTTTAATTGTGGGTTCTTACTTGATTACAATCTTTGTGGGTTTTTCATTTTGTATATGTTTTAATTGTTTGGGCAATTTTTAAAATATTTTAATTTTTGTGTTTTTTTCCTTCTCTATTTTAGCCCATGATAGGAAATGCTTGGCACCAGACACCCAACAAATATTTTCTGCCTAATGAATTCATGTTTTTAATGAGAGAAGCACATCCAAGTTTTTGAAATGGGAACTTGTGAAAAAAATTCAAGCTAGATGGGTAGAATTTATAACAGTTCTTCATTGGTTTCAGGGAAGGGCAGAACCCTGCCAGGAGCAAAGAAGTCATTTATCAACTTTAACTTTTAAGGTGGACTTTTAAAAGCTCAGAAGATGGACAACCATCACATAAACCTTGCAAGAAAAGAACTCCCAATGCTCAGCTTTAAATAACAAGAGACAACTTTGGTGAACTGATCATTGAATTTATACTATAACTCATAGTAGGATGGAAAATAGGAAAAATGACAGTTTTCTCACTCTTCTCAAGAGGTTCATAAAACCTTTTCTGGATCTCAAACTGGGAGTGGAGAAGTATAAAGAGGTTTGGAAGAAAAGAGCAAGAGAGTTGAGAGGCTAAGGGTGGGACTTGGCTTTCTGTATCCCAAGACTAGACAGAACTCCCAGTTCCACTTCATAAAAGCAAAATCTTATTTGGTAAGAGGAGGAAGAAGAGTCATGAATTTAGTAAATTGAAACCTTGAATATGGCTGAATAATTTTCCTAAATTAATATTGTAGACCATAAGTGCCTTAATTATCTTAAAATAACAAGATTAAGTTTTCAATCCTCAGTGGAATTGGAGTTTCCAGGGTTAATTGGAATTCGGTTATAAATAAGTTAACATGGTTACCTTGCTGCTCAACTATGATGTGCCAAATTTGAAACCTGCCACAATGAAGCAAAGAGTGTGTTTCTCTTGAGCAATTGATTGAGCAATGCTGTGTTCCATCCAAGTAATAATGGGTGATAAAGTGATGTATTAGAAATAACCATTTTCTGCCCTCAGAAAAATGATAATCTAGCCAGAGAATCAAATATATTTATAAAAGACAAAAGCAGGAATAATTTCTAAATGTTGAGAAATGTCATTATGTAATTTCAAAGGCCCGAAGTTAAAAATTGGAAGACATATGGCATGAAGCTTCTTCTAATCCTATTCAAACAACCTACATGAACAAAAGAATCTTCATGTTGGGAAAGAATATGAGATTTTGAGGTCTAAGTTTAAGTGGCAGAGTTGAAATTCAGTGATTAATGGGCAATCCCTAAATCATTTAGAACTAATTGCATCACAATTTTCTGTCGTGAGGCCACCAACGCATATCTCAAATGTTCAATGTAACTATATTTACCAAGTATCTTGTAGACTCTTGGTATTTGGATCAATGGCTGGCTTATTTGGGTCCTAACCTGTTCTAGTTAAACCATATTTTTAAATATTTAATCTCCAGGAAATCACGATGAAAAAATAAAAACAAACTTGTTCTAAGCACAAGGCCATGGATGCTATTTAAAGTTTTTATTACATTAGGGAAACAGACATATGCTTATGAACGATTACAACTTAATATTTTGCAGTCAGTACCTGACATACAATAAAATCATCAAACTTGGATGACCATCACCGTGACATCACTCTATGGGTCTATTATGACCTGCTATCCTGTCCTGAATAACAACAACAACAAAACTATTATAATAGTAGTAATATAATGTTACCAATTCTAATTTCAGGCCAGAGAACACATTTATATCATTTGCTACATAATATAGCAAATCATTCTTCGTGTATTACAATCCCATTAAAAATGATGATAAGAAAATCCTGGTTACTAACATTTGTTTGGGAGCTTCTGGTGTTTAGACTCTAGGATATACCATGTTCTACAAACAGTAATTATTAGTTGCTTTCCTTTCTACAGACAATTTCGTCTAGGCCTGGGTATGAGAGGGGTCTAGTAGATTATCCTATTTAAGGAGGTAAGTCAGAGCCAAGTTTAAAGCTCCTTCCAAATTCCAAACCTAATGATGAGCCTCAAAGTTATAGTTTATTTTATGTGAAAACACAATAGAACATCTTTTATTATTTTCAACACAGAATCTAATCTTTATAAAGAAATATTAACCAACTTCTCATTTAAAATAATGGTAGAGAGATTGGACTGACCTTTATAGAAAGGAGCTGGAGTTGACCTTGTAATGTATGTATGAAAAAGATATGCCAAATAGATGAATAATTATGATATTTAATGGAGTAAAGAGTGTTATAAGATATATAAATGTTTTATAAAAGAAAATAAGCAATCTCCCAAGTGTCTGTAACTAAAAATTTATAAACAGCTAATATCATGGTAAACTATCATCTTTTGGTTTATAATTAATTATTTTTTATTTTTAAAGAGGTTTTAGATTACAAACAGGTTACATAAAAGATGTAAGGGATTCTCATATGTCCCACTCCCTCCCCAATCCACACTTCCTCACATTCACAGCATCCTTCATTAGTGTGGCACATTTGTTACAATTGATGCACCCATATTGAAGCATTGCTGCTAAGCATGGACTAGAGGTGACATTATAGTTTACACTTTGTCCCATATAATTTTTTAAGTTATGACAAAATATACAATGACCTAGACAAATCCAATGTCCCAAATATGACTCCAAATTATACCTATTCTTCCCTCTCCCATCCTTCAGAACCTCTGGTGGGCAATGCCTTTACATCAATGGTAAGAGTTCTTCCATTGCTAGCATAATAATAAGTCTATAGTAGAATAATAATAATGTCTACTTTAGTCCATTGTTCATTCCCCAATCTTGAAGATTTCAGGATGATAATGCCAACTCTGCTTTTAAGTGAGAGGGGACTTAGATCCCATGGGCAGATGGATGAAGCTATCTTGCTTGCAGTTGCAGACACTCTCTGTTACTTGGAATGGATGGTGTCTATCATTATCTCCTTGTTAGTTGTCCTGGGTGAGTCCAATGAACTGGAGAGTAGGTGTTGCAATTCTACTGAAATGAAGGGCTCAACTGGTGCATGGACAGACCAAAGATTTACATCTCTGGGACATATATTTATCAAGTATTGTGCTAATTATGGGTTCAAATAAGAGGGGCAAAAGAGCCATGTATAGGGAACCTATAAATGAGTCTAACTCTGTTACACTGGGGAGTATATATTCTAAGTAAGACCTACTGACAGGGTGCCAAATTCTTGAGCTGTCTGCCCTACTTATAGTTTCTGGATATTTCTAGAGTCCTCAGGGGCCCCACTATTTGAAGCAACATTTACTGTGGCAGTCAATGGGATCCTGATGAGACATGCATAAGTGTAACCTCTGGAAAAAACTCCCAACTCACTTTGAAATCTCTTAATCATAAAAGCTCATTTGTATTTAATATTTCCCCCTCTTGGTCAAGGTCTTTTTCCAGATGCATTGCTAGTTGGTGCTTGGTAATAATCCCTTGGTGCCAGGGAGGCTCGTCCTTGGAAGTCATGTACCACACCAGTGGGAAGGTAGTGTATTTATATGCTGAGTTAGGCTTAGAGAGAGGCCACATTTGAGCAACAGGGAGGTTTTCAGGAGGTAACTCTTCGGCAATATATAACACTAGGCTAAGTTTCAATTTCACAAGAAAAGGTTCAAAGTACAATCATCAATGTCAAGGACCTGGCATAATGGTCTGTTTTCCTTCATTAGACTTAGCCCTTGCACTCGGGGAATTCTTGCTGTCCTATTAGAGAATATAGCAGAACTCCCCAGAATGGGAATTCAATATTCTTTCAGTTATTGTGTGGATCTCCACCCACCGAGACAAGGTCCCATGAACACTTGAACCTTAGAGGCATGCACGCCCCAGGTGAGCCCCTTCCCATGCATCCCCACTGACACCAAAATTTCCACCAAAGCAAGTATTTAGATTGATTACAATTATGGTGATTTAGCCTCAGAATATTTAGTCTGGAATCTTTGGCTATCCCCCACTATTTGGTAAATAATACAAGTCCTCGATCGTGTCTTCTTTTGTGCATGTTGTTTTCTTCAGGCCATAGATACTTTCCCTGCACTATGCACTATTTATTGAATTAATTAGATTTAATCAGGCATTGTTCTAGGTATTAGAGATAAAGCTTTGATCCAAAGAGACAAAATGACTAGAAGGACATCAGAACTAAACAGTTCAAACTTCTCATTTAACAAAGAAGGAAACCAGGAACTTACAAGACAGGCGTTCTGCCAAAACTCACAGCCAATCAGTCAGTGAGAAAGGGGTAGAACGAGGCCCCTTAATCCAGGGGTTCTTAACAAGCGGTCTATGAACTTGACTTTAAATTCAAAAAACATTATTCTTGTGGGGACGTGTTGATGCAGGAGGAATATATTTTTTAAATAATACACAGTACAGTGTGGACTTAGTAAGGGGTCTGTGGTTTTCACCTGACTGGCCAAGGGGTCAGTGGTTAAGATCCCCTGTTCTAGTGCATTGTTCTTTCTTCCAAGAGTCAGCAAATACATTTCATTTCCTAGGGCAAATCAATTGCTATTGGCTACTTGGAGTGTTGTTTAAAAATGGACATCTCTGCCATAAAGACACATATACTGGTTTTGTTCAAGTTTGAACCATTCAATAATACATTTTAACACATGAAATTCCAGCTGACACTAAAACTCTGTGGTGCAAATTGCCTACTTGAATGTTTACCAATCATATATCTATTGCAATTGGATAAAGCTAATAAGGACTAATAGTTTATGACAAATTATATTCAGTTTAAAATACTGGCATGGCATGGTGCACAGTATGTGGTTACCACTGCTCCTCATTTAGGCAAATCTTCATCACATTTATAAAAAATATATAATTTTTATATTTTATTAGAATTTCCTAGTAAAGGAGCCATTCTAACATTGATGAAAAAAATTAAATAATATTTGGAATATATTTTGGACTCTCTATAATAAACTTCATTATGATTAGGAACATGCTATGTAGAACTTATTATTAGCCATACTTTAATTTCTATTATAAAATGTTTCCTTAAAAAATCCCAGATATTTACTATAGAGTAAATTTTGCGTTGAATTATTTTTAGCTTTAACGATCATTATGGGGACTGATTAGAGAGCTGTTTAATAGGATATCCTAAACACACCTCAGAATAAATCAGGATAGGGATATCATTTTTGTTTTGTTTTGTTTTGTCTTGGCTTCTGAATATTTTCAGTTTCTGAGAAATCTGCTATTAAATGGCTTTCTCAAAAGATACCTTTTGACTCTTTTCCCCCATGGAAGTTTATTCTCCTGCAGATTGTGTCTTTTCACCCAATTGTTAGTAAAATTACATATAAAACCAAGTATTTTACTGGAGAGGAATGGAAATATTTAGGGTTCTTGGAAAAAGAGGTAAGGCAAGGTCAAAAATGAGGATGAGAGTGAGACTGTGTTTTTATAAAAATTGAGTGAAAGCTACATTCGAAATCAAATCACCCAGGGCCCTGATTTAGCTTTTTGGAGCATGCTAAGCTGGATTGCAGTCAAGACGCCAACAAAAAGACCACTTAGACATCTGAAAGCCAAGGACATCTGAGATCTAGAACCCCAATGTGACGCTTCAGAAAAGAAGTCTCAACAATTCATATCAAGAAGACATTCCCCACCTCCCGTTATCACTTCAGATTTCCAGAAAAAGTAGAAGAGTGGAATGTGTCTTCACAAGGAGACTCCAGGGAATTTAAAACTCAGGTATTTATGTTTTGTAAATTCTTGTTAATGATGACTACTCAAGGAATTTCCAAAAACTAGGTGCCATTTTATTAATTGGAAAATGTTTAAAAGGAGGAATGTACCAGAAAATTGTTAGGTCAGCTTTTTTCCTTCCCTTGCAAAGCAAGCTTCTTCGTGATATAAAGGTGAACTCATTAGTCGTAAGGACAAGCTGAAATATTCACTGAAACAGCAACCCCATGGATCCAGTGAGTGTGATGCAACTTATAGTGGGAAACTGATATTGTGTCACCCATGAACAGATGAAAGTCATCCTGAGAAAAGTGTTCTAGAAATGCTTCATAAAAAGAAAAAAGCATTTAAAGATCACTATTTGATCACTATCGGGCAGCCTGTGAAGGACAAAAAGTGTGTAAGTGTGATAAGTGGAATAAAAGGTTCCGTTTGAGCTCATTCTCACACCAGAGAGAAAATCCATGAAGGATGATGATTGTCTTAAGAACTACATTTAGTGTGTATATCTTTATGAACAACTTTACACACAATCATCAGAGATTCTGCAGAGCGGAAAAACCCTTATAAATCATTTACTGAAGAAAAAAAATTTTCCCTGAGAGAACAGCTTTTCACCTTAAATATTCAAAAGCATAGAAACTTTATAAATATAATATGTGAATATATATTTTCTCATGTTCTTATTAGTTACAATATATATTCTTAATTATGGAAAATACATATTAATATGATATATTAGATATGCAGAAAGATATAACTACATGACCAAAAGATAACCACTTATATCATTTTGATACATAAGTTCTAGAAAATGCTAAATATGAAGTTACATCTTTATTTTAATGGTATTATATTTATATAAAATTTTGCAAAAATTTCTGGTATTTCTACAATAATTTTAGTGGATTTATTTTATTATGTTAAGCTAATTTACCACAACTTATTCAATATCATTTATAATCTAAAGCACTTCTCAATTAACTTTTTAAAAAATCCTTGATGAACAATTTTATAAGCAAATGCATGCTCCTTTCTTTAATTTTTTATCCCTGTGATGAATGATTTACCTATGTACTCTTAGGAAAACTTTTAACAATACAGTAAAGAAGCATTTAAGTTAATGTACCCACAATATCTTACCTGATTGTAGCTGGTAACTAAGAGCAAATATTATTTATTTATTGCGAATCTCTGCTGTAAGGAATGCAATCTGATGGAAGAGGATGAAAGGATTTTTCTCATTAGCACAATATCCCAAATATCTAATATTCCCAGCCTCATGTGCTTTATCTTTACTTCTTTTCCGAGGAGTCAGGATTTCCTCATTCACAATACTGAAAATGACACTTAAAAAATGACATATATACAAACCTCAAGAGACATAGTCCATCAAGTTTTAGCTATCGTAGAGGTTTTAAAACTCATACAATAAGAGATTGAAAATCATATTTATATTTATATAGTATACATTGCTAATAAACACAGTTTTTAGTTGACAATGTACATTCCAGTTAGGTACTTTTTCCCCAATTTAGTCATTCAATTTTTGAAGTAAACCTAGGAAATGATTCCCATTTTTGCAACGAGACGACTGAGACTTGGGGAAAGGAAGGCACCACCGACCTTCAGTATCAGAACGAGTACCTGGCAGCTATTGAAATCATTTTCTTCCTTACCCGAAATCACCCACTCTTAACACATTTTGTCAACCATGTTTACTTCTGTCTGGTCGGTAAACTTCCTGGCATAGCTTTTAAATCTTTAGTTGCTAAAGAAAATCATTGAAGTTATCTTTCTCAAGTTGGCTCTTAAAAAGAGAAAGATGACCACAGGTTTTGCCTTGTGTTTCCCTGAATTTACGTATTTCTAAAACAGAAAATTGCCTTCATCATGGTTTTTCAAGTAATACTTTATTCTTACTGGTGATAGGTTTTAAATATTAATGAATTACATCTGTGCATTCAAATAAGAAAACTCTTCACATTTGCTCATTGCTTATGCTGATGTATCAATTATGGCTGGTGTGTTCTCGCCCTCTCTTCTTTCCACCTTAACAAGTGTCCATGAACCCAGCACCAACTAATTTCCTTTAATATTTCTAGGCATATCATTAAAACACTTTTACTAAATTTAATTATTTCAGCTATTTTGGAATATCCTTAACAATTCTAATGCAGCAATCTAGCCACTGAAATATGTTCTTTTTATTACTCTCTCATTTTCCCATTATTAAAGGAATTTATTAATTTTTTTCTGCAACTAATTTCAGGCTCTCCACCTTTGAAAGCCCTGTGCCTCTGCATTTTGAAATGTTGTTGAGAGAGTTTTCCAGAACTTAGTTGGAGCAGTACCTCGATGCACCCTATTTTAGTAAGCAATCTGATGTTTATTGTTTTTTCTCAAGTGTCCAATTTGATGCTCAGATGGTTCTCAGTGGATGATATTATAAGCATTCTGTTTCTTAGCAACTTATCCAACAACAGTGGGTTTTGTTTATTTGTTTGTTTCCCCAACGTGGACACTGATATTAAAGATTTCAAGACTGGCGTGTGTACCTCCCTCCCTTGCCCATACTTTGTTTGGCAGTGTAGACAAGACAAAACAAAATAAAACCCTGAAGTTTAAGAGATGACTTAATAACTTCTCTCAAGTTTGTAAAGGACATTAGCAATTTTCTATCTTATAAAGTGCAGTGTGCTCTTGGGATCAACACTATGATGGAGTGAGGGACACAAAATTGGGCAGGGAGAGAAGTTAAACTGTGATGCAGTCACAACAAAGACCTCAGCCAATCCGATAGGGACCAGGCTTGGCGTGGCACCTGCTCTCAAAAGGGCAGCATGCTTTGAGCAAGCTGTTTCTTTTACCCAAATGCAGTCCAAGGGGTGGGCTTAACAGTGAAAAAGTCAACAACCAACAAGCAGGCGGCTCAGGGCAATGAGTGTCCCAGTGCTAAAGAGAATGTAACTGTATATTACAGCATCCAGCACTGTCCACTCCTTGTAATCCCACAAATCCACATTAATTTTTATCTGATATTGTCAACTTGCCTGAGAAGATTTCCTTTGGAACTGTGGTTGCTCTCTTTTCTGGGGAGCATTCCAGAGAATATTATTTCCCATCACTGCAACTGACGTGAGGGCTGCAACTCCTACTCATCAGCCTCCTCCTCTCTTGCTCATTCTAGAGGCCCCCCCACACCCCCACCAGCACCTCTGCAGGATCAGGTGGCTTATTGGGGGGGCCACCCTAACTCTTACCTGTGAACCACCTGAAGCACTGGTCACTAGGACTTTCTCAGGCTGTGGCTTTATCATCAACATTGAACAATGGAGAAAACGTGAAGCCCCATGAGATACCCTGGATGCCATCATAATATTCCTGTTGCTTCCTGATGATCAGGGCCAGTCACTTGCCAGGAGTCAGCTCTTTTCTTGCCTGTTGTTGTCTCAGCATGAGTAACTCAAAGCGATGGTACAACAACTGTTGTTTAGCGAGAGTGTCGCTGTGCCCTCAAGTAAACTTGTGAGAACAGGGCATTTAAACTCAGACACCACTGTGAAAACTTACAAATGGACCACTGGAAGTGATGTAAGTGTGGTCACTTTCACTTCACCCTTGTCTCCAGAACACCCATCTTCTACCTGTTGTATATATACACAGATGCTTAATTTATGCTTTATTATGTAGCCTGGATGAGAGCACTCATCCTTCCAAGGTATTTTCTTTAATGGACACCAGAGCTACACTTTAAAAGGTAGTGACTCAGGTTGATCTTGAAAATAGGCAAGAGATCTTGACCTCTTAGCATACTGATATGGAGTCATGATCTCTTATACTTGTGTAGACTGAGAAGTAGTTCCTTCCTGCCCTCAGGGACAAAGTTTGAGGATCTCTCACGTCATATTCTAATCACTGTGTCCTTTGCTGTGAGTTCCAGGCCCTTGGTCACCACTCTGACTCGCCATTCGTGCTCATCCTCATATGACAATAAAGAGCTGGCACGTGAATTGCACTATGTTGGGCTTGTACTGCTATTAATGATCTCAGTCCGTTACCAGCATGTCTTGCCATCAGAGTCGTGCTCCAGGGCATCTCAACACTGCTGGTGCCTCTCCCATCAGCACATTCCTTTGTGTTTTTTTGTACCTAATGCCACGCATATAATGGCTTTGCATAATACATCCACTAAAGCATGCCAGCATGCCCACTTCTTGGGACCTTTTGCCCCAGCAATTATGGCATTTCTCCTAAACTTCCTGAGGGTCATTACTTTCCCCAAACTTCTAAGAACTATCCCAGTGGTGTGTTACCACTGTCTCCCAAAGTCATTTCCAGGCTGCTAATCCTGTATTGTTAGAGGGCAACCGTATCACCAGTCTTTTCATAATCCAGTTTTATGATCCACTCCTCGCTCCAGGAGCATTCTCAGGCTCAAGTTCCACACATTCCACCACAGTTTCTGCAAGTACGGGGCCAGGTCCCGATGCTCCTTCAAAGCGTACACCCTTCCCTCCTTACCAAGCCCAAAGCCTTCCCTGCCAGTTTATGTTGTCGTTTGAACCCAGTTGCTACTCTGGAGGTTCCCGAGGAAGTGCTCTGTGTCTTGAACGATAGAAGCCTCTACAGTGTCTCATACTAGGAGGGATGGGGCTGAGCATTAGACTATAATAGTAAAAGTGAGTCAATTCTGCAGGCTTCTAAACTTTAGAGGGACTGAAGTTTTAATGTTCTCTAGTTCACCCAACCAGACAACCCTATCCCAAGTCTGAGAATCCCATTCCTTCCCATTCAGGGCTGTGGCTTTTCATAATAGGACTTGCCAAGGATAGGAAATCAACTTTCTCCATATCTCCACTACCTTTATAATTAAGTCCCAGGCCTGATCCTTCCAGCTACAGGGGATAATAGTGCTATTTATAAGCAACCAGAGAGGTTCTGAGAATTTAGCACTTTCCTTAGATTGGTGATTAATCACTTGTTCCTTTCTCTATAACAAAAAGTAGGAATCATCAGATACCTGTATTCTTTTTACAACTGCTTCCCACATACCTCCGAACTGCTGGAGAAGTTGCACCTGCCAGGGCATTCTCTTCCACTGTTATCCCATCTTAATTCCCCACCAGCAAAAGTTTTAACACGTACACTGTTACAGCATGCCAGTGTCTACCCAAAGTCCATTTACTACCAGTGATGGCCAGAAAATTGACAGAAGTGATGCAATTTTAACAGCTTTTTATAAAATCTTCTTTGTTACACCATTTTTTTTTTTTTTTTGTACAAATTGTCTAAATTGAGGCTCCCTCAATTCCCAGGCTCCCTGGGAATGAGTCTTTGAGGCAAGGATATTCTAGAAGAATATTGAAGAATGCTTTAGAAATATATGCAAGGCAGCGAAAGAAGCCCGATTGTGTAGGGAAAGAAGGTCAGCTGGGAGGTATTTGCCACGGAGGCCTTAGCTGGTACCATGGAGAGCTCCGAAGCGTGGATGAACTAGGATGCACTAATAAGTGATTATCCGTAATTGAGGCAGTTACACTGCAAGGAACAAGGCACCTGCTGCAGGCTGCTCCCAGGAAGATCACATGACCTGGAGTGAAAAAACGCTCTTTGACAGAGGGCAATTCCTGAAGACAGACTCAGCAATTTCCAAGCAAGACTCAGCTGTGAGCCTTGAACCACAAACCCGACCCACCGCTGGGGAAAGAGGGCTCCTGCCTGAGGAGAGCATCGGGACAGCACACGAGCGAACCGAGGGCACTTGGCATCCCCGAAAAAGAAAATGGAAGAAAATATATTGAGTTTCAGGCTGTACTGATTGAGATAAAATAACTGGTCTATGATCAATGACACAGTGTCAGAGGCCTCTTCTGCCAGTAAAGCACCAAGGTAGAGATTTCATTCAGCCAAATTGTCTTGTTTCAACCAGGAGCAGTGTTCCCATCAAAGCACACAGCACTAACTGTTCTGCCATAGTGTTCTAAATTCTACTACTATTTAATAAAAATTATAAAATATTTTTTAAAAAGTTAGAAAACTGAGAAAAATAAAATCACTCTTAATGGTATGGAGCTGCTTTCTTCATTTTGATTAATTCCCCTATCATTCACTCACTAATGGAAGTCACCTGATTTATGCATTGTTATTTTGTTCAATTTAATTTTTTTATTAGAGAATATGTGGATTTACAGAACAGTCATGCATAAAATACAGGATTCCCATAACCACCCTCTTATTAACACCTTGCATTGTTATGGAATATTGTTACAATTGATGAAAGCACATTATTATAATTGTACTAACAATAGTCCATTGTTTAACTTCCATGGATTTTTTTTGTTAATTTTATTGTTACCAAATAAATAACCTAGTATCTCCCCTGTATTACATTTAGATACATATTTCAGTGTTGTTATGTTCACAATGTTGTGCTATAACCATCACCATCCATTACCAAAATATTTCTATAACGTCAAATGGGTGGTAACTGACATTTTAAGCCCCGAGTTCCCATTCCCTATCTCCATCCCATCAGTTGGTAACTCACATTCATAATTCTGACTCTGAGTTTGCTTATAATATTTCTTTCAAATCAGTGAGATCATATAATATTTGTCCTTTCCTGTTTGGCTTATTCCACTTAACATGACAATTTCCAGGTTCATCCATGTTGTTATATGTATCAGGACTTCATTCCTTTTTATGGCTGAATGATTTGCATTGTTTGTATGTACCACATTTTGGTTATCCATTCATTGGGTTCCTTCCAGCTTGTAGCAATTGTGAATATTGTCACTATGTATACTGATGTGCAAGTATTTGCTTGAATCCCTACTTTCAATTATTTTGGGTCAAAACCTGATAGTGGGATTGCCAGGTCATATGGTAATCTTATACTTAGCTTTCTGAGGAATTGTCAAACTGTCTTCCACGGTAGTTACATCATTTTATATTGCTGCCAGCAATGAATGAGGATTCCTATTTCTCCATATCCTCTCCAAAACTTGTTTTCTTTCCATTATTTAAAAAAATAACAGCCATTCTAATGGATGTAAAATCGTATCTAGTAAGGTTTGTATTTGCATTTCCCTGATGGCTAATGATGTTGTGTATTTTTCCATGTGCTTCCTGGCCATATGTCTTAATTCTTTGCAGATATTTCTGGTCAAGTCCTATGGCAATTTTTTAATTGGACTCTCTACCTTTTGGTGGCTAAGTTGGAAGATTTATTTATTCTGGATATTAAACCTTTATCAGATAGGTTTCTTTAATTCTGTTAAAGTGGTATAGTAAGTTAATTGACTTTCTTATGTTGAACCAACTTGGCATACCAGGGATAAATCCCACTTTACAATGGTCTATATCTTTTAATATGCTGTTTGATTTGGTTTGCTAGTACTTTGTTGGGGATTTTTGCATCTTTCGTCATGAGAGATATTGATCCGTAGATTTATTTTCCTGTCCTATCTTTATCTGGCTTTGGAATGAGGTTGATGTTGGCCTCAGAATGAAATAGGGTGTGTTCTTTCCTCCTATTTTTTTGAAAGAGTTTGATCAGAATTGGAGTTAAGTCTTCTTGGAATGTTTGGTAAAATTCCCCTTTGAAGCCAACTGGTCCTGGGCTTTTCTTTGTTGGAAAGTTTTTGAATACTGATTCAATCCCCTTACTAATAATTCATTTACTGATGTCTTCTATTTGTTCTTCAGGCAGTATAGGTAGTTTGTGTGTTGCTAAGAACTTGTACGTTTTATCTAGGTTATATATTTTAAAGCATACAGTTCATAATATTCTTGTATAGCCCTTTTTATTTTGGCATTTTGGGTAGTAATGCCCCCTCCTTCCCCCCCCCCCCCCCCACATCACTTAGGACTTTTGTTATGTTATCCTCTCTCTTATTTCCTTTGTCGATCAAGCTAAAGATTTCTCAATTTTACTGACCTTTTCAAAGAACCACCTTTTGGTTTTGTTAATTCCCTTTTTTATTTTGCTGATTGCAATGACCTGAGCAATTTCTTTCTTTTTGAAATATACTTAGAGTTTAGAAACATATGGCATATAAAACAGTCTCATTTTTTTGAATAGCCAGTTATCAGTTTCCTTGAAAATAAAAATTAATGACACAAAGTCATTCATACTCCTAAAAATGCCACTCAAGCAATAAATCAAATAAGACAGAGAGGACATAATTCAGGACTAGAAATAAGTTGTAGGACCTTCAGAGGTTCAGAGAACTGTCTTCTTTTATCCCCTCTCCGAGGCAATTTCAGCTGAAATAAACTGGTGCTGGCAATATCAGCAAGGATTCAGAGTAGGCAACACAAACATCAAGAGGTTAAAAAGAATGTTACGGCTGTAAATCTGTTATTTTAGGATTATCACTGACATGTAAGTGGGTCAGAATTTGAAAACTTGATTCAGATACACTGCTGAACAGACAAGTCTGTTTATGTCTTCTCTTGCTCTGTTCTACTCTCTTCTGCTCCTCATTTTACATACTTTAGATTATGGTTATAATTCTCAACCAAGTGTCTTTCCTCCTGGGAGATCAAGTCTGCTAAGAATGAGGTTGCTTTGTATTCTATATTCATACAGCACTATAGTTTCTATATATTTCTCTTTTTGCACAAAAGTATGTTCCCTGATAAATCTGCCCAAGCTATAAAATGTAATATCCTTGATTTTTTTCCAAAATTATATAAACGTAATAAGCCGATACTATGCTAATAAGACACTCGAATTGGTAATTGCCTTCATCAGGTAATGATGGAAAAACTAAATTATGCTATGAACATTTTGTTTGTTAGTAAAATCTCTCAAAATATGAAGTCTCTCACCCAGTATTCCTGGGGGCAAGTCAAGTCAAGAGAGCCTTGGTGGCTAAAAAGGTGATAAGGGATTTTATATCATGTAATTACCAAAACTGATAACACTGGAAAACCAAAATTGCTTCATTTCATTACAAACATATATTTTCATTAAATCTATTGAGAAAATACATTTTTTAAGTGTGAAAGATCCCCTCATTGAGTTTAAGAGTTGTTTGGGTGTGTTTCTAGCTTATATAGAGTAAAAATTCTAAGCAGTGTATAATAGGAACAAAAGTTCAGGTTTGATCAGCTACTTTTGGGCTTAAATCTCATCTATCACCCATCCCAGCTTTGAGGACTCATTGAGAATCTGTTTCTTCTCAACTTCCTAAAACATAAAGCAAGGCTTTCAGCAATCCACTTCCATGGCAACAATCTCCCTGCTCTCACTAATCACTTAAAATTATTCTAGTCGTGAAATAATATATTGAGAACAGTCTTTCTGGTTTAAAAAGCATTTGTTCTTCCTTCTGTATGACTCAAAATCTATACCGATCCCTTTTTATTTTCTTTGTGACTTTAGTACTTAGACTCCCATGCTTTAGGCATATCTCTTAGCTGCCCTTGGCTTTCACTTTCCTTCATATTAGACTGTGAAGTCTGTATGATGTGTCCCTTGACATGCTCTGCTGCCAGTAGAATCAACTTTCTTACTGTCTCCTCCTACTAGAGACATTTCAGAGAAGTTTCCATCTCATTTGAATATAGCTTCCCGTATTTTATCCAACAACACTAAAACGTTTCAAGAGATGCCCTTCTTGCGTATTATACTGCTAACGTCTTAAGGTTATCAACCATTACTGAGCATTGAGAAGCTATCAGTAATTATGCTATGCTTCCTAAGTCAGCTGGCTCTCCCTCTCTATTCCCAGCATGGCAATTAGGAACACTCTGCTCTCCCCAGACTCTGATCCCCATACCTTGTCCTCAATCTCAAGAGCTGTTGAAAATCACAGAAAAATAAGAAATTATCATAATTTAAAATCTCTATACTTCCTCCCAAACCTAAAACTGTTTCTGGTTCTATATTTACTTTTCTCGTCTTCAATGTGAGAGTCCCTCGCCAGTGTTCTGAAACTGTCTATGGTCCTGACCTGAGAGCATTAATTCTGGTTTAAATAAGTCATGTGTCAATTGTGATCACTAACCAAGAATTTGCGGAAGAGATTACAGGGCATGATCCATCGTTGAGACTTAGCCCCACTCCTTCAGGGAGGTTCAGAGGGTTGGCCAGTGGTAGAGGAAAAACATGAAATAAGTCAGCTGGCTTCCACATCATTGGGAATCCCGTTAGAACACGTGGCTTCACAAAACTCCAATGCCTCTACCTAGGAGAATAAATCTATCGTAAGTAAATTTCAGCTGGATTGAAGATGCTGATTGTTTTTTTCTGGAAACCAGTTACTGACTAAGGCTATGTACAATCTTTATGTTGAGAAGACTTAAAATGTTACTAGAGGTTGGCTGCAAGGCAACCATGTGAAGCAAGGATGAAATAGACACAATTACATGGTCCAAATTAAAATAAACACGTTCAAATTAAACACAACTATAGGCTTTTTTTTTTTGCTGTGTGTTCTTCTGTGTGTCTATATGTATTTTTATATCTTTCCCCCCTTGAGGCTTGCGTGTTGTCACTGCACGCTCTTCTGTGTGTGTTTTTTAACATGTCTCTCTTTTTTTTTGTTGCGTCACCTTGCTGAGTTGGTGCTCTGTGATGCTTGTAGGCCGGGTGGCACCCTGCAGGGTGTGGGCGAGTCTGCCTTCACAAGGAGGCCCCGGGACATGAACCCAGGGACTCCCATATGGTAGGAGCCCAACTGGTTGAGCCACAGCTGCTTCCCAAACACAAGTATTTTTAAGGCTTGTTAAAAGCAAAGGATATCTCCTCAATCTTCAAAGAACAAGCTTTGCATAAACATTCTGTTCTTTATAATGAACACAACAATGAACATCAATAAAGATCAACTGCACAATACCAAAAGCAGAGGTAGAAAGAGAGCTCATTGTGGGTGGTACAGGTAGACAGCCTTCAGCTAGTTCAGGGGTCTTAACTTTTTTTGTTCCACAGACCCCTTGGCTGGTCAGGTGAAAACCATGGACCCCTTACTAAGTCCACACTCTACTGTGTATTAATAAATATATCACCCACACCAACACATTCCCACAAGAATTTTTTTTAATTTCAATTCAAGCTCATGGACCCCGGTTAAGAACCCCTGATCCAGCTAATGATGGCCTGAGAAACCAGGTCACCTGATTCTTAGCTCCATCCTCTTTTCTCCCCCTATATCTTGCAAGAATGGAACCCATTGACATATACGTGTGTATGGGTATGAGAGAAAGAGAGAGATTAACTTCCAAAGAAGCTTTAGCTTGATTTCACATCAATGATAACTTTCTAGACTGGGAAATAAGTCACATACACAAGCACCCACACACACTGCTGACCACATGGTATATTGTGGGGGGAGACTCAGGCCCTCTGCTTGATCTCAAATGCATTGACAAATGGAGGTGCTATATTTAGGAACACTGAAATCTTCGGAAGAACTCAGGAAGCCAGCATTGTATGATTTCCCCTGAGTCCTTGGGTATTTTCTACTTCTTTACATTCACCAAACAACAATTCAAACTTAGTGAAACTCCTATTCAGAAAGAGTTTAGAGTCAAATTTAAATGATTTTCCACTTTGAGAATTTAGTACCACAGTGGTCATTTTGTACTTAAAGCAATGAAATTAGCAATTTTGCTGTGTTCATGTAATACCTTGGCATAGAGGAAGCTTTAATCTCTCTCGACAGGACTCCCTCTCTTTCAACTCTTCTCAAAATCCCCCCCAAAACTGATGCACCTCTTGTTGTATAGAGGGAATTAATATTCATGGCATTGATTCCATTACTGTTCATAGGACATTCAGTCTTAAAAAATACTCTACTTTTATTTCTTAACTTCATAGGCAAGGAAACGTGGGCCCAGCAAGGTAAAATCCCTTGCCTAAACCTATACAACAAATAGATTATAGTGCTAACACTAGAACCCAGGGATTCCAGCTCTTAAAGTAGTGTTCAAATATTTCAAACTTTATTCCCTGACCTACACCAAGTTTTGAAAAAAATTTTCCCCCTTACAAGCCAGACTTGCTTCCTAAATCATGATTTTTAATCTCTAATTTTTATTTTAATTTCTAGGCACTACTTTTCTTAGACTTTGATGTCTGTAATATTCTTACACAATTTCTAAAAATTGTGTTAATTTCCATCTGATGAATTTCCCTGATTTAGTCTACCTATCTCCCAGTTTACCGTGAACCAGCCTCTACTTGATTATATCCTGTATGATGACCTGGCTAATTCCAAGATGATTTATTTCATTTGGAGATAAACTTGGAGATTTAGAAAGATCTCCTCAATATTAAACTTTTTAAATATATATTTTTATTAGAGAGTTGTGAACTTACAAAGCAATCATGCATAATGAGCAGAATTCCCATATAATACCCCTCCACCAAAACTTTACATTGTTTTGGAACATTTGTTATAGATTATGAAAGAACATCATCAGGCTGTTACCACTAACTATGATCCATAGTGTATATTTGGTATATTTTTTCCATACTGAATTAAATTGAATAGTTCCCTGTGATGTCCAGTTATTGATCCTGCTTCTGTGCTTTTCTACACTGCAATACTAGTATAGAGCTCTTACATGTAATGAAATTTCACTTATTTGCTATGAATAATCAATTCCTTTTTGAGTTCATGTTTTATGTTTTTAATGTCTGCTATGTATTCCTTAGAAATTCATATAACGAATATGCATTGGGCACTGTCTCTGAGCCCACCCTGCTGAACATAAAGTAAGCAAACATAATGGTGGGGAAAATAAGAAGTTTTTCCTTTCACTGACCATTTAATCTAGGACAATGTGCAAACATTCAGTTGATAACTACACATGCAAAAATTTATAAAAATTTTTGTGAGTTAAACAAGAGGACAAAGATCTATGAGAGAGAACCTTGAGAGACCTAAACCAGTCTAGAAAATCATGGACTTGGTCTCTTCTGCAGCCCACTTTTATTCCAGTTTCATTCAATTATGAGAATAGGAGATGCTGCTTCTCACCACGTTCACTGCTCAACGTGACATATCTTCATTGATCTAATGTTTCTATATCTGTTACCATGAAGCACCTAGAATGCAGCACAATGTTTCATACTGCAATTTTTCTGATCAACAGACAGGAGGGTATTAGTACCACATTCACCATTTTGGATGCTATATTTCACATTATATTTATTATTTTATTATATTAGAATTATCTATATGTGATATAGTCATTATAAAACAAGTTAAACATACAAATTATGTTTTTAAAAACAGAAAATATATCATGAAAATAAGGACGTAAATAAATTAGTCAAAATCATAGAGGAGGTAAAAGATTCAGAGTCAAATCTTGTATGCATAGCTGTAGCTTTCATTTATGTATATATACATATATGTGTGCACTTAAGACGTGTATTTATGTATGTGTGAGAGAATTTACACAATTGCTGTTTTAAATTTGTTTATTTTTTAATTTACCATGGAAACTATGTTTCTTTATTCAATTAGGAATCTGGTGTTTAGGCATCAAGCAGATATCCTCTTTTTACTGTGATCCTATTGTTCAAACAAAGATACTTTTTTCTCAGGATCAGCACCTCTCCTGTCACTTTTCCCCAGTGCACTTCCCCCATCCTAAGAGCTATTTATGTGTAACCAAATGTAACCATCTTACATTTGTCACAGCTCTCTGCTGCAACCTGGTAAGAGCACTTTGTGCCTAATGTGCCTGCAGTTGTAAATACTGAAGCAGACACTTGTAGTGGTAAAGGGATAAGGATTTCATGCCAGCACTCACATGCTTCAGGAAGGATGAGAAACAACCCCGTCCTGCCCTTGGTCCATTGGCAAGAATGTTTAATTTTTGATGGCTGTTTTGAGGGGATTAGAGGCAGTCTTCCAGAAAGTTGAATTTTTATTGAGTCGTCAACTGTAGTTTCTAAAGTTATACAATGATATAACATATACTTATTTAAAGCTATGTCTTTAACACTGAAAATTTCATCTTCTGAAGGTTTTTTCTTAGATGTCTTTTATGAGAGCAAACTTAACAGTTACCATTTACCTAATTCCATAGTTTTTGAAGACCTGCTTCTGAAACAACCAGTTTTACAAATGTAGGCTGAGATAAATAATTTAAATTCCTTCTAATGTGAATAACCTTAACTCAGCATTTAGGGAATCCCACAAAATGCATATATAATAACTTGTTAGATGATTTATTCCAAAAATATCTAAACTTTTTTTCCCAAAAATGGAAAAATGCAATTTGAGGATCTGTATCTTCAAAAGAAAGCTACATACAGTGGTTGTGGTTTTGTAGTTGATGTTTAGCTGATTATATATTATACTAGGTAGAAGAAAATTTAAAAACAAGTTTAGAACAAGAATGAAAAAAATTAAGTTTCCACATAAGAATTTAATGATAGGTAACACATTTTGTCCTTTATAGTTCATTCTCAGAATTTTAGTTATCAACATGTGAATATTGACCATTTATTTACAAGTTAGAATTCAAACTATTTTACCCCTCAATTTTTCAACCATTGCATTTATGGATTTAAAAGAACCAAGCCTTTCCAGAGGTTTGTTCTTTACAAGACTTTTACTCAGTTGAATTTTTCACAAAAGTTATTTGTGAAACATTGAACACTTCAAGTAGTGTGAAAAGTCTCTTTTTAACTGTATATAAAAAGCTCCATTTTTTAAAAATTAAGCTTTATATTTTAAGACAGTTTTAGGTTCACAGAAAATTGCACAGCAAGAACAAGAGTTTCAATATACTCCCTTTCCAACTACACAGTTTCTCCTATTGTTAACATCTTACGTTAGTGTAGTACATTTGTTAACAATCAGAACAATAGTGATATATTAAACTAAGGCCATAGTTTATATTGGGGTTCACTCTTCATCTTATAAAGTTCTATATGTTTTTCACAAATGCATAATGTAATCCAACATTGCAATAACATACAGAATAGTTTGACAACCAGAAGCTCTTGAAACCACTGATCTTTTAATATATCTATGGTAAAGCTTACCATATGGTAAGCTATGTTAAGCTTTGTTAAAAACTGACAAACTGTCTTCCAGCAAGGCTATCCCATTTTACTTTCCAAACAAATGAATGAGAGTTCCTATTGTTTCATATCCTTGCCAGCATTTGGTGTTGTCAGTGGTTTGGACTTTAGACAATCTATTAATTATGTAGTGGTATCTCACAGTTTTCTAATGACATGTGGTGTTGACCATTCTTTAATATGTTTATTGGCCATATGTATATTTTCCTTAGTGAGGTGTCTGTTCAGATGTCTCAAATATTTTGTACGTGGCTTGATTATTTTCTTATTGTCAAGTTTTAAGAATTTTTGGATATTTTGTATACAATTCTTCTGTCAAATTGGGGTTTTGCAAATATTTCTCCCCATTCTATGCACTGCCTTCCTATCATTCTTTTAGTATCTTTGACAGAGCAGAATTGAAGGGAGAAATAGGTGGTTCTAAGATAATGGTTGGAGATTCCAGCATATCACTTATAAAAATTGATAAAATATCTAAACAGAACAATAAGAAAATAGAGGCTTGAACACGATAAACCAATTAGACCTAATGGACATATATAGGACACTCCACCCAACAACAGCAGAATACACATTCTTCCCAAATGCACATGGATCATTCTACAGAATAGACTATATGTTCAAGCACAAAACAAACCTTAATAAATTTTAAAGTATCTTCTCAGACCACAATGGAATAAAGTTATAAATCAATAAGTATAGAAAAAGTGAAAAATTTACAAATTTGTGGAAATTAAACAACACACTAGTAAACAATAAATTGGTTAAAGAAAAAATCACAAAGGAAATTGGAAAATACTTAGAGACAAATGAAAGTGTAAACACAACAAATATAATATACCAAGACTTATGCTAGGCAGTGAAGGCAGGGCTCTGAGGGAGATTTATATCTGTAAATGCCTGCATTAAAAAAGAGGAAAGACAACAAATCAATAATATAACTTCAGACCTAAAGAAACTAGAAAAATAAGAGCAAACTAAATCCAAAGTTAAAAGAAGATAGGAAGTAATAATGAGTAAAGCAGAGATAAATGGAATAAAGAATAGTAAAACAACAGAAAAAGAATCAATGAAACCGAGCTGACTTTTTTGAAAAGACCAATAAAATCAACAGCTTTACCTTGGTGGACTGAAAAAAAAAAAATGCAGAAGAAGCAATGAAAATCAGGAATGAAAATGGTAACAATAATATTGACCTTACAGAAATAAAAGGGGTTATAAATGGACACTACAAACAATTGTATACTAATAAATTAGAAAATAGAGATGAAATGAGAAACATGCAAATTATCTAATCTGATGAAAGATGAAATAGAAAATCTCAATAGATCTATAACAAGTGAAGAAATTGAATTGGTTACCAAAACTACCCAAGAAAGAAGTCAAGGACTAAATGTCTTCACAGCTGAATTCTACCAAATGTTTAGAGAAAAATTAACATCAGTCTTTCTTAAAATCTTCTGAAAAATAAAAGAGGAAGGAGCATGTCTTATCTCAATATATGAAGCCAGCATTATCCTAACACCTAAGTCAGACAGAGAGTACTGAAGAAAAATATATTACAGAGAAATATTCCTGATGAATATTGATGCAAAAAATCCTCAACAACATACTGCAAAACCAAATCAAATAGTATACTTAAGAGTATAGATCTTGACAAAGTGGGATTTATTCCTCAAATGCAAGGATGGTTCAACATAAGAAAGCAATCAAAGACTATTCTAACATTAATAAATAAAGGAAATGTCTCATGATCATCTCAACTGATGCACAAAAGACATTTTATAAAGTTCAACACTCTTCATGATAGAAAGGAACTTTCTCAACAAGGTAAAGGGCATTTATGAAAAACCCACCGCAAACATCATACTGAATGGTGAAAGCCTGAAAGATTTCCCCTAATATCAGAAACTAGAGAAGGAAGCTTTTTGTGACCATTGTCATTCAACGTTGTACTAGAAGTGCTATCCAGAACAATCAGGCAAGAAAAAAGAAATATAAGGAATCCAAATCAGAAAGAAGAAAACTACCTCTCTTCATATATAAGTTGATCCTATATATAGAAAATCCCATAAAAAGACAATTCTGCTCTACATAGAATTGATAGCAAGGACTCAAACAGATATTTGTACATGAATATTCATAGCAGTATTATTCACAGTAGCAAAAATGTAGAAGCAACCTTTGTGTCCATGAACAGATGAACGGAATGATAAAATGTGTATTGTCACAATGGAATATTATTCACCCAAAGAAATCAAGTGTTGTTACATGCTACAACATGGATGAATCTTGAAGACAACATGTTGAGTGAAATAAACTGGGCATGAAAGGACAGATATTGTATGACTTATCTTACTTGAAATACTTAAATTAAGAAAATTCATAGTGACAGAAAGCAGAATAGTGATTACTAAAGGGGTGGGGAGTAGGGAATGAGGAGTTATTTCCTAATGATCATGAGTTTCTGTTGTTGGTAATAAAATGTTCTGGAAATAGATACTGGTGGAAGTTATACAATACTGATGATGTATTACATGCCATGGGATAGTTCACTTAAAAGTGGTTAAAATGATTTTTGTTATGTATATTTTACCACAATTTAAGAAATAAATTAATCAAAACATTAATTAAAAATAATGTGATGCAGTGAAAGCAGGGCTCAAAAGTAAACTTATTGCATTGAATGCATGTATTAAAAAAGAAGAAAGATATAAAATCAATCTGAACTTTCACCTTTGCTAACTAGAAAAAGAAGAGCAAATTAAATCCAAAGAAAACAGAAGAAAAGAAGTAACAAAAATCGATCAGAAATCAAAGAAATTGAAAGCAAGAATAGAGAAAATCAAAGAAACTAAAATCTGGGTCTTTGAAAAGTTAATAAAATTGATCGACCTGTAGTCAAAGTGATCAGGGGAAAAAGAAAAAGGGAAAAAAATCACTAATATGAGAAATGGAAGTGCAATCATCACTATTGACTCCATGGATATTAAAAGGATAAAAATGAATATGATGAACAATTATACACTCACTTATTTGATAACTTAGATGAAATGATTCAAGACTTGGAAAATGCAATCTACCAAAACAAGGAGAAATACATAGTGTGAATAGTCCAATATATATTATAGAAATTGAACAACAATGAATAACCTTACAAAACAGAGCACCAGGCACATATGGTTTCACTGATGAATTCTCCCAAATATTTAAGGAAGAATGCTAATACTCTGCAGTCTCTTCCAGAAAATACGGTGAGAATGCTTCCAACCTCATTCTATGAGGTCAGGATTACACTTTTACAAAAATCATAAAATGCCTTTAAAAGAAAAGAAAACTACAGACCAATATCTCTCATGTACATAGATAAACTAACTCTCAACAAATGTTAGTAAATCAATTCCAACAGTGCATAAGAAAATTATACATTGCAACCAAGTAGGATTTATTCCTATAATGAAAGCCTGGTTCGACATTTGAAAGTCAATGAATATAACCCGTCACATCAACAGGCTAAAGAAGAAAAATCATATGACCATATTAATAAATACAGAAAAGGCATTTGGCAAGACCCAACACCCATTATGACAAAAATTCTCAGCAAATTATGAATAGAGGTTGTTTTGGTCAGGGTTCTCCAGGAAAATAAAATCAACAGAAAATATCTGTAAATATTATGAGATTCTATAAAATTGTCTCACACAACTGTGGGGATGCTTGAGTTCAAATTCCATAGGAAAGGCTGTAAGCCAGGAACTCTGATGAAATTCTTTGATGAGTTCCCCAGGAGAAGTTGGCTTTCTGAAGTAGAGTAGGTACTTCTCTCTTCTGACCACTGAAATCACTTCTTTAAGCCTTCAACTGATTGGATGAGCAACATTTATTTGCTGAAAGCAATCTCCTCAGTTAATTACAGATGTAATTGGCCACAGACGGAATCAACTCACTGATGATGAAGTCCACAAAATGTACCCACAGTACAATTTGACCAGTGCTTGCTTGGCCAAAAAACTGGTCACCATAACCTGGCTAAGTTGGTCCATAAGCTTAACCATCATTGCCTACCCCTTGTTTTGGCAGCCATACACATCACCTTAAACAATACTTAATCTCTAAGTAAAAACAGTAAAGAACTTTTATCACCTAGCAATACTCAATGAACCTGCATACAACTGAAAACATATTAAAATTCTCCAGAATGGGGTGCAAGTCCTTGAGTATTAAATATTCACTGTTAAACTTAATATCCTATATTTAAATATGATGACATGAAACTAATACAATTTATGTCATATAATAAGTGTATAAGGTAGGGAAGAAAACAAAGATATTTTCTTTATGTACATTCATTAAAAAACAAGAAAGAACTATTCATAACTATTACAGTCCCCATTGACTTTAATCGCAGGGCATGATAGTACAAAGAGAAGTCCTAGGGGATCTCCTGTATTCCAAGCAAATTCTTATTTACCTCCATTGTGTAGTTGAAGTCCTATTTCCCCTTCATAGTTAGGATCAATCACCCCAGCCAGTACAATAATTCTCTTCTTTGCCTGTTGAGTCAGAGACATAAGGAGCCTGAAGTGACCAAGTAGCAGGTTTAACTTCCAGTTTAATGGAATCATTGTTGTGTTTCCTGGTGGCAGCATTCCTCCATTTGGATCTAAGACCTGTAGACCAGCAGAGCTTAAGGCTGCAGGGACAAGAAGCAAAAATTTCCTAGTGGATCACCAGGGAAGGTACCACTTCCATCTCCATCCTTTGATTCCTGGAGCCATGAATCCTGGCTATGGGAGAAATAGTGCTGTAATGTGGACACTGATTTACAGCATACTCAGCCTCCTGGAGGACATTTCCCCTGCCCTAGAATGTATTGCCAACTAGTCGGCATTATAATTGAGCCTTCAAAAGGCCGTTCTACCATTCTATTGATTTAGTTGCTTCAAGATGATGGAGAACATGGTAAGACCAGTGAATTCTATGCACGTGTGTCCATTCCCACACATCATAAGCTGTGAAGTAGGTTCCTTGATCAGAAACAATGCTGTGTGGAATACCATGATGGTAGATAAGGCATTCTGTAAGTCACCAGATGGTGGTTTTAGCAGAAGTATTGTGTTCAAGGAAGGCAAACCTATACCCAGATTATATGTCTTTTCCAGTTAGAACACATTACTGCAATTTCCATGATGGAACTGGTCTAAGGTAATTAATCTAATTCTTTTGTTTGTAAACTGATATGTTAAAAAGCACACCATAATTTGCTAGAGGGAATTGGTCCTAGTGATTTACAAAGGTATATATCAGACAGCAAGAGTTTAAAATAGTGATGTTGATGATGACTGCTGGGTATATACCCAGCAGAGCTGAAAACAAGGACACAAACAGATATATGTACACCAATGTTCATAGCAGCATTGATTACTATCGCCAAAAGTTGGAATCAACCCAAATGCCCATCAACAGATGAGTGGATCAATAAAATGTGGTATATACATAAAATGGAATACTACTCGGTTGTAAGAACAAATACACTACAAACACACATGATAACATGGATGAATCTTGAGAATCTTATGTTGAGTGAAGCAACCCAGGCATTGAAGGACAAATACTACATGACCTCAATGATATGAAATAAGCAAGCTGCCTCAGAGAGCTAGAGACTGGAAGATAGGCTTACAGGAAATCGGGGGGGTGGAGGAAGGATGTGAGTCGATGTCTGCAGAGGTGGAATCTATGATGAGCTGGCGGTAAGTATGAGCACAAAGAAGAGATAAAATGGGGGCAAGGGGTTGCCTTTGGTTGGGAAAGACAAGATGGGTTTGAGGGGGGCTGGGGATGGGCAGATGAGAAATACTGCCCAAAAATTGGGGGGAGGGAGGGGCAACATATGAACTTAGGAGAGTGTCAGGTGTTGGTTAAGAGTAAAATGCTGAGAAAATCGTATCAAAATATAATTAGGAGGGTTACCTGTTTAGGATGCTTGGAGGGGATGGTCTGATGCGGGACAGACTCCTGGGGAATGTCTGAATGCTAATTTTGCCAGGGTGGGTTGTTCCATTGGGTAGAGACCCAAGTAGTGAGAGTGGGGGTGGACCCACATCCTGGGATGACTAATGCCATCAAATAGAGGGAACTGTATCTCTCGAGAGAAAGGGTGGCTCCCGGGGCATTAGGGCAGTTGAGCAAGTCAGGCCCTGAACACTGTTGCAAGTATCTCTGGACGTGGCTCCTCAGGAAATGGAGATTGGCTGTCACTGTGGGCCCCAAGGGAGGGGAAAATGGATGTTGAATGGATGGAACCAAGGTAAATGTGGGGGTAAGAGAGGAGTTTCATGAGAGTACACAAGGATGGATATAAAACATGTAAAATTACACCATAAACATATAGGGGATGACAGACTAATAATGTAAACCATGATGTAAAACATAGGATAACTAAAAATTTAGAATTTAAAAATTTAGAAAACTGTATATCCTAAAGTATGGACCACAATGTAAGCACAGATGTCACTTTGTTTGAAAGCTATTGTCTCAGAGTCTGTACATCAGTTTAAGTAAATATGATATGAATAAGTTATAAGAATATCACTGTGGAAGGGAAAAGGTTTTATGGTGGATGTGTGGGAGTACTGTATATTGTATGTATGAATTACTGTGATCTAGGGCTCTTGTGAAGAGAAGCTCAATAATTAGGAAAAAAGAAAAGAAAAAGACAAGATATAGAATTTTTCCAAATCAATACGTATTCTATATTTAACCTTTAAACCCATCACTATATTCCATTTTACTAGTAAGGGATCCTGACATTATATTGGGCTTCACTTTTCAGGAAGTTTTGGATCATAGAGTGGTTCAACAATGGCAGTGGAGGAATACTGGTATAGGATGTTATTGACAGGTGATATATGGTTGACAGGGAGTTATACAGGGCATATGTCCAGGGTGCATGGTAATGTTTGGATATACTCAGAGTGGAAACAATTAAAAACAACAGCTGGGGGGGTACTGGGTTCCTGGCTGGGGGTGCTCTGTTGTGGTCCCTAGGGGAGCAGCGGCAGTCCCCCGGGTGCAACGGTAAGGACCAGGAAGGAATGAGGGTCCAACAGTGAGCCCCTGATACTAATGACTATGCTTGTGAGCCTATATGCCTGAAATAAGAACAAGGCCTAGAGCAGCACTATGCCTGGGAGTTTCCTCCTGACAGCCTTCATGTTACTCAAATGTGGCCAGTCTCAAAGCCAAACTCAGCATGTAAATGCAATGCCTTCCCCCCAGCGTGGGACATGCCACCCGGGGATGAGCCTCCCTGGCACCGAGGAATCACTACCAAGTACCAACTGATGATGCAACTAGAAAATGACCTTGAATTAAAGGTTCAATGCGGACCAGCAGAATATCCCTGTCCACATATAATAACAGGAGTTAAAAATACTGTTTGACCTAAATTAAGGGGGAAATGGAAAGGACAAATGAGTTTATATGGCTATGAGTCTCTAAAAGAGTCTGGAGGATGTCAGAAGGATTACCCTTATGCACACCTGAGCAGAGTCTCAGAGACAGATAAAGTAGATACAACCCCAGGTATTGGTTCTTTTGAGGGCTAAAGAGACCGACAGGTTCTATGGTCATGGCAGATGGGGTTCACTGCCATGTCAGTTGGCCCTTCTTTGGATCTGGTCTTTCTGCGTGATGGAGCTGGACACAGATGGGATCTCTTTTCACAAGGCTTTCATGCTACTTTACTGGAATTGTACTTGGTGCTGGGGTTTAAGATATATCTAGGGGATTTGAATCTCTGGACTGACAATATGATAGCCAGGCCCTGAGACTCAACAGACTTCAAATCCTACACTCTGATTTATTGGACTTACCCCACTCAGCTAACATGGAGTTGAAGAATGTCAACCACCACACCATGGAGCCTAGAGTGCCTACAACTGAAAGCAGGAGGATTGCATCCAGTATCCATGTGGAATCTAAGCCTCCTCTTGACATAGATGTGCAATGGACACAACCAATCCAATGTCCACAGAGAAAATGTGGCATTGGTGTGGGAAAAGTGGCCATGGTGGCTGATGGGTGCGGGGAATGAGAGGAAGAGATGAGATGTGAAGGCGTTTTCGAGACTTGGAGTTGTCCTGGGTCATGCTTCAGGGACAATTATTGGACATTGTAGATTCTCCCAGGGCCCACTGGATGGAACGTGGGAGAGTATGGGCTATGATGTGGACCATTGACCATGAGGTGCAGCGATGCCCAGAGATATACTTACCAAATGCAATGGATATGTCATGATGATGGGAGAGAGTGTTGCTGTAGGGGGAGTGGAGGGGTGGGGGTGGTGGGGTTAAATGGGACCTCATATTTTTTGAATGTAATATTTTTACAAAATGAATAAAAAAATAAAAAAGTAAAATAAAATAGTGATGTTGATGATGAGAGGAAAAATTGAGAGCTGAAAGGAAATATTAAGACTAATCACATCTGACTTCATTATTTATTACTTTTGGTTATTGGATTTCATCCATGGTTTCATTTCAAATAACTTCAACCACTAAAATTTTTGAAGACCAAGTGTCTCACTCAGCATAGGCTAGACTAGCCTCCAGTAAAAATAAACAAAACTCATAATGGTTCACAAAAGAAAAAGTTTATTTCTTACTCACAAAGAAGTCTTATGAAAGTGAGGTAATTCTCCCTGAAATTTAGGACTTTGGGGCTTTTGAGTTTCCTACTTTAATATTTCAAAGAGAGAGACTGAGAGAGGGTATGGGGAAAGATATAGACACAAAGTAGTATCTGGCTGCAACAGATTTTAAGAGGCAGGTACAGAAACAGCATATGTAATGTTTATTCACATTTCATTGGTCTTTACTAGTAACCCAGCCCCATTTAAACTGCCAAGGAGGCTGGGAATTATGCACTGCCTGTGGGCTCAGGAAAGGATAAGGTGATAGGTGACGCTCAAACCAGTCTCTGCCACACCATGGGCAGTAGCTTAAAAATTTTATCACAGAAATAACATTAAAAGATCAAAATCATCTTAGAGAATTGGGCTTGTTAGTAGAGAAAATTCAAGTTTTGTTGCTATCATGGGCATATTTGAAAAAGATACAAGTTTGCCTTGAGTTGAGAGCATAACTTTTCAACCTAAAAGACTAGCACAGCCAGAATTTTAGCTGGATAGATATCTGTGAAACATAGGTTTTGTTTCTTTTTATTTTTTTTTCAGACTTCATTATATGGCTCTATGAATGAATTATAAAATGAGGTTATGGCAGCTCCTCCTTGGTGATTCTAAAAATATAAGGTAGGTGTTAATATGAAGTAAGTGATATAATATTAAACTATTGTTAACCCCCAATATCCTCCTACCCATAGTATTTGTATACAACATGGAAAGAACTATTAAAAGAAAACAACACTTGTGACCCATTATAGTCAATTAACAACTTTTGCATGGGAAACTGATCAGAAGTGACAGTCTTCCAGACTATAAATAAATACCATGTTTTGCCTAATTAACACCATCTCTTAACACTTTAAATTTGTTTCTTAGGATTTGTATGAGTTCAAATAAAAAGGAAAAAAATACATTTTACACCTAGACACCAGATTTAGACCAACATAGATAATAATTAATTTGGGTAAATCCAAGATATCCCTTGTTGTATGAGAAGGTTTGCCATAATCCAATGTTCAAACTTCAATCTACAGTTTCAGGAAAAACTGTTTTTTCAGATTATCAATATGTCTATTTTATTAGGGGTTGTTTAAGTTATTTTAACAGCTTTATTTATATTTAATTGATTATGGTAAACCACACATATTTACTATATCTAATTTAATAAGTTTTTTGAGGTATGTATGAACTCTTAAAACCATTAAGATCTTAAAATCTTAAAAACATATCCATCACCCCAAAAAGTTTTCCCATGTCCCTTTGTAATCACTCCCTTCAACACCTCCCCCACTTCATCCCTTGGCAATAAATGACCTGCTTCCTGTCACTTTAAATTAATGTAGATTCTTTAGAATTTTATATAAATAAAATCATCCAAATATGTACTCTTTTAAAAATGACTTCTCTCACTAGGCATAATCTTATTGAAATTCATTCATGCTATGTTTATCAAGAGTTCATTATATTTATTGATGGATACACCACAGTTTGTGTATTCATTCTCCATTTTTTCCCAGTTTTATGCTATTACAAATAAAGCTGCTATGAAAACTAATGTTCATTTCTCTCAGGTTCTTACCTAGGACTGAAGTGGCAGGATGATATGATATGTGCATGTTTCATATTTTAAGAAACTACAAAACTGTTTTCGAAAGTAGTTGCACCATTTTACATTTCCACCAGCACTGTATAGAGTTCCAGTTCCTCCACGTACTCCAAACATTTCTTATGATGAGTATTTTTGTTTGTTTGTTTGTTTTAATATTAGCCGTTCCAATTGATGAATAGTGGTATCTAATTGTGGTTTTAGACTCAATCAAATGTGGCTAGTCCCCCAGCATGGGACATGACTCCCGGGGATTAGCCTCACTTGCACCGAGGGATTACTAACAAGTACCAGCTGATGATGTAACTAGAAAATGACCTTGAATAAAAGGGCCAACTCGGACCAGCAGAATATCTCAGTCTACATTTAATACCAGGAGTTAAAAATGCTTTTTGACCTGAATAAAAGGGGGAAATGGAAAGGACAAATGAGTTTATATGGCTATGAGTCTCCAAAAGGAGCCAGAAGGTTATCAGAAGGGTTGCCCTATGCACACCTGAACAGAGTCCCAGAGACAGATAAAGTAGATACAACCCCAGGTATTGGTTCTTCTGAGGGCTACAGAGACCCACAGGTTCTATGGTCATGGCAGATGGACTTCAGTGCCATCTCAGTTGGCCCTACTTTGGAGTTTGTGTTTCTGTGTGATGGAGCTGGACTCAGATGTGATCTTTGTCCACAAGCCTCTCCTGTTATTTTTACCAGAACTGTAGTTGGTGCTGGGGTTTAATGTATACCCAGGGGACCTGAATCTCTGGACTGACCATGTGATAGCCAGGTCATGAGCCTCAACAGACTTGCAACTCCTACACTCTGGTTTATTGGACTTACCCCACTCATGTAACATGGAGGTGAAGGTCAACCACCACACTCGGGAGCCACGAGTGCCAACAACTGAAAGCAGGAGAATTGCACCCAGCATCCATGTGGAATCCAAGCCCCCTCTTGATATAGATATGGAGTGGACACAACCATTCTAAGGTTCACAGGGTGGAGGAATAGAGTATGGATTAGAGTGGACTTACTGATACTCTATTCATGAACTATTGTGATTAGTAATCGAAGAAAATGTGGCATTGGTGTGGAGAAAGTGGCCATGGTGGCTGCTAGGGGTAGGGAGTGGGAGGAAGAGATGTGATGTGAAGGCATTTTCGGGGGTTGGAGTTATCCTGGGTGGTGCTGCAGGGACAGTTACCAGACATTGTAGGTCCTCCCATGGCTCACTGGTTGGAACATGGGAGAGTGTGGGCTATGATATGGACCATTGACCATGAGGTACTCAGGGATGTATTCACCAAGTGCGGTGGGTGTCTCATGATGATGGAGGAGATTGTAGCTGTGGGGGGAGGAGTGGGAAGAGGAGGGTGGGGAGTATATGGGGACCTCATATTTTTTTAATATAACATTAAAAAAATAAAGCCCAAAAAATTGTCATTTTAGAATCAATTCCTTCATAGCTAATTATGTTGCACATGTTCTTATGCACTTATTTGCCATCTGCATAACTTTTATAGGTTCTCTGTTAAAATAGTTTGGTCTATTTGTATTGGTTGTATGTTTTTGATATGATTAAATTTTGAAAGGACTTTATATATTCTGCATACAAGGCAGCTAACATGAGTTTCAAATATTTTTTTCCAGTCTCTGTCTAATCTTTTCTTTCTCTTAACAGTATCTCCTGAAAAGTGAAAGTATGTGCTGAGATGAAGGCTACTTTATCAAAATGTTCCTGTATGGATAGTGCATTTTTATGTTGTATCTAAGAATTTTTTTCTTAACTTAAGGTCATAAAACTTTTCTCATATAGTTTCCTTTAGATATTTTACAAAAGTCTGCTTTACTTTTAAATCTGTGAATCATTTTGAGTTAACTTTTGTAAATAGTGCACAGTAAAGATCAAAGTTCTTTTTTTTTTTCTTCTGGGATATGTATATTTATTATTCATTTGTTCCAGCACCATTTATGGAAATGACTTTCACTAAATGGCTTTCTCCACTCAACTGTCTTTATATCATTGTCAAAAACAATTGGTTTATGGGAATATGGTGTCTGATTAAGCTGGCAAGGCTCAACTCTCTCGCAAAAACAATGGAAAAAGAGCCAAAACCTGTCTGAGGAAACTGCTTTGGGGGTCATCCTACCAGGACAGTGCTACACAGCCACCAGGAGGATGAGAGACAGAGAGAGGAAGAACCTGAAACAATATACTGTGAGTTACCAAAACTCCTGGCTACAAGGAAGGGTTCCCCTCCCCAATCCCCTAGATATTAAGCCAGGGTAAAACCCCTGACTCACTGCAGCTGACTGAGAGGGAAACAGACAGCTTCCTCCCTATCAACTGTTTCAAGGGAAAAAGGGGACGGGGGGGAGAGTTGGGCAGCTTTCCTTCAGTGAACTTAGCCAGCAGAGCCCACTTTGGCCAGACTGGAACACAGGAAAATGGAGACTGAAAGAAACACCTCCATGGAAAAGTGCACTGAGAATGCTATCTGCTGACTGGTATGGACAATAACTATTTTTGGTTCTCTCTGCACTCTTAACTCCTGGGAGAAAATTTGAACCCCATTAGTGCATTCCTGGAACAATTTTGATAACTCAATCTGAGCAATTTTAGAGACTTAGAGTAAATTGAACCAAATATCAAGGAAGAGCTATATAAAAATAAAAAAAAAAAACAGACAAAAAAGAGAATTTGACTATCACAGTAAATTCACCAACATATTCAGATACGTAGACATTAGCAAAAAATTATAAACCATACTAGGAAATAAGAGGAGGTGGCCCAGCCAAAGGAACAACCCAAATATCCTGAAGAAATACAGAATTTAAGATAATTAATCAATGATAATCACATAACATTTGTAAATTAATTTAAAGAATTGAAAGAAAATATGACTAAAGAGATAAAGAATATTAAGGAGACACTGGATGAGCACAAAGAACAATTCGAAAGACTACAAAGAAAAGTAACAGATATTATGGGACTGAAAGACATGATGGATGAGATTAAACATGTTCTAGAGTCATCTCAACACTATAAGCAGGGAAGAAAAGCTCAGGAACTGGGCACCCTGTCAGTAGACCTTACTTTAGTATTTATGCTCACCAGTGTAACAGAGTTAGACTCATATATAGTTTACCTATACATGGTTCTTCTGTCCCTTTTATTTGAAGCTGTAATTAACACTACACATCAAATATATGTCCCAGAGACTTAAATCTTTTGTCACTTCATGTGCCAGTTAAGTCCTGAATTTCAGGGCTCTCCAGTTCATTGGACTTACACAGGACAACTAACAAGGAAGTAATGATGGACAATACCCAACCCAAGGAACAAAGTGTGTCTGCAACTGTAAAAAAGACAGTTACATCCATCTGCCCCATGGAATCTAAGTTCCCTCTCAATTAGAAGCACAGAGGACATCACCATCCCAAAAGCCTCAAGACTGGGAAATGAACTATGGACTAAAACAGACTTAATATTATTCTATTATATACTTATTATTACTCTAGCAATGGAAAAATTTTTATCACTGATGTAAAGTCAGTGGCCACTAGAGGTCCTGAAGGGAAGGAGAGGGAAGAATAGGTGTGACATGGGGCATTTTGGGACATTGGAATTGTCCTTCATAACGTTGAAATGATGGATATAGGCCATTATCTATTTTGTCATATCCTATAAAATTGTGTGGGGCAGAGTGTAAATTATAATGTAAGCTATAGCCCACGGTTAGTAGCAATGCTTCAGTATGTGTTCATCAATTGTAACAAATGAGCCACACTGATGAAAGATGTTGTTAATATGGGAAAATGTGTGTGGGGGGAGGGATAGGGTATGATGGGAATTCAATATTCTTTCAGTTGTTTGAATCTCCCCCTATCATGACAATAACCAATGAACAGTTGAACTCATTTATATGCCTTAAAAGTATGCCCTAGATGAACATTCTCCCATGCATCCCGATCACTGAAGTCCCACAGAAATGACCCTCCCCTGCCACAGTTGTAACCCTTCTGTGACCCAAAATTTCTTCAAAAATGAAGTTAAGAAAATAACCAACTACTATTATTAAGAAGATGAAACAATAAAGGTAGTTTTAAAAGTAACAAAATACAAAAAAATTAAAAAATATTGGAATAATAAAATAATTAAAAACATACAATTTAAATTTTTTTGACTTTTTGTCTTTCATCTCTGTAAGATCTCTTATCTTATATGTACAGTGAAATTTTCTTCTGTTTATTACCCCAGTGTCTGATTTTTTTTTCATTTTGTCTTCAAAGAAACTTGAAGTTACAGAAAAATTCATATATATAATATGGGGGATTCCCCTATACCCAGCATCTTCCCCTTTTTTCCCTTTCCCCTATTAATATTTTACATGTGGATGATACATTTTTTACAATAGATGTATAAATATTGAAATATTTCTACTGACTATAGTCAAAGATTTACATTATGGTTTACATTTTGGACCATACAATTTATAAATTTTGATGAGATTTAACATGGCCTATATCCCTCATTGCAAGATCTTTTTTTTTTAATTCATTTTTTAAAAATATTACATTCAAAAAATATAAGGTCCCATTCAACCCCACCGCCCCCACCCAACCACTCCCCCCACAGCAACACTCTCTCCCATCATCATAACACATCCATTGCATTTGGTAAGTATATCTCTGGACATCGCTGCACCTCATGGTCAATGGTCCACATCATAGCTCATACTCTCCATCCAGTGGGCCCTGGGAGGACCTACAATGTCTGGTAATTATCCCTGAAGCACCACCCAGGACAACTCCAAGTCTCGAAAACGCCTCCACATCTCATCTCTTCCTCCCATTCCCCGCACCCAGCAGCCACCATGGCCACTTTTCCCACACCAATGCCACATTTTCTCTGTGGACCTTGGATTGGTTGTGTCCATTGCACATCTATGTCAAGAGGAGGCTTAGATTCCACATGAATACTGGATGCAATCCTCCTGCTTTCAGTTGTAGGCACTCTAGGCTCCATGGTGTGGTGGTTGACATTCTTCAACTCCATGTTAGCTGAGTGGGGTAAGTCCAATAAATCAGAGTGTAGGATTTGAAGTCTGTTGAGGCTCAGGGCCTGGCTATCATATTGTCAGTCCAGAGATTCAAATCCCCTAGATTTTGTAGAACACATCCATTGCCCCCAAAATGTCCGTGTTCCACTATTCTATTCTTCCCTCCCCCTCTCTCAGAGATGCTTCACTCCTTGAAGAACAAGATTCATAGTTACTTGCAACAGCATTGAGGGCTTGACATACTGGCCTGTCCTCCCATATTAGGCACTGTTCTTGAGAGACTCCTGCCCCTCTATTTGAGAACATAGCAGTCCTTCCTAGTATGGGAGTCCAACACCAGCTCACTCGTTATGTTGGTCTCCACCCACAGATACAACATACTATGACAAGAAGAATATACACACACACCCTAGAAGCCTGCCCTAGGTGCACCCTGTCCCACATGCACACCACATCCAACTCCATAAATCAGTAACCTTTCCCTGTCATATTGCCAAAAGAATATTCCCAACATTGTAGTTGCAACCACATAACTGCAATTGCCCGGTGTTCACCTGGTCCTTCCCCCATTTTCATGAGCAATCCAACCCATCCTCTTCACCCTACACCCCTCAAAAACCAGCACCACCCAACCTAGTAGTATCACTGCACCCTGTCATGGCCCTCCACTGAACTACTACAGACTTCCACTTTATCATAGATTTCACCCATATGGGTGTTGACTCACAATCTTCTTCTCCCTTTCTATTTCCTGTAAATTTATCTTCCAGACTCTATCTCTGTAAATCTGCTCGATTTGCTTAATTCCTATCAGTGAGGTCATGTAATATTTGTCCTTTAGTGCCTGACTTGCTTCACTCAACATAAGGTCTTCAAGTCTGATCCATCATACCGCATGTGTTAATACTGCATTCCTTCTTATGAGTGAGTAATATTTCTTTTTTGTGTGTATACCACAATTTGTTGATCCATTCATCTGTTGATGGACATTTGAGTTGTTTCCAACTTTTGTCAATAGTGAATAATGCCACAATGAAGATTAGTATGCATATATCTGTTCATGTCCCTGCTGTCAATTCTTCTGGGTATATATGCAGCACTGGGATTGCTGAATCATATGGCATTTCTATATTAGCTTCCTGAGGACCTGCCAAACTGTCCTCCACAATGGCTGCACCATTCCTTATTCCCACCAAAAATGGATAAGCGTTCCCATTCCTTCACATCCTCTCCAACATTTGTAGTCTTGTTTTTTTAGTAGCCACCAATCTAATGGATGTAAGATGATATCTCATTGTAGTTTCGACTTGTATTTCCCTAATATCTAGTAGTGTTGAGCATCTTTTCATGTGTTTTTTAGCCATTTTTATTTCTTCTTTGGAGAAGTATACATTCAAACCACTTGCCCATTTTTTAAATGGGTTATTGTCTTTTTATTTTTGAGGTAAAGGGTTTCATTTTATATGCTGGATATTAGGCCCCTATCAGATATATGGCTACCAAATATTTTCTCCCATTAAGTAGGCTGCCTTTTCACTTTCTTGACAAACTCCTTTGATGTACAAAAGTTTTTAATTTTAAGGAGGTCCCATTTATCTATTTTTTCTTTCATTGCTCATGCTTTGGATATATAGTTCATGAAACCATTTTCTAATACAAGACCCTGTAGATGCTTCCCTACATTATCTTCTGAAATCTTTATGGTCTTGGCTCTTATACTTAGATCTTTGATCCATCTTGAGTTAATTTTTGTTTAAGGTATAAAATGGTATTCCTCTCTCATTCTTTTGGATATTGATATCCAGTTCTCCAAGCACCATTTGTTGAAAAGTCCATTCTTTCCCAGTTGAAGGGGCTTGGTGGCCTTGTTGAATATCAGTTCACTGTATATGCAAGGATCTACATCAGAACTCTCAGTTCAGTTCCATTGTTCAGTATGCCTATTCTTGTGCCAATACCATGCAGTTTTGACCACTATAGCTTTGAAGAATGTTTTAAAGTCATGTAGTGTGATTCCTCCAATTTCATTTTCTTTTTTCAATATGTCTTTGGCTATTCAGGACCTCTTGCCCTTCCAAATAAATTTCATAGTTAGCTTTTTCAATTCAGTAAAAAATAAATGTCATTATTGGCTTTTAGATTTCTGCAAAAGAGGCTGTTGTTATTTTTAATGGGATTGCATTCAATCTGTAAATCAGTGTGGGTAGGATAGACTTCTTAACGATGTTCAGTCTTCCTATTCATGACCAGGGAATATTCTACCATTTATTTAGATTTTCTTTGATTTTCTTTAACAGTGTTGTGTTTTTTTCTGCATACAAGTCATTTATATCTTTAAATTTATTCCTTGGTATTTGATTCTTATAATTGCTATTGTAAATGTGATTTTTTTTCTAAATTTCCTCCTTAGATTGTTCATTATTGGTGCACAGAAATGCTAATGATTTTTGCACATTAATCTTATAAACTGTCAGTTTACTGAACTCATTTATATGCTCTAGAAACTTTGTAATAGATTTCACAAGGTTTTTGCTATTTAAGATCATGTCATTTGCAAGTAATGAAAATTTACTTCATCTTGTCCAATTTGGATGCTCTTTATCTTTTTCTTGCTGAAGTGTTCAAGCAAGTACTTCTAATATAATGTTAAATAAGAGTGGTGACAGTGGGTATCCCTATACCTAGCAATGGTATTGCCATGTCACATGGCAAGTCTATATTCAACTTCCTTAGAAACTGCCAAACAGTCCTCCATAGTGGCTATACCATTCTATATTCCCCAAAACAGTGAATAAGCATTCCTATTTTTTCTGATTCTCTCTAACATTTACAGTTTTCTGATTTTTTAATAGTGGCTAGTCTAATAGGTGTGAAATGATATCTCATTGTAGCTTTGATTTTTATCACTTGTATTTCTTCCTTGGACAATTGTCTTTTCAAGGCTTTTGTCCATTTTTTATTCAGATAGTTTGTCTTTTTATTGTTGTGTTATATGTTCTCTTTATATATCATGGGTATTAAGCCCTTACCACATGCGATTGCCAAATATTGTCTTCCATTGAGTTAGCTGCCTCTTTACCCTTTTGACAAAATCCTTTGAGGTGTGAAAATGTTGAATGTTGAGGAGGTCCCATTTATCTATTTTTTTTCCCTTTATTGCTTGTTCTTTGGGTGTAAGGTTTAAGAAACTAATGACTACCCCAAGATCTTGAAGATGTTTCCCTATATTTTCTTCTAGTAGTTTCATGGTTGTTGTTTTTATATTTAGTTCTTTGATCCATTTAAGTTAATTTTTATATAAGGCATGAGATAGGGGTCCTCTTTCTTTTTTATTATTATTATTTTTTATTTATTTCTCTCCCTTCCCTCCATCCCATTGTCTGCTTTCTGTGTCCATTCGTTGTGTTTTCCTCTGTGACTACTTCTATCCTTATCAGCGGCACCGGGAATCTCTGTTTCTTTTTCTTGCCTCGTCTTGTTGTGTCAGCTCTCCTTGTGTGCGGTGCCATTCTTGGGCAGGCTGCACTTTCTTCCACGCTGGGTGGCTCTCCATTCGGGGCACACTCCTTGCACATGGGACTCCCCTATGTGGGGAACATCTCTGCATGGCAGGGCTTTCCTTGTTCACATCAGCACTGTACACATCAGCACATGGGCCAGCTCCACATGGGTCATGGAGGCCTAGAGTTTGAACTGCGAACCTCCCACGTGATAGGTGGACGCCCTATCCTTTGGGCCAAGTCTGCTTCCTGGGGTCCTCTTTCTTTCTTTTGGATATGGCTATCCAGTTCTCCTGACACCGTTTGTTTTGGTCCAGCTGGGTGGGCTTAAGAGCCTTGTCAAAAATCACTTGAATATAGATGTGAGGATTTATTTCTGAGTTCTTTATTTAGTTCCACTGGTCTTTCTCTCTTTCTTTATGCCTGCCAATACCATACCATTTTAGTTGTTTTAACACTGTAGCTAAGTAATATGCTTTAAAGTAAAGAATTGAGAGTCTTTCACTTTGTTCTTCTTTTTAATGACATTTTTGGTTATGTGGGCTCCCTTGTCTTTCCAAATGAATTTGATTACTAGCATTTCAATTTCTGAAAAAAAGGCCGTTGGAATTTTTATTTGGATTGCATTTTATCTGTAAATCAGTTTGGACAGAATTGACATCTTAATGATATTTAGCCTTCAAATTCATGAATATGGAATGTCCTTCCATTTATTTGTTATCTTCAGTTTCTTTTAGCAATGTTTTGTATTTTTCTGAATACAGGTCCTTTATGTCCTTAGCTAAGTTTATTCCTGAATATTTGATTGTTTCAGTCACTATTATAAATAGGATTTCTTGTGATATCCTTCTCAGATTGCAGATCAGTTGTGCATGGAAACACTACTGATTTTTGTGTATTATTCTTGTATCCTGCCACTTCACTGAACTCAATTAATTCTGGTGTTTTGTTGTGGATTTTCAGGATTTTCAAGATATAGGATCATATCAGTGAATAGTGAAAGTTTCACTTCTTCCTTTCCTATTTAGGTGCTTTTTTATTTTTTATCTAGCCTAGTTGCTTTAGGTAGAAATTTTAGTATAATATGGAATAATAATGGTGACAGTGGGCATCCTTCTCTTTTTCCTGATCTCATTGGGAAAGCTTTCAGTCTTTCACCATTGAGTACAATGCTAGATGTAGGTTTTTCAAATATGTGCTTCACCATATTGAGAGAGCTTTCTTTTATGCCTATCTTTTAGAGTGTTTTTATCAAGAAAGGGTGCAATATTTTGTCAAATGCCTTTTCTGCACCAGTTGAGAGGATCATGCCATTTTTTTTACTTCAACTTATCAATGTGTTTTATTACACTAACGGGTTTTCTTGTATATCTGAGATAAATCCTGCTCGATTGTGGCATATAATTCTTTTAATGTACTTTTGGATTTGGTTTGCAAGTATTTTGTTGAGGATTTTGCATCTATATTCATTAGAGATATTGGTCTGTAACTTCCTTTTTTTTTCATAGTATTTTTATTTGGTTTTTGTATTAGGGAGATGTTAGCTTCATAGAAAGAGTTTAGTAATGTTCTTTACTATTCAATTTTTTGGAAGAGCTTGAGCAAGATTAGTATGAGATCATCTTTGAATGATTGGTAGGACACCAGTGTAGACTTCTGGTCAGCCTTTTCATCTTTGGGAGGTTTTTGATGACTGAAAATCTTGTGAGCAATTTCTTGAGCTGTATTTCTTTAGGGTCAACATAGTTGCTTCATGTGTTTTAGGAATTTGTCCATCTCATCTACATTTTCTAGTTTTTTGGCATATGTTTATTCATAGTATCCTTTTATAGTCTCTCTTATTTCTGTGGAGTCAGTGGTAATACACCCTCCCCCCCCCATTTCTGATTTTATGTATTTACATCTTCTCTGTTTTTTACTTGGTCAGTGTTGACAAGGGTTTGCTGATTTTGTTAATCTTCTTGAAGAACCAACTTTTGGTTTTGTTGTTTCTCTCCACTGTTTTCTTGTTGTTGTTGTTCTTGATTTCATTCATTTCTGCTCTGATCTTTACTATTTCTTTCCTTTGGCCTGGTTTAAGACTAGTTTGCTATTCCTTTTCTAGTTCCTCCATGTGTGTAGTTACAACTTCAATTTTAGTTCTTTCTTCTTTTTTAATGTAAGCATTGAGGGCTATAATTTCCCTCTGCACACTGCCTTTTCAGTGTACTATAGGTTTTGATATGTTGTGTTCTCATTTTCATTCATCTCAAGATATTTGTTGAAATCTCTTGCAATTTCTTCTTTGACCCACTGATTATTTAAGAGTATTTTGGTTAATCTCCATACATTTATGAATTACCCATTTTCTCATTCATTAATGATTTCTAGCTTCACTCCATTATGATCAGAAAAAGTGCTTTGTATAATTTCAGTATTTTTTAATTTATTGTGACTTGTCTTGTGACCCAACACTTGGTCTGTCATGTGGCTCCATGAGCACTTGAAAAAAATGTATATCCTGCTGTTGTGGGGTGCAATGCTCTATAGATGTCTGTCAGGGCTAGTTCATTTATCCTATTATTCCAGTTTTCTGTTTCTTTATTTATCCTCTGTCCAGATGTTCTACCCAATACTAAGTTTCTGATGAGAGTTTGGCACTTAATCTTACCAAAGTTCCCTTGTATGTGATGATTTGCTTTTCTCTTGCTGCCTTCAGAATCTTCTCTTTATCTCTAATATTTGTCATTCTGAATAGTCAGTGTCTTGGGGTTAGTCTATCTGGATTTATTTTTTGGGGGGTGCATTGCCCTTTTTGGATATTGATATTTATGTCTCTTATAAGGATTGGGAAGTTTTCAGCCATTATTTCCTCAAATATTCTTTCTACACCTTTTCCATTCTCTTCTCTTTCTGGGACATATATAGTGCATATATCTGTGCATTTCATATTATTAAATTTCCTGAGACCCTGTTCATTTTTTTCCATTCTGTTCTGCTGTCTTTTCCAGTTCAGATATTCTGTCTTCAAAATCACTAACTTCAAGCAATTCAGATTTATTCTTATACGCCTATAATGTATTGTTTAAATTTTTTTTTTAATTAGAGTAGTTCTGGATTTAGAGAAAAAACATACAGACAGTACAGAGTTTCCATATACTCTCACCCACCACTACCACCCCACGTGATTTTCCCTGGTATTAACATTTTGCATTAGTGTGAGCCTGTTACTTTTTTTTTTTTTTTTTGCTTGGTGAAAGCACATCCTGGTGTTGGTGACAAGCAGAGCTAGTAAATGAGTATGACAGTGGTTGAACATTAATGCCTATGAACATTTATATTACTAGAAGGAAAGTTAAAAAATTTAACATGGGACCCTATAACATAGTGAAACCTCATGTGAAATATGAATATGGATGATATATCATGTATGAGTCTATTTTTAGAAAATTTAAATAGAAACTAAAGAGGAGGAATCAGAATAGCAGCTATGTATGGCAGGGGAAGCATAGAGAGACTGAGAGTTAGTGAGCTTTGGTTGGTTTTTGTTTATTATCATTATTATTATTACTGGAATAATGAAAATGCTCCAGTGGTGCATGACAGCTATGTGATTATACCAAATACAATTGATTGTACACTTGGTTGTGGTCATGCTTTATTAATATGTATAAATAAAATTGATTTGTTAAAATAAAGTTGTCTATTTTGGGGGAATTAATTTCTGTATTTTCTATTTTATTCTATTTATATATTTCTATCATTTTGCTAGTGCCACATTGTCTTGATTACTAAGGATTTAAAATAAGTCTTGAAATCAAAGTTAGTCCTCCATATTTGTCCTTTTTCAAAGTTATTTTGTGTATTTTTTTGTCCTTTGAGTTGTCATGTAAATTTTAGGGTTATTTTATCAATATCTACAAAATGTCAAATTTTCAATTTCTACAAAAATTTTAATTAGGAGTGCATTGAATCTATACATCAATTTGTAGAAAAATGACTTCTTAGCCATATTGAGTCTCCCAACTAATGAAAGTGGTATAAATCACCTTTTATGTAGGTCTACATTTGTTTTTCTCATCAACGTTCTGTAGTTTTCAGTGCACAGGTCTTTTCTGTTTTTAGTCAAAATTATCCTGTGGCCACAGACTCCAAGGTGATGCCATGACCTAGTATTCATGCCCTTGTGTGACTTCCTGCCCTTGGTTGTAGGTAGGGCCTGTGACTTGCTTCTGACCAATAGAACATGACAAAGGTGGCAGTTGTAGGTGATTGCCTGTGTGTAGCTATGTTATGTAAGATTGTTAACTTCGTCTTCCAAGAAGGCAATCTCTTCCTTGCTGACATTTGGGAAACTAGTGGCTATATTGAGAAGACACCTGGACAGGAACTAAGGATTTCACCCAATCCACAGCCAGTAAGAAATCAAGGTCTTTCATGTGACAAACCACACCAATTTGTATTCTGCAAACATGTGAACTTGGAAGAGGATCCTTCCTTTGTCAAGACTGAGATCGCAACCCCAATTCACCTTAATGCAGTCTTGTGACACCCTAAAGAAGACACTGCTTATTGTCCTTGAATGCTTGTCTTGGTCCTGCTATAAGGGAAAAATCAGGCAGCATGCTTCTATTATGCATTTTGTTAACTCAATGATTTTCATAGATGCCACTGATCACCTAAGGAAGTTCTCTTCTATTATCAGTCTGCCAAGAGTTTTTATCAGGAATAGACACTGAGTTTCATCAAATGTGTTTTACTGTGCTCACTTTTAATTTGTTAACATGGAGGATTATATTGATTGATTTTCAAATTTTAAATCCACATTGCATTCCTGGGATAAAACACCCTTGACCTTATATACTATCCTTTTATTTATTGTGGCATTCCAAAATTTTGTTTAAAATTTCTTGCATATAATTTCATGAGCTAATATTGGTCTATAATTTTATTTCTTATATTATTTTAATCTGGTATTGGGATCATGTAAATGCTGGCCTCATTGAATGAGTTGGAAAGTATCCCCACTTCTATCTTTTATGGAAGGATGTATCTTATTAGTCTTCTTTGAGTTTTTGGTAGCAAATAAAAGGGGCAGAAGAGTCATGTATAGAGAACCTATAAATGAGTCTAATTATTACACTGGGGAGCATAAATTCCAAAGTAAGGCCCACTGACAGAGTGCGAATTCCCGAGCTTTCTTCCCTGCTTATAGTTTCTGGATATCTCCAGAGCCCTCAGGAGCCCCACTATGTGAGGCACTGTTTACTGTAGCAGTCAATGAGATACTCCTGAGAAGTGCATAAGTGTAACGTACTTTGAAATCTCTTAGCCATAAAATCTCATTTGTATTTACCATTTCCCCTTTTTGGTCAATGTCATTTTTGAGATGCATTGTTAATTGGTGCTTGACAATAATCCCTTAATATTTGAAAATCTGGAGATATTCCAGAGATCTTATATAGATTTTATATTTTCAGATTTATTTATTTCTCCTCTCCCTTCCCCCCCCCCCCACTGTTTTGTGCTCAGTGTCTGTTTTCTGTGTTCATTCCCTGTGTGTTCTTCTGTGTCTGCTTGTCTTCTCTTTAGACAGCACTGGGAACCAATCCTGGGACCTTTTGGAATGGGAGAGAGGTGCTCAATCTCTTGTGCCACCTCAGCTAGCTATTGTGCTGCGTCTCTTATTGTCTCTTCTCTGTGTCTCTTTTTGTTGCATCATCTTACTGTACCAGCTTTCTGCAAAGGCCTGCTATCCACTCAGGCCAGCTCACCATATGGGCCAGCTTGCCTTCACCAGGAGGCCCCCGGAATTGAACCCTAGAACTATATGGTAGATGGGAGCCCACTCACTTGAGCCACATCTGCTTCCCTCATATATATTATTAATTTAATTCCATTGTGGTCAGAGAACATACTTTGCATGATTTAAGTCCTTTCAAATTTTTTGAGCATTGGTTTATGGTCCAGAATCTGGTATGCTTGGTTCTGTGAGAATTTGAGAACAATGTGTATTCTACTGACATTATTTTTTTAAACATTCCCATCAATTTATTTATTTTATTATATTATATTATATTTATTTATTTATTTATTTTGAGGTACCGGGGACAGGGATTGAACACAGGACATATGTGGGAAGCCAGTGCTCAACCACTGAGCCACATCAGCTCCCCTTCTACTGACATATGATGGAGTGTTCTACTGATGACAAGTAGGTTTATTTTGTTGACAGTGTTTGCCAAGTCCTCTATATTCTTCTTATTTTTTGTGTCCTTGTTCTAGCAATTATTGAGAGATAATGTAATTTTGTATTATAATTGTGGATTTGTCTTTTTCTCCTTGCAGTTCTATCAGTTTTTATATAATGTATTTTGAGCTTTGTTATTAAGTGCATTGTTTATGATTACTTTTTCTTCATATTGAATCGACTTCTTCATAAATATGAAATGTTCCTCTTTTTTCCTGGAAATAATATTTGCTCTCAGTTTATCTTATCTCTTACTGATAGAGTTACTTCGACTTTTTAAAAATTTCATGTTTGCATAGAATAAATTTTTTATACCTTTACTTTTAACAAATTCATTTAATTATATTTGAAGTTTCACCACATAGCTGGGTGTTGCTTTTTTGATCCAATCTGACAATTTCTGGCTTTTAATTATGATATTTAGAACATTAACATTTAATGTGATTATTAACATAGTTACATTTAAATGTATCATTGTGCTATTTCTTATTACATCTTTGTTTTTTCCTAATTTTCTGCTTTATTTTAGATCTTTGAATTTTTAAATTTTTTTCTTCCTTTGCTATTTTAGTGAATATTTTTGGTTCATAGAACACATCTTTAAAATATCATGACCTGCCTTCAGTAGGTCATGTCAGTGTTTGTGAAGCTTAGTGATTCTTCTACTTCCCAGGTAACCCTCCTCATACCCAAGAACCCATCCCACCACCCACACGTCTTTCTCAAACCCTACCCTCCAACAGACGGTGACAATAAATGATAGCCTTGTCCCAGACCCTCGTACAAAAATTGTGTGTTGATTACTCTATATTTTTGTTAGAAGCCTACGGGTAATCATTAACTTGATATTTTACAGGTGAAGAAAATGAGTTTTTAGGAAGTTAATTGAGTTTCCTAAGAATCATAATTCAAACTTAGGTCTAACTCATAAACCCAAACCTCAAATTCCATTCAAGCGTTTTATGTACTCATTCCCTTTTATTATAGTCTATCACAATCTATTTCATTCATTTAAACACTGTGGCTTAGAAGGAAAGAGCAGTCTCAGCTTTACCCTTGGCTTCACTTAAACTTGATGTACTTATCTTTACGAGTGGGTCCTGAGCTCCTCAGATAACCGGGAAAGAAACCCTGTGGTATGTTTGTCTGATCAAATTCCTCCTACCTCCACCATGCCCAAATCTAAAAGCTTGGTTTTCTTCTCTAACTTCGTCCTATTGCTACATCATAATCTTATAGGTGTATCTATGTATTTCACCCACCATTAATCCAGAATGACTTTTAAAAGAATAGTTATAATTTGTCTGATGAGATTTTTTTTTGTTATTCCAAAAAATTATCATTATCATTTTTTTCTCTTTGTTCCACAACTTCTCTAAGGTTCATTCTACCATTTTCTAGCCCTGTCTGGTACAATGTTATTTGTTGTGCTGAAACTTCCTCATTTACTTTACATCTAATAATACACTTATATAAATACATACACACACACATTTTACCAGACTTTACTTAGAGCAAAATCTTTTCAATCCTAGGTAAAATAGCACCCTTCGTCATTTATCCTTCCACCTTTATTTTTTCTTAATAGCATTTCCTACTTCCGTATTAAATTTTTATAATTCTGTCTTGCCTACCAGATTATAAATTATGTGAGGCGTGAATTTTGTCATATTCACTTCTATAATACCCTCACCGCCAAGAACAGTGACAGGCACACAGTAAGGGATTATTCAATGTTGAGGAAATGAATTGCTGTAAACATTTGGAAGACCATTGTTTTAGTTCCCTGGGCTGCTTAAGCTAATAGTGGGTTGTCTTATGTGAATTTATTTCTTCAGAGCTTTGAGACTAAGAGAAATTCCAAATCAAGGCATCGTCAATGCCATGCTTCCTTCCCGAATTTTGTGGTATTCTGGGACTGGCTGCTGACCCTCCTTGGTCCTTGGCTCATCCTTCATATGGCAGCCTCTCTGGCCTCTCCATTCTCTTCACGGTTCTGTTGTTTTCAGCTTCTTGGTTCTGTGGCTTCCCCTTCATTTCTGAATTCATTGGTGTTTATAAAGGATTCCAATAATAGGAATAGGAGCCATCCTAACTGAGGTGGGCCCCACCTTAATCAAAGTTATGTTATCAAAAGTCTTAGTGGGCTCATGTCCACAGGGCTGATCATGCTTAAGAGCAAGTGTTCTGGAGTACCTACAGCTTCCAACCCCACACCCAGACACAGAAACGACCTTTTCATGTAGATACCATGAACTCCATGTTACCAGTAACAAACGAGACTGAGATAGGAAGGCCTTGCCCAATTTCAAACAGCGAATAAGCGCAGCTGACAATTTAAACCTGAGTCTTTCTGTCTGAAAAACAAATCTCTGCTCTTTCAATTTTGCAGAACTGACCCAAGAGCCTCCCTGTTAATGTTCAAAGAGCTCCTCCTTTCCTCGGCTATTTATCTTGCTATTCACAGTCCTTTGGTTGTGACATCTGGTGTTAAATTATTTTTCTTTATCTTTTGGTTGGTACTTCATCATTAGTGTCCATTTTTACTCTCCCTCTCTGCCTCTTTCTCTTTTAATCTTGAAATGGACATCAAAGAGCACCTCCCTGTTTCTGCCCTTTAAGTGTTCTCCTCCTGCACTTCTCTTTGCATCACCTTCCTTTCTCACCAAATGTACATTTGATTTATAAGCATGTTTTTTTCTTTAATTTGGCTTTCGCTCCTTATTTTGACTCTATCTGTATCAAAAATTTTTTTTGTTTATTTTTCACTCTTCATTTACTTTCATTTGCTCTATGGCTTTCATTATTTGATTCTGCAGGTGGTAATAGATATTTTGCTCCTTAAAATTAATGGATTTATTCTATACTAGGAGAGAACTTTCCCCCCTGCCCATTTATTAAATCAATGCAACTTATACTATCAGATATTTCTAATGAAGGAACTCCTCCTCAACCAATTCCATGATCTGGAAATAACCGCCTTTAGCTGTCTTAACCTTTTTGTTCATTCTTTTTAAATACGTGTTTCCTTACAGAGGGTTCACTCACCTGAGTCATGTCTCACAGATTTTGAATATTGTCCTTAAGCAATTGTTTGAGCCCTTGATTTGTTTAAATAAAGTTTCCCACCTTAAGAGAGCCTTCTTATCTGTTAACTGCTTTTCTGATCACATAGTTGTATAGCTCGCATTGCTTATGTGTATTAATTATTCTCAAAATTAAATAACATCCCCTAAAACCATGACTTTGTAAATAATTCCAAGAATAGGTTTTATAGTCATGACCTCACTCACTGAAACCAAATCATCCCTCCAACACGCACACACACACACTGAGGGAATGAAAAATGTCCTTCAATTCAAACTCCTATCAGAAAGTCTCTATGGATTTAGATGTTTTCTTTCTTAGGATATATATATATATATATATATATATATATAGCTTTTCAGCTAAAATTATTCCATAATCATATATCTATTTTCTATTCAAAGAATATGACATCTAAACATCTACTTTTGTGCCTGAATTTAAAACCACACCAACTGGAGTGGAATTTAAAATCACACCAACGGGAGTGGGTCTCATTCTCTATTTCCTGACACCACTCAGCCCCCTCTGTATTCTTCACTTGCTCCTTTTCCACGCGTGCACCTCACTGTACCCCTCTCCTGTCTTCACCAGAAGCTCTCTGTTCCGCGTTAAGCTTCCTGCTAACCCCTAGACGCCTGCCCACCACGAAACTCTCTATCCTCCCTGACATTTGACTCCTCCACACGTCCCTGCAACAGCTCCCACCTCAAGAACACCTGATGGTACAAGAGCTTCTGCCTGAAATAAGCCTCCCCTTGACGTCCCCTGTCCTAGAAGCTACACGTATTCCTTTTACCTGTGTACGGAAAGCCTAGATCTTTCTCTAGCCTGAGTGAAAAGCAAGAGTCATCATCACTGTAACCGCTCTTATTTTTCTTCTCTTCTCACCACCCCTGTTTCCTTCCTTTCTCTACCTCTTTTCAGTTTGTCTTATTTCTTCTCTTTCTTCAAAGCCCCCAATCCCAGGAAACAACCACCCCCACCACCTGCGGACTTTATACACTGACATCCTCCAAGATTTCTCTCGCTGTCATCTCCCGTGAAGGCCTCTCTCTGCACAGGTCCCTGCTTCGTGTCTCACTACACTCTTACTTCCTCTTTCCAGTTTGTCAGCTTCTCCATTGGTGCCAGAGCGCAAACCTCTTCTGACCATCTTGCTCAATATATTTCCTTCCTTGCACTTTCCTCTCAATTTCTCACTCATCCTTTGAGCTATAGGGGGCAGGTATTTAATGTTGTTTTAAAGAAGAAGCTAAGAAACATTGCTTTGTGTTTTGCTGCTTGCTCTGCGGGATTACAATTTAAAAACTGAACAAACATTCCTTCTATAGTGAAGATAAGGAACTATTTTCTTTGCAATTTGTTTGAATAAAAATCCCAAGATGATGCACATACTTTCACTGCTTTAAATTAATATAATGGAATTGGTAAATTAAAAGACTTACTATTAAATTCTACAGCCTTTGGCAAACTTCTCTTTAATCCCTAGAGCTAAATCATCAATTAGGTCAAACATTAGTATTTCCAAATTAGCAATTTACTTGCAAACAGAAAATATGTGCTAGAATTTTCTCTCACATCTGCTTTTCCAGCCTGATAACTTCAAGAGGCTGGGATTATGATGAGGGACAATCATATAAGAGCAACTCTAGGAAGCTTTTCACTCTTATTGAACTGCAACTTCCAGAAATTAGTTTTTTAGGGACAAATACAGAAGGCAAGGACAAGAAAAAGAAAAAGAAAAAGAAAAAAGGGTTTCTGCTCCTTTGATGTATTTATTTTTAAGACTTATCTTTCTTCCACTTATAACTGCTAATTTTAAGTTCACTGATTACTATGGATGACGTTTTATTAAATCAGCTCTCTCAAGTTAAGAAGTAATTCAGAGGAGCTCATCTATTTAAGGAATACGTACTAGAGAAGTAAATTCTTCTCCCGTGGCTTTTAAGCTATGTATAAAATGTCAAATGGTGAAAGATCAATTTAAGATTATTACTCTCTTCTAAGAAAATCTTTTGAGCAAGTAGTTGACAATTTCTCCTGAAACTGTTTTCTGTCCTTAGTAATGTTCTTACTCATAGGGTCACTTCTATTCCACCTTTCTTCTAGCAAGTAAGTATTAACCTCAACATTTGGTAAATTCACATATAATTATATTACAGGACAAGTGGGTGTGTCCCATAATTTCTCAAAGATTTTTAACAGACACTCTTGTTATGGCACTCAAGACCTGCCAATGATCTCTTGAATAAAGTTGAGGTTAATTTCTTAGCTATATATGGGATCTTACGTCAGCCAAAAATACATAAGCAATTGTTGACCTTTTCTTCTATGACATTATGTTTTCTGGTATTCCTAGATATAGTAATCTATTTTTCTCACTCAAAAATAAGCTCTATAAATAAAAGAATATTAAACATTTTACTTCTTAAAACTGAGCTTGTAAAACCCATACTGGAATTTAACATTTTTTCGATTTTACATGCTCATCTACTATGACTCATCTTCAGCTCTCTCTAATCTCTATTGTCCACTGGTTCTATGAGGAGCTCATTTTCCCAAAAGGGTGCTTCAGACTATACTCATTAGAAAAATGTGGGATTTCATCCAATACTGCTGGCTTTGGGTCTTAGTTGTAATTACTGCTAATGAAGATAATAATGATTTAGTGGGTGGAAAAATGAGTATTAGAATGATTAGACTCTACATGAGATTCATAACCATTTTCCATAGAGTTTTATTCTTTGTCTCAGATGATCCATTTAATTTCATGTTTGGATATTATCCCTGAGAATAAAGGGAAATTTTAAAAATCCTCAAATGCAACACTTATTTGAGCTTTTTTTTTTTCTTTTTCAGAGCTATCAAATTTTAGCTTCATTTCTCTCAGATCAAAAAATTATATTAATCTTCTATTAAGAATTAAAATACTTAATAGTCAAGACCAGAAGTAGAAGTTTCCAGACAGCGATAACCTGTATTTTCTAGTGACCGACCATAATTTTTTGGGAAAGTAATAAGAGAACCAAAAATCATAAGTAGAATGCAGTCATTAAAGATATGGGAAAAATGTATAGCAGATCGAAAAGAAACAACTGATTCTTTAGTAGGAATCAGTTGTTTCCTCCTCTTCTTCCTTCACAGATCTTAAATCTTCCACTTATTAATATCTCAAGTGACAAGAGATATCTGAAAATGGTATCCATAATAAGAGCTGAGAAATGATAATGAACACAAAGAAGTATGATCTTAGTTGACACTGGAAATTAACCACGACAATGCCTAATTCCTCAGCAAACAAACAACTTTGGAATAGTCATAAAGGGCCAATATTTGCCCAATGTCCCCTTATGACCCTCAGGTGGATTACTATTTTACAGGATAGAAAAAGGCATCTCTCTGAGACAATGATCCTAGAGAAAATTGGAAAAGTGAAGTGATTGTAGTCTAATATTTTCCTTTCTTCTTTTATAAGGAAGGGGAAGTAATGACAGGGTATTTGATAGAAAGTGAAGTGACTATTCTGGAATTGATATGATTTGAATAAAAGTAAAAGTGGATTTCAGGTTTTCAACATGGTTATTATTTAGGGAATTTTTCAATAAGGAAATACATTGCTCATTTGGAAATAAAAATTGTTGTGCATTGTAATAAATTTAAAATGCTCATATATAAATTAGAACTGCATGGAATACAAGTCTGAATATGAGAAACAATTCTAAGTTTGATCTTTCTAATATTGGAGAGGAATTCACTAGCCTTTAGTTAGCGAACAGATATATCAACATGTTATATTTGTTGTCATATGGAACTAAATTACAATTTTTTAAAATAAATACAGACCAGTAAGAGTGCAATTGTTTTGAATGGTATATGATTAGACATATAAAATGATATATGATTGAACATGTATCTTTTAAGGAAAAATATTTTATATTCCTTTCAAGTCTAATAATGTGTTTTGCTCTAAAGTAGGAACAAGCCCCCCACTCTCCAATTTTAGGAAGAAGACTAGGTTACTCTGGTATGAGAGAAACAACTGAGAATGTGGTCTAAGTGCCTTGGAGAGGAAACGTGCTCACACCTAGGCAAGTAAGCATTTCCAAGAAGAAACCATAAAGCACACTTTCTGGAAATTTTTTGGACCCAGACTAAAGGTGGAAAATGGGATAATTCTGCTGGGTTTTAATTCTTTCTGGAGATTAGATTTAACTTGGGGAAAAACTGTGTAAAAACTGCTTTACTAGATGTGTTAAATGGATAAAGGGTCTACTGAAGTGTGCGAAGCACCACAGGAGTAAAGAAACGTAATATTGTGTCACAGGTGGTAAAATACAGCAGTAAGGATTAGCAATCTTGTTTTGGAAAGCTGTTTGTTGAATTTTCGAAACGCTTTTTTTTTTTTTTTTTTACAATCAACCACAAAGAAAAATGCTATAGTCATTGAGGATTTAATATAAACAAGTAAATCACAGATTATTTTTCTACACTCAGGAATTTCTCATCTATCTGATGGTTCCAGTTGAAATTAGGAGAAAATTATATCAGTGTATTGTTTCTTTCTTCCTGGGTTGCTAAATTGTACAAAGGTACTTATTTCATCCCTGTTGTGGATATATAATTGTCCATAATACAAAACTGAGAATTCAGACATGGCTATTTACACATAGCACATACATATTTGCACACACATATTTCACACATAGCACATAAACAAACACATCAACATACATACAGTCCTTCATATATATATATAGATGCTTATTTTAATTTGAAAATCTCTAGAGCACTACCACAATTAATTGGAGAATAACTTCTAACAGTATTTCAATAAGAGAGACGGATGTACTAAATTTGAATATAAAATGTTAGCCAAGCTTAGTTCATTTTATTAGGCATGGCAACCTAGTGATTATGTCTATATTTTTGTGATGCTGTCCTTGGGGCTTTGTGTATTAATGTGAGTTTTTCATGGTGCAATATAATTTAGCCCAGTTGCAGACTTGTGTAGAGACATCCTATGGCAGGTGTTCTTCTTTTTTTTTAGCATACTTTTTAAAAATTATCTATTTTTAAAAGATACAAAAAAATGTTACATAAAAAATATGAGGTTCCCATCTACCCCACTCCCCACATCCCCCACTCCTCTCACATCAACAACTTCTTTCATTAGTGTGGTACATTCACTGCATTTGATTAATACATTTTGGAGCACTGCTACACAGCATGGATATACTCTCTCCCAGTCCATTCAGTGAGTTATGGCAGGATATATAATGTCCTGTATCTGCCCCTACAATATCAGTAAGGACAACTCCAAGTCCCAAAAGTGGCCCCATATAACACCTCTTTTTCCCTCTCCCTGCCTTCAGCAACTCCTGTGACCACTGTCTCCACTTCAATGATGTAATTTCTTCCATCGCTAGAATCACAATAATTTTATAATAAAATACCAGTAAGTCCACTCTATTCCATATTTTAATCCTCCATCCTGAGGACCCTTGAATGGTGACGTCCACTCCACCTCTATATCGAGAGGGGGCTTAGATCCCAATGGCTGATGGATGGGATTCTCCTGCTTGCAGTTGTAGACTCTCTCCATTCCTTGGTGTGGTGGTTGACCATTCTCATGTGCTTCTTAGCTGACCTGGGTAAGTCGAATGAACTGGAGATTAGGTGTTGCAACTGCTGAGACTCAGGCCTCAGCTGGCACATGGACAGTCCAGAGATTAAAGTCTCCTGAGCATACCCCAACCCCAAGCACCAACCACAGGTTCAGTAAAAGTGACAGAAGAGGCATATGCAGAGAAGTCACATCTGAGTCCAACTCTATTAATTCAGGAGCACAAACTCCAAAGGGCCAACTGGCAAGACATTGAACTCCAGAGCCATCTTCCATGACTGTAGGACCTGTGTGTCTCTGTAGCCCTCAGGAGCACCAGTACCTGGGGTTGTATTTGCTTTGGCTCTCTCTGGGATCCTGCTGAAATGTTCATAAGCACGACCCCTCTGATGACCTCCCAACTCATTTTGAAGTCTCTTAGCCATATAAACTCATTTGTCTTTACCATTTCCCTTTTTATTCAAGGATTTTTTCCAGTTGCATCACCAACTGGTGCTTGGTAATAATCCCTCAGTGCCAGGGAGGCTCATCCCTGGGAGTCATGTCCCATGCTGAGGGGAAGGTAATGCATTTACATGCTGAGTTTGACTTAGAGAGTGGCCACATTTGAGCAACATGGAGGCTCTCAGGAGATAACTCTTAGGCACTCTGAAGCTCTAGGCCATGTTGAAATTTCAAGCATGCAGATTTATAAGCATAGTCATCAATATCAATGGCCCGTCATTGGTCCATCCTTCTTCATTGGTCTTTGCCCTTGACTTGGGGTATTGTTGCTGTTCCTCTGGGGAATGTGACATAGCTCCCCAGGATGGGACCTCAGCACTCCCTCAGTTGTCATGTGAAACTCTACCCACTATGTCAATACACAATGAACATTTGAACATAACTATATACCCTATATGCATGCCCTAGAGAATTCCCTCCCACCCATGCATTCCCCCATCATTAACACCACACACCAGTGCTCCTCCCCTGTCATAATTGAACCCTTCTGTAATCCAGAACTTCTTAAAAAATGAAGCCTTATATATCTATAACAGTAGTTCTTAACATTTTTTGTTCCATGGAGCCCTTTGCCAGTCAGGTGAAATGAATACTATTGTAAATTATTAATTGCATACATGCATAAGTGAATGAAATACTACGTTTCAGTTAGAGGTCAGAGAAAATAAATATCATAAGTTGATCTTTTTTTAATTCAAGCTCACAGACCCCTCTGAGATCTTTCTACAACCTCCAAGTGTTAAGAATCTCTGTTCTCTGACATTTATTTTTGCCTGTGTGTGATTTTGGTAAAATAAGCTGAAATAAAAATATCAGTATAAAACCAACCAGATATGAGAAATTAGTCCTGATTCTGAATTTTTTTTAAAAGGGCATACAATTTCAAAACTGATTTCTGTATTGCAGGTTGGTCCCATCTAAAATCATTTGGTCAGAGTGAGGCTTTCTTGTGTCATAGTTCTGTGATGTATTATGTATGCATCTCAAAATCTGAACTATTAGTGAGAATGTGTGTGCATGAGTGTGTTTTAAAAGCAAGACTTCATTTTACCCATCAGAGATATCACAGGGTCCTCAAGAAACAGAACGGTTGCATACTTGAGGTGGAGTTTAAAAAGGCATACTGCAGGTGTGAATTGCCACTTGGCAACAGGATCTTAGTATGGACATGGTAGAAGTTGCGTAGAGAGAGAAAAAACAATTGTATACAGTAAAAGCATGAGCAACAGTATTACTAAAGTAAAATATGAAGGAGGGCAACTCTGACTCAGGTAATAAGCTCAAATAGAAGGACAGTTGTGTGGCCTATATACCAAGCTCTTTGCTGCAGCTATTCGTACCCTGTGCTCTCTGTCTAGAATGTTTCTCACCATGGACAGCTGATTCCCATCCTTCAACTCTCCAACGAAAGAACTTCTCTGAATGTCCCACCTAACATGATCCACTCCTCCAACCTTCCCCCTAAACATGCATTCACTTATTATTTATCATTTCAACTATTCATCTCCTTTTCAACCATGGGCTCCATTTTTCTCAGCCCAGCCAACTCCAATGAACTGCAGAATCATATATCCAAATTACTTAACAGACATTCTACTTGGATGCAAGCACCTCAGATTTAACTTATCTAATATTGACATACTGCCCCACTCCTCAGCCTACTCCTCTCACTCCAATAAACTTTCCAATCTCAGTTAATAGCGACTCCATCCTTCAATTTACTCAAGACAGAAAGTTTGAACTCATCCCTGGCTCGCCTCCTTTTCCGCACCGTATTCTGCCCACTAGACAATCCTTTTTTCTTCATTTGGATTTTATTTAAACAAGGTTGGCAGATCTTAGCACCCATCTAGATTAAAATAATAATTTCATTATCATTTCCTAATCAAAACTTTGACAAATCATTTAAACATACAACTCAATTCTCCCCAACTGTTTCATGTGAATAAATCAGTGAAGTGGCTTGCTACTGGTCAATGAATGAATCAGACCTTTTATTTTGAATATTTAAAAGTTTATAAATGTCAGGCTTATATTAAATTTAATTTTGAACATTATTTGACTGAAAGAAAAACTATTTATTTTAAGCCTCTAAATATTTGGACAATATATGCAGTTTCAAAATGACACAGCTATCAGAAATGGTGGGGGCAATAAATTTTACTATGTGGATGAAATTATACAAAATACATAAAGTAAGATGAGTGAGTAACATACATGGATAAAAAGATGCTATCATCTCTCATATTCCAAATGAAATCTTGCTTTGACATCATTTCTTTTATATCCACCATAATATCCAGTTATACTTCTGTGACTGTTTCCTATTTAAGTGACAGCTAGGAAGATTCTGAGACAACTTTCAAATGAGGCCTAAGGCCTCAATCTCTACGATGAAATGAGTTTTCCTTCTCATGGAAACAGGTTATTGAGGCCTGGCAATTGTTCTGAGCAGTTTTCCAAAGCATCTCCATCTTTTCCACCACTCTGCTGAAGAGTGAATCACTGCCATAACTATTAGGGTTACTGTCTGCTCTCTTTGGTAGGAGGGATGAGTGAGAAACTGATCCTTCATTTCCTGAAAAGACAACAGTAACAACAACAAAAGCAACCACATCAACAAATATACCTGTTTCACTATCTGCCAGGCCATTTTCTAAGGTCTTTACCTACTTGAACTAATTTAATCTTCAGATCAACCTTTTAAGATAGGCACCGGGTTCTACCCATTTGACAGAAGAAGAAACTGAGTCCGAAAAAGTTAGTCAAGTTTCCCAGGATCATACAGTTGGCAAGTGGCAGAACTAGAATCAAACACAGATAGTTTGTTTTTGACACTATTAAAGAAAGTTGCACTTTGATTTTGCAGTGGACCCCAGTTTTGTACCGTTTTCTTCCACTTGCCCCCAGACTATCTGCAAAACTTACTGGTGGGAAACTCCAGTCAGAACTCACCACTGTAGAATGAGCACAACTGCTCAGACTAAGGGAATATTTCCACTTGAACGCATAGATGAGAGTAACAGATGGATGACATCCAGAAATTGCATTTTATGCGGGGCGGAGAATGGAGCCTTTTACCCCTTTCCCAGGTGTCCTGAAGTTTTTCTCTCATTGTGATTAGCAAAATCAATGTGTGGCTTGGCACAAAGAAGAGGAGGCATTCCCAGGTTTGGGAGACCCGACAGCTGCTGTTGGTGTTCGTGTGTTCACGTGTGTGGCTTTCTCATCATTTAACTTGAAATAAGAATAAAGTTTAGCAATTCTAGAAGAATAAATATTCTTTACACACTGCTTTGAAAAATGAATATTTTACTACCTAACAGACATGCAGTGATTTTAAAATTAAAGCTTCTGCTTGATAGCTGATAATTTAAGATTAAAGTCACCATAGTGCCTTAGGGAAAGTTATGGACTTCTTTCCTGTTTTTGAAATAATGGATATGACTAGCATTCATCCCAACAGATTGTGGAATTAGGTACTTGTGAGCAAAGGTGGATATGGGGATGTCTAAAGGTAGTCTGAGTCTCTTTAGAAATATTTTTACTCATTAGGTCTTTTCATTCATATTTGACTAGTAAGATATATGTTGTATTCTTGTTGATTGAGGTAACTGTTTACTCCAGCTTGGGGGGAAGCGGGGGTGGAGATTATCCTTGGGATCGTAATAACATCATGAAATTCTCATACCCTTTACAAATGCAAAAGTGGGGAAAGCTTCAAAGAGGAATTGACCACCCATGATGCATTCTCTTCATACTTGAGAATTGTTTCTGAAGATTTTCAATTCTAAAGGTAAACATACAAATATATATTTAAGGATTTTAGCTAACCTATATAATACTTGAAAATAAATAGTCACAATTTTCTTTTGTTATGATCCCTAAAACTCTTTTTTTCCCTTTCTCTGACCAAAAATAGAAAACCTACCTATATCCCCTTCTCCCCCTGCCACCCCCTGCCCCAGTTGTCTTTTTCCTGTGTCTATTTGCTGTGTCTTCTTCTTTGTCCGCTTCTGTTGTTGTCAGTGGCACGGGAATCTGTTTGTTTTTGTTGCGTCAACTTGTTGTGTCAGCTCTCTGTGTGTGCGGCACCATTCCTGGGCAGGCTGCACTTTCTTTTGCGCTGGGCGGCTCTCCTTACGGGGCGCACTCCTTACGCGTGGGGCTCCCCTATGCGGGGGACACCCCTGCGTGGCAGGGCACTCCTTGCGCGCATCAGCACTGCGCATGGGCCAGCTCCACACGGGTCAAGGAGGCCTGGGGTTTGAACCACGGACCTCCCATGTGGTAGACGGACGCCCTAACCACTGGGCCAAGTCCGCTTCCTGTTACCCATATTTTTAAAGATATTTAGGCCAATCATGGATTAGAACTCATGGCCTGTGGTATTGCTTAAGACTTTTACATTGCTTAATTTATGAACAAAAAAGCTTTGAGGCATCACTGCCAGTGATTTACAGGGCAGATACCCCACAGTCCTGCTCTTTCTGTGGAGGGCATGTGGGTAAGAGTCACTTGACATCTTGTGGCATACTGTTTAGAAAGAATCTTGGTTGGGGAAAAGCTTTCTGTTTATTTGTTTATTTTTTTAAAGAAAGAGGTAAATTTATTTAGTAGGCATATCTTCAAAGCATTTAAATGTCAATACCAGTGAATTAAAAAAGAAAGAATAATGGCAGAAGGGCACAGGAACCAGGTGAAATGTTTTTTTTTAACAAATCAATTTTATTGATATATATGAATAAAGCATAAATCCATCCAAAGTGTAGAACCCATGGTCTTTGGTATAATCACACAGTTGTGCATCCATCCCTTCAGTCATTAATAGAGCATTTTCATTAATGCAATAATAATAATAAACCAAAAACAGACAGGCAAGCAAAAAAACCTTGTCATCAGGTGAATTTTTAATTTCAAAAATAAAACTAAGGTGAATAAAATGCCCAAAGTAAAGCATATTAAAAAATATGATAATAAGAAAAGCAGATTTGAAGTAAAAATACAAAAGTTACAGTATAATTTCTTCAGTCAGATGAGGTTATTATTGTTAAGAAATGCTAATGTCTCAGGATTTTAGCACTGAGGGAGAAAATTCCCATAAAAACAAAATGGAGTAAGTTTGCTAGAGGTGATTATTTGAAAAAAATTTGTAGAATAAGCAAGTTTAATAATACAAGCTGAATTGATTTTGTTTCCCTACCTTAATATGGAAGAAAACCTTTAATGATATGTTTGCTAAGCCTTGCTTTTTAACATGATAAAATTTGCTCTCCTCAAAGAGTATCTATAATCTATTCCATGGCAGATCTCAAATCATCCCCACAAATTTATATTAAATTATCCATTGTGTTTTGCAAATTAAGAGCAAAGCTGGTTTCAGAAGATAATCATCTGACTGAAAATAATTTTGTTGCTTTTATATAAGCAAGACATCACCTACCAAAATATGGAATCAATTCCCATTGCGGGTATGGCAGCAATTTTATTTTCAGAGACTATGTCTCATTCCATTAAAAAAATAAAAAAAACTTCAACATTCCTAGAATTGCCCTTGTTTGTTCAAGTTGCTTAAAATTACATTAATAAAATATTAAATATTTGAAATCTTACAAATTAGTTCATTTTGAAATGCAATGTTTTCCTTAATTCTCTCTCACTTCATGTTTTCATTGTTTCCACTCAGAAGACCAGGCATTGCCCTGTCCCAAATGCTGGCAGCCTGCAAGTGAGTGAGTTAGAGAAAGCCCCGGCCTGGGAAAGCTGGTATTCTAGCAGGAAAAAATACCTCAAACAGTAAAATGAATCCACAAAATCTGAAAAGCATGATCCAATGTTATTTAATATTTTTTATAAATCAAGGATTCGAATAATTTTAAAGGAATTTTATTCAATTCCCGTTTTAGAGTTTTCAAACTATGTAAAACGATGTTTTCAGAATACCTTCCCCTCCCCCTTAAAAAATACCAAGTTGAGTTGTTTATAATATTTACTAACAGCATGGAACATTGAATAGAGTTTCTCTTAAAATGTAAGATGATAACATCAGACTTGTACTGGGGTCATATCATCAAAGACTGAAAGGAGTATTATGTCTCTGAACCTTATATGCATAAGAGAAAAAAGCAATCTTTTAGATAATTTTTAAAAAATTAACATCCTCAGTGGTCTTTGTTTAAGTCCTGAATGGAATCTTAAAATAGCATTAGTGTAATTAGCATCACTATAAATAGAGGACTTGCTAAAACTAAATTAGTAGGACCAGTTAGTGAAAATGTTGAGGGCATTAGGTTAACTTTCATGAAAATGAATACAGGATAAGAAAGAGGACTAAAAGGAATGGTGAATAAGAAAGGGGTAAAATGTTTTTATTGAAAAAAATTATGTAAGAGAAAAAGAAAGACAAAGAATGAACTTTTTAAATAGAAATATAATCTCCCTTTAGCTAGAGAAGTCTTCCACAGCTATTATATAGATTAATTTCTAGTAATCTGATTCCAAATGCTTATAAAATTACAAAAATTCAAAATCCAAGGGTAGGGATAAAAACTCCTGAGGACCAGTTTCCTTTCTATCCCATAATTATTTAATTCAACATGAATGCCTGTGTTACCTGTTGTTAAAAGAAAACGTAAGATGCTTTTTCTTTGGTAGCTCATTTTCCCCGACTTTTATAGCAAACCTGAAAGGTTGGATGTAAAGAGCTATAGTTCTTAAATTTTATACTACTTGAGCTAATATACTCTCAGTTTTTAGTCAAAATTTCATCTAGGCCAGAAGTTGTCATTCTAACTTTTTGGTAAGACTCATGTACTTACTTTTTTTTAAAAAAAGATTTATTTTTATTTACTTCTTTCCCCTCTCCCCCCATTGTCTGCTCCCTGTGTCAACTCACTGTGTGTTCTTCTGTGCCCGCTTGCACCCTCAGTCTACCGGGAAACTGTGTATCTTTTTTGTCACGTCAGTTCTCCCTGTGTGCAGTGCCACTCCTGTGCGGGCTGTGCTTTTCTCAGGCGGGGCGGCTCTCCTTGCAGGGCTCACTCCTTGTGTGGGGGGCACCCCCATGCTGGGGCACCCCTGCGTGGCACAGAACTCCTTGCACACATCCGCACTGCGCATGGACCATTGCGTGGATCATCACACCAGTCAGGAGGCCCTGGGTTTGAACCCTGGACCTCCCATGTGGTAGGCGGGTGCTCTATCAGCTGAGCCACATCCACTTCTCTACTTACTTTGTTTTTTTTTTTGCCTACACAGAAAGATCTGAGTAATGCATGTTAGCAATCCATTTCTGCCTTTTAGAAGTCGATATATTGAGAAATATCTGTCACACATCATTTCAATCACTTACCTTGCAACTAATTGCAATGGACATATAAACGTTATTGTTTTAAGTATCAAAATGGTTTGCTGACTCCTTAGCATACCCTTACCTCAACCCTGACCTGTGTCCTAGGTAAGAAGCAGCTTTCCAGCCCCAGAGCATAAACTCACCCAGGGCACAAACCTGCACCTGTGGCCACCCCCCCACACACACACACACCTTAGCCAAGATCCGCGGCTGGGTCCAGCTGATGCGCTCACCCCCTGCCCTGACACCCTTCATTTATAGTTATGAAGAATACAACCTGGGGAGGGCAAGTGGCTTTCTTTATTAGTCTGGTATTATTACCTGCCTTTTGAACCCTCTATTAAGATCCTTGAAATGTTCACCATTAGAAAAATGTTGCCCGTCTTTTTCACATTTCTATTTAGAGCAGAACTTACTGACAAGTGCCAAGTCAAAGTTAGCTTGTGTGTTGAGTTGTGGGTTGGTAGGCAGTGGTGAAAAAATTCTGTCAAGTTTATAGTGTATATTTATGGAAAGTGAAAAATAAAACATTCAGTACAAAATAAACAAAAATCTTCTTGGCTGATAGATCTACTTCAAAGATAGACACCAATCTGCAAATGAATGATTTTAAACTGGGGTGGGTGTTTGATTTTTATGTTAGTCAAAATTGGCCTGGATTGCAAATAGTTGAGAAAGACTGATTTTGATGGGCTGTGCTTTAACATTGTGCTAATGATTCCTCATTATTTAGTTCGACATGAGAAAAAAAGCATTTTCCCCCAAAATGTTTTTATCATTCCTACTACTTATTATATTATTTAATCCTTCCTCAGTGAATATTCCTGAATGTCTTGTAGTCCTATCTGAAGTTGTGAATAATATTCTTTTGTCGTATTTGTGTGTTTTTTTGTTACGGTTAGTTGGTTTTTGTCTGTTTGTTTACTTGGTTATTCTTTTTTGTAATGAATTATTCTCTAATTCACTGAATGTATTTAAAATTTTAAATTGCACATTTATTTCTGTTCTGGAACTATGCTAAAATCTGAGCTACAGGATTGAGCAAAATTCTGTACTGTTTCTGTCCTAATAGAGTTTCGTAATTTGGGAGAGGAGACACAAGTGATCGCTGTAATGGGTGCATACTTCAAGCTCAGACGAGTACCTGGAGGAAGTCAGGGGTTACAGTTATATGAGCACTTGCCACAAAGTCAGCCCAGCACTTTACCTGGAATCGCTGGGAGTGGTGGCCGTGGTTACTGGCGCATCCAAGAAGTCTGTCCTTTGTTTATGATATTTGGCCTGAGGGCTGAAATACTTAAACCTCTTAGTACAGAAATTTTGCCTGTAAACAGAATATGTAAATAAAGAGGGTATAGCAGGAATTTTTACCAACTTTCCTATAAACAATCAAGTTATAAAATTTGTATTTAAAGAAATAGCCTGGATAAAATAACTTCAGAGTAGTGATAAGTGTAAGCAATATTTCAAAATATCTACAGCCTAGTGTGATACGAAAATATCTGTGATTTTTATTGGTAACATACATAGGCATTGCTAATATATACTTGAGTGATTTGTTGTCTCTTTCTTGAAAGGAAAGCCAAATTTCAGTTAAAGGTTAGTGAAAATATATGTGAATTTTTTTTTCTCCTTTCAAATTCATTGACCCCATGAATTCTATTCCTGGACTACTTCATTCTGACAGAGAAAAGTAAGGGTCCCTTTTAGTTTGCCTAAATAAAATCTTCCACAATTTTGACCCACTCCGTAGATACTTCGGTTCTATGATTGTATCACAAGTGACAATGGTATAGTCAGCGTATCTTTGCACTTAGTGAATCAATAGTAAATGTCCAGGACCCCTGCCATTGAAAACACTATAAATATATATATTTTTTTTTATATAAAAATTTTATAAATCAATTTTCCAAGATTATGAAATTCTAGGAGAATCTACCAGATTAACTTTTATTGAAAGTGAGTATAATCAATGACAAAACACACTGAACTTTTCAAGACTATTTTAAGCCATCAGGGCCAGATTAAAGAGAAATCATATTTTATTCCTGAAGACACTTGTCATATTTCTTAACCATGTTACTTGCAAATGTGAAGACAGAATAAAAACATCTGTTAGTATAACAACATTTTTTGGGATCTTATTAATAGTATGTTGGACATTTCGCATGTTATAAACCACATAGAATTCTGCAAGTTCTGTGGAATGAGCCCCATTTGGACACTGAGGCTCCAGTGAATATTCTGACTTGTATTGTGAACGCATTTGATCGAATCCATGTCTCAGCATCTACAAATTATTCTGCTATAGAAAAGAACCTAAGGCTGTAGCACATGACAAGGTACTATTCTATCCTGTTTGAGCCCCTCGGTTCCCTCTGGAAAGTACTTTGGATGCAAAGGCCTGGAAGAGAAGAAAAACTTTACTCTAATAGAGTCTTGAAAATGGCTTGAAGGGGTTATTTCCACTTTGGGTCCTCACAGATAACATCAAAACTTCCGGAGTAGTTATCCCCTTTGTTGACGATGTATTTAATTTTTTTTTTATTTTGTTTTTGATTGAGACTGTTATCAGAGCTGTCACTGTCATGTTTTATTTCCCAGATGTTAGGCTACCTGTGGCAAACTGCAAAGTGTCCCTGGGTTTTCTTCCCTCTGGCTGACCCTTCTCCTTGCTGACTAGACTCAGCCTTTTAGTGTGGAAAGCACTCTCTTTCTCTCTCCACATTCTATTAGATTTCATCAAATCCTTTGGATTAATATACTAGTCCCAGGCATAAAACTCACTTCTACAATGTCAATCAAAACCTTGCCTTTGCCCCAATATTAACATAGTTAACACTATTATTTACACTCGATGATTTTTATCTTGTAAGCAATCATACTAAGTCCTACCCAAAGTTCTCCCCATTTCAGTATTTGTGCCTAGCAAAAATCAAATATGAGGAATGTTTTTTTATTCCTTTTTATCTCTCTCCACTCCAAATATCCGTCACCAGTCCTGGCAGTTCTTCCACCAAAACTTATCACAGTACTGTTGAAATCTCCTCATCTCTACTTCTAGCAACTTAAGTCTTTCATTTACCTCAAAATGCATTCATTAAAAAAAACAGTTTTTACTATACCTACTATGTACTAGATAATGTTCTAGCTGCAAGTGATACAACATTGGACAAAGAAAATTCCTATTTGCATAGAACCTAAAACCTACCTTCTGTTTGTGCAATACACAGCAATAACTCCATTCGAGAATCGAATCCATTCCAGTGTTATTTTGTTCTCCATCTATAGTTCTATTATTACTTACTCTCTTTTCTTTGAACGCAACAACAAAGAATTAAATCTCATCATCTAACTAACTAGGTTCCAGGCATGTTATAATGGATAATTAGAAAGTAAAATGTCTCATAAAATACTGACATTCACAGCATTTATGTTACTCTTTAAGAAGTTGCGGATCCTGATTTGGGTAAGACTAGCATTCTACCCTGATTACTTAAATTACATATCATTTACAATAACTGTCTTTGTTTAATTCTCCTGTCTATGTCAGCTACCTGTGATTGTTTCTAAACAACTTGTATTGTTGCATATTCTCAAAATTTGTTGTTAAAAAATTTTTAGGATTTCAAATGTCAGTCAACCTAGGAAATAGTCTGTTTCACTGTTAGGTTTAAATAAACAGAAAAAGAAAAGTTAGTACAACTTCTCACAAAATCTAAGAACCTTAGATATAGAAGAAAATTGTTTCTTTTATATTCTGACAATTGTGTGATTTAATAACCATTAGGATTTTGTGGAACATGTCTTTTTTCCTCAGAAGCTAATAAGTTGATAAGGTTAAAAAAAATACAATATTGTCATTTAAAACTATTTTCTCCAAATATTTCTTCTATCAACTTTTAAAATACTTTGGTTAATTCTGAATATGACAAAGCAAACATAAATTCATTTTTAATAGATGATCAAGTTTTCAAAATCTTAAAGTAATTGGGGAATGAGGAAAATATCAGAACTTTAAATTGAATTTATATATTAATCCATGAAGTATAATTTTAATCTAATAACATTTAGTTTTGCACAGTTTTAATGAATATTCTCTTTCCTAAAACACACGTGCATATGATCATAGAAAAATTTTATCTAAGTATTTTTCATTTCTATTGGAATGTTTACTTTAATAATTACTCCATATGTTAATACTCGTGTTGACTGACTTACTATAACTAAAAGGCTATCTTTGCAGGGTGGTTTGCTATTTTTACAAGAAAGTACAATTTTTCCAGTTTTATGAAAGAGAAAATATTAGTAGCAACTCAACATAATTCCATAACCCAGCATCTCAATATCAAAAATTAAAACAGAACCCCTCCCTTCCTCAAATTCTTAAGTCCTATTTATGCTGGCAAACTAATCCTATTTGCTTTTAGGCACTTTACAATGCTTAATCCAATGCATGACAAGTATTAGGAACTTTATAATTATCTCTTGAATGAATGAAAACACCTAGAGATAACTTATTTGTTACTGTTCACTAGCCATCCTTTCAAATGACTTCCTTTTACTTTGTTAAATATGCAACACACAATTGTGTGGGATGAAGAGGGGGACACGTACTATTTCATGATTTTAAACACATGATAATTGCTAAAGCACAACACTATTTATTACATGTCACTTTAGTAGACACTACATATACCTCTTCCTTCATTATGATTTTGTTTCTACAGTCATTGGATAATTTGATAGGTCCAAATAGGAATGATTTTCATGCTGATTAATACTTCATTTGTGCTTATTTTCCCTTTTTACTAATTTTTCAAATTTTCTTTTGGTTCTTGGTGTTCTTATTTAACAACAGGAATTATAGTATTACACTCTCAAGGATTTCGCACCCAACATTAATTTTTTTTGCCTCCCTTACTAATACCACAGTGGGAGAAAAGGTGAAAAAGAAAGCTCTTTGGTGCTCTACTCCCCCTCCTGTCTTAGTTCCATATTACAGTCTGAGGTCGTTCTGTTTTGAAAACGTTTGTTAATTTTAGATTATACTTTTAAAACTTTGGACTTAAAACCATACAACTGGCAGAAAGTCTATGTGTGTATTTGTAATATTCTGGTAATGGCTTGCTTATATTCAAGTTCTTTCATTTAAACAAAATGGTTTAGTATCTTTTAGAATGTTTGGTTCATGATCCAAATAAATCAATGTTAAAATAACAAATTATTAGAAGTCTGGGAAAATGTGATTATGAAATGGGTGTTTCATTCGTGAGAGTCCTCCAGAGAAACTGAACCAGCCAGGTGTGTACACACACACTCAGGTTCTGTATTTTCAAGTGTCGTGTGTGTGTGTGTGTACATAAAGAACGTTACTTTAAGGAATTGTCTCACGTGATTATGGGGCTGACAGAGCTGAAATCTGTAGGGCATGCTGGCAGGCTGTAAATTCTAGTAAGAGCTGGCATTCAAGTCTTGAGTCAAAATCTATAGCCAGGGATGTGGCTCAAGCAGAACTCCCTCCTCCCACATAGGAGGTCCCAGTTGGGTTTTGGTTGCCTCCTGAAAAATAAAACAAAACCAAACAAGTAAAACATCCGATAAAACCAACTCAGGGAAGCTGACGTGGCTCAGTGGCTGAGCACTGGCTTCCCACATATGAGGTCCTGGGTTCATTCCCTGGCCTGGTACCTCAAAAAAAATTTTTTTTTAAACTATAGGGGAGGCCAGCAGGCTACAAACTCAGAGAGGATTGTGGTGTAATCTTGAAGTAGAAGTTTTTAAGGCCTTCAAATGAGGCCCACCCACGTTATCGGGATAATCTCCTCTTTTCAAAATCAGCTGACTATATATGCTAATTCTATACAACACCTGCAAAGCAGCCTCTAGGCCAGTTTTTGACCAAGCAGCTGGACACCATCACCTAGCCATGCTGACACATAAAATTAACCATCACAGGTGTAACATATAACAAGGAACTATTAATTTTGCTAATTTTGTATTTATATCTGGCTTTGTAAAAAGATGTCCAATTTTTAGAGATACATCCTGATATGTGTAGAGATAGACTGACATGATATCTGGGATTTTATTTTTAAAATACATTATCAATAAATGAAGAAAAGAAAAATAGAATCAGACATCATAAATCTTGGAAAATCTTGGAAAAAAGTGAACCAAGAATAATAGGCATAGAGGGTTTCATCAGGTTATTGTCTCTAATTTTGTTTTTGTTTTTTTAATTATTTAAAATTACTCTTCAATACGATCATTAGAAAACTTCAATTAATATTTCTAAGCAGATATGAAATTAATGCCCACTTGGACCTAGAGAATGTGATTTAACTGTCAGTAAAGTTATAAATATACAAACACAAACAACAGAAATATGGTCTCAGATTTGACAGTAGACTTAGATAATTCAATAGATTTAATGTACCCAGGACATCAATCATTCCCTCATTATCAGTTTACAACAACATGGCAAAATTCAACAAAAGTGAAAGGGAGCCTTGCTTTATAAGGAGAAGAATGGACGTAGGTGAATGGCATGTGCCTTGTGAACATTTACAGGAAGTAATATTGGAGCCAGAAATGAGAAGTGGCTCAGTCAAAGGACGACAGCATTAGGTCCAGGATGAAAACTACTGATCCTTCTTTCAGTTAATCACATTCCAGTTTACAGTGGTTTGATATTTGTAATGTTAAGCTTTTAATTTGTTTTCATGTCAGGCATTACAGAATTTGAACATAAATATTGTTTCATTGCACGCATTTAAATATATCTGCTACCCCAAAAATCCTCTTAGAGTAACTTTCAAGAGCATCTTAGGATCTAAATCCATGTTAGAAGTAACATTGCTTTAAAGGATATTGAGAGTGATGATAAGAATAGCTATATTTACTAGGGGCTTATTATACATCAGGAACTATACCAGATACTTTTTGCACTATCCCACTTCACAATCCCAACAAACCTAGGCATAAGTTCTAATGTCAGGTCCCATTTTTCTACATGAAAAATGATGCTTAGAGAAGTTAAGTTGTCCAAGTTCTCAGAGCTAATAAACAGAAAGTGAGATCAAGCCATTTTCATCCAAATTCAAAGCCTGAGCACATAGTCAACTAACAAGAATGCTTTTGGACCAAGTCCATCTCTACAATAAAGATGAGGATTGCCTTGCCAGTCTCACTAGACAACTCTAGCTATATTTTCTGCTTCCATGTTTTTAATATTCCTAATAAGCTGCTGAATTTAACTACATTGCTGAATCTTTTTCTCCATGGTAACTGCTAGTTATATTTTAGGTTGTAACTGTGGATAATTACACCTCATCTTATTTTTGTCTGCCTTATTTTTCTCTTAAGCATTGCCCTCAACATTTCTGTATTGAATAGAATCAGTCTCACAAAGGCCTTTCTCTGATCAAACAGATATTGGGATGTCAAACTCAGTTGCCCAATACCAACTCCAAAGAGTTTCTCCTCTTCATTGATAAGTTAAGAACATGATAAACTACGTTTTTTAAAAAAAATGACTTATGTGGCTAAAAGTCTTGTATGTCTGTATCTTGCATAGATGTTAATTAGAGCTATATTTGGAAAGATTTCAGAGGACAAATTTTAAATAAATTTAAAATATTTCTTATAATCATGCGCTATAATCACACATATGCCCTCAGGTACTGTATGTATAATTAGCATAAAAGCCAGAAACCTGGCAAGAGTGAATTTCTAGAGCAAAAAAAATGAGTCTTACTAGGACACGTTAAGACCTGCTTCTTTTGTTACCACTGAGCAACTGGATGAGGGAACATATTTTCCATGTACTGTTTTTGCAAATTCTCGGGAGTTTATAATTATTTCAAAATCTGGTTCTTTTTCCGAAAAATAATAAATTTAAGCGTAAAGCAATTCAGACCTTGTAAACTGAGTTGACATTTCAGCATTACATAACTCAGACCAACAAAAATAAAACAAAAATGTGGCACCCCTACACCAGTTTATATAAAAGGCCAGCAGTTTGTTTGTTTGGGTTTTTTTTTGAATAAACTAACAAAATGACCAGAATAAGTTTCTGGGCTGAGAAAGTACATTTGTGAAAAATTTGTGGTAAATTATATTTATATGAAAACTAAGTCTTTTAGAATGCAAACCACAGGTGTTACCTCTATGTAATTGGAAATACAATTTTCAAAAAAATTAATGTGCATGTGCTGTGTGTGCGTAGGAAAGAGGTAACTGGAAAACAATAAAAATAAACGAAAAACAAGAAATGAATGCCAGACTCAAATATGCAAATGACATACTTGTATGTAAAGCAATTTCTTCAGAAAGGAGCTCAAATCAGAACTCCCTAGTAATGGTAAATTTATCTCCATTTCAAATGTGTAGACTAGTTTATCCTATCCTCTTATAATATTTCACAAGACAAACAGGAAAAGCAAAGAGAAAAGAACACTATTTCAAGAGGAAAATGTTTTTGTTTCTCCTTTTAAAAAAGTTTAAAAAAGGAGCTTGCTCACGAAAGTTTAAATGGTGTTTAGAGAATGAAGTCTTCAGAAAGTTTTCCTTTGTTTTTTAATTAGATGTTTATACTTTTTAACTATTTTAATGTTGGTAAGATACAGATTTGTCAAATCAACACAGGAAGGGGACTTGGTGGATAGAGAAGCTTCTAATGTTAAATCACAATTCTCAGAGGGCGGAAATGCTTCATAGGTAAGTCTCGATAACCAGAAAATTAAAAGAGCAGCCGATAAATTTACTTAATGGTCACCCTTTATCATCGGGTCAACTAAGAGGAAAGACTTTCCAGTCATAAAAATGTCATATGAAATGGTGTCAGAATAAAGAAAACCTGGTCTGGAGTGGAGAGCATGGGGCTAGCTGGTTAAATGCACTGACACCTTCCAGCTGTTTGTACTGGGAAAGTCACTTCGCTTCTCCCCTCATTGCCCTCCTTTCACTATAACACGAGGAGTACAGGAGTGCCCAGAGCCAGGTTTTTCTAAATATTAAATGAATTAATACATGTGAAGTGCCTAGAAGAGTATCTGGCACATAGTGTAAGCACTCAAAAAGAGTTAAGTCCTAACTTTAAAGGGATAGTCCCTGCAGCAGGTACTCAATTATCTCGTCATGGTATGCATATATTATATGTCAGTCCTTTTATAGTCTCAATCCAATTCTTCACTTGCCTGTTGCTCTTGTTTTAGGGAAGGACGTTTTCCTTTTCAGCATATGACTTAAACGGAAAAGTAGAATACAAGCCCTACTCCAACTGCTGCTCAAAATCCTGTTGCACATCAACCACCAGTGGGGTGAGGGGGTGGGGGGTATATGGGAACCTCTTATATTTTTTTTAATGTGACTTTTTTGTGATCTATGTATCTTCAAAAAACACAATTTAAAAAATTGATGGGGTGGGGAGTGGGGTATATGGGAAACTCCCTTGTTTTTTAATGTAACATTATCTATTAACTTTTAAAAAAGATAATTAAAAAATAAAATAAAGAATGAGGAATGAGCAGAAATAAGGTGAGAGTGTAACCCCTGACTAAAGAAGATATATTACTATTGTAGTTATCTTGTGTTATCTGAGTAATTTGCAACACTGAAATAAAAAATGACTCCTAGAACTTTTTTCTTAACAAAATAAAGATTAAAGGACAAAAACAAACAAACAAAACCCTATTGCACCTTCTCTTCTAATTATCTGTACTATTTATCTAACGTTTTATAAGTTTAGCTTGAGTGTAAGGTCCTGGCCCTCAGAAATATTTATCCATTTTGTTGTTACATCTCCAGGACCTGAAGGAGCACTCAACAAATACTCACTGAGCAAGTGTAGCATGAAAACGCGATTCTTCGGGGTGGATAGTTTTTGAACTGGTGTCATAGATCCAGAGAGCTCGTCATGCTTAGGCATCAAGAGCGACATCTTACTTGTTTTCTTACTCCGTCTCTTAATCTTTCCTACATTTGTAAATGATAAATCAAATCCCTACCCAACCACCTTCTTCGACATCTAACAGCCTTCTTCTCAAAATGAATGTCAAACAGTGGGCTGCAGAATGATAAAATTCCCGAGCCTTTTCTTCAAACAATTGTCACAAAGTTAGTCCTGAGTTATGTTTTGAAAGAATAAAAGCTGAGAAGATTTGAGTCATCAGAAAGTCACGTAAAAGTCTCTAAAAAAAAAAAAAAAAAAAATCAAGCATCTGCAAGAACAGAAGCCTTTACTGTAATCTTCAATAGAATTCCTATAAAATATTTACTTGCATAGACTTTATGCTGTTTCCTGGAAGAGGGAGTGGCAGATATCTCATTATTTGACAAGCATTTATTGAACCCATATGATGTGATGGACTCTGGGTGGTTGCCAGAGATAGAGTGAACAGGATGTGGTTCCTGCCCTCACAGAGCTTACCTTCAGGAGAATTCAACTGATCCAGGTCTCTGTTTATAAGAAAATACTTAAGAGATGTGTGTGTGTGTGTAGTTGGGGTGTGTGTGTATTCTAACCTGTTACTATATGAAGCAAATGAAAAAATAAGAAAATACTTAAGATATGTGTGTGTGAGTGTGTAGTTGGGGTGTGTGTGTATTCTAACCTGTTACTATATGAAGCAAATGAAAAAATAATAATGGCCCCGTTACTCTGAAATGAGACCTTTAGAAAGTAGTAGATCCTGATAATCATTCTGGGCCAGCTGTTGGTTGCATGGTCCTCAGCTCTCGGAGCCGATTTCCTCCTGATGCTCTCCTATCCGAAGCACACTGTTCTCATCCCGTGAAGTCTTTTCTGCTCTGAGATGCCCACTCCTGGCCTGAGGCATCTTATTACTAAATCTTTTACTATCTCAAAGTACTATCTTTATGAATGGAGTCATTTATTAATTGATTTCTTATGAAAGTTTTCTTTCTAGTATGTTCTACAAATTGTTAGTTGTACCTATATGAAGCCAAAACTATATTCTCTGCCTGCCCAATGGTGGGCACCCAGCATTGGCATCCTGTACAATATCAGGACAATAGAGTAGGGGTTTGACATTGTATGGCAGAGAGAATTTCTTGTTCCAATGGGAAGATAAAATGTGAAGTAGTATGGAAAATTCAGGGGGTTGGGAATGCCGACGCCTGGTTTTGTGTCTGGAATTTTCCTGGAATCTTCCTGGAGCCAATCGCTTCATTTGTCTGTTCCTCGGTTTCCTCACCTGGAGAATGGTGATAATGAACAATGTTTGAGAAATAAAATCATTATTATATTTGACAGAAATTTCTTCAATAAGGGGTTATACAAAATGATTATTACCTATGTGCACAGATCCTCATTCTTCTCTGCATTGATTGTCATTTAAAACCCCATGAATTCAGAGTATAAACTTTGTTCACTTTTAAATTTGGTGAATTGTGTCTATATCCAGCATCAACTGTAGAAAAAAGTGGAACAGTATGCTGACATATCGGGGGAATGCAGCATTTTCCTTGGGTTTGGTAAGGTAATGTCACTGCCTACTGGTGATGCTTGCTATCTGTTAAAATGAGAGCAAGTTTCCTTTAATTTTTCTCTCTGTCCTTGTGAAATATGTAGTTAAACCTGCAAGTAGTCCTGGTAAAAGTTGATGCAGGATCTTAAATTCTCAAAAAAGTTAAGTCTTAGATTGTTTATGAAGAACAGATTTTGAGGGCAGACAATGGAGTTAATGGAGATCACGAGGATATCTAAAGGAACGGGAAGTGGTGTAAAGGAAAAGGGATGGGGCAAAAAAGTTGAAGAATGAAAGATGCCACTTTGTCAAGGGCTGAAAATGGAACACTGTGAGTTTCCATCATCATGATCTCCAACTTCCTTGTCTTAAAGCTAATCCCCATTTCTTCCCCAAATCATGCTCCCTCGCCAGGCTTAACCTCACGTTCTCATCATCCCACTCTTTTAGCAGGAGGAAACATTGCACTAAATATCCTAAATTCCATTTCATACATTCATTCATCAAACAGACTTGAATGTCCTCTCAGGATCAGGTAATGTGCCACGTGCCAGGCACATGAGGCGTAGTAAGCAAAAATGAACCCCTGCTCTCTTAGAGCTTGACGTCTAGCAGAAGAAAAAAAATAGTATTGTCAGCTGATTTTTAGGGGTGCTTCCCGTACATCAGGCATTGCTCTCAGCATTTCATCTGCATTAACTCATTTTATCCTCCCAGCAACCTTAGGAAGCATGATGCTATTACCATCAGCCCCATTTTACAGGGGTTAAGCAACTTACCGAAGTTGATATTGTCAGTAAGCAGAAAAGCCCCAACAGTCTGTGCTTTTAATCTATTCAATAGTGCCCCTGTTTTAAACAAACATCAAATAACCTCTAAATTAATATGAGTTTTTACAGGGCATGTCTTCTGTTGCCGGGAAAGGTTCTAAGCACTTTACTGCGGGTGAATACTCCTGCTTTGATGTGAAAATCATTTTAAAGTATTTTCACACATAATATATCATTCTATTATATCTTTCCAAAAACCTTATGATATAGGTAGGGCAGATTTTTTATCTTCTTAGTACATGCAAAGGAATGTTGCCAAGGAGGATCTATGACATGCCACATGGCTAGTAAAACCAGAAATGCTGTCTTCTGACTTAAAATAGCCTTCCCTTCCTCTGAGGACTTTATTTAGTCATGTTTGAATTTTCTGATATTATTTGTGTTATGTTAGTACCAGATGAATTAATTGCCAAAAAAAGTCTTTGGTATAACTAAGGATTAATCTGTATGAGACAAACAGCTACAGAGCAGTAAGGGAATATGCATTAAACCTTGAAAATGAGTATCTAAGTGTGTTAGCATTTATTATATTTGCAAATCTTGCCATTACCGTCTATTCTGCATATAAAAAGACAAACTACAAAATGTCTTTACTGATACATGTAAATGATTATAATCAAGAGAAGTGAAAAAAAATGAAAGAAAATCAAAGAAAAGATAAAAGCACATTCTTCCTGCCTGGACTCTAGTTGCTGCCCTTACAGCCAAAGCATATTGAGCACTGACCTCAAATGCAATCAGATAGGTGCAGTGACAAGAAATCCCATCAAAAGGGCTACTTTGCATAAGCACCCAAGAACCATGCCAGTAGCTGTCCTCTCAAGTACAGAAAACCCTACTTTCTTTATTTTTTTCAAATATCTATTTTTTTATTTTTTAATTGTACTTTCAAAGATATGGAGATCACAAAAAATGTTACATTAAAAAATATAAGAGGTTCCCATATATGCTACACCCTACCCCCCACTCCTCCCACATCAACAACCACTTTCATCACTGTGGCACGTTCATTGCCTTTGGTGAATACATTTTGGAGCACTGCTGCACCACATTGATAATACTTTACATTGTAGTTTGTACTCTCCTGCAGTACATTCAGTGGGTTATGCCAGGATGTTTAATGTCCTGCATCTGTTCCTGCAATAACATTCAGGACAACTCCAAGTCCCAAAATGCCCCCACATCACATCTCTTCTTCCCTCTCCCTGCCCTCAGCAACTATTGTGGCCAATGTCTCCACATCAATGCTACAATTTCTTCCATTACTAGTCACAATAGTTCTATAGTAGAATACCAGTAAGCTCACTCTAATCCATATTTTATTCCTCAATCCTGTGGGCCCTGGGATGGTGATGCCCACTCCACCTCTATATCAAGAGGGGGCTTAAATCCCACATGATCGATGTATGCCATTCTCCAGCTTTCAGTTGTAGACCTCTTGTTTCCCTGGTGTGGTGGTTGACCATCCTCACCTCCCTGTTAGCTGACCTGGGTAAGTTCAATGAACTGGAGAGCTATAGTTGCAACCCTGCTGAGTCTAAAGCAGACTTTGCATTTTATTCTCTCAATTATGTCAGAATTATCCCTTTAGATACAGGATGATAGCCACCAAGAAATACATATTCTCACGGATCAAATACATGTCAAAACTTACTTCCTTGTAATAAAGTTCAACAGAAATATTGAACAATTTCTATGGGCCAGACCTCAGGGGTGAGAAGGAGAAAATATTACTATTCAGTTAGGAATGGAAATAAATAAATATATTTTATTGCAATATGATGAATACTATGACCAAAAAAATCTATAAAAAGGATCACAATCTACCCCTTGTCAATTTGGCATCCATACATGTCTCCTTAAACCATGCTTAACCTCACAATAAAATCACATTTTCACCTACCAATACTCAGCTGCCCTCTATCATTTTATCCACTTTATTATTAAAATCCTCCTCTGCCGAAGTCACCTTCCTATAAGCATTCACAAGGGACATAAATAACTTCACAGCTTTGCCCACCTAGAAAGGTCTATCCACATACCTCTTCCCCAGGCCTCTTTGTCACCAATTTTCAAATCATGTTCCTTCTAAGTCCTGACCATGCAGCCAAACTATTTGCCACAGCCCATGAAACACTATTCAAATGCACCTCTGCTCATTTCTCCATCCACGCAAAATGAACCACCAGGTGCACTGCTCAAAATTCTGCCCTTTGGGAGGATTTACCTTTACAACTGTCTTTCAGTGCTACATCCATCCACTTTTTGGCTATATAGTATGTAGAACCATCGTAAACTAGACCTGAGTTTAATTTCCCATAATCAACTAATCATAGGGAACTCTCCAAGAGGCCATAGCTATGGATTGGGAAAAAGAAGGTAACGTGTGGCAGGAGTAGGCCTTTGGGCATTTGGGCCACTTCCTTGTGTAATTTACCTATGCCTTCAGGGCCTTATAGAGCCTGATCTTGTATAAAGCACTTCCATTTAATGATGGAATAGTGCTGGCAATGCCCAACTTTAGAGCTTGGAAAGTCAGACAACATTCAGTTCATGATGAGCATCTCAGATCCCATGGTAATTTGCTGGCCCATGGTTAAACTCTCCATCTCAACTAAGGCCCAGTAGCAGACCAAAAGCTGTTTACTCCTGGAGGATGTGAGGACACTGCTATAAGATCCTAAAGATTTGTAATATGATTCTCCTAGAGGGGTCTGCTAAAGGCTCTAAACGGCATCTCTATTTGCCACTGAAACTTCCAGCATCACTGGATCTGCTGACCACAAGGCTCAAGTGGCAGAGCTGCTTGCACATAGCAATCTGTACTTCTTTCAAAGCCTCCTCCATTCCAGTCCCCACTCAAAACTAGCCACATGATAAATGGACAGGTGTAGCACACCCAATGGGGAGTATGTTGTCTCCAAAATCCAAAGAGGACAAAGGGCCAAACGCAACAGCTTCTTTTTCACTTTAGAAGGGATATTTTTGTCATTTCACACACTACTGGACACCTAGAAACATCAAAGAGTTGAAAGGAGCCTGACACAGAAATGCCTTACAAGTAAGTACAGAGTAGCGACTACCTCCTGCTTACTAGGTTCATCAACATGATCTTATCAATATAGTGGCCCAGTGTGAAATCTTGTGGAAGAGAAGATCAAGGTCCCTGTGGACTAGATCACAATATAGGACTTGAGAGTTCGTATTCCTTGAGGTAGGACATTGAAGGTATACAGCTGATCTTGCCAACTGAAATAAAACTGTTTCTAGTGGTCTTTACTAAAATGCATTGAGAAGCACTTGCTAGATCAGTAACTACATACCAGGTACCATGGAATGTTGTTAATTTGCTCAAGCAAGGATACTACATCTGGAACAGCAGCTGCAATTGGAGTCCCTACCTGCTTAACTTTATGATAATCCACTGTCTTCCTCCACTATCCATCTGTTTTATTCACAGTTCAAATAGGAGTGTGAATGGGAAGGTGGTGGGAAACACCACCCCTGCATCCTACAATTACATGATGGTGACTCTGATCTCTGTAATTCCTTAGGGAATGTGGTATTGCTTTTGATTTACTATTTGTGAGGTAGAGACAGTTATAGTGACTTCCACTTGGCCTTCCCTGCCATAAGAGCCCTCACTCCATAAGTCAGGGAACCAATGTGGGAATTCTGCCAGTTAAGCATTCTGGACCTGGGGAAAGAACCACAGAATGGGTCTGGAGACTCATGTATCCTCTGTGTGCTAAAGCTCCTTTGTTCATGTGACCTCCGCAAGCCCCTACTCTGACTGGGGGACCATAGTGGTGTTTTGGGTCTCCTAGAATTAAAATCAGTCCAGAGCCAGTATCAAATATTCCCTGAAATGTGATCATTTCTTCTTCCCAATACACAGTCACCTTGATAAAAGGCTGTAGGTCCCTTTGGGGAAGTCGGAGAGGAAGATTAATAATATCCATTTTGGGTGGTGTAGCAGGGTCCTTCCCAAATGGAACCTGGCCTTCCCTTCATTCAAGTGGTTCTGGTTCTGGGCATTGATTGAGGTGCTGGGACTCTATGTGTGACCCAGAACTCTTGTGCTTATACAGATCAAGTAAGAATTTATTAGACCACCCATCTATTTCCCTTCTAGGTATACCGTGAACAAAAGTCAATGCTACAGTATTCTTCAATGCATACTGTTCTGGTTACTGCTTTGACTCTGTTGTCCATTAGAGTAGGCTTGCCCACCTTGCCTTTGGTAATTAAGTGGCTTCTGCCAACATGGGATCTGATCATCCCTAATGTGCTTAAGAATCCGAGATTACTGTTAGCACTTCCCACCATAACAACTGACCTATAGAGAAGAGCTGTCACTAAGGTATTGAGGGATGATGGAGCTGGTCTTACAAATTTGTTCCTTACAGTCCTGCTGAATGGAGTAACCTCTGAATATTCAGCCCCGGTTGTGAGTGAACTGGACTTACATGATAAATCCATTCTAACACTCCAATCTCTGTAAGCCTTTGATCTCCTCCTCTACATTATACCAGTGTACTTCTGGCATTTTGATTTCAGGCAGTATAGACCAAGGATTGTCCCATGCTTCAGTCAACCCCTGAACCATCTGCTACAGGCCCATCTAAACCCTCAAAGCTACAACACTGAATCTAGAACCTTTGCTTATTGGGTACATACTAATAAATTGAGCCTGATCCATCATTATGTTCCTTCCACATTATCCCACACTCTTAATGCCCATTCCCAAACATAGTTCCCTGATTTCTGTCTATATAAACTGGAAAGACTTTAGAAATGCAGACCTTAGGGAGTCTAGCAAACCTCCTTATGGACCAAGATTTTTACCTTACCTTTTGGGTCCTTTTGGGACATTAGTCTTGCTATAGGTCTGGAAGGAAAGAGGTGTGGTAGAGGTGGCTCCTGAGAGGAATTAGTTGTGTCTTACAAGCCAACTACCTCAGGGCATTCCATTGCAGTTCTATCTGGTGAAACAGGATTCATCTCTTCAGGCAGAGGTGTGAGGTCCGTATCCTCAGAGGCGACAGTTACAGCCTTGTCAGGTGCAGCATGATTATTCTCTTCAGGTGGAGGTTGGATGGCGAATTTCCCAGGGAAGACTGGAGGCCATCTGGCTGATTCCTCAAAGTAGACCATTATAGATTTACCTAGCAAAGAAGACCCAGCCAAATCTAGGGTTTTAATGTCTCCACCATCATCATTATCAACCATATTTCCCCATTCCAATTTTGAGGACCCCATTCCTTTCCAATCAATACCCTAACTTTAACAACAGACACTCTGCAATGTTAGGAATCCTATTAATGTTGTAATTTAATCTCTTGTACAATGACACTCTGGGTCTGGTTTTCAGAATTCTCAAGTCTGCACTTTCTTGAAATAAGAGTTTCTTTTAGGGCATACATAGATACTTTCATGTCCTTTATGTGGTGCTTAAGCTGGGAATTTGAAGTCTTGATCTCATCCCATCCTTTAACAACTGTGTCCAGCATATTTAGGAGCAACCAGCCAGCATCATTATATTTGTTAATTCACAGAATTCTGTTAAGGTATCAAATACATTTTCACCCAGAGCCTTGCCTCTTATAAAGATTTGAGTAGCAGTATCCAATGGTGGTATTTTGCATATCTCTACTGCCAATGCATCCCATGGGCTATCAATGTCATCTTGATCATTGGAAATAGTCATTGGATCATTGGAAATAGTGCCTTGAATCTACTCAGATTAGAGAACCAAATAAAAAATCCCAGAGTCAACTTAGAAATTTCACACTTAAGATTCTGTTTCTCAAGAACCACTCCTTATACCAAATCTGTATTTGTTGGGTTCTCCAGGGAAACAAACCAGAATATATTATGAGATTTATTATATGAACTTGTTCACACAACTGTGGGGATGGACAACTCCAAATTAAAAATTACATAGGGCAGGTCACAAGCTGGTTACTCTGATGAAGATCTTTGATGAGTTTCCCAGGACAGTCTGGCTGGCTGAAGTAGAGATGGAAATTTTGTCTTCCTACTGCTGAAATTTTCAAATCTCCTTTTATCGCTTTCAATTGTGTGGATGGGACTTCTCTCATTGTTGAAGGCAATCTTCTTAGTTGATTGGGGATGTAATCAGCCATAGTTATATCTAATTTACTGATGACTGAAATCCATGAATTTTCTTCCCAGTAACAATTAGGCCAGTTATTGCTTGATGAAAAAACTGGATAACATAACCTGGTCAAGATGACACATGAACTTAATGATCACATTAAAAATGAGTAGAAGATGTTTGTGAAAATCCTTTTACAGGAAAGTCTACCAAGTCTTGAAGGATGAGTTGATAAAATTAGTCACATGAGAAAGAGGATGGGGGAAAGTATATTGTGATGGCACTGAGCTCTAGGTTGTGGCAAGGCAAATAAGTTTTGTGGGGAAAGATCAATAAGATTTAATGGCTGGAATGAAATGTATGTGCCACAGTAAGCAATTTTAGTCTTTTTCCTGTAGGAAATAATGAGTAACTTTAAATTTGAAAGTAAAAAGGTATGATGTTTAATTTACTTTATTTTTTTTTAAAGATTTATTTGTTTATTTATTTCTCTCCCCTTTCCTCCCACCCCGGTTGTCTGTTCTCTGTGTCTATTTGCTGCTGTCTTCTTCTTTGTCCACTTCAGTTGTTGTCAGTGGCACAGGAATCTGTGTTTCTTTCTATTGCGTCACCTTGTTGTGTCAGCTTGCTGTGTCACCTCTCCGTGTGTGTGGCGCCATTCCTGGGCACGCTGCACTTTCTTTAGCACTGGGCGGGTCTCCTTATGGGGCGTACTCCTTGTGCATGGGGCTCCCCTATTCAGGGACACCCCTGTGTGGCAGGGCACTCCTTGCGCGCATCAGCACTGCGCATGGGCCAGCTCCACACAGGTCAAGGAGACCCTGGGTTTGAACCGCGGACCTCCCATGTGGTAGACGGACGCCCTAACCACTGGGCCAAGTCGGCTTCCCATGATGTTTAATTTAAAAGTCACTTTACAAAGTATGAAAGCTAGCATTGGCAGGCAGAGGTAGTAAATAATAGAGCCAGAGAAACTGTTATTTAATTAAGACCCACTATATCAGTAAAGAGACTTTCTGCTTTAAATAACCAAAAACCTTGCCTCAGATCAGATTAAACAAAAGAAAACAATTGGAATATATGGAAGTATAATGGGATCTGGATAAGAGCTCCAGAATCACTTCTGTTGGCTTTATCTCCTTTGTGCACCCATTTTGTCCTCAGATTTGCTTCCTTTTTTGTTATAAGCAGCATGGGACAACATGAACAATTGATGTTCATGATCTGAGGAAGAGAGAAGGAAAACCCCTCCCATAAATATGGGATAGAACCTTTGACTTCTGAGCCAATTATGTCACACACCTATCTTAGAACCAATTGGAGTATTGGAAAGGATGCTCTGTGCTAGTATGCACTTGGTTTCCAGGGCCAGCTGTGGTAAAGGAATGGAATTACTAACATTGGCTTGGGCAAACTGGGATCTAATCCTGGACCTAGAAATGAAAATGGCTTCTATAACCACTAGGCTTTCATGGTCTATAGAACAAAGTCAGAATTCTGTCAAGAAGGGGGAAAATAGAGACTGATGAGGAAACAAAGAGTGCCCAATGAAGTCCACTACTAACAAATGAACTAACTAGTTGAGAACTACTTATATGTGTAGTTTGCTATCAATATAGAGAGATGGGGTTACAACAGCGCCTTTAAAAAACTTTCAGTAAAATTCTTCTGCTACAAAAGAAATTTGACTACCCCATCATAATTGCCATTTGCCCCTCTACTTCAGTTGCCCTTTATTTTAATTCCACTCTAGGTGAGTATAGAATAAGTAGCATTAATCAAGCAATTTTCCATATTAGTACTGATTGTCATTAGCACCAAATTAAAAAAAGGCAACCTGAAATGAGAGAGAAAATATATTAAATTTCTTTATAAAATTTTATTGGCTGGTATTCCCACTTCTTTTTGCATGGTTTCAGCCCCAAGCTTTAGGCACTTTAAACAGATTTTCATTTTCATCACTGAAATTTAAAGGTTCGATAATATTTTATTGTGTTTCCTTAATCAGAGCCTAAAATAGTCTTTCCAGTGAGAAAAAAAATTACATTATTAAAAACTGGGCCTGAGAATCATGAGGAGAAGAAAAATGAACATATTTCTAGGTTTACTTTTGGTGGAATGAGCTCTTGACCAAAGAAAAACTGCCAAAACATTCCTTGTACAAATCCCACAGTAGACCTAATGAACACATTCTTTGAGTTTGATAAGAAAATGCCATTTGAATTAACCTCATGATAAATCTATCCTTTCTAAATGTGGTCTAAAAGCTGCAGATATTAAAGTATTAAGCCTGGGATTTTAGAGTATCTCTAAGAAACCAAAAAATTTTTTGGCCTGTGAGTATTTTTTCAGAAATGTTTGAAGTACTTTCTGTCTAAAAAATCATTTAGACATAGGATTTCTCTTATTGAGCAAGTCCATCCTCATGATGATCAATGGAGTAGCTCAATCTGCACATTATACACACACACACACATACACACACACATATATACACACTTTTTTTTTTGAAGGTACTGACTGTTGAACTCAGGACCTCGTACATGGGAAGCAGGTGCTCAAACTACTGAGCTACGCCCACTCCCCTGCAATAACAATTCAAATCCCACTAAAAGAAAGAACTTAACAGAACTGTATCTTGTAAATTAGTACTTAGTTATATGTATAGATAAAATTTCTAAGTAATAGACCTTAGGACTGTAGAAATTTTGAGTCCATTTACACCATATCTCTCCCTTTAGTTAGTAGCTTATCCTATCTGGCCAAACCAAGGTTCTCCAAGGCGAGTCCTTGAGAAGGATAATCAGTAACATCCTAAAGTCATTACTGCTACGGTAATTCTAACTCATAACATGTTTTATATATGAACCCCAAATCGTTCATACAGGTGTATCAGTCCCTCTTACCTTTCATCTGATACCAGTGGGTCTCACCACTTTTATCTCACAGATCATTCTGGCAATCTGCTGATGCACCTTGTTAGAAAAATTATTTTAAATACAAAATAAAAAGTTTTCCCAATATTTATTGAGGTGATTTTTCTATTATATATCCTTCTTTTTGATGTATTAAATAAGACTCTGAGGCTGGTATAATGAATGCAATAATTATTATTTATAAGTGCCATTTATTTTGGTAACACAATCAGAGTTACAGCTAATACCACTATGGTCTGTTGCCTACCTTTAAATGACGTTAAATTACAGCTTGAGATTGTGAAAATGAAGACCTGATTTTCCCACCCAAGTTTACAAACTCTCGTGGGTAATTATCCCTGATATTGGTGAAAAAGAGAGGGCCACTGTCTTCTGCATATTTGTCTTTGCTATACTTTAAAAGCTCATGACATTTCATCTTGGGTAAAGCTATTTTGCAGTGGTTAAAAAGGATGCACTTCAAACTAACTATAAATTGATAAGAAGCTATATTGAGTTGATGCTAGGGTGTCTCACAGAAAACTACCATAGAGATGTTCCCTAAACAGTCCTCTCAAAAGGCAGAATGACCATGGCTCTGGAAATATTAGAGGCCAAGAGTGTGTGGACTTTCTCTCTAGAACTGTGCCTCCATCACCCAAATGCCCATCTCCATTTCTCTGTTTCCCAATTCCCATTTTCATTCCTCTATTCTCAAACTCCCATTTCCATCTCTCTTGTTCCCAGCTTTCTGCTCCAGCTCTCATACTACTGTTTTAGAGAGTGAATATGAGTGCCTGGGTAAAGCATCTCTCAACCCATCTTCTAATTACCCATTCTGAGGAAAGCAGAGTTGCACATTAGAAGCTCTTTTGGAATAGGTTGAATTTAAAGTATTTGAGGAGAAACCTTTTGGAAGAGGTCTACAATAAATTGTATAATAATAAAAGAATTCACAGAGAGGTCTCTCTTATGTAACCTGGGCCAGGAAACAGTCAGTGTGAATTTTGGTCAAACAGTCTAGGACTATGGTATAATAAAATCACTTAACACATAATTCAGGTACCAAAAGGGCTTCACACAATGCCTAACATGAGGTAAATACCTGATAAATTTGTGCGTGTAATCAGAAAAAGATTCTGCTTGAAGTACAACTTTATCTTTGGCATGGCAATCCTGGTCTTTCAAAATACAATCTTAGATTCCACGATATGGGAAGAAATACTGAATCAAAGGGTTAAGAATTCAACATAGTGTAGCAGCTCTTATAGTCCAAGGTATATTCAGGTAAAGAGCATGGTTTTATTAAATATTTTCAAATTTACTTCATTTATTAGTTTACAGTAAATTCAAATTGAAATACGATGTGTGGATATGTGTACATGTCTATGTATGTGTGTGTAAAATGGCTTTATATCATGAGGTATATAGCCTGATCATGAAAATATTCTGCACATTTTGGTCTATAAGTCATACCATAGCTATACTAAGGTTTGGTGAGGTTATGTGATATTATTCATTAAGATTACAGATGCTTATGAGTTTAGTGCTATTGTCAATTCACTGAAATATCTAAATTTGAATCCCACTAGGCAGGACAGATAGGTTCTAATTTCATACCACCTGGGAGAGCAGATTCAGAGAGTTGGAGAACACAGTTTTCTGATGTCGTCCTACGCACACTGCAGAAATTACTTGAGTTCACTATTTTTAGACATCTTATTCCTCAAACTGTCTGATCATAACAATTACCTAAAATCTCATTAAACATTCAAATACATAAGCCCTTCTTAAGAACTGGTGAATCAAATCACTAGGGAAGTAGGTTGGGAAATTGTATGTTTAAAGAGCTGCCCTCATTCTTATGTTTAAGGGTGCTTGGGGGAAGCCTCTGTGAGTTCACAGGTGTAGAGAAGAGCAAGGGTCAAGGCTACCTGATTGCTAAGACAAATAACTATGAATGCTACCAATTAAGGAGGATTTTTATTCGAAAAGTTGTGAGCTTTACCAAAAAATCATGCATAAAATACAGGATTCACATATACTACCCGCCATGATTTTGCATTGGTGTGGAACATTTGCTACTATCAAGGATAGCAATTTTTTAGCAATAGTTATCTTTGTTACAATTGATGAAAGATTATTAAAATAGTTCTATCATCCATTATTTACGTTAGGTGTATTTTTCCTACCATATTTTATATATATATATAACCACTTAGTATTGTACATTTACTATAATAATAATGAAGCACATAAAGTCACAGGGTATCTTGTTCTAGCCTTTAAATATATTCAGTAATACATTCTACCCTTAGTCTCAAGAACCTAAAAATAATTTTATAAAAAGATCATGTACCTAAAGAAAAAGTTCAGTGGGGGCACTATACATGTTCAAAGGGCTGATTAAGACAAGAAAATAGATGGTGAGGATATATTTACAATCAGGCTCCTATACATAATTTCTGAAGATTGGTGAAAAAATGAAAACGTGGAGGTCTGGTTCCAAGACTATGAATTTCATGACAGTGACAACAGAGCATTAAATCAAGTGCAGGGCCCTTCTGAACATAGGGTCCTAACTTGCCCGTGAAGCAAGCGCCATTTGAACCAAACATAACTGCCAAAGAATAGATATTCAAAACTTGTAAAATAAGTCCCTAAAAGCACTAAGAAAAAGGCAGACAAATAATTAGACAAATGGCAAAAGCTCTAGATAGGTCCACTTAATTAGGCATAAAATCTGAAGATACTTCACTTTGTCAAGAACCAGGAAATGAAATTCAAATAAGGGTGATGTAAAGAAATCCAAAAGTTCACCCCTCATTAAAAACAAGAAAAAACTGATAAAATTTGTCCAAATCAACTTTTTCAGATCTTTGTAAATTAAGCTTTTCAGAAATCCAGGGAGAATTTAGTTGGAAATTTGGGAAATTCACATATATGTGCATATTAAAAAATAAATACAGGCCTAAATAACTAAATCATAGGAGAAATCACAGGGAAATTAGAACGTGTTTTGAGAGGAATAAAATCATAGCAAAACAAAACTTGCGGGATACAGTTAAAGCAGTGCTAGGAGGGAAATTTATATTCACAAACAACCACATAAAAAATAAAGATCTCAAATAATCTAAACTTTAGCTTCACTAAACTAGAAAATAAGAAAAACCAAACTAAAAGAAAGCAGATGGATGGAAGTAATAAGGATCAGTGCAGAAATAAAGGAAATTAAAAATAGAAAAGCAGTAGGAAAAAGTCAATGAAACCAAAAGTTGTTCTTTGAGAAATATCAACAAAATTGACAAACCTGCAGCTAAACTGACCAGGAAAAAGAGAAAACTTCAATAAAATTGACAAATTTTATAATCTTGATTTTTTTAATAACTAAAAATAAAAGAGGGCATCTTACAAGTAATCTTTCAGAAGTAAAAGATTATAGGAGAGCTTATACATGCTTTGCATGTATAAGATCCTGGGTTCCATCCCTGGTATCTCCTAAAAAAAAAAGGGATCATTAGAGAATAATATGAATAATATGCCAAAAGTTAAATAACCTAGAGGAAATGGACTAAATCCTATGAACTACTATAACAAACTACAGAAAATGATCCTAGTGTTCATCAAACAATGAATGAATAAACCAAATGTGCTATATGTATACAATGCAATATTATTCAGCACAAAAAAGGAAGGAAGTTCGGATTCATGGGACAGTATGGATAAACCTTAAGGATATCATGTTCAGTGAAATAAGCCATGCACAAAAAAATTTTTAAATGTAAAGGTCACTTTGCTTTCAGAGTAGAATCTCTGTTTTTTTTTATTGGAGTGCTTAGTTGATTTATGTTTAATGTAGTTTCTGATAAGGAAGAATTTACATCTTCTCTTTTGCTGGTTTTTATTTTTTTATTTTTCTTATTTTTTATCCCCCTGTTCCTCCATTTGCCTTATATTGTGTTTAAGCTATGTTCTTGTATGCCATATTCATCACTTCATTGTTTCTCTTACCATATTTTTAAGTTATTTTCTTCTCTAGTGTCCAGGGGATTACAACTGTCATCTTAATTTAAAATAATATTGTTCAAAATAAAACCAATATTTCAATATTGTACAAAAAAAAAAGGTCCTTAGAGCCCTTCTCTTTCCTTCCTTTATGTTATTATTGCTGATCAAGTTATATCTTTATATATTTTATGCCTATCAACCCAATTTTATAATCACTGTTTCATACAATTGTGTATTTAATCATATCTGAGAGAAAAATACTTAAAAACAAAAATTGATTTCTACCATATTTCTGTTTACCTATGTAATTGCTTTTTCCATAGGTAATTATGGTCTTTATTTCTCTGTATGGATTTGAATAACTGTATAGTGCACTTCATTTCAGCCTGAAGAATTCCCTTTATTATTTCTCTTCTAGAGCAAGTCTGCATGTAGTAAGTCATATCAGTTTTTGCTTAACTGGGGGTATCTTAATTTCTACTTAATTTTTGGAGGGTACTGTTTCTTAATATAGAGTTCTTGTTAGACTTAACATTTCTTTCAGTTCTTTGATTATGTCAAACCACTGGCTTCTGTCCTCCATGAGTTCTGATGAAAAGTCAATTATTAATCTCATTGAGGATCAATTTTTATGTGATGAGTTGTATTGCTCTTGCTTCTTTCAAGATTCTCTGTCTTTCTACAGTTTGAATCTATCAAACTATAGAGTTTGATAGAGTTTATCCTCCTTTAAGTTTGTTGATTTTTTTTGTGTATATTTTTTGTGATATTTTCATTAAATTTGGGAATTAGGGGCCATTATAACTTCAAACATTCTTTCTGCCCCTTATTCTCTCACACTTCCTCTGTGGGACTCCCATTATACATGGGTTATATGTTTTATGGTGTTCTACATGTCTCTGAGATTCTTCAAATTTCCTCATTCTTTTTTACTTCTGTTATTCATACTGTATAACCTGAGTTGACCTGTCTTCAATTCAGTGACACTTTCTTATTCCAGACCAAGTTTGCTATTGAACAGCTGTCTAATGAATATTCATTTCCTTTATTATATTTTTCAAATCTAAAATTACTCTTTGACTTTTTCTTATATATATAGTTTCTCTTTCTTTATAGATATTCTACCTATAGTAAGATACAGTTCTTATTCTTCCTTTCACTTCTTTGAACATGGCTCTATGTATTTCTTTGAACATATTTAAAATATCTACTATAATATTTTTAATAAAACCAATATCTGGACATCATCTAGGGCAGTTTCTATTGCCCTCAACTTTTTTCTTTCTTATGAATGTGCCATACTTTCCTATTTCTTTTGGCATCTTGTAATTTTTGTTGATAACTGGACATTTAACATAATATAAGGTAATAATTCTGGCATTTGTTGTTGCTTGTTTGGGAGGTATTCTTGTTGTTTCTCTGTTTGTTTAGTGATTTTCCTGGTCTAATATTATAAAGTATTTTTTTTTCAGGTGCAGCCTCTGAAGTATCTGTTTGATTAACTCAGTGATCAGTTAATGGGTAGAGAGCAATTTCCTTGAATGCCTTGAATCAATCAGTCTTACACTTTTTGGTATTAGGTTCTGTATTTGTGTTGGAACATGCCCTCAGTGCTCTGGCAGCATTCAGTTTTGCTTTAGCCTTGATTTCTTACTTATGAAGAGCCAGGTTAGCCGTAGGTGAGAGATTGAGTCTTTTTACGTCCTCCCTGGCATGTGCATGGCCCTGTACATGCATGTAGCCTTCTAGTTATCCAGGAATATGTAATCACTTCTCAAAGCTTTCTATGGACATATCATTACTTTCCTATTAACTTCAGTGGCAAGCCCTTTGTTTGCCACCTCAGGCAGCAACAATGTTAGAAAATTGCCACCGATATTTTTCAATAAATGCCCTACATAGGGTTTCTCACTGAGCAAACACTGATTGAAATCACATAAAGACAAGCCTTTTAAATGAAACTTCTGGGAAGCTTCCAGGCAGGTGAAAAAGTGACAGTTCTCTGAGGATAAGCTATTCCAGGGAGTTCCAAATCTATCCTTTTCCCTCCAGCAGCTCTTGGACTGGTAGTCTTCATGTCTACATTAGAGACAGATATAAACAGGACAAACCAAACTACCGTAATGCCTGCTGATTTTTATCAATATTCAGCCATTTTTCTTAAACACTCAGTTTGCTACAAGACCGGATAATTGTCTGAAATCATTGATATTTGACTATTTATAAGGGGGTTTCATTGCTTTTACGAAGGAGTGACTCTCCAGAGATTCTTATACCGTCATCTTAGAAGTGCTCATTATCTTATTTTTTATATAGATTTTATTTTGTCCAAGTCGGAAGAGATTTAAATAAAGTCATACTCTGGGGATTATTTGTCATTGACACTGATGGAAATTGATATCTCCTGGAGGATCTACATATACTAATATTCAGACCCACCCTTAGAGATTCTCATTTAATTTCACTTGAGGTCATGCCTAAATTTTTTCTTTCTTAAGGAAAGTGTCTCAGTTTAATTTAGTGCACAAATAGGATTGAACAAAATAGTTTTACTTAAAGAGAACAAAGGACTCTGGCTTAGAATATGAAAAGAGTAGTGGGTACCCGTGGGAAGTACAATAGAAATAATGAAGAGAGGGACTTACAATCAAAAGCCTTGAGGTAAAAGATTTAATTAATGGGAATAGCATATATTCCTGTACCTAAATAATTAAAGGTAGATCTATAAACAAATGAAAATATTTTAATTATTTAGTCCTTAGAGAGGTGTTTGGGGCCCAAACTTTTCCAAATCAGCAAACAGGAAATCTTTAAGAGAATAAACTAAAATAACCACCTGAGAGGAATAGTTAAGAACTTAAAGTATCTTCTACAACTACAGAGAGATAGTCCATAAAGAGCAAAAATGGAGACAGACTTAATGGCTGGCGAGAGGCACAAATAGTGAAACGTTTGAAGTAATTTGAGAGGAGGAGAACCAGAAACATTAACATGGAATACTCAAAGCAACGTTAAGTTACATGGTCCTGTAATTGTGGTTTGAGATGCAGGCATGTCATGTGCCAAGGGATGCAAGGAATTTTATTTCTAAAGGTAGATTCGAGGAGGTGAAATTTATATGATTTGGTGATTGATTGGATGGGGGAGGATGTACAGATGAAGACAGAAAAGCTAGATGAAATATTTTAAAAGTACTCAGTAGACTTTAAACCTTAAGGATAAAATTCTCTTGGGCATTTGAACAGAAAGAGCCATTTCAAAAACTTTGACCAAAATAATCAGGCTGTATTCAAATTTCAATTCAACAACAATTAGGTGTGTGTTAATTCTATAAATTTCTTTAAAGTAAAAGATAAGATATTGCCCACTGTTGAATATCAAGGAATAAATACTCCTCTTGCATTAATAATAATTTTTAAAATCCTCCAGGTGACCTAAAAATGAGTATAATTTAAAAAACATATCAGGGATGAAAGGGAAGGGACCTCTGGAGGAAGGGTTAGTGACAAACGTGAGAAATCATAACTTTTGTCTAAAGTGCTAAAATGCTAACAGATTAATTTTAACTGTTGTGGCTTGCTGAATCAAAGCAGTTGAACGTGATAAATGTTCAGTGTACTTCCTTCAAGAAGTAACTTATCTTTCTGGGCTTGAGGTACTGAACAAGTAGCACCTGATCTCATTCAACCCCTACGGATGTATTTTTCACCCAAGAAATTTTGGATTTCAACCAGAGACCTACTCTCCTGAATTACACTATTGCTGCTTTGATTCGGCAAGTCACAACAAGGATACAAGAAAATTTGGGAATGGTATCTGTCTCTGAAAAGGAAAAGTTCAGCAGGCTGATGAGTAAGATCTAAGAGTTATGCAGTAATGGAAACAGGATGCCAGACCTATTTGTGATTTTAAAAATTTAATAAAATTCATCTGTCAAAAAATAGTTTTTTTTAGACAAAATTAGTATTGTAAAGATGGAAATCTTCCCTATGTTTATTTTTTTTAATTTAATGTAATAAAATTAAATATACCAAGAATATGTTGCATACTTTTTCAAAATCACACAGTAATACATCTAGAAATAAATAGGTGAAAATAAACAATATTCATAATCTTGGGATGAAAGTCCTTTCTATGGATAATGATGATAACAATAGTAAGATCTGGGTTACATTTAGTACCTACTATCTGCCTGGAATAACTCTAATGATTTTATCATTAAAAAATGACTTTTATCTTTCCAGACTAACAATGTTGGATAAAGCATCTCCTGGAGCAAAAACTCATGAACAACTGGGAAAAATATCTGATATGCCAGACAGAGCATTAATTCCTTTAAATGAAAAGGAGCTCATGGAAGTCAGTAAGAAAAAGAAAAACACATACAGGAAAAGGAGAAATTTATATGGACTGAAAGGTCATGGAGAAGATAGGAAAATGTCCAATAAACAGAAATAATTGTGCTAAAGGCTGGGGAAACAGGGACATCTAGCCAATAAAAAAATAGCAACTACTTATAAACTGGCAGATAGTCCCTGTGAATTGTGAAGAAAGTACCATTGTCATGCACTTCAGGCAAGAAAGAAAATTGGCACAAACATTTTAGAGGACAATTGCCAATAGAGATCTACATTTTAAATGTATATTAAATTTTGATGAGCAATTCCAGTATTAGGAATTTAAATTATGGATATATTTTCATAAGTCCCCAGATATGTAAACAAGAGTGTCAGGAGAACATTGTTTGTAATAGTAAAAAGATAAAAGTAACAAGAATGTCCATCAAGAGTGAAATGATTTACTAAAAGTAAAAGATGGCATAATTGTATATATATACATGATATATATACACATAGTTATTTATACGTATATGTATGATGACATATTTTTTAAAAATGAGTCAGAATTATATGAAAGATTTTAAAACTACCTAAGTAAATAAATCCAAGGCGCTAGATATCCTGTACATGATCAGGGTCACATATTTAGATGCATTTTTCTTTCCAGGGACAATAACCAAAAAGTATACAACAATGGTTTTCTTTTGCTAGAAGGACTTGTAAGTTTGAGGGTGTGTGTCCTCTGGTTCATTTTGAGTAGGTAAAATTTTGTTTGAAATTTCTAACCTTGTGCATGTACTATGTTTACTTATAATCTCTCAGAAGAGATCATCATGAGGACTAAAAAAAAAGTATTGAGCACATTTTGCTGCCCCCAAATATTTTTCTATAAAAATTAAAGATTCCTATTTTTAAAAATTGGCAGGGAAAATAATTAGTAACTCTTTTGTAGAAGGGAGCACAAGTGATTGAGCAGCAAGTCAGGAAACCAGGCCAGTGAATAGGAATTTAAACAAAAGTTTTAAACAATCCAGTCCACAGTCTTTTTGTGTGTGTCTCATCTCATGGAAAATTAAAATAACTATATCTGCAGAAAACAAATTTACTTTCACATAAATGTATTTTCATGTAGAAAAGTCAGATCATCCATCATCATGGGTTTGTATAACTGCAGATCTATTGCTGAGTATGAATAATCTCGCTCAATTGGACATGCTTTCCATTTTCCTCAGTTCACATTTAACTGAACATGCTTAGGATTGAGTATGAAAAATTAGAAACCAAGACCTGGAGGTTAGAACATTATTGTGTGTGAGCAAGTTTGAGTTTATCTATGCTTCCCCATTCACCAATGCAGAGGCATTAGCTTGGTTGAGGATTCTCGGTAAATTGCTGTTTGTTAATGACTGAGAGAAAATCCAGTGTATCAGAGGCAGGAAAATCAAGAAAAGGAAAAATAAGAGAAGTCTCCATTTTCACAGAAATTCCAGAATCTTGATAAATAACAGAATATTGAGTTCTGCTGTCCATCATGCATCACATTTAAATTATATTTTGAGTTGATATCCATCCATTTCTACCTCCATCTAACTTAGCTTTCAGATTTGTACCTTGAGAATAATTCCAATGCATAAATAATTTAAAAGCCCATTAGAGCCAAAACTCAGATATTTTCAAAGTAGCTAACGGGTTACAAATGACTTGTCATTCTCCACTCCTGTTTGCTCTCTGGTGGAGCTGCTTCAAGCAATTGGTAACATGAAAGATAGACTTCAGAGGAGAAAATGATAAGAAAAGACTCAAGATAACCCACAGACTGGGTAATCAGCTAGTCCCACAAACAAACTCAGCTGTAGGTGTACCAAATGATGAACTGCAAACATCTGGAGAGAAGCAAAGTCAGGTATGTTTGAAAATCCGATATCAAAGTTGTGCAAAGCAACCTGGCTTTACTGATTTCACACAATTAGCGAGTAAAAGGAATACAGCAGCTGTCTATATTTTGGGAAATCATTCACACCTGATAAATGAACAACTCTAATGTTTTTCTATATTCATTCAGATTACTTCATATACATTTGCTCACCAGCTTGTGGGATGAAAGCTTGATAAGAGGCTGATCTCAAAAGCGATGCTAAAGGATGCTAAATTAAAGCAAGACTTAGAAATCTAGGAATATGTGGCTCAGATGCTGATTTACATGGAATGAGATACATGAACATGATAATTTGTTTTGATCTTGCTGAATCCTAGAATGTTTTTCCTCAATATTCACGTAAAGACACATAAAGTGAGAAAAAATCAATCCACATTTCTCTAAGTTTGCTAAATTGTGGCAGCTAAGAATCCATTATCGGCGGCGGACTTGGCCCAGTGGTTAGGGCATCTGTCTACCACATGGGAGGTCCGCGGTTCAAACCCCGGGGCCTCCTTGACCCGTGTGAAGCTGGCCCATGCACAGTGCTGATGCACGCAAGGAGTGCCCTGCCACACAGGGGTGTCCCCCATGTAGGGGAGCCCCACGCGCAAGGAGTGCACCCCATAAGGAGAGCTGCCCAGCGCGAAAGAAAGTTCAGGCTGCCCAGGAATGGTGCCGCACACAGGGAGAGCTGACACAAGGTGACACAACAAGAAGAAACACAGATTCCCGTGCCGCTGACAACAGAAGTGGACAAAGAAGACACAGCAAATAGACACAGAGAACAGACAACCGGGGGGGTGGGGCGGGGTGGGGCGGGGCGGGGCGGAGAGGAGAGAAATAAATAAATAAATAAATAAATCTTAAAAAAAAAAAAGAAGCCATTATCTTTTTTAAAAAGATATTAAGTTGATAAAAGCCCAGGAACAGGATGGGGCTCAAGGAGGCCATTGTCATTTAAGCAAGGCCAGGACCACATCGTAATTAGCGTTAACACTTTTCAGCTCACAGTCGCTTTCATTTGTGTCTTCTTGTTGGATTCCCACACAACCCAGAATATTCTCATGCTCTCTTCCTTATTTTACCTGTGGAAACCAGGTTGGACATAGTCAAGGGTCTAGTCCAAGATGGCCAGCTGAAATTCACCTGGAAATCCAGCCCCTGTCTAACTCGCAACCCTCCTCTTTCCATAGCATCTACTCTCTCCCACCAGTCAAGAAAGAGCCTTTGTTAAGATTTGTGGATCCAGTGAGAAAGCTGTGGTTATAAAAACCTCTCCTGACTCTGTGCCTCTACGGCTTGTACCTAAAACAGCCCTGAAGGTTCATTTTAACTTGATTTTACCTCTAACCCAGAGGGAATGCCAAACACATGAAACCCAGCTATGTGTAAAATGGAAAAGAAAAAGCTTAAATCTTCAGAATACTGTGTACTTTACCAGCACATAAATGCGTGACTGCATTTTATATTCACAATACTGTGTGAAGTAGGCAGGGCAGGTGTTATTATCTTGTCTAGAAAATTTTACGGTCTAATGCAGGAGATAACATTTTAACAGGCCCCAGGTATAATCTTCTCTAAATTTTATTTTACTCTGAATGGCACTACTGTTTTCTTTGTATCCATGTCTTTTCTCTTGATTGATCAGGTCCTAATTATTTTATACTGAGTTGGAATATACCTCGTATCACTCCTGCATCACGTTTCAAGTCTTGTACAAAGAGAGGTTAATGGGACTTTTGGACATGTAATGTTTCATAGATCATTTACCTGTCAACTTCCAAGGCCAATGCAAACCATACATAATTTCCATTATTTCCCAGAATTTCCATATTTCACTTACCTTGAGTGATTTGTCAAGATGGAGTGTTTAATTTAATAAATCTTTTTTCCAGCATCCACTGTGTACTAAGTAAAGTGCCAGGCACTGAAGGTGGCATGAGAGAGAACACAGTAACTCACAAAAAAGACTTCAGTTTATAAATTTCCTATATGTTTCTCTGTTGTTATTTTTAAAAGCAATAATATTTGTTTTTATTAACAGGACTAAATATTTATAAATTATGGCATGTATATACTAGGAGGGATATGACATCAGCAAGATTATTTCTAATTTACTTATGGAAAGAGTTAAGTGCCCCAAATTAAAAAGTTATGCTAATAATTTTTGGTAGATCTTATTTCACCACTGACATCATTGTTTATTATAGTCCATATTTGAAAGATGATACATTCTTGTTAAAATGAAGTCCACATGATTAACTTATTTCATTCATATATGTAATCTTTTTCTATTTTCTTAAATTGTGTAGAACATTACATTTTTATGCATTTAAAATGAAAAATAGTTCGTATTAAAAGTTACATGAATGTTGCTCTTTACAGCATTGCATAAATGTGCATTCCACATTTAAAAGAGAGTACTTAAAACCTGGAGTTTGGAAACTTATATTTAAATGGAAATACCTTTGCTCATTTTAGTTTCAATTGTTCTGACTTAGCTTGAGTTTTCCCTTCCCAATTCAGGTCCCTGGAGTGAGGTTTACAGTTCCCTGGTTTGGTTGATTTCCAAAGATTTGAAGAGAGAACACAGCCTGGCTGAGCATGAAGAGTATGTTTCCCCCACACTCACATATCTTAAAAAATGAGAATGATATGGTTCTCATTCTATTCTCTTTCACTTCACGTCTCACATATCCTTCCCTTCCCCCTACACAGCAAATATTTTTTTTTAAATGAGAAACTGGTGTAAAATTGAAATTTGAAACAGTATGTGTCAGAAGGCATATGTTCTTGCAAATGCGGTCTACATGCTAATTTGCTTGTATATCTTAGTCCATATTGTCTTTGTTTACCGGGAGCAATCAGCGTCCTGGCATGGCAGTAATAAGGCTGCATTTATGCTTTTGTGGATGTTGCAGTGATAATAAATGTATGTGGTTACTTGTTTCCACTGATAGCTGTAAACTCAACTCCTCCTAGTGGCTTTCAGAGCTATTTTTCAAGGTTTTCTGTAGTCTGGTAAGGTACCATGCTCATCCATTTTCATTTATGAACTTTTAAGTCCTGACCCTCCTTCTTCCATTATCCCTTCCTCATCCTCCTCTTCCCTTTTTCCCTGCTGCTCTCATATTTCTCGTTCCACTTTGCCCTTCCTCATTTTGACCCTTCCCTTACACCCTCCCTAGTATTTTCTCCTTGTTCATGACCTCATCATCTCTCTCCTGAACCATTGCCATAGTCCCATTTCATGTCTTGCTCTAGCCTTAACCAGAATCTTCCTTGCATCCAATCTTTCACATTAATACTTAAATTGGATTCTGCTCCTCCACCAGCCTGTATACTTTCTTTGTGGCTTACCACAGCTTTCAGAACAAAAATCAAAGCTTTATTGAAGACACATCATGCTTTAAGACTTGATCTCCTCCAGAGACTTCAGCTTCATTCTCTACCACACATCTCATCACTCTTTGTGCTTCTTGCACACTTTTGCTCTACTTGACACCTGGATTTCCATGAAGAGACTGCCCTCTCTTTGCCCACTTAAGTGATGTCTATTTGTTTCTTCACTCTCCCACACTCCATAAGCCATTTGTCTTGGAAATAGGATAGGTCTCCTCCTTAATCCCCACTCCCACTTCTAGTTGTTCCCACTCTTAAAGCACACATTTCCTTTGAAACTCAAACACGAAGCCTATGCCACAGATACCCATGTTTTCCATAGTCACTTAACACCCACTTGATTGATTGAGCATTTTAGAATTGCTGTCTTATTTTTCAATACCACTGTTACGGTACTTGGTGAAGTCAGTGGCCATGAAGAAAATCTGTCTCATTCCCACCTTCTTAGTTCCTTGACCATCTCAGTTCCTTTTATTTTTTTTTTCCATTACATTTTGGCTTCCCATTCCATGGTTATTCTCTAGAAACTGTATTAGAGCTATACAACCTTTGCAAACTCAACTTAATGTTTCACTTTCTTTAACCATTCTTATCACTTCATATCATTTCTTCAAATACCGTGATTTGAACAATTCATTTATGCTGCTAAGATTTTCAATCCATTGAAAGAGTCATTTATCTCTATGGTTGTAACCCCATAAAAATATGCTTTTCCCTTTATAACCCAACTTTGACATCATGGCCATTATTTTTGGCATCCCCCTTTAAAGACTATCAACTCCCTTAACCCTTGTTCTAAAATCTTTTGTAAATCTAAATCTGCCTATTCTGTCGCATCAAAATACTTGAAAATGGTTGAAGAAATATTCACAACAGTTCTGACTGATCACTCTTACATTTATGATTACAAAATTTTCATAGGCCCTCACTCTCTGACAATCTTACTATGTTTTTCTTTCATTTGTCTCCTAAATATCTATTTCACTTTTTCTCTCTGTTCAAATCACTAACACTCCCCCTTCTCTTTCATCTTATGACTTGTTTCTTATTTAATGGAGAAAATTGAAAAAAAAGTTAAGAGGTACTGTCACATTTTCATCTTTAATTCTCCTCAGTCTTCTACTCTGTAAAAAGTATTAAGTCTCCATGCTTCTTTTAACAACAATCAGTACACTTAGCATTGTATCCTATCTTCTCTCTCTTACTCAAGATATGTATTCCTCCATTTTGCCCATCTTTGGCATCATCTTTTGTTCATTCCCAAAACCATGATATAGTATCTCCTATATTTATAAAACCTGTGTCCTCACACACCCCTTCAGTTACTACTCTCTCTTCTCCCCTTTAAAATGAAGTTCTGCAAACTAGTGTCTCTGTTCATTGTCTCTATGTCCTTGTTCCCCATTCCCTCTTGAATCCAGGAGTTCCTCTCAAATTCCCAAATTTGAATAAAACCCTGCCTATTTAATTAAGTTTGAATAATGTTTAAATTTTGTTTCCCTACTGCCCACAAAATTGGAAAGGTGGGATATGTTCTGCAAATTAAAAGTAAAGAGCTTTTTCATAGTGTGAGGTTTCAAAGGTATTAGAGAGAAATAATACTGTTTGGTTGTGTCTTCTTAAGGGTGTACCACAGAGAAGGAAACAGACTTCCCCCCAAATTTGATGACTGAACACAACACAATGAATAGGAAATACCCAGCAGAGCCCTGTGTATCAGCTGGGGTAGAAAATAACCTGAATATGTGGCTCATTAGCTGTACAACTACTCAAATGTATGAGGCCTTGAAGTAGGGTTTCTCAACCTTGACTGCAAATTAGAATTATAAGGAGATTTTATGTAAATTCTGATGCCCAGGTGATATTCAGCTGAATTAGATCAGAATATCTGGAGGATGAAGTCATTGCATCAGTATTTTTTAAGATTCCCTAGATAAGTTTCAATTTCAGTCAAGGTTGACAACTGCCGTTCTAAAACATCCCAGGAACAAATTGGAATTATGGTGACTGTTAACCAAACTTTAGACTTGAATTCTTCCATAAGTGGCAAAGTATGTATCTACCTAATCCTCAGTAATTTATGTGCTCCTGAAGAGAAACACAAACAACAAACCAACTCTTGTCTTTGGTACCAATTTAACTCTGTGTGTGTGTGTAAGAGTGTGTGTGTGTATAAGAGTGTGTGTGTGTGTGTGTAAGAGTGTGTGTGTGTGTGTAAGAGTGTGTGTGTGTGAGAGAGAGAGAGATGCATACGGAGAGGTTGCATCCTTCAACTATGGCAAAGATGATCACACCTGGGATAAGACTAATGATAGTGACCTGAAATCAACAAGCCCAATCAGCAGAGTTCTGAAATGGAATAATAATACAAGACTTAGTGTATCAGGAATGAAGAAGAGTCAAACTATTAGCTGCCAAGTCTCTGCCAACTGCAGAATTTAGCAGAGTGGAAGAGATACCGGGTGGATTCAGTAGTGATCAGGAAAGCTAAACACAAGAAAAAGAAAAGAAATGGCATTTGCCATGGATAACAAACCATTCTGATAATAGGATTTATTCTTAGAATTTGTGGCAGGTACTTGGATAGAATTGAAACCCCAAATGAACAGGCTATGCTGAGAACCTGGGAGAGTGGACTTCATTAATGCGAACAACATTTGAACTCTCAATCCAACAGTGCCTGGAGTGATGGGAAAACTTGGAATTGATTTTATCTGGTTGAGAAGTGAGAGTTGCACGTGGATGTAGATGCTAGAGCACGGGTGAGTGAACTGAGGACACAAATGTAGTCTAAAAGTCACTATGCCTTGTTCAAAAACAACCTTCCCTTGGCAAACCAAATAATGAGTGTATACACTAATTTTCTTTTTAATGACTTAAAATCTAGGATTTTGGCATTCTAGTTCTGTCTTCTGAAAATAAATCATGTTATAAGTTGGGATCCACAGATTGGGAAATATAGAATTCTCTTGTTGCCAGTCCAGATTGAAATAATCTCAGGATTATTCCCATATCATTGTAAAGGCCCTTAAAAATAAAATAAGAGCTTTCTCAAATGTTTTCTCTAACTTGTTTCAGTTTTTAAAGTAATTTTACAATCAGCCTCTTTGTCAAAACTAATAATCTATCCTTACTCAATTGAAACCACTTTCATCTTATTCTTAGGTCATAATATTAAATAAAAACCATGTCTCTTTCCTCTGTCAGTATTGCATAAAATGTACTAATAAGTAGTAAGCCAAAAACATGATTTCTGGTTAAATAAGCTTGGTAAATGCTGGGTTAAAGTTAAACAGGTCTCTTTAATATACTAATATGCATTGCAAGTCACTGAGAAAATTGAATAGTATTAACTATACCTCGAGGCTATTTGACCTTAAAAGCAGAATACTATTTCATAAAGTTAATAAGCACATGAATGCCTTTAAGAAATCCATCCTTTATCTGTGGGCCACGAACATTTCCTTTATAAAGTTTTGAAAGCTGAACTGGCTTTCAGCATTTATGCTGAGAGGATGTTTGAACACATAGGATGAAAAAAATGGCCAGAAGCCTGGCGGTCATTCATGTGCTCAGGTTCTCCTCATCACATTCTTATCCCGAAAGTCCCCCGACTCTGCCAGCCTCTCCTGGATAGAGATGAAAACATACCAAGGAGTTTTACCCAGCAGGATACAATTTTCAGTGGACACAGCTAAAAACTATTGCTTTGAGCAGGAGATGATAGAATTTACAGGACCACAAAAGTTAGACTAAAAGACCTGTAGGGCAAGAGAATGTGAAGTTATTCAGAATATTGAGATTAATCTAGGACCATGAATCTCAATATTCTGAATAATGGAAAGAGGTTTTAATTGGTGACAAAAGCATGGCTTTCTACTTCCTGCTTCTTATTCCCAAGCACACTTATAAAGTAAATCGATATGGATGACAGAGAATCAAAAGGTGGAGCAAATGAGAGGGTTAAGCCTTTGACATGCTCTTTAATAAACATGGATGCATAGAGAAGGAAATGTGAGATAGCAGCTGTCACAAGACCAAGGGAAAATGGGGCTCCAGGTCAGAAAGTGGGGTGCATGTTTCCAGGTTCCTTCCAAGTGTGCTTGCACGCTCACCAGTCTGCAAACCTGGCAGGCACGCCACTGGATCCACCAACAATCCATTCAGACAAGAGCGATTTGCCTTCAGCACCTGGTTTGTTCCAGCAAGCTGATGAAATGGGCTGCTAAATTCTTCTCCAATCCCACTGAGTAAATTATAACCAGAAAGGAGATGATATATTCCCACAACAGTGTGGAGTCCAAGGTTAGTGAAATCTTTATGGATCACTAATTAGCATTTGTTTACAAGTTGAAAAGTGATCTATTTAATGTGTAATCTTACTATGACCTTATTATATATCTATAGCTCTGTCATATGTGAAAATAGATATAATTTCATTATATATGAAAATAAGACAACTTTTCTAGGATCAGGACTACATTCAAAATGAATTCTTCGGAAGGCATTTCATGGAAAGTCAATAACATGCCTAAGAATTCAGAGCAGTAATAAGTCCATTCAAAACCACTAAAGTTCAACTGTGTAAAGGAATGTAACAAAATGGTACATTACAAGACCTTGTTTGCCTACAAAAATGTAAATGATAAGCAGTGGATTTTATAATTAGTGGACTAAGAGCATTATTAGATGTGATCTGACTCTGTAATTTCGGAAATGAAAACGTCCTGAAAGCAAGTTTAACCGCTGATTACAGTGTCTGGAGTGGCTGGCAATTATTGTTGACTTAGGGAGAAAGGAATTTCTCCTTTTCACTTTTCAGTTTTCTGGGTGAAAATCTAAAGTAGTGGCGAATTATGTCTGGCACATGAGGTTAGTTAAGTAGGTTCCTTCCCCAGTTGTGCAGCAGCGTTTTATATATCCCCAGTTTATTAATACTGATAATTTATACCTGTGTTCATTACAGATAACTCCTCTCTGTTTCGTATGTGAGATTACAAATAAGATTAAGACTCTGTGATTGTCTTAAAATTTTCTACTAGTTAGAGCAATGGGTAGTGAAAATGGTGAAAATGTTGCCATTACAACTGCAAAGCCAAAAAACCTGTAGTTATTTACTAGGCCTTGGCCTTTGAGATTGTTTTCAGCTTGCAACCTAGTTGTTTTTAGGAATGTACACTGCTCATTTAGTCACACAGAGTCCCTCGCTCAGAAGAGCCCATGCTCGTGTCAAGGATCTGCTCTTGCTATTTTGCAATTGTTAATTTTGAACAACATTTTGCCTTTCGCACGGGAACCCACAAATTGTAGAGTCAGTCCTGAATCTGATTCCTCTCTCTCTCCTGGGTTAGCCACATAATGAAACATTAAATCTTCCTGGTTATTTTTCCAATGAATTTATATTCGAAGTTGTTCCCCAATTCAGAATTTCATGTTCCAGGCAGACCGAATTATATTTACTTTCCTTAAAATTCTCACTCTTCCTTTCCTCTGTAGCTATACCCATGCTGATATTTCTGTCTCAAACAACTTTTTTCCACTTGCTTCACTTGGATACCTCTGCTTGTCCCTCAGCTTTCAGCTGAGGCATAATATCATTCAGAAAGTTTTCTATCACCCTCAAAGACCCAGTTAGAAGTCCTTTCTAAAGCACCTTGAAATTTCCCTGTCACAGTGCTTAGCCACTATATTGTAATTGACTGTTTATTTGCCTGATTTCCTTGGACTACAAACTACGAAGACGATAGTGTCTGTATTGCTCATTGTTGACCTTCACTGAGAAGTAGACACTCAATAAATATTTAAGGTGCTCTGGGCTAGCGTAGAAAAGACTACTTCAACAACAAATCCTGATTCCTTGCTCTTAAACTCTAAATATTGTGGGGTGTCTTCTGGATCAATTATAATTTATTCCACTTGCCAATGCTGTGCATTTGCATGACCAGATTAATTCAATTTTCTTACCAATAAAAATTAACATCATGAACCACATTCCTTGGTGATGGCAGAATGTTTACTAAAATGCTTTGCCTAAGTGATATTCATCCTCAAATTTAGGAAAAGATTTTAGATATATTGGGTTTGTCTTTACAAAGCTGATCCATTTGAGTGTAGAAATAATTTCAATGTGTTTGCTTCGTATATATATATGTATGTATGTATGTATGTATGTATGAAGATGCTTTCACTGTTTCTTTCTACCTCTTCTGCTCTGGCTTCCTGCAAGTTGAATATATGTAATTATGCCCATGCATTCTTCGCCCACCCACACACATGCACATGTACACATGTATCTGTTTATTTTAATGAGGTAGTTGTATAATGTGTGTCTGACTTTCACATCAGTGGAAATGCTTGACGTTGTCTCTGTAACTCTCCTCATATGCAGTGTTGTTATTTTTCTTGTATACCATACAGTGTAATTTAAAGGTAATATGAAGGGTAAGAAAGAATATGTTTTGACAAATAACTGAGTTGTAAAATAATAACCTGATATCTGAGCTTCTATCTGTCAGATGTAATCATAAGCAAAAGAGAGAAAGACCCAAGGGATTGCTTTTTAAGGAAATTAAATTATCTTGAGACTATTTCAAAAATACGACTTGAAAGGGCAAACACATGACACAAGTGTCCTTTGGATTTTAGTGGATTTCTGAGTGGTCCTGGGTGAGATAACTCATGGTGATGTGCCTGTCTTGTGTCTAAACTCTCATCCTCCTAGTGTCAAGAAATAAACTATTTGAGAGCAAAGAGCCTCCCTCAAAGCCCCAGAGCAGCTGAAGCAGGCTGTGACTCAAAGCTTTTTAGGTGACTCAATCCTTTGCTCTACCACCCAGGGCTCTCAGGGGCTAGATGTAATGCTCCTTTCGTGTTTTAAGATTTTTCTGCATGATAATTAAGACAGCAAATAGTACAACCTTTTTAGGCATCTGTCCATACAAATAGCTCCTGATGTGATGACTGAGGATGTCTTGGGGTTTTGTACATTTTCTCAGTGGGCTAAATGTCAAGATGCAGAGTATCAAAGTTCTGAATTCATTGGAACAAACAGAGGAAAAATCTGTAACATTTGCAACTGAGAAATGATGATCTAATACAGAGGGTGTGTGCTGACAGCTAGAAGATGGAGAACTGCTGCATAGGTTGAATTGGTTTTAATGGCATTTTGCCATAACTAAATAGTTAATAAATTTGTAAATATTTCTTCCAAAGTCTCTAAATTTAAGCAACTTGGAGATTAAGATTCTTATCAAGTGACATTTTGCATTGTATTCTGTTCCATGCTATTTTTGCACAAGCCAGTGGATATTTAACCTTTGTAAACCTGCATTAAATCAATATTACATTAGTGTTTTAATGCCATTAGTTCTGTAGCTGCATGCTCAGATATTTTCTCCATCAGAAAATCAGAAATCAGTAAACAAGACTGAGATAATTAACAAAATGAGTACCTGCGACTCATATTTTATGTAAACAATATTATCATTTTCCATTCATCACTTGACATTGTTGCCGATTATTTAATAATGTAAACCTGCATCTTGTATCTTGCATAGCAATGGAATTCTTGGATTGACCTCACATATGTTTCTATGGCAGCAAATTCATCTGAAAATGCCACAGCCCTTTGATTTATAGTTGGTCAAAGATGAACTCCTGAATTACACAATTTAAAAGGGGAATTCCAAAAGATATCTGAGGCTGGAAATTTGCAATGCAGGATAATAGCTAACATGATATTTATATTTGAATGACTCTGCATTTCTACTTCAGAATGTGAGGCTGCACTTGATCAATCAAATGCCTAGTGATTAGAATACTCATAAAGAAGGTACATAGCAGCAGAAGAGTAAAAGAATATAGCCTGGTGATGCTCCACTGCTACTGGCTGCGTGGCCATGTGTCCACACATGCCTCCTCTTCTCCATTTCCTCCATGGCTCTGCCACCCTTGCTGGTCAGGTCTAACGAAAGACTGCTCTATATCACCTCGTGAAGTGTCTTCTCTGAATTGTTGGGCATCTAATCTCATGATAGATAATTTAGCTGAACCAAAATTTTAAATTGGGCAAAACAACAATGACCTAGATATGGATGTCAATAAAATAAGCCATGAATTCAAAAACAACAACAACATGACTCTTCTTAGGTAACATCTGGAGAAAAGGCGAGGGAGTGGGTATTTCTAGTTGTTCTATCTGAAGGCTCTTAGATAGCTGGACCTGCCTGTGCCGTAGGCTGGCAGCTCTGAAATGTCCAACCTTCACTCTGATGATTCCAGCCTCTTCCTCCTGGCTGTGCTCAGAGGTTCTGGGAGGTCATGTCCACTGACCTTAGACCTGACCTTTCCCTGCAGGAATAGAAGTGAGGAAAGAACACCCATAGCAGAACCTTGCAGGGTAAGCAAGTTTAACTTGGAATATGATTCTCCTGTTAAAAGGTTTTACTCTTATTTATATAAAGTGAGGCACTTTTGAGTCAGAATAATACTTATCTTCAATACTGTAAAATACCCGAAGCTATTTCTGCTATAACACCACATATTTCTTCTGAAAAAATGTCATATTCTGCAAAATCACGGACCAAAAGCCACCAGGCTTATGGGAAAAATAAGGTTGAGGCAATCTATTCATAAACCTATGGTATGGCATAAACCTATGCAATTGGCTTCCTGGTAAAAACAATAACCATCTTAAATATGCATACAAGTACTGTTAATTCTCCACTGGCATTTTCCACTTCCATCACCATCAGTCAGCCTTTGGAGCTGTCAGCTCCTTTGTGATTCTTCAGAGTTGTATGGCTTGAAGCTACTCAGTTCTAATTGAAATCAGTTTCACCAAAAGTATAAACACAATTTAGGGGTAACCTTCTTTATCATTTAGTATTTTAATACAGGGAGAAAATGACTTTGCAGTTTTTTATCTGTCTTTTCAGCTTCCCCAGATAGCTTAATTAATTAGAAAATAATAACTAAATCACTGATTTCTTGCACAAAATCCTGCACACTTCAGCAAGATTTTGTGTTGTTTCATAAGGTCTTCATATTGATGCAGTTTATATATAATCAGGAGAAACCCTGACTATACACTTTCAAATTATGAACAGGCTGAGGAAAATTGTATATGAACCAGCAAGACTCCCACCAACTAACTCCCTGTACAATCTCCCCTCCCTGAAATACTTGGCCATGTACATTCTAATATAACCATGCTGGCAAATGGGTCTTGCAAATACATATATTTTTTTCTACATATATATATATATATATATATATATATATATATATATATATATATAAATATTTCACAAAATACTTGCAAATATATATATTTCAAAAAATACATAGCCCAATGTATTTACACAGCAAGCAACATATAAAGAATCAACAAATGAATAGATGAAATATACATTGTAAATAAATAATCTTATGTGAAATTGTAAGCAACTTATAAATAAAGGATCAACAACTGATTAGATGAAGTGTACATTATAAATAAATAAATTTATGTGAAGTTGTTGGCCTTAAATATTGACTCATTCCTGGAGAAATCTAGAAACCAAATAAAAAACCTTCTCACTATACAACAAACTTTGTGCACATTGATAGCTGAAGGTAAAATTGATTTCATATGAGTAGAAGAATATGAAGGGAAAGAGATTTAGGGTCATTTAAAATGATCTAATGAAGTGTGGTGCTTAAACATGATATCATTGTGCTAATGCTTGAGAATAGCTATTGAGGACTTGAGGAAAGCAAGAATTGAATTCATACAGTGGATGGTTAACTTTGGGATTTTCTTGCCCAAATATATAGGAAGACTGATGGGACTGAATGAAGTTTCCTCTTGGTCTATTGTAAGTCCTGTAACACTGTGGTAACAAGTTAAACTACCAGATAACAAAAAAATGACTGTTTCTTCCATCAAAATCAATTCTCAATTTCATTTCCAAAGTTATAGGTATATTGTAAAGAATAAAATAATTCTATCATTTAGATTTTTCTGCCAAGCTGTTGAAGTTTTCATTTATGAATTCCAATCTTTAGAAATCTCAGTAGTTTTCACTTGATATTTTTCTCCCTATCCATTCTTCTTTCTGAATGAAGACAGGCACATGAATATGTTTCCACAGCAGAATGGAAACATAGAAAGCACTTAAACTCTGTAATTAGAAAGATCAGAGTCCAAAGCTCGGCTTTACCATCTGCTGGTTGTAAGACCTTCACCTATTTGAGCTTTAGTTTACTAATGTTTGCATGAGATGAAGAGCAAAGCACATATTTATGCAGAGGAAAAATAAAAATATTTACGTCATAAGATTATTGTGAAGATTAACTATGCCATGTAAGTAGGTAGTTCCTGACATAGTAAGCACTCAATAAATGATTGGCCTAAGTACTACTACTGCCTAAAAGAAAGTAATTAATTACTCTTTATACTAAACTTAAGGAGCAGCATAATTGGAGCCCCTGTAAAGTTAGTTGTGAGTCAAAGGAAAATACCAAATTTTTATTTGGAAAAGATAAGTGGGGCCAAATAAATGTTTACTGTTTATTTTACCAGGAAAAATCAAGAGACAGATACCAAGAAACCATGTTTATGTGAATGAATAAAGATAATGCATCATGTTTACGCTGATGAAGAAGCCCAAAGCCTACTACACACTGATAAATTAAATGCAACGAAAGGTAAGAGGCAGATCCCCCTCCCACGGATATTCTCGCATGTATTGATAAGTATTAAAAATCACTTCATGCTTTTTTAAAAACATGGCATACGTTATTTCTTTTCATTCTCATAAAAATCCCAGAAAATATGTGCTATTTTATGAATTTGACAATAGAGAAATATCAAGTTCTTGAAAGTTTGGCAAGCAAATTAATAGCCACACTGGTATAAGACCTAGTTCTCTTCAATACCCCTCAATGTTCTTTAACTACTCGACTTTGTGCTCATTGTAGAAAGCAGAGTCAAGTACAAAGTCTCAGGACTGGATGATAATCAACAGTGTTGGTTTGTAGAAAACATAAAGTATTATGTAAGAAATCTATAAAAACTAATAATCAAAGGAAATGTCGATATTTCTGTCTAGTCTATTTATATATGTTCATTTTTTTCTCTGCCTCTAACTCTTAACCTTTGATAGATTTTGTTTTTGTTTTCAGGTAAGCAAGTGAAAAGTTTATCAAGAAATGAGAGAAAGGGAAAATACATGCCTGAGACATGGGTGCAGGCATGTGCCAGGCAAGAGATGCTAATAGATTATATTTTAATCTGGCCTTTTCCCCTTATTTACTTGTCACCTCCTACTACTGCTTCTTTTGCTGGGGCTCATTGTTTTTGAGCCTTTTTGCAGTCTCTGGATGAATTCCTTGTCTGGCTAATTTGCCCTCCAATTTTCAACTTATCCATTTTGTTACTTTGTCATAAAGCCTGAGGTGTGGATGACTGACTGTTTATGGTTTGCTAAGAGGCCCTTGAGAGTACCGTGTAAGTGGAGAAAGATGCCTACCCTTCAAGGGAAAGTACAAACTGGAAGAGAAAGGACGGTGGTTGGGACAGACATTAACACAGAAGTCTTATTTAATGTTCCTTCTGTGCGCACCCACATGCCTCAGCAATTCCCCTATCATAGCATTGTATTTAAGTTGTAATTGTCTTATTTACTAGCTCATAGTCCTACCAGTTTAAAAGTTGTATAGAAGGTAGGAAAAATGTTCATCCTGTTTACTATTGTGTTTCCTGTATTGAGCACTGTGCTCAAAAATGTGCAATGAACACATACATGATTTCATGGTTACTGTTTTCAAGTTACTAGGCTAGATATACTATATTTTTCTCATTTAATGCAAACGTAGGATTAATATTACAATTAATTATAAATGGGGTGACAGAGGATGTGTCTTCTTCTAAGATCAGATAGCTAGTTAGTGACTGTACCAAGAATTGAGCCATATCTTAGTGACTCCATGTTTTTCCCTTTACAGCTTAATGTCAAAACTAGTTGCACCGATAAATAATTGATGGACCTAACTAGTCTTTGCTTATTCTTTTCCTCTATTTATTGTCATGGAAACCTGTCACTCTCTTGATCACACACCAAATTGCATTAGTCAAAAACTCATAGCATCCTGGAAATAGAATTAATGCAACATTTTAGTCAGTAGCATACTTAGAAGGTCAATACATGTACTCTGCATAATTTCATTACATATTATTTATAAACACACTCAATTATTTATTGATGACTACTACAAATGTAGTACTGTTACGTAAAGCAATACCTATCAAAGAAAACACCATGACAATCTTCAGAGAAGTTAGATGATCTTAGAAAACACATTCCAAATCTGATATATTTGTTTTCAATATACTTAAATGTATTTTAACAGAAATTTCATTTTCAGATAAACAATGTGAACTGAGGGATATCATTAATTTAGATTAAAATATGCCAGAAAGAAATTAACAGTGAGAAAATATTAGTTTTAAAAATTTAAATAAGTTCCAGTCTGAACAAAGTGGTATAGACCCTTTTTCCCTGCTGCTACTCACTAATCACAACAATACATCTTGGAAATGACACAAGAGGCACCATAAAAAGACACCTGAAAGGTGGCAAGAAGAAGACAAGATGGTCTGATACCTGAGGACCAGAGGAACGGCAGAGCAGGGGGATGTCTGCACCACTACAACGAACAGAAGCCCACACAGACCCAGTGTTTTCTGACCCCTGAGCTAGCAAACAAATGGAACCTGGTAGACTTATTTCTTTCCCATGAGAAAAAGGGTTTCTTCTGGCAACATCAGGTAAATAACACTTCCTGATAGGGGATCCACTGGGAGACCCTAAGGGACCAGTGGGTATCCCAGTGGCAGTCAATAAACTAAGCAGACCAAACAGCACTGCAAAGACTCTGACAGTTGAGCTGCCATAGGAAAGACAACCCACAAACTTAGGTCAAAACTCACATGCTAAACTGAACCTGGGGAGAGGTAGACATCCTACTAAAATAAATTATTTAGGACCCAAAATGTCATGTTTAATAAAATGTTCAAGATGCAATAAAAAATCCATTATGCTATGAACCAGAAAACAATCACAAATGAGGAAAAATTGTCAACTCACATAAACATAGAGATGAATCAAATGCTGGAATTATCTGAGGAAGGATGTTAAAACATCAGTCATAAAAATTTTTCAATGATAACTACAAATTGAGAAATTTTAAAAATAGAAAATCTCAGCAAAGACATAGAAGTTATAAACAAGACTCAAATATAAGTATAGGAATAAAAAATACAATAGCAAATAATAAAAAAGGATGGACTCAGCAGTACTGTGGAAGTGACCGAGAACGAAATTGATGACCTTGAGTACTGAACAATAGAATTTACTGGATCTGAACAACAAAGTGAAATTTGACTGAAAAATAAAAATGTACAGAGCCCCAGGGACCTGTGGGACAAGAACATAAAATCAAACATTTATTTCTTTAGAGTCCCAGAAGTGTGGAGAGAATAGAGCTTAAAAACATTTGAAAAATGCCTGAAATTGAAGAATAGATGAAAACTTCCCCAAATTGGTGATAAAAACAGTTCAAGAAGCTAAAAGACCTGAAACAGGATAACAGTCCCTCAAATTCCATGTAAAGACACATTGTAATTAAGCTTTTGAGAACTAAAGACAAAATATCATGAAGGAAGCAAGAGAAATGGCACATTACTTTTTGGGAAAAACAATTTGAATGATAGCATATTTCTCATCTCAAACAGTGGAATGCAGAAAGTAGCATAATATTTTTCTAGTGCTGAAATAAAATAACTGCCAATTGAAAATTCAATATCTGGTGAAACTATCTTTCACAAATGAAAATGGAACAAAAACATTCTTAGATGAAGGAAAATGAAAAGATTTTGTTGCTAGGAGATCAAGGTGTAAAGAATAGATACCGGAAGTTCTTCAAACAGAAAGGAACTAATAGCAGATGGAATCTTGGAGCATCAGGTGGGAAGAAGGAACAACATATAGAACAGAAATATGGGTACATATACGAGAATATTCTTTACCTCACGAGTTTTATAAATCATATTTGATAATTGAAACAAAATTATAATACTAATACTCATGACAATTGTTTTAAAATGTAAGGAGTGAAAGGAACCTAACTTGAAGTCTCCCCACTTGAAGTTGTAAAATGATCATAGAGCAGATCATTTTAAGTCACAGAACAATCACACAGAAACTATGCAAAGAGATACATTCAAAAACACTATATATAAATAAACTTGGAATCCAAAAGAAAAATTCAAGTAAAGTGCAGGAAGCTGGGGAATAAGAAACAGGAATGAGAACCAGAAAAAGAAAGAAAAAGCAAATAATAAAATGGCAGTCTTAAGTACAAACATGTCAATATTATCTTAAATTTAAATGGTCTAACTTTAACAAATGAGAGATTTGAAAAGTGAACTAAAACAAACAATATGTGTCTTACAAGAAACCCACTTCAAATTAAACAATATAGGTATGTGGAAAGTATAAGGATACAAATATGAATTTTAAAAACGAGGAGTGGTTATATAAATATCTGATAAAGTAGGGTTCAAAGTAAAGAAAATTAGTACAAAGAAAGACATATCATAATGACACAAGGATAAAAATTTCAGAAAGGCATAATACTAAATGTATTAGAATCAAACCAGAAAACCTTAGTCTCAAAAAAAAATGAAGCAAAAACTGATAGAAGTGAAAGGAGAAATTTAAAAATCCACAATTTTGGTTAAAACTTCATCACCCCTTCTAAAAAAATGATATAAGTACTATACAGTAAACAGAAAGAAAAAAGAACACTGGAACCAACCAACAAGATCTAATCAAAGTTTAGAGAACACTGTATAGTAACTGAAGAATACACATTATTTTCTAGCACCCATAGAACATTCAGAAAGATAGATCATATCCCGGGCCATAAAACAAACTTGAAAAAAATGAAAGAAACGGAACCTTACGAAATAGGTTCCCAGACCACAATGTAATCAAACTAAAAATAAATAGCACGACAAACATGGGGGAGGGGCACTACTATCAACCACAATGATGTAAAAAGGATTATAAGGCAATACTGTGAACAACTGTGTTCTGGTTTCTTAAGCTGTTCCAGCAAATACCATGAAATGGGTGAGTTTCAACACAGAGAATGTATTAGCTTACAGTTTTGAGAGCAGAGAAGTGTCCAAATCAAGGTATCTGCAATGTGATGTTTCCTTCCCAAAGGCTGCATCAGCTATCCCTGGCTCCTCTGTCACATGGCAAGACACATGGCAGAATTGGCTTGTCTCTCCTTTCTCTTTCAGGTTTAACTGATTCCAGCTTCCTTTTTCCATGACTTCCTCTTTCTCTATATATTCATTCTGTTAATAGTGGGCTCCAGTAATAGGATTAAGACACATCTTCAATGAGGTGCGTCACATCCTAAACTGAAGGGGCCTATCAAAATGTTCTACTGACAATAGATTTTTATCCACAGGAATGGATTAGATTTAAGAATTCGGTTTATTTTTTGTTTTGTTTTTTTTTGGGGGGGGAGGTACATACGGCTTCAAACCAGCAGAAACAGTATTTCAACAAATTAGAAAATTAAGATGAAATAGAATCATACAAACTTCACTGGCTGAAGATTTAGAAGATCTCAACAGACAAGTAACAATTAAAGAAATTGAATCAGAGCCTGAAAACCTCCCAACAAACAAGAGCCCAGTATTAGTGGTGATTTTATCAAACATTCCAAGAAGAGTTAGCACCAATCTTCCTGAAACCTTTCCACAAAATTAAAGAGAAGGAAATACTTTCTAATTCATTCTGTGGTGCCAGAATCACCCTAATATCAAAACTAATTAAAGATACCATTAGAATAGGCAGCTGTAGACCAATTTTCCTTATGAATATAGATAAAAAATCTTCAAAAAACCCACTAACAAGTCAAATCCAACAGCAGACTAAAAGAATTAAACAACATGATCAAGTTGGAATTATCCCTGGTATACAGGGTGGTTAAGCAAAGAAAAATCAATTAATGTAATACAGCACATTAATAGAATAAAGGAAAAATATGTGATCATCTCAATTGCTTAGAAAAAGTATTTGGCAAAACCCAACAGCTCATCTTCATAAAAAAGCTCAGAAAACTCAGAATAAAATGGAACTTCCTCAACAGAATAAAGGGTATAAGTGAAAAACCCACAGCTAACATCATACTCAATGAGGAAAGACTGAAAGCTTTGCCTCTAAGATCTGGAAGAAGGCAAGGATGCCTGCTGTCACAGTTATTCGACATTGTGGTGGAAGTTCTAGCTAAAGAAATTAGGCAAGATAATGAAATAAATCAAAATTGGAAATGAAGAAGTAAAATTTTCTGTTTCCAGATGACTGATCCTATATATGTAGAAAATCCTGGAAAAAATCCACAGCAAAGCTACTAGAGCTAATAAGAGAATTCAGCAAAGTGGTGGGGGAAAAGATCAAAACATCAAGATCAGTGATGTTTCTATACATTAGCAATGAATGGTCTGAAGTGGATATCAAGAAAAATTAATTTACAGTAGTAACTAATGGAATCAAACTATCTAGGAATAAATTTAACTGAGGATGCAGAGGACTTGTACACTGAAACAACAAAAACATTACTAAAAACCTAAATAAATGGAAGGACAGTCCATGTTCATGAATTGGAAAGCTAAGTATTGTTAAGCTGTCAAGTCCTCTCAAAGCAATTTATAGATATCAACACAATTCCACTAAAAGCTCCAAGAGTTTCTATGGAAATAGAAAAACCAGTCATCAAAATTTTTGGAAGGGGACCCAAATACCCAAATCCATCCTAAAGAAGAAAATTGGAGGACTCACGCATCCTGATTTAAAACATATTACAAATCTACAGTAATCAAAACAGCATGGTACTAGCATAAGGACTGACATAGAATTTATGGAATTAAATTCCAATAGAATTGAGTTTAGTGTTCAAATATAAACCCTCACATGACTGGGCATTTGATTTTTGACACAGGTACCCAGTCCACTCAATAGGTAAAAAATACTACCTTCAGAAAATCATGCTGGAAAATCTGAATATCCATACACACACAAAAATGATGTCAGATTTCTACTTTACCCCATATATATAATTAACCCCAAATGGATCAAAGACCTAAATATAAGAGCCAAAATTACAAAACTTCTAGAAAAAAAGCATAGAGAAGCACTTCAGGACCTTGTGTTAGCATGTTTTCTAAGACTTTATTCCTAAGACACAAAGAAGAATAGATAATTGGGATATCATCAAATTTAAAAATATTTGTGTATCAAAGGAATATATTATGAAATTATGGGAGGAAATATGTGGAAACCACATATCTAATAAGGTTTTCATATCCAGAATATATAAAGAAATCCTATAACTCAATAATAAAATGACAAATAACCCAATTGAAAGTGGACAAAATAAAACTTTGCTTTTGACATTTTGCCTTTTATCACTGTAATAGGTGTTGCCCTGTATGTACTGTGGCAAGGCAATCTCTTTCATTCCTTCCTCAGTGTCCACATCCTTTTTTTAATTTTTAATTTTGTCTTCAAAAAGTACTAGATCACAGTAAAGTCACATATACAATATAGGGGACTCCCATATATCCACCATCAAACCCTTTTTCCCCCTCCCCAGCAATGATCTTTTTACATGTTCATGTTATATTTGCTATAGCTGATGTACACATATTGAAACATAGCTACTAACCATGGTTCCAATTTGGTTTACATTATGGTTTATATTTTAGACTGTACACTTTTCTAAAAATTTACTTACAATATGGTTTACAGTATGGTTTACATTTTAGAATATACACTTTAATAAATTTTTGATGAAACTTATCATGCCCTATATCCATCATCACACTATGTTGTAGAACACTTCCATTGCCCCCCTGTTACCTCTGCTTCCATCTGTTCTATTCCTCCCTCTCCCTTTTCCTCAGGGTCCACAGTGACAATGAAGCATCACTGATTGAAGGACCAGATTCATAGATACTTGCAACAATGCTGAGGGCTTGACACACTTTTTCATTTTTTAATACCCCAATTTAATTTTTACTTTATTTTAGTTTTTCTAAATTAGTATGTATTCTATTTCTAATCTTTAATTCGATTATTACTATTTCATTTTCCTACTAAATGAATTTGGCAATATATTAGGCTTCATTTTTGAAGAATTTTTGGGTCACAGAGGGGTTCAACTATGGCAGGGGAGGAACACTGGTGTGGGGTGTTATTGATGGGAGACACATGGTTAGGAGGGAGTTCTCCAGAGAATGTATATAGGGTATATAAAAATGTTGGGATATTCGTTGGGCATTGTCATAATAGGTAGAGTTACAAATGACACCTGAGGGAGTACTGAGTTCCTAGCCAGGGGAGCTCTGGCACATTGCCCCAGTGGAACAGCAACAATCCCCCAAGTGCAAGGGCAAAGACCAGTAAATAAGGATGGTCCAATGATGAGCCCTTGATACTGATGACTATGCTTATGAGCCTATGTGCTTAAATTTCAACTAAGCCTAGAGCTGCAGGGTGCCTAAGAATTATCTCCTGAGAGGTTGCTCAAATGTGGCCACTCTTTAAGCCAAACTCAGCATGTAAATGCATTATCTTCCCCCCAACATGGGACATGACTCTCGGAGAAAACCTCCCTGGCGCCAAGGGGTTATTACCAATCATCAGCTAGTGATGCAACTAGAAAAATATCATGAATGAAAGGGGGAAATGGTAAGGACAAATGAGTTTATATAGCTAAGAGACTTCAAAATAAGCTCAGAGATCATCAGAGGAGTTGCACTTACGCACATCTCAACAGGATCCCAGGGACAGCCAAAGCAGATACAACCCCAGGTACTGGTGCTCCTGAGGGCTACAGAGACATACAGGTTCTATAGTCATGGCAGATGACTCTGGAATTCATTGCCTCGTCTGTGGGCCCTACTTTGGAATTTGTGCTCCTGAATGTGATGGAGTTGGACTCAGATGTGACTTTTCTACACATGCCTATTTTGCCACTTTTTACTGAACCTGTGGTTGGCTCTGGGATTGGTATATACTCAGGACACTTGAATCTCTGGACTGACCATGTGACAGCTGGGCCCTGAGCCTCAGCAGAGTTGCAAATCCTACTCTCCGGTTCATTGGACTTACCCAGGTCAGCTAAGAGAGAGGTGAATATGGTCAACCAACACACCAGGGAACCAAGAGTGCCTGCAACTGCAAGCAGGAAAATCACATCCATCAGCCACATGGGATTCAAGCTCCCTCTCGATATCTAGGTGGAGTGGACATCACCATCCCAGGGTCCACAGGATGGAGGAATAAAATATGGATTAGAGTGGACTTACTGGTATTCTCCTATAGAAAAAATGTGACTCTAGTGATGGAAGAAATTGTATCATTGATGTGGAGACAGTGGCTACAGGAGTTGCTGAGGGCTGGGAGAGGGAAGAAGTGATATGATGTGGGGGCATTTGGAGACTTGGAGTTGTCCTAAATGATCCTGCAGAGAAAGATGCTGGACATTATATATATATTGCCATAACCCACTGAATGTACTGGGCAAGAGTGTAAACTACAATGGAAACTATAATCCATGCAGTGCAGCAGTGCTTCAAAATGAATTCACCAAATGCAATGAATGTGCCACAATGATGACAGAGGTTGTTGATGCGGGAGTAGAGGAGTGGGGAGTGGGGTATATGGAAACCTCTCACATATATATAAAAATATATTTTTTTTGAAGATTTATTTATTTATTTATTTCCCCTTCCCCCCTACCTCCCCACCCCAGTTATCTGTTCTCTGTGTCTATTTGCTGTGTCTTCTTCTTTGTCTGCTTCTGTTGTTGTCAGCAGCATGGGAATCTGTGGGTTTTTTTGTTGTGTCATCCCACTGTGCCAGCTCTCCATGTGGGCGGCACCATTCTTAGGCAGGCTGCACTTTCTTTCATGCTGGGCAGCTCTCTTTATGGGGCGCACTCCTTGCTCATGGGGCTCCCCTACATAGGGGACACCCCTGCGTGGCACGGCACTCCTTGCGCACATCAGCACTACACATGGGCCAGCTCCACATGGGTCAAGGAGGCCCAGGGTTTGAACCGCAAACCTCCCATGTGGTAGATGGATGCCCTAACCACTGGGCCAAGTCTGCTTTCCTCTTATATTTTTTAAAGTAGCATTTTTGGTGATTTAAGTATCTTTCTTAAAAAAGACAATAAAAAGGTAAAAAAATATAAAAATAAGTAAATAAATAAAATGGGCAAATTACATCAATAGACATTTCCCAAAGAAGATATACAATTAATCAATATGAATATAAAACAATGCTCAACATCATTAGCCACTAGGGAAACATAAATCAAAACCACCATGGGATACCTCTGCACACCCATTAGAATGGCAACTATTAAAGAAAATGGAGGTTTTAATGTAACATTTTTGTGATTCATGTATCTTTTTAAAAAGACAATTTACTATTGAAAAAATAAAGAAAAAATAAAGAATAAAATTGAATGATAAAGAATTTTAAAAAATCAAAAAACCTGAAAAAAAAAAGGCAATGGAAAATAGCAAGTGTTGGAAAGGATATGGAGAAATAAGAACATTCATTCATTGTTGGTGGGAATGTAAAATGGCACAGCTACTGAGGAAAACAGTTTGGTGGTTCCTTCGCATGGTGGTTTAAAGTAGTATGTACCCCAATATAACATGTTCTTAAATTTTATCCATTCCTGTGGGTGTGAATCCATTGTAAGTAGGACCTTTTGATGAAGTTTCTTTAGTTAAGGCCTGGCCCAGGATGGGTTTTAATCCTATTCCTAGATTCCTTATAAGAGAATGAAATTCAGGGAGAAAGAGAAAAATCACAGGAAGTAAGAGGCTGAAATAAACAAAACATGGAAGAAAAGGGAGAGACAAGAAGATACCATCATGTGACTTGTCACATGACAGAGGAGCCAAGGATCTTTGGCAGCCAGCCCCAGAATGGTGTCTTTGGGAAGAAAATATTGCCTTGAAGATTTGGATTTTCTTTTAGTTTCAAAACCGTAAGCTAATAAGTTCCCATTGATTAATCCAATCCATTTCCTGGTATTTGCTTAAGCAGCCTAGGAAACTAAAACACTCAGAAAGTTAAGGACAGAATTACAATATAACCTGGGAAGCTCACTTCTAGGCATATACCCAAAAGAACTGAAAATGGATTGAACAGATATTTGCACACCAGTGTTCACAGTGGCATCATTAACAGTTGCCAAAAGATGAAGGCAATCCAATGTCTACTAACAGATGTATGGGTAAGCAGTATGTGGAATATACATGCAATGGAATATTATTTCAGCTGCAAAAAGGAACAAATTCTGTTAGATGTACTAATGTGGATGAACCTCAAAGCCATCATACTGAGCGAAATAAGCCAAACACATAAGGACATATATTGTACAATCTCTCTGATATGAAATAATGAGAATAAACTGATTAATAGAGTCAGAAACTAGAATACAGTTTACCAATGGACAAAATGGGGGTAAGGAAGGGGGAGTTAATGCTTACTTGGCATAGAGTTTCTGTTTGGGGATGCAGGAAAGTACAGAAATGGATGATTGTTATGTTTGTACAATATTGTTATTATACAATAATATTGTACTGAATCATGTATTAGAATCTTGTATTAGAATAATAATATTGTACTGAATCATGTATTAGAATCTTGTTAAAAGGGGAAATTTTAGGTCATATATATGTTGATAGAATAAACTTAAAAAAATAGTACAGGACTGTACAATACAAACAGTGAAACCTAATGTAAACTGTAGAGTGTAATTAATAGTATAATAATATTTCATCAGTTGTAACAAAGGCACCTCAATAATGAAAAAACAGAATAACAAGAAAAACTAGTATATGCGAAGATATTTTCTGCTATTTTTTTCTGTAAAACTACAACTTCTCAAATAATTATTTTTAAAATTCCATTGGAAAATGTTCAAAATATCTGGAAACATATTTCACGGAATAGTAAATTAAGTGCATAAAAAGATGTTTAACAACATTAGCCATTAAGGTACTGCACATTAAAACCATATGGAAGTAATTCTACATACCTATAAGAATGGTTAAAAAAAAAAATTAGTGATTGCTTAAAATTTTGATGAGGATGAGGAGAAACTACATCACTTATGCACTGCTTTTGGAAATATAAAATTTTACAACCACTCTGGAAAACAGGTTGGCAGTTTCTTAAAAAATAAACCATCCGTGCAATTATGACAGAACTCAGTAATTGCATGTATACGCCTTTGTCCTAGAGAAATAAAAAAATATGTTCACACAAAAACCCGTGCAAGAATATCCATAGTAGTCTTTTTTGTCATAGCCAAAAAATACTGAAGTCAGTGCAGATGTCTTTCAAGAAGTGACTGGCTAAGCAAACTGTGGTATAGTTGTATCATGGAATACTACTTAGCAATAAAAAGGAATAAACTACTGCTGGATGCAACTACTTAGATGAATCTCCAGAGAAAAGCTGAGTGGAAAAAGCAAATTCTGAAAGGTTGCATACTGTAATGTTCAATTTATACAACATTTTTGAAGCAACAAGTTTTTACAGTTATCTAAGTACTCAACGGTTATAAAGGGTCAGGGATGGAGAGCAGAGGTAAATGAATGTGGTTTTAAAAGGGCAGCACAAGGGATCTTTGCAGTGTTGGAACTGTCCAGTATCTGTACTGTGGTGATGAATACATAATGCATTTATATTGAACTTAATATACATACACTCACAAATAAGTATACGTGAATTAATGCAGACCTGAATGAGTTTAATGATTGCATCAATGTCAATATCCTGTTTGTGATATTATATTATAGTTTGCAAAATATTACCATTGAGCAAAACTGGGACAATTGTGCAATAAATCTTGCTGTATTATTTCTTACAATTGCTTGTGAATCTACAATTGTCTCAATACAAATTTAAATTTAAAATGTGTAAGTCCAAGCTATAAACAATTATAAAATTGCACAACTGGTTAATTTTTTGGTCTAAATAAAACTTTAAAGTTATATAAACATTTGTAAATTGGGAGTTGGGATTAGAAATATCTTCCTCCAGGAGTTGTTCAGATGCTACGTTATTTGTAATTTAATTTAAAACTTTCATAAGTCATCTGTTAATGAACAGTTTCTTAGAGAGGTTTTATGTAATATTTAATTGATAGTTGGACAAAAGTGGAAAAGCGGGCAAAAGTAAACTGCTGCACATATATAGAAAGCTCAGCTACCTTTTTATTAACAGGGAAAAAGGAACCTAAAATTGAGCCAACATGAAAGTGATTTGAGTAGTGTTCTGTAGAGCACAGGAGATAGAGGCTCATATTTCCAAAAATTAAAAAAAAAAAAACAAAACTGATGAAAGAGCAACAAGCCCCCAAAGCAAAACTATTTAGTATGCTTCTCAAAGGGGATCTAATATCATAGAGCTGGTGAGCTCAGACTGAACCCCTGCTGACTCTTGTCAAATAAAAACAAATCCAGACTTGGGTAAGGAAAGACTTTATCTGAAAAAAAACTATTGCAATAGGAGGAAGGTGTCTGTGCGACAAGGGAAAGATGACAAATGCAATAAGGAGAAAGTTTCGACCAGAAGATCTGCAAGGATATCAAAGATTAGGCAGAAATTGGCTTTTCTTTTATAGAGAATATTAAAAAGGCTAGGATAAAACAGATGGGATAAGCAGGTAGCCTGATCAGACCGCTGATCAAATAATGTTTCTCCTTTAAGTCAGCCAGTTTTGGGGAGGGACCCTACTGAGAAGGGGTGGGGGAGTTGTTCCCAGTTTTAATGCTCAGGGAAGACCAAAGTACAAGGTTCTGGGGGCAGGAAAGAAGCCTGCTTAAAGATTTGGTCAAATCAGAGGGCATTTATCTAGATTGGTCATTCGAGAGAAACAGCTAATCATTTATGAGACAAGGAATGGAAATTTGGAGAATCTGCACCTGGCCTCTTCATGGATAAACAAGGAGGGATCTGTGAGTTTCAATAAGTCCTGTGGGCAATGGTGGTTCTTTGCCGTAAGCGGTTTCCCAACACCACAAAAGGATGAGGGAATTTCTCAACTGTCATTGTTTCCCAGGAGCACCAGGCTCAGGTAAAGTTCAACATCATCACTCCAAACTCCTGGTCTTCGTTTCCGCAGGTTGGGCTGCTTCACTTTTTGTGCCTTAAAGAAAAGATCTAGTGGGGATGGGAGAGTACAAAGAAGAATTTGAAAACCCAAAGGCATTACAAAACAGGTAAACAGAGGTTAGAGACATCTCTGAGGCCAGAACGAGTAAGGAAGATGAGAAAGCTTGGGATAGCAAAGCCTATTAAGCATTGAAAGGAAAGGGAAAGGCCTCTTTCTAAGCCAAACTCAGCATATAAACACCCTACCACCTTCCCTTACCCCCCCCCCCCCCCCCACGTGGGACATGACTTCCAGGAATGAGCCTCCCAGCCATGGAGGGATTATTACCAAGCACTAACTAGCAATGCATCTGGGAAAAGACCTTGACCAAAAAGGGGAAATGGTAAATACAAATGAGTTTTTATGGCTAAAAGATTTCAAAGTGAGTCAGGAGGTCATTCCAGAGGTTAGGCTTATACACGTCTTAGGCAGATCTCACTGACTGCCACAGCACATATGCCTCAAATAGCAGGGTTCTTGAGGGCTCTAGAGATATCCAGGAACTGTAAGCAGGTCAGACAACTAGGAATTCGGTACCCTGTCGGTGGGCCTTACTTTGGAATTTATGCTCCGAGTGTAACAGAGTTACACTCATTTACAGGTTCTCTATACTTGGCTCTTCTGCCCCTTTTATTTGAACCCATAATTAGCATTATACTTGATAAATATATGTCCCAGAGACTTAAATCTTTGGTCCATCCATGTGTCAGTTGAGCCCTGAATTTCAGCAGAGTTGCAACACCTACTCTCCAGTTCATTGGACTCACCCAGGACAGTGAACAAGGAGACAATGATGGACAACAACCATCCAAAGGAACAGAGAATGTCTGCAACTGCAAGTAAGATAGCTCCATCCATCTGCCCCATGGGATTTAAGTTCTTTCTCAATTTGAAGCAGAATGAGCATCACCATCCCTAAATCCTCAAGATTGGAGTGTGAACAATGGACTAAAGTAGATGTTATTATGCTACTATAGACTTATTATTATTCTAGCAATGGAAGAACTCATCATTGATGTAAAGGCAGTGGCCACCGGAGGTTCTGAGGGATGGGAGAGGGAAGAATGGGTGTTATAGGGGGCATTTTCAGGACATTGGATTTGTCCTGCATGATATTGGAATGGTGGATACAACCCATTGTATATTTTGTTCATAACTTACAAAATTGTGCAAGACAAAATGTAAACTATAATGCAAACTGTAGTCCATGGTTAGTAGCAATGCTTCAATATGGGTTCATCAATTGTAACAAAAGTACCACACTAATGAAGGATGCTGTTGATGTGGGAAAATGTGGGAGGGGGAGGGAGGGAGGCATATGGGAATCCCTTATATTTTTGATGTGACATTTATGTAATCTAAAGCCTCTTTAGAAATAAAAAGAAATTATTAAAAAAAAAAGAATTACCTGGGAAAGAGAATATAATGCTTTTGTAAGTATATTAGTGGGCTTTGAGGTTGAAGATACTGCCGATGACAGTTTTTTTCCCCACATTGGAACACATATTACACCCTGGCTGTTTCATTTTTATGATGGTGCTATTTCTCTATTTCAGTCATATCCCCCACCCCCCGCCCCGTCCCCATCCCCCATACATCGCTGGCTAGTGGCTGAGAGATACCTCACATAGAATGATCAGAGGAGGTTAGAGTGGCACGTGTGACAGCTAACAGAGGATGTCCTCAGTGTCCTCAGCAAAACTGAGGAAAGCAAGTCTCCGCCTCTCAGGACTGTGCTTTCCCAGCAGGCTATTCCAGATGGGAGAACCGTTTTCCACTGAAAGTGATGGAAACCCAGTCACTTTGACATTTAAAGCTAGACTGTACCAAGCTCTAGAATTGTGATAAAGGAAATTCTTGTCCCGGCAAGCAAGGGGGAGTAAATCAACAAACGGTGAGGGTATGGGAGGAAAGCAGTAATTCTCTTTAAGTTTTCTCAGGCTGTTCCTGACTAACAGGAACGTGCATTACTTGCAGAAGTTTTGGTTGTTTCCGTTTTTCAACAAACTTCATTACTAGCTTTATTTCTAAACAATCTAAACAACTCTTTATATTCATAGAGTTTAAACTTTTGGGGGCTGTGGATCCTAGCCTTGTAAAAATCAGCAAACATACACCCCAAAACTTGCATACAATTTGACTGACTATTAAGTCACTCGAAAAGCATAGCATTGTACCATCCCATGTTAAAAATCCCTTCCCTATAGTATTTTGAATCTCTTCTTCCTTTACCTCTCTGGAAATTTTTAAAAAATGATTAGGATTTTTAGTGTTTTGAAAAAAATAGTTTATATTATTTGGCAGAGATTTTCTTTCAATTTCTAAGGCATTTTCACAAAACCAGTATAACTTCTCAAAACTGTAAGGGTCTATCGCCTTTCAGTAGCATTAGAGACCAGAAACCAGCACAGAAACCTAAACTGTGGATTAAGTGCTCCAAGCCTCATTTCCTTATATACAAATTATCATGTTCATAATCAAGTCTACTGTTAAGGTCTAATGAGGTCGTGTGCATAAACATAAATTTTTAGTGTAAAGGACAATCACAAATGTTAGTTGATCTTTTAGTCAGTTCAGGTTAAAATACCTAGCAAATAGTAAGAACTAAAAGGATGTTTATTGAGTAAATCTGGGAAAATATTTAATAACTCTTCTCTTGGGATCTCAATTTCCTCATGTATAGAACGAAGGGATTGTACTGTTTGATCTCTAGGGACCCCTTTTAATTGGATTTTTCTCTCATTTAAAATAATGTATATTGTTCTACCATTTATAAATAGGCTTAAATCCATTGTTTCATAGACTGCCAATTTAAAGGTCAAATTGGTAACATGAACTCAAACCTCAATATTTACAATGATGAATGTGAACAATGAATCTCTTTAGTAATGAAGTTGGATCAAATCAATAAGAACTGATATTTGTGCAGGTCTTTTAAACTTAAACTGTTTTCCCATATAGTATTTACTGTGCTCTCAAAAATAACCTGGAAGCTGAGTCAGGCAGGGGTTATTGGTGTGATAATTATAAAGTTAAGGGAATTAGGACTCAGTGAGATTAAGTGACTTTCCAAAATTCATTCTGCTAGTCAGTGGAAACCTGTGACTGGGACCCAAATCCGCTCACTCCAAATTCCTTTTCTTCCCATCTACTTCTTGAACCCAGCTCCAAGAGCAATTTACAGTTATCCAGGTCTGAATTTAACTCCTTTTTCCAGAGTCTCTGCCATACTCACATGGGAGACAATGCACCCACTTGTGGGAAGCCCACTGCCCTTAAATAAAACACAGCCTGAAGCATGTAGCCCCCAGTATGACCTGGACACTCCCTAGTTAAAGAGTTATAGGCCTCTGCAGAGGAAAGAACGTACAGATGGTACTGCAGGCTGCATACTTTCTGTCCTAACATGACCAAACACCCCATTTGAGCACCTCATCTAACTCTTGCAGAAGCTCTGCTCTCATACCCTAGGGAAAGTCTTTGCCCTGACCCATTGTATCACTCCTCATATTCCTGTCTCTGCGCGGAGTGCTAATATCTTCATTCTTCAACTGGCCGCCATTGAAGAGTCTCTCCTGTTGGTAAGTCCCAAGGAAGCTCGTGTCTAACATTTGCCTGGTTTTGGACTTATGGCTGCCCCAGCTCGTGCCCTTCGTAGTTGGGTTGGAACACCACTATGATGCTTCCCCATATTTCTTCACCCTGCCCCTGCCTTCTTTTCCCCTCCTTAATTTCTTAACAACAACAAAAAATTGGAGAGCCTTCTAATGGGTGCAGTCTGCCAAAAGGCACAGTCTTTCAACCACCAAATAAGCAGTTGGGCACTTGTAACCATGGAGTCTTGGAAAGATATGATGTGTGTGTGTATAGAATATATACACATGCATACCTTAATCAATTCCCTGAATCTACCCAGTGAGAACGAAGCCCTGCAATCTAATGTTGGATAATTATACAAATAGTAATACTTGTCAGGTTTGGGTACAGGCTCTTAAAATTTGAAGCAAATTAGTGGGGCTTGGCACTAACCAGAGCCCTAGGCTAAATCTGGGGAGCCTTCTTTTAAAATAGGGTTATCTACTCATGTCCTCTTTCCAAGGCCTAGTTCAGTCAAGCCTGGGGTCAGAAATTAGGGACCTGAGACACAGTGGCATTACTTGTACTGCCCCACAACTGAAATGGTGCCCGTACTTTTAATCCCACGATTTGATTAGTTTCATGAGGAAGGCCACCATCAAATTCCTCTCTCTGTCCTAATGACCTGGCGTCATAAAAAGAAAGTTTTGGGAGAAAGAGGGAAGCCATCAGCCTTTTGATAACATCTGAATTTCTCCAGAAAAAGTTTCTTTCAAAACGAATCCAGTGGCAATTTGCTCTCATCAATTTTCCAAACAACAGGGTAGCTTGATGCAGAAATAAAACATTTTTAAACTTGACATTTTTAACTTTGTTGTTGGTGTGAGATCAGAGGTATGAGATACAATTCCCATTCAAAAATCATCAAATGGAAATGTCCCATCACAGAGACAAAGGCATTTGTAGCTTTGAGATGACATATAATTACTGTGTTTGGAGCTACACAATGCTAGATACCTAACTACTAATACTTACAGTCTGTTAATCGCCATCACATCTCTCCCTTGAAAGCTTGCATCTATATCACAGCAAGTTAAAGTACAATTCATATTTGTGCCTTTCAGTCCTTTCTAGCATCTGGCACTGCATTCTCCACAAGCATCCAAGGCTTGGGCTTGCCTGCATCCTGTATTAAGGTTCAAATGTTTACAGGCCAGGCTCCAAGGAACCTGTTTGCATGCCACACATAACTGACTCATTTCTCAGATTTCCTTTCCAGTTCCAGGGATGACTCCAGTTTCTTTGAGGGATTGTGTCAGTAAGTCTGGATTCAGCAGATTAGTCTTAATTGTTTTAGTAAACTCAGAAAATACCATAAATGTCCAGGACTGTATGAAACTTCCATCTCTCACAGCGTTTTTTCACAAAGGTGGAAATGCCACAGGCTCATTGAAATGATGTGGGGGTTCAATGACTGTGGAGGTTTGAATTTATGTATGAATTCCAAAAAGACATATTGATTATGTTTGTAAACTGGTCTATTCCTCTAGACATGATAACCCTTTGATTGTATTAGATTCAGCTGAGACATCTGATTAAATTATGTTAAGATTAGGGCCTGATTCAATCACATCATTAAAGTGCAACTCAGCATTAAGTCCCAGGTACCCTTGGTGGACTGATAAAACAGATGCTCATATGGGATTAGACACACAGAGAAGATACACCGATGATCCTGTGGCCCTGGGAAGAGACAGCTCATTAGATATAGCAGAGGCTCCTGGAAGAGAGATGAGCCTGATAGTTACAGTTGACCTTGTGAAGAGATTGGAGCAGCTGAGCCCAGAAAGAAATGAGCACAGGGGAGAGAGATGAGCCTTATGCCAGCCTACAGCTGAGATTGGAAATAGCTGGAACCATGGATCCTTAAGAGGAAGAAGGCAGGCTGAACCCTTGCAGGCATTAAGCGCCATCTTGCATCAACACTTGGCCAATGACTTTGGGTGAGAAAGTACTTCTTATGGTACCTTGAGTTGGACTTTTCAGGCCTTGTGACTGTAAGCTTCTACCCCCAAATAAATACCCTTTATAAAAGCCAACTGAGTGCTGGTACTTTGCATAAGCACCCCTTTGTCTGACTAATACAATGACCTATACTCTATGTAAAGGGTCAGTCTCTACTCTCTTGAATATTGTTTGCCTGTAGTCATAAGAAGGGTAGATTCTCCCCGCAGGTGGCAGTGATATAGTCCAGGGTGGGACTGGGTACTGTGTACCTTACTTCAAAGATCATTGTTGGCCCCAATACATTTCCATATCACAAGGTCTTTGCTGGGGAAGTCCTGGAGCCTCTCAGCAGCCAGCTCCCAGCTCCCACATTGCCACCTCCTTTCCATTGTGCACAGATGTTTCCATGTGTTTCCGTTCCTAGAGATAGCTTGGCCAGGCCTTACCTTGAACCTGAAATCGGGAACCAGCAGCCCCAGATGCTTCTGAGGGTGGGAACTCAGCACAGAGGTTGCTTGAAACTCAATGCCAGGATCCTCATGCTCTGGGGTTATAGGAACACTCAACACTCCAAACAGCTTGGGGTGTCTCCTCTTCCGTGTGAAGTGGGATTAGAGCCACCATCCACTGTCTTCCAAGGACCTGCCCGTGATGGTCCCTCTCCCCCTGCTCTTTGGGACCCTTTGTGCTGTGGTAGGTAATAGAGGGGAGGGGTCATTTGCTGAATGTTTCTGTTGTGCCTGAGTCTGTGTCTCCAGGATGTAGCATAGAGCAACTTGTTCCACACCATCTCCCCTTGCCTCTACGTGAAAGCAAAAGGTTTGCTCTTAGCATCACTCCCATGTCCCTGGAATGCAGCAGGTAAGTGCCTTCTCATTTCCACCACACTGCAATCCTGGCCCTGAAGGCAAGCCTTTTTAAATATCACTTTCCACTCTCCAAAATTCAGTCTCATCCAGGGTTTTCTTGATCTAGTATCTGAACCGATGACTTTGTTCGGAAGAAGGATGAGTGGTAACATTGCAAGCTGCATAGACTTCCACTATCCCATCATGCCCCCACCTCCACCTCAGTCTGCTGTAGTGCCTTCTCAAAGCTCAAAAGTAAATAGACCATTCTCTCAACAGCCGATAAATCCTTGTGAAGTTCCCTACCTTAGCTTCTTCTGAGAATGCTGAATAAAGTATTTTCCACATCATTATGATTGACTTAAAGCCTTGTCGGTTTTGGAAAAAAAGCTATCAGATCATAACATAGATTTAGAGATGGCAAGTACTTTAAGCAAATATATAGGACACTTTATTGCATTTACATAGCTAAAGTCAGATTAGTTCTATGTTACGAATGAGGCAAGTTAGAATAGAAAAGTAAAATGACATGGAGAGTCAATATAGTTCCTGGAAGTAGTAGGATGTAATGAAAAAAAGCCTGACTTAAGTTTCAATCCTGTTCCTGATAATTGCTTACGTGACTCAGGAGAATTTAATTAATCTTTCAAGTTTCCTAAATCTGAAAATAGGAACAACATATTTTTCCCAGGGTTATTATGATAAATATATGGTATAATGTCATGTAAATTGTAAGTACATGCCTGTTACATATTAAGCATTTTTTTAGTGTGTCTTCTCCCTTCTAATTCTCAAGTTAAGAGCTTTCCCTTCATTCTCTTTGTAATTTTGCACCAATTGTACAATGCTACCCATTTCAGATGCTCATTGTAAGTTATATTATTGCTGTTGTGGCTGATAATAATTGCAATTACCTACTGCTTTGGATCTGACTGCTGTACTGCTCCATGTTTAAAAGGAGTAACCAAGATCTGAATGTTTCATAGTAACTCAGAGGTTCACAATTGCTTTTTAAAAAAGCTTTTCCAATAAGAAAAAATTTGCATATATAAATTATTTTAAAGGACCTCATTTCAATCAATAAGAAAGGAAGGATGATCCTTCAGGAAAAAAATATCCTTAAACTCAGAGGCAAACTTAAAAAGAATGGAGAGAAAGGACAGAATCTTTTTTATTCAAATTCCATTCTAGAATTTTCCATACATGATCCCATTTACTCTTCATAAAAATCCTTTTTTTTTCTTTTTTGTCTTTATTAGAGAAGTTGTAGTTTTACACAGCAATCATTTGTAAAATACAGGATCCCCAAATACCACCTGTTTTAGTTTGCTAAAGACTGCTGGTAACTATATCAGAAATGGACTGGCTTTTACAATGAAGATTTATCAGGTAAAAAGCTTACAGTTCTGTGGCCAAGAAAACTAAACCCAGACTTCATTAGAGATGCCTTTTTCCTGAGCTGCTGCTTCTGACGATCAGCACATGGTGGCACCTACTGGTCTCTCTCTGCCTGCTCCTCCAAGCTCCACTCCTTTCAGCTTGTGCTGCCGCCTTCTTGGTGTCTCATTGCTTCAGCTCCTGGCTTCCTCTCTCAGCTTCCAGGATTTTTCTCTCTGTCTCAGTGCCCTTCCTTCAGTGCCTGTAGCTCTTTATTCCTTCATGTATGAAGGACTTCAGGAAGAGGATCAAGACCCACCCTGAGTCATACCCTCCTGAAGTGATCTAATCAAATGCAAGGTCGCTAAATTGAATCTAATCAAAAGGTCCCATCTACAATATTTTTACATGCGCAGGAATGGGTTAATTTTAAGAACGGGATTTTTCTGGGGTCCACAAAAGCTTCAAACTGCCATACCACCCCATGATTAATGCCTTGCTTTTGTGTAGAATATTTTTTACAATTGATGATAGCACAGTTTTTAAAAATACAGTTTTATTACAGAAGTTGTGAACTTACAAAACAATCATGCACATGTGTAGAATTCCCATACAATGCCCCTTCACCACACACCACACCGTTGTGGAGCATTTGTGACAGATTATGAGATAATATCATCAGATTATTACCACTAACTGGTCTATAGCATACTCTGGCATAGTTTTTTTCCATACTCCCCTATTATTAACACAGTATGTCTTTAGGTTACATTAATTGTATTTTTCCCATGCTTCTCCACATTCCCATCACCCTGCAATAGTGACGTATTTCCACTCTACCTCACAGAAGCACACTCTTCCATCTGTACTATCAACCACAATTCTCATCCACCTCTGGGTACACTGTGTTTTTCAGTCCCTAGATCATTCTCCAGATTTCTTTCAATTGACATTTACATCTCTAGAATACCCTTTTCAGCCACAATCCCTTTTACAAGCCAGCTGCTACTTTCTATAATGTGTTACTGATGATAGCACATTTTTGTAATTGTACTATTAACTATAGTCCATGGTTTAACTTGGGGTTCATTGTGTAGTATACTTCCATGGATAATTTTTAAATTTTTTGTCTGTTACCATATAAACAATCTAACATTTCCCCTTTTAATCACATTCAGATATATAGTTCTGTGCTATTAGTTATATTCCTCATAACAATCTTAGAAGTTAAAAGCAAATAGTGTTTTAGGGACTGGGCAATCAATTGATGCATTAGGCCCAAATGCACAAGTTCACATATCTAGGAAATGGGAAAATTTGAACATAAAGTCTCAATGAGAATCTGTATTTTCTCCTTTCCAGAACTACATATGGAGTTTTGGCAAGGTTAGCCAGAAGAAATTGGGCCTCTAAAGTAAACCATGGTAGTTGTATTAGTCAAAGGGGTGATGATACAAAATACCAGAAATTGGTTGGTTTTCACAAAGGGCATTTATTTGGAATAGGAGCTTACAGATATGAGGCCATAAAGCATAAGTTACTTTCCTCATCAAAGTTCATTTCCACATGTTAGAGCAAGATGACTGCCAGCGTCTGTAGAGTTCAGGCTTCCTGGGTTCCTCTGGGCTCAGTGCTTATGTTTTCTCCACAAGGTCAACTGAAGACTATCAGATGAAAAGCTCTGTCTCTCTTCAGCTTCGGCATCAAACTCCACCATCAACTCTAACATTAAAAGCCCTCAACTCTGTCCTTTGCCATGCCTTTTATCTGTGAGTCCCCACCCACCAAGGGGTGGGTGCCAACGCCCTAATGATGTGGCCCAATCAAAGCCCCAATCATAACTCAATCAAGCCAAGGCACAGATCAGATTACAAACATAATCCAATACCTATTTTTGGAATTCATAACCATATCAAACCGCTATACTCCACCCTCTGAATTCCAGAAAGACATTACAATATTCAAGAAAAAACTTAAATAAGTAACAATGCAAGTACTAAATCATATCACAATCATTTTAAAGAAATACAGTTTGTCTTGGGGCAAAGTCCTGTCTGCTATAGACCTCTGAAGCTTATAAAACAATTCATCTGTTTCCAATACACAAATGTACAGACAAAGGATAAACATTTTCATTACAATAGGGAGAAATTGGGAGGGAAACCTGAGTCACAGGTCCTCTACAGTTCAGTAAACCTGCAGGGCATCCTCCATTCAATTTCAGCCTGAGAGTCATTCTTAAGATGATGGTTTCTTCTCCTTGGTGCCTTATGGGAGCCCACCCTTTCCATACGATTTCCCAGTGACCATTTTCTTGGTTCCACCCCCATCAAGCTTCTGGGTGTCGACCAAGCTCTAGACCTCTCCGTCCAAGAGTGTTGGGGTGATTGCCACACCTTACCCAATCTTTGGGTTAGAGACTTAACCCCCCTAGCACAGTGATGTGAAGACAACATTGTCTCTAATCATTGACATACAGACTCAACCCTCTCAGAGCCAGAAGTTTACCACCTGCCCTTCCCTCACCTTTGGTATTCATAACTATAGCAAACTGCTACAGTAGTCTTCTTAGTCCTTGATCCCTGGACTCACCCTCAGGCATGTTTTTTTTGCAACTCAGGACCATCCTTAGTCCATTGTATTTTTTTCCTGAGGACTCTTGTTTCTCAATAAAGGATCAAGCTAGCTTATGGGAGTTGACCAGAACAACTTGAACTCCTCTGAGAATCTTCAATGTGTAGGGTGCTCTTGAACACTGAAAAGCCTCCAAGACTCAAAGGGCAAGATTCCCATAGTGAAACTTTAGATATAATGAATTTGAAAGGGATTTGAGAACTCGAAGCATATAATCACATAATTTATTTATCTTTAAGGTTAGTCAAGAGAGAAATGGGCAAGGAGAGAAGAAAGGAATGCAATGGTGGATAGAGCTTTTTAAAAAAAAAAGATCAGAAGATTCTTGGTAATTCTAGCCTTCTTTGATGAGAAAACCTTTACAAAGACCCCTTGGTTGCCCCCCAATCCCAGCCCCTCCATACACATTGCTTTGAGAATTCCGTTACTGAATTTCTGTTCACAAAATATTTGAAAGCCAGAACAAGAGCAAAAAAGACCCAGAACATTTCATTTCTATTCCAGGCACCTTTAACATTTATTCTAGGACCTCTCTTGGAAACAGTGAAAGTGGCAGAATGAAGAGTAATGTTATATACACAAAATGTCCGTAGTGCTAAACAATCACAGTTTTGAGAATGAAAAACCACCAACATCAGCATGCTTGTTTTTAAACGATACCATGGGATGTTTTCCCGGTATTTTAAAACTGAGACAGGGAAGTGGATCTGACTCAACAGGTAGAGCGTCCATCCACCACGTGGGAGGTCCAAGGTTCAAACCCAGGGCCTCCTGACCCATGTGATGAGCTGGCCCACACACAGTGCTGATGCACACAAGGAGTGCCCTGCCACACAGGGGTGTCCCCCGTGTAAGGGAGCCCCACGCGCAAGGAGTGCACCCCATAAGGAGAGCCGCCCAGCATGAAAGAAAGTGCAACCTGCCCAGGAGTGGTGCTGCACACACAGAGAGCTGATGCAGCAAGATGACGCAAGAAAAAGAGACACAGATTCCCTGTGCTGCTGACAAGAATACTAGCAGACACAGAAGAACACACAGGGAATGGACAACTGGGGTGGGAGGGCAGGGAAGGGGAGAGAAATTTTTTAAAAAATCTTAAAAACAAGAACTGAGACGAGAAAAACATTTTAGTTACATATTCTCTCAATATATGGAAATGATCAAATGAGGGGCAAAGGCACTGGTGAGAAGGAATTGATCCAAGGCAGTGGAAGATACCACCTTCTCCTCTTGGTATCTGAATTCAAGACTTATTTGTGGGCAAAATGATTACTTTTAGTTTTATAATCACTGCACAGCTCACAGGTCTTTTTGTGAAGAACATATTAAAAATAGGAATGGTTTGAGGTTACAGGTGAAGACAATTGCAATGATTTACATTCTAAGGGTGCTGCAGAACTTGTGCTTGTGTGTGTTTGTATGTGTGTGTTGGGACTGCTTAAGTGTAGATCAGTTGTACTTCCCACTCTGGTAGACCGAAATTTCTATATTTTAATTTTTTAATAACTTCCCCATAGAGAACCCACAGAACCTAAACAGAAACAAGTACATACATATAAAATACATAAACATATGGTCATTTATAGTAAACTGTTAAATAGAAAAATGACAAAAATGAGAAAGGGAGAGAACCACAGAACTTTATAGGATTAGCAGAAGCGTTAGCCCAAACCCTATGCTTTACGCTAAGAAAACTGAGTACTCAAAGTGAAGTAGTTTTTCCAAAAGCACCAAGCTAGGAATGATTGAGCCTGGTCCTTATAAAATTGAATTCCACTGGGGAACGATTATCAGTGGAAGTAACTGGGAAAGCCACCAACCCCCAGTTGCCTTGCTGTCATGAACGCTAAATAAACATGTCTGTGAATATTCGTGATGATATCTAGCACAAAAGGGACAAGTGTATCTCCCCTCCCCCCGCAGTTCTAGTGACTTGCCGTATTAGACCATTAAAAGCATTTCTGCTCTAGGTTTTCTTTAATGCAAGAGGAAAGCATTATTAATGAGCATTCCAAATGTCATTGCATCTAGTTCTGGCCCTAGCTTTGCAGGCTCGCTCCTGTTCTACAAGGCTTGGGAAAGAGCCAGGTGTGAGATAGCCTTTCAAGCTGATCATAAAAGTCAAGTCGATGAAACCTGTGGTTTCCCCCACATGAATTCCTGCTGGATCCACCTTGGGAGAATCAGGGAGGTGTTTACAAAATTTCTTTATTTTTCTCTATCATCATCCAATTTGCAACTCCTAAAATACGGACCAGAACAGATGGGAAAGCCTTTCTCCATCTGGGTATCCTCTTTTCCGCTCCTCGCCTTCAGAGAGCGAACAGATAGAAAATGAAAATAATATTTTTTTAAGCATTTAGCATATATTGGCATGGTGCGTATGTATATGGTTTCATTTACCTAAAAGGTATCTGAGGTAGCTATCATTATCCATACTCTTAGGTGAGGAAACCTACACCAGGATTAAATTGTTTTTCTTCAAGGTCACTTGCTTATGTAGAAAGTAGTAGATATGGGATTCAACGCTGGTACAGGGACCCTGGGGGTTCTCAGCGCGTGGTGGCAGAGTGCACCGCCTCATCCCATGCACACGGAATCAAGAACTCTGGGGCTGCGCCAGCAATCTGCTCTTCACAAACCTTCCAGGTAATTCTGGTGCACGCCATAGTCTGCAGTTCATTCTGTGCCCCTTCAATGAAGCCACTCATTTGTGAAAGGAGAGAATTCCCAACATTTCTCATTCTTCCCACCAGATCATTTCCAGCATGGATTATCTCCTGACTCAGCTTTACTTGTCACCGTTAGTCTCCTACAAGATAACTACTAACCCCTCTGTCTTCTAAGTTCATTAACAAAAGGGATAACCAGTTAAAGTTATTACTTTATTAGAAAGAAAAGGGAAAATGTTCAACATGTACTTATTATAAACTCAGTCAATGAGAATAGTTACAAAAAGCTAGATTTACATTCAAATCATAACAGGTTACTTTTTATCTTTTTTTAAATTTTTATTTTTATGGAGACTGTTCCACATATGGGCACTTGAAAGGAATGCATGTTCTGCTATTTTTGGATGGAATGTTCTAGTGTCTCACTCTGCTCTTTTAATAAAGTGACCAGGGCACATAAGAACCTTAGAGTCCAAGTCCATGTGCTCTTCAGTCAGTAGGGAAAGGCAAGTGAGATGGTTTTTAAATGTTGATGCAGCAATGGACTTAGGTCAACAGGTCTGCCTTAGATTTACTTCCTGGTCTTTTAATAGCATGTAACATTCTACCAATAACTTGATCTCTTAAAGCCACTGTTCTTCATCATTGGGGGGTGGGGTGGGGTTCAATAATTACAATCTCTCAGGGTTATTGCACGGTATAAATGAGATTATACAAAAGGCCTTAGCAAAAAAAAATAAGTGATTATTTTGTTTTCTGCTTACATCCTTTAAGCTCCTCATACCTTTTACTCTTTCTAGACAGGCCCTGCGTTTAGGGAAAATGAGTCATATGGCCAAAACACTGAGCCTCTAGTACCCACCAATTTCAAGTATGTGTCATGTGGCATTAAACAAGTCAAACCATGACACTTTTAGCGATCATGGTAACAGAGCCTCAAAGGTGTTCTAAGATTTTCCACACATATGCAACTTTTCTCACTGATTAGCATTTGTATTGGTCCAATTAAAAATATCTAATTTTACCTAAACTATCCTGCTTATATTTCTGTCTCCACATCAGTCAATTGCAGTTGAAACTGAAACCACTCTTCTTCTTCACTTGCTACACTTCTCAAATGCCATATGTTGTCATATGAGCACCCACTGAGTCTTAATGTAGGTGTTACGGAGTTTAGGGAAGCCTTTATCCTTCCAGGAAGCGAATCCCAGCTCGTCCTTCATCATGCCATTACTCAACTCTCTGGTCCCGAGAGCTGATAGTTTTTCTGTTACTGCTTCGCTAGGATCCTAAGCTGTAGAGAGTAGTTTACCCAGAAATGGATTAACAAAAAACACAGTGCTGGCGTGTAGGGTTCCCAGCGGGGCAGGCCAAGGCAGAGGAGCTGTCACAAAGCCAGCTGGGGAGAAGTCACCAAGTCCTGCATGCACCCTAATCCAATTTGGTTAATACTGTGCTAAGTAACTTGCATTCGATTCTTGATATAAATCAAGACTTTCCCAATCATTTACAAATCAAAGGGAAAAACCCCCACCAGTAACCTAGAAATAGGCTTCATCTACAGCTGATTATATGTGGAGTGCAAGATTGCTCCACAGGAACATCCAAGAACAGCTAGGGAACCAAAGATGAGATAAGGAAAAGATAAGCCCTGGGACCACCTATTTCTCTGCAAACCCCGAACGAGAAAATCTTGACACTAGATGGCAGCAGTGCCACATGTTTTCTTTCCAAATTTAAATGGCCTGGAAATCTTGGGGGAAAAAAATTGCAATATTAATATACAAATACAACCATATTACGAAATCAGCCTATCCTACTTGACAGCCATTTCCCAACCCTCCTCATACTTATGATCACGAAATAATTTGGCTTTTTTTTCTAAGTGCGAAACCTTAAGCTGCATTAATCATATAACTCTATAATCTAAGTTCTGGCCCAAGAAAATACTCCATAGAAATAAGAGCAAAAATGGGTTGTTACTAGTTCATGGGATCACTGTTTCTCGCAAGTTTGAATCAAATAGATAGATAGATTCTTTGCAACCTGGAGAAAGGAGATGATATTAAAAGCTATAAAGCAAAACACAACTCCAAGAAAATCAACCTGGAGCATGTCACAATTCTGTGCAAAGGTGTTCAGATTCACAGGTGACACTGAATGTTGCTGATTTTGGTCCCAATAAAGTACAAATCATCTATGAGTTCTAGCCCAGAGTGGTTGCATTTTGGAAACGTTTTTTAATGGCAGAAATCCTTCTTGGTGACACGAGTCATTAGGAATAGCAGTGCAAAGACAAGACACCGTTTCTCAAGGAGAAGTCAGCTCTTTAGCTCCTAAAAGAGATCAATTTTTCCTGATGAGGAGCTCGAAATGAACTATTGGAGCACTTAATGGGTCTTAAAAAGCATTTTTGTTCATTTGCTGAGTTATAGATACCATCTGGGGTCTGATTTTAAATCACAGAGGGGGTGACCTCTACCAGCCTAGTTCAGTCTAAAGAGTAGAACTCATGGTTTCCTCTGGGAATTCTCCTGGAATCGAGCCATTCTGTCTTATTATTTTCCTTCCAGGGATAACCATGGCGAAATAGAGCTCTGCAACTGTGGAAAATCCAAGTCATATCTATGGTGGCAACTTTCAGAGAAGAAAATTTAATTTCTCACATTTGCAAGCTCTTTTTCCTATGACAGAGAAAAGATTCTTGATGGTAGCTCCAGATCCTCAGGGTAGAGCACAATGAGACTAAAGAAGTCATGGTTGGGTGGTTAAATTTCAAGGTTGTAGCTCTGAATTTTCTAGATTCATTATGGTCTTCTCTTATAGTGTAGAGATCACAGGGGGCAGGGTGAAGCTAAGAAAATTAAAGCAGAGATAAGAAAATATTATGAAATAGCTGATTTAATCTTGAAGACTGAGACCAAATGCAGGGGTAATGAACTACCCTGACAGATTGCCATTGCCCTCCATCCCACCAAATAATGCCCTGGTGGGGTGACACCGTGCTCACTAGAGTTGGTATCCTGTAATATCTCAGAGCTTAGGGTATGAGCCTTTCTTACCCAGGTGTGCGGCTTCCCAAGTTCTAGTTCCGCCCGTTCTCTAAAGGAATCACTTAAGCCCTTTTTGTCAGGAATGGTCTTTAAATGTCCCTTTGTCAATCTTACCACTCACCTACGGTTTCTGTTTCCGTTCTTAACTTCTTACTCCCTTCCTCTAAAATGTCTTGCCTTCATATTCCCCAGAGACTACGGAAGCGCCTCTTCTCTTGGGGCAGCTGGATGGAATTCTGGTTGCTTCTCTGGAGGACAGCTGTTCCAGAACTCTATCCTGCCCTAGCTTCTACTCCGCAGATTCAGCCGAGAGCCCTGTCTTTTCACGCTGAAGGTCCCTTTCCATCCCATTAAAATTTATACACCGTTGCACATGAAGGTTTCCTGATATTCCTCTTTTCATAGCCAGACCATACTAGCTCTTCCAAAGACACTTTAGAATGTTGGATTTAACCTGAACCTGAAGTTTATGTCTGGACAACCCTATCTCAAAGACACGTCAGGAAATAGGAAAATCGTCATAACTCCTTGCAAGCAGTCATCTTGCCAAAGATGATTTCCATTGTGGGGGGGAAAAATAATGTTTATTTTCCATTCCTGGACACAGACCTTGCGCCCTCCCTCCTTCCACCTGCATTGTTTTTCCAAGTTATGCAAGGGATTTCTCTGTGGCTAGCAAGGAGAGAGTGACCCGCGGGTAGAGCCGCAAAATTCCTCCAGTTTGCCCGGAGTTGCGCGATGGCCTCGTCCCTCCCCCGGCCGCGGCGCGGGCTTCCCCCACCCCGGACCCAACAAGTCTCCCGCCCGCAGCGCGCGCCCGGGCGCCGGAGGCGGGCTTGAACGCGCCGCGGCGAGGGGCGCCCGCGGGCCCGGGGCCGGGCGCTGCCGGGGATTGCGCCGTGCCCAGCCTCCTTCCCCTCTCCGCGGGCAGGGATGGTTGAGTCCAGCGCCACGGCAGCGGCTCCTGGTGCGCGGAGCAGCCTGTCTCCTGCGCTCTCCGCCTTTTCTCTCTAGACGGAATCTCTCCCTCCCCCGAGCGCCCCCCCCCCCCCCCCCCCCCGAGCTGCTCCCACTCGCGGGGCGCTGCCTCCAGCTGCCTCCTCTCCAGGGCTCTCCCGGCTCCTCGGGCTGCGCTCGCCACCTCTGCCCCCGCCCGCAGCCTCTGCGCCTCGGTGCCCGCCCGCCCCGGCGCTGCCGCCGCCCGGGGCCCCCGCTCGCCGCCGCGCAGCCCTGCAGAGGCTTCGGACCTGATGCTCGCCGAGGGAGGCGAGCCGGGCGCCCAGACCTGCGGGAGGCGAAGGGCGCACGGCCGGGCGCGGGAGCCCCGCTCGCCGCCGCGCCTCGCCCGCTGCTGATCCCCGGGCCGGGCCGCTCCCCCCCGCCCGGGGCGACGGGCGCCCCCGGCGCGAGCCCCGGCTGCGCGCGTGTGTGTGGACTAGCTGCAGACATGACGGCGGGCAGGAGATCCCCGGCGCTGCTCCTGCCGCTCGTCCTGGGCGCCGGGCTCCTCGCCGCAGCTACGGGTAAGCCGCGCTGCCGTGCAGGCCGGGGCAGGGGCGAGCCCGGCGTGCTCCCGCTCCCGGGCGCGAGTGCGGGTCTCGAGGGCGGCGGGCTGGCCGCTAGCGGGCATCGGCCGGGTGGCTCTCCCTCGCGGAGGCTGGGGAAGGCAGCCCCCGGCCTGGAGCGGCCGCGCTCCTGCTCCTCCGCGCCACCCCCGCTCGCTTTCCCCCTCGCTGGGGTCCAGGAGGTGGCTCTTTCGGCGCGGTGGCACGGGGCGGTGGGGAGAACGCAGCCCGGCCCGCGCGCGGGGCAGCAGGCGCGCCGCGGCGGGGCTCGGGTGCCTCCTCCGAGGCGTGGGCGCCAGGGGTCGGGGTGGGTGCGGGGAGTTCCCGAGACTTTGGACGCCGCGGACCTGGGGCACCGCGGAAAAGTGGCCCCGGCCACGCCGACCTTGCCGACTCGGCTTCTCTAGGGGAATTTCGGTACCAGGGAGCCAAGCGCCCCGCCGACCTGCCTCCCCGCACCCCCGCACCCGCTTCCTCTTTCCCTCCAGCTGACTCAGTGAGGGCTGCGAGCTACCTCGGTGCAGTTCTCCCGGCTCCCCTCTGCCCGGACTTTGCTCCTAGCAAGTTGTAAGGAGTTGGCGAGGAGCGTGCAGAGAGCCGGGGAGTCCGCGACGGGCTTTCGCCCCAGCTGTGTTCCCTGGGATCCCTGGGTCGTTCCCCTTTTCCGTCCCCGGTCACAAGGAGGAGGTCTCCTCTGGGTCGCCCCTGGGGTTTAAGATTCAATGAACTTGGTCTTCTCCTTGAAATGAGTTAGGGATTGTTTTCTCCCAACTAGCCTAACAGGCTGCAACCTGGCAACAGCTCGTGCACTTGTCTATTCTATGGGCAGGAAAACAATCTCCCTCTTGATTCAGCGAGAAGAGGGAGAGAGGGAGAGGGAGGGGATTGATTGATTTTCACATTGGAAAGTACCTGCCCCCATTTCCTCATGTTAGCCCCATGGAAGCTTCCCCTTTCAATCCACACCCCATCTTCTGACTCCTGGGATTATCTATAGCCAAATAGATGCGCTTTTTTTTCTACATCTTCTTTTCTGTTTTAAAGGATGGCGTCAATTGCATCTCGTGTGTGTGTGGTTTTTTTTTTTACTAGTCATTTGCTCTTTACTTAAAGTCCCATTTCCTCTCTAGCTTCTTCCATCTTATTTTTCACCCATTTTCTATTCCTCTAGTGTTCCAGATTCCAGGGTGATTGACAATGCGAAGGAGGACTGTATCTGGTTCCATTAGGAAACTCCAGATCGGCCTGGAGAGAGACGGGGAGAACTGCAGGGCGGGTGTCCTCTCCCGCGGCTCTCCTCCTCCGGGGGTGCAGCCCCCCCCCCCCCACGGCCCTCGCCCTCACCCACGGGTGTCTGTGCGGATGCTGCCCAGGAGCAGAGGGAGGGAGGTGGCTCCCGCGAGGTGGCTCAGGCACTAGAGCTGCTCAAAGTCTGGAGGGACTGGGAAGCTTCCCGCAGAGAGCGGCCCTCTCACCAGCCCCTCCCGCGGTGTCCGGCGTGCCTGGCCTTGGCCGCTGTGGCTGGAAGTGTCCCCAGGCCCTGCCAGCGGCGCCAGGCCGGACCGCCCAGGCCTCTGGTCCAAGGCTCCTGCTGGGAATCGAAATGCGAGGCAGGCCAAGTCGAGGTGTTAAGAGGGCTTCCCGGGAGGGCTGCCGTGCGTGGTGGGGGGCGGGAGAGGGCCGGCCTTGAGCCCGGGAAGCCCCTGCGTGGCGAGAAAACACCTGCCACGCAACTCCGGAAAACTTCCCGCCCCTTTCCCCTCAGCTCCCAGCCCGCCTCGGCCGCGGGCCCCCTCCTCGCCGCAGCCCGGGCCGGGGAGCGCACGCTCGGTTCCCTCCCGCTCCGCGCGCTCCGAGCTCCCTTCCCCCGCAATTAGCCGAGGTTGCTGCGTGGAGCCCGCGTCGGCCCCGCGTCTGGTGTTTAATAACCCGCACACGTGTGCGCTGGGTGGATCCCGCCCCCACGCGGGTGGACGGATGCTGGCGGCCGGAGTGGGGGCGGGCGGCGGAGTGAGCCGGGGGCGAGGGGCGCCCAGGACGGACCCTGGAGGAAACAGGCCCCTGGGCGCCGAGTCCTGGGCACTCCCCGGCGCCTGGAGGTCAGCCCGGGAGAGAGCGCCCTCCCGCCTACCGCGCGGGGCCCACGCGGGACAGAGGCGTCCCCTGGGGTCCCGGCGCGGCGGTGGCACTGCTGGGGGGTGGGCAGCAGGGTGGGGGTCTGGAATGTTCGCTGCGCTATTGTCTGGCTGGGGCGAGGCGGGGGGGACGGTGAGCGAGTGCGCCCCGCGCCCGCGGAGACGCGCGCGAGCGTGTGTGGCCGCGTGGGCGCGTGGGCTGCGGGCGGGCGCGGGTGACGCCAGCGCCGGAGTCGCCGTGTCTGCGCTCTGGGCACCGAGGCGGGGTCCCCGGCGCTCGACTGCCTGCAGCCGCCGGCGGCCCAGGTCGGGCCTCAGCCTGGGGGGGCCCGGGGGCCGGGGCGCGAGCACCCACCCCCGCGTCAGCAGCTCCGGGGGCGGCCGCGCGCGGGAGGACTTTCCCGGGGAGGAGCGGGTGGCGCGCGGCGCCCGTCCACTGGTCCCGCAGCCGTGGCCGCGGAGGGCGGGCAGCTCTTGGTGCGTGGGGCGTATTGTAATTCGTGACCTGTTTGCGGAGTCGTGAGAGGCTCAAAGCGGCCGCAGTGGCAGGCAGGACGGCTGTCCCCGCGCCCTCGGCTTCACCTGACCGTGCTGTGCTCTTCAATAAAACCTGATGGGTACCGAGGACTCGTTTTCTCCAATTTTTTTTGCTTTATTAATGTTATTTTAAAGGTTGGGTCCCAAGTGTGGCTAACCCTTCAAAAATACCACATTTTTAGGGGCCAAGGGAGAGGGCTGGAGGTAAATCGGAGGGACCCATTCCTTCCCTGAGCGCCCAGATTTGCGCCCTGTTTCCAGGATGACCTGTTTGGGGAAAGGAAAGTTTTCCTCTCAGTTGTCTCCTGCTTTTGTGCAGCGATGATGAGCATGCAGCATTTGAAAGGCACGACTTCCCCAAGCAAAACACACATGACACTGGCCCAGGGCAGTCCCAAGGTAGGAAGCCTCCTGGGAGGAAAAAAAAGGGGAGAGTTTTCACATGCTCAATTCTAACACTCCCTAACTCACCCAGCAATGAAATAAAAGGAAGCCCTGCCAAATTGCCCCAGAAGCTATCTAACTCAACGTAAATGGACTTTGTGTGTGAGAGAGAGCCTTCCAAGCCTGCAATCTTTTAGATAAACTACCTTTTAAAAAATTCAGATCCTCAGAAGGATGAGGAGACCTTAGTTATCAGGTGATATTCTCTTACGACAGGGCCACACCGCCTGTACTGGCTCTTGGTGAAGCCAGGAAACTGCAGTGAATGCGCTGCTTTTACGGAAAACCCCAAATCCATCATCTACTCAAAAGTGGACCACTTAAAACGTGAAGCTACTATTTCTGTCTTCATGATTAGCTTGGTCAATCGTATTTTTGTTTGTTTTTTTACTGCATTGTTAAGGGGGTTTTGTGTTTTCTTTTCAATTCAAAACGTTTCAACCCAAAACTTTCTCCTGCTTCCTTGCATTCCCTTTAGTTCCTAGTTGGGGATTTTAAGTCCTTAAAAAGTTAAGCGAAAGAGAAGCCGTCCTCCAAGGTGACAGGTTTTGTACACATGATTAGCAGGACAATGTCTCATGAAACAAGTCCGGCCAACCAAGCAGCAGGTAGGAAAGGGGTCCTAGGATCCCCCAGGGCTCCAGCTCACCTCCCTCGGGCCTTGGGAGAAAAGGGAAAGGCTGTGTTTACATCGGCTTTCAGCTGGCCAATCAAGCTTGATAAGAAGAGGGCAGCACCTACAGTGCTTCAAAGTTCTACAAGCGAAAACCGCTCCTCCTGGGGGCAATGCTTCCTTAGTCTCCAGTTTATTGTTTCAAACACCAACACAGCTCCAAAATGTCAAGAGCCGCGTCCTGCTTCCCTTAAGTAAGAGATAAACGGTGGTGCAGTGGCTAGTTAGTGCTCGTTGCAGACTATACAGCCAATCCAGCGTAGACATTTCTAAGCTGTCAACATGCAAATAGCGTATTAAATACCTCCTGCTCTGTTGAATTCTAAATGTGCCTCTGGTAGTTGTTCTGCAGGGCTTAGAGTAGAAAATAAGCTACTACAACTTGTATACGTGTACTTTACACTTTCCCTTTGTCCTTTTATGTGTCTTCTGCTTAAATCCATTTCCTCCTATAAAGTAATTATTTCATAAAAAGTTGAATGACTACTCCTTATACATAGTAGATGATAAAATGTACTCTCTTCAAGTTTATTTTATTAGCCAGTAAACAAAAAGTATATGGGTAAAGGTATAGCTAGGCTGTGATCTAAAGTATTTGTACCTTTGGGTTGTAAGGGCAGATTTAAAAGCCTGTTGGTTTTCGAATCTTGTTGAAGAAAACAAAGCTCAGGCAGGCATGGGCTCATTAAAAAGAACTACTATAATTTTATAGCAGTAATACATTTTGCAATTTATTAGTTGAAATCTTCCTACTTTATCTTGTACTGTAATTGTTTTAGTTCAGGAAAAGTTATAAAAAGGAAAAGAATTTTTTGGCATTCCATCCAAATATGTGTACAATATTTCCATCTTAGTGCTAATCAACTTGAGGCATTTTTGTCCCATCATTTGTAAAGTAGTGTCATCAATCATGCTGCATAATTTTTAAAAAAATGATCCTTGATGCTAACATGAGATCAAGAGAAGTGCAGACACAGAAGAGGCATGCACTTCCCAGTTTCTCCACCAACACTCATATTATATAGAATATTGGCACAATTCTAAGTGCCTTTTATTTTTTATTTTTTTGTTTTTTGTAGTTTGGAGATCCTCATCCTCCGCAGTAAAATTCAAGGAAAACTAATATGCCATGTAGGTATGTTAGATGGAACTCCAACTTTCTGCTTGAAGTTCCCAGATAATTGTAAGCCACATGAGTAGCAGACGAGGTTTGAAAGCACGAGCATTCCCCCGGTGTTTTGTGGTAATATTATGTTTGTTGGTTGTTGTTGTTTTTTGTACTAAATATGTCACCTTTATCATTGTAGATATCCGCATTATAATCTATGATCATGATATAGAGTTTTTTAATATCCCCTGATATTATTATTCACGAATTTGTATGTGTATAAACACTTCAGGCATTGTTTAAATGCAGATTCTGTGGCCTTTTCCACCAAGAGGTTCTGGAGATGTGGGCTTCGTGTGGGGTCACCAGTCTGTATTTTATGCCACTCACCCCTCCCCTAGGGTAGTCCTGATATTGAAACTTTCCCAGTGAGGTGAACCCAACACTGGGTATGATCTGGTAAAATATGGTTCTAACTTGGAGCTGGTTAAAATGCAATGGATATTTTGCAAATCTAATAGTTTATAAGCATTGTCATATACACACACACGTATATAACTCTACCCTCCTTGTTGATAAAAGGCATTAAATTTTAATAACCTATTCACTGAGCCTTCACAGGCTTTTTAATTAGCCAACACAGCCTTCATGATGAATATACCATATTACCAATTTGTGCAATTATTTTAAAAGTTTTCTTCTTTATCATCAGTGCCTCTGTTATCAGTGCATATCATTCTGTGCTGTTTAATCTTTTAAAAAGTGGTTTTATAACAAAGCCTAAATTCAAACTCCTTGTCTATTATGTTTATATTATGGGAATCCTTCAAGGGATCATTATACTCTTTCATATAAAAATACTGTACAAGTGAATTATTTTAATGACTTTTTTCTTTTACTGTTTAGTATACTCCGATAGGATTAGTGTTATATAAGAAAGAGCTACACGTTAGATTAAAATTTGTATTATTTGGGGAGTGATCTCAAATGAATTAGAAGCCTTTGAAATTATTTGTGATTTCTAAGCAATCACTTTCCAGATGCCTGTTGAAATCCTATTCTTTGCTTCTGAGAAAAAATTCTCCTCTCATTTTTAATTGATAGTGTTTGCACTGATCTCTTACTAGTAAGTGAATTTATACATGAAGTTTGTTATTCATGTAAATCACACAGTGGACTTGCACAATGCATATTCCTCATAAAATGATACACCCTGACAGTGTCCTGACTGTGGCCCTTAACGTTTTACCTGGTGACTCCCTGAGGAAAAGTCTCACTTCCATTTTCTATCAGTAAATTGATTTTCAACATAACACAGCTTTGACTCTTACGCACACTGTATACTTATCAAGGTTAGCAAAAGTTAAACATAGGTCCTTTTAATGAAAATGATGGGTTTTCTGGAACCTAAACAAAACTTTTCTTTCAAAGACTGAACTGTAAGAGTTTATTCAGAGGGCATCAATGACTTTGTCACCATGTTTTAGACTACGTTTTTTTTTGGTTAGGAAAATGGTTTACTTTATGTGTACTACAGCTGTGTGTAGTTGAGTCTTGCAGAGTATCATTGGCACTTCATTCAGAAAATAAGGGTGACCTTGACAGTATAAGAGGGGTCACATTTTTAAAAGAAATAAACTGAATTGAGTAGATACTTCTCTCTATGAGTTAGAGATGTAAATTTCTTCAGTATCACTCTCATATTTCTTGTTCTGCCTCGTTCTTGCTCTACTTTCTTTACAAAATATAATTACTGCAGACATTTTGATAATTAAAAAGCTAACATGTGTTAGCTAGCAAGTGTTTGCTTTTTGTTTTGTGATGCCTGCTGTATACAGGAGTTTGCAGTTTACCTGCTCATCATGCATGTCTAATTTTATTCAGAAACAATATAAAATTTTAGAAATATAATTCCTTATATAAATGCATTTAATTGGTAGACAATGTCAAGACCTAAAATCAAATGAGAAAATCATCTTGGTAATATTAGGTGAAATTATTTTGATTTATTTCTGCATTTGAAATGGAAATACCATCATTTTGGAAAAATAAAAAGATTTTTAGTCTGTAATGTACAGATGAAGAGCTGGGGGCCAAAGAAGAGATTTAGGAAATCTAGACTCTAGTAGGATTATCATAATCATTTTTCTTAATTAAAGAATTATGATACTTACCAACCCACATCACTCAATTCAATATAGTTGGATTTTTTTGTGCCTTTACGCTTTACCTAGACCTCATTCTTAACAAAGAAGTTGAATCTGTGATTGCCCCCAGGAATCCTCATTTTACCTTCAGAAGTAAACCGCAGTCACTGGATAAAATTAGCATTTGTTCAAATACTAGACTATGTGATATGTCATTTATTGCCATGCAGATATCTGTGCTGCGTTTCTGTAGGAGGTGGAATCTTACTAGACCCTCAAAGAAAGAAAAGGATTTGGAAGAGAAAGGGAACAGGAATGCATTAGTGAAGGGAGGATGAGGAGGTTGGGTGAGGCTGGTGTGAAGACTGGTGAAACCTTTGTCTTGGTGTTGTTGCCAGTTGAAGTCCAGATTAAATGGCCTGGCAGGCAGGGGCAACACCTTCCTCAGAAATTCTTCAATGGCTTCTTTAAACTAAAGGCCAGATGTAGAGCCAGGTAAACTACTCTCAGAACTATCTCCTGAAATACGCATATGTGCCACGTGTGTTGGGCCAGCCTGCCTTCTTTCTTGTGCAATCAATGGATCAAGTCTCATTTGAACTGGCAACTAATTTCTTGGAATCTAGATTTTTTTTTTTTTTGCCATTTTTAAACTTTTTTTCCAAGTCCTGTGATAGCCGCCAGTGTAATTGCTGTTGTTACCTATGTAGTTTTTTGTGCTGACGTCTAGAATGTGCTACTACAGAACCTTTGAGTTTACTGCTTGACTTACTGACTGATTACGTTGGTTGGTTTCCCAAGCACTGCATATGTCTCTACAGAATACAGAGTGCTTTCCTCAAACTAATTTTCAAAGTTTTTCGTAATCTGGCTTCCGTCTGTCTTTCTAGCAGAATCCTCTAGGCTACCTGCTAGGACTTTGCAAGTCAATCGGAACAGTGCAGTGCACATCCTAAATGCACCTATGCTTTCTCATCAGGGGGTCTTCCCATTCCATCCCATCAGTTGTAACCTCCACCTTTAGCTACATCTATTACAAGCCTACCCATCCTTGAGACCATTTCTGATTCTCTCTCAATCTCACTTTCATCTTAAGTTTTCTGTCACGTACTATGTTTAACATCCAGAAGACATAACTTAGGAAATCTTGGGTTTAGTTTTTTTATATTAATTGTCCTTGTTTGTATGGCCTTGTTTTTGTGTTTTACATCTTAATTCCTCCAAAGACTTTGAAGAGCCGGAGAGGTGAAAGAGACTCTTAAAGCCATCAGACTAACATAGTGTTTCCTTACACATTACTTACTTTCTTCATTGAATAAACGAATGCTCTCAACCTAAAGGCTTTAATTGAGTCATCATTTTTCAGTGAGCCAAATTAGTGTGTTTATAAAGATCTTATAAAGACTCATTGAAGAAAAAGTGACCTATGGGAAGTATCGGTAATGATTTCTTCCAATCACTCTGCATGATTTGTTCGTTCACATACAGAGATTCAACTTGCAAAATAATCAGTGTTGAAACCCTATATCCAAGTTTATATTGCCCCATGCTTATTTGGCTTATTTGTGCTTCCTTTTTGTGGTTGTTTCTCTTTGTATACAGAGCAAGGTATTTGAGGTGTTTGTATTTTTATCACTTTGTTATAAAAATGTAATGATATTAGAGCTTATTCAGCAGAGATGTCAACCTGCAATTGTCATTTTGATCTTCATGCCTATTTTATCTCTCAGCTTTTTAATTTAAAAGAATTACATAAGAGGATTTTGGAACAAAGAAAAACTAATCAGTCTCTCTTTTACAATTGCAGTTACAAAATTACCTTTCCAGTCTACTTTCGGTGTTAACAAGAGGAATAGGGGGGCCAAGTTGTCAGGGTATGTCAAAGATTAGGAGTCTTCTAAACTGAAAGTATAAGGATGGTAGCCAAGCCACACTTTGGGATATGATTTATATCTCCTAGAAAATGTGTTTTTCTTTCCATTTTTATGATGGGTGGACATATTTATAAATAATATAAATTGTCATACAAGCCACTATGATTTCTTCTGTGAAGTAGGCTCTCTCACGTTTTGTATTTTAAGAGTGGATCTATGGGGAAGGAAAATAAAACAAGTTGGATATTTTCTGTAATTTTTTGCAGCTTTAAAATTAGAATACTACATCTGAACCATTTTTTTATGCCCTTTAATGGCAATGCTCATGCTTTGTTCAATAAATAAAGAGGGGGTAGAGCCAGAAAGCCGCAGGCATTTGTAGCAAGATAATTTTATGTTGCCCTCTGTTCCTTCTGTTTGTCCTCTCTGCAGGACCAGATGCCACTAGGAAGAAACGAAGAGCTAGAAAATAGAGTTAAGAAGGAGGGCAGACTGGAGGGGCAGTCTTCATCTAAATACAATTTGCAGTAGTTAACTATTGCTCCTTAATATCATTCCTGCCAACTTAGCAGCCTAAAACAACCCATGTGTGTCCTCTTACAGATTCTGTGGGTTAGGGGTCTGGACATGGCATTGCTAGGTCAAGCTCAGGGTCTCATGAGGCTGCAACCAAGGTATTGGCTGGGACTGTGGTCTCATCTGAGGCTCAGTCGGGGAAGGATCTGCTTCCAGGTTCACTATAGCTGTTGGCAGAAGGCAGTTCCTTGCAGTTGTAGGACTGAGGACTTAAATTTATTGTTGGTTTTGCTAGAGGCCAAACCTTGGTTTCTAGAGGCTCTCTACAGTTGTTTGCCTTTGGGGTTTCCCAGCATAGCAACTTGCATCTTCAAAGTTGGAAAGAAGGGAGACCCCAGCCAGTTGGGCACTACGATCTTATACACATTCATGTGTGTGTCATCGTGATTACATGCTTCCTGTCATCTTTCTGGGTCAGAAGCAAGTCCCAGGTCCTGCACAGACACAGATGGGGAAGAATGACACAAGAGCATGAACATCAGTCAGTGGGGTCACGGGGACCACACAAGAGTGTGCCCATCACAGTATTCTAGACAAACATTCATATAAAAGAACATCTCGGTATCTGTAAGCAAAGGTCGTGGCTGATAATGGGCAACAATTGTAAATAGCTATTTTACAGAGATAACAAACAAGAACATATGAAAAGATCTTCAAGCTTATTAGTGAGAAAACTATTGTAAATTAAACAATGAGTTATTTTTCCCCAGTTCTTTGCAAAATATGATTGATGATATCAAGCCTTACCAAGTGATTGGGAAAAACATTCCTATACATTCTTCTTAGGTTTTGGGAGAAATTGGGAAAAAGTGGGGAGGGCATAATTTGGCCATATCAGTCAAAATTCTAAATGACCAGATCTTTTGACCTGGAAATATATGACATCATACAGAATACATGTTTATTCTTTTTAACCCTCTCTGATAATGAAAAATTGGACAGGCCTTAAATATTCATCAACTTAAAATGGCTAAATAAATTAATGTATATCACATGATATTTCTTTTATGAGGGTGTTTCCATGGAAAAATGTTGAGTTGAAAATTCAAAATAGAACATATATTATGACCTCATTTTTATGTAGGGAAAGCTCAAGATACTTTTATGTGAATGTAAAAGCATCTTAAAAGATGCATACATTGAACTATTTATGCTTAAATTTTGTTTGACTTTTTGGGTTAACTATGTCAAACTTCTCTAAATAAAATAATAGCTGTCATATTCAAACAGATCAATGGACCTCTTAGTTTTAACAGGAAAAAAAAAAAGACAAGTTGATGTCACCAGAACATATTGATGGGCAGAGTAGAGACAATAGTAAGCATTGAACTTGAAGTGTAGTCAAGTTTATTAGTCCAACACTCTAAATGTATTTGTGTCCAGACAGAGAGGTTAAATGCCTTGCCCCAGTGCAGAAGGAAAGTGAAGGCAGTGCTCAGTCTAAGCTAATGCTCTTTTCCTTCTATCACACACCAGATCACACTAATCCGTCTTCCTCTCTCCCTCCTTTCCTTCCTTCGTTTCCCCTCAGTTTATTACTTTGCTCTTGAATTAGTACAGCTGAAGAGGTGAGGCTCTCCTCTCTTGATGTAAATGTGCAGGCAACCTTTCTTTCTTATTATTACTCACTGGGAAGAACAGTAGGTCTGGAGATTCTGGGCTCAAATTTATACCATAAGATCATCCTGGCACCTGGAGCAGCACAGCATTCAGTTTTAGTGCCTGAGTTAGTACAGAGCTGCTAGGTGCCACAGAAACCCTTGGCAGGAGGGAAATGCATTTTGCCATTTTGTTAAATGCTTAACTACAGTAGTTTCGTTTAGGTCCTTTCAAAGCCCTTTCCTGTGATGCTATTTTGGTAGTTATTTAATATATTCTACACCAGTATAACCTGAGTTATAGATTTGCCACTCCAGAATATCCAATTCCAAATAACTCAAGACATTACATTTCACCAAACTGAAATATTTTGTTAGAACTGCTCTAATTAGAACAATTAGACTTTTGCACTTTTGAATTTCTTAATGATTAAAATAAAATGAATTATAAAACGATACAGCAGAAATGAAAACTAGCTTATCATTATTTAAGTTGGCATTTAATGTCTTAGGATAGAATTGATTTATCTTGGTTTTAATGTGTTCAGGGTTCCATTTTGCAGAATATTGCTCTCTGGAAAGACAGAGTTGCCTGTGTGAGAGCAAATCTACGGAGTGAGGCAACGTGTGTGCAGCTCCTGCTCTTGTCCCTTGCAGTGTGTGGCCTTGGGTAATCTCGAACTCTTGGAGACTCAAGTGTCTTTATATTTTCAAAGGAAGTAGTAATTGTAGCCAATATTGTAATATTGTAAACCATCCATGTAAAAAACAGTGCTTGACATATATTAGGCTTAAATAAATGTTAGCAAATATTTTATTATAGCAAACAAAAATTACACTTTCAATGCTAGAAATGGCCTCAGAAGAGAAATTGGAACAAGACCTAGTTTTATGGGGATAAGCTGTTTGTAGGTGAAGATTAATAATTAAACTAGTATATAAGTGAGTAGTAAAGGTGCTATAAGAATAATCATAATATCAGCTTCTAGAGTTTTTTACAGTGTACAACATTATTTGACTTTCAGTACTTCATTTAAAGACAAAAAGTACAGATTCTCAGTAAGATCAAATGATAGCAATATCAAGTTCAAATTCAGCGTGAATAAAATCAGATGTTCATTAAAATCATTTAAAGATGTTTCTAAAAACTTATATAGGATCAGGAAGCACTAGAAATGTGAAGTTACAATGAGAAGGCCAATAAAGGAAAATAATGGAAAACCTATAAAAAGCACAATTGTTTTGAAGAGTTAATTTATCTAAGATTCAAGTATGTTGGTTATGAGTGTTCCCAATGAGTACATGATGCCTCCATAGGCTGAAAGAGCTCATATATTTTTTTAAATGCTTAGATTTGCTTCTCTGAAGTATTTGATTTCAAAAGAAAATTTAAGTAGTGTGTCTTGCTGCTTGAAACATTTGAAAGAATAGTTAAATTAGTTATTTATTAGACAGTAAATCTATTACCTTTCTGAAAGGAAAGAAAAATTGCACCAACTCCTTTGGCTCTGGAATTATTCACATCTTTCAAATGGTTAGGGTCCAATTCACTGATTTAAACATTTCTTTAAACCACTAAACTGGAAAAATCAATAGCGTTAAGATAGTCAATGTGATCTGGCCTTTTCCTAGTTTAATGCCTTGTGACTCAATATGTGATTAACTTTTGAGTTTAAAAGGCTGCTTGTACCTCGTCTGCCTGCTCTGAGTTTGAAAATCTGTGTTGAGATGTTAAAAGTTAGGGTCTATGTATGTAAAATCCATGGTATGATGACAAAAATCAACCCCAAATTGGGACATTAGAATTATATGTTCTTTGCAGGGTCACATGGTTGAGACTTTCTAAATAAAGGTGCCAAAAATTTAAGTGGCTATTATGAAATACGACCGTTTCAAAATCAGGCTTGCCAATTTTGGCCGGTGAAGCAAATGTCTGTCTCTGTAACACCTGGTGTGTCCAAAGGCACATCCGCCCTGAGTTTCTGCAAGCTTGGCTCTTAAGGTCTGCAGAAAAGAGCAATTCTGAGGTCTTGGCTGGACACTCACCGAATGTGTGAGTGAATTAGGTAATTGCCTGTTGAATGGTTGCTCCCTCCTTTGACTGTCCTTAGCCCATTCCTATCAGGCCAGCCCTGGAGTTGCTCAGATAAGACCCTGCTTCAGGTCCCATTGCTTCCACGCTCAGTACAGTCTCCTCTGGCGCATGCCAACTGGGCAGCCATCTAATTTGTGGTTCTGTAACGTAGTTTCTGAATGGGGCCTCTGTAGGTGATGCTCATTCAACACTATTTCGGCGAGTTGGACTGGATGCCTGTCATCCACACGATCATGTGAGGCAGGAGGTTTGAGTTGATGTGCATTAGGGGAGTTATTTCAGGGAGATCGCTCCCAAAATGGTCTTCCGTGAGTATGTGATGTCATTGGGGCCTCTAGAAATGACGTTTTCCTGCTGCTTTAGAACCCAGGGGAGAGGAACCACGCTCTCCCCATGAATATGGGAATAGAATACTAGCACACATGTGCACACACTTGCACACACACGTACCACTAGCACATTAATTGAAAGAATTTTGGCCTGCATCTTATAAAGAGCTGCTAAAATAAGGTTGTGACAAAATGGCACTGTGTTTTTTAATAAACTGTCTTCATGTTGCAGTGAGTGGACTTGTATATTTCCAAGCTTTGCAAAATTGTTCAAGCTCTCCCTTGGCGATTCTTGATCACTTTTTGTAATTAATCACATATCTTTTATTTTTAAAGTGAGCTAGACAATAGTTCGCAATTATACGTACAAAATTAATGCTCTACATTACGTAAGAAGCTTAAGGATGAGCGCCTGATGGACACATCTTCCACCTTGAGAAGGGCACCATGTAAATATTGTTGGCAAAGGCTGTATAAAAATGAGCCTTTCATCAACCCTTACAGTGGTCAGTTCAAGTACAAATGGGGGACATCTGACAAACTGTAGCAGGAGGAGGAAAAGGCAACATATGCCCTCTTTTTTTTTATCACTTCAGAAAGCTATTGATGCCATTGTAGAGTTTTCTTTATGTTTTTAAGAGACTAGTAGTGTGTCTCAACATATTTTTAAGCACAGTTGCACTAAAGTGGCAGTTACTTAAATATTGATAAAGGAACCAGTTGAAGGAATAGATGTATTACATACCTAGCATATCAAATTTAATTTAAATGAAAGTCAATTCCAACAAGGACAAATTAGGGGTGGGGGTGAGTATTAAAACAAATCAAAATGTTGAAGAAAATAACATCTCAGCTTATTTAGGATAGGTGGGGTAGTTGTAAATGAGTTTCAATATATGATGCATTTGTTTTTAGTTATTCTTAAATTGCTGGAATCTTTTGAACATAGTGAAAGTTCAGTCTGAAGAGTTTTGTATGTATTAAACTTTATCCATGAGAAAGCAAAAGCAAAGTAAAATATAATATAGGAACATCATGACATGTTTAATTGTATTAAAACTCTAAAGGCAAACTCTTTTCTTGCATTATGATAACATCTCTTCACTAATTTAGTATATTATGTAAATAGAGGAAATATACTTCTTAAGGCATATAAAAATAAATGAAGAGATAGCACAACTTTATGAGGCAGTTACCCCATATATATACAAATGATTGTTACAGAAAAAAAAAATAATGGTTTGTGATAGTGCCATAATAATTAGTGCCAAATATTGACCTTATAATTACAAAGTTATTACCTATGACTAAACAAAGGTCCATTCCAAATCATAAATTAATAAATGTCTACTACCATTCCCTTTTTTAAATAGAGCAGTTGTAGGCTTACAGAAAATCAGGCAGAAAGTACAGATTTCCCATATAACCCCTCATAGTTTTCTCTATCATTAATATTTTGCATTACTGTCATACCTTTGTAAAATTGATAAACTAATATTACATATATTACTATATAACTATATTATTAGCTATGGCCCACAGTTTATATTAAGGTTCACTGCTTGGGCTGTACAGCTCTGTGTTTTGTTTTGTTTTTAATTTTTATTCTAAAAATGTAAACAACATACAATTTCCCATTTTAACTAATTTGAAGTATACAGTTCAGTGGTATTAATTAGTATTTACAATGTTGTGCTACCATCACCACCACCCATTTTTAAAACTTTTCCGTCACTCAAAACAGAGGCTCTGTGCCCACTAAGGTTTAACTCCCCGTTCTGCACATTTGCCACTCCCCTTTATAACCTGTATTTGAATTTCTGACTTTATGAATTTGTGTATTCTACATATTTCATGAAAGTGAGGTCATACAATATCTGTCCTTTGATGTCCAGGTTATTTCACTCAACGCGATTTCTTGAAGTTTCATGAGTTCTCCAAGGTATCAAAACTATCATTCCTTTTTCAAGCAGATTTTCTTATACCAAATAAAATTATTTTAATCAGTTATACCCAATTTGAGTAACACATGAAACCATATTTAATATTGCCTCATCTTCTGCCTGCTCTGAGTTCCATAAGTAGTATCCCCTCTTTTTAATTTTTTTTACAAAAAGCAAATAGTTTGTAATTTTATTACAAATAAGGTGTACATAATTATTACAAATATGTAATGTTATTGCAAGTGATGTAAGCATACTTTACGGCTCTGTCACAGGATACCCTAATCTTTACTACCACAATATTTGGCTGCTGTCTTTGTTTACCCAATGCATAGGATGAAGCCATAGTGAGTAAACCCCCTTTGTTCTGCTTCTGGAATTGCCGTTTTCTCACTTTGGAATAACACCTGTTTTCTTCATATCCCATGCCTGGAACCTACAGGGCGGTGGCTTCCATTCCAAGCTCTCCTTTTTCTCGTTTTGGAAACCTCCATGGGCTTCAGTTTCTTCATCTGAAAAAAAAAAAAAATCAGCAGCGTTTCAGCCCACTGCCTTTTGGCCCCAACTTTCTTTTGTTTATGACAAAAGTACAGGGATAATCAAACCAAATCAATACCTATTTTGTACTAAGTACAGGGATAATCAAACCAAATCAATACCTATTTTGAGAGTTATGGCATAGCAACCTAAATTCAATATGGCCAGTTGCAACCAGAAGAATAGAAGCCATCCATGTCCCGTGGGCTCCCTTACCCTTTGTTTTTCCTTTCTTTATTCTAATGCATTTATCTCATTAATCCCCAGTATCTCCCCTGAACTGATATACAGAGGATATTCTTTTACATTAATGTAGGCTGACATTAATTACCCTTTGTGCTTTTTCCTCTGCTACTTTCACAACCCCTTTGATAAGTAGAAGTCATCCTGGTGTATGATGTTCCCCAGCATCTGGGGTCCATTCTCACTCAGTGGGACCAATGCGTCATGCGGATCATCTACCATACTCTGTTCTTTCCTTTCTTAGAAGATAAGGTTTACTTCCGTTTTGGGTGGAAGCCTCCTTTTCCACATTTATCGCTCGATGTGAGTGACTTCTAGTAGTGCTGTAGGAAAAAGCATCGATTTTCTTAAAGAGTTTTCCCTATATAAACTTTGGAGTTGAAACTATTATTTAAAACCTTTCTCTTTTCTTAAGCCCAGTATAAGTATTAAATTTCATTTATTCTTTATGTGGAACTTTATATAGTTGCTAAGTACTCATAATACTTGAGAGCACACAGCATCTTTGGGGGAAAGCCAATACCATAACTTATCATCCTATGTTTTCCTGACAAAGAAAGAGAGACTCAAGATGTCAGCTTTACTTAGCCCCGTGTTCTAGGTTTTAGGGACCAAGGCCAAGGACATTATCTCCCAATCTCTGTCATCATCTTAAGTCTCTGGTCTAGTTACGATTCTCCATCCCTTCCAACTGCACAATCCTGCGATAATAAAAGAATAAAAATATATCTAAGTTGATGTTTATTTGCTATATAATTAACCTAGAAAATATTTGCTAGTTTTATTTTCCTGAAGAATTGCACATATTGAATGGACTCTTAGGTGATTTTTCTTTAATGTTCTAGTGACTATTATGCTCCTTCAGCCCTTAACAATCTACACATTGTATATGCAGAATCTTTTCTGTTTCAATCAAAGTTTTTAAATATATCTAGGTTCTAATTGCAGAGATAGGAAATAATCAAGGGAATCTTTTTAATACTGCAGCTAACTAGCATGCTAAGTACTATTTGACTATGCTCTATAAAATAAAACCATGCAGAGACTGATTAAAATTTCTCCTTGCTTTGTACTGTCGTTTTAAATCATATTCCCTTTTTAAAAAAAGGAAATAGACAGTCTTTGAAAAATATGTTTTCAGCCAGGTGACTGTGTTGGATTTTTTTATGTTGTTGTGAAAGGAGTGAAGAATGGTCCTGATGGCCAGGTTAAGTTCAGGAGAAGCTAAACCATTACACGGAATCTTAGGTTTCTCATTTATGTCTCTAGGTTAATTTAAAAAAAAATTACACATCCAGCAAGCATGTCACCACAATATAAGCCACTGGCAGTGCTCTGGTTAGGAGGCAGGATAAATAATTGGTATGCCTCTTCCGTAGAGTATACTTAATGGCATTTGGGAGATCTCTTGAAACACAAAATTAGACAAAAATAGAAGCCACTGTTATGTTTGGCTGCAAAGGCCTTTTGGGTCCTTACTACAGTGGGAATTCTCTTTGGCAGGAGTGGACCCTCTAGGTTTCTGTGTCAGTTGACTCATTTTTACGTTTTTATTTTGGTTTTCAAAGGAACATATATAATGCAACTCCTAGAAAGAGTTCTAGGACCAAAACCAGGAAAGTCATGTTTCAATACAAACAAATCATATTTGCAATATAAGTAAAATTTTACGTCTATTACTGCAGTTCATTCAAAGTAGTCATTCTATTATCTATTGAGCAACATTTATATGCTGAGTCCTGTGTTAGTGGCTGTGGATCTAATGTGAATAAGATACAGTCCCTGCTCTCAAGAATTTTACATTCCACTAAGAAACATTTTCCTAAATAATGTAATTAGTGTAACCAAAAAAGTACTAAAGACATAAGGTGCTCTGAAGATACTGGGTCATCCAAGAAAGAATAAATATTTCTCAATACGATATTACATTTTATAAAGAGAAGATAGAATGAGCTCTCTTTGACTGCCCAAATATTCTGGATGATTGAGGTATTATGCACTTTTTTGCTTCCTTTACAACCCCTTTGTGAAGATGTGAAATCTAGAATGATGGGATCAAATCATACAGATAACCCAAGTGATTTGTAATTTTTAAAATGACAGCTACTGTCAAGAGTCAACCATGGAACATATATGAGTACCTCCCCAAGAGGAGGTGTCATTGAACAAACTTTCACTGTATTTCCTTTTTGTTCCAAATATTAGGCTACATCAGATAAAATGATTAACAAGACAATACTTAGCCCCACGTCATGGCACTTAACATTCAGATGGCTGGAGAAAGTGTTTGTAACCACGCGATCTTAGAAATAAAAATTCCTTATCTAAGCAGAATTTCTTTATTTAGGGTCCTTGACGAGATGTCGATGATTTCTCTTTGAATATCTTTTAGTATCATATTCCAGGGTTCTACTATTCCATTAGGAAAAAATAACTGTATTTCTTTCCACTGAGCCAAATCTCCATTCTTACAACATCTTTATTTGCTGTCTAATTTCTGCCTGCAGGAGCAGCATATATTGGTATTACTCTTACTTTCATCTGACAGACCTGAAACTTGAAAACGATTTTATATCTCTTAAATTTTTTCTCACAACTTTCCCAAATTTCTTAAGATTTTCCTCAATTGTTATAAGCTGTTTGGGGGTTAATGGTAATCAAAAATAACTATTTATTACCCTTCAGATATATGATGTCCATTCCCAGGGAATTGCTTTCATGGAAAATATATTATAAACAATACTATACTCTTTTGGCCTCTACAAAGGTTTAGAGGCTATTTCTCCCCAGTATAAATAATCTAGACAAGTCAACTCTACCTTCAAATTCTGTTTCCAATTATAATAATGGGAATTTAAAAGAATGTATAAAAAATATAACTTAGAAAAGATTGGAATATTTGTACAGAGGGGTGATAATAGAAAATTAGTTATGTTTTTTCCTCAAAATATTCTCAGCCATATTTGTGGATGAAAATAGGAATATTACTACAAATGTTTTTGTGTGTATTTGCAATTAGAAATTATAGTTTGTGTGATAACAGCATCTCTTGTTAAATATATGTCTGACTTAAAATTCAATGATATTAGATAAAAATAAATCTCCTACCTTTGGCTCTTTAGTTTATTAATAATTATGGCAAATAGCAAGTGGGTGCAAATTTGCTTATTATTAGTAAGATTATTAAATTTTATTAGAGGGCTGAAAATTATTACAGAGAAGGTTGCCGTCTAAAAATTCAATCTTGAAATTGTGTCTATTTTGCCATAGGGCTAAGAAGATTGATTGATTTTTTAAAAATTAGAATAATTTCATTATCCAAAATGAATGTAGAAGAACTCCATATTGAAAAATTTAATTTATAAAAGGTTTTGTAAAAAGAATATTTAACTGCATTGGCAACTTTCATTTTACATGTTTAATATCATAAAAGAATATTTTTCAGACGTGCCATTTTTATGTCAGCATATTCTCAGCTTTTGAGCTAAAAAACCCCACAAATTATAAGAACGATAATGGCTCTTAGGTTTTATTTAGTTCAAAAATTTAATTTGGTATTTGAAAGAAATATGGTTCAGAAAAAAATCAAATAGACCGAAGTTAGGACTAAAGTTCAGGACTTCTAATTCATATCTAACCCTAACACACACAGACGTTACCCTATAGGTAACCATATATAAACTTCTTAATATTCGTTTTTAGGTAAGCATAAAATGATAAAGGAAATACAAAACTAAATAGTACATTTTCTCGTTTTCCTTTGTCAGCAAAAATATTGATATAATTTTCTAAACTGTATGATATATTTATTTTGATGATTAGAACTAAGTTATTAAGTTCTTTGAGATGAAGTTGGAAAATGGTGACTCACTTCTATGGTTTTACAAAAATGAAGCAGGGATATTTTTTCTGTCATGGAGGCAGAATGGTATGGTATAAAGGCATTAGTTGGGATATTTATTCATAACCTTTTGTATAAATCCATTTTTATGATATTTTTAAATGGCATGGTCACAGCAGGTTTTCATTGTTTCATATAATAGAGATACTTTTGGTAACAAAATAAAGATCTTTAATATTTATTGTTCATATTGTACCTTGCCCAAGTTTAGAATGATAAACCTTACAGGATTATTTTTTTTCCTTCTTTTATTATATGACTATAAAGATTATAATGAATCTCAAAAATGATTTGCTACAATCTCCTACATAGAACATCTTTCAAGAATTATGTTTCTAAGTACGATGAAGATAGAAAACATGATAATATCAGCAATAAAAATTGGCATTTCTGAATTATTTTGTCTTGGTATTTTAATACTAATTGTCTGGTAGAGATATTTATCTACCAAATATATGGTGTAACATATTCTATGATTCAAAATTTTTTTATATATATCAAGTAAAAAAAGAGATATGTTTATCCCCATTTTACAGACAAGGACACTGATAATCAAGAAGAATACCAAGTTTTACCAAACATGCAAAGTGAATGGATGGCAGAAAAATGAGTTAGAATCAGATCTGAAGTCTAATTCCTCCACTGCATCATGCCTCAGATAACAAATTAGGACAATATTGTTCTCAATTTTAAAATCATTTTTATGTATAATCATTTTCTACATTAATTTTGCATGCATCTAAATAATACTGTCATTTCTGTATTCAATTATTGAACACCAAATTGCATTTATATTTTTAGGTATTGAAGAAGTAATTAATGTATGTTCCATGAAAAATATGGTCAATATATAAAATGCACCAAGTGTTTTTATATTTTATTCCAATTTTACCATAATACAACTAAAAAATAAGCCCTCAATAATAGCTGTTTTCACCATCTCCCTTTGTGTATGTTCAGAGTATATGCTCCTTGTTTAAGTAATGGACTACTAGCTAATAAAGAGTTTTAAAATAGACTATGTCAATATTCTGGACAGTAGCCTCACTTTATTCTTGTCCTCTCAAATATCAGAACTATGAGTTATGGCTGATCAGGATGGATGAGAAAGAATGCGAAGAATGTCTCAAATAATAAATTATTCTGCACCAGTGCTGGTAGGTCCAGGCATCAGTAAGTTCAGGAGAAACAGGGTAACAAGTACCATGTGTATGTTAATAAGTGCTCTCTCTTTAAGATGAAAGTTGAACTAAAAAAAAAAAGACTTGCATTATAAAGGGTGTCATCTCCTAGAGGCTTACTTTCCGCCTCCATTAGTGGAGGGATAGATCAGTAGATCAACAGATAGATGTGAGTGAGAGAAGAGAGAAAGAGAGAGAGAGATAGATAAAGATAAATGATAGACAGATAAATAGGCAGATAGGAAGTTCTATTTTCTAGAAACTGGCTCCTAAATATGGTATGTATTAACATGTCCCTACTGGAGCTAGGTATAAGCATCTCTTATCTTATTGTTTGGGTACAGTGGTGAAGGAAAATATTATACAAAGAAATACAAATATTCTGATATTTACTAATTCCTCACATAAAGTTTTTATCATTAGCACATGAAAAATTCCTAAATATCTCTTATACAACATATACTTTTTGAGCATTACTGTTTGTTGCTCAGTTATTTTTGGTATAAAAGTGACTGACTAGGGAGAACAACATTTAAACAGAATATCGCATGGTAAAGGATGTAATAGTCTGTACAAAGTGCTTAGGAAAATTAGGGAAAGCAAATAGCAGTTCTGTGAGCTGGGCAAAAATTTCATGTACATTGTATATTCAGGATGAATTTTGAAGAATGACTCATGGTTTTCCAAGAAAAAAAGATATCCTTGGATTTGAAAACAATGTATAAAAATGCAGAGAGATGTGAAAGAGCATGGAGTGATGGAGGGAATGGCAAAATGTTTGGACCATGCATTTGGGTAGTGGCACTTACAATCGCGTTGTTTGATTGGGAGCTTTGTGTGACCATGGTTTATTGTGGAATTCAGCCTACAGCGTGAGGAATGACAGAAAAGATGAGCCATCAGACCTTCTGAAGCAAAGAAAGATGTGATTAGTTTGTTAAATAAACAAGAGAACAAACTGGGGATGGGTGAGTATTTGAAAGCAGACATCCCTAAGTCATATCTAAACCGGCTGCAGTTGAGAATGTTTGAAATCGGCTCTAAAGAGGTGAAAAAAGTGATTTGATTAAGAAGAGTCAGGGGAGGTCATAACTTAACTAGCCTTCTGAAATCTCTGCAACTATTTCTGGCATGATAGATAACAGAAATTCAGATGCTGGCCTTTACTCACCAGACTTTGACGAGGTACCATGTCAGAGATTAATGTGCCGTGGACATCTGTGGAGGCACAAAAAATACTGTTGAAGTGACCTTTTGGGAAAATGAAAGATAAATTTAATAATTTATTCCTATTATAAAGAATTGGACTAACTTCTATTACATTTATATTAATCAGTTTATTAGTGGGGAGGTAAAAATTAATTTTTAAATTGTGCATTTTCTCATACCAAATTCTGTGCAATAAAGATTTTTTGTACTTATAGAATCTTTTTGCAGAATACTGCATTTATGTTTTCCCTGCTATGAAAGATCAGTTCTTGTTTTTCATACTTGAATAGAAGTTCATCAGGAAATAAATCATATTTTTCAACTAACCTAAGAACTTCAATTTGGTTGGCTTGGTTTATTTGTCAGGGTCAATTACTCAAAATGATGCCGTTTTGTAGACTGATCATGTTGTATCTCCCTATCATCTTTGTGTCAGAAAAATACATAATTTTTAATTATTTTGGAAAGTTTAGACTGCTGTGCTCTCACATGGGCGGCATGGTATTGCAGGCTTATGCCTGCCTTTTGGGGTATGATATTATTTCATTTGTTACATCTGCCATGTATGCTTTGAGCCTGGCCACCTTCCTAGCTAATTCTAACAGTTCTGTAGATGTGTGAGTCCTGTGATCACAAGTCAAAGTCTCAATATTAATTTATTAATGATAAGTTAATGGAATGCACTTAATCTTATTTTTGGATTAAGAATAATATCTAAGATTTATGCTCAGTGAAACTGAAGAGTACAATCTTTTATGGCCTTAATAAAGAACTCAAGTGTGTGTGTGTGTCACACACACACACACGCACTGTAAAAATTAGAAATAACTAATAGGAATTTTCAAGCTGACAGGGAGAAAAAACATTAGTTTGAGATTTAGGTACAATTTTGGAAAAATAATTTCTTGAGAGTATATGTAAGGTACCCGCTGTGTTCCCTGGCATGACTTAGGCACACAAAAAAAGGTTATCTGCTAGTTTAATATTATCTATTAATAATGCACTTATTTATAAATATGTATTATTGGAACAATGGCTTTAATATGGTAGAGATTATTATTTTGCTCATTGCAATACTTGGATTATCTTCTGAAAAACTGTTCAGATTTAAGTTTTAAAGATGATTGCAAAGCCTAAAAAACCAGAAGTGATTGAAACTCAATCTAGTATATTTTAGCCTGTCTATTGCAAACAGAAAAGAAGAAACCGCTCTTAGCCTTTAAAATTATTCTCTGAATATTTTCATCAGAATATCTTATTCTGATTGAATGAGTCCCTCTTCGATTGATTCCTATATTTGTTTTAAGACATGTTTGTCTGCTCAATCATTTCAAATCAATCATTGATTACCTGAACTAGCTTTTGCTCTCTGGAGAATATTGTGGCTTATAGTCAATTTCCCTCCATGCTATAACATCAGAAGTATATAAGGAAAACTAAAATAAAAACATAAGGCAAAATAGCAAATTGTAAAAAGCAAAAATTCTCTGTGGAATTTGGAACATGAGATTGCCAGTGCTTCAGACGCATTTTTAACTGAGCATGTGAATATGAGAAATAGGCTCCATTCAACTTTCATAGTTTGAAGGTTATGCTGAGACTGTACCAAAAATTCCTTAAATTTTTACAGTTTAAGTATATTCAATTTATTTTTAATCAAGGTACATTTTAAACACCTAGCCTATGGTTTTTATGACTTTTTAAAATAAATACAATTATTAGAATGACAATTTATGGAGTCTTAAATGCTGCATATGACTTATTTGCTCTTCCATTGTCCTAATATTTCTACAGTGTGAAAAATTAGACTGTAGCTTTCAATCACAAATACATTTAATATTCCAGTTTGATGTGTGAGTGGGGTTTCAGAAGTCCACAGTTCCAGTGAGAATCTTGAGATATCTTCCAAGAGGCTCTGGAAATGGCAGTTGCCGTTATCTTAACAAGCAAACCTGGGCCAAATATTAGGAGATTGTTTAAAACTCTTCTGATTCTAATTTTGTTAACAGTCACAAATGTCCAAGTAAAAATATTGCAATTACCATAAAGGGGTCATCAGTCTGATATGCATTATGAGATATAAAGGTCGTTCTACGTGATTTAAGGTGAGTTATGTTCCTAAGTGCTAAGGCATCTATCATTCTCAAATGACATATAGATCCCATTTCAAGTTCTCTTTCTTGATGTCTGTAAACACATATATCATCTCTAGTTTAAAATGTTTCTCCTCTATTCAGTGTGTGAATGCATCTATTATATCCTAAGTATTTGTGGAAGCTCATAAAATTAGATTTAAATTCAGACAATCCTTCCTCATAAATATAACCGCTGGTTTCACTATACATTTTTAAAGTTCTTTTACTTTTTTAAAAAGTGATTCGAATGGCCAAACAACCCTATGGGAGAATTAAAGCACATATTTTCATTCTTATTTTACATATATAGTGAGCTTTAGGGATCAACCCAATTCTTTCAGTTTAAAGAAAACCACTGAGGTTCAAAGAGGATAAATGGCTTGACCTGACAACATGCCTACTATGTAGTGAAGTAGGAAAGTCAGTTTTCTAAATTTAAATGCACTTTTTCCTTCAACCAAGTCATCTATTAATTTCCAAAATAAATCAATTGGATGGATAACTAAAATGATTAGATTGGCTGGCCATATGAAGAATCGTTTAAAATATATTGATTTAGCCTTTACTGAAAGAATACATGTAAAGCATTTGTAACTATGCCTGCCACACAGTAAGCCTTCAATAAATATTAGCCAATTATTATCATTGGTTGCCTCATTTAATTTAACATCCTTATTTCAGAGATTCTTTATCATAATTCTTTACCTTGTTCTAATTCAGATACATAACTCATGATTCTTTTCTATGCTGTAAATAAATATATGCTTGTACCCTGAAAGCAGGAATATCTACATAACTTTATTTAATCTACTTGCCTACAATATATGTTTTTGAGTGCTTTGAAATATATTCTAGACCTTTATTAAAGTAAAGCAAAATGCATATTCTGGAAGACAAGTTTTGCAATGGAAAAGTGATCCAAAGCAAAATGAAACAATAGATAGCTAGTGGCACAGTGTAAAGAAAACAGATTATTTTATCAAGGGCCAATGTACTGTCCCTGAGCTGTCCTAAAATTCTACCTCATAACAGTAAACACGCAGTTGGAGCAATCACTCAGACAACACCAGTATTCAAATACAGACAGTGGGAGGTGCACATCTGATGCAAGGGCATGAAAAATAAGCTACTTTTTTTCCATTCAATATATGGATTTTTGTCTAATTGAATAAAAAAGTTTTAATTTTTTAATTTGGCTTAGGAGCCACTATTGACTTTCTAGAACCTGAGAATGGAGCATCTACAAGAAGATTTTAAAGATGTCAGAAAGTTATCTTTCAGGAAGATCCTACAGTCCTTAGCATAATTAATTAATCCCAGTGTGTTTTGCACTATACCGCTTGCTATCTGTTGATTCCATTTGCTCTGAATCTAATTTTCACTTTTCCTGAATCTGCACCTTGACCCCAAATCTTTGGAAATGGTTGAGAGGATACAGCGAAGGTTAGGCCCATTAAGAATAAGAAGAGCAAAACAAAATAATAAACCCAGAAACCAAGGATTTTTTTGACATACATGCCTATTTAACAAGACGCTCACATAATTTCCAGATGTTTTCCATAGCTGCCATCCCTTTTACTTCTAGGAACTGGCATTCTATAGATTATCTCTTAGTGTATTCGGTGTGAACTTTGCCCAATATTTGAATTACAGAAACTTAAGCGTGGAAGCCTTTTGTCAGAAATTGGAAAGTGGGTGTTCTCCTATGAATTTCTGTTAGGTAGGGGTCCCACTTGGTGGCAAATACCATAATTATTGGCAAATTCAGTAGTTAGACTGCATATAACTGTGAGATTTCCTTGCAAATCAAGCTATTTTGTTAAGTGACCAAAGGAAGTTTAGCTGAGTGTCAAAATTACATGGTTGAAGAAGAGCTTTTAGAGACATCTGGCTAAATAAAAGAATTTGAACACATACTACACACGTCAACTCTCATCTGAGACCCTTTAAAATTACAGTAAAGAAACGATAATAGAATAAAATGTGTAAATTTACAAGGACAAGTAGAACAGGAGAGGAACAATATCCAATGTGGGAAGTAAATATATTTCTAGATGATAGAGAATGAAGGGATTCCAGCTGACTTAGCAAAACAAATATAGGACAATCAAGTATTTGCAAGAGTAAGAGTTCCTTCAGAGGCCTAGAGAGGCTGCATAGTTGGAGCCCAGATACTGTTGAATGCGGGGATGAAGGAAGAGGCCAGAAACAGGGAAATTGGGTGAAAATCTGTACATGAGGTAGCAGGACTGTTAGATGATCTTCACTCCTACCATGCATACCAAACCGCCCATCTTCTATCTGTTCCTCAGCCCTGCATCCCAAGACAATGGAGATTTACTTTCTAGAAGCGCTAAGTGACATTGCCTCAGGACTTAAGAACACCAAGCGCAGTGGAAGATTAAGTGAAGTTGCTTTTACTAAATAGTTGAGTCCTCAGTCCTCTTTCTCTGGCATGGACAGCCAGATGTTGTCCTACCTTTTTCTTCTACATGACTACCTCACATTCACCTTTTACCCCCCTTCCACTCACCCTGGGCAGGAGATTGGAGGCTTTTCTCTGAATAAATTGAACGACTGCAGAGCAATGACTTAAACCTAGTGTCATATGGAGATCATCAACCAAAGCACATCTGGTTATGCCAAAAATCTTACAGTAACCCTTCAGAAGACATCCCTTCCCAACACACTAAGCCAAACATAGAACTAACATTTTTATTGCTTTGCTTTTCATTAGATTTTTTTAAAAGCTCTAACACCAAAGAAAAATCCAAAACAAATATAGCAAAGAATATTGAAGAAATAGATATAATGCAGTAAACACAAGAAAACCATCCAAAACATTGATCAGAGGCAAGAAATAGCTACTGACAAGCACAAATATTATATAGCTGAGATATTAAAATAGGTTGGACAAAAGTCAAAGAAATCTCCCAGAATGTAGAAAAATAATAGAAATCTAAAATAAAATCAAGAAATAGACAATAGAAAAAAAAACCATGGAATTAGTAGATTAGCAGTATTGATCAAAGATATAATTGAAAAATATCTCAGAACTCAGTGAACCACATTAACATAAAATTTTAGAACAATCCAGAGAAAGTTATTGATATAAATTTTTTAAAAATAGGGCATATACAAAGGTTTAAGAAAAAATATTGTACTGAATTTTTAACACCAACAGTGAACACTAGATGATAATAAGCAATGCCTTCAAAATTCTGTGAGGAAATTATTTTCAGATCAGTCAAACTAACAAATGAGTATGGGGGTGGAATAAAGAGTTATTGGAAGATATGCTCCACTGCGTTGAGGACATAAACTGAGAAAGAAGATGGCATTTCAAAAAATGAAAAACCTATCATAAGAGAAGAGTGAAATACAAGCCTACATTCTACAGAATTCTGACGAGCAATCAGCCAAGGACAGAAGAATATTTTAGAATGTACAAAGAATGCAGTCTCCAGGGAGAAAAGAGAACTGATCAATAGATCTGATAGGTTTGATGGCATAGAGATTAATATTCTGAAGATTTTACAAGTATACAGATGTGTTAGAAAAATATCCGTAGATACATAGAAAATTATTCATTCAAAATGTGAGACACTAATTCCAGGAAAATCAGAAAGTCGTAAAAGAGAAGACATTAATCACAATAAGCTACTTTGCTCTTAAAGCCATAAGAAAGTAAAATGGCATAGAATGTTTGAGAGCAATGAATTTTGTTTGTTTTTGTTTATTATTATTATTGAATAATTAAAGGGCTCTGGGATTGACTGGGGCAATGAATGCACAAACATGTGATTACATCAAATACATTGATTGTACTCTTTGAATGGATTTATGCTTTATTAATATGTATCAATAAAATTGAAAAAAAAATTAAAAAACAACAAAATAAAATCTAAAGGTTACTTTAACCAAAAAGTGTGGTTACTATTAGGAGGATGAGAAGATGGGAAAGATTTCTATAAGAGAATTAAATGCTCCTGTATCATGTTAGGAAGCCAATAATAAGATACGTATATAAGTAGTTAAATCAGAAGAAACGAGTTATAAATAATCATTTTTCAGGAGTTGGGGAATATTTCTTATTAGAGTTTTATTACCATATGACTTGTAGAATAATGTAAGTCTGTTCATTTGATGAAATAATTTTCTTATGTTTGAATGGATGATCATCCATTCTTGCTCAGTCATGAGAAGCTTATGTACATTGAGACAATAAAACAAACTCTTGAAATTTTAAGAACTACTGAACTAAATCAACCAAGCAATCATTTATTCATCTATGTGTTTAGTGCACCTTTCTAACTATAATGCATGAATACTGCAAGATATTCTCTGACATACAAATAGTTAAACGTATATCTTTCTTGTTCCATAAAGAATTTTAATGGGAAGTTCAGGATAGACGTGTACTTTTCTTTTGCCACAATTTATCCTTGAAACATGGCAATTAAAAGCAGCTTTCAATAGTGGGAAGAAAGATTGAGTTAGTTAACCTGCAAGTTCCCTCAAATTTAAATTTTTCACAGTGAGATTTCTTTATTCTGTTCTAAGTAAAATGTCAGAAATTTAAACTCATCTGACTATAAAATAGAGGCATTCCACAGCAAATAAATGTTATATACAAGTTTATTCATTCATTTGGTCCACCTTAATTTATATACTTTTTGTATTCCATATTTCCTGACCCCTTCTTCCTATGTATGTGTATATTCCATCTTTTGTGTCTAATAGGTCACAATTTTCTAAGTGAAAAAAAGATCTTTAGAAAATATAATTGAAAAGAGAAGAGTTGGGGGGGTGGTCTAATACATTTCAGAAATATAGAATATGTGCTCCCTAAAGTATAGTCATTATTTGGGAAATGTTTTTTAATTCCCCTATTCTGGTATTGTTCTAGGGAATATGGCTAAAACTGCCCTTCTTGAGATTGCATTCTAGTAGGGAGATAGACAAAGAATAACATGATAAATGAATAAATTATAGTGTTTTGGAAGATAGTAAGTGCTATTGGGAAAAATAAGGAAAATGTAGAGCATGGTAACGGAAAGGTTGTTACAATTCTGATTAGGGGGTCACCTCATAGAGAAGGCAAAATCTCTAAGTATCTTCAACAGACTGTGTATGTGTGTGTGATTGTAATAATTGTTTTAATTTTCATTTGTCATTTCATTTCATTGAAAGGATTCAATATAAGTAAATTCTTTAGTTTAAAAGGTCAGCTCTGCTCTGAGTAGAGCCTAAACAGGTTGAAATTTAATATTTGATGATTTTGAGATGGAATTTTGTACAGCAGAAAAAAAAACGATTTTAAATTGGTTTCCTCTTATAACTGTATCAGGGTTCTTGTTTTTTTTAATTTATTTTTAATTTTTTTAAAAGATACTTAGATTACACAAAATATTATGCAAAAAAAAATAAGGGATTCCCATATGCCCCAGTCTGCACACCTTCCACTCTTCCCCATATTAACAACTTCTTTCATTAGTGTGGTACATTCATTGCAATTGATGAACACATTTGGAGCATTGTCACTAGGCATGGATTATAGTTTACATTGTAGTTTACACTCTCTCCCTCTCAATTCTGTAGGTTATGGCAGGATATGTAATGTCCTATTTCTGTCGTTGCAGTGTCATCCAGGACGGACTTTTATAAGGTTATTAGCTCTAAGATGTCTGGGGAAAGGGCATTTTAGGTAGATGTGACTGAAACAAAGGCCTCATAGAAGAAGATATCTGGTATAAACCATTGTCAGGACTTTGACGGAGCACAGTGGGAAGACAGTGGAGAATGTTGAAAAAAGGTAGAAAAGATCATGGGTGTTTTGGTAATAGATTCTAATCTAAGGGGACAAGGATAGAAATGGGGAAACCATTTAAGGGGTGAGAATGGTGATCAAGAATAAAGGCTTTGGCCAAGGTGGAAACGGTGGAGATAGTAGAAAGCTGGTAGAATCTGGATGTTTTAAGGTCGACTACCTGAGATAGGCCATCCTTGTAAATATTACATAAAAAGGTTCTGAAATGTTCTGTAATAAACAAACCTATTATATTTTCACTTAGATTTTAGAATCATTTTTAAATTCTTTAAAATCTTTTAAACTTCTGAATCCTTTAAAAAGTACATAACAACCATTATTTTGTGGCATTAATGACTTCACTTATTTGGAAATGACGTCATAGAAACCAAGAAAACATGTAATGCTTCCAATTTGTCATATAACATTTAAAATGTATTGAAAATAAATATAATACAGGCTGGCAATTCCACTTCTATATATATACCCCCAAAAACTGAAAGCAGTGACTTAACAAATATTTGTACATAGCAGTATTATTCAAAATTTGCCAAAAGATTGCAGAAACCCAAGTATCCATTAACCAATAATGTTTAAACAAAATGTGGTATATACATACAATAGAATATTTTTCAGCTGTAAATAGGAATGACGTACTGATACATGTGACAACATGGTTGAACCTTGAAGATATCAATGAAATAAGCCAGACACATGAGGACAAATATTTTATCATCTCACCGATTTGAAATAATTAGACTAAGCAAATTCACAGAGCCAGAAACTGGAATTTAAGTGATCAGGGGCTGGGGTAGGAGGTCGGTAATGGGGAGTTAAGGCTTAAATTGCACAGTTTCAACTTTGGAGTGATGCGAACATTTTTGTAATGATGGTGGTTGCAGTAGCCCAACATTGTAAACACAAACACCATGGAATCATATACTTGAATGCTGTATGTATGTTTCTAGAATAAAGTTTTTTAAAAATCCATAGGACCGTATAATACATACAGTGAATTCTAAAGTAAACCATGGACTATAGTTAATAGTACAATTATAACTACGTGCTTTCATCAATTAAACCAAACTAATTCAAGGCATTACTAACAGGGTGATATATGGGAACCCTGTATTTTATGCACTATTTTTCTGTAAACCTACAATTTCTCTAATAAAAAATAAACAAAACTAAACACAGTGTAAGTTATTCTTCAGATAAAATCATCTTCCATTTGATGTACTATATGCTCCTTAATATAGCCTGACAATTTCCGCTAAAACATGTGACATTTAAGATTTCATAAGGTTCTTATTTTTAATCTCATAATTCTCACAAGACCTAAGGAAGAGAAGGGAGGCAATTATATGTGTGTGACACTCCCTTCTCTTCCTTAGGTATATATACACACACACACGTATATATATATAACCTTTTCTCTCTTTTGAATGAATGAGAAGTCAATAAATTACTTCTTTGAGTAAAGGACGTGCATTTTTTTCACAAATTTGTCAAGAGCACAGGGTATATTTTCTAATGAAAGCTCAGCTTTTTTCAATTCTAATTTAATTACAGGGAAAAATTACCAATAACTTATTTTAAAAAGCTTCATTTATTTTTTGAGTTACTAAATATAATTAGATCTTTTATTCTTAAAACTCCATGGTAACTTGTGAAACCAGAAAGACGGTTTCAGATAGATTCCATACTTGAATAGCTTATTATTATGGCAGCAGAGCTAGGAGCACAGCCATGCTTAAGAAGCTGTCAGAGTTCTATTCATTTCAAGAGTTTATAAATTAACTATGGGAATATTTCTGGCCTGAACTTGGTGTGCTTAGTTCAATAAGCATTGCCATCTTCAGTAGCTATGGCATTTTTCCCCTGAATACTCCTGACCTCTGTTGTTTTTTATTATATTTTCACATTTTAAAAAACATCCTTTCACAATATTCACAAAATTCACTAATCTTGTTTTAAAATAGGTGGGTGAGGACCAAAGCAAGTTAATCTTTAAATTGATTTTGATAACTGGGAAGATTTCAAGAGTTAAAATGATACTAACAGTGCATCAAAAATGCACAAGTTTTTTGAAATTGTTTTTCCAATTTGAAAAGGAATGTATTTACTATTCATGAACAGTATAAAAGATTGAATGTAGAAACAGAGTGTGCTAAATGCAATTGATCCAGAGGAAATTTTGTTTTTTTGGAACCTAGGTTCTAAGTACACAAAAAACCTCACAGAATTCCAGAGATCCATTTTATGGATTATGAAATATCAAGTATTCAGAGCTCCATAATATCAAATAAATTCTAAAGATTCTTTCTCTTCAACTTCGTGACTTGTACCATCTGTTGACATCACACAATTATGGAAAAATAACTTCTTACTAAGGAGAAAGAAGCAGAAGGAGCACTTCAAGTAAATGACTAAAATACTTCTCTTTACAGACACCAGATTTAACAATTTACACTTCCATATTGCAAGGGTTGGAACACTCATGGGCATGAACCAAGTCTTTTCTAATTGTACTATCATTTGGTTAGCATACGTTTGTCCTGCTTAGTTTCCTTAAAATTCATGCAGTCAGCAGCAGAACCAGTGTTTATGGGAGAAGAGGAAGGGGGCAGAGGGTATGATTAGAAATGAATTAATTCCAAACATAGCAAGCATGTTTCCTTTGTTTTTGCTAATTTTACCTCTGGAAAGGTAAATGAATATCTCTTCAATTCAGTGTTGTTGTTTTTTTAATTTGAAAGGTAGTTCACAAGATTGTTATTTTTTCTTTCTTTGTTTTTTTTATATATATATCTAAGATTATTTTTAATCTGCTCCAGGGACATGAGCATCACCACAGATTCCTCATAGAAAACACTAGAACAGTTGAGAAAAAGCGGCTCTATGCGTTCTAGTAGACTTTTCCCCAATACTGAGGGAGCATCAACAAAAGCAGAAGGGACTGTTAGAGGAGATGCCTTCCTGTGGTGACTACTGACTTGTGTTAAAGCTTTCACCATCACCCTTCAATAATCACAGTAACCACAATAACCACAATAACAGAATGGCAGCCATTCTGCCAGGGCTTGTTGAAGATTGTTAGGGCTTTGCACCGACCCGAGGTAGAAATTTTCAGCATTCCTGAAGCCTACACATCATGATATTTGACGTGAGAGGTAGAATACCTTGTGATAGCCTCAAATCTAAGATACGGATTTCTCAGTCCTAATGGAAAGAATTTTTACGCAATTACAATTTTCATTAATTTGTATTATTCTTAATGATTTATTCTACTTTCAAATTCACATTTCTAGCTTATCTATTAACACATCCAAAAGAATACACGTTTCTTTTCCTCTGAATTAGGGGGATTGAGTCACCGTGTTTCTACTTAATTTCCGTAATTGACCTGGGCTTCTTGTGTTGGCTGAGATGGAACCAGAGGGCATGCTTAGCTCCCAGTAGTTGTGTTTTTTTCCCCCTCTATTTTTTTTAAATGGTACATTTAAAAAATGTAAGAGGTCCCCATATACCCCCTACCCCCCTCACCCCATTCCTCCCAAATCAACCACCTCTTTCATCATCGTGAGACATTCATTGCATTTGGTGGATACATTTTAGAACACTGCTGCACCACATGGATAATGGTTTACATTGTCATTTACACTCTCTCCCAGTCCACCTAGTAGGCCACGGCAGGACATAAAATGTCCAGCATCTGTCCCTGCAGTACCACCCAAAACAACTCCAAGTCCTGAAAATGCCCCCACATTATAACTCTTCTTTCCTCTCCCTACCCTCAGCAGCTACAGTGGCCACTTTCTCCACATTAATGTCATAATTTCTTCCATTACTAATCACAATAGTTCCATGTTAGAATATCAGTAAGTCCACTCTAATCCATACTCTATTCCTCCATCCTGTGGATCCTGGGATGGTTATGTCCACTCCACCTCTATATCGAGAGGGGGCTTAGATTCCACATGGATAATGATTGCAATTCTCCTGCATTACTATTAATTGAACTTTGGCAATATATTAGTCTTCATTTTTGAAGAAGTTTTGGACCACAGAGAGGTTCAATTATGGCAGGGGAGGAACACTGGTGTGGGGTGTTATTGATGGGGGGCACATGGTTGTGAGGGAGTTCTCCAGGGCATATATACAGGGTACACAGAAATGTTTAGATATTTTCATAGTAGTTACAGTTAAAAATGACAACTGGAGGGAGTGCTGAGTTCCTAGCCAGCAAAGCTCTATCACATTCCCCAATGGAACAGCAACAATCCCCTGAGTTCAATGGCATGACCAATAAAGAAGGATTGCCCAACAATAAGCCCTTGATACTGGTGACTATGCTTATGAGCCTGTGTGCCTGAAATATGAACTACGCCTAAAGCTTCAGGGTGCCTAAGAGTCATCTCCTGAGAGCCTCCATGTTGCTCAAATGTGGCCACTCTCTAAGCCAAACTCAGCATGTTAATGCATTACCTTCACCCAGCATGGGACATGACTCCTGGGGATGAGCCTCCCTGACACTGAAAGATTACTACCAAGCACCAAATGATGATGTAACTAGAAAAAGACCTTGAATAAAAGGGTCAACTCAGACTAGCAGAATATCTCAGCCTACATGTAATATCAGATGTTAAAAACTGCTTTCTCACCTTGACTAATAGAGGGAAATGGGAAGGACAAATGAGTTTATATGGCTATGAGTCTCCAAAAAACAGTCAGGAGGTCATTAGAGGGGTTGTGCTTATGCATGCCTCAGCGGCGTCCCAGAGACAACCAAGGTAGATACAACCTCAGGTACTGTTTCTCCTGAGGGCTATAGAGACCCACAGGTTCTATGGTCATGGCAGATGGCTCTGGAGTTCAGTGCCATGTCAGTGGGCCCTACTTTGGAGTTTGTGTTCCTGAGTGTGATAGAGTTGAACTCAGATGTGACCTTTCTACACATGCCTCTTCTGTCACTTTTCCTGGACCTGTGGTTGGCGCTGGGATTTGTGTATATTCAGGAGACTTAAATCTCTGGACTGTCCATGTGACAGCCAGGCCGTGAGCCTCAGCAGACTTGCAACTCCCACCCTCTGGTTTATTGGACTTACCCTGGCCAGCTAATAGAGAGGTGAAGAAGGTCAACCACCACACCAGGGACCCAAGATTGCCAGTAATGGCTTTTAGTTGCTTCTCTTCCTGAAGTCAAGTGAAAACGGCTATGGACATAAATGAGAGCCTGGTGGTAGGGAACCCCACTATTTCACACCAAATTCCATGTAATGTGCAAGGAAGCAGTGCAACCGGTAGGAGGATATCTGACTAGAAGTTTAAATGATCATCTCCATTCCGTCGACTGGTTTGCTCTAAGTATTTACATAATCTTTATTGGAATAGGAGGTTCATTATACAATAGGTAATTGAACATAAAATTTTAACAGTTTGTTTTTTTTTATTTTTTAAGTCTCATTTCTGCTTATACAATTGTCTGTTTTTCTAAAAAGTTTAATGTATGCACAGATCTATACATCATATATTATGATAAAACTATTATATGTTTATATTTGCAATTAATTATCTTCAAATTTGTTCCTTGATTATGGAAGGATATATGGGTCTGTCCAAATTATAAAAATATAGGTCTATTAAAGGTTAATGAGCCCTATGCAAGTGGTGAAAAATGATTTTAAAAAAAAGAAACCCCTAAGAAATGTATTATTCATTGTCAGGGAGGAAGTAGCCTTATTTGGCTGATAACCAGTCCATTGCCTCCTGATGGGACAGAGGTCATCCCTGATTTTCTATGGCACTAAGATACATCACAAAGTACAGCGGGTGACGGTCTTTTGGTGACGGTTTGAATCTCTTTATGTACTGAAAAGCTTATCACTCGGAGCAGTGATTCTCAACCTTGAGCTTCATCAGAATCACCTGGAGTACTTTTTAAATATATATGTTTGCCCTCAGTGTATGGTCAGTGTAACAGTTGCTTCCTGGGGGAGTGGAACGAGTGCTGATTAATACTGTTCACTCTTTTCTGTAAATGCATCATGGCCAATTTCCAGCTACTTTGACCGCGCCACTGAACTTGGTGTTTGGGAGAGAGGAGCGCAGCGTTCTCAGGTAGACACGCCAAACAGACCCAGTAGACGCAGATAACCTGAAATGTAAATAATGCAAATACAGTAAAATGTAGTGAAACACCTATAATGGATGAGTTTTGAGTACCAAATTTTAAATGCAACTTATTTAACTGTTTATGCAAGTTTTTAATGATGATTGTACCTCGCAAATCACCTGTAAAGCTTTTGGAAATGTAATCTGTTCTCCTGCGCAGGTAGGAATCGGCCGCTGCAGCCCCCGGGGGCTCCCCCGCAGGGCTGCTGGTCTAGTTGGCTTGGGATGGAGTGAGAGACTTTCCAATCCTAGCAATTTCCCTGGCGATGGGACGCTGCTGTCCTGGCAGCACACTCAGTACCACTGAGGTAGAGGAGCTGGAACCCAGAGGAAGTAAGCTCCTTCTCTCCTGAAAAAGGTCAAGGGCAAACCCAAATTTTTAGACAGGAATATTCGAAGAGGAGTGTCAAAGTAAAGGGAAGCACCCTCTCACGGATGATTTCAATCAGGCATTTTGAAACAAATCTCAGAATTCCTGAAGTGATTGGTTAGGATGCTGACTTGCCAACACCAAAAGCAAAGTTCAGAGAAAATACGAATTGTCTCCTTAAAGCAGAATATGGAAAACCATAAATCTGTGTGGCTTATTATGAATAATTGTTATGAATATTGATATTAGCCTCTGGTTTCTCTTCATAGTTCTGTATTGTTTGCATAAACAATCATTATAGTATATAAATATGTAAAATAGGTTCACATACATCCATTCATGTGAGTACAAATTAAGTATTTGCATTTGATAGGATTTTATTCTACAGAGTGTCCTTCTTTTAAAATGTGTGAAAACCCTAAATAGATATAATATGCTTATCATTTAAAAATATTATTTAAAAAATAAAATTAACTAGGGATGAAATAAGGGTTAATTTCAGTCTCTTTTGTCATAGCAGGTGATGGAATTCAAAAATAATTCAAGGCACCAAAGGATGTCAGCTATTCAAGTTTTATACCGTGCATGGAGCGCTAGAAACCCATAGCTTCAATGAGAAAAAGACTTTTTGTGTCTTTAGAATTACAAAAGGAAGTATCGCCTTTGTTTTTCCACCTTTTTCTCTTACTTAAAACCTGTTATTGGCCCTTCTCTTAAAACACCTACAACACCATATTGTAAATAGTAATTTAATTTGTTTAAAAAATAAGTCCTCAAACCTTAAGCTCCTTGAGATAAGAGACATATAGATTTTTTTTTTAATCTCTAATACCAAATAGTAGGTTCTTACTTTATCCCTACTGGGACACATAGGCATGCTTCCATGAAAAGACTTTATCAAATTGAAGAAAGAAAGAAAAAAAACATGGTGCCTCAGTTATTTTTGCTTATGGGGTAACAAGGGTAAAGTATCATGCTGTGTTGCTCTCTAAGTCTGGCCAGCTTTTTTTCTTTTTTTTTTTTTTTTGCTTTCTGTTGCTTTTTCTTTAGGAGGCACTGGGAACTGAACCGGGACCTCCTCGGAGGGAGGCAGGCACTCATCGGCTTGAGCCAAATCAACATTCGCTCCCTGGCCAGTGATTCTTAATGTTACTGTACATTAGAATCAGCAAGGGGACTTTTAAAACATCACTATTTTTGGACTGTTTCCCTTGGACATTCTGTTTCCCTAAGCCCAGTTAAACTGCATTACCACAACAATCCCTGATAAATCTTCCTGATGCAGATGGTCTATAGTTATGTAAACACTGAGAAAATTACTGAAGACAGAGAGAGCAAGACTAGCAGACGATTAAATATGGATCTCCATCCAAATCTGAATATGGATATGGAGAAATCCAGCCTCATGCAGGCGAATCCCCCTCTTAGGGGAGCCCCATGAGCAAGGAGTGCGCCCCGTATGGAGAGATGCCCCACACGAAGAAAAGTGCAGCCTGCCTAGGAGTGGCACCACACACACACAGAGCTAATGCAGCAAGATGACGCAACAAAAAGAGACACAGACTCCCAGTGCCACTGACAAGAATACAAGCAGACATAGAAGAACACACAGTGAATGGACTCAGAGAGCAGACAACTGGGGGCAGGGGGAAAGGGGAGAGAAATAAATAAAAAATAAATCTTTAAAAAATATATGATATTTATTTTTGAAAATGAGATTAACACTTAATTCTTATTAGTTCTAGGTATTTCTATGAGCATTACCAAGTTTTTCTCTACTAAATTTTAACAATTTAGTGAGGAGTTACATGTCACCAGTCACTAATTGAGATAAATCTTTTTAATGACACACATTATGTTACATAACTTGTCATCATGAATGTATTGGGGTCATGAAGTAATGCTGATCATACAGCATTCATTTGGTATTGAGTAATAGCATTAATCATCAAGATTTCGTCTGTCATTCATATTGATGGCACAGTTGCTTCCATAAAAAAGTGCTTTATGATCTAGTATATGTTAATGAAAACGTACATCAAGTTTAAATTTGAATAGGCATTTTAGATTCCAATAGACTTATACTGAGTTAAGCCATTTAGAAATATATGCTCAAAACACAGGGCTGGAGACTATTTAGCAAAACTCATAAGAAAACACAAGTTTTTTTTCTCCCATAGTGCCATTTTTATACCTGGAGAAATAGCTCAAAAGTTCAGTTTGATTCAGTATTCTTTTTCAATTCAATTTGAGTTGATATTTTTTCAGAGACTATATTTTTTTGAGACTCAACATCTGATGAAATACTTGTGATTATTCTGATGTTATGGAAAAACTTAAAAATAAATATGATTGCATAGATATGGAAAAAAAAAAACTGCCTCTGTTTTGTACCAAAGACTGTAATGCCCAGTAGAATATAGTAATGAATAAGGTTCAGTATACCTTTCTCTGTTATAACATTTCTCTGTTACAACAGCACAATCCAGATAAAACAAACTTAATTGCATATACTTAGATGTATTAAAAATACTGATTACTATGTAAATGTTTTGTGACTTTTTTTGCATTTAAATTATATATTTAAATTTCATAGAAAAATGTAGGAAACTCTCAATATTGATATTCACTTAATGAATATTCATTTGAGTTTGTTCTACCTGGTTTTGCTTCTGATAGATTTTAAAATTCATATTCAAACCTCTGCTGGAATTTTCAAATTAATTACATTGTAGTGTAAATTGAATACAAACCCATATTGCAGACTTTTTTAAAAATAAGATTTTAAAATTGCATCCAAAATGTTGAGGAAACATAGAATTTCAATAATTCAGAAAAAATAAAGTTATTAGATATCTAAAATCTTGTCTTTTCATTTAGATATAGGTAACTGTAATCCAATAAAAATTATTCACTAATACATTCTTTCATTTTATAATTTTTAAAGTGAAAAGTTTTGGGCATTTGATTCAAAGCATGTTATTCAGTTTTCAACTTTCACAAAGTGGATTTGCTTTCATTCCCAAAAAGGTTTGGCTAATTAGCTTGTTTAGAAATTAGATAGACTAACTATGATGGTATTCGTTATAACATGTTCCATTTAATTACCTATAATAATTTACTCTTATCTGATGAAAATCAAACTAATTTCCAAACACATTTTTATTTTTATTTTGATTAAATAATTTCTCCCTAAGCAGTAGACTTATTGTTCTAATCACAAGGTCTTAATTTACACAAGATATTCAATAAAAGTAAGACTATGTATCCAAATATATTTGGGATCATTAGTATTATAACAAAATACTTGCCCATAATCTTTATTTGGTTATATTATATGAATATATGTTTATATATATTGCCTGTACATTTTATAAAATTAAAATTTCCAAAAGCACAATTTTCAGGGGTTGTCCTCTCAGGGAGCTGCCAATTTCAGATCTGGAGGTGAGGGAAGACTTTATTTCTGAATCTATAATAAATAGGACATTAATATTATATACTGCATTACAAGTTCAGGGACTTTCAAACAGTTTGTTAGCTCAGTTGAGCCTTATAAACAGCCTGTGAGAAGGATCAAGCTCTGAAAACTGCACCAGCGTTTCTCATGGGGGAGGGAGGGACTGAAATAACTAATTAGTAAAATAAGGAGAAACTTCTAAACAGCACCATGACTTAGGATTGTTCAATTTCCAGTAAAACTAAGAAGACCACATCAAATACTTCACAACTCCAGAAGCCTTTCACAGTTATTTAAAGACATTTTTCAGCCAGTAATTTTTGGTAGAACATGTTAAAGGAGAGTCACACCTCCAGCATTATTAGCCTGGCTGGAACAATTAGCAATTAAGAGTAGAAATAGCTCTGGTGAGAGAAATACCGTTTATGAAGTCTGTACGTCAAAGACTGAACTTTGAATAATTTCTGAAAGAGACTGAAAATCGCTATGATTAATGATACAAGAAAGATATGACTTTGTTCTGGATTAATGTGGACCACTAAGGAATGCTAAAGACTGGCATGAAAACAAGACTTAAAACAATGAACGAAGTACAAACAAGGATACCATAAAAGAAGAGGGTTCATGCCGGAAAGACAAACGATTTCAGAGGGCACTTCTGGCTAAGAATACAGCAGTATCTTAGAGCGGAGATTGTAGTATAGATTAAAAGTCATCCAAAGTAGTCCTATTCTTCATTTATCACTCAGCTGTATCTTAGAGCGAAGATTGTAGTATAGATTTAAAGTCATCCAAAATAGTCATATTCTTCATTTAGCCTGTTTTTGGTTAAACTATATACAGGTCTATTCTCTATGAATGCACTTGTTTTACTGTAAAGTCTCAAGTTTAGTAACCACTTCAGTTATTTTTCCAGAGTGGTACTTTAAATAGGCACATTTACTTGGCATCTGTGTTAGTCACCCAAAGGGGTACTGATGCAAACTACCAGAAATCTATTGGTTTTTATAAAGGGTATTTATTTGGGGTAAAAGCTTACAATTATAAGGCTCTAAAGAGTCCAACTCAAGGTTGATTTCTCACCCAAAGTTAGTTGCTATGTGTTGAAGCAAAATGGCGGCCCAGTCTCCCCTTCCTTGGCCCTCAGCTGCTCTGTTCTCTTTGGTGTAAACTGTCAGGCGAAAGGCTCATTTCTCTTCCCTGGACCTCAGGATCCTCTCCCATGTCTATGTTGCCCTCTCTCTCTTCTCATGTATCTGCTTCTGTGTGTCTCCTTGAGAGAGTATCCATTTCTGTAGCACACCAAGGGGGCAGGGACGCAACCCTGCACATCCTAATGACATGGTCAAATCAAAGCCCTAATCTTAACATAATGAAGTAAAAGTAAAACCTTTGAATTTAATACAATCAAAGGGTATTATGCCCAGAGGAACAGACCAATTTACAAGCATAATTAATATCTCTTTTTGGAATTCATAAATGATATCAAACTGCCACAATAGCCTTTGGTCCTGCTCTAACCAAGTAAGGCAGATCAGGTAGGGCTGAATGGTACCCCCAAAGAGAATCTGAGCATGCTGCCCCTTTTAATTGTCACTATATTGTTTAAAAGTACAAGGTATTGGATCGCTATTACTTTCATTGTAAATAAGATCAAAGCAGTGATCTTTCCTGAAGTACTTAGTCATTTGTAAAATGACAATTATAACCATAAAATAACTTCATTTTTCCCATTTATTCATTTAACTAATGTGCTTTTGTAGAAACATACTTCTAAAAAGTTACAGGTTTTGTTAAAAAGGTATATATTTAATATTAAGATTGATACATGTCTTATTGCTATTGTGTAGCTCTTTTATTTTTCATTAATGTTGAATCCGTATATCTGAAATGATAGACTCTTAAAACCTATTTTCAAGAGTGGCTTTGGCCACTAAATTAACCATAATTTTCCATATTTTTTGAAAAAAAATATTTCTTTTAAAGATACCTGCAATTGAGCCCAAACTTTTACTCACTAATCAGAATTAACAATAAATTTTAAAAATATATATTTGTTTGACTTAAGCTAATAATATTGTATTTTAGTTAGATCAGAAAATGATAAATGTTTTCAGACCACATTTGTACAAAGAACTATGGTCACACAATTTTCTGTCTAAAAGTATTCTAGAGAGGTGGTTGATGTGGGAGGAGTGGGGTGGGGGGTGGGGGGTATATGGGAACCTCTTATATTTTTTTAATGTAACTGTTTTTGTGATCTATGTATCTTAAAAAATACAATTAAAATTATAGGGATGGGGGTGAGAGTGGGGTATACCTCTTATGTTTTTAATGTAATGCTTTATGTGATCTATTAACTTTAAAAAAGATAATTAAAAATTAAAATAAAATAAAAGTATTCTAGGAATACTTTTAGACACATGAAAAGTATTGTAATATTGTTGAATTGTTAATCTTTTATCCCTGGGTGATTTTCTCTGTCATTACTCTGTTCTTCTAGTTTTTCTTTAATAATAATGCATTTTCTTAATGAATTTTATCAAAACAATTTCCAAAAATGTTTAAAATAGTGTTTTAATTTATATGGATTTCAAATCTCATGTAATACAGGCTTACTCAACATTGCTTGAAATACAAGTTTAGGGGTCAAAAATGAAAAAAAAATGGAAATGAAAAATCATGTCAGATTATTTGAAAACTTAGGAAAATGGACAAATATCTGGAAAACTATAATTTATCAAAACCACTAAATAAAAAAGCCTCTAACTATTACTTAATGCAGGATTTCTTAAGCAGGGCACTATTGAAATTTGGGGCCGGCTACCTCTTGGTTGTAGTGGGTCTGTTTGGGTGCTGTAGGATATTCACAAGTATTCCTGGCTTTCTGGGAGATGCCAGATGGAACAACCAAAAATGTTTCCAGACATTGCCAGATGTCCCTGGGAGGCAGAGTCGGCTCCAGTTGTGAGCCACTGAATTAAAGAACGCAGTGGGTGAACATTTGCCCACAAAGAAAACCCAGTGCTCAGAGTTTTCCAAATCAATTCCACCAGACTTTGGAAGTACAGATAACTGCAGTTTTACACAAATACTACCAACGAATTGAAAAAGAAAAATATCGACTTACTAGACCAATGTAATTTTGATACCAAAACAGACAATGATAGTGTGAGGAAGGAAAATCATAGGCCCAGTTCAGTCTTTGAATATAGATGCAAAAACCTCAAACAAAATAACTTATAAATGCAGATGCATAAGAAGATGTTATATCATGATATAATTTAATTTATCCAGAGAATGCGAGAGAAGTTTAACATTAGAAAAACTTTAAATGCCATTACCTCATTTAGAAATTAAAATAGCAAGAAAAAGTTCTATGGTTGTTCCAATAGAAGCACTAAAAGACATTTAATACAATTTTATACTCATTAAAGATGAAGACTTTTGGCAAACTGGGAACAGAAGAAAGCTTCCTTAGAATGATGAACTATATAAAGCTTGCTATTTGAAGTGTATCTAAAAGTATATCTACCAAAAATGTACAGAAAATGTTATTCTTAATGGAAAAACTTGGCCTCTTATTTAACATTGGGGTAAAAAAGAATTCACCGTTACCTTTTCTAGAAACCTTATACGGGGCTTCTCTCTGGGGCAATAAGGAAAAATAAAACACATTAAAATTTCAGACTTATAAAAGAAGAGAGCAAACTATCATTATTCTTAGGTGATATAATTACCCACTTCGAAAATCCAAAAGATTATACACATGAGTTATAAAAAATAATAAGTTTATCAATAATACATATATTTTTACAATTCTGTACATAACAGTACTTATAAAAATGACATCATTTAAAATGGCAATGAAACATAAAATTACTGGGAATATATCTTATAATGGATTTGCAAGACCTGTACTAAGAAAATTATAAAACTTCATTGAAAATCACTAAAAATTTTAAATCAATTGAGATATTGCAAATGCTCATATATATCAACATTCAGTATCAAAAAGTTATCATTTCTTCCAAATAGATCTATAGATTCATTGCTATTCTAACCAAAATACAAAACAAGAGTTTTCATGGGATCTTTACAAGCTGAATTTAAAAATTATGTCCAAGTAGAAATTATCAACAATAGCCAAGACACCCCTGAACAAAGCATAGTGAAATCTAGATGAAATTTTTAAATAAAGTTAAAGTTACTAAGGGAGCACGTTGTTAAGTTATTGAGGACAATTCAACCAGTGGCAAATAGTAAGGAGTCCAGGAATATATAGCTTCCTAGCTCAATAGAGTAAACTAAAAAAAAAAGATATTAGTTAATTAGTTTCCATTTCAAACCACTCACAAAAAATAATTTCAGAGGAATTAAGGTCTTAAATGTGAAAAGCAAACTTTAAATATTTCATAATAAAATAAATAATATCTTTATGTCCTTGGCATAGAAAGTATTAAATAAAACAATCATCAAGGACAGCTTACCAGGAAAAAAATTGGTAAATTACAGTTAAGAAATTCTGTTCTTCAAAAGATAAGAAATACAAAGTAAGAAGTAAACTAGGAATAGCTATTTTCAACAAATGTACCTGACAAATGATTAGTAGAGAGTATATAAACAAGTATTCCAAGGAAAATATACCAAAAATTCAATAAAAAATTGCAAATAATGTGACTTGGCACATCAAAACAGAGGAACCCTAACTAGCCAATCACTATGTCTAAAATCATAAAATTATTCAACTTTATTAGTGATCAGAAAAATGAAAATGAAAACTTTAGTTACTGTTTGAAAGCCAGAAGACTGACAAAATGTATAACTTGAAGCAGTAGTGTTAATTAGTAGATATGCTGATAAGTGGGAAATCTTAAAGCATACTAATGGAAGTATGAATTGATAGAATCATTTGGAAAACAATTGGACTTTAAAAAATTATATAGAACATATCCATATTCCATGTCCCTGCAATTCCATTACTAGTGCATATTTACTTCTACAAAACTCTTACATCTATAATACCAGAAGACACAGCAGTAGATTTCTTAATAGAAATCAAATGAATAAACCAACAAGAATAAACAAAAATATGGAAATGATTCAAATCAACAGGAGAATAAATATATATTAAAATGAGATATGTTCACACAATGGCATTTTGTATAATAGGGAAAGTAAATGAAGTATAACTCCATGCAACAACATGAATGAACATTAGAAACTTATTATTGATTAAGGAAAAGCAAATCCCAGGAGGATGCTAATTTTATAAAGAACAAAGTAAGCAAAACAGAACCATATATTTTAGACAAAATATAGTTGAAATAAACGTGAAAAAAAAAACAGAAATAGTTAACACAAAATTCAAGATATTGATTACCTCTCATGGGAGTAGGTGGAAGGATGCAATAAGTTATCATATAAATAGGGAAAATATTCAAAATTTTCAATAGAAATTAATTTATATTCAGAGAGCTCTCATGTCATCTATATGCTCAAATGTGTGATTGATGTTCTCGTCACAGATTGCTCTAGTCTCACTGATCTCAACAGATGGGATGTTAAACTTGTGCTATTTTAATTAAATCTATGGGGCAAAACTGTTAAGTTGTAGAAATATTAAATTACTTCTAGGAAATTTCCCAGGAAATATTAGTGAAAATTTTTAGAGCACTGTGCATTAACTGAAATGAGGAGGGACCTATGTACAGCTGCTATACTGTGGTATAGGCTTTCTGAGTACATCCCTGCAAAGGTAATTGGCATCATTTAATTTTTTTTTTTTGTATGTAGAAAAGAAAAAAAAAAACAAGTAGAAAAAACAAAAGAGGAAAGGAAAAAAAACCCACAAATAATATAAGTGAACTTATCCTGTTGGATTTTCTATTTCATTTTGTTCTGCATTAGTACTTTTAAATGGAGATAGATGAACAAGTGAGTCCCGATGATCACAGAGTCCTACAAAAATATGAATGAATTAGCCTTTACCAAATTTTGTAATAGTCACAGAAATATTACTGGTAAATCAAAGATATAATTTTGATGATAAATGTATTAGTTAGATTACAGAGGCTTCAATTGTTAGCTTCTGCTCATATTTATATAATATGTGAAGAAAGTGGAATGTTTACTAAAATGTTTATTGTACATGGGGTCTGTCTTTAAAGAAACAATGATATTTTCTAATTGCTAAGTAGACCAGGGCTTTGGTTCAAAATGTTACGACAAAATAAACGTGCAATTTGAAGCAATTTTGGTTAAGTAGGATCATCATCTAATTGATTGCCATAGGGCTAACATATTACATCAGTATGAAAATTCCTGACCCGCAGCTGCTGACCCATACCCCATCTATGTACTTCCCTCTTTAGGAAGGGTGAGCGAACAGGGTGATTACTATCACATTGTTTGGGTTTTAACATGGGAATCAGAATCTAATTAGTTGGAGTAAATTTGCAATGATATTCTTTTTGAAGTATATCTGAAATTTAATGTTATATCCAGTTATAGTCACTCAGTAATCATTGACGAGGACAGACTTTGTGACTGACTAGGTGAAACTTAGGCCACTGCACCTTACTGGACCAGGTGGACTTCACAGACAAGCATTGGGCAGAAGTCCAATCTACCAGCCCCAACACGCTGAACAAAATCTACCCTAATAGACAATGGCTGAAATTCCAATCCATTTTTTGTTGTTGTAGAGATATTTCAAAAATGGTGAATGCAGAATCCTCAAAATCTGTTCCAGGGTTTTAGTAGGTCATATTCTCTAATGTGAGGAAATCTTTCTTTAGCTAACAGGGCCACAGTCTTAGACGTATCCATCTCTGAGAACTCACCAAGACAGGGCTTTCGGTCAGCTGCAATTAAAAATAACTGGAGTAGTTTGAGCTAGACACGGGAGAAAGACTTTGCAATGCTGAATATCAAACTTTTGGCTCAAATCAACTAAAGTTTCATCCTTAAAATTTTTTAATTTTTTAAATTAAAAGAAGGCAGTCAGAAAAAAAGCTTGATTTTTGACAAGAATCCACTTAAACTTATGTCTCTACCCAGTTTTCAAGTCTTTTTCTTCTTATCCTATTTTCTTCCAGTAAATTTTCTTAAAACTCTGTTTCCTTTTACAGCATGCTATTATTGAGAAATCTTTGATTCCCTGTCAAATATTACTTCAAATTTGATTTTCAGTGTTCGACTTTATACTTCCAAAATTAGCCTCTCTTGCCGATTTAACTTCATCCATCAACATTATCCAACTTTTGTCTTCTATTCTCTTTACTGTACCATCCAAAAAACTGTAACTACTTTTCATTCAGTAACTTTGCTCATGCACATTTACCTTGAAAAATTTCCTTTTCTTCACTTCTTCACGCAAATTTTCAAATTTTACCACCTTTCATGCATCACGGATTATAGAATTTCTTCTCCAAAGATTTGCTCTGGTTATTCCAGTCTTCATTTTTCCCTTGCAGTTTTACTCAGTACCATGTACATTTTTAATTAATATTTCTAGTTATTCTTTTTTTCATGTTACTTTTATCTCCTCAGGTGGATTGTAAACTCCTTTAGATATCTGTCTCAAATTCTGAATCTCTGACACAGTCTTTCCGTTTTCCCATGCTCTGCAATTTACTGGGGTTAGTCAAATAAGATGTCCAGAACAGTGAAAATTATATTTTAAAAATCTTATTTAGAGACTTTATGCAACCACCTTGCTAGGATGTTGGGCAATTTTAAGTACTCTTCCTAATTTAGACTCACATCACTGACAACTAACTTTTCATTGTTATCCTTTGCAAATTACCTTTGCCACTAAAGTCCCACAAGTACACAACCCTCAGAGATTTATTTAGCACCCTCGTCTTTCTATAATCTCTTGTTTTGTAATACTACGTGTAGGAAGAATTCCAAAACCTAGTTTCCCAGTTGTATCTCTTCTTTGTTCTTTTTAGAAGTTCAAATGTCTAATATGCCTTATATTCCAGAAGTCCTAATGTCTATCCAAGATACCACTTCTTAATGCCCCAGATTTTGACTATAATTTTGACTCCTAAGTCACAAATAAAATAAACTCCTACCAATTTTCCCCTCCTTAATGCATTTTTTTTCTATTTCAACAATCCATGCCCTATTCCTCCAGAATCTTAATTTGACATTAAGAGTCTCCTGCTGATTTTATCTTGGTTCAGGTTTGCTCTGAATATAGCTGCTATCAAATCACTCTTGAGAAGACATGTTTTTATCATGGAATTTTCTTGAAAAGGGACTTACAGAAAGTTCCTCTTTGCTTATCAGATTAGGAGAGGTATCTTCAAATATCTTAAGGAGTGACATGTGGAAGAAATATTAGATTTAGTCTGTATAGTTCTAGAGAGGATGACTTGGGTTACATAATAGAAATGACAGTGGAAAGTTTACTTTGATATGTGGAATATATATACTTGAGATTATTAGAGGTGTTTAAAATTGTAAGCAGTAATAGTAAGTTTTATATCTAAGTGTCAGTGCCCTGGTAAAGACATACCTCATGAGGGGATTCCTAACTGAATAAAACTGCAAAGGACTGTCCGAGATTCTATCAAATTATGAAATCTGTGGAGTCTTTGAAGCACTCCATTTATTTTAAACAATTACTTTCTTGTCTCATTCCTTCCTGACTTGGCTTTGCTTAGGAAAATCAAGCTCTCCAGAGTGCTGAGAGCACTTTACTCTTTCTTAGAAATTACCTGAATTGTGTTATCCTCATTCTGCGTGTATACCTCAACTTCTACACACTAATCTAAACCATCCTGCCAATGATGAGACCTTTTCAAAGAGCTTTCATAGGGCAATCTAGGTACAAATGAATTTTCACTATCTTGAAATTATTTAGCATGCATTATCACAGCTATATGTTGCTGGTTATAATTACCTATGTATATCATCTGTGCATGGCATTTCTGCCCAGGTTTATTTATCAGGGTAAGGAATGGTGTTTTCTGCTCATGTCATATCTGACATATGACCTTTCACCTAGTGCTTCAAACATGCAGATGGGATGGAGAGCTTGTGAAATGTAATAAAAGACATATTGGAACATTGGTTATGATGGCAGATTTGCTGGAGTGGTGTCACACTTTTAAATATATGAGAATTGCTAGTCCATGGACTACTTTAATAGTCAGAGAAAACATTTTTAAAACAATTTAGTAAATATAAGTTAAAATGTACAGTCCTGGTAGATTCAAAAATAATTCAAACACTGTCTACCTCCTGCCTATCTGATGGGGACAGTATAAATACAAAAGAATATATCTAATATAACATGACAAATATAATAACAGCAAAGAAGAAATGAACAGTGAGGGCTCAAACAAGGGTCATATCCTTTTATCTGTAGGAGTTAGAGACAATGATTCACGGTGGGATTTTGTTGAATCATAAAGAGGTTTATCCAGGAAGAAGTTATTTCATAAAAAAAGGAGCAACAGAGTAAAACCCAGAAACCATGGGTGTGTGTGTGGTTATGTTTGTATGTGTGTACATGTTTGATGAAAATAGTAACTGATTTGTAAAATAAATGTCATTAGATAATAACTTTTTTTGGAACTGAATGTTTAGGAGGTTTGGAATGACATTTTAAAATTAGGAAGCCAAGAGATATCATGAAATAGAAAACTGGCACAATCCTATCAATGTTTTACTCAGAGCAACCTTGAAGTATATAATGGTTTGATTTCTGTTTTGTTATTTAAAAATTACAAAATTTTAAGTGAAAAGCCTAACCAAAGTCCATTGAAACTAGTTTTGAAAGTAATTGCAAACTATTTTCTAATTGACCCATCTAGAGACAAAAGTAAACGATTCTGGCTATTTCGGTATTTTCCTGATACTTTCTTGCTTCTGTTTTGTTGTTAGTATAAAAATGGATATTTTTCAATTATTCACACCAAAATATTTGTTTCATCTAAAAGGGTAAACGTTCAAGCATTTGTGTACCCAAACTTTTTGGCGTACTATTGCTCGAAGTATTTTTGAATTCAAAGAGTGCTTTGGGGAGGATGACTGACAAATGTGAATATCAAAACTAATTTCCAAAATACAACACTACAAATGAAAACTAAATCTAGAAGAGTAAATAGCAGACATTTGGGAAAGAAGTAAAGTAGGTAAGTGGCAACTACAGTGCTAATATTTTCTTTCTGCTTTGAAAGTGGATTTGCCCTGTTCTTTTTTATTCTGATATTCTGTAGCTGTGTGTGTGTGTGTGTGTGTTCACACACTGTGTGTGAACATCCTCCTTCTAGGTCAGTTCATACTTATCTTACTCTTACCAGGCTAAAGTCAAGACATCATTCATATACCTAAAGAACCTGCTGTTCTACTTTAAATGGTTTGCAATAATTCATGTGCTTTTATTTTATGTTTTCTTCAGATGCTCTGACACTGCTGAGGTATTTAGAGGATTTTTCTCTCTTTGTTCTTTATCATGCTGACAGAAGGAGAGATTTGGTGCAGTAGGTTACCATTTGTCACTATTCTGTGCTTTGTAAATCTCTTTTTATTCAACCTATCAACTTATATCTTTCCTCAGTATTACTCATAATAGGAAAAAATTTTCTATGAACACTTCAACTTGTTAAACTTTCTTGTAAGAACTTACTGCATCAATTTCAACAGTTCTCTTTAATATTATTTCCCAGAAAAAATAGCGGAAAGTTACTTCTAGATTCCATTGATAAATCAAATAGGGAAGATAAGATTATATCACCCATTTTTCCTTATATTTTTAAAAAGTATCTTTATTTATTTTTAAAAGATACATAGGTCACACAAAATGTTACATTAAAGATATAGGAGGCTCATTTTTTCCTTATATTTTTAAGTAAATTTTTGTTAATAAAGCAAAAGAGAAAAGAATAATTTGAGTTAAAACCTAAAATTTGGGGAAACAGACTTGGCCCAGTGGTTAGGGCGTCCGTCTACCACATGGGAGGTCCGCGGTTCAAACCCCGGCCCTCCTTGACCCGTGTGGAGCTGGGCCACGGGCAGTGCTGATGCGCGCAAGGAGTGCCCTGCCACGCAGGGGTGTCCCCCGCATAGGGGAGCCCCACGCGCAAGGAGTGCACCCCGTAAGGAGAGCCGCCCAGCGCAAGAGAAAGTGCAGCCTGCCCAGGAATGGCGCCGCCCACACTTTCTGTGCCGCTGACGACAACAGAAGCGGACAAAGAAACAAGACGCAGCAAATAGACACAGACAACTGGGGCGGGGGGGGGGGGGGGGGGGGCGGGAATTAAATAAATAAATAAATAAATCTTTTTTTAAAAAAAACTAAAATTTGGTATAGAATCTTTATGTGAATTTTTAAGTATTAGTTTTTATTCTGTAGCAATGCTGGTTTTTTTTAAAAAAAATATTAATCTCTCCTGTGGTAATGTGATTTGGGTGGCAGATACGGATAATTATAACATGAGTTTTTATCTACTTCTGTTTATTGACATTGCTGTTTAAAATTTTCAGTGTTTAAAGAGAGACAGTGTTCAGTAATGCCATTAACCTAATGTTGGGTTAAAATCTGTTTACTTGGCCTATGCATAATTTAAATGTTGGAATATATGTTAAAAGGGGTATTCTACCGTTAGTGTACTTAAAATACCTAAGCTGTTCCACTCCCAAACATTTATGTAGAAAGATACAGTCTGTAAACATGAACCATACCAGAAAAGGTGAACAAAGTTAAGAGTCTTCTAATGATAATGTGTTCTGGAAAAAAATTTCTTCTCCTTTATTTTTTAAATTTACAAAGACATGTTTTATTTTTAAAGATTGTATCTCCATTTATCACCACCCCCATAGACCTTGAACAGGCTGCCTTATTATTTCAATAATAAATTTTCATTTATTTAAAATCACGTGCATACATTTTTAAATTAAAGTGACACAATATAAAACTCTCTCTCTGATGCTATGAGAGCCGTAAAGGTAACTAATTTTTACCAGGTGGACGCGTGAGTTTCCTGCCCCTCACCTTAAAGTGATTTTAGGACCTGCATGTAGCAAGGGAGATTAGATAGAACACGGCAGAAATCACTCCTATAACTGTAATTACCTCTACTGGCTGCCTATGATTATTCCAATTTCCTTTCGCTGTTTCTCTGATTAAGCCTTCACTCCCTTATGCATTGTACTTTGAGTTCCTATTATTCCCAACTGTTTTGCTGATTCTTCCATGAAACTGCTGAAAAGGAAGTGTAAGTACTGAGTGTTCTGAAGAGGCAGGGGCACATCGACAAGCATCCTATTGGAAACAGAAGGTGACACATAAATCACAAAAAGGAGGCTTCCCATTTGATGACATTTAAATCTGCTTTTGGTAAACAGTAAACCCAAGACTCATTCCAGTTGATTTTTTCTTCTTTAATCTTAATCAGAAACTTAGTAGATTTTTTTGCCTTCCATCAGATTAACCGGTGGTACATTTCTCAATCTTATTTCACCAAGATGTGAAAACCTATAGGGCTCACTTCTTTAATTTTAGTGGATCAGAGACTGAGCGACATCTCTGAGAATCAGGGTAAGTGAGAAGAGGCTTAAATCATAAAATACAAAATACTGAAATTAATTTTAAAAAAGAACTATGTTCGGTTGTCTTCATCGAACACATTTGACTGCTTAACATAAAACCATGCTTAGTGGATACAGGAATAAAAGACATAGTTTCATATATTGAGTACAGTCTCCTTCAACCACTTAAAATACACCAAAAATTACAGCAAAATGATAAGGGCCTGCAAGGGTAGGTGTTCAAAAACGAGGGTGTCCCCAGCTGCAGTGGCCACTGGTCATCCCCAAAGGACGTTCCAGCTGAGCTCAAGCACAGAGAACAATTATGGCTTGAGAAGAGCTAAGCAAAGAAAAGCGGGGGAGAGAAAGCCTTCCAGGTACACGAGACGCCTATACTAAATCAGAGGAGTGCGGTTGTGTGCCATATTCAAGCAACTCCAAATCCTTTCATGGAGAAAAGCGGGGGAGCTGCAAGACGTGAATTTGGGCACATAGGTAAGATTTCCGACCTGGGCGGCGCGTCTGCTGAGGGGTGTGTGCGGCTTATCTGTGTACATGTGCACATGGCTAGCCTTATGCCCTAGGTGGACAGACAGATGGAAAGCGAGCTGCTCTTTAGAGGTGGCGGGCCTCTGCGTCTGCTCCAGTCTCCACCTCTCCACCTTGTTGCTAGTAGCAGCACTGGCAGCTCAAAGCCCCTGCCTGTGTCTGTGGGTAGCTCTTTCTTTTAACCCTGGGGAGGCTTTCGGTGAAGATATGCCGGAAGTTCTAAACATACACTAAAAAAATGGCCCATCTCTTTGGATTATGACTTTTATTGGATGAAGCTATGGAAAGTCTGATAAAAAGATGAGCAATTTGACAGCTAATGCATGGCGTTTCAAACTAATGTCGATATTGAGGTGGGCAGCTGCGTGTTGCACTGTTCAAACGTGCCTCGGGAGAGCATGCAGTTCTTCCTACCCTGGGAAATAATTTGGATAGAAATGTTGGAGAAGTGTCGAGTCCGGGTGTGATGCAGGCTTTTCCATCTCTCCTTCCTCGTGGCCTCTTCTGGTTCCAATTGGCCATTGGCCTCGAGTCCTTTGGCTGGTCGCTGCTCCTGTATCTTTCAAAGTCACTTATTTCATGGGTCCCGCTTTCCACTCAGACTAAAAGCACTTTCTTCTGTTATTTATTTATTTACTGAATAAAAATAAGCAAATAAAAATAAACACGAGGTGGGTGGTATTCTGTGGAAGCCGAGAGGAATGTGGCATGATTCCAGCCGTTTCAAAGTTTAAAACCTAAAAAACGAAAAGAACCATCTGAAAAAAAGGCTGCTCTGCCCCAGTCTACTTTTGTAAATGTCTCTGTGAAATATTTGTTATCCAGGGTAAAAAAGATAGACCTTGTATCCACGTCCATTTAGGAGAAAGGAGGAGGAGACTTCTGTGAGTAGTTTATGTCAGTATGTTTTTATCATGACCATTCCTCCGTTCACTCACTCACTCCTTCAAACACATCTTGGGGGCAAATCTAACCTGTGTGAGGCCCGGCAGGCACTGGGGAAATGCTCTGCTGCCCTGTAACCTTGGGTGCTCTTTGTATCAAAGTGTAATTTTTGTAACTTTTAAAAATTAAAGTGTATCATTCATCCATGAACATCCATAAACAGTAAGTGTATGGTGTAAGTTGTGAACTTATAAAACCCACAGGCATGTCATCACAGAGGGCTGCCATACGCCAACACCTTGCACTGTGGTGAAACATTTGTCACAAACTATGAAGAGCATTGTCAAAACCTTGCTACTAACTGGCCAACATCTTACATTTGGTGTATTGTTCCCCAACCCACTGGCTTAATGACACCCTGTTTAGTATCATACACTTATTATAGTTCTTGAGAGAATGTTCGCATATTTGTCCTGCTAACCACAGCCCATCTTCCAGCACAGGACTCCCTGGTCTACAGCCCCATGCTTTGTACAGACCATTCTGAGTGGACACTCTGGTTTTCACCAAGTTGTGCAGTCATCATCTCAGTCTCAGAACATTTTCTTTACTCCAGAATGAAAATTCCCATACCCCCTCACACCCCCCTGTTTTTGTCCCTTAGAATTGACATATCTTCTCTGCCATTGCTGCAAAAATATTCAAAGTGTAATTTTTAAAAAGTGTTTAATTTTTTTCTGTCTAGGAAGTCACAGAGCAACTGCTGGCATTTAGCTATCCACTGCACGAGTAGTTCTCTCCTTCTTGGCTTTGAAATTGATTTTCTTTATCTTGACACCAAGACCCAAAATATGACTTTTTCCCCTATAGGAACAGATGGTGAGGAGGCAGCAGTACTTACAATTTACCAAAAGGGGGCTTACTATATTTAAACATCATATTAATACACAACTGCACAGCTGAACAGATCATGGTTCCACTGAGAGAATGGTAGTTGATTGTCTGAAGTTCACTAGTGTCACCGTTCCACACTTAGTGGGAAAACATGGATGGTTGAAAGAGAGAGAGAATCCAAAAGAAAGAAAAAGAAAGATCTTCTCTGCATAAAGGACAAATACAGACATGGATTTAAGGTGATTAAATAGCTCAAGCTGCCAAAGAATTACCTGCTTCCTTAGAGTGAAAAGGACAAGAAAACAAAATGAAAACCTTTAATTCATCAACAAAGAAAAACATTTATAGTAAACATTTTGAATTCTTGTCTTTAATTTCCGCATATTGGCTAGATAGATGGAATATACTCATAGTAATGCACTGCAGTATCAGACGGCAATTTTTAAGCCATAGTAAATTTGGGTTTTAGTATACATTATGGGGATTAGCCATGACTATAGTTGAAGATTTGAAATATTGAGCAGTGAGGGAGTATTAAAAGCATTATTAAATATCTTTAAAATTCAAATCAATTTAAATGTAAACATTATTTAAAGAACAGCACCCAAAACAGCTATTTTCTGTGTCGGCCCATTGTACATTGCTTGTATTTACTATATGACCATCCTTCCTGTAACTTAATTATCAATTCCCGAAAATGCATAGAAACAAGTCAGCTTGCACAACTACTGGTTCTAGTTGCCAAAATGCTGGACTCTCAGGTTTCAAGGGTAAGACTTTATGTGTGACAAGCCTAGGACTTTATTTTCAATTAACTTCTAGTTAAATGCTTTCATTTATATTTCATTTTAATTGAACAAGGCCTTCATGAGATAGATTATTTAAAACCAAGTGCCAGTGAGATTTTGGAAGACTTTGTGTCTTCAGCTCACAGAAGGAACAGAAACACTATGCAGATATTCTAGTTTCTGAAATCAGACTTTGGGAGTGGTTTTTTTTTTCTAGAAATATGTCAAGTGTGCAGTTGCTTGATACCAAATGTTGCTTTTTAAAGCAAATTTATGTAAAAAGTCACTTTTCTAACAGGAAATAAGTTATATTTAAAAAGCTTCCCAAACTGAAATAAAGGGAACAAATTCAACATTTACAATTTTAATTATGGCAGAGCTATCTGTATTTATTTAATGAACCTATCTAGATGCAAGAGAGATGTAATTGAAAGGTGAAAAATTCCAAATGAAAATTGCTTTGGTAAATGCAATCATGCTGTTGTTTCACTTGTAACATAAAAAGTTTAGCAATATGCATTTTATTTATATACACGTATATTAAGTCTCTAAAAATTAGTTTTAAATTTTGACTGTGGCTATGAATAAAACATACACATTGAGCAAGCATTTATTATATAAGCATTCCAGTGTCCAAAAAATATTTGTAGAACACATATAGCCGTATAGCAATCCATAAACTAAGGGTTTCTGAAAATACCCTAAAAATACAAAGCATTTTAAAGTGCTTAATAAGCTAAAACCTTGCAAATGGCTTTTTGAGTGTCATCAAGGCTTTGCAAGATATCCAGACTCTCCAAACTGTTTATTCTGAAATTATCAAATCTTGGTTCATTTTAGTTTACATAGAGATTTATTTTCTTTCCTCCAAGGGACATAGATTTTTTTATGATTGCATGATCAAGTTAGGTTATATGGTGGCAAATGATCCCCAAACTCTTTGGGTGAAGTTGGCCTAGTCTGAGAGGTTCTCTGTGGCAGCTGCCCTCTGTTAGGGGTGTGTCCACAGTTGCTGAAGCAGAGGACAAGCAGACTGGCAATTTGACACTGGCAACTAAGTGCATCCATCCATCTGCAAGAGCACATGTCATTTCCATTCCCAATTTGTTGGCCATGCTTAACATCAGAGGAATGGGGAAGTTTACTGCCAGGTACCAGAAGTAGAGAGAAAATACGTATGTCTGAACAGTAGTAATATCTCCCATGGAAATGTTCCAAAATGAAAGAGAAACCAGTATTCCAATGAAAAGGAGTGGGTTATACTTTCATCTTTTAAGTCTGCCCCAAATTAGTTCATTTTCTATAAGAAGTAAATTATGGCATAAATAATTAAATTAAGATATTGGGCCAATGGAAAATAGAGATGCTTGGAATTCAGTGCCAGTGTCTGTGGGCCAGTTAAATCAAGAATATTTTTATAGACTAGATTCATTTATTCATCATTCCATCTGTTGCTAATACACTTATCATCTCAGTCTGTTTTATTTTTAACACAAAATTCAGGAAACACGTACAACTTTGTACTATGCAAAGTACTGAGCTAAATGGTGGAACCACAAAAGAACTGGACACAGAGTCTAGAAAACTCTGGCAAAACTTTATTAAGAAATTTAAGTTGGATTCTAGATGTACGAGGCTAGCAAGTCAAAGAAATGGTAATTTTGCAGTTGAAATCTTGCCGTTATGCATTTGACTACACTCTCTAGAATCTGGTAACCTTTCTATATCTAAAACCAAATATTGTCTAGTGTTATCCACTATATAAATGACCTAAAAATTGATACCTGGGGTAGGAAATACTAATGTTGCTGGATTTGGCACGAATCCTCTTTGGGGAGACAGATGATAAATGTAATTGTGTCCTTATCCTTGCCAATAATAGCAGGAGATCTTAAACTAGATAGAAAATATGCTGGTGCCAGGAACTGGCTTACTCAGCTGTATATTCAGCTACAGTCTCTAACAATTTTAAGCACAGCTGTGCTGAGTAAACTATTAAATTAACATTCTGTCCAATTTCTCTTTAAGAACCCCTATCTCAAAGTTGTATCTCTGTATATTTATATATGTCCATATATAAAACTATAAATCAAGTTTAATAGTTTAATTAGAACATTAGATTATAGTGGCTACAATTAGGGGCTAATATTAGTTATAGATGATTCTTTTTACATGAAATAAATGTTTTAACAAACACCTAGATGTGAAGGGACGTTGATTGCCTATGGAAATTGAAGAATCTCAGGTCATTTCCCACATTTTACATGCCATGAATCTAGAACCGAAAACAATTTAGAAATTAGATATAAGGCCATGCAAAGACCAAGACCTGAGATAAGTCTAGAAGCTAGATCTCTTTTTACTTAGTTCGGTGGTTTTATTTTTCCATCATGTACATTTCTTCTTTCTACTCTCCAGTTCTTAACACTAATAAAATGTTAATATTTCTGCTCTTCCAACAGCAAACTGTAGCTTTAGTTAGGAGCTAAATTAGCTCTTGAAATACACTTTCATTTCAGTAGCTAGAGACTTTATGGATGCTGAAAGCCACTGTTTAACATTAAACTACTCTATTTTGGCAGTTAGGGGATGTGATTATAAAGGTAATGGGCATCAAACCTCCTGCCACCACCTCTCTTGGCTTCTTAGTAATCATGGCTTTTCCTTCCCTTTGGAGAAATGTAGCCTCCAGAGGAAAAATAAAGCAAAAGTGGAGATTTATGGGAGACTCAAAGAATGATGTGTCTATTAATTGAATCAGATGTAAGATGTGACAAATGGTTAAACCATTTGTAGACAAATGGATTGAACGTACATTGAGGTTCACTTTGTCCATCTTTCTACAGAGGTGAGTGTTACTCAGTATTTCTGAAATACCAAAACATAGTTTAGAAATACCTTTCTCTGTAAATGGAACTCTTTTATTAGAAGTGCTGGTTTCTTATACATCTTTTACTTTGAAGAAGTCCTTCAGTAAGGAAAATCCTTAGTTTCCTCATGCACAAAGCAGACATGACAACTGTAGTAATGAACCTTATCAAGTCCCTGCTATGTGCCAGGCACTTTCTAAATGCATGTATGGATAACCTCGTTTAATGATCACACAAACTTGTGAGAGAGTTCCTGTAATTGTCATCTCAGAAATAGGAAGCTGAGTTTCAGAAGGGCTCATAACTTCCTCAAGTCCACACATTTTAAAAATAATATTTCTGAGCCCCCACAGGGCACTAGAATCTATTCTTGCAATTGGAAATAAATCAGTGACAAAAGAGGCATAGTTTCTGCTCTCCTGGTGTAAGAAAGAATAGACAATAACGAAATACGTCAGTATCAGGTGTTAGTAAATACAACGGAGAAAAGCGAAGCAGATAGAGGATAGGTTGTGTGTGTTTTGGGTGTTCTGAGGAGGTGATATTGAGCTGAGGCCTGAGGGCAGCAAGGGAGGGAGCCACATGGGCTGACCTCACAGGGAGCACATGCTAGGCAGAGGGAAGGGCAGGTGGGAAAGCCTGAGGTGGGAGCATGCTCAGAGGTTGGCAAAATAGTTAAGTTAGGGTGAGTGGAGATGCTACCAAGAGATGAGGTCAGACAGGGACCAGCGGCCAGTTTGGGGAGTATTGTAGATCAGTTGAAGGGTTTTTGCTTTTGCCTCTAGTGACCTGGGAAGGGATTGGGAGTTTTTAGGAAAGTTCTCAAAAGATCACAAGATCACTTGAGATGTTGGGTGGAGAACACTTAGAAGACTAGTTTTCAATAGTGTTGAGGTCGTGGTGGATTGGACAAGGTTGGGATCTTCAGACAACCTTGGTTGGAGGCTGGATATATAATGAATGAAGGGTTTACAGGATTTGTTCTTGAGTGTGAGTGAAGGAGAAATGAGTTTGAATCTGAGGTTTTCAGTCAAAGGGAATGGACAGATTCATTTGCCTAATCCTATTAATTTTATGTTCCCCAAATATGTCACATCTGACAACTTTTCTCCTTTGCTTTTCCCAGAACTTTTCCCCATGGCCTCGTCACCACTTACCTGACAAATACTGCATGAGTAGAGAAGGTCTCCCTGTCCATTACATTTCCCGGGTCCACTGGAACTTGATAACTATTTGTATTAGTCAGCCAAAGGGGTGCTGATGCAAACTAAAAATTGGTTGGTTTTTATAAAGGGTATTTATTTGGGGTAGGAGCTTACAGATACCAGGCCATAAAGTTACTTCCCTCACCAAAGTCTATTTTCACATATTGGAGCAAGATGGCAGCTGATGTCTGTGAGGGTTCAGGCTTCCTGGGTTCCTACTTTCCAGGGTCTTGCTTCTCTCTGGGTTCAGGGTTCCTCTCTTCCTGGGACTCCTGTTTAAGGCTTCTGCATCAAACTTCAACACCAAAACTCCAACATCAAGAACCCTCAACTCTGTCCTTTGCCATGCCTTTTATCTGTGAGTCTCCACGCACCAAGCGGCAGGTACTCAAGGACCTACTGACACAAACAATCGAGTAAACCTCTGAATCCAATATAATGTCATATGCCCAGAGGAAAATACCAGTTTACAAACATAATCAATATTTCTTTTTGGAATTCATCACTAATATCAAACAGCTACACTATTTCACGTGATTTTCACATTATTTCTGATAGGTTGGTCACCACCTTTTTCAGTTCCATTGCTTTCTGAAAAAAAAGACTGGAATTGCAGCAATGTTAAGAAGCATAGCAGAGATTTGTACCCGGGAAATATTTAGGCCCAGGAAATATTTCATTATCTGTGTCTTCAGCCTACACTGCCATGGTAGAGAATGTATTTTAGATGCAGGAAGTTCACTTCCCAATTTTCAGGGGGAAATAGCATAACCTATGGCTGAATGCTGTTTTTTTTCTTTTTAAAGTGAGTCCAAGTGAATGCTTTAACAGTTCATTAAAATGAAGTTATCTTAAATGAAGATGTATTTTTTAAAAAACCTGGAAACAACTTAAAGTTCATGAATAGCAGACTTTAAATACATAAGGCTGTATAAATATACAGGAATACCTGGTAGGAGTCTATAAAATATGAAGGAGTAGTAGATGCAATATTGTCTACATGCAGAAACATTCGATAAAGGCATTGATAAAGGAAAAGTGTTAGTATAGACTGTGAAGTCCTCCATAAGCCATTTTTAATAATCAAGATAAAAAATTAGAAAAATATGTCAGATTTTCTTTTGTAAGGAGATTACAGGGGTACAACTTGCTTTTTTGTTTGAGAAGTAGTGAACTTACACAGCAAACACGCATAATGTGTAGAATTCTCACACATCACCCCTCCTCCAACACTTTACATTTCTGTGGAACATTTGTTATAGATTATGAAAGATCATAATCAGACTACTGCCACTACCTAAGGTCCATAGCACACACTTGGTATATTTTTTCCACACACCACTTATTAACACTATGTATTAATATTGCACATTTGCTGTAGTCCATGAGACAACACTCTCAGATTTGTACTGTTGACCACAGTCCATCTTCCACCACATGGTTCACTGTGTTACACAGTCCTATGCCTTTTACATTCTACCCAACGTGTGCGCTCAGTGGTTCTCACTTTCTTCACAGCATTATGCAGTCATCGCCTCAGCAAACCTTTGCACGTTTCCCGTAGTCCAAAAGAAAAAAATCTCCTACCCTCAATTTTTTTACCCTTAGTGTTGAAATAGTATCCTTTGACATTGATGCAAGAATATTACAATATTGCTGTTGACTATGGTCCATTGGTTAAATTACTTGTGTTTTTCCCGTGTTTCTCCACATTCTTACCACTTTCCAATAGTGATGTACACTTGTTCTAGTTCACAGGGCATACTTGCATTTGCAGTATTAACCACAATCCTTCTCCTTCTCTGGACTCACTGTTATTCAGTCCCTAAATGATTCTCTAACTTTCTTTCAATTGTCGCTTACATCCCTAGACTACCCCTTTCAGCCACAGTTTTGAAATTCCAAAGTTTTTAGTAAGTTTAGTTCCTGGCATTAAGCTTGAGAGAATTATGTAATCAAATTTATAGATGTAACAAATAGAGAAAAAATATTCTAAGTGTGAAGAGCTCATGGCAGAGAAAGGGAAAAATATATTACACAAAATGATAGGTGCTTTTATTACTTCCTTTAGTCAGAACCATAAAAAATGTATGTTTATTTCTGATATCTCCATTTATTCACTTTTTCCAAAGGAAAAATAAATGTAATAGAAGCCTCCTAAGTTACCCTGCAACTCAGGTATTTCAACCTTGAGAGGCTTGACTGTCTAAAATATGGTAGTCTCATGAATATCAGAGTTTATAGAATAAAACATGATTTTTAAAAAATTCAAAAACACAAACTGGTCCAGGTCTACTTTATAAAGTGTTAGCGTGTGTGTATATGTATATTTGTATGTTCTATAAACATAAGAAAACATATATGTAAGTATTTAACTTGGCTTTATTAGCTCTCACTTTTGCCCTCATTAAATATAATCTGGAAAAAATAATTGTCAAACACATGATAAGAAGACAAAATATAAACCTCTGGCTGGGAATGTATTAAATGCCCAGGAAAATGAAAGGTGCAAACATTTTGTATACTGGTGTAATAGGATACTATTCCATACATAAGAAAAGCCAGAGAGAACACATATTTTAAGAATGGGAAGGACACACCTCTAGAGATTGTTGGGTGTTATATCTCTTGTGGCTGATTTTGTGGTCCTGTCTTACTAGATTTCAGCCTCAAGAGTCTATATCTTAGTTTTGACATAGGAAATATTCAAATAGATTTGATAACTCAAAGTACTTAATATATGTAAAAATTGATTTACTCATTCTTTCTTTCCACAAATATTTATTGGTTCTTTTTGTGCAATGTTGATACTATGACGGATGCAGAGCTGATTAGAAAACAATATAGAAGTATTTGATTGGGCAAAGAAGATTTGGGTTCACATCCCAGCTTTTCCTTTTTATAGTTGGGAAAACTTGGGCAAGGGTCACTTTTCTTCTCTGACCCTTAGTATAATAATCTGTAAAATGAAAAATATTAATTTGTACATAAAAATGGAGTGATTTTTAAATAAAATGATATTTATGGAAGTGCTTTGCACATTTTATAGTTATTCTTTTGCCTATCATTAATCCTTTTGTTGAAAACACTACACTGATAGTTTTTAATACAATACAAATAAACAGAAAAGTTCAAATTCATAAGATGAAAACTGATGTTACATGAATATAATTAAAAGCTTTTGATGAAATCTGACTAGAATGATATAAAATTATTCAACAATCTTAGCATGGTCATATAGCTTCAAATAACTTCACATAATCAGAATTCAAAGTTAATCATACATTTAGGCTTAACAGGTCTTGTCAAATCCTCATTCAGAGTGGAGAATGCACATAAACATTCTCCATTATTTTTGTTTGTGTCTGAATGCCGTATTACATAGTCAGAATCATGAGAAAGAGAGGCATGTCTTGTTCATCACATTTTCCCCCATAGAGAATGGAATTTTAAGTAAACAGAGATGTGTCAGAAGACAAAAATAAACTCGATTCCAACACTTTCTAAAACAATCGGATGACTCAGATTTCAAGGCTGAAAATAGCTTGCTAAGCTACTTTCTTTCTCTATAGAACTCAAACCAAAAGACCATGTAAGTAGATAAAATTTGTATATTGCTTATATTTTATGGAAGAGTTGCCCCCATTGTATCTCATTTAATTATTTCAAAGAGCTACTAGGATAGGTATTATCTTCTTTTGCAACATGTAAACACTGAATCTCAGAGATGTGGACTTCCTGAAGATTACTTGGCATGCTCTTGGAATATTCGGAACTCTAAAGCACTGAGCTTTTTCCCTGGATAAGTGCATTGAGAAATCAAGGGTAAGTGCAGGAAAAGTAGTGGAATATAAGAATTGCAAAGAATCCAAAGTTAAATGTGTTATCAGTTTATCACAAGGAGCTTCATTCTTTAAAAAATAATAATTTATTTAAGTACATCACTCATACTTAACCATACATAAACAATAAGTGTATAATAATAGTTGTGAACTTACAAAACAAACATATAACATCATACAGGACTCTTATAACTCACCCTTAACCACCAATAACTTGCATTGTTGTTAAACCTTTTTAACAAATGATTAAAGAGCGTTGTCAAAATATTGCTACTAACCAAAGTATTTTCCCTCCAACCAACCCTATTATTATTGTCTTTATATCATTTATATATGAACATACATAAACAATGATGTGTATAGTAAAAGTTGTGAACTTACAAAGCAAACATGCATAACATCATACAGGGGTCCCATACATCAACCCTCCACCAAGCTTCTTAAAATTGCAATATCTCAGGTTAATGACATAACCTGAAAAACACCTTCTTGCTCCTTTCCAACATGTGTTGCTTTTGAAGCTCGGCGTAAGTGAGCCAAGGGTGAGGAGGAGAATTACAAAGAAGCTGCTTAGTGAATAGACAACTCTCAACTGCAATGTAGCTACTGAAAGTCAATCTTTGGTGGCTATCCAAAACAAAACCAAACAAACAAACAAAAACATCATGGTATTATATATTTTAGAAAACTTATCCTAGTTCCATGCTAGGCTAACTGATTTCCTCATATCTCAAATCCAAGTTTTAAAATTCTTAGAGGAATTACTAAGGAACAACATCCCCTTCAGTATAGGTAAATGTTAAAGACCTTATTATTGCATGCATGATGGCAGATAAATTTATATTTGGGGGAATACTTAATATGCAAATACATACACCCCCAGAATAAAGTAGTGACTGAAGGAAGTGAGAGTCTGCTTTGAAACTGAGAGAAGGTTCCAGCTGAGATTCGAGCTATAGGAAAGCCTGGATGATGCACTATGAGCATCACTGCCTTATATTGGAGAAATACTTCCTCAGGTGCCTTGGGGCAAGCATCCTGAAGACTGTGGGATAACATCAGACCACAGGAACCCTGAAGCTTGTAATGGGAGGGTCTCTAAACTGAAGATCTGCAGGTGCTCTCTGGGCCATTACTCAGCTTGTACCATTTCAAATGTGGACCTGCTGTATATTTGCATATCTTCAGTTTATAATACTGCAAATTACGTTTATAGAAAATAACAGTATGTGCACTTAAAACCAAGTGGTTTGCCTAGTGATTTAAAACAAGTTACATTTTAAAATGGGAAGAAGGTATTAAAGCTATAACATCAAGCTATTAGATGTATTTATTACTACCTTTCTCTTTAATCTGTTATTTCTAAATTCTCTCATACAAAGAGCATTTTGCAAAATATTTCAACAACCATAACTATCCAGAATGAAAACCACTGGATGAGATGGAGGTGAAAACCACTGAATGAGATGGAGGGGGGCAGGGAAGGGGGACGAACGGTACCTAATCCCATCTTCATGTATCCTTTTATCCATAACACTTATATTGTGCATAGACTCTGCCTTGAGAATGGGGATAGATTAAAAAAGATACACACACACACACACACACACACAGCCTCTGCCCTCTTAGAATACACTACCTAGTGGGAGATCCAGACACGTAAATGGGTAATTACAATAGGGTGGTATTTCAGGGTGGGGCTGGAGAAAGCCCAGGTGCTCTGGGGGCGGTTAGAAGAGCTGCAGGATTCCTGGATGACTTTCCCTAGGAGAGCACGAGCAAGAATGGGTTTGAGGAGAGCTGCCTGCATGAGGAGGGGCATACACCTACACCAGACAGATGCAAAAGCAATTTTCAAAGGGCCAGAGGTTGCTTCTTGTGTAACTCCTTCAATTCAGGGGGAGTACAGTCCCTTTTAGACATTCCTCAGGATTGAGTGAAGTTCCTTAGACATCTTATAAAGAACCCTTGACCAGAATCTGGGAAACCAGCACTTAGGAGAAATAACTGGTGGAAAAGGACAATTAACCAGAACAACAGCAACAATGACCAAATCTGCTTATGGATGAATAAGGGATTCATATGTATTCCTATCCCCGCATACACTATATACTTCTGTAAAGAATTAACAATTCTTTGTTCTTCATTCTCAGAGTGATCTAAGATGTACACTTGAAAATAGGCATGGTATAGAATTACACGTTTCAATTTCTCAATTCACAGTTTAAGGTGTCACTTTAACAATCAGTAGTGGGTTTGACATATAGATGCATAAGTGCATAGTGAGATTACAGTGCTGTCAGGACAGTGCTTAGAAATTCTTACCTTTAAAATGAAAATTTAAAAATAAAATTTAGGATTAGGTAGTGTGTGTTTAAAGCACCTACGCCAGGTGTTTTGTTGATATTAACCATTTGTAATCCCTAATTATTTGCTCTACTGTAATGATAAAGCATTTTAATATTAAGCCCTTCCCTTATTCCAAAAGGAAACCCTTTTGAAAAATAGCCCTGTCCTTTGTTCTTTTCTCCAATGCCAAAGCAAAACTATCCGTAGGGCTCTACCCTTCCCATCTGTTGTTTCTTATTGTCCATTGCAATGTTGCATTTAAGCTTCTTTTTGAAACACAGTTTTTATAAAGGCTTTAATGATGCCTTGGTCTAAACTGAAGTACTTTTTATTTTCCTTATTTAAAGATGTGCATGTTCATGTGAATAATCTGAAAAAAAAAGGAAACACTTAGCTTAAAAGAAGCAAAAAATATCACAAAGCACATCAAATAAAAGCCTCCTACCAGAAAGTCAAACATTCTCTCTGCTGCTTTGAAAGACCTTAGAAAGAGTATAATTATGATAACCTCTTTTCGCATCCTGTTCTGATGCCAATCAGGTGCTTGGTTACCTAATAACCCACCAAATATTTTGCTTATTCATTTCAGGTTATGGGTCAATTTTCAAAGTACGTTTTCATGTTCGTGTATTTGTGTACAATTATTCCAGTGTGGGTGTGTATAGTATTTTTAAATCAATTAAAAATATACTACTTTTAGTATACTGATATAACAAGGATGGAATTTAGTTGGTTCTCAACTCATATATTTTAATAAATATGTGTTTTTATGACTTTATAAAGCGTTTTCCTATAGAATCTGTATTTGCAAATGGTAGTTTCCAGGTCTGTCTTGGACATTTTGAATGAAACCACAATGACCTTTGAAGAACACAATCACAACTGTACCTTCTGACACTTTACACTCACTATTGTTCTTATGAGGAATAGAGTCTGGTACCATTTTTGGATACTAAGTACACATTTCTTCCCCAGACGGAGAAATTTCGTAGTGGGCAAGGTCCACTGTGGATATGTGGTTTTAGGCATTCCCTCTAGAGCTGAACAGCAGAAACTATGTTTCTGTAATAGGTGATGACTTTCATCATATATGTTTTTTACTGGGAGAAAAAGAAGAGTTATTTGCAAGGGATCCGGTTTTCTGAAGTACGAGATCGTCACCCTCCTTGCATATGTAGACTTTTTCGCTCTGTTGTGAATGGCCTAGGACCTCCCTTGTTAGCTTGTGCGAACAAACACTAGAGGGGTGTTACTTTAGAAAGGCAAGTACCTCTGGAAAATAGCTGTAGGATCTGTAAATTAGTTGCATCATATTATTATTGCACCTTAATTTTTTTCTCCTATATTTAAGGTGTCTATTCTGAGTAAACATGTCATGCTGCAGGCTCTGGTATTTGACATAAATAGAGTTTACTACTATGCAAAATAACTGAACAGTATCTCCTATGGATCATAGAACAGAATAAAAATATATTAAATTGTGGAATTTCAGGAAATTTCCATCAACTGTACCTATTCCAATTCATTCAAACCTGGCTATAATATCGCTATTGCCAATCACACACAACTCGCTGGTGTACTGTCTAACTGCTTATCTTTGGCACAGCTAATATAAGTATTTATAGAACCATATAAGACAGGACTTAGAGTGGAACTTAAATCTTCTGTTCTAACCTCTTCATTTCACAAATGAGAAAGACTAATAGACTAGAGATAATTAGATTCTTACCCAGAGGCGCATATCTAGTTAGTAACAAAGTTTGAATTAAATTCGAGTTCTTTAACTCTTAATCGATTGCTGTTTCCACAAAATTGACAGTGAAATAATATTTTTAAATGTGTCCATACTTAAGCCACATAATTGATTCATATAAAATCCCATAATTTAACATTATGCATCAGTTAGTGAAATACACTGATTACTGTTGAGATAGTTTTGGAAGATTAAAAATGAATTTATAATGGAATGTGAATTTTCTTGAGTAGACCTTTGTAATAGGAAAATGTGTCTGGCTCTCCCACTCAAATGCACAGACTGGAGAGCGCTGAGTCTGTTTGATTGGAGCCAGGTCTTCATGGACTGCAAATGAGAAGACAATAAAAGGTAGCTTGAAAGTAGGCTGTTTCTAGCCCTCAGTTCACAATTACAATGTCTGAAAAGAGACCCCCCCCCCTTAGTTTCATTCATAAGTACTAGGAAAAATATCCTGTTTCTTGGGGAGCAGATGTAGCTGCGTGGTTGAGTGCCAGCTTCCCATGTACAAGATCCTGGGTTTTATCTCTGGTACCTCCTAAAAAAACAAAGATCTTGTTAGAGAGGTATAAGTTTGTATTGAAAAGTAATTTTTAAGCTTGATTTTTAATATGTCTGAATATTTTAGATTCATATCATCAATCTTTCTTGTGTGCATTTTCTCTCTAAAGACTTTGTTATTAATTGTCAAATTTTCCCTGGTGTTGACTCAGTCCCTTGAGCTAATTGATTCAAACAATCCTGAAAATAACATTATTTACAATAAATTTGAGTGCAGCTGAAGGTGAAAACTATGACCTGTTTAAAGGGAAATGCTAATTGATGAGGTTTTTAGGAAGGCATTGACTCAACAACTATGAGTTTGGAAATTGCCTAATAAAATGTTTGTCATTTCCTTTCAGTTTTTCCCCATTACGTTCATTTTCTTCTGTTAAAGTCTAAGCACTAGCTAAGGTTTGCAGCAAGAAAAAGAACTCGGCTTATATACCTAAGTTGTGATTCAAAATATACGTCAATTGGCAGAACTGTTTCTTCTGTGAAGAGTTTATTTCTGACTTATAACTATAACTCAATTTTAATGTGGTATAATTACAAAAAGAATTTTTCAACTTTATGGCATTTTAATTTTACATGACAGTTTTTAACCCAGTAAATATCTCGATACCATGATTATCCTTTGTAAATGAGGTGTAAAATATTGCTGAAACATACAAATCATTACATTTCTTGAAAGCATGGACTCTGTTGCATCATCTTTATGTCCACACGGCATAACTTATAGTTCATATGTTTTAGGTGCCCAGACAATATCTTTCAGCTGCAATGAGCCAAAGTAAATAAACAAATAACAAACAAACAGAACCTTATTCCATTACTCTGGTAATTATTTAGTCACTTAGGAGACATTTTTTAAAAACCTCACTTTCTATTGATCACTGGCCATCAGTTACATTTCTTAGTAGAAGTGTTTATGTGTGCTTGTTGTATGAAAGATATATATGTGCATATACATACAAGCACATGCATATGTGTGTATGCATATATATTATTAAAACATGGCATGCACACCTGCATGCACATATGTGCCAGCAAATGCATGAAAGACAGTAACAAAAAAATGTTAATGAATTCTTCGAAAACTTATATTTCAGATACTAATATGGTGAGATTGGGTAAAGGAAAAAAAGAAGTCTATCCATTTAAAGTAAACTGACTCAGCTAGTCACTTTAGACCTTTGAATCTTTCTAAAGTAAAACTTCCAATCCTCCCCTAGGCATTGGAAATTGAATTTTTAGCATTATGTCTTTTTTTCTATGAAAGGTTGGCGCAGAATTACTTATAATACAGCTAGAAAACTGATACGGAAATTAATGGAAATGGAAAGGGAAGGAGGAGAACATTGTTTAAGAATGAACACCAAACAGTGGAACTCTAGTTAAAGGAATATCTAAATGTGGCTCTGAAATGTCTAGCAGAGAACATATAAAAATACAACAAGCTCTGTGATTTCCAAAGCTCATAAATTTAAAAATTGGTTTCTCTTGAGCAGCTCTGCTCTTCTGGACATGGAGGGCACTGGGCGGGGAGTCCCATTGCATGACAGTGGGGGGCACCTCAGCCCCTCCCAGCAGGGCACCTCCGCTGTGAGGACTCTCATTGCAGCCAGTCAGATGTTGCCAAAGCAATGTTCCTTCCAAGGACAATTTTTCAAGGGGATAGTAATTTACGTATAAAAAATTTTTAAGCTTTTTTTTTTTAAATAGTAGTAGAATAGAAGAGTAGAAATAGAAGAGACATTTAACATCACAAAGTCTAACATTTCACCAGGGAATTTTTTGGTTGCTTCAGCTCTGTATCACTGCATAGTGACTCTACTGCCACGATTCTTTTATTCAGAGTGTTGTACCATATTCGTAAGTTGCACATAAATACATTCTGTAACTTTTAATGTCCATCTTTGGTGCTAGAGTCTTCCGAAAACTTTCCCTCCGTCTCAACTGCCACGGGGCTCTGACCTCATATCCCAGCACTTTTCATATGCTGGGTTTAATTGCAAATGAATTGTTGACTTGTTTGGCAGCCTTTTGTAAGTCTTCACAGTCTCCCGGCTCTGCTCAAGCCCGTACACCTGGAGATTCTAGGTTAAATGTCGCATCTGCTGCCATGGCTTCATAGGGGCTTGCTGTCAGAGACGTAAGGTGAGAAAGGACGGGTATAGAATGTCTCGATAAAGGTGACACTTTTCTCAATGTTTACATTAAATGTATTGTCCACATCTAATGTTAACTTAGTGCACTATTAAAATGCCAGGTCTAGTTTAGCATCTCGCGGTGGCATTGTTAAAATGTAAACCTTGGAGCTTTTTTCTGTGTGACAGTGTCACAGTTAGCTATGTACTTTAGAAGACTTGCTCACATACAATCATCTATAAAGAAAAGAAATCTAGATACCTTACCTAAAATGTTTTTGTTAGAGGTTACGACTATATAGTTTCCAAATGGCATATACGGTTTATCTTCCCAAGGGGTTTGATTGACCAGGGCAGCATTTGGACATTTTAGGGACTCCCTCCTGTATGATTGCCTTGAACCTACATGTCTCGATGGGTAGGAAAGCAAGCATATGTTCCAAGTTGAAAAGATCCTCATTTACAAATAATTGGTTTAAACTAAGTGAATGCCCATTGTCCCATTGCATAGTGATTCTTTTACCATGGTGCTTTTATTCAAAGTGTGGTACCATATTCATAAATTGCACATAAATACATTCAATGATATTTGCTAGTAGTAATGAGTTTTTAATTTATTATCCCTTGTTTTTATCATTCGAAGGAGTTACTCTTCTATTTAGTTTTATAGCTGTGGTCATGTATACGGTGCCTCAGAGTATTTGCACAGAGAGTCGTCCACTTTCTTTTATAGAAACATTTTTACACGCTGAGTTACCTTCCCGACTTCATCAGACTCCTGCTGAAGCACCACCTGGCTTCCTAACACCCGAACGTGATTCCAAGCCTGCCTTTGTCTTTTCAGGACAGATCTAACTTATTCGAGGAACAATCGTCCACAAGCGTGGCAGTGGCAAGGAGTTAGGCCAGGGGATCAGGACTGGCAAAAAAGAAGGGCTTCCTGTAGAAGAGATGGCACTGCAGCTTTATACCTGCTTCCTCTGAAGATCCGCTCCTGCCTGGCACCTATGGTTTACTGAAAAGGTCCAGCCAACTTTGCAGTAGGCAGGATGCCATCCTGACAGGTGGGTCTAAGTGCCATCCTGACAGGTGGATCGAAGCCAAGACACCAAGTCCTCTGTGCATCAGGTGTCTCTGCAAAAAGTGAGAGTTTCTGCCAAGAATATGCAAATGGGTGTCTGTCTTCAAACCTGGGCGTGATGTTTACGGCATGAGGCTTGCACTAATTCCCCTGCTGCCAGGCATTAACTTTCGCTTGTTTCAAAGTCTAGGTGGGAAGACTTGGGGACTAATAACCCAGAGTTAATTTTGGCACAATAGTCATCTGGCTGTTTACGCTCAGAGCTACGCTTCTTGAAATATGTTCTCTTTCTTGGAAACTCAAGGAAGGAAAGGTAATCTGAGCAAAAGGAGAGATTTGCAAAAATGTTTTTGTTTTTTTATGTCTGAAAATCACATGTGTAAAATATGGGTAAGTATCCGTGACTGTTAGACTGTATGCAATATAATTTATCCAGCAACAAAATTTGCTTTACCATGACAGTTAACCCAAGTAGGAGAAGGAGGAAACTCTGTTTTGTTTTTCTGTTTTTTTGGTGAGGAGAGGCTATCTGTGAAGAGTTGTTCTGTGCTAGATTTTTCTATGTATGTTGAGCATATAGACTGAAAAGTCTTCATTCTGTAACCATAATGCCAGAGAAATGATTTGGTACACCCTTCTTAGATATTAGGAACAGAATGTGCCTTTAGAGTATTTATCAAATTCAAGTACAATGGCTGTTGTCTGGCAATTTGACAGGAAGAAGAAAGGGTATCATTTTCTTTGTAGAAAATGCACTTTTCATATTTTCCGTGACGTGGGATGGGGGTACTGTGAATGCTACATGCCCTTTTTTGTAATTTCACTTGGGGTATATGGAGTGGCAATGTGTCAAACTCACAGAATGACTTCAGGTCTGTTCTACAGGATTTATCTTACATGGCTCTAACATGTGAACTCTGCAGTAATAAAACTTGAGAAAGTATATTACCCTATTTAATATGAGAACATCTATTTTTTGTTACTCCTTCCCTTCTTAGAGTTCTTTGGATTAGTATCTAAATAAAGTATCTGCTCAAAATCTTGCAAAAGTAAAAGAAGACTATTCCATTTATATTTCCAAATGTTTAAAAATGAAACGTTTCTTTTTCCTCCCACTCCACATGTTCATGTGCATCACTCTGTAGATTTTTAACACAAATTTTCCTATCTATAATACCATAGAGTCTCATTATTTTAGATTCTTTTTGTCACTTTGGATGTAGTTTATAGGAAAAAAAACTATTCAGGGAATTCAACCCTAATTATTCGGCCATAGGGTTAAAATCTTTCATCTGCCTCATTTAGGTATCATATTGTCATTTGTCTCTTCGGGAAATATTGCTCAGAAAAGTCAGCATCGAACCTAATATAGAAAATAATAATCACTGAACTTATATTTTAAAATCGTAATTGAATGCAATTAATTAGAGACCTATTTTATAGATTCCTTTGATAATCACTTTAATTAAGAAGGATGTAGACAATAGTTGAGTTCTATCCAAACAATAACGTCCCTTACAGCTGCTGGCTGGAGAAGCTCTTCTAGTTATGATGCCCCAAAGAATATGGTGGAAAGGTTGGCATGCAATTTGGCAGTGTGTACATAATTCTCAAAAAGCACATGGACTATTCCCTTGCTTACAGATGTATCAGTGGTTCTTCCTAAGATTAATTACAATCAGGAAAAGTATGAAAATGAAATTCTAATCTGCAGGAGACAGGAAACTCAGTCTTGGCCCGGTAACAGGCTACAACGGCATATGGGTTGGAACCATATAATGAGTTGAAGACGCAGAGATTGGTGACTTGCCTCTGTTGAGTTCTTTGAGGGCAGGGTTTTGTTTTAAATAAGGCTCCTGGGAAAATTTTACTTCTCTATTTCATGCTGATATGCAACTAGTAATTCATAACATTCAGTAAAGATATAATTATGGAGTGTCTACCCAGGCACTATACTAGGAATTTGGAAAACAAAGAAAAGGGAAGGATGTCGCACCCCAGAAATATTTCTAGTAAGAGACAGGAGGCTGTAAACAAATATTTACAATAATTACAATGCAGTGTGACTAGTGTAACAATAGATCTGAAACATCTGTGGGATTAAAGAGAAGGAAGCAACTAGTATAATCTGTGGGAGGTGGGGATATTTCTCAAGGAAATATCACTTTGAAAAGTCACTATTTTATAACTGCAGTTATCTGTCCATTCATTTTGCTCTCTTTCTCATAATTTTTAGAAAAACATAGGTCATGTTTTACCTAACTTGGTGTGCAAATCTTTAAAACTAACTGAAATTCAGCCGTGGTTATTCTGCTTCTCATGTACACACACAAAAACAAAGTACTAAACTCTTTGGAACTTGACTTAGGTACAGCAGGTATTTAGCAAGTAAACCAAGACAATATTAAGGAAGATAATGGAGTGTTGCTTCCAACTTATCAAGGTGAAGTCCCTGAACACAGAGTTGAGAAGAGATATGCATAATAAGCTCTTGTGAGCTGGTGTGAGGACTACTGCTTATTGTTCATTGTGTCAAAAGGTTTTCTAGCAACTTTCTCCTCATTTTCTTACCTCCATTCCCTGTTAAACTTTCTCTTCTATGGCATCCGCATCCACAACTTCGCCCAAAGTGCTCTTGTAAAAAGTTACAGAAAACACGTTTCCAAACCTTGTAAACTCCTCACTCTTGTTCTCTCTGATAATGTCATGTTTCCCTGCCTGAGATGGCTCCCTCATCTGTTTGCTTGCTGTTTTTGCTCATTGCCTGTTCGTTGTTTTTGCTGGTTGTCTGTTTGCTGTTTGTTTGTCTTCTCTAGGAGGCACCAGAAACCGAACCTGGGACTTCCCATGTGGGTGGCAAGTGCTCAACTGCTTGAGTCACATCCACTCCATGATAATATTATTTTAATATGACCAGCTGCCATAACATATCCTTCCCAATGAAATCAGTGTTAGATCTGAAAGTAAATCATGCTCAGTAGGAAAACATTTTTAATTTTAAACTTTGTCTTTTATTTTTTCTTTAAAGTATGTTGAGTACTGAAAAAGGACAGGCTTTGAAATTAGAAAGAACTGGAATTCATGCTATTTCCGTAACTGAGAATTCCGGCAAGTTTGTTAGTTTCTCTTAACCTCAATTTCCCCATCTAAAATCTACAAATTGCTATTAGCTCTGCACTGGTTAAGAATTAGAGATTTCATATGTGAAAGTTTTAACAGGGGACCTGGCACACTATGGGCATTCAATTGTGTTTTTATGAAGTCAAGCCATGTTTGTTTCCCTTACTATCTATTGTATTACAAGGGCAAAGCAAATCTTCAAATATCTTTAAAAATGCAAAGACTTGAAGTAGAATCCTTAGGTCTGTAGAACTTATTTATGTGGGTATTCTAAATTACAATAAAGCCCACCATATATTCATAAAAGACAGGTGCCAAATAATATGTTCGTTATGATAAGAACAGTATTGTTTTCTAATCATCACAATAGCATTACCAAGAATGGATTATGACAGTTCAGAGCTATCATCACAAATTTAAGAGGTGGTTGCGCTAGGTTTTGATGCATTTCCACTGAATGTCAAAGTTATGATCTGCCCACAATATGCACCAATCTTCCTGAAAGAAAATGCAAAACTTCTAAATTGTTATCATTGTACCTTTTCCCTTAAATTGGAGAAGGGTGAAAATGTAGCAAAGTATATCTATATATATATATATATGGTCATAAAAGTGTTACATTAGAAATCTCAAAAATAGCTTTACTTTGGTATATCATAGTATGGATATGGTCTGATAAGCATGAATTGTTAGCTTATTTATTATACATTAAATGTGTATATATATATAGCAAATCTTATATTAATTACTTATAGCTTTATAGTACTCTTGATTAAGAGTTTAAAAATTATTCCAAGCTTATAGATATACTTATTTTTCACTTACATCTACCTGCCTGCATATATTTGGCAAGTGATTCACAATAATCTGTAATTTAATTTAATTTATTTAAAAAATATTTTTTAAAGAAGCTTTAGATTACAAAAATGTTACATAAAAAAATATAGGGGATTCCTATATGCCCCCCTCCCTCCCCCTCCCAGTGTTTTCCACATTAAAGCATCTTTCATTAGTGTGGTGCATTTGTTATAATTGATGAACACATATTGAAGCATTGTTATGAAAAATGGACTGTAGTTTGCATTATAGTTTATACTCTGTCCTGCAATTTTATAGGTATGACAAAACGTATAATGGCCTATATCCATCACTGCAATGTCATGTGGGACAATTCCAAGGTTCTGGAAATGCCACTATTTTACACTTATTCTTCCCTCTCTCTCATCTCAGAACCTCTGGTGACCACTGCCTTTATATCAATGATAAATATTCTTCCATTGCTAGATTAATAATAAGTCTATAAAAGAATAATAATAAGTTCACTTTAGTCCATTGTTCATTCCCTGATCTTGAGGATTTGGGGAGGGTGATGCACACTTTCTTTTTAATTGAGATAGGTCTTAGATCCTGTGAGGCAGATGGATAGAACTATCTTTCTTGCAGTTGCAGACACTCTCTGTTCCTTGGGATGGGCATGTTGTCCATCATCATCTCCTTGTTAGTTATCCTGGGTGAGTCCAGTGAACTGGGGAGTAGATTTTGTAACTCTATTGAAATGCAGGGCTCAACCAGCACATGAACAAACCAAAGATTTAAGTTTCTGGGACATATATATAACAAATATAGTGCTAATTATATGTTCAAATTAAAGGAGCAGAAAAGCCATGTGTAGGGAAACAGAGTCTAACTCTGTTACACTGGGAAGCATAAATTCTGAAGTAAGGCCCACTGACAGGGTGCTGTATTCCTGAGCTATCTGACCTGATTACAGTGTCTAGATGTGTCCAGACCCTTCAGGAGCCCCCCAGTTGAGTCATTGTTTATTGTGGCAGTCAATGAAATCCTACTGAGACTTGCATAAGTGTAACCTCTGGAGGGACCTCCCAACTCACTTTGAAATACCTTGGCCATAAAAACTCATTTGTATTTAATATTTCCCCTTTTTGGTCAAGGTCTTTTTCCAGAGCATTGCTAGTTGATGCCTGGTAATAATCCCTTGGTGCCAAGTAGGCTTACCCCTGAGAGTCATGTCCCATACCAGTGGGGAAGGTAGTGCATTTATATGCTGACTTTGACTTAGAGAGAGGCCACATTTAAGTAACAAGGAGACTTTAAGGAGGTAACTCTTAGTCAATATATAGTACTTGGCTAAGCTTCAATTTCGAAAATATTCATAAATACCATCAATATCAAGAGCCTAGTGTAATGTCTGTCTTCCTTCACTAAACATGCCCATATACTCAGGAGATTCTTATTGTCCTATTAGAGAAGGTAGCAGAACTCTCCAGGATGGGAATTCAATATTCTTTCTTAATGTATGAGTCTCTACCCACCAAGACAATGCCCCATGAACACCTGAACATATTCATCTGCCTTAGAGACATGCTCCATATGCACCCCTCCCCCAAGGATCTCCCCATCACTGACACCAGTGATCTTCCCCTGCCACAGCTGTGACCCTTCTGCAATCCAAAACTTCCCCCAAAACAAATCCAACAAAATAGACAAAGACAATCGATAATAAAATAAAATAACAATAATAAAATATAAAAATTTAAAAATTGAAATAAAACATTTTTATACATTGTGTCTTTCATCACTGTAAGGTCTGTTATCTTGTATGTACAGTGACATTTTCTTCTGTATGTTCCCCCAGTGTCTTATATATTTTTCATTTTATCTTTAAAGAAGCTTTGGTTACAGAAAGTCACATAGAAATTTTTGGGGATTCCCATAAACCCAACGCTTCCCCCTTTTCTACTCTCACCTACAATTTAATTTTAAGCTTAAATCTTACTTCTTGAATATTATTAAAAGTCATTTTTAACATTGCTGTTTCTATATCTTGGAGAGCATTATGGAGTGAAATAAGCCCTGAACAAGTTAATATCCTAAAAAGCTCTCCAGCTGGAGCATTCTCTGGTGCCATACTACTGTGGTACTGTTCAAATATTGGTCCTCTGAGAACTAACTTGTATATTACTGGGTGTAATATGAGTTATGGAAAGAGGAGAGAAGGATTTATATAGTTGACGGAGAAGTTACAAGAGCTGAAGTTTCTGAGTGGAGCTTAAAATAGTGGAGGCTAAAAGATGCTGCAATAAAATGCTTCACTCAGGCAATTTCCCTACTGAAATTGTCATTAGACCTCAGACAGAGCACTGTCAGCTTTACTTGAAAAGAAATGCGGTAAGGACAGGAGATCTAACCAGTAATCCCCAATTTACTAGAGAATTTGGTTGGAAGACTTCTGCTTTTGAATCTTGAGTAGAAATTCACCACATCGTTTCCCAGTACATTGCAAGGGCTGATTTAGTTTCACTGGGATTATAGGAACTTGTTATTTCAGCCCGTTTAGGCAGATTTTGAAATAGTTATTTATAAATTATGTAAACATTTCCTCACAGGAACTCAAAGTGCTTTTATCAGGAGCTCCAACGGCCCTGGAGGTAGCTAAAGAGCAGTTAGGAGTAAAGATTTGCCCTGACTTAACCTTAAGGAAAATTACTATGGAATATTAATAACACTAAGAAATAAACCTACACATTAATCACATAATACCATGAACGTTTATTCTGGGAACAGGATAAGTGTAGTTTGCCAGAGACCAGTGGAATTACCTAACAAATCTGTAGAAAACTGAAAGTATTTTCCTGTGTGATTTTCAAAAATAGTTGTCGTCTATCTGTGTATGTGTTAGGTAATTCCCTCAGCACCTGATGAAGTACATTATCCAGACTCATCAGCAGAATAGACAATTGTAACAAGTTACTGTAGGTCATTTTAAACTGACAGAGCAGCACAGAACTTGAGGAAAAGCAAAGATCTGTAAAAAGCATTTGTCAATTGGAGGACTCTATATTTTCCCATTGTGCTAAGAAAATACGTCTTGTTAGTGTAATTTAACCTAGTTGGTAATTATAGTTTTCTAATCAATTTTTCAGAAAATCAAAATACACATTTCAATTTTGATGGAAGACCTGGTAACATTTAACAAATTAGGTATATGTGGTGATTGTTCACTATTGTGAGAGATTCCAAATGAAACAAACTGCTGTGCTTCCCAACATGCAGACAATTTTAGTTCAATACAATGCAGTATTTCTTTGCTCTCCCCGTCCCTGTCTTCCTTCAATTTTTGTTCCTTACCATTTCAGCTGATGTGGGAATGAAGTTGGGGAATACTGTAAATAAGATTTGGTCTTAAGTATCTTCTGAATTTGTGAATTATAGAAAGTGCAGGAGTTGAGAATTTGAATATCAATGAGTTTTATATCTAAATTGAGACATTTCAATATCTGATAAATTTTTTAAAACTTTAGAACATAAAATTAGCCATGAGAGAGCCAGTTTCAACCTTAATACATACAAGGCTTAAAAGTCATCCCTCCTGTCATTACAACAAGAACAGGATGGACATGCTGAGAATCAGTGTTTTTCCTTGGATTCATTAGAGAACTAAAGTTGCAGGTCTAACTGCCACCTGAAAATCTGGAGAAACTGCATCTAGAGAGTCAAGGCAGTAACCGCTTATCTGGAGCGGCAGCTTTGTGATTACGTAGAAGTAAGGCCACTTAGATGGCAGTCTTGGTGAATTGCTCGGAGCTGACAGGGACTAGCATGAGCGTGAGAAACTGCTGGGGGCCACAGTCTGAAAAGTCCCCTCAAACTTTCATGGGAACCTCACCCAGTATTCACGTGAAGCTTCTAGAAAGAATCCATTTTGTCTCTGACAGGGGGTGGGTGGTGGGGAAAAGTAATGAATCCTCATTGTGAAACATTGCCAGAACTTTCTCCATAACAAAAGCCGGGAGGGGGGAAGACTTTGCTAGAGCCTTAGCCCCAAAGGGGAGTGTATTCCTCCTTTCCTACACCTCTAACTCCCCTGTCGAATTTAGAGGGGGGAAAAAAAGAGCATAGTCTTTAGGGTCAGAGGTCCCAGGAAACAGATAGCAGGCACTGCAGCCAGGGAAAGGAGTGGGAGGCAGAAACCAAAAGAATATCTCGACCAGTGGACTACCACTTGGGGCTGATGTCCTCACGTTGCAATACAGGCTCATAAAAGATTAAGATGTAATAAGACATAGAACCTTCTCCCACGCCTTGCCACCATACCAGCAGGGCTCCTGTGTAATTAGAGTGGATTAAAACTAAAGGGCCTGCTAGACTCAGAGATCTCTCTGAGGAGGAATAACTGGGGATCCCCAAATCAAGAGAGGACACAAAAACAAGGGCACGAGAAGAATTTGATGCCTCTAATGCCTGTGGCTATGGGCACCATTAAACAGAGCTTGATTCCTCTTCAGATTAACCAAAATCTTCCCACAAAATGCCTCTTTAATTCAGTTCCTCTTACCCAATACATAAGCTTTCAACAGAAAGTCACAAAACATGCCAAAAGACAAAAAACAAAACAAAACAAAACTTAGTAAGAATAGAAAAAGCAGTCATTAGAACCAGACTCAGATATGACACAGATGCTGGAATTATAGACATGGAATTTAAATAACTATTATTAACATGATGAGGGGCCTAATGAAAAGAAGTAGACACCATGTCAGAGCAGATGTGTTATGTAAGCAGATAATGGAAACTCTGAGAAAGTATCTAAAGGAAATGCTAAAAAAATGTTTTTAATGTAAAACGTCTTTAATGAGCTCACCAGTGGGTTTGATAGGGAAGGCATCAGTGAATTGAAGATAAGTTAATAGAAATTTCCCTAGCTGTAATGTAAAGAGAAAAAAATAAAAGCAACACCAAAAAATAAAAACAACAAAGGATTCAAGAACTGTGTGGCAATTTCAATAAATGCAAAATAAATAATTGTAATTCCATGAAAAGGAGAAAGAAGAGAGTAGAATAAATAGCTGAGCTATATGCTGAGAGCTTGTCTGATTCACCAAACCAATGAAACAGAGAGCTCAGAGAACCTCAGGCAGGATAAATGCAAAAAAAAACCCCACAAAAAACAGAGAAAAACACAGCAAAACCCTAGATAGGCATATCACACTCATACACCAGAAAATCAAAGGCTAAGAAAAATCCAAATGAATAAGAGTGGGGAAAGACACTGTACCTATAGAGGAATGAGTATACGTAATACAACAAATTTATCATCAAAAACTATGCAAGGTAGTTTTTAACAGATATTTCACAGGAATGCAAGGTGTTGGTGGAGGGGTGATGTATGAAAATACTGTATGATGTTATGCCTGTTTATTTTGTAAGTTCACAATCTTTACACTTAATTTTTATGCATGCTCATGTATGAATGATATAGGTCAATAAAAATATATTTTATAAAAGGGAAAAATCAAGAAGTAAATTATAAATTGCAAAAATTTTTAAAAAAACAACAGAAAACTCTGCAAGGAATAAGACTGGTGCAAAATATTTATTAATAGGAAAAAAAACCCAGCAGGTAGATTTCTATATAAAATGAAATTATCCTTCAAAAGTACAGGAGAAATGAAGACTTTCCTGTAGAAACAAAAACTGAGGACATTACTCTCTGATAGACCTGCCACGAAAGAAATACTAGAAGTTATCTAGGGAGAAGGAAAATGACATAATTCAGAAAGATGAATCTACAAAACGAAAGGTAGGGTGTCTGATAAGGAATAATTTAATATAAAATAAAAGCTTTTATTTTAATTATTCTTTTTTCTCTTTTCCTTTTGTATTTATTATTTATTTTTCTTATTCTTAATGGACCTAAAAGATATATGTTTAAAGCAATGTTAGTAACAGTGTATAGGATGACTATAGCACTATAGCATAGGAATAAGTTAAATGCCTGACAATGAAGTCACAAAGATGGAATTGTGAATATTCTGTTATAAGGAGATTGATTGCACTATACATAAAGTGGTAGCTATATTTGAAAGAGGACTTTAATTAAATATGTATATTGTGAATTCTAGGGCAACCACTAAAATAATTTAAAAAGAATTATAATGGATATGCTAAGAAATGAGATAAAATTGAAGCACATAAAATGTTCAGCTAAAAACAGAGAAGGTAAAAAATGGTGGTGGTTGCGGAGGCAGAAATAAAGAAAAAAATACAACGAATATAAAAAAGTTACAATTTAAAAACAGAGATTGTCAGAGTGGTTTTAAAAAATGCTGTGTACAAGAAACCCACTCAGGCGGCGGACGTGGCCCAGTGGTTAGGGCGTCCGTCTACCACATGGGAGGTCCGCGGTTCAAATCCCGGGCCTCCTTGACCTGTGTGGAGCTGGCCCATGTGCAGTGCTGATGCGCGCAGGGGGTGCTGTGCCACGCAGGGGTGTCCCCCGCGGAGGGGAGCCCCACGCGCAAGGAGTGCGCCCCGTAAGGAGAGCCACTCAGTGCGAAAGAAAGTGCAGCCGAATGGCACCGCACACACGGAGAGCTGACACAAGATGACGCGACAAAAAGAAACACAGATTCCCGTGCTGCTGACAACAACAGAAGTGGACAAAGAAGAAGACACGGCAAATAGACACAGAGAACAGACAACTGGGGTGGGGCAGAAGGGGAGAGAAATAAATAAATAAATCTTAAAAAAAAAAAAGAAACCCACTTAAATATATGAACTCACATAGCTTAAAAGTATAGGGATGGAGAAATATATACCATGCTAACATTGATCAAAGACAGGTGGGATAGCTATATTAATTTGAGAAAAAGCAGAGTTTGAATCAAGGAGGATAATCAAGGGTAAAAAGGAGCATTATGTAATGATGAAAGGGCCAGTTCTCAAGGAAGACATAACAATTTTAAATACATATGCAATGAAAAAGAACATCAAAATATGTGAGGCAAAAAGTTAAAGAGGTAAAGGGAGAAATAGATAAATTCACCTATGTAGTTAGATACTTCAACGCTGCTCTTTTTTTAGGAAATGGTGGATCAAGGAAGTGGAAAGTGACTATGGTTAGAGTTGGCTAATCCTCACTAGCAGTCAATTAACTCTAATTGAAATTTATAGAATATTCCTTTCCAGGACAACAGAATACACATTCTTCTCAAGTTCAAAAGGAACAGTAACCAAAAGAGAATGCATTCTAATCCATAAAATACACCTTAACAAACTTTAAAAATGTTGATCTCAGACCACAATGTAATGAAACTAGAAATCAATTACAGAAAGATAGCGAGAACATCTCCAACTATATGGATATTAAACAACATATTTCTTAATGGACACATGAGTCTAAGAATTCTCAAGAGAAATTTAAAAATACTCTGAAAAGAGGTAATCACCGGACATTGTAAATCCTCACAGGGCCTACATGATGGAATAGAGGAGAGTATGGGCCATGATGTGAACCAATGTATATGAGGTGCAGAGGTGCCCAAAGATGTACTTACCAAATCCAATGGATGTGTCATGATGATGGGAACGGGTGTTGTTGGGGGGGGGGAGAGGGGGGGTGGGGGGGTGGGGTTGAATGGGACCTCACATATATATTTTTAATGTAATATTATTACAAAGTCAATAAAAAATTAAAAAATTAAAAAAAAAAAAAAAAAAAAAAAAATAAAAATAAAAATAAAAATACTCTGAAATATGTACAATTAAAAATTCAACTTCTACAAATTTGTGGAATGCAGAAAAAGCAATGCATTGATTGCATATATTAAAAAAGAAAAATCCAAAATTAATAGCCTAAGCTTTCAGTTAAGGAACTAGAGAAATAAGAACAATTTAAATCTACAACAAGAAGAAGAAAAGAAATAGTAAAATTAGAAAAGATACCTTTAATTAAATTGAAAGCAGGGAAAATTTTAAAAAATTAGAAAGAATCCAAATCTGATTCATAGAAAAATCAATAAATTGATGAACTTCCAGCAGATCAAGCAAGAAAAAGAGAGGGAAGAACTAATTAGCCATTTCAAAAATGAAAGTGGTCATCACCTCTGGTCCCATGGATATGAAAAAAAAATAAAAGGAATATTATGGAAAGTTCCATGTCCACCGCTTTGATAACTTAGATGAAATGGACCAATTCCTTTAAAGACACAAAATGGCAAAACTCACACAATGAGAAGTAGATCAAATGAATGGCTCTTTATCTATTAAAGAAATGAGTAGATAATTAATAACCTTACAGAAAGTACCCACAAAATATAAAATTTATATTAATATAGAGAAACAAAGAAAAAATACCTTGGACTCTTGAAAATAAACCATGATTTGTTATTTGACTTTGTTTTATCTGTGCATGAAGGAGGACAAGAAAATGGGGGAAAAAAACCAATAAATTTTCAGACATAGTTATCAAATAAATGCTGTGGAACATAACTGAATAAACATAAAATCTTGTTTTCTTTCATCCTAGTTGAAGTCAGTTTAACAAAATCAAATGTAAGAAATGGATTTGGTAGAGACCTGGTATATTTAATGTAACCTGAGGCTGTGAATTGATAAAGACAGTTAAATCTCAATTAGAAAATAATTATATATTAATATAACACCTTATAGTAATTAATAAGGAGTAATTATAATTTCTCAAAAGAAAAAACATTACTTCAAATATGAAAATCCCCATATGGTAGCGCATTCCTGTGTGCAAGAGTATCTATGACATTCTCAGGATTATGACCTTACCTGTTTTCTAATATACATTTTCAACATTTATTCCTTTCAAAGTAAGTTATCCTTATTAATTTCTGGTGGTTTTGGTTATCATTAAATGCATTATCCTATTTATTTCAATAAGAATTCCATACAGAGAACAGGTGGAATAGTGCATAGTATATAGTTACATTATGAAATCATAGTCTGTGTTTTATAGGTGAAGATGCTGAATTTTAGATTAATTACTTATCTTGCCTAATGTTCCATTTCCAGTAATAAGTGTTTGGAGACTTTCAGCGCCAAACCTTCTTATTCAAGAACCTAAGCTTTTAGCCATTTTGCAGACTATCACCAGTGAGAGGGTTTTTTCTCTCCTTTAAAATAGAAGTTAGTCTTGAGGGTACATCATGAAATAAGGAATAATCTAATTTTAAAATAGAAATATAGTTTGAATAGAAAGAATCCAAAGAAAATAGTAGTTTAAAAAGTTGAAACACAGTGAAAGTGATTTAAGTAAGTATATCTCACATTCTTTTACTCTCACACATGCAGAAAGTGACTATTAGATCTTGATTGTAATTTGTTAAAGACCAAACATAAAATATGGAATTCTCTCACTGTTACTCAAAATGTAAGCAGTATGATGACATTTTAAGAAATGTAGAAAAATTAAACAAATCTTGTATAATTATAATGTTCTTTATTTAGTGGGAAAATAATTTAGGAATAACAAATAAGAAAATATTTTAAAATATAATCAGTTTCTGCATTGATTCACATTGTGGAAGTGAAAGGGATTAAAAACAGTTCAATATTTAATTGCTTCTTTAAAAAGACAAACTTTAAGATACTTATATAAAAATGGAAAAATAACAGAAAAATAAAATACGTGAAATAATGCAATATATGTTCCTCTGCTACGATTGGTACTAAAAGAATATTCCACATTCTACCCTATCAGCTAAATCATTTGACTTTTAAGTAATATACCCCACAATAGCCTAAGCTACATACAAGAAAGTATTTTAAACTAAAATATTTTTTGATAAACCATAAAATATCTAGGGAGAGTAAATTCAATAAAATGCTATTTTGTTAATGTTCACTTGAAAAAGAACTGACAAAGTACTCTCTTTGGAACTTAAGCAGCAAACAGCTCCTTCAACTAGGAAAAGGGTAATTTTGTAAGCATGGATTTTCCCGTAGTACGTTTCCTCTTAAGAGGAGAGTGATTGCAGTATCCAGAAACTTATTACGTAGTATACCAGTATAACTGGCATATTGGTTAGGTCCATACGTGAGAGAATCTGGGGAGTTTCATGTAAGTGTTTTTCAAAAATTTATTTTCCCTTCAATTTTTTATATCAGCTTTCTTGAAAAAGTGGTTTTTCTAAAATTTTGAGATAGAGTACATTGTGGAAAGTAGGTTAGACGAAGAGTGGATCGGAGGATGGGCATTTTGAGAGGTGGTGAGATATAAAAATAATAATAAAATATATTAGGTGTGGGTGGCGGTCTTGGCCCAGTGGTTAGGGCGTCCGTCTACCACATGGGAGGTCCGCGGTTCAAACCTAGGCCTCCTTGACCCGTGTGGAGCTGGGCCACGCACAGTGCTGATGCGTGCAAGGAGTGCCCTGCCATGCAGGGTGTCCCCCGCGTAGGGGAGCCCCACGTGCAAGGAGTGTGCTCCGTAAGGAGAGCCGCCCAGTGCAAAAGAAAGTGCAGCCTGCCCAGGAATGGCTCCACACACATGGAGAGCTAACACAACAAGATGATGCAACAAAGAGAAAGAGATTCCCATGCCGCTTACAACAACATAAGTGGACAAAGAAGACGCAGCAAATAGACACAGAGAACAGACAACCGGGTGGGGGGGAAGGGGAGAGAAATAAATAAATAAATCTTTAAAAAAAAATATATATATATATATATATAATTAGCTCATGTTTTTGTAGAGAATTAGACAAGAGGGAGGGAGAAAGAAGGGAACTTCTGTTTCAAAATATCTGAAGCAGGAGGATGTCTAAGATTGCCTAGATAATGCATTGAGAAATTTTAGTCTTTATGAGAATTTTTTTTTTTTTAATTTCAGGAAAGGTTTTCACAGGTCAGCTAGCCTCAAATCCTCACTAAGCTAAGAAAATTGAAGGCTGGAGTGCTTATGGGATTTGCTAATTTAGGTAAATGACTCTCTCAATTATGTATCCTTCATTAGAATGGAGGAGAGGGTTTCTGTTAGATGTGGGAACCCCTAAACTTCAGCAAATGACAGAAGATGGTTGGATAATGTGTTACTTATAGATGAAATAAAACCTGAATCAAAACCACAGCTTATATATCAAACAGAACTTTTTTCAGAGATGTATTCGAATAGTACTCCCAGGATTTCACTGCTTATGACATTTAAAAGCTGACTGTATAGAGCACTAAAAATATGCTACAGGGAACAATCCTATTCTGGAAGAAAAATGTTAGAGAGCTTCAGAAGGTCCCTGCTATTTTTAATTTCTACTCTAACACTACCATAGAGTGAGTAATGTCTTTAGGAAGTCTACTATGTTGGTTGGAGCCATGGCGAAAGTTCCTTGGTCCAAAGAAGTACTGAACATTATGCTAGAAAATGGTTTGGTGCCCTTTCTCATTTGGAAAGTAGTGTCTCAATAAGGAAAGGTGCCAATTTTAAAATAATAATATGAATTTTTATGTCAGACTGTCTGTTACATGCTGCTGTATCCATCCACAATAACTTGAATTACTATGTATAAAATTTAATTTGCCCTAGAAATGTTGCTGTAAGCCAAGCCACCTTTACTAGAGTCAACTCTTCTCCATTCCAGTCTTTCCCAGTACTTAAGTGGAGTGTATTCATAGAACTCTTGAACTTCTGGTTGGCTTAGTAGATGATGGACTTCCCTATTGCCTACTCATCTCTTTGTTTATTGATGTGTTGCTAATCGCTCTTCTGTCCTAGAGAGACAGAGAGGCTGTGTGGTATCTTGAGAAGGCTCTGAGTTCAGGCAACTGGCTTTTATCAAATATACAACCTTGGGCATATCACTTACCTCTTCAAATTGTCAGCTTTTTCATGTGTAAAATATAGGTTATACCTGCGCTGCTAGAACACTTTGAAAGAGATGACCATTTAAAACAAAACTTTTGCATTCTGTAACATGCCTACGGATTTAAGAAATTTTTGTCAGTTTTTTATGGGAAATATAGAAACTTTTGTTCTAGTTTACTAAGCTGCTGAAAGCAATATGCTAGAAATGGGTTGGCTTTTGCAGTGGGGATTTATTAGCTTACAAGCCTACAGTTTTGAGGCTGTGAAAATATTTGCTGGTCTCTCTCCTTTCTACCAGGGTTCATTGCTTCTAGCTTCTTGCTTCCATGGCTTCTTCTCTCTCTGAATTTCATTCTCCTATAAAGGACTCTAATAAGATGATTAAGAGCCACTCTGAATGAGATGAATAACATCTTAAGTTAAGATCCTACTCACTAAAAGATCCTTCCACAATGGGTCAACTCCCAGAAAATGGATTCACTTTAAGAACTTATTTTTCTGGGGTGCATACAGCTTTCAAACTATCACAACTTTCATTGTTTCTAAAATTGACAGGTTAAAAAACCTTTAGGAGGGTTTGTGGCTTGGTATTAACTCTAATGTTTAATTGCTGATTGTGATTGGAGTAGGGTTTAGAGATTTCTAGGAGATGGATACTTCCCTTTTTTCTTTCATTCCAAAATTCTTGCAAGCATATATCCACCCTGAATTAACTTCTGCCCTCCTCATTAAGCCCTAGCCTTTCTAAGTCTGGCGTCCATTCTTCAGTGAGTCATTTTACCATTCCCAGCAACATTTATTGGAATTTTAATAGCAAATTATTAGGCTCATGGAAACACTACCCTATTTGGTGGCATTTCATACAGCTAATGCGGTGAAATGGAGGGAAGGGCAGTCCTTGAACATTCAACTGGAATAGTCCATTTGACACTAGACCTTACCTCTGAAAGGACACAGATGTGTTGTCCTCGTCTCTCTCCATTTTGGCACTTTAAGTCCTTCATATATTTTGCTGCTTAGAATTATTGAGCCCCATTTGTCTCCCTTCATACAAAGATTTAGTCCTGTTTAACTTGCTTTAAGGACAGAATTTCTAATGAAAAATATTACCATGTAACGAACTTATGTTTGTAGACATTTTAAATTGGCTCCAGGTAGACAGTAAGCTGGTAAATATGTCTCCAGTTTGAGTACTTATACAAACAAAACCGCTTATAAATAAATAGATGTACAATTCTATGATTTGTGTATGCTTTAAGAGCTGTATTATTTTCAAGGTTAAAAATATCACGAGACTACTTGGAGGTTACTTTAAAACCATGAAGCCTCAGGAATTGAAACTACAGAAGTACATTTAAAAGCTAAGTAGAAGAGATGGTAATTTTATCCATAAAGTGATTGCTAAATGGAAATCAAAAAGGTCAGTTGTAATTCACTCCAGGTAATCAAGATTCACACGCTAAGTGAGGCTGCAGCTGCCGGAGTGGTCACTGAATCACAGTGTTTTCTAAAAAATTAAGTCATGAGTCCTCTGGGGGAATAATGCACTGAAATCCAAGCAGATCAGACATAACGGCAAGTTCTACAGCCCTGGTTCTTAGTCAAATCATTACACTAGACTGCTGATTTGATCAGGAGGGAGGCGTTTCAAATTACGGCAGCAGTTTTACAGTTGATAATTATGGCAAGTTATGAATGACAGAAATTACTGCAGCTATACAGTTTTCTTCTTTCTTTTTTATCTTTGCTGGTTGTTTTGCATCCATTATGCTTTCTTTTTATAGCTTCCTTAGTTATCTGCAATTAATTAACATCAATAAATGACGGAAAATGGTATATAGTACTTTGATTGCCTTTTTAGCTTTCTTGTTTCTACCTTAAGCAAATTGCCACTCCTAATTCCACAGTGGCTGTTGTTAATGTTGAAATTAAAATGCTTCCTGGTATTATTTTGCTTTTAACATAACTTATAGTGTTGACTCTTCAGCTTCGAAACATGTTTCATATGATATATTTTTAAAGATGCCTATAGATGCTAGTAAAATATTCCCTTGATGACTGTAGGATTGAATAGACGGGCTTTATTTTGCATTTATTTCTTGTAATAATACAAAGAAAAGTGTGTATATTGGGAATGGATGTAGCTCAAATGGTTGAGAGCCTCCTTCCCATGTAAAAAGTCCTTAGCTCAATCCCAGGATGGCAAGTCCAAGGGACCCAAAGATCAGCAGAGAGGCAAGAACACAGGGTGTCAGGGATGTGTGACGCAAGCTGCAAATCACAGTGTGCATTGTGGAAAGATGGCCTGGGACAGGCAGATTAGAGATTGGGGCACCTTTAACTGGGGGAAGGGAGGCAGACAAGAAGAGTAGGTAAACCAATATGTTTTGGTTTAAAAGGCAAAATTTATAGGACTTGATGATGATGTGATACAGGGATCTGAGGAAGGAGGCGTGTTAAGGATGCCCTGACGTTTCTGTCATAATAAGTGACAAATCGTGTAACCATGCATGTGGGCGTAAGACATGGGGAGGGAAGGAGCTGTCCCTGCTGATTGTAAAGCGCCAGCAGGAGGCATCGTAGCTGGTGCTCAAGTGAGAGGTAGATGGCAAAGGAAGTTGGTGACCAAAGGTACCGAGCTCGAGTCATTTTCATTTCTAAGCTGATGGGAAACGTGGACATGGCCGAGAGGGCTCTTAAAAAACACACGTGGTGAAGAAGAAACAATAGCCAAATATCAATCAACCTGTGGGGAAACAGAACGACCTCCTGGAGGCAAAGGAGGGAAAGAGAAATGTATTACATTTGAAGATGTTTTAAGTAGAATGAATGTTGCTTAGATTCCAAATAAGATTCATGTATTTCTCTAGGTCCTACTGGGAGCAAGACACTGTAATGGCTAAAGCAGTTGAAATACTTGTCCTGGAGGCTGTCTAATAGTGGAGAAAAGAGCCCCAAATCTGCTCTTCTTTACCCTGCAGCTCTGGGCCCTGGTGCTATGCTTGTGACAATGTACATGAAATTATCATACATGCAAGCTTTTGTATTCTGGTCCACTGAGTTATGGTTAAAGCTTTTATAATTTATGGCTTTCTGTAAAAATCAGTTTGAGACATGACTCCATCATGTTTTCTAAGACTACAGTTTTGTAATTATTTTTTATAATTTAATAAATTTTATGTATAGTTTCACCGTAAGTGATGTTGCATACCATCAGCTGCAATTTAAGGAAAATGCATATTGTTTGTGCCCAGAACAATTATGAAAAGTAAAGGTGATTCAGATATGCTCATTTGCTTCTTTCTTTATCAGATAATGAGATGTAACTGACCATGACCCCTCTTGTTGACTACTGGGAGGCTGAGCTACATTTAATTCCCAGTTACATAAAACATGTATTAGGATGATTATCTTCATATCCTTCTAAGTAATTTCTCAATAGGTTTAATCTTTAGTATGACCCACTCTTTTGTTATAGTGTTATGGTATATTAAGTGTAAACCATTTTCAATTTAAGATGAAGAAAAAAGTTAATGATAATTTTGGGTATTTCTAGTTGTGTAAAAGGCATTATCTTATTTTCCCAACCAAAATTTCTCTGATTTGCTTCAAAAGATGTTTCTTCCAAGTGTACACATACCCATACATACATATGAAACTGAGGGAAAAGTTTTTAGCCAAATGTTACTTATTATTACTTGTATAAACAAATTACCATGACAGATACATAGTAATTTATCCTGTTTAAATAAACAAATAGGTCCAGATTATATATGGTCCTCAAATGGGGCAGTCGAGTTTTAGTTAAACATTTAACAACATTTAGCTGTCTTTTATCTAGACATGATTAATCCAAATTTTAAAAGTAATGTTGTAACTATAATCATAAAATAATACATATTATCTCCAAATATTGTTCCATTAAACTGTAATTAATATATTTATCTGTGTTGTTAAAACAGATAAATATAACATATTCTAACCTGTATTATGTCACAAAGTTTTTAAGAAGGATGATATAAAGTATAAATATTTATTATTCAATTTTTATTTGGTGACTTCCCACTACTTTTCCAACAATAAATTAACAAAACATTGAAAGGTATTTTTTAAGAGTTAAAAAAACAACTCTACAATGATTCCATTCAATTTTCCCATATTTTCCTGTTTGTATAATTTGAAATGTTCATTAAAAATTTCATTTAAAAGACTTGTTAGACATTCAAAGCACTACTGTATGATGTGTGAGCAATGCACAATTTTGGCTTTAATGGAACCAAGTCATAAAGACATGCTTTAGTGTGACTCTGGAGTGGGGATGGTAAAGTTCAGCTTTGGGGTTTTGGTAGCTCCTATTTACTGCTTCTATCTTGACACGATTCCTTGACCTTCACTCATCCAGGCATGGTCGAGCTGGGATTGCAGTACTTGCCCTCAAAAAACGTCAAGTGTGGCATCCAAATTAGGATGGACAATTATAAATCTAATGCACAATCTCCACAGGTGACATGTCTCAAAGAAATACAAAGAGGACATTTTATTTCTGACCAAGACTGTCATGGCAAGCTAAGCTGGCTGATGCTCTCTGCTCATGCATGCACATTAGTCTTTCTGTTTGCAATATTTAGCCACAAGCTGTTTTTTTCCTCCAAACTTTAGAAGGTAAAAGATACATACATATGTATATATCTATGCATATATTATTTACTTGCTGATTTGTCTATTTTGGTTTCATAAAGGAAACATTCCCACTAATAAAACTAAATGTGCTCGAAATCATCTTCTTGTTTTATGAGTGGGGGTCTGTTCTTCCAATATGGAACAAAAAGCACACAGCCTGGCATTATTTAAAGCTAAGGGTTCATTCAAAATAGATGGGGAGCAGAAGTCACTCAATGGTTGAGCACCTGCTTCCCAGGCACAAGGTCCCCGGTGCCTCCTAAAAATAAAATAGGAGTAAAGACAAAAAATACAATACCTTCAATTAACAAAAATCAAGTTCTGTCATTCAGATTTTTAAAAGAAAAGTTAAAAATTTTAAGTTCATATATAGAGAGGACAATATCTAGTTTTCTTTTTTTATTCATCTCAGTGTTATAACAAGTAAATCATTTAAGTATCTTTGTCTCATCTATTTAACTATCTATTATTGAATTTTCCTAACAGATTAAAATAACACAATTTGTAACAAGGGTCTTTAGGTGAAATGTAAAAAAAGGAAAAAAGTTATGTAGACTGAAGGTACTAGGGCGATAATGTCCTCTCTCTCTTTCTATACATTTATATATATATACACACACACATATATATATGTTGTTGTTTTTTTGAGTTACAGGACCAGGAATTGAACCTGGGAAATGTGTGTGGGAAGCCGGTGCTCAAACCCCTGAGCCACATCTGCTCCCCAATGCTGTATTTTTGAACACTTCCTTAAGGGCAAAGCATGAGTTTTGAACTATTTGTGACTCAAGATTTCTACCACTGAAAAACAAATTACTCTCTCAAACATCACCACATCCATAGTTTGATTTGGTGAGTAAAGGTGATAGGAAATGGTGGAACCAGGGCAGACAGCATTCCCAACTCCTTTTGTAAAGTCTTTTTGTAGGTGGAAAAGAGTCATTTTCTTAGTAAATCATATTCATTTTTACTTTATATTGTTGCAATGGATTCAGTCAATACCTTGTTTGACTGTGGCCCCTAGAAATAAAAAATATCGGCATGTTTTATAAATTTCTATTTCTTTTCTCTGCTTTTCTCTGTACTTGTCTTCTTTTCCACATGAACCCAAAATTTTCTTTGATATTATCAAAGGATATTGAAGTGGTGAAAACAAGACAGAGCTGATTTTCTATGTTAGTTCAACCACTTCATTCTGCACCCTGGAAATAATAATATGCATTTTTCCTGGCCATAAAATTTATATAAAATACCCAGTGTCAAGCTTGAAATCACAGAGACTCAGTAAATGGTAGTCATGATTTCATTTATTTCTCCATCTTCAATAATAGCATGAAGTCTGACCCATGTGAGTGCTGTCAGCTGGCGCTCTTTGCTGGGTGGCAGGGGCTGGATTCTAGAGCGTCTCCTTTCTCCTTCCTGTTCCTCATGCTGCACTCATCTCACACCAGCCCTGGGGTGCGAGTGCAGGATTTCAGTGCAGTGCATGCTGTGATGCTGTGGCTGGCCTCGCACAGCAGGCAGGAGCGGGCAAGAAGACTCAATGGCACCTGCACCTGACCCTGTCCTGAGCAGTTAAATTGGGAAGTCCAGTCACTGGCCTGTTTCAGGCCTTCCTTATAATAAGACTGTTACATAATAAATGCATTCAATTTGGGGGAATAGTTTGTTGAACTGGTCTTGAAAATAAAGTTGTGATGACTGACTTTCTGCTAAGTCGCTTGGCCAATTTTCAGCCATTTATTTGAAGGCAAATATTAAATCCACAAAACCAGAACAAAGACAGATTAATTCCTCTTATAAAAAGAAATCAAACAGAAAAGAAGGAAAATGATAATATCAAAGAAAATATTAAATATATGTTTAAAGACATTCAAAAATCATGAAAATGAGAAATTGCAATGTAAGAAACTAGAGACATCAGTTAGAAATTAGGAATATGACTGCAGAGGGTTCCTTTCTCCCCTGGGTGCTGAGTTTCCCATGCTCTGAATTCATCTGGTTTCTGAAGTGGTTTGTCTAGTGGGAGACAGGGAGGAAATTAAAGATGTCTTCTCCGCCTTGGCCAGTGTTCGTGGGAGGTACTGCACCTGCTCTGTGGGTCCAGGTGCCTTCTCTTTGGATAGTCCTGTCATGAGGCATTTTGCCCATGCCTGCCTTTGGGCTCCTGTAACTGCCTGCCTCATTGATTCCTCCATTCCACGTTTGGTAGGTTTTCTGCTGCTTGTAATGAGGTTTGCTAACCAGCCTGGAATGTTTGATTGCTTACGTCTTCTATCAGGAAGGTAACCAATTCCCTGGAAAAAAAATTCTCACTGTTTAAATCTTAGAGTTGTTTCTATTTTTCTTATTTTGCAGCACAATGGATAATTAATGAACATGGGGGAGTACTGAAAGCAGAGGACAGAAATAACTCTAAGAGATTCAGTTCAGAAGTTTCAACATTTACGTAATAGATATCCCATAAGGAAAGGATAGAAACAATGTCCATGAGTAAGTAAAATACATATAAAAGGAAAATTCCCTGTTGAAGACAAACTCATATCTACAGATTAAAGAGTTAGCTATTGAAGAGGATGAATGAAAAGAGACTCATGATTAGAAGTATAGTAGTGAAATTTGAGGATGGCACCAACGAATAAGCATTCTAAGAGCTGATAGAGATGGGCTGGGTAAAATGTCACTGCAAAGTTACAAGAATCCAATTGAAAAGACACTTCTTAATAGGCACACCGTATGCAGAAGACAATAGAGAAAAATCTTCAAATTTGAAGATAAGCTATTCTGAGTCCATTAAAACCAGCATTCCAGGCTGAAGGCAGAATAAAGACATTTTTAGATATCTAAACATTAGGCCCCCAAAATTTGCAAACCAGAAATTGCACCAGAAAGAATTACTCAAGGAATTATTATGAAGAACTCAAGTGGAGTAACATTTGGGGGGAAACGTCAGGAAAAGTAAGTATTAAAGATTACAGTTGTCTAAAAATTGTTGAGAAATTATTTAAAGGAAGTTAATAACAATCCAGAAACAAAATCTAAGATGCTCTTTAATAGGATATATGTGATGGTTAGGCTAAAGTGTCAACTCAGTCAGGTAATTGTGCCCACATTTTGGTCAAGCAAACACTGTGCTAATTGTGATATAAGGACATTTATGACCTTTAGAGAGCTTACTGCACAGATGACTACATCTACAATCAACCTGGGAGATTGCCATCAGCAATGAGTGAAGTTTTATCTAATCAGTTGAATGCCTTAAAAGGGGAAATGATTTCAGCACTCAGAGAGAATTTCCCAGCTCGTCTTTGGACAGTCAACATCTCCCAGAAACTCATCAAGGACCTTCCTTGGACTTTCATCAGAGCCCCTGGTTAGCAGCCTCCCTGCAGAACTTGGACTAGTGCCTCCGCATGGTCATATGAGAGACTCTTGTAAATCTCATACTATTTACAGTTATCTTCTATTGATTCTGTTTCCTAAAAGAACTCTGACTAATATAGTATATAATAGGGTATAATAGCAGGTGGCATTTGGGGTGTGGAAGGAGGTAAATAATATCATGCTAAATTTTAAAAATCTTCTTTGGGGCCATTATTAATCCTGATTAATTCATTCACAATATTAATTTAGAAGAGTTTTAGTATTTAAAAAAATAAATTTTCACTACAAAAGAATAGATGGAGGACGTGTAGCTGTGAAGCGTTTAAATAAAGAGAAATAACAGAAATAGCGGGGATAGGATGCAAAAGTGAGAAACAGGAGCTTGAATATTCCAACAGCTGTAAAGGAGGAAAGAAACAGATGGTAAGAAGAAACCAGTGCATTTCTGTATTCAGTACCTATGAATCACTAAAATGCCTTTATTAGTCAAACCGCTAACCTGCCTGAGTAACAACTTGTGATATGTGTGAAATTTGTGTGTGTACAGGCAAAGGCACACAGCAGCAGCATACATAGTTTTAAAAAGTGGCATGAAAGGACTGCAAATGAAAGAAGGAAACATACCAGGCAAATGCTAACAAATCAAAGGCAGGTTAGCAAGACCATTATCAGAGAAAATGGAACCTAGTGTCCCAAGATTTAAATGAGAAAAACAGAGATATCGATATTGAGATAAACATATTATTATATTTATAATGCTCATGAAAACAAAAAGGGGAAATATACAAAAAGTAAATAGAAATATAGTAATACCTAAATAGTCATAATCTGAGTGACACATATCACTCAGAAACTGAAATATCAGGTAGGCAATAAAAATAAATATGATACAAAGGATTTGGAAAAAAACAGCAATATAAAAAAATAAAAATGTGAATAAAAACCAGTATTTATTGGATTAATATTGAATATGTTAGGTAGTCTTTTGAGCACTATACATATATTGTGTGTTTTAATCTTCTTGTTCCATCTCAACTCACAAGCCATATACTATGTTTAACTTTCAAGGAAGTGATTACTAAATGTCTTTCTATGAAAATATTGATATGATAAAATTGTTCGGATTGTCTTAATTGTACACAGGTACTGTAGTATTTTTGTTTGTTTAACCTTCTAAGAATTGTCATTTTCTCTAAAGAGATGTTATACTTTTTATTAAAATTTATTTTATAATGATTCTTGCTGGTAAAAGATATTTAGAACACATTTTTTTATATAGAAATAAGTTATGTACTCTTATCAATGAGAAAACTGAGTCAGAGAGAGGTTAAGTAACTTTCCAAAGGTCATGGATCAAGAAAGTAGATAATTAATATTCAACAGCAGGCACTGAGATCCCAGACCTTGTATTCTAAATTCTACTGCCTTGAAAATGTCATTCTCAGCAAAGATTCATGGAGCAAGAACACATACGTTTTCACAGAGAATCTTAACATATTAAAGCAAGCTAACACAGGTCAAGTTTTCTGTCTAAGAAAGAATAAAATGAAAAACCAGTAACCAAAATATCTCTTGCCAAGATTTCACACACATGTACGTAACCATAATCGCATTCATAATACAATTATACATATTTTCAAATAATTCTTATTAAATCAAGAATAAAATCTGAAATTGAAATCAATTTGGAGATAAATGACAATTAATGGAAACGATAATATTACATGCAAAATTTTGCCCATGTCTTAAAGCAAAATATATAGATTTAAATACATTTTATTCAGAGAAAGACAGAGACACACACAGAGAATATGAACGTAAATAATCTATGTTCCTAAGAATGTACAAACAGAAATTTAGCGTAAAAAATACAGAGAAACAATAAAATAAAAGTAAAAGTTAAATAAAGTTAAAAAACCTAAATAAATAAATAAATAAAACAAGGAGTCTTGACAGGTAAAAGCCAAATGTTTATTCTTCTGCATAACAAACAAAATAGATACATCATTATCATAACTGACAAAAACAAAAAGGAGGAGAAATAGCAAGCAACCAACAAGAAGAAAGAAAAACTATTCGCAGTTACAAATATGCAGAACTTTTAAAAGCTGTAAGATATAGTGTATAATTTTATAACAAGCAATTTAGTAAACTAGCTAAAATATAAGTTTCTCTAGGAGAGCAGAAACTAACAAAAGTGATTCAAAAAGAGAAAATCCGAATATACCCACATATAGAAGTTGGAAAAGTTGTCAAAAATCTATTTTAAATAGGCAATGGGACAAAAAGTTTTATAGCATTTATAACAACTCTTTGAGAAAAAGATACCTAAAAAAATTTTTTTCATGCTATTAGAAAATGATTAAAAGATCAGTGGGATGCAATTTATCTTTCCAGATATCAAAATATATTATAAAGCCTTAAAAATTCAAACAATGTGGCATTAACTATGCAAGTAACAAGTAAATTACAGAAACAGACCATGTAGTCCAAAAGTCGACTGGCTTATGATATGAGTAATCATTTAAATCAGTTAGGGGAAGAAAGAAAGACAAAACCAGTTTCATCCCTAATAAATAGTTTGACAAATTCGGTGATTCTTTCGGGGCAAAAATACATGTAAATACTTTGTGCCATTTACAAAATCCTCATCTGTATTAATGAGCAAAATAAAAAAAATTATCAAGGTATTTGGAGAAAATTAAAGGCTGTGTTTTCATAATGTTTTAATTTGATGGGCAATTTAGAGCAAGATGTAAACTCTGAAGCCATAAAGAAAAAACCTTACTACAGTTTTGATAATTCAAATATTTAGAAAAATTCTGTATGAGCAAAAACATCATAAATAGACAGTGTTGAATGACAAGTAATAGGGGAGAGACATTTAAATACATATAATACAAAATGGATTACATTATATAAGGAGATTCTATAGTTCAAGGAAAATAAAAACTAATTAGAAACATCTGTCAAGGGAAAATTATAGTCTGATCATTGAAAGAAGAAATACAAATAGCAATACAATAATTTTCTTAGATAATAAACTTGATTAAAATCAAGGGAATGAAAATTAAAACAATGAATATAATTTTCACCCATATTTTAGCGAAAAAGAAAAATAATATGCAGTGTTGAAGATGGAAGGGGTAATTGATACAGGATTCATTTCTGGACACAATTACAAGGTAAATTTAAAATGCACATATATTACTTGAACAAGCAATCTTACTCCTAGAAAAAGTTTAAATAATAATGCTTATAGTCATGCAAAAATATACATGTAAACTATATTAATTGCATTAATATTTCACAGAGCCAAAGGGTGAGCAATCTTAATGCATCTCAACAGAGACATTGTTCAATTACTTAGAGTACATTCTTACCATGGAGTTGCATATATAGGAGTTCAAACCTATGAAGTAGATACATAAACTATTTTTAGATTGTATTAAGGACGAAAAACCTTAGAAAGTAAAAATAATAAAACAATATATCAGTAAATATACAAAAATGTGCAAATACAAAGGCAAAATAAATCTGGAGAGGAAAACACCAAATTATTAAGTAGTCGTCTCTGGGGAAAGATGTGGAATGGGAGCTAATGATATGACAGTACATAATGAATGACTCTTTTTCTTTACATAAATTCGTATTGGTTAATTTCGCAATTACACAAGACCTATATATTATGTGATTTTTAACAAAGATACTATAAATGTAAACAGCTTTGTATAAATGCTCACTCTTACCTACCAATAAGAATTAGAGTCTAATCTGTCAAAGGAAGGAAGCTAATGCTGAGGACCTCTGGGGGACAGGTAAAGGTAGTTTCACACAAATCACTCCAATTAATAGTCCTGGTGCCCATGAAAGTTTTCTAATTAAGAAAATAATACCAAAAGATGTTTATACACTTTTTCTAACCTATGTTTGCAGGAATGGAACATGCACACATATATACATATTAACTTTTTATTTTGAAATACTTGCAAAGGTATAGGAGAGTTACAGAAATAGTACAAAAAAACCATGAAAATTTTCTAATTAAGAAAATAATACCAAAAGATGTTTATACACTTTCTCTAACCTATGTTTGCAGGAATGGAACATGCACACATATATACATACTAACTTTTTATTTTAAAATACTTGCAAAGGTATAGGAGAGTTACAGAAATAGTACAAACTCTATAAAAGAACTCCAATAGTCACCTAACCTCAGATACCAGAACAATTAATTTTAAAATCTTGCCACATTTGCTGTATCATTCTATCTATTCATCAGATGATCAATCTATCTTTCTATACATCTGTCCACTTATCAATCTATTTTCCCAACACTTTAGTGCAGGTTGTATATATCATGTTCCTCATGCCATGGCTGCCATGTACATTTCCTAAAAACATGGATATTCACTTTTGTACCCACCTAATGTGCCATTATCAAGTTTAGAAATTTAACATTTATACAGAGCTTATAATTTATATTCCAATCTTTTCATATGTTCCTCAAATGTCCTTTTGGGCCTTCTTTCTTCCATTCTTAGATGGTGTCAGCTTAATATATTTCATTTATTTGCCTTTGTCTCTTTAGTTGCTCATTATGATTTTTGAACTATGGGAGCATATATGCAACATAAATTTTCCCAACTTAATCCCTCCCAAGCATACCATTCAATGACATTACTCATAGTTACACTATTGTGGTACCCTCAACCACCTTCCTTTACTAAAAATTTATCATTTCCACAAACAGAAACCCTACATCCCTTATTCCTTATCTTCTCATTCCAATCCCTCTTTTCCCATTGTCAACCTGCACTGGCAATTTCTGTCTCTATGAGCTTGCATAATCTCTTGTATTTTCTTTGTAAAAGAAATTTAACATTGTAATCTATAATTAAATTCTCATTTGCTTAGATATGAACTTAACTTCAATTGTATACACAAATTATCTTCCTATACCCTTATATCTCTCCACCTTTGTCTAATTCTGTCACACATTGCATGTTTATACATTGTGAGTCCAAACCTATTGATTTATCATTGCATTTTATGCGTATGCCTTTTAAATCCTATAGAAAGTAAGAAGTGGAGTTAAAAACCAAAAATATGATAATACTGACATTTGTATTTACTAATGTCATTAATCATACCTGAGAACATTTATTCTTCAAGTGACTTTGATCTGGTGTCCTTTCAACTTGCAGCATACTGTTAGCTTATGTGGTGGTTTGGAACTGTCTGTACCCTAGAGAACCGTGTTCTTCAATCCAATCCATTCCTGTGGGTGTGAAACCATTGTTAGTAGGACATTTTGATGAGGTGACTTCAGTTAAGGTGTGACCCAACTCAATCAGGATGGGTCTTAATCAAGGACTAGAGTCCTTGATGAGAGAATGAAATTCAGACGGAGAGCGAGAAAGTCATAGGAAGCAAGAAGCTAAAAAAGAAAAGACCAGGAGATGCCACCATGTGATTTTGCCATGTGACAGAGGAACAAATTGTCATCCGCAGCCAGCTTCAGAATGCCATAGTATTCAGGAAGAAAGCATTGCCTTTATGATGCCTTGACTTGGACATTTTCCCAGCCTCAAAACTAGTGAATAAATTCCCAGTGTTTAAGCTAAACCATTTCATGGCCTAGGGGGAAAAATGCATATTTTGTAAGGGTGTTCTCTGATGAATTCTCTCAGCTTTACCTATTAAGTTGTGTCTGCATCTTTCCCACATTTCTGAAAGTTTTGATTCCACAATTTTCCTGGATATAGAATTCTTGGTTGGCAATTTTTAAAAATTTTCAGCTCTTTAAATATGTCATCTCACTGCTGTCTTGCCTCCCTGGTTTACAATGAGAAACTGGCAGTTAATCTTATTGAGGGTCCTTTGTATGTGACATGTTGCTTATCTCTTGCAACTTTCAGAATTCTCTCTTATCTTTGATATTTAACATTTTAATTATAATTTTTTTGTGGTGTGGGTCTATTTGGTTTATCCTTTTTGGAATTTGCCATTCATTTTGGATGTGTATATTCATGTCTTTCACTAAATTTGGTATATTTCCAGCCTTTTAAAAAAAATATTCTCTCTGTTTCATTATCACCTTTTGCTCTTTCTTGGATTCCCACAATGTGTAAATTGATATGTTTGATGGTGTTCCACATTTTTCATAGGCTATGTTCAATTTTCTTCATTTTTTTCTTCTTAATGGTCCTCAGGTTTGATAATTTCAATTGTCCTATCTTCAAGTTCACTGATTCCTTCTACTGCCAGCTCCAATCTGTTACTGAATCTCTCAAGGGAATTTTAAATTTCTGTTATGATCATCTTTAGTTCTGTTTGATTCCATCTCATCATTTCCATCTCTCTATTGATATTCTATTTGTATTCATCTTTTGTTTTCTTGATTACCTTGAGTTGTTTTTAGTTCTTTGAGCATATTTAAGACAATTTTTAAGAAATCTCTTTCTAGTATGTTCCAAGTCTGGTCCTCCTCATTGATGGTTTCTAATGTTTTAATTTTCTTCATTACCTGAGCCATAACTTCCTGTTTTTTTGGTATACTTTGTAATCTTTTGTTGAAACTTGGACATTTTGATACTTTATTTTGTTATTGCTGGAATTTAAACCCTGAACTATGTACCTTAAGCTTTTATCCCACTAGTTTTATGCTATACCTTTCCTTGAATGCCCAGAGCAGGGAGCTAAGAAGAAAGAAAAAGAAGCAGAAAAATCAAAAGCAGAAGCAGAAAAGGAGAGAGAGAAAGAAAGAAAAAAAAAGAAAGGAAGGAAAAGGAAGGATGGAAGAAAGAAAAATAAAGGAAGGGAGGAAGGGAGGAAGGAAAATAGAATACTTGGGCAAGCACTCTTTCCTTCAGGGTTTATCCATGTAATGGGTTTAGAGAATAGCTTCAGGAAAAAGTGTAGGGGTCTCCCCATTTTCTCTTGGACATATGCATGTGTCCATAGGAATTTCCCCATTTACATGGATACAAATGTTCCCACTCCGCTAGGAAATGGTTTCCTCACAGCTCTGGCTCCAGTCCCAGGTACTGCACTGTATATTCTACAGCCAGCAGACCCTTGCTTCAGGTAGTGCCTTGACTAGTCTCCAGTAGCAGGCTTCAGAGAGCTCTGTGGACTGACTCTTCATGCAGGGCAAGTTCAGGAATGGTGAGTTCCTCATGTCACCACCACACAGATTGGACCAGGCATACATACTCCCAGCATACACGAGGATTCCAGAACCAGGACTGGGATCTGCACTCGGTGTATGGGGTGGCTCTTGGCTGAGCAAGTGAGAGGGTGGGGAAGGCCCCAGCGAGTGTGTTCAAAGATCTTACCACTTTTAAGTAGCCTTTTCCTTGATTTGTTACTCTCACTGTCACTGGAGTCATTCAACTGTTTTCTGGACTTTTGAGAAAGATGTTTCTGCCAGTTGAACAGGGTTGTTTAAAGCTTCTACCAGGGGACTGAGCCCTGGAGCATCTCACACCGTTACTTTGATCAGGGTGGGTCCAGTGCCTCCGCAGAAGGGTTTCAAATGCAGGATTCTTGACTTCCCAATCACTACTCTGGACATCACGCTGCTTTGGTGTAAGGTATTATTAATCCTGGTTGCTGGTGTGGTTAATCTTATATGTGAAACAAGAAAATATTCTATTTAACAAAAACTAGTGTATATTATTGCTGTCTTACCATTAAACTAAAGGGACACCTGCCAGTACAGGTACTCTTATGATTTTAAAAGAGTAACAATTTATTGATTTTTAATGCCTCAAAAGGAACTTGCAAAGTTGCTTCAGTTATGTCTAGATGGAACTATTTTGTTCACATTGCAGGTGAGAGATTTTTAAAAATTCACATGTGACAGGGAGGGAGAAAATAGCAAGTTCTATTTCTTCATACCTCCCGCACCTTCTACTGACTCAGAGAATGTTTATTTCTACATATGGTGGTGTTAGTGGAGCTCTCATCACAGTGTTTAAAATCTATTTTGGTCTTACCTCTTTTGGAATTTGTGTCTCAGAAGGCCAACTTCTTTTTTTTCCCTCTTCGATAACCTACCATCTGTTTATTTGCTAAAATAGAATATAAAAGAATGAGTGTCTGTGCTTGCTATAATAGATATTATACAAATAAATAAATTAGAGTCTACACAAATAATGTAAATGCCCTGAATTAATTTAGCCTTCATGGTTTGCTAATTAATTGCTTGACTGAGAAAAACTGGGAAGTTTTAGGAAATGACTTGGTTTATTCTTTAAAATCTTTAAAAGTGGTGTGTGTTCATTGATATAAGTCTCAAAGGAAAGGCAAATTATGCTTCCAATTTCAAGAAATTTAGATTCAGCATCTTTCAAAAAAAGCAACTAATTATGTGCTGAAGACATTTCCTAAAAGGGAAGAAAAATACATTGTACATTGCTATAATTTTCAAAGCAAACTATATGTAGAATGTATGTATTTTTGTAGTGCATTATTGTCTACTCTAATTATGAACATTTTTATTAAAGTGCTATTGTAAAGTTAAATTATGTTATCATGCAGTGGATAAATTAGAACCCTGGAAACTCACCTCACAACTTTTATCAAATGCAAATCTATTGAGGGAATAAAATGCTCTCTGCTAAGGAAAAAAATGTCCTAATATCATTCACTAAGACAGGCTATATTGTTGACTTAGGTTTTTAGCTTATAAGGTTATTCCTTTTTCCATAAGGACATACAGATATATACACTTACTTTCATGCAGAATTTTACATTTAATTGGTCCTTGGTACTGAAACACAAATGTCACATGTTTATTTTATAGATGTATTTTAAGATAAATCATTGATTTGGAGAAAGAGTATATAAAATGGTATAAATATCAGCTCTGGGAGAAAGTTTAGCTCAATTATTATTCTGGAAAATTGCCCATTAATTCTATTAACATGGGCATTTAATGAATAGAGCCATCCCCATTCATTTATTTATTTGGAGGTTTTATTCATTAACAAGTATTTTATTTATGTAAAAAAACAAACAGAACTCCAAGACCTTCCCTTTGATTCTCTGCCTCTGCAGTTTCCCCAACTCACATTGCTATTTCTTTGTGACCATGCCAAGGTACTTGTGGGGTTTGACTGAAAATATGTTTTTTTTCTTTTTCCTAACTCGACATGATGGGCTACAAAAGCACAAACATATCCTAATGCTCTTGGAAATTTTATCAGCAGAGATACAACATGCAGATAAAGGGGAGGGTGAGGAAGAGTGCTGCAGTGCTGCACTGTCCAGGACACCTGTGGGCGTTCTGTGACGCCTGCAAGTCTTTTTTCCCCCAACTCAGTGAAACTTGAACTCCTTCCCTTCAGCCTACTTACTCCAGGTTTCTATTTCTCCTGTCACATCAAATGCATTCCCCTTTCCCCTTATTAGAGAATAAGCCACGTGAGACAAAGGCAGCCTTATTCTGGTGTGGGCAGAGACCAAGTATGTTTGTGAAATGCTTACTGACAACAATAAAAATGACTTCTGGAAGAGGATTTTAGGGAAAAATGTTCAATGACTAAGAAATGTGCATCTTCATATCTCAGAACTAGTTCCTGATATATTAAATAGGAACTGTTTTGGCACTTTTACCTTTTCACTATGTGGAACTTCATAACAATTATTAGTTATATACCCCCAATTTATGTATTGCTGCTTTGTATGTATGGTGTAGAGGAAACGTCACTAATTTTTGCAGTATGGAGAACTAAATTTCAAAATTGACTCTGATAATTGGGCATATTTCTGTACCTTTTTGTTCTATCACCTGTAAATACCAAGTAATAACAGCCAATTGTGAGTGCTTGATTCTTTCTAAGGCCTATTTTGAAACATAGTAGGGACTTAGAAATGTTTCTCTTCTTCCCTTCCTAGTGTTACTGGAAACATCAAATGCAGTATAATGCATCTAATACCATATAATAGGGTTTTGTTTTAAGGCTAATTCCCTTGGCCTTTCACCACATTTCCTCCATCTTTTGCACCCAAATTTCAAATAAAACCCACGTTTTCAGTTCCTTATTGCTAGTTCCTTAGTGCCTATGAACATATTGTGGGGAAATACTTGGAGAGCTATATAAATAACATATTTCTCATCAAACTTTTATCTATTCTTTCAGCACCCATACTTCCTTCTTGTGTTTGCCAAATGGTGATTTCCTATTTTCATCATTCCTCTGATATTTATTAATTGGAATTCTATAAGGAAGGGTTTTGCCTTCTCCTCATTTATTAATTAATTCAACTATTAATTTATGTGAGTTTAGGTACATGGAGTTTGTTTTAGGGTAGGTATGAATTATAAACCATCACTGTCATCCTATATTTTCTTACTTAAAATTTCCTAGATTTGTCTATTGAGGGTTCCTTCAAGTTGGTTCCTGTGACATTGGTTACACCCTGATTATTTTTTAATGCTTTGTTATTTTCTGGTACCAACAGATACTCCATTCTTTCCTTATACTTTTCCTGCTCTAGCACTGTAATTAATCACTTCCTCAAGGAATCCCACTTTCTTTTGTTGAGGAATAATATTTAAAGCCAAGATCTGGGTGAAAAATATGTTTATTCACCCTGGAACACCATCATATCTATGTGCCTTTAGCAGTCAGAGTTAGGATGTGGGTTTGTACTATCACACACATGCACATATACAACTGCATTTGTTTCTATCTGTCTATATCATCTGTCACTGAGCTAGTGTCATCAATCTGTAATCCTGAGTTCATACTGATATCTCTACCTCCAACCAGCACTGTAAGTTTCAAACCAGTCTTTCTGCTTTCCTTAGTTTTAACTTTTCTCCATCATGAGAAAACTGGCTCTCTTTATAAAAGCTGTATTTAATTATTCCTTTTTTTCCCTTTCTCTTTATTTTTTTAAAATGTTACACTAAAAATATATAAAAGCTTCCCATATACCCTCCACCCCCTTCATCCCACTCCTCCCACATCAATAACTTCTTTCATCATCATGGGACATTCATTACATTTGGTGAATACATTTTGGAGCACTGCTGTACCACATGGATAATGGTTTACATTGTAGTTTACACTCTCCCCCAGTCCACCCACTGGGCCATGGCAGGACATACAATGCCCAGAATCTGTCCCTGAGCCACCCAGGATAACTCCAAGTTCTGAAAATGTCCCCATATCAATCTCTTCTTCCCTCTCCCTACCCGCAGTAGCTACCATGGCCACTTCCTCGACATCAATGCTACAATTTCTTCCATTACTAATCACGATAGTTCCATAGTAGAATATCAGTAAGTCCACTCTATTCCTCCATCCTGTAGACCCTGAGATGGTTATGTCCACTCCACCTCTATATGGAGAGGGGGCTTAGATTCCACATGGTTGATGGATGCATTTCTCCTAGTTGCAGTTGTAAGCAGTCTTGGGTCCCTAATGTGGTGGTTGACCATCTTCACCTCCGTGTTAGCTGGCCAGGGTAAGTCCAATAAACCAGAGGGTAAGAGTTACAAGTCTGCTGAGGCTCAGGGCCTGGCTATCACATGGATAGTCCAGAGATCCAGGTCTCCTGAGTATACACCAACCCCAGCACCAAACATAGGTCCATTAAAAGTGACAGAAGAGGCATGTGTAGAAAGGTCACATCTGAATCCAACTCCATCACACTCAGGAACACAAATTCCAAGGAGGGCCAACTGACATGACATTGAACTCCAGAGCCATCTGCCATGACCATAGAATCTGTGGGTCTCTGTAGCTCCCAGGAGAACCAGTACCTGGGGAAGTAGCTACTTTGGCTGTCTCTGGGACCCTGTTGAGGCTTGCGTAAGTGTGACCCCTCTGATGACCTCCCAACTCTTTTTTGGAGACTCATATCCATATAAATTCTTTTGTCCTTTCCATTTCCCCCTTTTATTCAAGGTCAAAAAGCAGTTTTTAAGACCTGATATTACATGAAGGCTGAGATATTTTGCTGGTCTGAGTTGACCCTTTTATTCAAGGTCTTTTTCTATTTACATCATCAGCTGGTGCTTGGTAGTAACCCCCCAGGGCCAGGGAGGCTCATCCCTGGGATTCATGTTCCATGCTGCGGGGAAGGTATGGAGCTTCAGAACTGCTTAATCATAAGCCTGAGACTAAAGGCATATAACAAATAAGGAACCAAGTATTCAAGTGAATCTACTAAATCTTGGTAAGAAGAATGACATCCTGTGTCACTTGAGCCATGTCCCACACCCTCCCTCCCCATCTCCAGCTCTATTCTTGGTGAGTGTGACCAAGTAGATGGCGTTACCTCTCCCCCAGCTCCCCAGAAGGTATGTGACATCTTACTGGTATGAGCAGGCCACCAGAAGTTCTCATCATTCCCAAGTCTGGGTTATAGCAGATGAGTTGCTGATGAGTGTCAGGACTGACTAGTCTCCATTCCTCCAACCAGCCCCAATTCAGAGGCTTTTGCAGGCATGGCAGGCCAAGAAGAATGAGAGACCAATAAAAGGCCACCATCTCAGCCCCGTGCCTGCTCATGACGCAGGGTTGTCACCTAGAGAGAATCAGGCCACAGTACCCACAGCTCTGAACAGTTACTCAGAGGTGTTGCCCAGTCCCTCAGCACGGAGAGCTTCAAAGATTGCCCCCAAAGGAATTTACTTCTTTTGAAACAATGCGTGGGAAAGTCCAAGCCTAAGGGAGCTCTCAAAAATAAGGAGATTTTGCTGGTAAGCAATTAAAAGGAAGCTGGTAGTGCTATGAGTACACTAACTAACCAACAGACCTGCTAGTTCATCAGAGCAAACCAAGAAAAGGACAGTCAGGGAAAGAACTCCGAGGTCAGAACTAACTGCAAAGACTGCCTTCTAAATTTAGCCCTACAAAAGGGACCAAATTAAATTGGATAAGTTATGGCAAAATTTACCCCCCAGGGTAGTGTCCAAAACAAGAGGAATAAGCTGGCGATTAGTGAGGCGTAGCAGCTCGGTATGGTAAACGGAGTCTGACAGATTGACAGAGTGACCAGGGAAAGAGACAAAGTGAGTCCTGCTCAGCCCGGGGGAGGCTAGGGTGACTGGGGACCTTCCCAAGGGTGAGTCTTTGAGGAGCAACCTAGAGACTTCATGCTGCAGGAGACACAGTTCACTGAACTAGCACAGCTGAGACACTAGCCCAGACACAAGTTAAAAACTAACAAACAGCAACAACAAAACAAACCCTAAAAAACCAGAGCAGCAAAACTTCTGGTGGAGGGACCAGTATCCTTAGTTGCTAAAATAAATCACCCAAAATGTTCAGTTTTCAACAACAAAAAATGACAAGCCATGCAAAGAATCAGAAAAGTGTGGCATGTACATTGAAACAAAAGTGGGCAACAGAAACGTCTTGTAAAATGAACCTATAAGTCAGATTTAAAAGACAAAAAGTCCTTCAAAGTAGCCATTTAAAAACATGCTCAAAGAACTAATAGAAACTCCACTTACAGAAGCAAAGCGCATATGGAGACAATGCTATATAAAATACAGGATGTCAATAAAGAGATAGAAATGATAAAAAGGGAAAAATGGAAATTTTAGAGTTGAACAGTAAAATAACTGAAATGAAAAATTTGCTAGAGGGGCTCACGAGTGGATATGAACTGGCAGAAAAATATTAAACCTGGAGATAGATTGGTAGAGATTATGCAAGGCAAAGGAAAAAAGGATGAAGAGAAATGAACAGAGCCTCAAAGAAATGTGGGACACCATGAAGCAGGTTAACATGCATTATTGTGCCAGAGTGAGAGAGAAAAAAGGAGCAGAAAAAATATTCAAAGAAATAATGACAGGCTTTTCCTAAATTTGATGAAAAATGTTAATTCACAAATCAAAGAAGCTCAGTTAACTCCACAGTGATAAACACAAAGAGATCCACACAGAGCTACCTAATAGTACAAAGAGAAAATGTTGAAAGCCATAAGAGAAAAAAATACAAGGAACCACAATAAGATTAACAGGTGATTGCCCTCTTGCCCCAAAATTTGTTAAGTTTAATTGGAAAGTTAACACTGCTGACTGCCAACATCCCTTCACTTAGTCCAATCATAGAATTTATGATTAGACCGTTTTCTTTCTACTTCTCTCTCTCTCTGATTCCTCCAATTACTTATTTTCAAATATTTGAGTCAAAAGAAAGTAGAATTTTTTTTAATAGTTTTTTTTTTTTTATCTCTTCTTACTTAATAAAAGAGTAGGGTGTCTGGTCTAGGACATTCACCTATGGTTGTAAAGGTGTTCCTGTCAGATCTGTCAGAAAACAGATTGATTGTGCACACAGATGGGTTAATTTGAAGTGAGTTTGTTAAGGTTGTGGACTGCGGGAAGGAACACTGGATACTCAGTGTGGCCTTTGTTGTCCTAGGCCTGAAGTTTCAAAGAGAAAGAAGCTTTACCTAACCGGAAGAAGGAAGCCCTGATGGGATCAGTACCTTCCTTCAGGGCACGCAGGCATCCTTTGGCAAGCTTCCAGGGAGGGAGCTAAAGGAGTAAAAACCTCATTGACTCTGCACTCTCTCTTCAAACCCCTGTTGTGCTCCGCATTGGCCAAACCAACTGGAAGCTGGAAGGCAAGAGAGCTTGTCTCTCTAGTTTTGTGCCATGCAGTCACATGGATCATAGAGGAGGATGGAGAAGGATATAGAGTGGATCCGGTGGACAAATAGAAGATACCTTTCAAATACCTGTTAGAAGTCCAACCCGGGTGTCACTGTCTAATCCCCAAAGGACCAAAGGAACGCAACCACTTAGACATCCATGTGCTCTATCAGTGTAGCCTAATTTGTTCCACAAAAAAATATGGTTAAATGGGATATTTACTATTTTCACTTTTTATTTGAAGAAAAGAAGTTTACAGAACTTACTTGTCCAAGATAGCTGAGAAGTACTGGCAGAGCCAAGCCAAGATTTCATTCTAGGTCTGGCTGACCCCCAAGGCTATTTATTTCATAACATATTATTACTTCACATGTTAAAAAACAAAACTGTTCAGCATCAATTTTTTCTCCTCCATTAAAAAAAACATGGAAAAATAAGAAATGCAATGGCGCTTAAATTGTAATAACAACACTTAATTATAGACTCTAAATGAACATAACTCAGATTGTTAGGGAATAAAATGCTTTGCAACTTTAACAAAATGGGTTATAATGGTGCAGCTTAAAAGTAAACAGCTAGTGTGGGCTTCTTACTCTGTCAAATGAGTGGGATGAGATTACAGAAGATCTTAAAAGAATCCCCTATTTATTTAACCTTCTGCCTAGATCAAGTATCATACAGCAATTGAACATGAATTTACTGAATAACTTTAAGTTTGTAAGATACCGTACTGAGAGATGAAAGAGATACAAAAATTTAGTATATCTAGTTTCTGACTTCAGAGAGCCTAACACTGTACTCATTAGCCTATTGTAGGTAAGGAGGCAAGATATACATATCACTAGATAAACTCATTAAAGTCATTGTCAATTCACATTCTCCATGAATAGTTACTGAGTTACAGTACTGTACCTGTTTCTGGGTATTCAAAGATAAGAGATTGACGGTTATTGTCCTCGTGGAGTATATAGCAGCTAAGTTGCAGACACACAGACACCAGTCATTCAGTGGGAAGTACTAGAATGGGCCTATTTGCAACGTGTTATTCCTGGAGTACATGGGACATACACTAAATCTAGAAACTAAAAGTAAAATATGATTGAACCTAGATTCTAAATGCTATTGTTGCTACTTAAAAGGGCAGAATAATGTGGCTTGGAGGAGCTTGCAATGTTCTCTAAGAGAAAAGCTGGGAAGTGAACTCTGAAAAAAAAATGGTAGAATTTAGATAGGTAGAAAAGAAAAGGAAGGGCCTTATTATTGCTTCCAGGAATAGTAAGAGCATGACATCTGGGCTCATTATGGATGCTCGGAAGATAATAAATAAGGAATTTGACAGTCTTTCTTGAATGTTCTTTCTGTAAAATTACGTGAATTAATACTAGCCTGCTAGGACCTATTTGTGGCAAGAGTTACAAAAATTTAAAATGTTATTCTGCTTGCAAGAAGGAAACACCACAATAAAAATGAATACACTGAAGGCAAAAAATTTGTTTCAAGTTTTCTTACCTTAAATACATATGTGGCATTACTGGAATACACAATGGGCAACCTCAAGCATATCAGAAAGACTTCCCATTTCCATTTCGATTTGTTGTACTGGAACACCCCAAAGTAAGTAAAATTACAGTCCAGTACTGACAGAGTGAGTGCTGAGAACACAGGAGGTTGTGTCTATTTAAGAAGCAGGATTTCCAAGGCTGGAAGGAAAAGAAAGACGGCTAGAAAGGCAGTTTTTATATTGTATGAGAGAATGCACAGAGTGAACAGTGCCACAAGAAATCATTGCTTTTTTCCATCAAAGTCATCAACTCCCTAGCTGACCAAACATGTTTAAGAAGTCCAAGGACCCTGCAACGCCACCTCATTTGGAAGCAAGGAACCAGGATTCTCCAGGATATACATATTTCAGAGTAAATGTGACGGTCTTTGCTACAGCTAGTGAGTTTGGAATTGAATCAATGCTTTGTCCAAGATCCCTGAAGCTCACGTTGTCTTTTCCCATCCCTTAGATATTCTTCACTGAAGGAGTATCTCAAAAAAGTCACAGCAGTGTGTTGTTTTAAATCTTTCCAGAGAAAAGAATTCAACTCTGCTCCTATGAAACTTGTTGCAACATCTTCAAATAGGAGGCAAATGAGTTTCTTAGACCATATTAATGAAATTACAACTACTAATAGAGTTTTTAGAGTTATTCATAATAACTCTATGAAGAAGATTATTTTGTAAAGCCAGAAATAAATCATTCAGTAGATGATTGAGACATAATGCTACTTTTCAACTAAGAAAATGAGTTGCAACAGAGAAGTATTTCTGATTTGGAAAGTTCACCATATAAGAACGAGAATTCTGAGAACATTATGTGACGTCCTAGTTGTTAAGGTAATAATCGCTCCTCCTTTCTCAGATATCTGCATCCTCTGATAGACAGAACCCTAGTTCTCTTCTGAAATGTTCTTTTTATGTGGATTTTTTTCTCTCCTGATTCTCTTCTCTTCTCTTGGCCAGTTTACCTCAGAGTTTCTTATGCTAGTTCCTTAAATGATGTTTCCCTAGATTAAAACTTTCCCTTCAAGTTTTTATTGCCTTGAAGCAGGGGTTCTTAACCTTTTTTGTTCTACTAACCCCTTTGCCAGTCAGGTGAAAACCACGGACCCTTTCTCAGAATGTCACGTCAGATAGTTTTATGTCACACCCATACCAACACGTCCCCGTAATAATTATTTTTGAATTTTCAGTTCAAGCTCACAAACCCCCTGAGATCTTTCTACAGACCCTTTGCGGGTCCATGGACCCCTGGTTAAGAGTCCCTGCTTTGTAGGCTACTTCTGGAAATAATATTCAAGCTCCTGTTTAAAAAATACAAGTTTATACCATATACCTTATATCCATCATGAGTTATAAACTCATCTCTTCAACTTCATAGTAGCTCCTGTAATCTCATCCCAGTCCCCCAAAATTGCTTCCAATCCTTCTTTACAACACTTAATTGTAACAAGTCTAGCCCATCACCCAAGCCAGACCCTTCAGGCGCTTATAAATATTCTTCTCGCTTATTCTTCTAATTTAATTGGCTTCCCAAACCTGGCAAAGAGTTCTCATCCATATTCTTTAAAATAGCCCCTGTATTCTCCTTCCCTAGTTGCCCCTTAGATCAGAACTTCATCTCTTTTCATGGAACATGACTGTACCTTCTACTCCCTGGCTACCTCTTCTCCTTCCTTTGGCATGTTTCCCATGCAGCTACCATATTTCTTCCCCCAAAACAAAAACCTTCATGTTTTTTCTTGTGTATGAACCACTTCTTACAAGTACTAGTCCCCCTTCCAGGAACGTCATCCCACTCTTACCTGCGTGTCATTTCCTCTCACGTTGTCAAGCCCTGCCTCTGTAGCATCATAGCACATTCCTCCTCTGAACTGATTTTCAGCTTAATATGGGTAGTATAAACTCCAATTATAATCCTAAAATTAACAAATGTACTTCAAGTGTGTGTTATGTAAAGACATTGCTGTGTTCTAGCTGAAAATTAAAACAGGTAGAAGAAGAAATGAGGCCTTACACAAATAACAAAAGTTTCCTCCAAAATATTGCTAATGGCTTCATTAATTTGTTTTGACAGCCATGGTTTCTCTTTGTATGCAGAATCATTTGTATGAGCATCATTTAATTAATTTCATGGGAATTATACACCCTGCACAAAGTCGGTAGAATAATATATTTTTAAAGAAATAATGATTCTACACCATTCACCTCCTATCTACCTTTCTTCGAAAGGTACATGTGCAGTTTTTATGTATTTCTAGTACTAGTTAAAAAATAGAAGGTATGTCCAGCTTTACGGTATTACATTACACTTCCCTTGAGTGTGATCACTCTTTAGTTTTGGGTTCTACGCCATGCCAAGTGTCTCCCAGTGTCAGTGAATTCTAGTTGCCCACCATGTTAAGTTGTTCAACAATGCACTCATAATTTGACCCTTCCTTTTTTACCCCTTCCTTCTCTTCTTTTCCTGTTTCTCGTTGTCTTACTTTACCATTCCCTTCCAGTGTTTCTTGAGATTGTCTGAAAACCAGTCCTCTTGCTCTCAAATATTTACATGGGAATTCACTTCTGAACAAACCCAAACCATGGCACTTAGAAATAACTGGTAATATTCTCAGTTTATGGTAGCATTTTACACAAATTTTTAACCTCAGAGATTAAATGATTCATTTACACTGTGATGGAATCACTGAGGAATAGGACTTATTAAAAAAAATTGTAGTTACATATATACAACAAAAATTTCCCATTTCAGTCACTTCCTTAGAGCATGAATAAGTACATATATAAGTATCTGAATTTTAGTGTCTATTTACGTGACTCCATTTCCAATTATATCTTTTGTCGTCTCTTGTCCATGGGACTATGTTGGTTAGATCAATTTAGTTTTTCTTAAATTTTCACTTGGAGGCAAAGATATTTGAGCTAAGAAATTTTAAGAACTCAACTTTTCAGAGGGCAAGAGTGTACCTTTTAAAATACAAGCATGTAGCCAATCATCTTCCCTCTTTGAAAAGAATATTTAAATAATTCTGGATGGTTCCACATATTCTTTTTCTGTAGTTCCTTATGATGAACAAGAATGTTAAGGAAGCTGATTATTTTAATGCTCATTAACATAGAATTTAAAATTGCATTAGATTAGATCATAGTTCTTATAATAGAACTGGATATAAGTGGGAATCGTTCTGTGCACACATCTTATGTTTAGTTTCATATATTATTTGGTTGCACCTCACTCTTAGTTAAGTGCCATTATCAGCAGGCAAACCTTTGAGTGTAAAGTATATATGAGTATAAATAACAGGATGATAAGAAGAAAAACTATAAATGGAAGTCAAAGTACAGCATTTTTGAAACGGAGAAGTGTTAAAATTACACTCCAAATAAAAAAAGTAGCTTTTACTTTATTTTCTGTGACAGTCTTTGATCTATTTTCTTGCATTTGATTTTTTAATTGTTTAATTTGTCATGAGTTTGTATAATGTGTAAGCGTGTGTGTGTGTGTGTGTGTGTGTGTGATTTAGTAGGAAGTTAGTCTTCAAAATAATTTTTCTTAGCTTTTTTTGGTTCATCCTTTCCTCCAATGCAGCTAATAGCTCTTTATTCTTAAATTCCATTACTTGATCTAATTTAAGATCTGAGAAAGAAAAGAAAACACTCTCATAAAACTGAGAAATTACTCCAAATGTAAACTAATGCAGTCAGCACACAGGAAAGAGGTCACAATTGTTATCTTCGAAATTAGCACAGGAAAAGAGATCGTGCAAATAAACACATTTGAAATACAAGACATTTCATTTATTTTCTCTTAAATAACCAATTAACAATTGGTTTGCTAAGTTAACAAAATGGAAATTATATGAATAAGCATCCTTGCACAGTTAGAATGGAAGAAGCATTGAAATACGCTGGTTTAATGTTTATATGTCTAAGAAATTTAGTTCAAAAATTAAGCTTAAAGAGGGTTCTTAATTTGTATGAAACAGAGGTCTACAAGAAACAGAACAATTGTATTTATCTGACAATTTGTCCTATATTCAGAAAGGTATGAATTCTTGAACAGCCATTTTTATAGATTTTAAATAAGTTGTGTTGCCTATGAATGCAACCCCCTTTGTGAGAAGCAATGATTGCAGCATATGAATTATCTTGTCATGGGGGTA